>NC_139234.1:41809860-43197863 GCF_977018435.1 Lepisma saccharinum
AACGTAGGGATTTTGAAAGATTGAAACTGTTCGCGCAATTTAGCAATACTAGCGTTCACGCGATCGTAGTCGTCTTGTGTTTTAATGCTCTGGATGATAGTTTGCAGTTCGGTCTGGATGTTGCTTGTTTGGTCCTGCAAGCGTTGTTTCAGCTGTTCAACGTCTGAGGTTTGCGTTTGTTGCAGCTTCAGAAGTTCGTTCTGCAGATTGCCCACACTCAGTGCCAGCTTGTCGAGATTGTCTATCGACGCAAGGTCGGTGTATTTTTGCAGCAGCGATTTTAGCTCTGCATCAATCTTGAGTACAGGGTCCAAGCACTGAGACTGCAAGCTAGCTATCTCGGACTGGAGGCTGGAGTTGAGCGTGGACTGGAGGGCCTGCAGATCGCTTCGCAACTTCTTGACCCTGACGTCGAGCATGAGAAGCTCGTCGCCATGGTCGTCGCGTTTCGTATGGCCAAAAATATCGTTAGGCATTATTGTTATTTATTATAGGATAGCTAATTTTCATTTCTATGAAAAAAGGGATGAGTTTGTCGTAGTCGTCCAAGAGCTCTATGTACAGGCGATCGCCAGCAGATACATCGTACGTGGTGGTACTGTTCATCCTATCGTGTTTGATGCGATAGATGTTCTTGCCGGAGGAAATTTTGGCCTCTCCTTTATTCTCGGGATTCATGTCAAACTGCAGTTTGCCGGAGATGGGGAATTGGTAATAATTCAAGTTGTTGTTGAATATGTAGAAAGTTTTGCCCACATCCTCGTCGTACTGGGTCAGGATGCTATTCAAGTGTATAATCAACAAACCGTTGAGTTTAGATAATAGGGAGGGTAACAGGTCCAAGCTCGCAGGTGGCGACGGTGCACTTTGGGCGAATGCCTCCATAGCCTGCTTCCTGAAGCCAAACAGGTTCATAGGCATTGTTATTTTATTTTATATTTAGCGATTTGTTTCAAGCGTCAAATAATAATTCGAGCCTCGTCAGTGCTGCCAATTCCTATTTGTAGGTTAGCTTAGCCAGTAAAAAATTATATAGTAGAATTTTCTTTAAATAAATTGGCAAAAAAACCCAAGCCTCAAAGAAGGCTACGCCGAGTTGGAAATACTGCTGGTGAGGTTAACATACACCGTGAAAGGCTACGCCGAGTTGGCAACACTGCTGGTGAGGTTAACATACACCGTGAAAGGCTACGCCGAGTTGGAAACACTGCTTGTGAGGTTAACATACACCATAAAAGGCTACGCCGAGTTGGCAACACTGCTTGTGAGGTTAACATACACCATAAAAGGCTACGCCGAGTTGGAAATACTGCTGGTGAGGTTAACATACACCATAAAAGGCTACGCCTCGCCCAAACACATGTACACTCACACACAAAAAAAAAGCTAAAAAAATTATACACCGTGAAAGGCTACGCCGAGTTGGAAATACTGCTGGTGAGGTTAACATACACCATAAAAGGCTACGCCGAGTTAGCAACACTGCTTGTGAGGTTAACATACACCGTGAAAGGCTTCAAAATATCAGTTGGTGAAATTTTCGGGGGGTGAGTTGGCACCACTGCGAGCCCCACATGATGATTCGAGCCCCAAATGAGGATTTAGAACCGGGCCACCTGTACTACTGTTCAACACCGGCCGCCCCGCTTCTGTGTAGCCTGACCACAGGTTGGAAATCCAGATGAGAGGAAAGTCCGATTGAGATAACTTTTGTTTTCGAAGCATTCAAATAGTAGACGTGATCAAATAATATCGACTGGCGTATAAGACTAGTTACTTGTTTTTGTTCTTCAGGTAAATGCTGATCGCTCTCTTTCTGAAGAACCCCCTTGAAATTAGTGTACGGTTGAAATCTTTTTTTCAGCGGCATCGAAATAGAGGATTCCATGACTAAGAACTGCGAGATACTGCATGTCGCAGCGTGCAGGTATACATTTGAAGAAATGCGTGGGTGTGTTTTTGAGACGCATGCGCGCGTAGCAAACCAAGCATGTGCTGGACAAAAAAGGTGGAGGGGGCGGGGCATTACAAAGATCAATGGTGAGAGAAAAATCAGCAGAATATCATAAACGTCATATTGAGGAAATATTGGATAACAAATATTAATTAATTTAATTAAAGCATCAACCGCATTGTCGATCTGAAATTAGGTTTATAGACAGGGGGCAAAATGGAAAATATCGACGATGTTCTAGTATTGGATTGTTTCTGTATTTCCATCGGTATAATCCTCCACCACATTTGAAGCATACTGTTTTATCCTCTTTTTGAATGTAAAATAATCCTGCTTCGGACAGAGCTTCTACAAACGGGAATTCTTTTGATTGCCAGTTTCTGAAAGAGGACAATCTAGCATTGAAAGATCCCATCTCTGGATATTGCGTCATTGTTCTGTAAAGACACAAAACAAGATAAATATTATAAGTAAGCTGTTGTAAACTGTAACGCTACAAAATTATTAATATACTATTAGGACTATATGTAACTTGTATAAAATTTCAAACAGTATTTACTGTCAATATTTTCTAGTATACGTACCGAGTATTATAAATTTAATTTACGAGTCAGCAAATAAGTTGTTATAATATTGTCGTTTTTTATCGGTACTGGGAATAAAATTTGAAATTTATGCATGGGTTTACCAGAGGCTCTATGGAATAAATACAGAAAACAGTAATGCCCACAGTACACAGACCCGTAACTTTGTATCTGATGAGTGTTGTACGTATAGAATTTAGAGTTATTTTCCAAAAATCGCAAATGGTTATGCACATGTGGAGGTTTTCCGTAACTATCAAAAAATTCCCCCCGGGAGTTACTGTCTATGTAAATTGCTACCCAGTGCTTCCCGGGGCTATCTTTGAGATCTGTATTTACAATCAACGCTGCTGGTAGTTCCACATGTACAGGTAATTCATTAGCTGCGAAAACCCCAACATGATGATTGTCAAAGGCTCTATTTGATATTAACCCGTGAAGCAAATTTAAAGTCGACAGCATTGCTGGACACTAAATAGTAATATTGTGCAACTCACCTTGTTATACAATTAATCCAGATGAATATCTCTTTGATTATTAATTTCCATGAGAGCGTCAAATTCAGAGTAGATAACACAAGTCACAGTAGATTCCAAAGCCGATTTGAAGTGGACTTCCAAGCTAACAGCCCCTTGCCGTTGAAGACTGCAGTGGGATATGGCACTTGCAGCTGCGTCTGGTGTTATATCGAAAACAAGTAATGCGTATCCCTGGGGGTATTCCTCACGCGATATATTGTTTCCTTCATCCATATAGTGTATCCCTGTTCCAGAGAATAATGTGTGATATGCTGTTATGTACTTGTTGTTTTCAAAGTCTGGTTGAAGTGGTTTGCCGGGAATTTGGACTCCATCAACATATAAAGTAAAGAAGTTGTAATTGAAATGTTGAAAATTGAATGGGTTTGTAGACAGAGTGCCGTTGAATGCATCGTTGGTAACAAACCCCACAACTAATCGTTTCGGAAGACGTCCAAGTATCACATTGTCAATTGTTTTTGAAACAATATCTTTTGGAATAGTTACAGCTTTAAGTTGTACTCTTGTTAGAGGGTATTTTGCTGTATGTTTTTGCAATATGCGATTGTGACTAAGTTTGATGGATGAACTGACCGATACTTTTCTCACATATAGTGTAGCATCCAGAATTTCCACTTTGCCTTCACTGTCATCTAATCCCATCAAGCAGAAAGTGTTTTTCGAAGGAATCAGTTTTATACGCATTTCCACTCCATTGATCAAAAATTTCTCTTGATTGAAAATATCAGAATGCAAGTAACCAAACATATCAAATGTTTTACTCTGTTTTGTTAGTTGGTTACGTTTTGTAAAGCCTTTGTTGTCTTCCGAAACGTTATCAAAAGCGCCTGCTGTATCTTTGTACCACAATGCACTTTGGAGATGAGATGATTTTGCAGATATGTCATAGTTCAGTGCTTTTTCAAAATAAGACCTGTATGGGTGCATGTGAGATGGAAACGAGATGAGTTTGTTATTTAAGTAGATTTGTACTTCGCTGAACATTGCATTGAGAAAATCATTGACAGGTCCAATTGTTTTATCTGTGGGTAGCAATAACTGACCATTCGCTTTTACAATTCTGGCATCTATATTCAACATTGTGTGTGCTAAATCCATATAATCATCACCATGTCCAGGTATTACAAACTCGGTGGGGGCATTATCTGCCAGAGAGCTAACAGGTTTGTATCCGATGGTGTGGTGTTCTAAGATGCTTGTCTGAGTAGGTTTTACCGAGAAAATATCCAATTCACTTTTAAAACACTCACATGATTTCTCCCTAATTAGCGCCATATCTAATCAAAAATATCTGATGTTATTTGAATTTTTTTACGGTTGCGTTTGGTTGTTTTCTTGGTGTTTGTATTGGCACTGGATCTCTTCTTTCTCTGAGCGATCCTTCCAGTTCGCTGTCCCGAAGCAGAGTGATTCCTTTTGAAATGTTTATGCCCCTGATAACCTGAACCAATCATTTCCTTTAGCTTTGTTTCAGCTTTTCTTTTAAGATTTGATCTGGCATCCGAAATTCTGGATTGTAGTGACTGTTTTAGGGGTGTTTTGTCTACAACATCACCTAACACATTTACCCCTGTTTTTAACATTTCTTTCCCTACAGCTTTCGCTCCTTTTTTGATAAGAGGCAAAGCTGACCGAAAAAGTCCTCCAAGAAAACTTCCAATGCCATGTCCTTTTTGATAGGCAGCACCGTAATATATGTTACCCACACCAGATCCAGCTTGTTGATGGTAGTATTGAAAATATGGGTCATTCATAATCAGAGCTTTTCACCACAACGTCTAAAATGAAGTTTCAAACACACTAGTCCGAAGGAGAATGGGATGTGTGCACCAGTGCTATCCCTTAAGTCAATTTCTATTTGTTCGAAATTATGTTTCTGCACTGGGATGTAATGTGGTGAATCGAAAATTTGCACACCATCACTTCCAAAAGTATGTTCCATAGGATTAATGTTTATAATACGTAATAGAGGGGCGACAGCATCTCCCACCATATGTGATTCCGCAATATCTGTGTAAATATACATCTGGGAAGGAATTTCTCTCACAACATTTGGAGGCGAGCGTCCAATTTTTACTTCTGATAGATCATCGGTCGGTTTAAAACCTAATATCCGTGCCAGCTGAGGTGACAATCGTACATTTATGTTTCTCTGCTTGGTAGATATATCAACAGTCACATGTTTGTACGCAGGATGATTTCGGAGACTAAAATTTAATGTTTCAGAATATTTATTGATTTCTGCAACAATGCTGTTTATAGATGCGTAATAGCCTTCGGATATTCGAAGTTCGTTCCATTTGACATCATCCATAGATTTATATTGAATATAGTTGTTAAATCTTGTAATGTTTAGTATTGAATAAGGATAATGCACTTCTACCAATGCCATCTCCCATTTGTTGGTGTCCAACTCCACACGATTCTGAAGCTTTGTTGTGTAATTAGTTAGAGTATTACTTGGGAAATATTTCTTGGAACTGTTACTAGGCAAAGTAAGGTAGAAAGCGTTTGCTTTTCTCATGATGTGTTATGAAGGTTATTTGTACCACTGATGAGAATACCTACAAAAATTTATGCCTCTCTCTCTCTTTTTTTGACTCCAAAAACGATGCGCTAATCCAACTGTCAAATAATCTGGAGTAACCTTTCCAATGAACTAACAACTTTTTACTGGCTCCTTTACCTTTGGTCGCAAGGATTTTATCAATTTCATGCATATCCGGTAAGCGGACCAATTGCAACTCTTCCGTATAAAATGTTCCATCGATTTTATGTCCTTGTAGATCTTTTAATTCATACACTTGAGGATTTCTTTTCAAAATACGTTCCACCACAAATATTTCTCTTGTCCAATTTTCCATGTAACCTTTGTCAAAGCGTTTTTTGGTTTTTGTTATTCTCACTGTATCTCCTATTTTGAATGGCATCTTCAATGACAATAGTGGAGATGAATCAGATTTGAGTTTTTTGTCATACATATTGTGCCATACTTTCAAAACCTTCTCAGGAGTAACATCTGCTGGTGCCATTTTAATACTCGAGTGAATTTTATGATTATAAGCTTTCAAAAGCTTTGGGAGTACATTAACATAACAGCTGGTTCTTTGCTTAGTAAAATACTTCCACATGCGTTCCTTTAAAGTTCTGTTGAATCTTTCAACAATACTAGCTTTAATATCAGGATTCTTTGTTGTAAAATAAATTACATTTTGTTTTTTGAGATATTCCTGCACAATACTGTTGGTAAACTCACGGCCTTTGTCAGTTTGTAATTTCAAAGGTTTTCTTTTGCTTTGTTTGAAAATTTGCTGGAAAGCCTTTTTTATACATACACCAGTTTTATTTTTTACAGGGACAGCCCAAGCATGCCTGCTAAAAATATCGATAACTGTGAGTATATATCTGTACCCTTTGTTGTGATTCCGCAAACTCTGCATGTCATTCAAGTCAGCCTGCCATTGGTCATCGATATTATGCACAAAATAAAAGTTTCTCGGAAATCGACGTTTTACAGGTCTATGCAAAGTGTATGCAGTTTGCTTTGTCAACCAATGTTTGATTGTTGACAATGGTATGAATTTTTTTACAGCTTTCCATAGTGTTGAAGCTGTAGAATAGGATGCTGGATGAGATGGATTGTACCAGATATTCTCTAATATTTTTTCGCTCATGGTTTGTATCTTGACCAAACTGGAACAGTACGTTTACGTTTGTGCCCTGGAAATGATGATACAAAAGAAGTTGGTTCCTTTTCTTCTTCTTCTTCTTCTTCTGCTTCTGTTAATTCCCAATCAATATTACTATTATGTAAAAGACGTTCACAACAGTTCGGCTTTTCTACGATACATGCTAGGTGTAGCAGCTAGAATTTCTTCTTTCATATCAGTCAACTTCTCAGTAGATTCTGTAATCGGTAGCGACACAGGTTCTCTTTGTTTTCGAGTAATAGACAGAAATTTTTGGAGCACAATACTGTAACGATTCCATTTTTCATCATCCGAAAGACCTTTGAGATTCAAAATTACTTGCATATCCTGATCAAATTGCGATAAGGGTGTAGACGGTGCAGACATAACAGGTTGTCTCATGTTATCCATAAATTCTTGAGGTATTATAACCATTTTTTTGGCATGCTCCATGTTCAGATTTCTTTTTTACTTAAATAAACTTGATAATACACCTCCTATTAAAGGGGCTAATAACGCAGGTAGAAATCCTCCGTGTTGCACTAGTATCTGTTTCTTCTGCTTTGTAGAGTGTCCTTTGGCAGAGAGATTACGTATCACCTTCTTGTACCGGCTCAATCTTGTTTTCTGAGGTGTTGAAAGAGGAACATTCCCTTTTAGAACATTGTAACAACACTCACAGATTGAATTAACTAAGGAAGAATCAGCAGCTTGTAATATCGCTGTGCGAAGAGCTGGTTTAGCATCCGACAAAACTTGGAGCACTTTAGCGTGTTCCACTCTTGGAGCCATGATGACAGCATAAACGACTAGTGATTATGCTTGCTTTTTTTGTAGGAATATATACATAATTGATATCATCGTCGGGAAATATCCGCGACCGAAAACGTACTTCTTCCGGAGTGTTCTGCTTCAGATCAAACAGCAAATATCCATGGGGTTCAGCGGTGGCATTGTAATATGCATCTTTTATAAAATTTGGATTCTCCGGGTATACTTGTCTAGATAAATAATTAATTTGGGCTCTGTCTCTTGGATTTTTGAAGCATACAATATAATGACTATTTAAAGATATATCCCTATTCCCTTTTCCCTGATGGAATAGATTTTGAGTGATAAAGAAAAGACTAATATCACAATGATGACACCCTTTTGTAAATAAATCTGTGACTCTTTGATCGCATTCCCTCATCTGATCATCGATAATAATAAGATGAGGTCCAGAATTTGGCACAAATTGGTCAATATTAGGCATTCCTTCCCGAAATTGTACAAAACCAGGGAAATCATTGTATGCAGATTGCCATTCCCCGTAGCACACCAAAATATTGTTGAATTTTACATTTACCATTTGGGGTAAACACTGGAGAAAATGCTTCACAAAATATGTCTTTCCACATCCTGATGGACCAGCCAATATAGCAGAGAACGGGTGTTTCCACAAGCACTCCATTTCTCAAACTGTGAAGAATGTTTTAAATTACATATAATATAAAAGTCGAATGTTATGAATATTTTTCTAGTTGTTGGATTTTACTAATATGTTGTATCTTCAAATTATATATATATATTATATTGTATTGTATTATATATATATATATATATATATATATATATACACTTCATCAATAAATAAATATGTGTGTGTGTCTGTATATATATATATATATATATATATATATATATATATATATATATATATATATATATATATATATACACACATACACATACAGACAATTTTCTTATAGTACAAAATTCATTTTACAACAGCACAACAAATGCCAGATAGCATTGTACGCATGCGCGTTTGTAAACCCCGCCTACATATTCCGAGCATCAGCGTTGTGTTAGATAGCTCTCCATTGTTTCAACAACGATAAACAGCTTGGTGGCCCAGATCAAATTGGTTCTGGAATCTACTGTGACGTGTACCGTCTACTTTGAAGTATAAAAAGGTGAGTTGCACAATATTACTATTTAGTGTCCAGCAATGCTGTCGACTTTAAATTTGCTTCACGGGTTAATATCAAATTGAGCCTTTGACAATCATCATGTTGGGGTTTTCGCAGCTAATGAATTACCTGTACATGTGGAACTACCAGCAGCGTTGATTGTAAATACAGATCCCAAAGATAGCCCCGGGAAGCACTGGGTAGCAATTTACATAGACAGTAACTCCCGGGGGGAATTTTTTGATAGTTACGGAAAACCTCCACATGTGCATAACCATTTGCGATTTTTGGAAAATAACTCTAAATTCTATACGTACAACACTCATCAGATACAAAGTTACGGGTCTGTGTACTGTGGGCATTACTGTTTTCTGTATTTATTCCATAGAGCCTCTGGTAAACCCATGCATAAATTTCAAATTTTATTCCCAGTACCGATAAAAAACGACAATATTATAACAACTTATTTGCTGACTCGTAAATTAAATTTATAATACTCGGTACGTATACTAGAAAATATTGACAGTAAATACTGTTTGAAATTTTATACAAGTTACATATAGTCCTAATAGTATATTAATAATTTTGTAGCGTTACAGTTTACAACAGCTTACTTATAATATTTATCTTGTTTTGTGTCTTTACAGAACAATGACGCAATATCCAGAGATGGGATCTTTCAATGCTAGATTGTCCTCTTTCAGAAACTGGCAATCAAAAGAATTCCCGTTTGTAGAAGCTCTGTCCGAAGCAGGATTATTTTACATTCAAAAAGAGGATAAAACAGTATGCTTCAAATGTGGTGGAGGATTATACCGATGGAAATACAGAAACAATCCAATACTAGAACATCGTCGATATTTTCCATTTTGCCCCCTGTCTATAAACCTAATTTCAGATCGACAATGCGGTTGATGCTTTAATTAAATTAATTAATATTTGTTATCCAATATTTCCTCAATATGACGTTTATGATATTCTGCTGATTTTTCTCTCACCATTGATCTTTGTAATGCCCCGCCCCCTCCACCTTTTTTGTCCAGCACATGCTTGGTTTGCTACGCGCGCATGCGTCTCAAAAACACACCCACGCATTTCTTCAAATGTATACCTGCACGCTGCGACATGCAGTATCTCGCAGTTCTTAGTCATGGAATCCTCTATTTCGATGCCGCTGAAAAAAAGATTTCAACCGTACACTAATTTCAAGGGGGTTCTTCAGAAAGAGAGCGATCAGCATTTACCTGAAGAACAAAAACAAGTAACTAGTCTTATACGCCAGTCGATATTATTTGATCACGTCTACTATTTGAATGCTTCGAAAACAAAAGTTATCTCAATCGGACTTTCCTCTCATCTGGATTTCCAACCTGTGGTCAGGCTACACAGAAGCGGGGCGGCCGGTGTTGAACTACAGTTGCAGGAGTGGCACGCTCTTCAGGAATTGTTTCCAGTAATCGACAATTACATCGCTATTCCAGGTGAGCAGCCTCGTGTTTCCTACCCACTAAGTGAGCAACATGAATTGCTGATAACCACACTGTACAATCGCCGTCAGATCATTATAAGGAAAAAACCAGCTTACGGTTCCCTGGAGATAGTGTTCATCGCAGAAAGTTCGTGGCGGAACTTTATGAAGATATTTGTGTGCATCGAGCATGCGAAAGTTATGTGTGAAACAGTGTCGCCGTATCTGAAATCATATTTTGGAAACTGTGTGGAATCTTGCATTCTCGACCTTCGCGAACAATGTTTCGGTTGCACAGATATTTCCCCTGTCCATGCATGTAATAAGGAGAAGTTTGTGCTTTCCCATCTACATGGATGTACAAAACCTGAGCCTTTGTCTATACAAAACATCGACGGGAAAAGACTTTCCAAAGAAGTGTTTGTTTTTTGCGAGAACATGCTTGTGGAAAAAATAGTGAAACATTTTAATTCAGTGGTTGCAGCAGAAAATGGATATGATAGTGACACAATTCCTTATGTGGGTGAGTGAATAAACTTGAAGAATAAAAACTTGTTAAATAACATGCTGATAAACTGGTGACACAATATAAACATTTTACATATGTATGTGTGTGTGTGTGTGTGTGTGTGCGGCTCTTTAGAATTTTGTAAATATTGGTAATAAACAGGGATAAAATATATGTCTTGGCTTTTTTCACTTATCACCCCTTTAAAAATCCTCATGGTTTATATTTTTACTGGTAACAATCGTTAATAACAACATTAATAATTAACTATATAATGAAAAAGTGTGTATTGTGGACTTGTCGAAGATAAAGCATGAGAGCTTTTCTTCACACTGGTAAAACTCGGTGTTAATAACAACATTAATAATTAACTATATAATGAAAAAGTGTGTATTGTGGATTTGTCGGAGATAAAGCATGAGAGCTTTTCTTCACACTGGTAAGAATCTGTGTTAATAACAACATTAATAATTAACTATACAATAAAAAAAAATGTGTATTGTGGACTTGTCGGAGATAAAGCATGAGAGCTTTTCTGCACAGCGCTGGACACGCAAAGGCAAGTATCTTTATTTTCATTCTATTTCTAACAATCATTCGCTATTTTTTCTTGTCACTATAAAAAACTAATTCAATTTTTCTTTTATCACATCTGTCGCCATTTTGCTTGTTTTTGTTTAATTCCTCTTTATGCATTGAGGTTAATCGAAACATAACTTTAGACTTTTACATGGAATTGAAACATAGAATCTTGCCTGCTTTGATTGAATCGAACCTGTGACTCCTCTTTGATCACAAAACAATAGTGACGGCCATCTTGCTTATTTTACCTACTCTTTATGCATTTAAGCTAATCGGTACTGGGGCCCCACACGGCAAAACAACAGATTCTAATTTATCTTTATACATTAGCGGTAAAGTCTTTGCGTTGTAATCAAAAGGCATTTTGTTTTGATTTTTAATATCTGTTCCTGCCTAAATACTAATGGGGACTCAACACACTTCTTTTTTTTTTAAAAAAAAAAACAACATCATTATCAGCCAATTTGACATTGTGAATCGAACCCCGGGGACCTTTTCATTACAGCATAAACATCCTATTTCCAATTAGTTCATTTTCTCTTTGTGCACAAAAAGCTAATCGGAACTTTTAAACAAATACAATTGAATATCCAATTTTCACCAACATTGGGAATCGAACCCTCAACCACTTGGTTGAAACATCTCGCGGAATAAAAAACACCCCCCGCGCCCCGCGCCGCGCCGCCCCGCGCCGCCCCGCTCCGCCCCGCTCCGCCCCGCGCCGCGCCGCGCCCCGGTCGCCGCCGCCGCTAAACACAAAACGCGGCCGCCATATTGATTTTATTCAAATACTATTTATGCACAGATGGACTAATCGGGACCTATAATGGCGGGACAAAACAATTGGCCTCATTTAACTACCTAGAGAATCGAACCCGCGACCTCTTCATTACCAGGCGACAACATTAACCACTACCCCCAAAGCCGCCATATTGATTTTATTCAATCACTATTTATGCACAGATGGACTAATCGCGACCTATAATGGCGGGATTAAACAATTGGCCTAATTTAACTACCTAGAGAATCGAACCCGCGACCTCTTCATTGCCAGGTGACAACATTAACCACTAACCCAACTCGATTTTTGAACTCAACCATTTTGTTGTCTTTATTTACACACAGGCTAATCGAGACCATTCAATATTGACATCGTCGACTTGTAATCAAAGGGTCCCAGGTTCGATACTCGGTGGAGGCACATAGTGGTCCGAGTCACCACTTTTCAACTGTAGGTCCATTCTGATTAGTTTTACCGTGCATAAAACGGACTTAAAAAAAAACTAACTCAATCTATCAATCATTCAATATTGACTCTACCAGGAATCGAACCCTCGATGCCTCTTGTTTTACAAAGCAATAACCTTAGCCGCTAAACTTTCGGGGGGTACAGCACCTTCGGCGCCATCTTTAAATCATTTCTTCATATCTTTCCATCATACGCAATGGTTGCGCGCGCATTTCCTCCACACACACACACACAAACATATGCACGTGTTAGGTTAGCATACATCAAGAAACAACGTGACAAATCCATTGATCCCCCTCCCCCACCCGCTTCCGATGTCTTCAAGGTGATCAGACACGTTCTGCTGACTCAACACTAAAACCGCTCGTGGCCCGCTACAACCGGATGTAACATAACACCAGCCGCATCAAATTTTTGCTGACGCGTAGGAATGAAATGCTGTCATTCTACTTATACATTGATTTTATCTTTCCTTCTTAAGCTCAAGGTTGATATGATCCTCCCGAACCATATAAAAGATTCGGTCATATTTAATATTATTCTTAATTATTTTACTTTTTATATTCACTATAAAAGCTTATCAAAGACGAGATATTTAATAGTTGAACTAATGACCTAATTCTGTCATTCGAGAAGTTTAGAATTTGTTATTTGCAAGCTTCTTGAAAGCAAAATCTTTCATTGTTGACAATTAGTCAAAAATATGTGTTCTCAGTTTTAGAATCAAACTATTATGAAAGCCATAAGAGCTAAATTTCAGTTTGAGTTGTTAGTAATATAAGCCTTATGGACATTGGAAAGAAGTTTTTAAGAATGTGACAACTTTATAGTAGAGAATATTATAGAAAGTTTAAGGATCATAACTGTTGTTTTAGACATAGAAAAATGAACCTTATGGAACATACTGTTTAATCTTTAGAATATTGCCATTATACACAAATTAGTTCTGCATATCACAGCTGTAGCTATTAATTATCTTTTGTGTCACGGGAGGCGCTCTGCTTGACATGCGGGGGTATAAATACAGCTTCGGAACCTAATTCGGGGGCATTTTCATCACCGACTCCGATGGATTAACATCTTAAATACTCAGCTCCCTTTATGGGAGGGTTCACGAACTCAGTCTTCGTTCCCAAATTAGCTTAGAGACATAGTTATTCTGTCGTATGGGTAGGTTCGCCCTGTGGACATTCTAACATGTCACCATACGAAAGAATAAGTTCATTTCAACTTTATTTTGAAGTTTTCTGACATTTTAAATAAAATCTTCACAAAATAATGTTAAATTTCGACTCAGAACTTACTGTTATTCTGACGCATGGCTAGGTTCGCCCTGTGGACATGTTAACATGTCACCATGCGTGAGAATAAGTTAATTTACGATTGCTCACACCTTTGTGATAATTCAGTTTGATTTCTTCGAAACATATACGTAATATATTTTCAATTTTTGCATAGAGCAACAGGACTTAATGTTATTCTGCCGTATGAGAAGGTTCGCCCTGTGGGCATGCTAACATGCCCTCATACGGAAGAATAAGTTCAGATTATTTCGTCTCCATGATTATTATTTATTGCTCAAGTTATTCATTATTGATATCTGGCATGGTTAGGTTTCGCCCTGTGAACATACTAACATGTTGCTATACCCGATATCAAGTCGATGTCTCTAATATTTTACGAATTATAGCAGTTTGTATTTCTGCATATATCTTGAAGCCAGACCATAATGTCCAATTTATATTAAAATCGGAGTCAATAGTTAAAACCTTCGCCAGTCACGTCAAAGTTATGCTTCATTATATCAAGGAGCGTTCATAAAGTTCCAAGCAAGCGTCTGGTCGTCTTTATATAACTGATATGACAGCTTGATCCATATTATGTAAATAAACTATAAAAGTCGCGTAGATTAAATTATAAGAAAGAAATCTGTTCTGTCCATTATTTATGGAGATCTGTAACTAAGATGTAATTTTATAAAAGTATCTTGAAAATAAACCATCTTCAGGAAAATTATTGCCCATAAAGAAGCCTACTGAAGACGCAGACCTTTCTTCAGAAACAGCTGTTATTCATTTATAAAATCTCCCTTTTCCATAGCCTATCAAATGATTTAGTACATAACAGTTGAAGCTTCATATCCCACGTATTTCTACTACTATACTCGTACCTGAGAGGGGTCAGAGTATCCCAGTAGCCCACTGAGTTTTAGCCGAGGTAAAGAAATAGATGAAATAGGATATTGAAAGGTGATTGAAGGAAATAGGAAAGTAAAGATGAGGATGGACGCTTTGTCTTCGTGATTTTTTTTTTAATGTAATAGCTGCGATTGTATAGTTTTTCGAAGGCGATTTATGCTCGAGGACGCTGACGACAGAGGATGGCCTAAAGGTTCGAGAGAGGAATCGCCACGAAGCCTAGTTCAGCATGAGAGCAGCCTAAAGTGTCGCGATGGATGTTTCCGCTCACTTTCTTCGTCTCCTTCGAAGTTTAGAGCTGGCGATCGAGCGCAGGTCTCTCCCCAGCCATGCAGCTAAGCAATGATGATTTCAAAGGGATGGTATTTGTTTTATTTTGATTTTGAGCGTTTTCCCTCATCAGTTGTTATGTTTTCCTTCCTAATTTTGCGTAACGCTATGCGTCGCTCTTCATAGTCATTCACCTGTTGATATGTGCTGATAGGAACATTGGCAGCCCTGAAAGGACTCCCCCTGGAATTGGAGGAAAGGAAAACTGAAGGGAGAGTGGTGAGTCACACGGCACGGCACCTTACAAGGTTGTTAAATTAAGTATCTCCAACCACTGCATATAATTTAATGATATTTAACTTTTCTTCATTTTCATACAAAGTAACCTAATACATAATTTCTGAATTGATTCATTTTTCTCAGTGTGACTATTTGCAGCTACGTTCCATAATTCACTTCCATATTCCACTAGTAGCGAACCAAAACTATAAATCTAAATCTAAAAGTTTCCATTCTAGTAAGGGAAGTCCGATAAAAAAAATCTAAAATCTAAAACCTTTTTAGCTTTGTTACAAACTCAATTATATGTTCATCAAGTGTCAATTTAGAATCTATGATTATGCCAAGATCCTTATGACTAGAACAAATAGAAATCATATATTAGATTTTGTAACATATTGAGAAACAATACAATTTGTTTTTCTCGAACATCTCAATAGTTTCCATGTAGCTAAATTAATTTGTATACTAATCTATTAAGATCATCCAGTAATTTTAATAATAATAATAATAATAATAATAATAATAATAATAGGATAGTCGAATACTAATAATAATTTAGATTTCTCATGGGAACAATTATTATCATTATCTTTATATTTATTGTAATTACACAACTGGAATAAGCCTAATGGAGTAACTGCTCTCATAAAAAAAAATTCAAATTTTGTTTAGTTTTCACAAAGTGTGATCTTCATATTCGTTTATTTTCATTCAATCAGTGATTATATCTCTGAGTTCATAATTTCTATGGGTTAGAATAACCGATGTTGAAGCTTCGTGACCGAGAACATCAAGGTTTGTAATAGTATAATAATTTGGATGAAATAGGGGAATTCAGAACTCGGGTTGTGGCAACACTGTGCCAAGCTTTATGTTCCCTTGACTGAATCAACTTCTATCAGTGCAATAAAGGTACAAGCAGGGTCTTCCTCGCTGCATCTTCTTGTTATTAAGTCCATGGCACGATGTTATCAGTCTTCCATCTTGAAACACTGCACGTACAGAAGGAAATGGGTTAATCTGAGAGAGTCCTCCGTAACAACAATAATGCAGCCGCCATGTTAGAACTTCTCTTGCGGAAAGAGCAAAGCAATTCTGACGCCATTACCGCGCTTAAACCACTTTATGACCTCATTAGAGTCATCAGAGCTGAGAATTGTACGTTTAACAAGATCAAACAATAGTAGGCTAAAGCCTGAATCTTACAGTACATATCTTGACAGTAGCGTTTAAGCATGTGCTCACTGTGCAAATTAAGCTTCTTGCTTTGAGGGATGGACGTGATATGTTAAATATGCAATATGGGTGTAATTGCGACGTTCATTCACTTCATGAAGAGTTTGGTATTCTGTCTTTCAAGACATTAATTTCAAAAAAATGTGCTCGGAAATAGACTTGAGTTTAAAAGGTCTCTTATCTTGTTGGGATGGATCTCTGAAATGTACGCTGTAAATCTGAACCCTGCCCTCTAGCGTTTTCTCTAACACCATTTACCCTGAAGGAACACTAGATAATGAAATGCTTCCGAATGACAGCCAATCAGAAGCCACATATCGCCGGACGTTCTGCAGCACTATAGGGTTTGTAAATACGACTTTAGAGCATACCTTAGAGTTCTAATCTTGATAATTAAATCTTATGATAACATTTACACGTAATTTTGAAACAGTATATTTACATTCTGAGTAATTCCAAACTCCTACACAAAAAGAGCTATCGACCTAATAATACCGAAATCTTAACCAAATGTCTATTACCAAGTTCAAACTTAACGTCCATCTAACCTTCCTACAACATTCTTGTGAACATGTAATGCATGTAAAATGTCAGCACGAATTATGCCATGAAAACATTAGTGGAAAACAGTCTACTGTTGTTTCGGCTCGATGAGGTTGGTCAGTTGCAGAATAGCGTCTTCCTTTAATTCACAATGCTGCACAATTTTTGACAGGGAAATCTTTGATGACTGGACCAAAATGGACACGAATAATTTTTTAGTTGCTTTTGTTACAAAGTAATCGCCTTCAATTCAATTTTGTTTGAGGAGGATAAAATTAGCCTATCCCTGGCAGGGGTGAAAATAATTTCCATTTGCCAGAGATCCTTTTTTGTGCGGGGGAAATCCCCGGCACCCCCCCACCCCCCTCCCGTTAATTCGCAAATGAGGTTCAAACAGTCCACGCTTAAACAACCATAGTCTTCATTCAAGCATAGACCGGATAGGTGTTCTTTGTGCGTGCTACTTTATCAATTTCATCATATCATCACTCATGTTTAGTTCATCTTCGCGATTAACCAAAAGTGGCAGAATATCGGTGTTGAGATCGTGAGTCCAGTACTCTTATCAGCTTGGTAATCAAGAATCGAACACTAGACCCCTTTGATAAGAAGTCAATTGCATGTTTCTATACACTACCGTAAAGTGATCAACTTTCTTGCAAATAATAGATCTGATGAAATCTGAGTCATCAAAATTATCAAGAAAGAAACAAAAAGAACGAAAAAAGGTAAAAATTTGTAGATTGCTAAGCAGAAATCACATTTAATTAATGCCAATATAAGTGGTAACACTTTTAGGGTAGGTAGGGGGAAATCGGATCACTTGTTTAAAAAAAAACTCTAGTTTTGAGATATCAGTACCTTTAATACAATGGAAATTATATGCTTAAAAACAAGCAAACCTTCAGCTAATAGACTAATATAGAAATTACTTTGATTTCGTTACATTTACCCAGATATTATAACTTTAATGCAAGTGAAGCACTGATCCGATTTCCGCCATGTCAGCGGGGTAAATCGGTTCAGCTGTGGGGTAAATCGAATCACACAGATTTTGATAAACAAATACCACAAATAAACTTTTTTTACTAATGGCGTTTAGACAGCGTTCATGGAACCACTCTTTACAAGCCTGGCACTATCCAATCTCCAGCCTTTTTCCATGGTAGTACGAAATACGGCAGAATCCACACCTCCACGCTTCGTTGTTCTCACTTCTCGATGCAAGTTTTCCAGCTTGCTTAACCTGTCTCTTATACTTCTCATTCTTCCTCTTATCCCCAGGGTTGAGATAAGGATCATTTTCAACTGATGTCAGACGAAGTGAAGGAATAGATTTTCGTGTATCAAACACGTCTGAAGCTTTCCGTCCTTCTCTAACAGCAGTGACAGCTTCTTCCATAGCAACAACTGACCAGGAACTATTAGTTCCATGAACAGTTTTCCGAATGTAGTTTCGAGGCATCTGAAACAAAACATGTAGCCTACATTAAAGCATACTCATACACGTTTTACACATGTGTTGTGTTACAAATTAGGCTGCTGATGATCATAGACAGACAGACTGATTTATGAAAATATAAATATAGCCTACTGGATCCCCAGTTATTTGAAAGCAATCAAACAGAAAGGAGAATTCGAATGATCCGATTTACCCTGAAATACACCTTATTAAAAAAAATCATTTTATTTGCACTGATTTACGTGCTTTGTTTAAAATTATCACAACATCTGGTGGAGCATGCTTAATACAATGAAATATTACAACTGAAAATAAAATATACTTAACAAGCAATGAAAAGAAGCTTTTTCCACGAAAATGAAAACTTACATTTGCTGCTTTTTGGTCTTCACAAAAATACACTACTTCAAACAATGTATTCTGGAACTCTTCTGGCGCCAAATAAAAAAGAAATGGGTTCTGGCAATTCTGAGATGTGTCAACACAATGAACACAGCAATAACGCACAAACTTCAGTTCTTGTGTCCGTACGACTGAGTTGTTTTCGGCCGATCCGATTTCCCCCATGATCCGATTTCCCCCTACCTACCCTAATCCTTGTTTACATGTTTAATAAAAAAACTCAAAAAGCTGACCAAGGCAGAATTCATTAGCAAAACAACACAATATAAATTTTACGTTTCAATCTTATAGCAAGGTCTTCCTCAGACTCTGAACCAAATTGAACTTCGTTTGAACTTTGTTTCATTTTAATTTGGTTCAGAGTCTGAGGAAGACCTTGCTATAAGATTGAAACGTAAAATTTATATTGTGTTGTTTTGCTAATGAATTCTGCCTTGGTTAGCGTTTTGTGTGTAAGTGATTCCAACTGGTGGCTGGGCAAGCAACCATCAATGCCGTGAATGCAATAGTGTCAATCTCACTGCCAATGTGTCACAAATGCAAGAACGATTTAAAAGACGTTTTGCATATTTCTTTTGCACACATAGTGTAAATTAAAGCCAAGTTAAGTGCTGTTGAGAGACAAGTAATTAATGTATTTTAGCTAAGGAAACAAGCAGCTGAGCGTGAGTGCTTCTGGCGAAGTGCATAATGTGAGACGGAACTAGCGGAAAAGATTGATGTCACGCTAGAAGAGGATTCCAGCATGACAGCGATAAATGAAATTTCTAAAATGGGTGGGCGGAACTGGACTGAGAAATATGAGTAGAGATGCTGATGCGACGTCTTGATTAAAGAAAGTCACGAAGATGTCACAGAGGATAAGACTGAAATGAAAAAAAGAAAGGTTTGTCAAATTTGAAGTCGATTCTGTACTGAAATAGGCTAATGGGTCTCGACCTACAATTTAACTTGGGATCCAAACCGGACAATGTGTCTCCACCGGTGATTTGAACACAGGACCCCTTGATTGCAAAGCGACGTTCCACTACGCTTTTGGAGACTCCCTACGATAGAGATCGCAAGTATTACAAGTCCCATGAATACTTGCTCGCAGTCATGTAAACCCTTGTAAAGAATGGTGATTATTTAAATCCACTTTATTCTCGGATAGGCTAAACGGGACTGGACCTACAGTTTAAATTGGGATTCGAAGCATTGCACTATGTCTTTACCTGTGTTTTAACACATGATCTCTTCATTTCAATAGCCAAAGTAACATTTGGGATGGGGGGGGGGGGGGGTTCGTACTCAATTACATGGATTTACGGACCAGTCACGTGAATTTTAACGTATCCTAATATTGAGTATCAAAGTAAAGTTTATTTTAAACTAAAATTTGTAATATTTTAATTCTTTATTTAAGAAAATATTAAATAGTGAGTTAAGTTGAATACTGGTATAGGATTCCTATGTTCGAATCCTAGGTTCATGAGTTCATCATTCAATCCTCAGCGTCGCGAGACACCTGATTACTCTAGAGAGCTAGAAAATAGACATAAAATGTAAACAGAATAACTTATGCGTGTGTCGTTATGTTCCAGACAACTTACATTCTGGAATTATGGTCTTTTCGGTCACATTACTTTAATCAAAATTAGATATTTTGATCATAATGAAAAATTATTTATAATTTTACAATAAACAATCGCCCATTCCGGAAACAGATCACTAAAAGAGAAATTAACAGAAGAAGTATGTTTTGCTAACATCCCTAAGTGTAGCTCTGTCCCAACATACTGATAATGGTTGTGTTTTGTGTTCGACCCCCCCCCCCTCGATACCCGGCGGAGGCACATAGTGGTTCGGATCCCACTTTAAACTGTAGGTCCAGTCCCGATTAGCATATCTGTGCATAAAGTGGACTTAAAACACCAAATCAACCAACCAACCAACGTGTAAAAATAAAATATTAGATGTTCTCCACAACAAAGTAACTGTACAGCCTTGTTACTTTTCAAGTAAGAAGCAAGTAGGAAAATATTTTTCAAAGTATATATTTTACTTTGCACTTTTTCCACTGAAATGAGGTTCGCTCCGTAATCAAGTATGTAATTGCAAAGGTTTGCCTTATAAGTATGGTTAATACCAGGATGAAAACCTTTACTTTTCAGTGATAATGAGGTGGGAGTGTTAGAAAGAATAAAAAAGAAAATGTATGAAAGAGAAAAAGTTGAAAGATAAGGCATGAAAGCAGAAATAACTCGGAAACTGGAAGAGTGGATTTGATTACTCAAAATAGCAGGGTAACAGTCACAAAAGTGATAGCGAACATTTGCTCTGCAAAACCTATGCTTACGCCCGTTATCACGTATCATTCTAACCGGTCGACTAGAATCATATGAAAACACATGGTGTTATGCACACGGTCACTGCTTTATCAATAGTTTTCAACTCAATGGGGCTCTTTCTTTACCAGATCTATTTGAAACTACGCCAAAATATGTTCGATATGGGTGCATTCATTGAGTGCATGCATGAGGGACCATCAACAAGGGATAAGATTGGTGAGAAATAATGTGTTACTTTTTAAATTTCGTTTGATTGATCGATTTGCTTTATTTTACTTCGCCTTTTGTGCCATTCTTGCCTAATTTACGAAGATGGGGATGAGTGATGATATGAAATTGATGAATGGACACTCACAAACTTCAATGCCCAGGTCGGGATTCGAACCCAGGACTCCTGTCGTCGCAGCGCGATGTACTAACCGCTCCGGCACGGGGGCCGATGTGACCCGTTCGTGTCGTATGGTGAAACTGAATTCCTCATAGTTGCAGCGGTAGAAATGGATAGTGTGGCACAGGCCGAATGACGTACGTTATGCGTGGATGATGATATCAATCAGCGCCGTCAGCCATATCAAAACCTGATGCAAAAAATGTCCAGTATTATATAGTGGTAACAGTTCGCAGACGCAACTGAGACGGGACGGGACTATTTGGTTGTCATAGTCTGAGATATGTCCAACGCGGTGTGTGCAAGCCAATTCTATTCTTATGTCTAGCGTTGTATGATAGGCCGTTCCGAAACTGGCGAACAAGATAACCATCTTGAATATATACACAGAGTGTCATACTGTGTATTGTGCTACGATTCAAGAAGATACCCACTACTAGATACAAATGTAAATGAAGTGGCAGCAATGTCTTTATGCCTTGATACTTGACAACGATGTCACATTTGTGAAACTGAAATGCTATTATTCACGCATTGTACACATGATGGCGACACCTGTGTCGGCATTGACTTTCATCCAGCAATATCCACAGAGATGAAATTCAAGGTGCTGTCATTACCAACAGAACAAATGTATATTATTGCCTTGCAAAGTATAACGCTCTTTCACCATGATGTTCTGCCCAAGAAGAATGTCGAGTATGTATTGGAATCATTCCTGTGAAAAATGTTTAAGAAAGGTGATGCCAATCAATCACACGGTAGCTTTTCATTTCTTATCAACACTCATTTAAATTTTCGTACTGTTCCTATAGACCGTCTGCCTCAGTCGTGACCATCCACACAAGTGCGCATGCGCCCATCGGACGAGTCCAGTCAAAAATAAGGGGAGGAACGAATAAGGGACACAGGTTACGTGAAAGGCGTCTAATGTTGAAACAACAATGAGGTTTCACACAGAATAACGTTGCCGGTAAAATACGTTATGAGGGGATTTAAGAGTTGTACGTGCCATCACAAACACAATAAAGGGAACGAAAATTAACAAAGTACCGGAATCCACTCACACAAACGAAATACTGATCCGAAAACTACAGTATTGGTTCCTGCATGATTAGTCTTCTTAGGCTTGTCTTAGCTTCCGATGTCGGCTATGGTGAGAGAAAGGTCATTGTGTACGGCTTACAAGCAATTTGCAGTTATTGAAATATTATACCGCTGTATAGTCTTCATTGGAGTTTAGTATAATGAATTATCAATATGCAGTGCTGAATCATAAATTGTTATCTTCGAAATAAAAGTAAATTTAGCGAAAATGATCAGAACTAATCTTTTACATTTAACATTCACATCTATATTAATTCTTTGTCCTTCTAAAGAAAAGAAAAGAACACTGTTGTTTACATCGTAACTAATTCAATTGTTTCTTGGGTCAACCCATCAATTACTTTAGCAGCAAGAGTCTGAAACAGTTAGTAGTTCTCTATCTGGTAATTTACAATGCATTACAGAAAACAACAAAATAGGGAGCGAAGCGAGCAAGATAAACATTTTTAGATCAAATTTTTCGCAAACTGAAAACAATATTGATTTCATATGGCACAAAATATTTCATGGGGCACCTTTTACATTTTTTTCATGTAGATCGTTCGGCACCCAGACCTAACTCCCGCCGCCCCCTAGTTACAGCTCTGAACTTGACAATGCTGTAAGAAAAGCAAAAATTGTGAGCGAAGGGAGCAAGAAAAATTTACGAAATGTATTTTTATTTGTATAAGATTTGATATTATGGAAGACAATTCCTTTTTGTGCCCCTGCAGGTGCTCTTGGCCGTCTGGAAGAAATAATGCAAGAAAGATGTGAAAAGTAATTCCATCTTGAATATCCTTTTGTCCTGCTACTCTTAGATTTTGCTAGTGCTTACTTTCACCTCAATATTTGCCCCTTAGAATTGATTTCCGTCCAAGGTTGAGGAGGGGCAATGCTCATTGGCCCCCTGTGGTTCCGCTACTGCACCCCCTTCCCCGTAGTTGCTTTGAACTTTAATCGTCTTGAAAATCCTTAATTTTCTTTAAGAGTATAGTATCGTTTAATAACGGCGATAAGATTCCTCTACACTAAATTTATAGGTGAAGGTATAATAATGTAGGGCCATGGACATCTGGAAGGGAGAGCAAGGATAGCCCCCCCCCCCCCATTTTGAAATCGAATGTCAACCTAAAAGTATATATTTCACACGTATAATTTAATTTCAATCATAGTAATTCACCTTAATGCGATAATTTTGAGGAGGCAACATTATTTTCGGGGTAATATACCCCATGGAAAAATACCTTGTTTGTCCCTCCGTGGAAAAAATCTACGGACGTCCATGATTACGGGGGCAATTGCTCACCCCTTATCCCCGCCCCCGTGTACACGCGAATGTTTATTACTCTAAAACTAAATTATTTGTTGCTTCAAGGAAACTTCTAATTAGTGGGTTAAAATGTTTAAAGTTATGTCCCGAAGTCGGCTGTAAAGCCAGATTATATTCGTTGACCGCACAAGTTAGCTAGCGATTCTAGCTACTTGTTTAATCGATTGATTTGGTGTTTTAAGCCCACTTTGTGCACAGTAAAGCTAATCAGGACTGGGCCTACAGTTTAAAGTGGGATCCGATCCACTATGTGCCTCCACCGGGTTTCGAACCCGGGACCTTTTGATTACAAGGCGACGACGTTACGGAGAGGCCCTCTAGCTATTTGAGCAAGTGGGTTTGCGATAGGTGCTGAGTTGAGATTACGTCAGCGGATGACGTGCTGATTCGGCTCGCTCCGAAGCTGCAAGTGCAGAACAGCGAGAGGTGTTACGAGAAGAACCCCACTGTACCTACAGAAAATTGTGTTGAAATGTTCAGAAGTCATAGTAAGAAATGCTTTGAGACAGGCAGGGAGATAGATAGATAGATAGATAGGGAGAGAGAGAGAGAGAATGATATAGAAGAAAACATGAACAAAAGTGATTGAGAAGAGTGAAATAGAAGGTCGCGAAAGAGAAAAAGCAGAAACTAAGTGTGTGTGTGTGTGAGAGAGAGAGAGAGAGAGAGAGAATGAGGGAAAATCTACTAGAAGAGGCAACGTGCGAAAGAGGAAACAATAGAAACTAGAAAGGGAGAACAAACATGGAAAAGAGAAAGTAGGAAAAGAATGAAGAATATAATCTAAGGACAAAGAGAGTGAGGGAATGATCTGCAGAAAGAAATCCAGGAACAAATTAAAATGAGTGCAAACATACGAGAGAAATAATAAGCAAAGATTTTTTTCATCCTCTAGAGGATGCCCCACATGTTGGCAAATAAGCTTGGATCTCATATGTTGTATCGTTGCCGCCTTGTGATCAAGAGGTTCGATACCCGGTGGAGGCACATAGTGACTCGGATCCAACTTTATGCTGTAGGGTCAGTCCTGCTTAGCCTGTCTGTGCATAAAGTGGAGTTCAGACTTTCACACCCACGTGTTGCATGTGACACACTTAAAATTCCTCTGCTGATTTGCAGGATATTCATTGTGTAAACAATACAATGTCGAATAGTGTTTGCACTTTCCTCTAGATGGCAGAAAAGAGTGCTAATATGATTAATGAATCAATGTATCATAATCACATGCAAAACATAAGGAAAATTTTTAAAAAGTTGACATTTTTTAAGTGCATTACATTGTATGATCTCAGATTGATATGCTAAAGCTTAATGAAAGTTGAATGTTTTTTTTTTACTATTTCACACATTTGAAGTACTTAATAAGTAAAACAAGAATCTCATAAATAATATGTATTCTATTCTCTGTTTATACGTCATTGCAGATTGTGTACTTTCTTCAAGTAAACAAAAGGCTTTCAATTGAGTTATTAATGAATTGTGTCTGATCGATACGAAGGCGGCAGGATTATGTAGAAGAATAAACAGAGATAGATGTCCTAGTCGAGAATGGAACTTAGGAAATGAATGCTTATTATTGTTACAGAGATGAGAATTTCTACAGATAAGGCAAACAAACAATCGGTGATACTATTAGATTTATTTTTGAATGTTCATTGCATGTTATTGTTATGCATGTGTGAGCTAAAAAGGTATGTTAAGAAGAATTTGCTCTTTACATTCCATTCTATTATTTTAGGGTAATGGTTTTAGATAAGATAATACTTAAGGGTGCAAAAATGAGCATATGATCCCATGCACCCCAAAATGTTAACTCATTCATTGTAACGCAATATGACAAAGCAATAAATTTTTGTTAAGTGCAAAAATTTTACGCGTTTCTTTACGTTAAAGTAATTGATTAACTTCCTTCTGTGCCGTGTGTGTATTACAATCTGTATTTAATCAGTGGAAAGCATGCAAGAGAAATGACCGTTTCTTGTCTAGTTTATATAAACACTAAAATGTCCCTTATCAGGACAGTAACACTAATTGAATGACACTGTACAGAGGCGTAAAATTGCATAACCTGAATTACTTTGTTGCAGCACTAATTGCTCAAGAGAGACATGACGTTTACCACCCAGCTATCTGCCAGGCGTGACGTGGACAATAATTCAACTCATTCAGCGATGGTTTTAAACAGGTTAAAATGACACCACAAATCCTGGGAAGGAATTGCCATTAATGTCATCCTCGTACCATTTCCACATAAAAGTGCGTGTTAAGATGTAATAAGAATTACGCAAGAAAAAACACAGTGGAGATATTATCAGGATTCAATTTAAAGCTACCGGATGTTACATTCAGATATAAAAACTTGATATCAGATTTAAGTCATGCTACTTATTTGACAATTAAAAGGACATAACGCTAAAAAAAATGAGGAATATTTTTGCAAATTCCAATGCGATTCTGAAATGGCCACAAAGCAGAATTGTGTAGATTGAACCTTAGTAACTCTTCAGCTAAATACCTACAGTGCGTCTAAGTCAGTGGTTCCCAAAGAGTGAGCCGCGGCGCCCCACTATTTTCACTGAAATGACACTTACTTGTTAGTCTGCACATGTCTTTAGAATTGGATCATCGCATCAATCCAATGTTTCTGAATTTGAAATATGTGTTTACTTTCTGTAATGATGCGATCATTACTGGATCCTTTTTTATGTTATAAATTGTGTATGTCTAAGTATTCCTGTACGTTCGAGTTCTTGGCCGTTGGGGAGCGGTAAGTTTCCAGTAACGGTTTAGGTCATTAGCGGGGCCTATAAATAGGAAGGGCAGGGGAGCAGTGGGTCTCAGATGTTTGGCGGAGTACAGCGGTGAAAGAGGTATCTTTTTCTCTGAGCGGAGCGGCTGGGCGAGCTTTCTTTCCTTACTATGTGAACCGACGGGGATGTTAACTTTCTTTCTTTTAATACACACACTTGCTCTTTTCACATTATTCCAATAGTTTATTTCATGTGGGAAACCGGGTACACAACAAACATACCTTCAGCCACCTTTTTTGGTACTGAGGGTTATATATTTTTTTACTCGTGGAGCCAGTGGCTACTGGAGTCTACACACTCTCTTCGGGAAGGGGGACAGGGTACACCGAAATGTAATTTTGCGAATAACGGCCAAGAATTAACTTATGTAAATATAATATGAATAAACCTATAGCCTATATATCTAAAAGGAAATGGGCGTTAAGTTATAATTTGAAGAAGTACGTGTCTATTGCCTAAACTAGCATCCACAGAACTTCAGGTACTGCAAGTTTTGAACCTAGGGACAAGGATTCAAAAATGTATGGTTGTGTATATTGTGTATGTTTCTGAGAATCGGCTTAAAGGCACAAACTATACCTTTACGTTTCTAACTTAAGGCAAGCAACAACCACACGTTGCAAGTGTTAGATGGGCCTACATTCTGACTGGGGCGCCGCGGAAAAATCTGGAAACACTAAGGGCGCCGTGCAACGAATATGTTTGGGAAACGCTGGTGTAAGTTATGCCTGAATCAAACGAGACTAGATGTCCTGCTGGATTTTCCAGTTGGACTAGTTGTGTGGTACTTGCTCATCTGCTAGTTTTCGCCTCACACGATACTCGTTGCCATTCTTGTTGGTATACTTTTGTTTCCACAAGGCATTGGGCAGAGAAGACAGGCTAAAAAGATGGACGAGCGACTTGATGACTTAAAATAGAAGCATGGGCTAGAAATAGGTTCGAAGTAAAATATGGCAAACAAGATGTACTCAATAAGCTTCTTAATGCACTCGTGTGTGTGATTTTGTTGGGACTAAATATGTTTAATACACTGGTAATAATAAGAATTGTCATTATCGGCTAATCACATCTGCCGTGTACGAATCTCACTGCTTAGCATAAATTACGAAATATTAATGAACACGAATGCACCTCATCCCTGTTTCCCTTTCATCAAGGAGTAAACAAGAACAACCAACACACGCAAACCACAGTAAAAATGTTTCTTTGCCAAGCTCACATATTACCTTCACATGACCAAACTTGCGCTCTTAGTGGCTGTTCCACAGAATCTAGCAGATAAAGGCAGTTGCAATTAAAACACGGTCAAAGCCAAGCTAGCAGCCAACTTGGCAAGCCATCATTTCCAGCCAGGTAGCCAGTCTAACACTAACTGGGACATTCCTACTGGAAAACCAGTTACTTGTAACACGGCCATTTATCGGGATCATAGGCGTAGCTACGGGGTGTGCCGGGTGTGCCTAGGCACACCCTAATGGGCTGCTTTATCAAAGAGAATTAAAGACATATTTCAATAAGAGAGAAAATAAGTGGCAGTTTGTAAGAAGTTCAAAATGTCATTACTTGGTAGGCTACAAACGTGTGCATTATCGCTGATGAAACGAGTGTCTATAGTTTTCCATTTTTTGATGTCCTTGGAGAAAGAAGATATTTACTGCATTCTACTCTGTACTGCAGCGCTTTTCTTCTATACCTGTCACAAGCTGCGCGTGTGAGAGAGAGCTTTCTCCAAGCTTACCCAAGTTAAAACTAAATTAAGAGCAACTCAGAAGCAGGGTAGATTGGAAGCCCTCCTCTTGCTATTTGTGGAACAGGAAAAAGCTTCGTCTATTGATGTAAATGAAGTTATTGATGAGTTTAAGAATATTGTACCTTTTGACAGACGTCTCTTGTTATAGATTACGTGTATTTTGATGTATTTGTTTGTAACATTTATGAACATTTTGTGTGTTTGTAATTTCTATGCAATTTGATTTTTTTCTACTACATATATTCAGAAATTTTCAACCCTGTCATTTAGTGAATTTATATTCCTTTACAAACATCAGTGCAGTTACAGAGCCAAGTGATTGTGTTGCAAAATATGCTATTAAAAAGGTACAAGACCTCATTTTTTTCTTTGTGAACACCCAAATATAAAGTTCTAGCTACGCTTATGGTCGGGATCTCCCTTAATGCACAACGTGAGGACAACCTTGAGTTCTGACGTCAGACAAACAATGCCTACGTTGTTAGGTTAGACTGTAAGGTTTGGTTCTCTTAGCATAAATGCACTGTAAATGTATTATTTATGCTGAGAGAACTAAAACTAACAATCCTAACCTAACAACTTAGGCATTTAGCCTAACAATAAAAGCTTTTCCCTGTGACGTCACAATGCAAGGTTGTCCTCGCGTTGTGCGATAAGGGAGACCCCCTCTTGTCGCGACCATCGATGGAAGTGCGCATGCGCCCACTGGACGAGTGCAGTGGAAGAATAGGGGTGGACCGGATAAGGGAAACAAATTCCGTGAGAATCGTCTGCCGCTGAAACAACATTGGAGTGTCATAATGCGTAGTAACGTCGTCGACAAAAAGAAAAAAATTGAGAAGGGGAGTTAATAGTTGTAGAAGCCATCACAAACATAACAAAGCGAGCGATAATAAACAAAACAACCAAACACATACAAACGAAATACTGGTCTGAAACCTCCAGCGTTGTTTCGTCCACGTTCCTACCTACCTTCCCTTTCGCATGTGGATTCGTCCTCTCGAGCTAGCCTTGTCTATCACTGTCGGACAGTGCAATGCTACACAATTCTGCAAATATAATCATATTGGATTATAAATTGTGGTACCCATCTTGTACCTTGTTGCATGGTATGATTTTGAAAATGGAAATATAACATTAGTGTTAAATTTTGTACATTTGCACTAGGAATATTAATCTGAAGAAAATGGTGTTGTTAAAACTTCTAGCAGTGAGTTAAAATTACAGTATATATGCACATTTTTTATTATATTTCCTTATTATTCTGGTGCCAACTGATAGACTGCAGATCTCACCACAGAAGTTCTCTGCTTCGAGACCCGGTCTGGGCATTCGTGTTCTTTTTGAGTAGTCATCCTTATTGTCCCGATTAGGCAAAAGTGGGCAAAAATGACGGTAATTCAGGCTTCGGCCTGAAATCTCCCTAACAGTTAATAGAGGTCACTAAACGGAATATTTTTTTCCCCACTTAACGGTTATCTACTTGATGCCTCGTTTTGACGCTACAACCCCTGAAAGTCTTAATTTTATCTTCATTATGTATTCAACTCATTGTAGACTCACAATTATCACTAATGCATTAGCTTCACTGTACGCGACTTCTCCCGATTGGATATTCACTTGGTACATCTTGAAAATTGTCATTTTTGTGTGTGCAAAGAGAAAGGAGGTGTTGGTCAACCCTCTGCCAAGGGGGAAAAGAGCCGCGTAGTAAATATTGATGTAATTATTTTATGTTGCAAGCGATATTATATTCTATTTACACAGAGTTACCACATCAGACATATACAATTCCAGCCTTAGTAAATTTTCAACTGTGAATTTAAAAATAATACATTGTCCTCTTGGGTGTTCTGAATATTTTCTATTAGTTTTGTTCATAAGAAACATAAATGCAATTCAATAGGGGGCAAAATTCATTTGGAGGGCGTATCAGGCCCCATCTTTAAAAGCGTGTTATTCAAGACACTCATGCTAGTGAGTGTGCACAGTTGGTTAGTAATGATGGTATTTTTTGTAATTATTATAATTAATAATCAACTGTCCCTCTATAAACAAAGTAGCATTTTTGAGAGTTTTAGTGAATGGTAAAATATGGGTGTGACATTCATGCAATAATTGGTTATTATTTTTTATTAATTATAATAATTTTTGTAATCATTGTAATTAATAAATGACTAAAGTTGTATGAACAAGAAAGCAAGAACTAATTCAATATCAGTGGTTTCTTGAATTTCAGTAATTAAATAAAGTGTGGGCATGTCAGACCCCCAACCCCCCTCAGGTAAGTAAGTTTCTCGTACTGCATGGGTAAGCTAGGGCTAATGTATATACCGTTTCCATCAATATTTTTCAACGCTAAATAGGGTCTCCCCGATGGCGTAGTGCTAACGTCGTCGCCTTGTAATCAAGAGGTCCCCGGTTCGATAACCGCTGGAGGCACATGGCACAGTGGTTCGGATTCCACTTTAAACTGTAGGTCCAGTCCCGATTAGCCTTTCTGTGCATAAAGTGGACTTAAAATAGCAAATCAATCAATTCAATGTTAAATATCGGTGCAATTAATGTGTTGCAAGTAGGATTCTACTCTGTTTCCACGCAGTTTTCACACATTTTTTTAAAGAAATAATACAATCTTTACGGTAAGTGCATGGTTTGAATCGAACACCACAATTTTACTGATTTTCACATGTTTGGGTTATTTTACTTTTCCTAATATGTATTTAGTACCAAGTACAAGATTTGAGTTGTACCTTGAAAGCGAAAGTCCTTGAAAGAAGTAAAACTATTTCTGTGTTGGAGGTCGACAACTTTTACCACAAATTCTGCTTAGAATGTGTACGAGTCGTGAAACATATGTGTTTAACATAACAAGTTGTAGTAATATAATATAAAGCGCCATCTAGTGTGATTTATTTCAATGGTCAGTTTTTTTTGCAAAATTCCATTACGTCACTGTTATTCCTTGAAGTACCTTTGCTTGGAATGTTGTTAATGTTAGCTTGCAAGTGCATAATGAAACCTTTTTTAATTGTGATGTTTTCGTGAGTGGTTTAAGTGAAGACACAGACGCATTAATTTTCTGTGCTTAAAATGTCTTTCTTCTGTAAGCTTGGAATATCTTGATGAAGTGTTTTCAGAGATGAACATGGAACAAGCTTACACGGGTCGGAAAACTTGTTTCACAGAACATAATAAACACTTAAGTTAATAAAATAAATAAAAGAGGTCGTTGGTTAGCTCAAATTCATTTGGGGCTGACTACGCAACTAAAAGATAATTGCAATAGCGGGTGCATTACATGAAGTCGTTCCGAAAAGAGAGTGATGATGCATAACTGGAACTTTCACATTCTTGCCAACTTTGAATTAATCCATTGTCATACATGCTCTTGAACATGTTTACAAGTACAGCATTCCACCACAAGTATTGTTACTTGGAGGAAGTGTCAAAGGGTCACCCTCGGAATAACAAGTTCCTTTATTCTTGTCTTTTTTATTTGTAGCTCTCTTCTATTTTTTTTAATGTTATTCTTTCGATCATCTCTCAGTTTTAATATCTCCTCCTTTGTGCTTACTTCTTGAAAACTTATTTTCCTCTTTTCAGTCTCGTTGTCTCCCTCCCCCTCACCTCTCTATAAGTTTTGCTTATTTATGTTTCATTCTTCCCATCTCTTGCCCCTCTATTTCTCTCTGTTCCACATCTCAATTTCTCTCCCTCTCTCTCTCTCTCCCCACTCCCTCTTTCCTTTTGTACTTCTATCTTTCTCTGCCACCTGCTCCATTATTTATCTTCTCTTTCCATTTATCTCTTTCTATGAATCTGACTTACAATACATCTGCATACTTCATAATTATTGTCTAAAAGAGTAGCTTTTACAACACATGTATGGAGTCTTTGAAATTTGTAAATATGTGCTTTGTGCCTATGTTTTAACAAATGACTATGGTACATTTTTAAAAATTGTATTTTAAAAGATGAAAAGTTTGAATATATCTTAAATCATATTTGGACCAATCCAAATCCAATTTAATAAAAAGTAAATATAAAGTTATCTCCTGTGCATTGCACCACGTAGGGATTTGTTGAGATAGGGTTCTACACATCCTTGGTCTTGGCCATAGTGGAGATGATGTGATCAGCATCACGCTCCAGCCGCCTTTACCTCCTAGGTACACATTGATGAGAGGCTGGGTGAACACAAGAGCCAGCTATGCTGGGAGATCGCTTGAATAATTCAAACCTGAAATCCCCTTTGTCGGGAAAGGAACCCGTGTCTCCCACCTCTGAGATTGTTTGCAAAGTTTCACCCCTTGTATGGTGGAAATCACAAAGTGGCCAATTAGAAAAGACAATATTGGATTTTTCAATCCGACTTAAAGCATTTTCGGCTGGTGTAGAGTTTTCTCATCTTTTGGCATGATTCACTAAAAATTGCGTAACTGTTCGGGGACAGAAAAAGGTGGCAAAACCTCCGTTCATAACTTCATACATAATACAACAATTAAACTTGGACTTCCTGTGAAATTAAATGAAATGAATGAAGACAGTTATAAATACCATCCAGTGTTCATCAGATGACCTTAGTTAGATCCATCGTATTGGATGCACACAAGTCCACAATTGTTAGATTGTTAGTTGATAGTTAGGACTGCGTTATTTAATAATTTGTAATTGGGCTCAATGTCAAAAAAATAATTAGTATATTTAAGCTTTTAAGGGAAAATATGTTTAAAAATTGTCAAAAGTATTTAATTCCTTCAATAACTTAATGCTAGCCGAAAAATATACAGTTAACCTTAAGTTGAAAATCATAGCTTTTAAGTAATTATATGTACATGAAGAAAATATCTACCAACACCTTTGCAAATTTTCTTATTTTAGGAACTGGATTGTAGAACAAAAATGAAATACGGATCCATATTAAGGTCCGCTAGTACTCCACTAACTAATTTCCAGTTCGGAACTTGTAAAAGAGTATTTGCTTCAAACTGTGAAATTTCTCCTATATGTATGAAAATATGTCAGTGTCATACAATCAAGTTTATTTTGTAACAGTAATACAGAAACATTTACTTATAACTAAACAGTTAGACTCAGATTTCATATATTAAACTTTATTTTCTAAAATTGTTACCTTTTGCTGATATCTGTTCATTGAACTTTGACAGAACTTTTTGAAAAGTGTTTGAATTTGTTAAAATATATCTATACATTACATACTACATAACAAGTTTTTAATAACTATGGTAATAGTTTTTATTTAATTGTAAATATCTCAAAATGCTATGGTCTTCCAAATGTTTTCAATTAAAAACTATGAAAGAGAATAGTCCTTTGAAATATTTTTAATAAATGTAAAAAGTATATTAGAAAACAAGTTAAAACTGTATTATCTAAGGGCCTTTGATACATACAAACAGTATTTAGCAATGTATACATACTGTGTAGTGATTACAGTCCTTCAACAAGCCATCTTCTTTACATATTACAATCAATCAAAATTAATAGTTATACAATATTCACAGCATGCATTGTACCAGAATGAGAGCAAGAAGTACTGGTATGATACATGCCTTTTTTGTGGCATGGTGCCAGTATATTCATTAAATAATATTTCAATACATATTTCATAATATTAGGATCTGTGAACAATGTGAAAGGTTCATCAACTTCATAAGTATTGTTTATCAATTGTACTTGTTTTACATGAATGTCAGATTAATGCATATAAACATGTATATTGATAATGTGATAAATATAACGAAAAAAGTAGTTTTGGTAAAAAAAATCAAATAACTCAAGAAATCATTTTTTCGATTTTTTATTTTTTTAAAACTGAACAATCCCTGCTAGTCATATAAGCGCAACTGAAACCTCTTACTGAAAATTAAATAATGGTAGCGTCTATTTCAATTGAAAGGAAAACGTCTTTAAACATGGATTAATTCACACATTAAAAGTAATACGAGAATCAACTACTTATTGTGAAATGAAAACAAAATACTTACACACTTACGTCAATCTGTATATTACTAACCAATGTAATAGAGACAATTACACAAAAAGCCTTACCTTTGTATATTTATGTAGCAGCTGGGAAGGTTCTGTTGGAAGATTGAGAGCCAGAAGTTTTGATTGTTCAGACTTTCTCTACTATGCTTAGTGGTTTAGAAAAAAATGGTCACATGATCTGACCCTTGGTCATTTTGCAGAAATTGCTGCCATCTTTTCGCATATTATGGTAATGTAATGTCATTTTATATGTATTTGACACCCAGAGTGCAATAACGACATGCCAATCTCATTTGGAGAAATAGAAGTATGAGTTTTATAGAAATTTAGAGCAAAATTTAAAATGCTGTTATAGTTTTTTAATGTTTGTACATACGTTTAAGAACACTGTATTAATTCATTTTTCTTTTCCATTTTGCGGAATAATTACTGCCTTGCGAAGCATTTATAATGAAAATAATTGAATTAGTGCAATTTCAATCGCAGTAAAAGAGAAATTGTGCATTGTTAAGATCTACATCAACTTTATGATCTTTGTTTGCAAATCTATTGCATATTTCCAAATTTGCCCATTGAAAGTGCACGCCGAATTCCCCTGAATAATGGCTTATGTTGTGAAAATGAGTTTTTAATATCAAGGAAGTCACACGTTCATATTTGAAGCGGAATGTCATGCACACTTACATAATTAATTTCACCTATATCTTCGGGGCCTTGTAATCAAGAGATCCCTTGTTCTATACCCGGTGAAGGCACTTAGTGGTTCGGATCCCATTTTAAACTTTAAGTCAGTAGCAGTGGAGGCGATTGGGTTCCAAAACCGGGGTTGCACGCTGCCAAAACTAGAGGGGGAGGGCAAGGAGAGTTTATTTCCCTTTGTAGATAAGGTTTAGCATATTGCGGGCTCAAAAATTGCAAAAAGGGTGGGACTGATGGGACTGTTCGCCCTCGCCCTCCTAATCGCCGCCACTGGTTAGTAGTACAGTGACATTGTAGACACTGTAGCAGTATCGGCAGTGTGCTGTGAGTCCCGAATAGGATAGTAATTTAATAATTTATGGCTATTTTATGCATTAACCCCTAAATGATGTTTTTGCAACAATAATTTCGAAACTTTAATTTGGCTTCAATGTATAATATATGGTTATACAAATATTTAAAGGAACTGAATGTTCTTATCTTGGATATATGTGTTTTTCTAAAGGTAAAATCATGCATTTTTATGTGAAATGGGACTTCGCAGATTGCATTGCACCATATGTTCGGCACTCATACCGAGTATGTCAGACTTTCGAAGTAACAAAAGAAAATATGTTTTAACTTAAAAATCCACTCCCTAATAATGAGTTACAAAGTGATGTAAAAACAATATTTCAAATATTTTTTTTAAAGAGTTCACACTGCGCCACATGAAATACCATAAACGGCTTCCGTATTCGATTTGATACAGTACTATACAATTTCTGGAATCCCCTAGCAACTGGGACTCTAGTTCCAAAAAGTAAAATTTTCTCATGCCTGAATTTATTTGTCTATTTATTCATACTCTTTTACTCCCAGAGACACGCAAATCGACAGATGCAGAAGATTAATCATGAAAGATTAGGCTGTAATTAGATTTCTTGTAAATTCCAACTAGTGCCTAGGGGTGACGAGCTCTATATGTGTGGGTAACCTTTCAAAATACATACACTCACAACACACCAACAACACACACACACGCACAAAATAATAACCAGCTGCTCTACAGTCCGTAAGGGCCTTGGTCTATCTCCCACCTGCCAGTTTCCCTCCCACAATCCTACCTAAACCCTGTCTCAGCTAACTGTAGAGCAGGGCCGCGCATATCGGCAGAGGCGGAGGAGGAAAATCGAGTGGTAAAAGCGCAGTGTTGCCAACCGTACAGTCCAGACCTTAGTCCGTACGCTAGATGCAAGGCTTGTCAAAATTTGCTCTTGCAGTTTTATCCCTAACATTTCCCTAAGAAATTCTTAAAACAATCGTACGGACCTGGAAACAAAAATACGGTCCGCTTGACATGTGCGTTCGGTATTATCCTTTTCAAAAGTTTGCAACGCTGCATTGGAAATCGGGTAACTCCCGTCGCCCATTGCACAATCCCGTTCCTCTCACTGTTCATTGGTGGAGCCGTCTCGCGTCACTACTTGCGCAGAGACTTGTTCTCGTTCGCCCGGTCTACAGTTAACTGGTACGGATAGTAGAGGTGTGGAGATCTTCAACAGGTTATTTGGTGACGTGGGGTCAGCAGGTCGAATCCTCAGCCGTTATAGGAGATATCAGTGACCCAGTTAGGCTACTCACTCGTAGCTCCCCAATTTCCTCACGATGGTGGGTTGCCACCGGTCCTATACACAGACCGAGACCGCAGAGACAGAACCTAGGCGGACTCGAACCCTGCCGTCCCGCAGTCTGAGCCCAAAGCACAGCGGTTGTGTTTCACGAGGTTTAACAATACATACTGATCACTAAAATATGGATTACAACAAATTATTATTATTTAGCACGGTTAACTGAACGAATATCAAACAGACAAATAAGTTCTTAATATCTGTTACAGATATTAAGATATTAGAAATTCCTAGCAAAGTTATTTTCAACAATAATATTATTATTTGTGAGGTATTAGACGGAAAGGAAGGAACGTTAACCTGCTATAGCTAGCATGAGCACCTCACTTGATTCAATACTTGAATTGAATATCAGTCAACACAAAGATCTCAAATCCCTCCACAGACGCAGGCCTAGTTTGATTTTGTCATAGAGTAGGTTTGGACTAGACGTTACAGTGTATCGGTTGGTCAACATGTGAATCTGGTACAATGAGATGCACAAGTATTGCTCAACAAATTGTCTATGACTATTTTCCTTATTTATTCTTTTGCGTCCAAGTGCTTTTAAGGTAGAGATTTTATCGTATTCTGGTGCCGAAGTTTTCATCTACTTTTTAGTTCAGTTTAAATTCTTGAAGTTCTCATTAGGTAAATCAAAACGAATAGTTGTGATGATGGACAATTTGCCAGGTAATAGTTATGCATCCCACTCTACATAATGAGCACCTGCCAAGTGCGCCACACGATATTCTGCAGACAAGGACGATCAAACAACAAAACAAGGATATGTATAGTTGAGAAAATGAACTTGCTTGAAGAACATAAATATCTGAACCTCGCACTGCAGTTTTTTGGATTCTTTATAGTTTCGCTAGAAAACATAGGTTTATAATCTAAACAGCCAGGATGATCCGCACGACAATTTCAATCAATAAGACCTCGTTATACCATAAAAACAGAATGGACTACAACACTCAATAAGTCATTAGTGTTTCGAAGAAAGTGAATGATATTTAACAACAGTTTGGAACATATATAATAACAATAGTACCTGAATTCATAAAGTTTGGCTAGAAATCACAAACGCGGTGTGAGCTAAAAATAGAGAAGAAGAAGAAGAATGAAGAACATCTCAAGGAAGTTATAAATTGATTCTGCTTTTCCGTCCATCGTCAACTAAATTGATGCTATTTGTTAAGTCTGGAAAGATAATTCAGCAACGTTGTTTGTCCAATAGACTCATATTGACCGTAATCTGAAAAATTACAGTTAGATAGAAATCCTCATGAAACACCAGGTGAAGATTTCATTTAATTTTTCTGGTTCCCCAGAAGTGCGGGGAGGGGACTGGGATGGCAACAACATCCTCCCTGGAAATTGAATGACTTAATCCGAAGGAGATTGTAGACATACAAATAGGAATAATGCTAATATATTTTTAAAATGAGAAAGAGAGATAGGTTTGGAAGTTAGCAAAGATAATACTAAATATATAGGCCTACTTAGAGGCCGAAACCAAGTGTTACGTATTAATGAAAATTTAATTATTGATAACAACTCGTTTGAATCAGTTTCCAAATTCGAGTATTTAGGAGTAATACTAACAAATAAAAATGATATTAAAGAGAACTTAATTCAGGAAATGCATGTTACTTTTCTTTTCAAAAACTGTTGTTTTATCTTCTCGAAAAATATCTAAGAAAAATGTTAAAATATACAAAACAGTAATTATATGGATGTGAAACTCACTCCATTACATTAAAAGAGGACCATAAATTAAGTGAATTTGAAAATAAAATCCTTAGAAAAATATTTCGGCCTAAAAGAAATGAGGAGATACGTGAGTGCAGAAGGTTACATAATTTTGAACTACATAATTTGTATTCATGTCCAGATATTATTAGAATGATTAAATCAAGAAGTTAATGGGCAGGAATAGGATAGGAAAGAAGAGTTAACAGGATTCTTGTTGGGAAACGTGATGGTAAGAGACCTGTAGGAAGTTCAAGACGAAAATGGAGGGATAGCGTTGAGATGGACATAAAGGAAATTGGTAGGGATGGAAAAGAGTGGATTGATCTTGCTCAGGATAGGGACAGATGGAAGGCCTGTGTTGCTGCAGCCATGAACCTTCGGGTTCAAGAATGTTAGAGAGTTAGTTAGTTAGTTAATCTGTTATGACGACATTGATTTATGACATAGGAGATTAATAAATGAAAGAACAATTACAATGGCGAAGACTCGATTCCAGAACCACGTATCTTCTTGGTGAAGTGGTTTGCACAGTGCGCTTCGAATCCCGGTCCGGGCGTAGATTTGTGTATGTGTGTATGTGTGTGTGTGTGTTGTCCCATCATCAATTTCATCATATCATCCCTGATCTTCATCTCCGCGATTAGCCAAAAGTACAGAAGAGTGAAGAATCAAATCGAAGCCAGAACCCTCGGTGGCACGGCCGCGAGTCGAACACGCAATGGGCTTAGCCGAGGAGGAGCCTTCGTGGTCTTATCGCAGTAGCCATCGACTTCTCATACCATGTCTAGACTTTCCACTTCACATAATATGCGTTTTCATATCCAAATGAGCATGGACCTTTCTTCCAATATGACTTTCAGATCACGTCCACTGTCTGGTAAGGAAGTTCAGTTGGAAAGGTCGAAACAAATGACTGTGCAGCGTGAAGCGATATAGTCTAACACCCATATCAGGCGCAAGGACCCCTCGTCCGAAAAAATGCCGAGTACAACAGCTTACCTTAACGACAAAATAACAGGAAGGCCACGAAGCGACCTCCAATTGGGATGTTGTAATGTTGGTCCGGCCTGGCTTTGCCCAACACATTTCCCCGAGGCGGGGCGATATTACGGGTATCGTTCCTGCCGAGTGATGTAAAACAAGAGCATTCTCATGATAGACGGTTCCCTGGGCGAGCCGCTGGTGAAAGTAAAACATTACCTGATGTGCACTAGTTTCCAGCGCTGGGGACTTATTTTTAATTCATTGGGTCAACTTTAACGCGGGAGCTGCGGTTACCACATGGTTGCCCGTAAGTGTTTCCAACTGCGCTCTTGATCGAAGCGCCCCCACGGACAAGGGTTGCCATATTTGAAACCCGAAACTGGAAATTTGAATGTTGTTGTTTCACGTCACTTTTCTCACACATTTCGTTAAGTCGTGACGATGAATGATGATTGATTGAAATTGATGATGGGGCATTCACAAATTAACAGCCATGATAGGAACTCGTACCTAAAACATTTGCTGGAGAATTTGAGTCGACTGACTATTCACTTAATGCGGTAGCAAGTTGACTAATGAATAAATATCCCATGACGCAACAGCCCTGCCTGCCAGGGCTTACCCACTGCCTGCGGGCCTCACTCTCACCTGCCTAGGTGGCAGATCATCCAACCAGTTGCGGGGTGACGTGTGGTTAGCACGACGAACCCCCAGTCGTTCTTGTAGGTTTCCGTGACCGGATTAAGTTACTCGTTCGTAGCTCTCCAATTTACTTGACGATTGTGGATGGCCACCGGTCCCATACACAGCAGATACTAGGGCATCTGCCTGCCACGCGAAAAAAACGGTTTCGATTCCCGAATTGGGTGATTTTCCAGCAATGTTCCTTCATGAAGGAGGCTCTGGTTTTCGCCCAGCCTCTAATAAATATGCACTAGCATTAAAGACGGCGGCTGGGGTTTGCTGATGATCACATCACCTCCATAACATAGTCAGATTGTGAATGAGTGAGACCCTACCTAAATAACCGCCTGTATGCCTGCCTCGCATGTTGCAATGAGCAGCAAAAGGGATATAAGGGGGTGGCCCCTTCTAAAGAAATCCAAATGTCAACTTCTTTTCCGTGTAGAGCACTTTAGACTGCACCGTACTGCATTTGTAATACAATTACAAATCCTCTACATTTAGTAACATATATGTAAGGTTGGCAATACCAAGAATGTTCCTGTTTTGGCGTCGAGGTTTGGCAATGCATGCAGTCGTAAAACATGCTGCTTAGCTGCGAAGGTGGTCGTAAAAATAAAAATTCTGTATTTCTGCTCGTTTGCTTATGACGTCGAACCTGCTGGTTGCTACTACCAGGATACCATTGTCACGAACTTACATATATGCTTGGTTACATTGTAGAGCTTTCGCTCATGATTTTTCATGTCCACAATCCTTACCCGAAATAACTTGTTTCCTCGAATAGAACCAAAGTTCCAAATTGGTGACGTAGGATGGATACTTCTAACTTTCTGAGGTTAGTGGTTCTTGGTTCGACTTCCGGCCAAAACTTAGGTGTTTCATTATTTCTGTTTTATCGCTTTATCGTTGAAATTAATCGGAAGGTGGTGAAAGGGACTTTAAACCTCCAAATTTAAAAAACATACCCGTGAGTAGTTCAATTTTAACTTGTCCTTGGCTATTGGTGGATAAAATATAAGACAGTATTCCTGAGCATTGCTGAGAACTCTCTTCCTACTGCTTTTTTGGTGTTTATAGAGGAGACAAGCATCTCGAGTGTCTAGTGTTATTGTACTACTGCTTGGCAAGTGTCTGACTGTTCCAATGACCATACAATACTTGGGTAGAAGGGTGAGAAACTGGAAATAGACAGTCTTTTGTTGAGGCAAATCTGAGAATAAGTCGCTCATATACAGGGAAGGAATTTATATATCTTTATATGATTATGAAATCAATGCTATTTTGTATGATCTTTGCGAATCGTCGCATCTAAGCTCGAAAAATGTTACTTTTATTTTTCCCTATTCTTACATTATCTTTTACTACATATTCTACATATTTTAGTTACTTTTACATATAATTTCCACATTTACAAACATTTCCCGGCATATATTCCACATTTATTTCGTCACTACATTTTTCCTTCTTGTGCCAATACCAAAGATTTTGCGTACATCTGTATTCTGTTCGTTTTGTGCTTGACACGTTCATCGGATTTATTTCAACTATTATTTATCTACTAAACGTATTACTATATTTATTAATAATGACTGAATAATACTCAGCGGTGAACAATGAGACTCGGTGAAGTACACAGACTTCTCTCAGGTACAGGGATAGTGTATGGCAAAGACAATATTCACAGCACAGAGATATAAAACCACATTACTGCAGTATGTATAAACTGAAAGGTTTTATTCTTTATTTATGGCAATTATAATGCGAATATACTTGAGACAAAGGCGAGGATTTCGCTTTGTCGATGAATTGACTCAACTAAAACGCATAAACTCAATGCGTGGCTATCGGCATGCCTATGATCACATAGACCTAGCTTGCGCCGCGAACTACCACACCAAGCGATATGAAATAATAACCGAGCCAATATTTGCTTTTTAGCCTTTTAGTCCAAATTAATCATTAGGCTAGCTTTATTTCTTAACCAATAATGGTTGCAGTATTGTGCATAGCATCAATGCATGGCCCCAAACTACCATACCAAGATGGATGCACAACACCGAGGAGTTATTTTTAGGATTAAAAGCTTCGTCGATCCGTGGCGAAAGTGTGTTATTTCTTACGCGATATCCTCGCTTCGAATTTCGAGAACACAGATTCAAGTACAGATGAATCACTCACTATTTACAAAAAGATGCTACCAACAAAACTGACATCTATACGTGGTTAGAAATACAAATTCGTATAGTGCACTCTCGCAAACATGAAGATACATTAAACTACTCATAATAGAGCATACTAAAATACAATAAAGATTAAACAAAAGATATACATTACAAACAAGGTGCATTATTACATATAATAACAAGGAAATTACGCTTCTTTCACAAAAATAAATATATTAGTGACATATTTTCTATTGGTGACGTCACATAAAAATATGGATCATATCATGCTTTCAGGTTGATTTTAAATCTTGGCAGCTGTTATTCTAATATTCTTGTCAATACATGTACTCTGATAATGAAGAAATTCATAAAATTAATGAAGTGGCGATTTAGATGTGAATATAGACTTGATCTTAGTTCCAAGAGTCATTGAATGTTTTAAATAGACCCCCATTGCGTCATGTCACATAAAAGTGAATACAGTTTTAGTCAATAGGAATCTATCTTTACGGACACGCGACGAATTTTGCAGGAAAATTAATGTCATGTAAGCCTAATCAATTTATATGTACTAAAAGGTGTTAGATATGTAAATATATATATATACTATTTATTTTAATGAAAATATGAAATTAAATATAGACATACAATTATGACAATGAGAATTTTCATTAAGAAAGCGGCTCAAAGTAAACGGATTGAGAGAATTAGGTTACATTTTCAAGGCAGCTTCTTGTTCTCCCTCGATAAAATAAAATCTAGACTGTGAAAACTTGCCTCAGGGCATATATAAATAGCTATGTATAATCTCGATGTCATCTATTACATGAATAAAAATGAACAAAATAAGTTTTATAAAGGATGAAGGCATTCGAATCTAAGATTACATAAAATAATTTAACAAGCATCATCCACATTCATTCCATGAAACATTTCATACTCAACTTGACCGTCTATAAGGGGAAGGACCCAACCCCACTCCTATCGTGTTAGTAAACATTTTGCACTATTCGTATCAAGGGCGCCCGCAGGATTTTTCTAAGGGGGGAGGGGCAGAGCTATATAAACTTATCATTATTATTATTGATTTACAAATCATAAAATAAAAATGGAATTAAAAATACTTTTGCTTTGTAACTGAGAGTTTGTAAATAACAGGAAACAATATTATTTTTTATAAAATATCGCTACAATTTCTCCATTCGAATTACATGAACTTTTTCCAGATATCTCAGCGGGGTGCAAGTTCCCCTCTAGCCCCTCCCTGCGGGCAGCCTTGTTTCGTGTAATGATATAAAGATTTCAAATTGGGTAAAAACACTACATTCGTTGAAAAGTATTCAAAAGTAGGCTAAATGTAAAAGAGAAAATTTTTTGGTTAATTTTTTTATTTATCATATGTAAATAGTAACAACCAAATTATTCCTGTTAAAAATACCATATTTGGGCTACTGAAATAAGAACCCTCTCATTATTTCCACATGTATACGGCCATGATACTCTGCATATTATTATCATATCCGATAATATTGTTTCATTTCGTATTTTGCTATTAGACTCGATATACGTATATAATCATTTAACTCTAAATGTGGTATTAATTTATATTGAGTGCCATCTATGATTGGAATTACGAAGTTTGATTGAAGATTAAAAACACGTGAAAGTGACATGTTATCGTTGTGAAGTAAAACATCAATTTATATTCTTGGCACATTTAGTACTTGATTCCTTGTTTCAGAAACAAGTTCAACATTTGTTGTTCATTTCAAAAGTGTGAGTTCGAAAATTTCAAACGCTAGTTGCGTTAGATTTATGTATTCCGACCTAAGACAAGCTAATTGTGCATTCAGATACAAACAGTGGGTACCAAGCAATTTACATACAGGGAAAAGTTATAGCCCTCCTTTCACAGTGCTGAAAAAAGCCAAAAAAAAAAAGCACCAGAGTAGGTCCTGAATGTCAAAGGCACAATAATTATTGCTCCCTAATAAACCTTTTTGTAAGGATTTGGTTCTGTTTTTTAGCATTATCATATTCTCCTCTTCGGCGCATAGCAACTGCACTCGAGGGACTGAGTGTCCAAGCTGTCAGAAACGCCCCAACCGGTTTTATGATCTTGCCGAAGCGTTGACCGTTAAAAAGAAAGAAAAAAATCGTTCCTAAGTGACAGGAATGATTGTGCTTCGAATACTGATTACAAGTCGTAAACTAATTATTCCACTTTTTGTTCTGATTTCTTTTTTTTCGTATTTAAATGATTCATTGCTTCGTCTCCATATGTTTTCTGATATTTGTGCAGGTTTCATATCCAATGTAAGGTAGGTAGTAATCACGAGAGACTATGATCTGAAGCACTTTCTTTAACGCAAAAAAGATCAGGGAGAAACGGCAGACAAATTGGAAGAGATATGAGAAAGGAGGAGAGAAAAAAACGAGGGGAGAGAGAAAAAGAAAGATGGAGGAGAAGAGGACAGAAAGAGAGTATGTAGAGGACGAAGAAATAGAAAGAGGGAGAGGTAGGAAGTGATATGGATATAGAAGACAGAGAGAGAGAGAGAGAGAAATAGAAAGACTTTAGAGATAAAAGACAGAGAGAGAAATAGAAAGAAAACAGTGGCAGGGGAAAAGAGAGTAGAACAAGAAGGAAAAAGAGGAGAAAGAAGAAGATTAGAACCAAGAGAGAAAATATATGACCCTGCCAGAGGAAGCAGGGGATGCTCAACGCCCTCCGCTCCATCAATCCGCCCTTAACTGCTCCACAGTAAACAATGAAACTAGATAAATACATTATAACTATATTTTAATCTCTATATATATAAAAATGGATGTATGTGTGTTTGGGTGTATATATTTGTTTGTTCCGACATAACTCTCGATCGCCTGGAGCAATTTCAACCAAACTTGGTACACGTAACACTTGCAATCTGGAAAGAAATATTGTGGGGTTAAGACACCCCTGGCACCCCTAGAGGTGGGGTGTAAAGGGGTGACATGTAAAAATAATAGAGAAACACCGAGATTAAATTGCGCACAAACAGACATCCGTGACTCTATGCAATCCGCACAACGATAGTGTTGCTCGGGTTCTCTAACATTCAGACTGTGTTGCGAATGGAATCCATAGTTTTAGTTTTATTTCAGAGCCGACTCTGTGGACGGTCACGTTAACTGGCCGACTTTCGATCTCGCTATAGAATTTCCAGGATTCGAGACCGGACATGTCTTCTATGTGAGTGTCTCTTCACCACTTCCATCTTATAATCAGTCATCATCGTGATGATAAACCACAAGTGGCCAAAAGACGATTTTTTTTAAATGCTCAAGATATTCACGCGCCCTTCTACCTTCTCGGTTCATTTTTACTTGTGCCATTCCTAAGGAAAGAGAAATAAGATTATAGAGGAGATATGAGAGAGAGGAAAATAAGAGATTGGACAGAGAACAAGTAATGAAAAAATAATGCTTGAAGGGGTAAGATGATAGATGGATAGAGAAAGAGAGCGTGCATATACCACAAATAGATAAAAAGAGAGGGAATAGATCCTAAACATTATTGTACGATAGATTTCAATCATTCTCACCGTTCGCTTCTCTACCTTAGTAATGATTAATTAACCAATTAATTTACCATAATATATACATCTGTGTACTTTACATAAAATTATGTTGGACTCAATACACTTCTTGAACTAGGGCCTCCTCGATGGCGTAGTGGTAGTAGCATCGTCGCCTTGTAATCAAGGGATCCCGGGTTCGATATCCAGTGGAGGCACATAGTGGTTCCGATCCCACCTTAAACTGTAGGTCCAGTCCCGATTAGCCTTACTGTGCATAAGGTGGACTTAAAACACCAACTCAACTTCTTGGACTATTCCAACAGCATTCTTCTTCTGAAATTTCTACAAACCTGTGACTACTAATGAATGCCAAATGTAGCCCGATGAAGAACCACTTTTGGTTCGGGAGCAGAATAAGAAATTCAAGTAGATAATGTTGGCTGAAATTTGAATATTTCGTCAGCAGGAAGCTGGAGAAACAAATGACAATTTCGTGACCTGATATGTGTCGAAGAGCTATTGAGGCAGAATCTGCTTAACTTGATCGATGGCTTGATAAGCATCAAGTGTTAAAATCTCAGCATTTCAGAGATGTGAGATTCTGATTTCCTCTGGTATTGAAGGTGTTGAAACGACCTAGTTTTTAAATTGCATTCGAGAACAGGGATTGCCGAAGCCGTTTTGCAAACTTGATTTGCATTAGGTGCAATTAACTAAAAGGATAATGTATTCGCCATTTAAGTTCTCCAAGGAACCCAAATGTTACCTAGCTGCATTCTTTTCTTAGGGCGTCTCCTGAAAAACGTGGCCATTAAAGAAAGCTCCAGGCGATTGAAGTGATTCCGCATGATATTCTTGTGTACTACCCCCCCATATATACCGAGAGTCAGTTGCTAATCTTGTAGATTGCAGAGAAATGTTCATATCTTGAATTCAGAAGAAAGTGCCTTTTTCTCCAGGGAGACATACAGTATTTCCTCCCATATTAGTGCTGCTCTTTCAAAAAACAATGTTTCAGATTGAAGTTATGTTACATACATTACTGTGAAAGTAATTAAATATATGTGTGTACTAGTATAAGGTAACGATAAATTCTATTTTCCAGGGGGTGGGGGTGGGCTGTGCCCCCCTTGCCCCCCGCCCCTTCCGAACGCTCATGCCTACAACTTACCTGCGCCAGTCTTACTTACAACTCGGCAATTCCATTGTCACATATGTGATGAACAGACTACATTTTTGACATAAATAACTATTCCAGCAACATTCTTTTCTTGTAGTTTCTGTGCAGTGAATTTATTTTATGTTAATTAAGCATACGTCTCATTCCACAGAATTTGAAACCAAGGTGCCAATTTTTTTTTTATTTAATAATGATGGCAAACATTGCATTATATTTTGAAATATATCATCTTTCTGGTAATCAACTTTATTTTAGCTCTAGAAGTTCAATGTTGGCATAAATTGCATATTTCAAATGTTGTGTTGCTGTTCAGAAATCTTGTAGTGAAATATGATCCGGCTCCTGATACCCTATTCCATCAATTCTGCACTTGAAGTTTCAATTATATATGTATTTTCCATTTTGGGAATATACTCTATGATACCACACCATTACAAAACATTGGGTGTATTATGGGTGTCTGGGTATCAGATATTAGTATGGAGATTTTGATATGTCACAAACATGACTGCCCTCTCCATACTACATGGTTCAAATGTAAATCGCCAAATATTGTGTGCAAAAAGCAATCATAGAAGTTTGTCAAAACATACAAAAAAAAAAAAAAAATTAAAATTTTAGTTAGGATTACAATTTATGGTGGTCATGTATGTGACAGTGGTAAGGTTTGTGACCTGAGACAGGTATGTGACACTGTTATTATGGTGATATTAATGACTAGGATAGTGTATTTTATTTTCTATTTAACAGTGGAAGTGGCAATAGTGAGTATAGGCCGCTACGATGGCGCAGTGGTAGCGTTGTCGGCTTGTAATCAAGGGGTCCTGGGTTAGATTCCCAGTGGAGGCACATAGTGGTTCGGATCCCACCATAAACTGTAGGTCTAATTCCGATTAGCCTTACTGTGCATAAAGTGTACTTAAAACATAAAATCAATCAATCAATCAATATGGAGTATTAGTGTTAGTGTTTTTATACCGTTTGGGCATTGCATATAGTCTTCTATGTATGCATGATGAAATGACTATGTGGGACGATGGCACTAGATTGAAGTGATTGAATGAACTGTTGCTTTAAGTCCGCTTTATGCACATATATGTTAATTGGGACTGGACATACAGTTTAGAGTGAAATCCGAACTACTGTACTACAATGTGCCTCCACTGGGTATGAAACCAGGGACCCCTTGATTACAAAGCAGATCGCATTAGAGAACATGTTCGAAATTCTACCTTACAGTGCACATCCTTTGCTCAAAGCAGAGAATCTTGGTGTAAGTATTGGGTATTGAAAAGTTTTCTCCTTAAAATACACCTAGTGGCGAATAGAAATGAATTCAAGCTCCAACCTTCAAATCTGACATACAGCAAAGCAATACTGTTGATTTTGTCATGAATTAATACAATCAGCGATTATGATGGTCCATTTAGCAGAAGTCATTGAACACCTCGATACAAGTGGTTTGTTACTGCGAGGATAAAGGGTCAAGCTAATGGCTCGGAACTCGCTCGTTTATATCACCCCAAGAGACTGTGTTTGAGGTACAAACCTGTCCAGATTAAATAACAAAACGAGATATGTTTTTCAAACCCATAACCGTCGTGATTGAAAATAACAGACACAAGGGAAGGTGGAACTTGCCCGTTCGTGCACGCAGAGTCTCGAACCTCTCTCTCTCTCCCTCTCATAATCTCCAGCTCTCCTCTCTCCTCTGAATTAGACCCCTTTCCGATCATTGCCGTCCCTTTCTGTGCCGTGCGTATATCGCAGTTGCACCACGTTCACACCGACAGTGATTGGGCATTTACCTGCAAAACTCCTTTCTCATCATCTTTGAGTTGCGAGACTCTATACTCTGTCCCAGCTAACTGTAGAGCAGGCAAAATAAATCAAGTTTCTCCGCAAGTAGTGACGCGAGATGGCTCAACCAATGAACACGTGAGAGGAACGGAATTGCATGGAGTGGGGGAAAGCGTCTGCCTTCCCAGCAGCGTCTGCCTTCTCTGACGCATTGCTCCACAGTTAGCTGGGACAGACTATACCTGCACCGACAGACATTCCACGCTGTGATTGTCAAAGTAGTGCACACGATATTGAATCTTCAATCATGTTGCACAACTGTGTGCAGTGAAAAAGTCTAATACGAGTGTAGTTTTAGTTAAGAAAAAGTTCGAATAAAACTTCATAGCCATCAAGAAAATGATGTAGACACCATACAACTGAATGATATAATTCAAAGATTCCCTAATTATCGTGGAATTATGGTATTTCCATTCTCAGTTAAGTAAAATTAATATCAAGAGTTTGCCAGGTAACAAAATCCATGTATTCTCACACAGTGTCACAAACCTGATCGCTTGTCTCATTCATGACCGACACAATTTTACTACATTAAAAAACTGCAAATAGAAATCTGTTAATTTTGCAGTGATATATTTTTTTTAGTCCTTTAGTAATTTGTAAAAATTTCAAAATGCATATTGTTTTGTATATTTCGCTGAATTTTGAGGAAGAAATGTTTGTGAAATGTAAGTTCTATTTTTTGTCACATACATGACCATTATAAAACAGCAATTTAAACAGTCAAACATTCAATGTAATATATTTATCTGATATTATTTACTGTTAATAACAACAGTTTACATTTAATAACAATAAAATAGGTTCCATCTAAATATTTCATTTGTGAGCAAGATTATCATTATTCGTGTCGGTATGCGAAGGTGTGTTTGTCACATACGTGACTGTGGAATGAGTCATGACTACCCTTAGAATACTTTCCCAGATTTATAGATATACTGAAGCTGAACAATTTTTGTCACGGCTGAGAGAGATAAAACACTGCCACTTTACTTAATTTGGGCTTTATTTTAATTTCTGTGAATTTTCCTTTGTATAAAATCCTTGTTATTTTTTGTTTTCTTTATCATAATTGCATCAATCACCAATAATTCATGTAATATAGTATGTAGTTAAACTCATATTTGAAATTAAATTGCGTATAAAAAATATTCGCTTGACATTTGTTATTTGCTTTCGTGAACCTCTAAACATAACGCATGAAAAAATCATATTTGAAGTAGAAATTCGTTGAAATCACCACGTTTAGTCGTACCTGTTTCAGATTTCAGAAGTAAAAAACCTGCGCCCTTTTTGCATGAAAGAAACATTGCACTTCTCGTAATAAGTTCTGCATTTCACACACTTCTGGATTTATTTCAGAACTGGCGCCATCTATAGAAAATACTATAAAGATAGGACCTATTAACGAGCTGTTCGATAGCCTTAGCAACTTGGAAATATGTGCTAACAGAACCAAACCTGACCTGGCTAACCTTTCCATATAATATAACCATGCATATAATAGCTTAAATAAACAAAACTTAACCTGAAGTAATTGTTGAAGGTTTCCTGGCGGCGAATGATGAAGAAGTTCTCTCAGTATATCGGCCAGGTGATCTCTGGATGATATCTCTTATCAAGAGATCAACTGGCTGATATCCCGAGAGGACTTCTTCATCAAACCTTAACCTGCCTAACCTATTTACATGATTATTTCTGCTATTATAAGCTTTCGTGGATAGGTTAGGTAGGTCAGGTTTGGTTCTGTTAGCATATACAGTAAAACCTGTCTATCCCGGAACATAATGGTTCAGAGCAAAATTTTCCGTCTTAACAGTTTTCCTTCTTATACATGCTTGACTTTAAATACAGTATAGAGCGCTGCAGGAAATAATGGAAAGACAGATTTACATTTCGCATTACTTATAATGTAGAGTACTAATGCATGTACGTACATGAATACAAATGCGATACAGTCGCAATAAGCATAGCAGAGATTACAATTATGTAACTACACAACATGTTGGTACACTTTTTACAGTATTGTAATAACGTACAGTTGTACTTAGGTATCTTTTCGAACCCGGGACCCCTGGCGTCGTAGCGCGATGTGCATAGAGGGAAAGGGAAAGATTGAAAGGTGGAATAAGAGAGGTGAAGAAAGATTGAGATAAAAGTGAAGAAATAAGATAGAAACAAAGAGAGATAACAAGAAAAATAGAAAGATGACGAAAGAACAGAGGGGAAATAGACAAGGAAAGGTGGAGAAAGAGGGTAAGAGATGAAAGGAAGAAACGGAATCGTAACAGCTATGAGTATTGTAGCGCATTCTTTCATATCGACAATGTTACCGATAAACGAGTGCAACAGAGGCGTGTTCCACTTACAGTATTGCATTGTTTTCTTTCGAGCGAGAAAAATAAAGGAAGAAATTTCCGTCTTACTGAGAATAAAAACATCTCGTTGGTCTTTAAATGGTGTTCCGTTTCCGCGTTAAGGAGGTTTCCGCCTGAAGCAGGTCATTTTCAGGTATAAAATCGGTCCGTTCTGGGGACATTTTTCCGTATTTACAGGTTTCCTTCTTATAGAGGTTCCGGGATATGCAGTTTTTACTGTATTTCCAAGCTGCTAAGGCTGTCCCTAGCCGCTCGTGGACCTATTATGCTTAAAGGAAATCAGTGAAGAATAACAAACTTTTCAAAATGCACTTGGCGCGTATTGTATTTTATATAACCTTTGTCTCTCGTCAGTGCATGCTTGATCTCATGCCAGCAAAGCACGTGGAGGCAAAGTTCTGGAGATTTATGGAATCATAATTACTGTTTAAAGGCGTAACCGACTACATCTTTGTCGTAACGTTTCACCGCCTGTTAAATCATACTTCATTGCCTTACCTGGGGAGGCGGCAGGGCACTTCTTTTTTTAATAAAAATAAACCCTTCGAGACGAACATTAAGAGAAAATCTCATTAATGCCACTCAACAGTGAAGCAAGTGCCACTTGAGTTACGTAAAACCTCAGCTTGTTAACTGGTAGAACTGAAGCTTCCGATGGTAATTTGTCAGCTAATTGTCTAAGCAACCCACAGATGCGAGTGGTAATTAGGTAACGTGTGGTAGCAGCTTTGAATATAAAGAAGAATTGCAATAATACTACCTGTATGCAAAGGCCAAGTGTTGAATAACATAGACGCTGATTCCTAAAGTGCATCTTAAGCTCTTGCTGCACAAGTACACTTATATAAAGTGAAGTTGGCATTCCTGTAAATAACTAAAACGATAAATAAATAAATGAAAATAACTATACTGCCACGTTGGTATTGACCTCGCTACTGAAGGTACTAGGTTCGAATCTAGCCGTGTTCCTTCACTTTGGTCCTTTGAATTCCATCTAATCACAGTGAATCCCCATCGTAACTATTAACCATAATAGTTAGAGACTCTTAATAACTAGACTCAAGATGTAAATACAAATGCGTGTTTACATCGAAAACACATTTTAAAAATAGTTGTTTTTCTAATGCATTTTGGCATAACTTGAAATTTTGCACATGTAAACTAAACCACATTTACGTTGCATATTTTGGGCCAATTTTTGCTACAAATGTGGACCTATATTTTGTTGCTTGTATAAATTCTGTGAACTTAACAATAAATTCAGACGTCTTACGGATTCACATTATTTTCAACTTTATTCATCGATTTGAATATTAGAAAAGCTCAATATGCTGATCAAGGCAGAAATGTATTTCATTATAAAACATAAACTAAACGTAACGTTTCAACCTTCTAGCAAGGTCTTCTTCTGACTCTGCACCAAGTACAAAAGATTCGACTCTTGACTTGTACTTGGTGCAGAGTCTGAAGAAGACCTTGCTAGAAGGTTGAAACGTTACGTTTAGTTTATGTTTTGTAATAAAATAAATTTCTGCCTTGGGCGGATATATTGAGTTTTTCATATCATGGAAACAAGGCTTAATGGTGTTATAATTGAATATTAGGACTTTAAGAAACTTTTTCTCTGTCAGAATTCTGTTGAAGTGCTAAGGAAAATGTTTTAAGAAATTGCACATTGATTTTGAAAGTGTTTTCTTCTACAGCAAACTACTTTTCATTGATTATTTTGTCTGTAAGATTCAGTGCCATCTTACGAGAACAGCTGGTACTAAATTAAATTAATTATATGTAGTATATTTTGATTATTAATGGTTTATGTCTTTACTTATTCAGATTCAACCCCTATTATGTGAAAACATCGATACGTTTAGGACTTGGAGAATAGAGGGTTGGTGACGGTGTATAGTCTTTAATTCCGCATTTAGGTTGGGCTATTCTGCCGGAACCCATTGGTTAACCTTATTCGTCCAGACGTCTTCATGACTGGGTCTCTACACCAAATCCGTACCCAGGATTATTTTGAGGGAGGGGCCAGACCCGAACATGTTTATATATATGTATAAGGTAGGTCACTTAAAGTTCGCCACTCTAAAAAATACATTTCAAGAGATGTATAAACATTTTATGGGAATGAAACATAGCATAACAATGCTAATGTCTTAGAGTATCTAAAAATATCTTGCAAGAAACATGCTTCCCTTTCTCGCACAAAAATACAAAATGGAGTGGAGTGTCGTACGTTTTGGGGGGCAAGAACAATCTACTTTCTCTTGGCAGAAACGTTTGAGTTTTTGTTGTAGCACATATAGGCTAATCGAGACTGGACCTACAGTTGAATGTGGGATCAGAACCACAATGTTCCTCCAGCGGGTCAAGGTAGACAAGAGGCCATAGTGCAGGGGCAAAAGTGGGGAAAAATGGGGGGGAACTGCCCCCAGGCCCCTAATCGCCGATACTGCTGGTAGCCTTACATCAATGGTTATAACTACCCAATATTGCAGACTGAAAATTTCTGGAGCCTGCCTCTATATACAACAAACACATTCATTTATGCAAGGGCAAAATTGAAATTTTTACAAATTTAAAAAATCGTCGATGTTATTTTCGTGGCTTCTTATAGGTTTACATTTAAATATTTCAAGGTTCGAGGGAGGGGTATGGCCCCCATGGCCCCTCCGCTTGGTACGGGCTTGCTCTACACCATACTATCGCTTTTGGTAATTTTGTGAGACAAAATTAAAAATTCAAATTCATGTCGCAAACCTGAATCAGTAGCATGTAGCTTTTTTGTGGCTTTGTAGCTTCGGAACAAAAATTGTGGGAGAATGTGTGTGGATGTACTGTACGTATTTGTCTTGCATTTTTCTATAAAATGCAAACTGATACATTTTTCTCTTTCACTGACTATTGTAATGGCTACTAGGTGTGCTGTTGTGGTAAGTAACAAACTATTTGTTTAATTTATTTGCTGTTGTTATTGAGTTTCCCGTTACTAGATTTGCGTTGAGGATTATTAATTACTAGCTGGTTACCTGGCGTTGCCCGGGTATTTATTTATCCCAATCTTGTATTAGACAGGAAAATAATGAATTCTAACTATAGTGTAAAATGTAACTAGTTTTAAATGTGATCTTGAATGTCACCAATTAGCTTAGCGACTCCGAAAACTATGGATTCGACACTAATCTAGGTCATTTGTGGCATTTTATTTTTCACCCCCTCTCACCCCCCATGACGATAGGTGATGAACTTGGAGTTGAACCGCATTGGGAGTGTCACGAAAACTGTGGATAACATTCGCAACACAGCCTGAATGTTAGACAACCCGAGAAACACTATCGTTGTGCGGATTGCATAGAGTCACGGATGTGTGTTTGTGCGGAATTTAATATCGAAGGTTCTCGATTATTTTTACATGTCACTCCTTCCCACCCCACCTCTAGGGGTGCTAGGGGTGCTAGGGGTGTCTTATCCCAAAATATTATTTCCAGATTGCAAGTGATACGTATACCAAGTTTGGTTGAAATTGCTCCAGGCGTTCGAGAGTTATGCCGGAACAAACAAATATACACACCCACACACCCACACACACATCCATTTTTATAGATATGCAAGACAAAGATGAAATTTGTATCTCTCAACTACAGCAAGTTTCAGCACAATCGGAGGGTTGAGATTGGAAATAATTTCAATACGAACTTTTTATCCACCAAACAAATTGGTCTATACCCTGTCCCAGGTAACTGTAGAGTTGGGCCGCGCATATCGGCAGAGGAGGAGGAGGAAAATCGAGTTGTGATAGCGCAGCGTTGCCAACCGTACGGTCCTGACCGTACATGTGCGGAAATGTCATGGCATGCACGGACGTACGGTCCAGACCATACGCAAAATGCACGGCTTGTCAAAATTTGCTCTTGCAGTTTTATCCCTAATATTTCCCTAAGAAATTCTTAAACCAATCGTACGGACCTGGATAAAAATACGGTCCGTTTACCATGTGCGTTCGGTATTATCCTTTTGTAAGTTTGCAACCCTTACAGAGAAAAAGAAGAAATCGGGTAACTCCCGTCGCCCATTACACAATCCCGTTTCTCTCACTGTTCATTGGTGGAGCTGTCTCGCGTCACTACTTGCGCAGAGACCTGTTCTCGTTCGCCCGGTCTACAGTTAGGTGGTACGGAGTTTAGTAACAATACTTTTGAATTTCGCAAATAATAGATAAACATAAATGTTCAACAATAAATCCGGCTCGTACCATAATCTGAATAAGAAACGACAACATATCCATGGAAAAGCTTTGTTGAGTCGATAATTGGGTTGCCTCGAAACCCAGTGCATATGCACCGGAAACTGAGCCCATTTCTGTATTCTAGAAGCTTCTAAAAGCTTCACATGGATTATACCAGAAAGCTGTATATGCTAGCAACCTAAGGATTTAAGAATTTTCAGAAGGTTTAGTGCAGCCATATTTTAAGTGTCTCATACCTACCGTGTGAGATGAAACTAACCAAATTGCCGTTCGGTTAATTTCATAGAAGTAAAGGAAGTAATTGTTGGCAACTATCTTAAAAATTCTGTATATGTAATGAACAATATGCAATACGGAGTTGTTGTGAATTCACTACAATGATATTTATTAGAGAGCAGTTGCGTAGCAACGGGTGGGCGACCGCCCGGGGCCTCGCTCCTAAAGGGGCCTCGCATTCCATGAGGTTGATACGAAAAATGTAATACAGTAAAACCTCGTTAGTACTATTAGTACTAGTTAGTTAGTTAGTACTAGTTAGTACTTACTAATGTGGGGATAAGTTGACCGGTTTAACAAAAGTCCGGATTAACTGAAATAACCTAAACGAACAGTTGAAAATGCATTAAAACTCCGTTTATAGCAACAAATCACGTTTATTATGGTGTATTCAAAGGGCATAGGCCTAAATGCAGTATACAGTACAGTACAAAGTCTGCGGGAAACAGAATTTCATCAGCGGTTGACTGCCTTTTCTTTGGGAAGTTCTCTTGTTGACATCTAGCCAAATTTTAAACCTTGCATTCTTTTTTTTGGGGGGGGGCTTTGCTGCCTGGATTAAGCGAAGTCCGGTTTCTCGGGGTCAGGATTAACGAGGTTTTACTGTAAATAGAAAAGAAGTGAGATAAAAATATGGAAAAGGCTAATTTTTATGGGCAATGAGATTAAAACATTATGTTTTTATCTGGTTTTAAATTGTACTTAAACGTTATAATTTGAATGAATACGTCAAATCAGGGGCGTAACAGATTTTCATTCAATGTTTTCACAGTGTCAACATCAGCTTCGCATCAAAAGAATTCCATTCCTAAGAACAGTAGTTCCCAAAGTGTGCACCGCGGCGCCCTGGGGCGTCGTGGAGGACTTACAGGGGCGCTGCGAAATGTTCCAATATTTTCACTGAAATGAAATTTGTTAGTCTACATGTGGCAAATTCAATCAATGATATGATTGTTCAAAACATGTTCTAAATTAGTACATTTTACACATAAAATGTTTCTGAATTTCAAATATGTATTATTTTTTTTAACTTAAGACAAGCTAACTAACCACACTGACTGAGCATTGCAAGTGTTAGATAGGCACACATTTTCACTTAGGAGCCGCGGAAAAATTTTGAAACACTAAGGGTGCCTGTGAAATGAAAAGGTTTGGGAATCCCTGCCTTGGAACAACACAAGATGTAAAGTAAAAACAAAATGAAAATAGTGTTGAACAATTTGCCTACTATTAACTTTGCTATTGACTGTACAGTTGTAGAGTTGCATTGTTATGGTCCAAAATAACGGAAAAAGAAAAACTCACCTGTAGACACCCTCCCCCCGATTCGACAATCAGCAACACAGTAGCTTACAAAGAAAGGTTGTCACATGTCATGCAACTTGGTGCTTATTCTTTGCATTCATTTCTCAGAAGTATTTGATTAGCGCTGTGTTCCGCAAATCAACAGTGTTTTCATTTTCTTAAAAAAATCCAGTGCCATCGAACAACCATGTTAATTCTATGGTTAGAAAGTAATGCCGGGTAGCCAGAATTAAAGTTACCCAACTCAGAGCCCTCTGTAGCCTGTCTGAGGCATCGTAGAACTCTGAAATTTGGTGAATCCACTATGCAGACCATGGGGAAGAGGATGGCGATAAAAAAGTTCAACTTTCCGCCACCAGGTTGAAATGTGGCGCTGTATTACCATGCTGGGTTGTACAAATAATCGCGTTAAGAGATTTAGCCGAGTTATTAATTACAAAGACATTTGTTAGTGGTTGGAAGTTGCGAGAAAATAATCTCTCGTTTATTGCAAGATTGGAAGGTAAAGGCAAATCCATAACCAATTGGAGCAGTTTACGTCATTATTATAACCCATCATGGAAGTACAGCGCCATATTTCAACCTGGTGGCGGGAAATTGAACTTTTTTTTTATCGCCATCCTCTTTTCCATGGTCTGCATAGTGAATTCACCATATTTCCGAGTTCTAAGATGCCTCAAAGAGGCTACACAGGGCTCTGAGTTGGGTTACTTTAATTCTGGCCACCCGGTATATTTGTAAATTAAATGATACATATTAGCAATGATTATTAGAATTAAAAACTTGTCTAAATGTGCGAAATATATGAAGATATGGCTGTAAAACTACATAGCTTCAAATGAACCAAAAGAAACGAAACATTTTCTCAACATGACTGCAGTTTGAAAATAATCTGGACAAGAAAGAATGGACTGTCCCGACCAAATTGGGATGTCTTGAGCTTCAGATTTCAGCTCCCGGAAAGCAGAGTTGATATGATCCATATTTTTGTGTGACGTCATCAGTAGAAAATGTGTCACTAATATATTTATTTTGTGAAAGAAAGCGTAACCTCCTTGTTATTCTATATAATATTGCGCCTTATTAGTAATGTATATCTTTTGTTTAATGTTTATTGTATTTTATGCTACATTATGGGTAATTTAATGTATCTTCATGTTTGCGAGAGTTCACTATACGAATTTGTATTTCTAAACATGTATAGATGTCAGTTTTGTTGTAGTATCCTTTTGTAGATAGTGAGTGATTCATCTGTACTTTAATCTGTGTTCTCAAAAATAGTATAAAAGCGAGGATATCGCGTAAGAAACAACACACTTTCGCCACGGATCGTCGAAGCTTTTAAACTTAAAAATAACTCCTCGTGTTGTGCATACATCTTGGTATGGTAGTTCGGGGCGCAAGCTAGGCCTATGTGAACATAGGTACGCCGATAGCCATGCATTGATGATATGCACAATACTGCAACCATTCTACGTCAAATAATAAAGTTAGCCTAAAGATTAATTTGGAAATAAAAGGCTAAAGAGCAAATATTGGCTCAGTTATCATTGCATATCTCTTGGTGTGGTAGTTCGGGGCGCAAGCTAGGTCTATGTGATCATAGGCTTGCCGATAGCCACGCATTGAGTTTTATGCGTTTTAATTGAGTCAATTCATCGACAAAGCGAAATCCTCGCCTTCGTCTCAAGTATAGTTGCATTATAATTGCAATAAATAAAGAATAAAACTTTTCAGTATATACATACGACAGTAATGTGGTTTTATTTCTCTGTGCTGTGAATATTGTCTTTGCCCAACGCTATCCCTGTACCTGAGAGGAGTCTGTGTACTTCACCAAGTCTCATTGTTCACCGCTGAGTATTATTAAGTTAATATTAATAGTAAAATAATACGACGCGTTTGAAGTAATTGTGCCTGACTAGAACGTGACAAGTGGCGCCCAACGTGAATTCTTCGTTCCCGATCACGGTTGGGCTAAAATCTTGGACTTCTCTGGGAACAGATGACAGCGTTATAAATAGTGAAGACAATCATCTTTTTGTTGTGCTGACTCTCAATGAAGGACAACAAAGTTTAGATAGAGCACTACAACAGGCAGTTAGAAAGGAAAATTTATCCAGGGCTCCGTTAATTAAAGCAACTGTAACAGGCGTTGATTTTATTTGTGTTCTGGACACTGGCAGCGAATGTAATCTCATGAGCTACGCCATTTGGAAGAAGATTAAAGAGAAGCTGCCGTCATTGCAGTTACAAACATGTCCAGATGTTAGGCTGACTGATTTCACTGGGAGAAACAAAACTAGAGTTGTGGGATGTAGACAAGTATATCTAGAGATTGCTGGAAGAAATTTATTGGAGGACATGTTTGTCTTGAGAGGTCTCGAAGCTGACTTTATTTTGGGCTACCCATTCCTCAGGAAATATGAAGCAGGAATTGACCTACAGCGCGAGAAGTTATCCCTCACCGTAGACGGAGTTCCGGTAGAGCAGGACCTCGTGAATAATGGATCTTCGAAAGGGACGTATGTAAGAAAAGTCCGTGAAGATTCCCATGTCGATCAGTGGACGGCTAGTCCTGACGACATTCTGCAGAAGGTCAATGTGAATGAGATTTTATGCGAAAGGGGTAGAAGCCAATTGAAAGAAGTCTTATTGAAGCATAGAGATGTATTTTCCGAGAGACCAGGTACTATTAAAAACTTCCAGTGTGAGATTGAACTCACCACCACAGAACCTGTCTATCGATCTCCATATCCCATACCTATAGCAAAAAGGAAACTCCTGGAGGAAGAATTAGAAAAGTGGAGACAATGGGGTGTTATAATGCCTTGTAATTCCCCTTACTTGAACCCTTTAATTGTAGTCGACAAGCCTGATGGTACAGTACGCCCATGCATTGACTTCAGAAATTTGAATAAAATTGTACGTGTTCCACGAAATTCAGTTGAGCCCATTTCGGATGCCTTACAAAAATTTAAAGGTGCTCGTTATTTTACAAATCTGGATCTGGCTTCTGGATATTTACAGATCCCTGTAAAAACTGACTGCCAACCATGTACTGCCTTCTCCTATAAAGGACGTCAGTGGATGTTTGCTCGAATGCCCTTTGGTATCTCTAGTGCAGTGTCAATTTTCATAGCTGCCATGCATGCTGTATTTGGTCCTGAAACCGAAGAGTATCTAACTCAATATATGGATGACTTGCTGATTTTCGACAAAGAACTCTCCAAGCATCTCGAACATCTGGACGAAGTGTTGCAGCGACTCCAAGAAGTGGGGATGACTGTAAAGCTGCGAAAATGTGAATTTGTCAAAAAGGAAATTACCTACTTGGGTCACATTGTTTCTGGAGATGCTATCAAAATCCAACCAGACAAAAATTCCGCCATTAAGTTATTTCCTAAACCTAAAACTAGAAAGGATGTTCGGAAATTTCTTGGCCTCGCCAACTGGAGGCGGAAGTTCATTGAAAATTTTGCAGCTAAATCTGAACCGCTCACCAAGCTGTTAGGTAAAAATCAACGTTGGATTTGGCGAGACGAGGAAGAACAAAGTTTCCAGCTACTGAAGAATGAACTTGTAAGAGATGCTGAATTAGCACAGCCTGATTTTGAACAGGAATTCTGTATCCAATGCGATGCTTCTGGGAAAGGATTGAGTAGTATTCTTTTCCAAATGGATGGTGAAGAGAGGAAGGTCATTCAGTATGCAAGCCGAAAACTGAAGGAGAACGAACGCCATTACTCCATCCATGAGTTAGAATGTTTGGCCATAATCTTTGGAGTTGAGAAGTATGCTGTTTATTTGAAAGGTAGGCCCTTCACTATCTACAGTGATCATAAAGGGTTGGTATGGTTACAAGACGCCCGTAACTGGAACAGTCGTTTGACTCGCTGGTCTCTAAAACTCCAACAGTACCAGTATAAAATAGTATACGTCTCTGGTCGCCAAAACGAACTGGCAGATATTTTATCTCGGTATCCTGCTGATGATATACCCCAGATTCAACCTGAAAATAGCCAGCAGACATTCAGAATAAACTACCTGTGGGCCGAAAGAGGAGAAATAGATGACGTCGACAAGTGGAGAGAGGCACAATCTGAAGATGAATTCTGCAAAAATTTACTCCAATCTCTAAATTCTCAGGAACCTAACCTCAGATTGCATCGTTCCTATCGCATTCAAGAAGGAATTTTATTTAAGAGAGGATCAGACAATCAGTCCCTTTGGAAACTGTGTGTTCCGGTGGTAATGAAGCAACCTCTCTTGAAAGTAATTCATGATGAAGCTGGACATTTTGGAGTATCCAAGACATTGAAGCGACTTGCAGTACGATACTTCTGGAAAGGCATGAAGGATGACGTGATACAGTACATCCGAGATTGTGAAATTTGTGCCCAGAGTAAACCAGACAAATTAGGGATACTCAAGGAGACCCTTCATATCAGTCCCAAGCAACCTCATGAGATGCTTTCTCTGGACTTGATTGGGAAGCTTCCTCGGTCTAATGGATACCAGTACATCTTGAGCCTTATTGATGTGGGTACACGTTTTGTCTCCGCATATGCATTACGGACTGCCAGCACCACAGAAATTATAAACACGCTTCAGAGAGGATATTTTGCTCACTATCCAAACGTTACGTTTACCCTAAGCGACAGAGGAGCTCAGTTTACCTCGAAGCAGTGGAAGGAATTTACCAAAAGCCGTGGTATCCATCATGTTTGCACAACAGCTTACAATCCAAAGGGGAACATGGTAGAACGAGCAAATCAAGAGATAGTCAGATTACTTCGTTTATTTTGTTATCGAGAACATCAGACTTGGTCGCGATACATATCAAAAGTTGTTTGGTTAATTAATTATTCTATTTCTGAAACAACTGGATATTCACCTGCTGAACTATTCTTCAATCATCCTATACCCAGAGAGATCCTAACTCATTTCAATTGGCCCGAACGGGAAGAAGCCCAATCGGATTGGAAGTCCAAATTATTCTTAGCCCAAGTCAGGGAGAAGAAGAAGCTGTCGAAGGATTTAAAACAGAAGGGAAACGCCAAGACAGTGACAGTTGGAGACTTCGTGATGGTTAAAAACCATTCCTTAAGCTCCTCACTAGATAGGACCATTCAAAAGTTATTTATGTTGTGGATAGGACCTTATCTAGTGGACAAAGTGGAAAATAATGTTGTGACATTGCTAATTCCAAGGACTAAAGAATTATATGATAAGGTTAACTTGGATAACCTAAAACTGGTGCGTTTTTCGGAGGATAAAAAGAAAGAGTTTGTACTTTAAAACTAAGTTTCCTCCAGGTAGATAACTTCCTTCCTGAAACTTAGTTTTCGAAAGGAAGGGGCAGATGATATGATCCATATTTTTGTGTGACGTCATCAGTAGAAAATGTGTCACTAATATATTTATTTTGTGAAAGAAAGCGTAACCTCCTTGTTATTCTATATAATATTGCGCCTTATTAGTAATGTATATCTTTTGTTTAATGTTTATTGTATTTTATGCTACATTATGGGTAATTTAATGTATCTTCATGTTTGCGAGAGTTCACTATACGAATTTGTATTTCTAAACATGTATAGATGTCAGTTTTGTTGTAGTATCCTTTTGTAGATAGTGAGTGATTCATCTGTACTTTAATCTGTGTTCTCAAAAATAGTATAAAAGCGAGGATATCGCGTAAGAAACAACACACTTTCGCCACGGATCGTCGAAGCTTTTAAACTTAAAAATAACTCCTCGTGTTGTGCATACATCTTGGTATGGTAGTTCGGGGCGCAAGCTAGGCCTATGTGAACATAGGTACGCCGATAGCCATGCATTGATGATATGCACAATACTGCAACCATTCTACGTCAAATAATAAAGTTAGCCTAAAGATTAATTTGGAAATAAAAGGCTAAAGAGCAAATATTGGCTCAGTTATCATTGCATATCTCTTGGTGTGGTAGTTCGGGGCGCAAGCTAGGTCTATGTGATCATAGGCTTGCCGATAGCCACGCATTGAGTTTTATGCGTTTTAATTGAGTCAATTCATCGACAAAGCGAAATCCTCGCCTTCGTCTCAAGTATAGTTGCATTATAATTGCAATAAATAAAGAATAAAACTTTTCAGTATATACATACGACAGTAATGTGGTTTTATTTCTCTGTGCTGTGAATATTGTCTTTGCCCAACGCTATCCCTGTACCTGAGAGGAGTCTGTGTACTTCACCAAGTCTCATTGTTCACCGCTGAGTATTATTAAGTTAATATTAATAGTAAAATAATACGACGCGTTTGAAGTAATTGTGCCTGACTAGAACGTGACAGAGTAATTTATTGTTATTATTATTAAATATGATAAATTGCTGACGTATACATGAAGATTTTGTATCGATTCACATTGATATTTCAAATGTAATGAAGAGATGGGGCCTCACATTCAAATCTCGCCCAGGGCCTCACGATATGCTGCTACGCCACTGTTAGAGAGAATTATAAGGATATGTAGTGAATAAATGAATATGCTTTGTGTCTAATGCAACAATTGAATAGCTACTCTGTGGCTGACCGCTGTCGTACATATTTACGAATTCCATCATAGATGGCGCTATATATATTTTTGTTGTTCGTCCAAAATAACAAAAGTTCTTGCCACATTAACGAGAATAAAGACTGTAAACTAAATTACAGTCTTTATTCTCGTTAATATTCAGGCATAGACGAAAAATTTAATAGCTCACCCATGGTACTTTCATATTTTGAAACAATATCATAGATAAATGAGCTCTGTACCTAATAATTATATTTAAACACATTGCAGCATAAAGCACTGATAACATTCCTCGTCTTGGACCTCAATTTAAATTAGTTGTATCAAAATACGAAAATGTGTAAGAAATCAGTTTCTCCATGCAATATAAAGTTTTACCGTAGAGTTATAAGATGTGATACTAAACTCAGGAGTTGGGTACGAGTCAAATCACAACAGGCTACGTACACTTTGCACAAATGCATATCATACTTGTCCCGTCCCCGGATACAAAACCTACCTGGACGACATCTTGTTGGCTGAAATTTGATATATTGCAATGCTTCCTTTCTTGGTTGGAAGTCTCTGAAATGGAGGCTATAACGAATTTAAATTAAAATATTTTGTTGTTTCCCTCCCTAACATCCAATCAAAAACTAATGTTCTATAGTCAGCACTGTTGACCAACATGAAAATTAATTGTTATGCATCATTATATTCCTAAACAATAATATAATAGACACACACATGAAATTTCAGTAAGTCAAATTGCATATAACTCATCTCTCAGAATATGAGCCACACGAAACGTTAACACTAATTTAATTAGTATTAATTTAATTGTGAAAAATATACATGTTAACAATGCCTGTCGTTAATCAAAACTAGTATAATAATAAAAGGGCAGTGAAGAGATTATGTTTCGGTTTTTTGTTATTGGAAGATATTATTTTCCATGAACAAGACAAAAAATAATGTAGTCTGTTATTTCATAAATTTAATACTATTACCATCCAACTCTTGTATGTAGTACAACAATATATTTAACAATTATTTGCATGATAATTTTTATAAGGAACACAGCAACAATCACTGGCTCCATGGCAACAATAAGTAGAATTATTTGTGAAAAGTCAATTCATTTCCACGTGGCCTAGAAGTCCAAGGTTTTAATGTTTAGGTAGGTTTGTTACATATTTTTCCTTGCTTTGTGCAATTTTATATATTTTTTTTAGATTATAAATTATGCTATTGTGTCCTATTTGACATTCTATGCATCCATATTTTGTGATTTAGGAACCAAAGTAGACATTAATCGTGGATTGTGATCTGAGCAGCCAGTAAAATTAATGGCGTTCGGTACGAATCAGGCAAGTAATTGGAAATATATTTTTTCACCAGGCCTTGCAGACTAACCTACACCCTTCTAACAACATACAGTAAAACCTCGTTAATCCGGACTAATGGGGAGGGGTAAGACGACCGGTTTAACAAAAGTCCAGATTAACTGAAATAACATAAAAGAACAGTAGAAAGTTCATTAAAACTCCGTTTATAGCAACAAAACACGTTTATTATAGTGTATTTAAAGGGCATTGGCTGCCTGAATACACTATACAGTACAGTAAAATGTAAAGCAATAGTGTACATACAATGCAGTAGGTACGACGAATGCGATTGTTGACTTCTAGCCACATTCAAAACCTTGCTTTCTGTTTCTTCTTTTCCTTTTGCCTGTCCGGATTAAGCGAAGTCCGGCTTATCGGGGCACGGATTAACGAGGTTTTACTGTATAACTAAAGGCGCTTGTATAAAGGTAAAGAAAAAAGGAAAGTGCCCCCCCCCCTGTGCTTAGCACCACGCCATGAAGGCGTATAGGAGGTGTGGGGGTAACCCACTGCATCCGGTCGTGAGTGGGGGTGATGTGATCAGCATCACGCCCCTGACCGCCTTTACCCCCCAGGGTTTCCCCTAAGTACCCATGTCATTCGACGCTGGGTGGGCGTCGGGGCCGCTTCCAACGTTAGAAAAGTTCCCGGATTTGAACCGGCCGTGGATTGAAGCCGGAACCTTTAGCATGGTAGTCAGACGCTTTACCGACTATTTTTTTTAACCACTTTTTTTTTTTAATTCAGCATATATACAAAATAGGTCTGTTTTCTTACATAATTTCTGTTAAAAGTATTGTATACAATTTTAACATAGTAAGTAATATAGTAAGAGTCCCATTTTTGCTATCTGATACAAGATTTTGGCGTAAACATACATTTGTACCTGTATTATAAATATACATATCTTCATATACTAAATACCTGTTTACACTTTCACATCACAAGTATACAATTATTGTTTTTTAAACAACACAGAGGTAATTTCCAAAATACTCATACATTTTTGGATATTGTAACATTTTCCATCTGGTTCTTTTTAAATACTGTGTGAATAAAATGCTATTGCTCTCATACTTTTTACAAAATACATAATATATTGTATTAGCTGTTAACCAAATTACTGCATTGTTTTTCTTTTCTGGAAAATATTTGAAATCTGGTCTTGTACACATAGACGGTTGAAAGTACTGGGGTGCTGTTCGACATAGTTGTTCTAGATATGTCGTTAGGCATTTCCAAATTCCCTTTACTCCATTACATGTTACTATTCTATGCTAAATTGTGTCTATCTCTCCACATATGTGGCATTTATTTGTTGTTAGTCTCTTGATATTATGTAAGCGTTCATTTAGTTGGTATAATATCATGTATTACATTGTACCAAACATTATACACTGATGTATCCAGAAATTTCTTATTTAAATTTTTCCAAATATTTTGCCATCTGTTATTGGGAAAATGTTTTTTAATGCGGTGAGTCGGTATCTGCAACTGTTTGTGAAACAGTGTATATAAGTATTGAGAGAGTTTTACGTCTTCACCTTTTGGCGGAAGCACCACATAACTGAATTCTTGCATCAAACTTCGTAGATATATCGGTCCTTTTTTCAATCTGCGTAGATCTGGCGGATTTTGGGGTGGAAATTCCTCCGTCCATAACTGTATCCATAATGATGTAATGGAATCTTCAGTGCCATAGAGCGTATAGGATCTTGCCAGGAATAGGGATTTGCATTTGATCTCAATATTTGTGAACTCCAATCCTCCTTTTAGTTTCATTTGCCATAGATTTGATATTGGGATTCGAAAAAAAATGTCCATACCACATAAACCAACCAATTGCTGAATTCATTATTCTGAGGTATTTTTGATTGATTGGGATCACTTGGGCTGTATAGTTTAATTTACTAAACATATATGTTTGCAAAAACCACACTCGTTGTATCATGTTCAACTGTCTGCCTCGCATTTTATAACATTGTATGCGAATGTCTCTCGCTATCTTTTGCCAATTGGATTCTAACATTTGTTCCTCGTCCCTGTGAAAAATTATTCCTAATATTTTAATTTCCTGTACATATGGGATCCCTATATCCCATATATTTTTGATCCCATGTGCCATGCGCCTTTGATTTGTCCATATTTATTTTGGCCCCAATAGCACGGCAGTATATATGTATCGCTGCCATAATTTTTTGCATTTGCTCCTTTGTGATAATACAAGCAGATATATCATCTGCGAAAGGAAACATTTGGTTTTCCTTAAAGGCGTGTATCTCCTGGGAAGTAGTTTTCCTGGTATATTGCAGCAAAGGATCCAGGGTTAAAGCAAACAAGAGTATACTTAGTGGACATCCTTGCGAATTGATCTTGTTATATTTATTGGGGACGACAGGAATCCATTGACCATTATCCGAGATGTTGCCTGTTGATAGAAACCTTTCAAAACATTAATAAATTTATCACTGACTCTATATGCCTTAATCACCTCAAACAGGTAGTCATGCGACACTAAATCAAACGCGTTTTTTAAATCAAAAGAAAGCACACATGCATCAAGTTTCTGCACCATATAATAGGATATCAGATCGCGAATGCCTCCAACTGCACTGAATATGTTATGCTTTTTGCCAATGCATGTTTGTTTCTCGCTGAGTATCCGTGGCAAAATTATCTTTAACCTATTTGCATTAATTTATAATCAGAATTTAGTAATGCTATTGGTCTGTAGTCGTCTACTTGTTTTGCGTGTGATTTTTTCGGTATCAATATGATGATGCCTTCATTTTGTAAAACATTTCCATTTTTAAAGGAATCTTGTATGATTCTGATTAATTTATATTTTATAATCTCAAAAAACTGTAAATAAAACTTGTAACCAATACCATCTTTTCCTGGTGCTCCTTTAAGGTTGCGTGTTCGTAACGCTTCATATACTTCTTCTATTGTTACTTCAGCATCTAAAAGTTGTCTATCCTCTTCTTGCAAACCATTAGTTAGAGATTTCAGTAGTGTCTCTATTGATACTGATTCCCCCTCCCCGGTCTGATAAAGCTCCCATAATAGTCATAAAATGTTTGCATGATTCCTGGGTGACTCACATGCGATTCTCCACCTGAATCCACAATATTGTTTATCATGAGTGTTTTTTGTTGTTTTTGAATCTGTACATAGTGATACATCGAAGTTCTTTCATCTTGTATTAAATTCTTGGAATTGATTCATATTGATATGCCTTCCATTTGTTGCAGACGAGAAGAATGCCAAACTGCAATGTATAACAGGTCTTTCGGTGGCGATGACGAGGAGAACGCCAAACTGCAATGTATAAGAGGTCTTTCGGTGGCGATGACGAGGAGAACGCCAAACTGCAATGTATAACAGGTCTTTCGGTGGCGATGACGAGGAGAACGCCAGACTGCAATGTATAACAGGTCTTTCGGTGGCGATGACGAGGAGAACGCCAAACTGCAATGTATAACAGGTCTCTCGGTGGCGATGACGAGGAGAACGCCAGACTGCAATGTATAAGTGGTCTTTCGGTGGCGATGACGAGGAGAACGCCAAACTGCAATGTATAACAGGTCTTTCGGTGGCGATGACGAGGAGAACGCCAAACTGCAATATATAAGAGGTCTTTCGGTGACGATGACGAGGAGAACGCCAGACTGCAATGTATAACAGGTCTTTCGGTGGCGATGACGAGGAGAACGCCAAACTGCAATGTATGACAGGTCTTTCGGTGGCGATGACGAGGAGAACGCCAAACTGCAATGTATGACAGGTCTTTCGGTGGCGATGACGAGGAGAACGCCAAACTGTAAAATCTTTCGGTAGCGATGACGAGGAGAACGCCAGACTGCAATGTATAACAGGTCTTTCGGTGGCGATGACGAGGAGAACGCCAGACTGCAATGTATAACAGGTCTTTCGGTGGCGATGACGAGGAGAACGCCAGACTGCAATGTATAACAGGTCTTTCGGTGGCGATGACGAGGAGAACGCCAAACTGCAATGTATAACAGGTCTTTCGGTGGCGATGACGAGGAGAACGACAAACTTCAATGTATAACAGGTCTTCCGGTGGCGATGACGAGGAGAACGCCAAACTGCAATGTATAAGAGGTCTTCCGGTGGCGATGACGAGGAGAACGCCAAACTGCAATGTATAACAGGTCTTTCGGTGGCGATGACGAGGAGAACGCCAGACTGCAATGTATAACAGGTCTTTCGGTGGCGATGACGAGGAGAACGCCAAACTGCAATGTATAACAGGTCTTTCGGTGGCGATGACGAGGAGAACGCCAAACTGCAATGTATAACAGGTCTTTCGGTGGCGATGACGAGGAGAACGCCAGACTGCAATGTATAACAGGTCTTTCGGTGGCGATGACGAGGAGAACGCCAAACTGCAATGTATAAGAGGTCTTTCGGTGGCGATGACGAGGAGAACGCCAGACTGCAATGTATAACAGGTCTTTCGGTGGCGATGACGAGGAGAACGCCAAACTGCAATGTATAACAGGTCTTTCGGTGGCGATGACGAGGAGAACGCCAAACTGCAATGTATAACAGGTCATTCGGTGGCGATGACGAAGAGAACGCCAAACTGCAATGTATAACAGGTCTTTCGGTGGCGATGACGAGGAGAACGCCAAACTGCAATGTATAACAGGTCTTTCGGTGGCGATGACGAGGAGAACGCCAAACTGCAATGTATAACAGGTCTTTCGGTGGCGATGACGAGGAGAACGCCAAACTGCAATGTATAACAGGTCTTTCGGTGGCGATGACGAGGAGAACGCCAAACTGCAATGTGTAACAGGTCTTTCGGTGGCGATGACGAGGAGAACGCCAAACTGCAATGTATAACAGGTCTTTCGGTGGCGATGACGAGTAGAACGCCAAACTGCAATGTATAACAGGTCTTTCGGTGGCGATGACGAGGAGAACGCCAGACTGCAATGTATAACAGGTCTTTCGGTGGCGATGACGAGGAGAACGCCAAACTGCAATGTATAAGAGGTCATTCGGTGGCGATGACGAGGAGAACGCCAGACTGCAATGTATAACAGGTCTTTCGGTGGCGATGACGAGGAGAACGCCAAACTGCAATGTATAACAGGTCTTTCGGTGGCGATGACGAGGAGAACGCCAAACTGCAATGTATAACAGGTCCTTCGGTGGCGATGACGAGGAGAACGCCAAACTGCAATGTATAACAGGTCTTTCGGTGGCGATGACGAGGAGAACGCCAAACTGCAATGTATAACAGGTCTTTCGGTGGCGATGACGAGGAGAACGCCAAACTGCAATGTATAACAGGTCTTTCGGTGGCGATGACGAGGAGAACGCCAAACTGCAATGTATAACAGGTCTTTCGGTGGCGATGACGAGGAGAACGCCAAACTGCAATGTATAACAGGTCTTTCGGTGGCGATGACGAGGAGAACGCCAAACTGCAATGTATAACAGGTCTTTCGGTGGCGATGACGAGGAGAACGCCAAACTGCAATGTATAACAGGTCTTTCGGTGGCGATGACGAGGAGAACGCCAAACTGCAATGTATAACAGGCCTTTCGGTGGCGATGACGAGGAGAACGCCAAACTGCAATGTATAACAGGTCTTTCGGTGGCGATGACGAGGAGAACGCCAACTGCAATGTATAACAGGTCTTTCGGTGATGATGATGAGTACGGCAGTTTACGATGCATAAACCTACACGGGAATCTACTACCAAGTATTAAAGTATTATTATCTTGTCTGTGTATATAAGTAACATTTTCGACTTTTGTAGTGTTACAATATTTTAAATAAATATTTTATATCTTCATATATGGCCATTCATTTCATTCAATTTTTACTTTGAAAGGTCAATTATAGATTTACATATCGTTGTCCGAATCTTAAATGGGAAAAGCTTAGCGCTATATACGTTGAAGTTAAATTCAATGTGATGGTGAAAATTATAACATTATTCATATTGTGGTGGCCAGAACGGTACAGAGGGAGAGCATGAAGTAAATAGGGTGAATAATTAAAAAGTTAAAATTTGTCTCTTCTCCGTTCACCTGTCGTTGTACCAAAGGGATGTTAAATTTGCAATATAATTATTGTCAACAAACAAAAACAAAATAATAAATTCTTGTCAATTTATACACTGTGTACTCTATGACAAGCTGATTTGAAATAAATAAATAAATAAACAAATAGAAAATTCTTGCATCCATTTCTACACAAAAAATCGTGTTGGTCAAAGGGAAAAATCTATGGAAAAGAATATCCAAATTTAATTTCGGGCACTTTGCTGTTTCTGTTTCAAAAAAAGTAGCAAATTTCAGGTCACTTATATCTATAATTTCATTCGAATAGGTAATATCTACATGGAAATAACATTTTTACTTCTCTTTGTTGCCTTGGTCGTGCATTCAATTGTATCTTTTACCTATACTGCAAAATTGAATAATGGAAATAATGGAATAATTGTAGGTATCTACTACCACCTACAATAAATGTTGCTTAGAAATGTCATTGTAGATGGTAGTATATTTACTTTTAATTTAATCTGGCAAACAGAAACATTTACTATAATGAATTTTCATCGTTGTGAGTAAAAAAAGATAGGAATGATTACTTCCATTAATATTCTATTGTGGGAAGAAGTGATTATTATGGATTTTTGGTGCCATTTTCACAAAACTAAAGTATTTTGTTTATTACTAATTCATATGATACGTTATATTTCGTTGTTATGTATCTAACGAAAGTAACGGATTCCTTTCCCTTTATTTATGATGGATTAATCATAGTTATAATTTTCCTATACACAATAGTATTTAGACGTTGTACAATTACAAGCCAAGTAGATCAAATCATGTACCTTCTTGCACAGGTTCGAAACTTGAGAATATAAATTTACCCCATAACTTACATAGACAAGATTATTTCTTGTTGATCTTAATCTGACCAAATCTTTGGATGTGGACATTCAAATTTTCTTGGCTTTGGACTCATATCTAATCTATATCTAACGTTGTCGTAACTAAAATATCGTTTTACTTTTATCTTAACATGAAACAAAGAAGACTTCCACAAGTAGACCTACAGTTGGTGGACATTGAAATTGAAACACAGGTAATTGTAGAACACGCGTGTGGAGGGCTCGCCCGCGCCACCTGTTGGTCGGGGACATTTTGTAGTGAAATTGTGCGTATGTTTGTGTGTGTGTGTGAGGGAGAGAGAGTGTGTATGTGTGTGTGAGAGAGAGAGAGAGAGTTGGTGTCCTAGAGAGGTACTAAAAAGCAGGCTGCTATCCAATAATTATTCTTTTTCATTCATCTAACATATTGCATCAGAAAAGCGCTATCTGCCTACCTCCGTGGCAGAGTGGTTAGCTTCCGTGCATGGCTTCAAATTCCTGACTGGGCATGGTTGTTCTTTGTGAGGTGTCCCTTCATCAATTTAATCATATCATTACTCATCCTCATTGTCTTGATTAGCCAAAAGTGGCAGAAAAGCAATGCTAAATACCAAATCAAAAACAAGATAAGCGTTATCTATCTCACGAACACAAGAAATCAATCACAGTACTCTGTGATACCAATGTTTCATAATGCTATATAGACAGAATATATTAGGAACTGTGTAAAAATGCTGAAATAGTAATGCTTCCTATCTCTCTAGCTATATCAATCTATCTATTTATCTACACACACACACACACACACTATACATACATACATACACATAATGTGTTTGGGTACATCACATCATATATGAAATTATTATCCCATCTAATTTTTTCTTGTGCACGCTCTTTGACATGGGCCTCCCCGATGACGTAGTGGCAATGTCGCCTTGTAATCAAGGGTCCCCGCTTGAGGTACAAAGTTGATCGGGTCCCACTGTAAACTATAGGATCAGTCCCGATTAGCCTATTTGTGCAAAAAGTGGACTTTAAACAGAAAATTAAATTCCTTGATCCGGATCACACCAGACATGTTAAAATTTAAGTTCAATATCTATATTTAGAGAATATAACGCGCGCGGAATATATGGAAACCTTTTCGACTCTGTTGAAATCTATTAAACCTGCAATAAGTAAGGAAAGATAGAGCAGTTTACAGTTAACACTTATTCTCCAATCCCTTCCCATAAGTTAATAACATGTTACTAATAATAAAATAAATCCAGTTCGTGTGACGATTAGTGCTCTTATTTTCACCTCACTCATTTAGGTGAGGGACCTGCAAACAAGATAGGAGACAAGTAAAGGTAAACGATACATATATCCTTGTCCGGGTTCCTTCATACTGGTTTGACTGGTTTATTTGCTGATATAAGGTTCAATCAGGCACAGATTTTCTCTTACCGTTGAATATGTCGTATAAGATTTCAGTACATAATTGTATATTACGTGACTGATTTTAATTACAGTGTTATTGATACGATATGAGTGCGGTGACCTAAATATCACCTTTCAAAAATACATAAGGTGTCAAATTAGCTTGGTAGTCTTTATTTCTTGATTCAATTAAAACGACACAGCTTCCAAATGAAAAATAATAAAGAATAGATCAGTTGTGTATGAAAATGGCTATTTAACGAAGTATACGAGGGCTGTGAAGGGAAAAATGGGTTCACACAGTAGGCGATACTTTGATCGCTCCTGTACTTTATCGATATATAGTGTATTTATTATTTATTTAATCCCTCTTTCTTGAAACTACACTTTGTTTCTGGAATCTGTGGAGCAAGGCCGCGCATAATGGTGGAGAAGGGGAGAAAGTAAGTGAGCGGAGCAAAGCAGTGCGCGCTGCTGCAAACGGATGGTAGCTGTAGCCGCTTTTTCCTCTCCCTCGTTCATTGGTTGAGCCCTCTCTCGAGTCACTGCGCAGAGACTTGTTTCCGTGCTCCTGCTCCATAGATTGCTGGCGACAGTGTGTACTAATAGCCCTGTCTAATTCGCAGCACTTTTTGACGCAAGGTGTAGTGCAGGTGTATCCCGGTGTCAGTCTGTTGAGAGGAAATGGCGTTTAACAGAGTAGACGAATAGCGGTGTTCAAGTTCAGAAGATTCAACAAATGCCTGTCTGTTTCCTTAAACGTTCATTTGATTAGTTATCACTACACCTCGGGTTTTTAGGATCTAAAAAATGTCCTTTTAGGTTCCTAAGATAGGTTCTAAAAATCTTAAATTAGGCTCTAAAAATCCTAAATAAGTTCTAAAAATCTTAAATGAGGTTCTAAAATATTAAATTAGGCTCTAAAAATCCTAAATAAGTTCTAAAAATCTTAAATTAAGTTCTAAAATATTAAATTAGGCTCTAAAAATCCTAAATAAGTTCTAAAAATCTTAAATTAGGGTCTAAAAATCTTAAATTAGGCTCTAAAAATCCTAAATAAGTTCTAAAAATCTTAAATTAGGTTCTAAAATATTAAATTAGGCTCTAAAAATCCTAAAAAAGTTCTAAAAATCTTAAATTAGGGTCTAAAAATCTTAAATTAGGCTCTAAAAATCTTAAATTAGGCTCTAAAAATCATAAATAAGTTCTAAAAATCTTAAATTAGGTTCTAAAAATATTAAATTAGGTTCTAAAAATCCTAAATAAGTTCTAAAAATCTTAAATTAAGTTCTAAAAATCCTAAATAAGTTCTAAAAATCTTAAATTAGGTTCTAAAAATCTTAAATTAGGCTCTAAAAATCCTAAATAAGTTCTAAAAATCTTAAATTAGGTTCTAAAAATATTAAATTAGGCTCTAAAAATCCTAAATAAGTTCAAAAAATCTTAAATTAGGTTCTAAAATATTAAATTAGGCTCTAAAAATCCTAAATAAGTTCTAAAAATCTTAAATTAGGGTCTAAAAATCTTCAATTACGCTCTAAAAATCCTAAATAAGTTCTAAAAATCTTAAATTAGGGTCTAAAAATCTTAAATTAGGCTCTAAAAATCATAAATAAGTTCTAAAAATCTTAAATTAGGTTCTAAAAATATTAAATTAGGTTCTAAAAATCCTAAATAAGTTCTAAAAATCTTAAATTAAGTTCTAAAAATCCTAAATAAGTTCTAAAAATCTTAAATTAGGTTCTAAAAATCTTAAATTAGGCTCTAAAAATCCTAAATAAGTTCTAAAAATCTTAAATTAGGTTCTAAAAATATTAAATTAGGCTCTAAAAATCCTAAATAAGTTCTAAAAATCTTAAATTAGGGTCTAAAAATCTCAAATTAGGCTCTAAAAATCCTAAATAAGTTCTAAAAATCTTAAATAAGGATCTAAAAATCTTAAATTAGGCTCTAAAAATCATAAATAAGTTCTAAAAATCTTAAATTAGGTTCTAAAATATTAATTTAGGCTCGAAAAATCCTAAATAAGTTCTAAAAATCTTAAATTAGGTTCTAAAAATCTTAAATTAGGCTCTAAAAATCCTAAATAAGTTCTAAAAATCTTAAATTAGGTTCTAAAAATATTAAATTAGGTTCTAAAAATCCTAAATAAGTTCTAAAAATCTTAAATTAAGTTCTAAAAATCCTAAATAAGTTCTAAAAATCTTAAATTAAGTTCTAAAAATATTAAATGAGGTTCTAAAAATCTTAAATTGGGCTCGGAAAATCCTAAATAAGTTCTAAAAATCTTAAATTAGGTTCCAAAAATATTAAATTAGGTTCTAAAAATCCTAAATAAGTTCTAAAAATCTTAAATTAGGTTCTAAAAATATTAAATTAGGCTTCAAAAATCCTAAATAAGTTCTAAAAATCTTAAATTAGGTTCTAAAAATATTAAATTAGGTCCTAAAAATATTAAATTATGTTGTAAAAATATTAAATTAGACTTGAAAAATCCTAAATAGGTTCTAAAAATATTAAATTAGGCTCTAAAAATCCTAAATAAGTTCTAACAATCTTAAATTAGGTTGTAAAAATATTAAATTAGGCTCTAAAAATCCTAAATAAGTTCTAAAAATCTTAAATTAGGTTCTAAAAATCTTAAATTAGGCTCGAAAAATCCTGAAGTAAGTTCAAAAATACTTAAAATGGTACAAAATTCCTGAAAAATACTGATTAATCGTTAAAAACAATATTTCACAAGAATCGTAAGACATTTTATTAGGCATATGTAACAAACAAAATTGAAACATAATTTTCTCAATCCGTTTACTTTGCTAGTGTATTTGCAGAACAATCTAACAGACGGAAGATTATTGCAAGATCAGATATCTTGAAGTTGATTATATGAATGTTTGGGTACATTGGAATCACACAGACCCTTTATATTGTTAATACTCGTATATTTGTGTGTGTGAGTGGTGAGAGTCGATAATGTACAAGGTTGGAATAGACCTTGCTTCTATCCTTGAATTTTTTAAAAAGTTCGCCTTGAAAACCGGAAATTATACTTGAATTTTATCATGGTCCTTGTGACCAACATGAATCTTCTTTCATGTTATCCACAGTCAAACTTTGCCTTTTGTCTGTGAGGATCATTTTATATGCTGAAAATGATCTTTCAACAGAAACATAGTCAGGAGTGCAAATTTGAATGCCCGAACTGACGTGAAAGTGAGAAAAACCGCACAAATCAGAAGTTTGCACTTTGAACTGTGCAGGCAGTAAAGGCGATTGGGAGCAAAAACTGAGGGGGGTGGCAAGGACAATTTACTTTCTCTTAGTAAACAAAGCTTGGCATTAAGAGTCCATAGTACGGAGGCAAAAAGTAGGGTGGGTGGAGTAACAGTGGAGTCAGATATTTTGTTTTGTTTACAGTTTTGAAAAACATTACCGATTTGGAGGGAGAGAAATCGACAGAAAACATCTTTCAAACAAGCCAGTCATTGAATTTTTCGTTACCGAACCGAGTAAATACCTCTGTGAAATATAACAATCTTGAAAAACTCAATATGCTGACTAAAGCAGAAATTTATTTTATTATAAAACATAAACTAAACGTAACGTTTCAACTTTCTAGCAAGGTCTTCTTCAGACTCTGCACCAAGTACAAGTCAAGAGTCGGATCTTTTGTACTTGGTGCAGAGTCTGAAGAAGACCTTGCTAGAAGGTTGATACGTTACGTTTAGTTTATGTTTTATAATAAAATAAATTTCTGCCTTGGTCAGCATATTGAGTTTTTCATATCATGGAAACAAGGGTTAATGGTGTTATGACAATCCTGTAAAACAAGGCTTAATGGTGTTATAACAATCCTGTAAAACCTAAAGAAATAGAAGAACCTTAAAAGAGGTTTAATTTAGGCATAAACCTAAAATAGGTTCTAACAAGCAAAATAGGTTATTTTAGGCACTATAAAATTTCGTCAGTTGTTGCCTTTTTTATTGAAACGCTGACATAATTTGTTATTTTTTATTTACCTGCAAAAGGAAAAACATAGGTTAAAAACTTAAAATCCGAGGCCACGCACCACGTGACCATACATCACATACTACACCGCTCCAGAACGTAGTGCAAACAGTACAGACACCAGATACACTACCTGACACAAAAGCAACGAATGAGAGAAGTCGGTGTTGCTCCTTGTAACGAGTGCAGAGAGAGTCAATAAAGTGCAGCGAAGTAGACGGGACTAACCTGTGATTTTATGGGAATTGTTAATCTTATATCGGCCTAGCCTTATTGGGAGAACAACGATCTCCCTGTTGGCATAGGGTTAAATTCGTCTCCTTGCTATGTATGGGTCCGTGGTTCGATACCCGGCGGAGGGACATAGCACAGTGGTTCTGTACATAAAAGCGGACTTAACACCAAAACAACAATTATTGGGAGAACAAGAAGAGAAAAAGAAAAGGGGCAAACTCCCCTCTCACCGCCCCTCCCTCTTTGCTGAATTACTTTTTTTTTTAAGCACGGTTTTCGGTGTCAAAAACAAATAATGTTAAACTTGAATGAATACAAAAATAAACATCTCTTCAGGAAACATGACTGTACCTCTCAGAATTGGTAGTTTCACTCTTTTCGGCAAAAATAAAAAAATAAGAAAGTAAAATTTCATTTTAATCGTGGGTTTAAGTTTGGAAAGCATGCGAAAACAGAAAAAAGTTCACTTGACGTTTTGCAGCGTTGGTTTGCATGTCACTTGGGTTTCCTTCGTTAGTTACGGTTCAAGCATGCGAGGTTTTTAGTCTGGTGCATAAGTAGATCTGCCACGGTCGGAGGTCATGCGAACTGCATGTCCCTGGGAGTAGGGGAATGTAAGTTCAAGTTTCAATTGCGTTTAACCTATTATTGAGTTTCCTTCATGCTGCTGTTCTAACCCGTTGTAGACACTTTATTATAATGTTTGAAGTTTGTTTTGTTTTCAGTCCCATTTATGCATAAGTAGGCTAATTGGGACTGGTACTAGAATTGTAAGTGAGATCTGATGCCTCAGAGATTTTGTTTTCTGTCGAATTTATGTATACATAGACAAATTGGGACTGTGCTTACAGTTTAAAGTAGGATCTGAACCATTATGTGACTCCAACTGGTATCGAAACCGTGATTACTTGATTACAGGGCGATCAGGAAGGCCCTTTCTTTTGTAGTAAAATGAGATTTGGTGAGTGAAATATTCGTAACAGCCACTCACTTATACTATTCGCGAGTCAAGAGTCCCGGGTTCGAATCCCGGCCTGGGCATGGGCGGTCTTTGAGAGTGCCCCTTCACAACTCATCCTCATCTTTGCAATTAGCCAAAAGTGGCAGAAGAGTGAAGTAAAACTATTAAAATTATTGGAATCGCATCCATGATGCTTCCGATTTCTACGCCTACGAAGATAATATATCTTGGTGCCCCTCAACCAAAGTTTGCATTCCCCCACGAATATGATACCAGGGCCTGGCATCGGACGGTGGTTTAAGAAATTGTTGCCTCCTCACTGATGTAGAGGACATCTACAAGAAAATGTTTCCTTGTTACCTTTTTCGTTCTTCAAGACTCGTTGCAACGCTACGAATCTAGGAAAATAAATGGAATTTCTAATCTGCACTTATGCAACCACACACTGCAGATACAGATTGCCATTGTCACTTATATTGTACAGTGTCTCTCAAAAGTTTTAGGACAACGACATTTTAAACTAGGCAACCCAATTTACACAAGGCGTTGGTGGGTTGCGTGTAGAGTTAGGCTTAATTTCAGGGTTGCCACATGCACAATAAATATTTATAAAATACGCGAGAGAAATAAAAACAAGTATTAGTGTATACGTATAAGTATTAAAAATATCACTATTATATCGCGTGACAAAATTCTTTCTGAAAGAAAAATAATAGGTTTTCTAGTATATCATCGCTGATGAGTCTACAGAAAGGAAAAGAGGCGAGGGAAAACGAGAGGTGACAAAGGAGAGGAGAAAGAGAAAGCGAAAGGAGAAGAGGAAAAGTAGAGGAGAGAAGAAAGAGAGGATAGACGAGGAGAGGAGATGTAGTGAGGAGAGTGGAAAAAGATTCTAGGAGAGATGAGGAAAATGGAGCAAAGAAGAGAAAAGAGAAGGAAAACGAGATGAGAGAAGAGTGGAGAGTAGAGTAAAGGAGAGAAAAAGAGAAGAACGAAAATAAGAGGAGAAAAGTGCGTGGAATCGGAAATCTAAGACAGGAAAGGAGATACGAGGAGTGGAGATGAGTGGGATGGAGATAAGATGCGAGAAAAGTAGGGAAGGCGATATGAGATAAAAGCAGAGCAGAAGGGGGGAGAGAAGAAGGAGAAGGAGAAGGAGAAGAGAAGAACAGAAGGGACTGAAGAGAAGTGGTAGTTGCAGAAAATATCGTCTCAGCGTCAAGAATTGATGCATTGGTCAAATTATCGACATGAAACATTCAATAACATTTTGAAATGTATTGGAGAATGTATTAAATCGGTGCGAAATGCCTTTTGGCTTAGTTCAGAGCAAGATAAAATCTTCCATGTAAGATCTTTGATTTTACCTGCGATTATACCACTAAAAACATGAATGTAATTTTAATATTTATAAGAATTATGCAATTTTTGTCCACTTCTCGGTTCGTTGAAATGGAGATTTTGTAATTTAATATTTCCCGTCACCTCATCGTTAATTCCAAACTGAATCATTCCGTTTCACACGGGGTGAACAATGAACACAATGGGATAGGTCTAAAACTTACGAAAATTTTCTGCCACCGGAAGGGTTTGAACCTACGACCATCAGATTGACAGTCCTGAACGTTAAACACTACCCTACAAGCTTTCGCTCCTGAAAGTAAGTAGAAGGAGCTGACCAATGTGAAATGTAGATGCAACTCTCCTCCTACATGTAATGTGCAAACAATACTTGTTTGTAACAAAGAAAACGAAGGTAGTACGACTCGGCGAAAACATTTAATGGAGAATTGCACATGATGAGAACTTTTCATTCGATATTTGCGGAGGTATCCTTGCATTGAACTCGAGTGGGAAAAGGGGTAAAATTAGTATGTCCTGAATTGCCACAAATATAAATAGTTAGTTCATTAATATTTGTCAATGTCTTTGAAGCAGTACACAATTATCGTTAGAGTATCATAATTCACGATCGTATACATGAAAATATAGGGTTACCAGATCGCTATGAGGGAAATGTAGGACATTATGTTCCAAAATGTAGGACATTATGTTCCAAAATGTAGGACACAAAACATTCACAATAAATAATACATATTTCTATAGAACACGTTAGAGAGTAATTTAAAAATGACACTTTTCATTAAAAAAAATATTTCTTGATGAATTCTTTAATTCAAAATTTCCAAACTTCTAATTATACTAAACAATGAACCTGTTTTAACGGTACTTCTCAGAGGAGCCAATAATTCCCAAAAATTTCAGTCAAAATATATTTATGAGAGACTGAACAGTCAAACTCATATATTTTATGGGCCAGTACCAAAATTCGTAAAGACTTTATGAAAAAAAAATCTCTCGTGAGTCCGTTGTGCTGATGGTAATAAACGTAGTCTCTCAACCTTTGCATTATGACCTGTAATGGCAAACAAATATTCAGCAATTACCATAGAAATAGTTCCAGAAGTTTCATCTTGGGTACTTTTTAGTTGAATAACAGGGTATCTACCAAAATAACAAATCCAAAATTCATTTATTTTTCGTTTTTGTTTACATAAGTAGGGTCGAAAAAATAAAAGTTAAGTTTGAAATTAGCAATTAAGAAAATAATATTTAATAAGAAAATTCTACCAAAAGGCTGGTTAAAATGTAAACTGCAGCAGTATACAACAAGAGATTTAGATCTATATCTATTAATGCATGCTGGACTGCATTTTGCAGACTAGCGAGGCTCTGACGTTTGGATTCACAGCCAGTATAATCTTATGTGGGGCTCGTGTTCTCGTCCCTATATGTTTGTGATTGTTTCTTCATCCATCTTATCTTATGGCCATTCATCCTCATCTTCGCGACTAGCCAAAGGGGCAGAAAAGTTAAGTAAAATATACTAAATCCATTAATCAGTCATTGCGATAGCAAACATTCTTGACCACAAGTATAATTTCTTGACTTTTTATTGACTTCTTGACCTACTTTCTTTATTTTTTCTTGATTTTCACGACTTTCTTGACTAGTAGACACCCTAAATAACTTCGTTCTCTAAACCCCTGCTTTACAATCAAGATAATGAATAAGAATGGAAAAATCCTTGTTTCATCAGTATAAACCCCAAGGCAAGAAATTACCCTCAGGCATTGAACGGTCGCATCATCAGAATGCGGCCCCAAAACTTTTGTTCATTAATTGCTTCAGTTTTTACGTTTGTCCTCTAGCAGGACAATATTTTATTTTATTTTTCAGCAATGACTGAATCAAAATAAATGCCACTATTGAGTTTGAGAGTGCAGTCCATAGACATGTAACTTGCATGATTTCTCTTTGTTAAACTGAAACACGTATTTCCCTAATTTTATTACGTGACGCTCAAAATGTAGGACATTTATGACATTTTTCAAATTCCTCCGGGACGCCGGACACAAGGCTAAAATGTAGGACATGTCCGGGAAAATCCGGACGTCTGGTAACCCTATGAAAATATCCCTTTTGAACGTGTGGCAATTCATTTATTTGTTTATTTTTTTATAAATCCCATTTGCAGAACAATGTAGCTACTATACATTGCTATTACAAGTAATGTTATCATGCTCTTGTTTGTAATAAAAGGAGAATTAAAAAAGAACACCTCCTAAGGAGGATCGAACCTGGGACGGCAATCAATGCTTTCAAGAACTCTAACCAATACACTACGCCCTTTGCTTCCCTTGAAGCAACAGTTCTTAAGTATTCTGTCGCGTCAATATTGTAAACGTTATCCTGCAAAAAGAAGTTCAATACTCTGATATAGCTCTGTACTTCTAGAATTACTCTATACACATGCATTTGAAAATTAACTCTGAATTTATTTCTTTGTTATAAGTATATCTAGGCTTGTGAATATACTTTATTTGTAATTTTATAACGGTTACATGAACATCTACGAAATAGTTTCTTATAATAACCTCAGGTTGACCAAATTGCCAATACAAACAAATGGAATACAGATTGTCTTCGAGCTTACATTGTTAAAAAGGAGCGGATACACGTATTACCAATACTTATTCAATAAGGTTTCTTGGTTGTCAGAAATTATCACTTAAACTATTACATATTGAGCTAGTGCTCACCTAGCTGCCTGTGATGAAATCTATCATTCTTCAGATTCTCTTTAATATTCGACTCTGGTCACTTGTAACTTGCTGGGTGCAGACACTGTGCATCAACGCACATTGTTTTTCGATAAAAAGCGGCCTTGAATAGCGTGAGTGAGTCACTTTGAACGCGAGCAAGGTACGCTACCAAGGTTGTCTACCTTTGAAAACCAAGTCATTTTTTTCACCGTTTCCGAACGCGATTGCTGTAGAGGTATATATTCTTTTAAAAAGAGCAAGAAAGGAAATTATACCAATATTCTCCCGTCGTTTAAAACCAAATATTATCTATTAAACGAAAAGTTCACGATTGTCAATAAACCTATCTGAGCATAAGGTGGATGTAAATAATAAATTTAATACAAAGATTCTCCAAAATTTCTCTCCCACTGTCTACGTCAGGCCAGTACCCAGGGGGGGGGCATGGGAGCCATGCCCCCCTCGAACCCTCAAATATTTAAATGTGAACCTATCAATAACTACGAAAATAACATCGTCGATTTTAGAAATGTGTAAAAATTTCAATTTTGTTCATACATAAATAAATCTGTTTCTTGCCCAGAAGTCTTCAGGCTGCATATTGGATGGTTTTAGTTTTATAATGCAAGGCTAGCAGATGTCCGATTCACCGATTTAGTTAGGACAGTGCGTTACTTTCAATCCCTGTCTCGACTTTTTCGAACTGCAATCGTGATGCGAGAATGTCTCTTTGTTATTGTTTTTTTCTTAACTCACAATTAGACATGTTCTTTACTGTAATAATAATTCCTAATACGCAACATTTAATTTATAAATATATTATTTTCTAATCATAGAATTATCATGACTTTTCAATGGCGCTCGCACTATTTGAACTATTGGGTGCCTCAAAGAAATCCTGCGTACGGTCCTGGTCTACGTCAATGTCAGAAATGCAAGCAATATTTTTATTTATTTTTAACCCAATTAAAGGAATGTGGAAGAATTTAAAAGAAATAAGAAAGAGCGGAACTACTGTTGCTCTACTATAAAAATTGTTGTTCTTCGAGGAAGAAAAATAAGAAGGATTTACTCCAGCACCTTAACACAGTGTCCCACGAGTCTCTCTTGACTAATACTGTCAAATGTGAAGAATAAAATTTTCCACCAGTTTACGTCTAACGTTGGGCAGATTTGGTAGTTCGCAAACGGTGTAATTATTTCGTGTTACCTTACGCAACAGCAAATACATTTCATAAGACTGTTCTGAACACCAGACTTGCTTCAGTAAACAAGCGTTTCGTCTGTTGCAGTATCACAGGAAAAGAACATCGTCCTGCAATGTTCAAGCCTCTAGATATTTTTCATTAATAATGTCTAATCACAATAATAAGTTAGAAGAAATAACTCGCATTTTCACAACTACCAATATTCTCGTTTTTCTTCAACACTTCGAAAATTATTTCTCGAAGATATCTGCTATACTACAAGAAAGCAATCCAAAATTAAAGTAAAAGTTCAACTACATGTATACCCAACTTCATTTACAATATTGGAGAGACAGAACACTTAAAAATTGTTGTTTCAATCGAAAGTAAGGACGTGGTATAGTGGTTAACATTATTTGTAATAGCAATGTATAGTAGCTACATTGTTCTGCAAATGGGATTTATAAATAAATGAATTGCCACACGTTCAAAGGGACATTTTCATGTATAAGATCGTGAATTCTGATACTCTAACGATAATTGTGTACTGCTTCAAAGACATTGACAAATATTAATGAACTAACTATTTATATTTGTGGCAATTCAGGACATACTAATTTTACCCCTTTTCCCACTCGAGTTCAATGCAAGGATACCTCCGCAAATATCGAATGAAAAGTTCTCATCATGTGCAATTCTCCATTAAATGTTTTCGCCGAGTCGTACTACCTTCGTTTTCTTTGTTACAAACAAGTATTGTTTGCACATTACATGTAGGAGGAGAGTTGCATCTACATTTCACATTGGTCAGCTCCTTCTACTTACTTTCAGGAGCGAAAGCTTGTAGGGTAGTGTTTAACGTTCAGGACTGTCAATCTGATGGTCGTAGGTTCAAACCCTTCCGGTGGCAGAAAATTTTCGTAAGTTTTAGACCTATCCCATTGTGTTCATTGTTCACCCCGTGTGAAACGGAATGATTCAGTTTGGAATTAACGATGAGGTGACGGGAAATATTAAATTACAAAATCTCCATTTCAACGAACCGAGAAGTGGACAAAAATTGCATAATTCTTATAAATATTAAAATTACATTCATGTTTTTAGTGGTATAATCGCAGGTAAAATCAAAGATCTTACATGGAAGATTTTATCTTGCTCTGAACTAAGCCAAAAGGCATTTCGCACCGATTTAATACATTCTCCAATACATTTCAAAATGTTATTGAATGTTTCATGTCGATAATTTGACCAATGCATCAATTCTTGACGCTGAGACGATATTTTCTGCAACTACCACTTCTCTTCAGTCCCTTCTGTTCTTCTCTTCTCCTTCTCCTTCTCCTTCTTCTCTCCCCCCTTCTGCTCTGCTTTTATCTCATATCGCCTTCCCTACTTTTCTCGCATCTTATCTCCATCCCACTCATCTCCACTCCTCGTATCTCCTTTCCTGTCTTAGATTTCCGATTCCACGCACTTTTCTCCTCTTATTTTCGTTCTTCTCTTTTTCTCTCCTTTACTCTACTCTCCACTCTTCTCTCATCTCGTTTTCCTTCTCTTTTCTCTTCTTTGCTCCATTTTCCTCATCTCTCCTAGAATCTTTTTCCACTCTCCTCACTACATCTCCTCTCCTCGTCTATCCTCTCTTTCTTCTCTCCTCTACTTTTCCTCTTCTCCTTTCGCTTTCTCTTTCTCCTCTCCTTTGTCACCTCTCGTTTTCCCTCGCCTCTTTTCCTTTCTGTAGACTCATCAGCGATGATATACTAGAAAACCTATTATTTTTCTTTCAGAAAGAATTTTGTCACGCGATATAATAGTGATATTTTTAATACTTATACGTATACACTAATACTTGTTTTTATTTCTCTCGCGTATTTTATAAATATTTATTGTGCATGTGGCAACCCTGAAATTAAGCCTAACTCTACACGCAACCCACCAACGCCTTGTGTAAATTGGGTTGCCTAGTTTAAAATGTCGTTGTCCTAAAACTTTTGAGAGACACTGTACAACATATAAAACTTTGTAGGAAGGTATGAAAATATTATCATGCCAGCAGAGATGTAAGCAGTGCGATGTCGCAGGATTATACAGTAAAACCTCGTCAATCCGGACCCCAATAAGCCGGACTTCGCTTAATCCGGACAGGCAAGAGGCCAAAAAAAAAGCAGAATGCAAGGTTTTAAATGTGGCTAGAAGTCCACAAGATAACTTCACAAAGAAAAGGCAGTCAACCACTGATGAAATTCTGTTTCCCTTTAAATACACCTTAACAAACGTGTTTTGTTGCTATAAACGGAGTTCTAATGCACTTTCTACTGTTATTTTAGGTTATTTCAGTTAATCCGGACTTTAGTTAAACCGGTCAACGTATCCCCCCCATTAGTCCGGATTAACGAGGTTTTACTGTACTTTTGTTCGTAATGTTATCCACATACCAGCATATCGGCATGTGCATGTTGTGTATCCTAATTTCCATATTTTTTTGCATTACAGGAGAGCTTCAAAGGTTTTCAGAGGTATAGATATTTCAGTATACCTTTATTGGTTACACAGCTTGTCTGTAGCGAACTAAACATTTTATCGTATCCCTACAGACAATACCGAACTGGCAACACTGAATCAGCACCACAAGACTACAGATGATGTCGTTTCTCGATGAATTTGTGGCATTGAAATAAAGCGTCAGCGAGCTAATTGTTACAAAGAAAAGCTGGTCACATGCACACTGATGATATGTAGGGATAATTAGTTTGTAAATATGCATCATGGATTACGTACTAAGCTTGGGATAAAGTGACTCGAGAACATTTGAACCGTCCACATGATACAGCAGTTTAATGTAGGCGCTACGGGGCAGAATAAATCAGTTTCATGGTGTGACAATTTGACCAAAGCATTCACGAGTAATTTTAATTGAATATTTATGGTTCGTAAACTTTTACGACATCACTGTAAGAAGGTTCAGTGAAAAAGAGTAGTTATACTAATTGCTGCAGGCCAACTAAGGAGATGAAAAGAAGCGAAACATTGATCCTTTCGTCAGGTGTATTTTTCAAAGTTTCGATACGGTAGGTTCGAAATCCGCCATCTTGAAAAGAGATGGCGTATTACTCTAAAATTTAATACAAGAATAGTATAATCAGATATTTGGATGCTAGCCAAAATTTAGGGTCAAAAGCTCCAAATGTACTATAATTATCGTACTCACAACGTTCACAACTTCCGCCGACCATTCTCCTCTAAACTGCAGCTCTATTTCAGCAGTTTCATTACAAATTAGTAATGGCTTATACGTCTTGAGAATTTAGAATCGTCAAAATAACTCGGGACAGAGGCTCAAAAAAAGGGGACTGTCTCGGCTAATACCTTAAGTATAAGCATTTTTTGAAAATTCAAAAGTTGTTATTAATAAAGAAAACAATTTTTACAATTAAATATATGGTAATATGCACATCAAGACTAAACTCCTCATCCTTTTTCTACCCTGTATGAACGGCTGAAGCCCCGTAGCACAGGAAGTGAAATCCCTGTTTTAACGGCGGACGACCCCAATAAGTATTTTGTTTCAGTGGCGTCAATAACACCACCATAACCCCCGTGGTGCGGGGGACCGCAGTAAGAATAATAAATTAAGAAAGTTTTTCTTTCGGCGTTAAAATATATTTTCAACCAAACATGTTATAGTTTTATGCCCCTACAAACAGAAAATGTTAAGTAGAAAGTAAATTACTACCAAATTAGAAGAAAATCTTCATTAGCTGAATAGTTCAAGTAATTGATTACGTCGCCAAAGGGTAAACTGTTAACACTGACTTTTACCCTTCCCCGCCCCTACTTACCACTCGCGATAAACACTTAAATGATGCATGGTGTACAGGGAAAATTATTGTTTGGCAAGGTTTAAGTAAAAAATCAAAGAACACGAAATGTGCCGAATTCACTTGAATCCATGTATGACATATATTGCCTGGAAAATCCTAAAGATGTTGCAATAAGATCTGGATAAGTGGTGCGAAATCATTAAAAGAATGTTAGATGTAATAATAACATCGTCTACCTGTAATTTGGCTCCCAGGGGACAACGAGAAGATGTACGAACGTACAAAGAAGTGCTGGAAATTCTTTCATCATAGACTTGTTGGCGAGGTATGGCCCACTTCATAAAACCCATGTTTTTCATATATAATTATAACATATATATTTCTTACGGTTTTTCTGCTGTCTTAACCTTTCGTACTAGATTTTAGATTGATTCAATTTGTCTTTTCATATTTGTATAGCTATACCTAATAAATGTAGGCGTGAATTAATATATTGTAAGGTTTTTTTTTAATGAGTAGTGGCGCAAAGCGTGTTAGATACGCTCCTGTCTTTTGTACTTATTGTTTTTGTGAAAGAGGGGATTTTAAGTTGGAGAAAGGATTCCTTTCTTTTCTTTTTTTGGCAATAGGACAGGGGAACTTTCCCCCGACCAAGATCATCAGTGGTTACAATGGCTACCTTATTATTTTCTTGTCTGTTTTTGTGACGTCATACAAGTACATCGAACAATCCGACTTATGCTACATTTACGTGAGTGAAGTGACCCCGTAGAATTTGAAAACTGGCTATACCTCACCTACTTAGAACCAGCTCTAGAAGCAAGCAAGCAGTCTCATTTTAAAACTTGGGCTTACTGTTATTACTGTCTTCATCTATATCATCATTTATCTTCATTGTTGTGATTAATATGGAGAGAAATACCAGAAATACAAACGTGGAATAGCTAAAGCTTATAATTTATTACAAGATATATAATTTTTTACAAGATGTTTCACAAGTTTTTTCGGTGCGCGCTCTGTTATCCAAGCAGAATTTATTACTGGCCTCACAACGGACATGATAGAAGTTCTGAGTACAATACTCCTCTAATTTAAGCAATAAAAGAAACGTCCACTCGTGAACTTCTTGTTATAATGATGTGTAAAGTTCATGACAATCTTATTGCGGATAATCAGCTCACGTTCCAGTGGTGTTTGAAATATAGCACATTGATTATTATTGCACCAAAAACATTGGCCGAACTGCACATCTCATTACAGTCAGATAAGGTAGATGGAAATATATTTTTGCTGTAACAGAAAATGCGCTTTGACTATCAACAATATGCCTTTATGCAGACTGAGTAAATATGAATTGCAGGGTTAACTTCTGTGTTGTACTGTTGTCCATACTCCAGTAGTTCGCGTAGATGCTATCGAAAGCAGAAATGCGTCCCTCACTTCCAGAATAAGTTTTCTTACATTTTCACTCATTAAATCGTATACAATGATTGTGTCACAGAAGTTCATATGAGTGAAAATAATAATCGAGAACCAAGGAGTCTATTTCGAGGAGGGCTGTGTGTCAAAATCACAAGATTGGTTCTCCAAGTGGGATTATATTGATGTCATCTTTACGTCATCACAAGAAAGAAACATTTGAAAGCAGAGAGACAAGAATAGCTATGATACAAGTGGGAGAGAATGGAGAATTAAAGAAGCAAGACACACACACAGAGGTAAGAGGTAAGAGAAGAGAAACAACGAAGTGAGAGGCAGAGAAATAAAGATTGAGTGTATGTGATAGAGACAGAGAGAGAGATTGGGAGGCTAGGGAGAAAGATGAGGGAAGAAATAAAGAAACGAGAGAGAGAGGAAGTAACAGAAGATCGATAGAGAGAGAGAGCGAAATCATAAATAAGAAATTGAGATCGAAAACTGTGGGAAAAGTAGAACAAGGAAGATCACTGAAAATTATTTGACCTTAAGCAAAGAACAATCCAAAATTATTATTATATAAAAATATATTTTTGTTGAATTTAATATGAATTTCGACACTTAGTGTTCACACAACTATTGTTTATATTTGCGCTCTGCTTATCGTTGTATTCTAAACATCAAATCGCCATGGATTCGAATTCTTCGATCATTTTTGCTGGCATAAATGCTTCCAAAAATCTTAAAGCGGACAATATTTCACACGGACGCATTTCACGTAACATTTGCGATTGCGATGCGAAGTGTACAGACAACGTTAGATAATAATATATATATACAGCACAAAAGTCAATAGCTAATAAATTTAAAAAGGAAGAGATGTAATTTTAAAAAGGAAATCATTATTTAATTGACGAGATATCGATTAGCTATACAAACTGAAACTCTACTTCTTTGGGTTGTTGCCACTTCAATAGCCATCAACCTCACTTACATGTTGATTTTTTTCTGTCCATGACCTAGTGGCCGGTGTTTACAATTGAAATAACTAATTTATTCTTCCATACGTGTGCTGTATGAGCTATAAAGTATGTATTTAAGCAGTGCCATTGATTTGTACATAACACCTTTTTGAAGAAAACGTTATTCCTCTCGGTTGAATAGTTATCGGCTTTTAAAAATGTGAAGTGATATGTTGTTTTCATCTCACTCGTCCACCATGACATCTGCACTCGTGACCTAGAGCTCGCTTCTGATTGGTTATGCTACGTTAAAAAAAATCGGGCCGATTCCATCTGTGGAAAATACCATGGAGAAAATGCTATGGCATCAAATGACTAAATGATTTCTTCTCTTTACACTGTATAATTCCCTAGCAGATATAGAGTCACTCGGGGGAATACGCTCAACTTCTTTTTTGGCGGTTTATACGCGTAGCTTCGCTAAATGAAGGAGTGTCGCAATGAAAAGGATGTCAAATGAAAGCTACATGTTTTGTTATTGTTACCTGTAAGTTTTATTACTGTAAGTCATATAGCAAACGAACAAGAGAGAAATAAACAGATGAACGTCAATTTGGGCAAATCACCCCGTGTTCAGGGTAAAACGCCCACCCATTAGGGGTAAAATGCCCAATAAAATAAACAATTGTTGTAATACTTGACATGACATATTTAAAGGAAAATAATACACAGCATTAACTGGAAGATTATTAACGTTTGTTTCGTAAACAGAACATCATTTGTACAAACAAGCATAGCGGTTCTAACAGCATTTATTTTGAATTTAATATAGCCTCTTTTACTGTTTACATTTGTGAGAAATTACATTGCACTTTGGACGTGAACTTGATACATATTTCATGCATCCACATACTACATCGAATACACTGGATCCAGTCACATTGTGGTCCTTTCTTATCGTAGTAATGCCCGTGGGCATATTGTACTTAATTTCTATGGGCATATCACCCCACAGCTACAAGCAGGAAATTGAATCACTGGGTTGGCAACTCTGAGCACCATGCTGCAGTTTCACTCTGCAGATGTTTCCCTGACTCTTGATCTTTACACCAAATATAATTCAGTTTCTTTCTCTCTTGGGAATAGTATTGCACACTGTTAATACAACAACGTCCAAAAAATTATTACCTCAAAAATTGTCATCTTACCTCATGAAATTAACCCTGAATGGCTTCAGACTCTTCTCACAAGCTCCAAACCTGCTGGCTCGTCTTACCACGGAGGACGCTTTCAAACAAGAGTCGCAGAGTTGCCACAACATTAACGTTGCGCGAGATATGAGGGGGTGGGCATTTAACCCCGATGGGCATATTCCCCCGAGTGACTCTATAAAAAAAAAATGCCGAGGAAAATGCTTTCCTCTGAAGCATGCTTTATGCTTTCTACGTTAATGACGGGGAAAGTATAATAATCCAATGAGTAAAGCACGAAATGAGCTGAGTGGATAATATAATAATGAAATAGAAAACAAACAACTAATGCAGGAGTTAATCAGTAGCCCAAATAATCAATGCATCCAAAGGCAGTAAAAAATGTAATTTGATACGGCTGGGCGACTATGCACGGTGTCTAAGTAAACGAAGAAAATTAGTGAGTTCTTCATACAAGTCAAGAAAACTACCTATCACCTTCGTGCATTTGAACGTGTGACGAGTTCCACAGTTGAGAGACAAGAGCGAAAGTGTGGTTAGCCCTTTTCACTGCGTAAAGGAAAAGTCAATTTCATACACGAAAGGTGTCGAATTTCTAACAAACTAACTGGGGTAAATTTTGACGAACCCGATTGGACTAATTTGTTACGTGAAAACCAGATGGTCGTATTTCCAATTTATCAAATTTAAAGGAGAGAGGAAACAATGTGTTCTTAGGGCACATGCATGACTCTTGAAAACAGTCAGTAAATTTGAGATGCGTGACTCCACCTTACTGGAGATATGTCAAACTGAATCAAAATATAACTATTTAGAGGAGTTTGAACAAAACTGAAAACATGATTTTTCGAGTTACGTTCCTATGGTTCTCATACGATGAATCATGATTTTTTAACGGATCAATTTACATTGACCATCTTTAGAGATGGACGATATCGGAAATTTGATATCGCGATATATCGTCACGAAAATATCGTCACAGCCGATACGATATGATACGATATTTTTTCAGTATCGTGACGATATATGGCCAAAATATCGTGACGTATCGCTTGGACGATATTTTTTCAATATGGCGATGTATCGCCCAACACTAACCATCTTGCTTGTATTGAGCAACGAAACACTGGTCTCACTTATCGCACATCGTATTGAGCTCCGCACCGCCTTTTGTCTGTCTGACGTCAGGGATAATGATGTCGTTCTTAGTTTAGGCATGTTAGGTTCAAGGCTCTTAGCATTAATAATACATATATTGTTTGTTGAAGCCCCGAAAAATTGCATTATATTTATCGTATATTTGAGTTAAGAGACCTAAACCTAATGTGCCTAACTTAACGAAACCAATCCGAACTTACGTCAGACAGTGGAAGGGCGGAGTTCAATACGGTGTGCGATAAGTGAGACCCATAAAGCTCAAGAGGTTTAGTGTAAACAAGAATGAAATGAAACGTTTACATGTATGAGAACAAAATTTACAAACCAATTGTCTCGTTCAGCCTGAACAAAAATATCTAAGATATGACATCCCTAATATTGTAACCTTACCAGAATGGTGTAAACTTTGATTGAAAATCTCAAATTTAAAATAGTAAAAAAAAAAATTATATTCCTTTAAAAAAAAAGTAGGAGAGTGCGAACAACCAATAGGTTAGTTGAAACCAAGTATAATCAACACCTTGAGTAAAATGAATGAAATAATTCTAAAAAAGTACATGCAATATTCATAAGATATACGATATATAATGTAGCTATATTGCATTTATTTTTTATACATTTCTAGATAATATGTCCAATATAGCACATATGCACCTATAATTTAGAAAATGTTGCCGTTTTATTCAAACTCCACTTCTGTTTCATGCCACTTCTGTTTCATGCTACTTCCATCTATCAAAAAATTACTCAATATACTGGACTAACACATTCACTCCCAGCTCTGGGAGGGGCATTTAAACGACCAGCCCAGGCATTTTCTGAATCCAAACTTACCTTAAAAAATGTTGCCGCCAACTTGAATTTTTGAGTTTTTCAAAATGGTGCCCTGGAGGCAGGCCCGTAGCCAGGAATTCTTTGTAGGGGGGGGGGCGAAGTCAATCCTAGAGGGGGCAAATTTTTAATATATTGAGTCACATTATCAGATATAGCAGGGGACACAGGGGCACTTGCCCCTCCCCGAAAAGAGAAGTAACAGAAAAAGGATAATATCTTGAAACTGCAACGAAAAAAACCTTCAAGCAACATCAAATAGCAATATTTCGATAATGATCTTTCCAGATTGCCAAAGAATATAATGTTTAGCATAACTAGGCTAATAGGGACTGTATCTACTTGATACTTACAGGTCGATAATGATACTAGACGATTAATATGTACCACCAGCTTTGGGCCTCTCTGCAGAACTGATTAAGGGAGCCCTTTATAAATCATGCTTCATAATGATTCCCTCTAGTTTCGAGTATGCAAGATTCTAATGAGAATCCAAGAACACCATTGTGTTGTGTTATGCAAGAAAAATCGAATTAATTAAATAATAATGGTTACATATTATCTACACTTTAATGAATTGTGTAAACATTTCTAATACATTTTTTGTACTTGCTAAAACATTAAAACATGGGTCCCTTAGTCCACCACAAATTCTATTTCCTTCAAAGGGGAGACTCTTGCATCACTGCAGACAATGTTTGCCTACTGGTTACGTCTTGCAAAATATTGTGTGAATTGTATTATATTATAGTTGAAATATATGTTTTGACACCTGACAAACAAATAGGAATCCCTTCATTGGTCAATGACTTCTTGGATTACAGTGTAATCATTAATATTTCATATTAAGTTTCATAGAAAGGAATTGTTTTAATAGGGCGAAAATAATTTCACCGGGCGCCATGGCATCCTCTTTGGCTCCCAGGGCCGACTCCCACCGCGTTCATAGCTATGTCTATGAACTTGTACTATAAGAACAGCAGATATTGCGAGCGAAGCGAGTAAGAAAATTTTACGAAAAGTATTTTTATTTGTTAAAAATTTGAAATCGATCAGGGCGGCAATTTCCCCTCTGTACCCCTTGCAAATGCCATTAGCCGTCTGGAAGAAAAATGCAAGGAACACGTAAAAACTAATTCCATCATGAATATGCAATTGTCCTGCTATTCTTAGATTCTCCTAATCTTGTTTCTTTTTGCTTCAATGTTTGCTTCCCCTAGAATGGACTTCCATCCAAGGTCAGGGGGGGTGGGACAATGCCCCCTGCCCCCATGTGGTTGCACTACTGTTTGTGAGTGTCTCTTCATCAATTTCACGTCATCACTCATTGTTGCGATTAGCTAAAGGTGGCAGAAATGCAACGCTAAGTAACAAAATTAAAACATCCACTCCCTCTCTCTACCACATGAATCACTATTACCAAAAGGTAGACTTGGGAAACAAAAATTTAAGCAGTTCCAAGTTCATAGCAACACATCCAAGAAAAACTTCCGAACACATTAGGCACCTTTAATATAAGACTACTCAAAATGTCACAACTGTTCTAGATACTGAAAATTGCGAAATCATTTCCCGATGTCTGAATCTGGAAGGGAATCCCCCCTCAATCCTGATACGACATTATACGGAATCCCGTACACCCTAATAAATCACAAAATCAACAAGTGTCTTTGTTATGTTGCTAGTGAAACACATGATATAATTGTAAAGATTAGTGAGAATTCCAGCTAGGAATGTGTTCTGTATTTTTCACAGGGAGGGGGGCAAAGCAGGCTCTCAGGGGGGTAGTTGCCCCCCTGCCCCCCCTCTAGCTACGGGCCTGCCTGGAGGCTGTTAATGGCGCCTTTTCGTTGACTTTTATAGCCCGGTGGATAAGAACCTGACCTATTCGAGGTTTCCTGCTGGTGTCCCCTACCAATGACCTCCCATTGACCCTCCAAGGATCCGAACATATTGCGGCCCCTGAAGCCCTCGGTAATTTGGCGCCCCAGACATGTTCTAAGGCTCAGCATCATACCTCCCCCCAAAGTCATGTGGTGCATCCGTTTTCGTTTGCGAATCAACATGGGTGGAGAAAATGCAAATAATAATAATAATAATAATAATAATAAATTAAAAGAATCGACACCACAGCTAAAGGACCTTAGTCGTTTACGGATAAATACAAGCGGGAATGTGTTAAGATCATGATGCAAATTTCTTATACATTCGCCATAGTTACTAGTGTAATAAATTGTATCTATTTAATTTACATCGTAATTCTGCTTGTTATTACTACTCAAGATAATGAGAATGAATCATGATTGCTTTGCGATATTTTACTTCGCTTTTTGTGCCACTTTTGGCTAATTTGCGAAGATGGAGACGATATGATGAAATTGATGAATTGACACTCACAAACATCCATGCCCAGGCCAGGATTCGAACCCGCAACCTGTGGCGTCGTAGCGCGATGTGCTCAACCACTCCCACGGGGGCCGGCAATGAATCATGATTAGCTGGAATTGAATAAAGAGCAGTCATATATGGACATGTCATTCGACACAAAACTCCACAATGGATTGATACGCCTTGCTTATCTTTACCATATGTAATGTTTTACTTGTTTCATTTCAACATGTATATGCCTTGTTGTTTTTTTACCATTAATATGTTTGAATCATTTGTTTGCTGTAATATTGTTGTTTTTGCTATCAAAATTATAGTTTCTGTATTTAAGTTTGATTAAAAGTGATAACGGAAGCGGAAGTCATTTCCGGGTTCTAGACATTTGTACAATTGTCCCATATTTTATTGAATCCATTGCCAAGACAATGGAATGTCGGAAGATTGAACGTTGTTCGATCAGGAAATAATGTGAATTTTGGAACAAACGGTGTTATAAAAGGAAAAGCCGTATCTTATTATAATGTAATTGTAATTGTAAGTATAGTTGTGTTATTTTCCAGTGAATGTTTAAAGTTTAAATATATTATTAAAGTTGTACAATGGCAAGAAGTTACTTATTTTTCTAAATGCACGTCCTGGGGATGCTCAGTGTAGCAATAACGTACAGGAGAGTCTCATAACTCCGCCGCACAGGGAGATTGGGTATCTACCGTGACGTAATAATCCAGTGGCTAACAACCAAAAGGAACGTCGCAAGGTTAAACTACCTCTGGATTCAGACACTAGAATCTCGTTAGCTTGCAAGAATCTGGTTTTGTTACGTAATGATTCAAGGACTTGGCGGGAAGGTTGACACTTTGTGCCCCCGATTAACACCGCCAGTGTTACGAAAGCATCTCTGTTATCGCAGTGGAAGGTAGTAGCCAGCTCGAACTGCAAGTCTCTTCACTCTTCCGGCCCCAACTCGAGCGCCACGGTTGTAATTCAAATCTTGATAGTTCCTTCTCGGCCTCCTTGAATCGTCTGGCAAGAAAGGATTTTCTCTTACCGTTGGTGAACCCCGAACGAAAGGCCGTTTTCCCAGGTGGTTGCCAGCTCGGGCTGCAACCTAGAGAAGAACCTCTTGCGGCCCCGCGGTTGAGAAACACCGCTATGCAGGTACCTCATGGATCAACAACGTGTGGGAAGACCGTGTGGTGGAAATCGGTCTATCAAAACTCACTATGAAAGTATGTCCTTGCAGGAAGGAGTCCAGTAAGTACCCTAAAAACTTGTCCCTGGATCCACACTTTGCCAGAATCCTTCCGCGAATGGTCGTAACATCAATAAGGCCTTGTGAAACTTAAGTAAAGGGAACTAATTTACGTACATATAAAAATTGGTGGCATGAATAAAACTAGGAAATAAAATACATTTTATTGATACTTTCACTTAAATCTAATTTCTGGTATTACTCCAATGAATACTTAAGACACACATGTTGTTGTCTCAATTTTCGATCTCAATATTATTGATTATATTCCTTGATAGATTATGTGAAGTTCAGAACATAAGTAGTTTTAAAATCAATTGCTATTGTATTCCATTGTATGTGAAGTGAAGTATTTTCATCAGATTAACATTAAAATAAGTTACATAACATTACAAATTAACTCTCTGTCATTCTTAAATCCGAAGGTCTATTGCTGAAATAATAAAAGACTTCCATCTATCATTCTCTTTGTCAACATAATTCCACTCGAACATCTTTACATGTTTCCTTAAGAATAGTCTTAAGATTGCCCTTCCAGCAGAGGCGTCTCGTGAACGCATGCGGTGCATGCTGCGCATGCGTCATTTATGGGAAAAAGGACAGCTTGCTCTGCGACGACATTCATGAGCGTTTCTACATTCTAATGTCCTTATATAGGAGAAGTATTTATTTTACACGAGAGCGCTGAACTAAACTTACATTACATTTCTTGGATCTGAAGTGACGCATGCGTCAATTGTGGGAAAATAATTTGCAACGTCCGTCACACACTTACACACAATTACCACACTCTAAACACTTTAATTAGTAGGACGGCAAAAGTCTACCCATATGCGCTAACTTTTTGTCAGCCGCAGAACATGGACTCAGAAATATCTTAGGGCTTGCTGGGTGTAAGGAAAGACTATACCAGCTTAGTATATATATATATTTATATATGTTTATTATAGTCTCAACACAAGGGTGTCCGTTTGCACACTTACACACGTGTCTTTACCTGAAACCTTTACCACGCTCGTGCATTTACTTGTACCACACACGTGCTTTTACCTGTTCCACGCACGTTCACCAAGAGATAAGGGGGGGGCAGAGAACATCCAATTTATTCCTCGCTGTGAGGCGCCAGGGGGAGTATGGGGACCTAATTTTATTTAGGGCCTTGGTCGCCGCTGACGTCACGGGTTCCCCTGTAAAAGAGAGTAGGTTGTGCGTAGTACCCCAACCACAGCCGGGAATTGGCCGAAACCAATCGGTACTCCCGAATAACGGGCGCAGGGTAAAAGGATTAAAGGATGCCGCGACACCCCGGCGTTAGCTGGGAGTTGGCAAGCCAACCGGTGTCTCCTATGAAGGGACGGCAGGTTAGAAAAGGAAGGTCCGGGTGCTCCCAGACAAGCCGGGCAGGTAGAACCTGGGCACCTATCAGCCTAAGCGAGCGGACCAGGTAGGTAGGTTGCTGCTAGGCTCTTCTTCTTCTTTCTTCTTTCTCCGTCCTTCCTTCTGGGATGGCTTCTAGTTCTCAGGCTGGGAGGCCAGTTAACCCTGGATGTTTGCCTGTTGACATCAGGGAGCCAACTGAGCTCCGGTCTCGCTGCGCTGGGTTTTATAGTCGCGGTGGCGCATGGGTGGTGAAAATTTTAACTACAAGTACGCGTTGCTAACTCATTTTTTTACATATTGCAACCTTCGTACTGAGAAACATCCGAGAAGTGACATTAAGAAAACACTAATGGGAAAATTACTAGATGCACGTGTTAATATAAACTAAAACTGTGCGCATTCAGACAATACAATTAATAATGAGCCTCGCAGGACTCTGTAATTCTAAACAACGAGTTGAACAGTGTATATGACAATAATTGATAACATTTTCTGAATACAGCAACCACGCAGGGTCTAATAATAAGCGAAGCTAATAAACGTAGAGGTGGATCCGTTAGCGTTTACAGAACAGCGACCACGCAGGGTCAAATAATACGTAGAGGTGGATCCGTTAACACATTTAAACTAAAAGCGTACGCCTCGGAGGGACATATAGCATTCATTCTTCTTAACAAAATATAATATGGCGACCACGCAGGGTCGTTACATACGCCCCTCCCTCGGGCAAAAATTTTGAAGAAATTTAAATCTTACAATTTATGAAAAATTTTCATGAAACATTAATTTAAAATTCAATAGAAAATATGACGGTAATAAGAGTCTGTTTCTTCTACACATTAGTCACTAGGTCATCTTCTTCCCCTACCACTTCTCTTCTTCGCTCCGATGAACACCTATAGAGGCGAAGGTTGTCGAAGTTGACTCGGTCGATGGGTTGCCTGGTCCTGGGGTGAACTAACATTGCAGTGTTGTTCCGAAGGTCAGTGACTAAATAAGGTCCAATATACACTTCGAAGAGCTTAGCTATTGTTTTATTCTTCCTCGAACTAAGCTTATGATTTCGAACAAGAACCAAGTCGTCTTCGTGCAGCTCGAGCGCATGGCCTTTAGTCTTAAATTTTCGTTTCATATTTCTAGAGCGCTCTTTGGACTTGGCTAGAAACAGCTTTTGATTCCAGTTGGAGATTTGCGGGTCTACTTCGTTGATAGGCCAGTTGAAATGATCAAGGACTTCGTTAGGAACGGGTCTGTTGAAGAATAATTCTGAAGGAGCAAAGCCGGTGGCTTCAGATACCGAATTATTGAGTAGCCAAGAGATTTCAGTTAAAAATTTAGACCAACTTTGATGTTCACGATGGCAGAACAATCTGAGTAACCTTACAATTTCTTGATTCATCCTTTCGATTGTATTACTGCTTGGGTGGTAGGCGGTCGTGAAGAAATATCTTATGCCTTTCTGGTCAAGGTAGTCTTTCCATAGTCCTGAAGTAAACTGGGTACCCCTGTCTGACAAAATGGCCTTAACTTTGGGAAAGTGGGAAAAGTATCCTCTCTCCATTATATTTATTATCTCTCTTGCAGTCCCTCGCCGCAAGGGATAAACTGAGACAAACTTTGTACCAACGTCTACCAGGGACAAGATATATTGGTATCCCTGAGATGAAGGTAACTTTCCAATTAAATCTATGGACAGCAGCTGGTGAGGATCCTTCTGATTTATGTGCAGCTTGTCCTTAAGGATTCCTAGTTTATCCATCTTAGTCTTAGCACACGTGAGGCAATCTCTGACATGCTTAACTACATCTGCCTTCAATTTTGGCCAAAAATAACGGGTCTTAATTCGGCTTAAGGTTTTGGCTAGGCCGAAATGTCCCTGCTCGTCGTGATTTTCTTTCCTAACTTTCTCCTTGAACTTTTCTGGAACACACAACTTCCACGTTACTTCATCTCCAGAACTCTTCCTGAACAAAAGATTACCATACCTTTGGTACAACTTCTTAACTTTTGTTTCTGCAGGCGAATCTTGCTCTTCCTTTTGTTCTAGGATTTTTATGATAGGCCGGCAAAAGTCATCAGCTTCTTGAGCTTCTATCCAACTTTCCACCTCCTCTATTTCATCTCGCTCCTGCCAGATGTAGTTTACATGGAAATTTCTGGTTTCTGGTTCCATGTCTTCATCTTCCGCCGGATATCTGCTAAGCACGTCAGGTACTAAGTTTTCTTTTCCTTGGATGTAAATAATCTCGAAAGAGTAGGACTGCAATCTGAGGGACCATCTAGTAAGACGGCAATTCCAGTTCTTAGAGTTTTGTAGCCATACTAATCCACGGTGGTCAGTATAAATCTTGAAATGTCTACCCTTCAAATAAATTTCAAACTTATTCACTCCAAATAAGATGGCCAAACATTCAAGTTCATGAATTGAATAATGCTTTTCATTGTTCTTTAATTTTCTACTAGCATACTGAACAACAGCTTTATCTTCCCCTTGCTCTTGAAATAGGATGCACCCTAAACCTTTAGTTGAGGCATCGCTCTGAATACAGAACTCTTTATCTAGATCTGGCTGCACTAACGCTGGAGTACTTACTAATTCTTCTTTTAACTGAGAAAAAGCTTCTTCTTGAGCTGGACTCCAATTCCATTTGGTAGCTTTGGAAAGCAGCTGCACCAGAGGTTCTGTCTTCACAGAGAAGTTCTTTATGAATTTTCTTCTCCAGTTTGCTAGTCCTAAAAACTTTCTAACGTCCTTTTTACTATTAGGGCGAGGGAACCTTAGAATGGCTTCATTCTTCTTTGGATCTACCTTGATCTGATCACCAGAGATTAAATGTCCGAGATACACTAGTTCTCCTTTCACAAAATTACATTTTCTTAATTTCACCTTGAGACCGACTTCTTCCAGTCTGCGAAGAACTTCTTCTATGTGTGTTAAATGAGTTGGAAAATCCGAATCAAAAATAAGGAGATCATCAATATACACCGTTAAATAACTTTCAGTCTCAGGTCCAAACACACGGTGCATAACAGATACAAAAGTAGAAACTGCATTCGATAAGCCATAGGGCATCTTTAGGAATTCATATTGACGACCTTTGTAGGAAAAGGCTGTATATTTTCTACACTCTGCTCTTAGGGGAATCTGCAAGTAACCTGAGGCCAGATCCAAACTAGTGAAGTGTCGTGATCCTCGGAATCGTTGTAAAGATTCGTCAATTGGTGGGACGGAGCTCTTAGGGACCACCATGATTGCATTGAGTTGACGAAAATCCAGACAAGGCCGTACACTACCGTCAGGCTTGTCGACCACTAATAATGGGTTCAGATACGGAGACACAGATGGTTGGATGATATTCCATGCTTTCCAGAGATCTAATTCCTTTTCCAAAGCTTTTCTTTTGGAAAGCGGTACTGGGTATGGGTGGCGATAAACTGGTTCAGAACTTTTCAGTACGATCTCGCATTCAGCACTTTCCATGGTTCCTGGTTTCTCTGAGAATACCTCTAGATACTGCAGCAGCACACTGAATAACTCCTGTTTCTCGGAATCGAGTAAAATATTTATCGTATCGACCTTCTCTCTGAGGTCAGCGGGTTTATACATCCAATCCACTTCTTTATCTTGGATTCTTTGGATATACCGCACTATATCAATATTTAAAGGATTCCCATCTCTCTGCTCAGTAGTTTTTCCGAACGACAACGTTACAATATTTTTCCTGAAGTTGATTTCAGCCTCGTGCTGTTTCAAGAAAGGCATTCCTAACAGAAGATCAGTTCCAAATCCTTTTAAGATGAAAACCTCAGTACTGAAATTTAAACCACCAATTTCTAACTCCACAAGCCTGCTTCCACATACACGCTTCTTATGACTTCCAGAGAAATCTACCAATCGCACCTCTGGAACTTTCTGGATCTGTATGCCAGGTATCTTATCTACTAACTTAGTCCAGATTGAATAATTAAGGATCGAGCATTCACTTCCAGTATCAATCACACAGGTCACTGTAAAGTCCATTAATTTAGCTTGCACTACTGGAGATCTGTATCTAATTTTGGATTCCCTTGCAGACTTTAATTCCTTTTGTAAAATGGTCTCTTCAGTTTCTGTTAGCTGGAAATTTACTAGTAACTCTTGGACATCTTTATCTATTAATTTGGGCCGCTCCATCGAAGTCCCTTGCCTAAACAGGAACGAAGCATTTAGACAAGGTCCTAGTTTGTCTGACTAGACTGGGACCTTTGATTTTGATGAAACTCCCGCGCTGTTTCTACGGCCTCCTCCTGCTCCGATGTAATGTTTTGTCTAGGAGATGGAGGTCCGCCAATCTCATTCTGCTCAGCCATGAATCGTCGTCTCGGAGGACTAGGGCTACTTCTACCTTCACGGATCCTTCTTGGGTCAGGAGATCTACGTCTTTGGTTTTGGTAAGGTCGGAAAGAGTTTCTTCTAAAATCACGCCTGCCTCCTCTTTCATTAGTGAAACGCTGAGGGCGCTGATAATTACCTTCTGACCTCGTTTCTATGTTCCGGACTTTATAGTTTCTTGAGGGATTCTGTTCTTTTCCCTTCGGTTCATCTTTGTTCCTCCATGCATCTGGCTCATCGTAGATTTCAAAATCCTTCAGGAAATGAGTTAGGTCATCTACCGTTCTAGGCGCATGTGCTAAACAAAGGTTTCGCATTCTATAAGGAAGTTGTCCGATGATCAAATTAAGTACTTCTCCCTCATTAAAGTTATCACTCAGGTTTCTATAGGCCGCATAAACGCTCCAGGCAAAGCTCTCCATACTTTCGTGGACAAGTCTGGAATATCTCCTGTTTCTCACAGCTGTTAGCTGCCGTTGTCTAGCCTTCTCAGAAGCGAATTCTTCTTTGAACCTGGCGGAAAAGTCAGCATAATTCACGAAACTATCAATATTTCCTGCAAGCCAGTGTTCAGCTTTATCAGTGAAGACTCTAGGAAGCAACTCTAGCCTATAATGTTCGGGTACCTGCATAAGTTTAAAGCTGACGTTGAGCTCCCGAAGATATTTTTCAGCTGACTGAGCCTCAATGTCGCCTTTAAATTTAGGAATGTGGGCGATATCCGCCATTCTAGGCATCTTAAAATCTGGCCTTCTTCTAGGTGGCGATCCATCTGAAGTATCATCGTATCGAGGCCTCTTTCTTCCGTCAGCCTTCATTCTGTTGACAGCGAATGGAGGTTTCTCAGCTAACCTGGGCGGCTCATAAGGAGTAGCATCCGGATTCAGATCTCTATCCGGAGTAAAAGGGCTGGAATGAACATCTGGAGTGGGTTCTGGCTGAACATTCAATCTTTGGAACTGAATCTGAAGTTCACTTACCCTCTGGACAAATGTTCCTGTCTGATCTTGCATTTCTCTTCGCAGAGATACTTCGAGCTTCCTTGTCTCTACCCTAAGAGAATTCACCTTCTCTTCAGCTGCCTGCTCTACGTCCTTCCGCAGAGTTGAGGTCATTGACTCCATCACTTCCTTCTGTTCCTGCACGACTTTCTCGATGGATTCGGTCTTGTCACCCAAGTTTTGGACAGCTTTCTCAATGGACTCCACTGTAATCTCTACTTGTCCGCGCCACTGAGATAATGGTTCCAGTCTTTCCTGAAGTACCTCTTTTACTCTCTCCTCAACCTTTGCTATCTCTACCTGAGAAGTAAGTTGGATACTTTCTACTCCGGCCTTAAGACCTTCTATGTCAGTCCTCTGCTGGGCAAAGAGGGCTTGCAGTTCATTCCTACGCTTCTCTTCTTCTTCCTCTTTCTCTCTCCGTCTTTTGGCTTCTTCTTCCTCTTTTTCTTTTTGTCTTTTGGCTTCTTCTTCCTCTTTTTCTTTCTTTCTTATTTCCTCTAGGCTCTCAATTAAAGCTCGGAGAGTTTCAAAGTCTTTTTCCCTTTTCTCTTCAATTTCTCTTCTTTCTAGCTCTCTCTTCTCTTCAATTTCTCTTCTTTCTAGCTCTCTCTTCTCTTCAATTTCTCGTTTCTCTAGCTCTCTTTTCTCTTCAAATCTCTCGTTTCTCAAGCTCCCTTTTCTCTTCATGAAACTCTATTAGGGATCTAAGTTCTATCAGTTCCTTTTTTCTCAGCTTTTCAGCCTGAACTGCCTCTCTTTTGCGCACTTTCTCTTCCTCCTGTTTCTCTTTCCTTCTGCGCTCTTCGTCTTCAAGTCTCTCTTTCTCTCGGCGTGTTTCTTCTTCAAGTCTCTCCTTCTTTCTGTCTTCCCTATCTTTCGTCAGCCATTCCAATAACCAATGGTCTGATGGAGGATTGGTCGGCGGACTTGGTTCTTGTATTGCGGTCTCCGCTACTTGAGTCTGCGGAGCAGATTCACACGTCTGGCATTTAACTCCTACAGCGGGGAAGGTTGCCACATCTTTTCCATCACAGCTCCAGTGAATTTGGCGCTGGCACTGGCAACACTGGAAATGTGCTGCCTCTTCTCCCAGTTCTTCACAGCAACCATATCCAGACTCTGAATCCAAGGTCTTCCTCCCTCTACTTCTCAGGTTCATACCAGTAAATTCTTGATCCATGTTTAATACAGTCCACACTTTCACTTTCACTGGACAGTCCTTTTAATGCACGGTTCGGTTGGCTTCACTTAATTACACAGTTCTGTCGGGGCCCCACGTTATGGCGCCAAAAACTTTTGCAACGTCCGTCACACACTTACACACAATTACCACACTCTAAACACTTTAATTAGTAGGACGGCAAAAGTCTACCCATATGCGCTAACTTTTTGTCAGCCGCAGAACATGGACTCAGAAATATCTCAGGGCTTGCTGGGTGTAAGGAAAGACTATACCAGCTTAGTATATATATATATTTATATATGTTTATTATAGTCTCAACACAAGGGTGTCCGTTTGCACACTTACACACGTGTCTTTACCTGAAACCTTTACCACGCTCGTGCATTTACTTGTACCACACACGTGCTTTTACCTGTTCCACGCACGTTCACCAAGAGATAAGGGGGGGGGCAGAGAACATCCAATTTATTCCTCGCTGTGAGGCGCCAGGGGGAGTATGGGGACCTAATTTTATTTAGGGCCTTGGTCGCCGCTGACGTCACGGGTTCCCCTGTAAAAGAGAGTAGGTTGTGCGTAGTACCCCAACCACAGCCGGGAATTGGCCGAAACCAATCGGTACTCCCGAATAACGGGCGCAGGGTAAAAGGATTAAAGGATGCCGCGACACCCCGGCGTTAGCTGGGAGTTGGCAAGCCAACCGGTGTCTCCTATGAAGGGACGGCAGGTTAGAAAAGGAAGGTCCGGGTGCTCCCAGACAAGCCGGGCAGGTAGAACCTGGGCACCTATCAGCCTAAGCGAGTGGACCAGGTAGGTAGGTTGCTGCTAGGCTCTTCTTCTTCTTTCTTCTTTCTCCGTCCTTCCTTCTGGGATGGCTTCTAGTTCTCAGGCTGGGAGGCCAGTTAACCCTGGATGTTTGCCTGTTGACATCAGGGAGCCAACTGAGCTCCGGTCTCGCTGCGCTGGGTTTTATAGTCGCGGTGGCGCATGGGTGGTGAAAATTTTAACTACAAGTACGCGTTGCTAACTCATTTTTTTACATATTGCAACCTTCGTACTGAGAAACATCCGAGAAGTGACATTAAGAAAACACTAATGGGAAAATTACTAGATGCACGTGTTAATATAAACTAAAACTGTGCGCATTCAGACAATACAATTAATAATGAGCCTCGCAGGACTCTGTAATTCTAAACAACGAGTTGAACAGTGTATATGACAATAATTGATAACATTTTCTGAATACAGCAACCACGCAGGGTCTAATAATAAGCTAAGCTAATAAACGTAGAGGTGGATCCGTTAGCGTTTACAGAACAGCGACCACGTAGGGTCAAATAATACGTAGAGGTGGATCCGTTAACACATTTAAACTAAAAGCGTACGCCTCGGAGGGACATATAGCATTCATTCTTCTTAACAAAATATAATATGGCGACCACGCAGGGTCGTTACAAATTATTACTTTCTTTCACTTCAGATCCAAGAAATGTAATATAAGCTTAGCTGAGCGCTCTCGTGTAAAATAAATACTTCTCCTATATGAAGAAATTAGAATGTAGAAATGTTCATGAATGTCGTCGTAGAGCAAGCTGTCCTTTTTCCCACAATTGAAGCATGCGCAGCATGCACCGCATGCGTTCACGAGACGCCTATGCCTTCCAGACTATTTCGTGTATCTTATCTTCACATTTTCCCATCATAGATCATACAAGCTGTTCTTTGACTTTAGGAGGTTTCAGAACTGAACTGGTATCTTTGAAATGTAGCGTACTTTTGGCGCGAATTGTGTCTATTTGCGTGGGTACACAGGCATGAAAATGTGGCGCGGAAAGTGTAAACATTTTCAAACGCTAATAACTCAGGACCTATAACTGGTGCAGTATAGAAACGTACACAATAAGTTTCAGTAACAAAAAATAAAGCACAATTTACATTACAATTAATGTCATGTAAACCTAGTTTGGTAATCCATTGTTTTGGTAACAGAAAATAAATCATACTTTGTATTTGAATTACAATTGATGCCATGTATGCCTAATGCATTTTATTTATCTGGGTGAGCCACTTGCTCAATGAAAATTTCCACTTTTCCATTGTAAGGCCATATTGAATTCCACACTTCGATTAAAATGAATAAAAATATATTTGTATATCTAACAGTCTCTGGTCCATATAAATTCTATCCCTGGTGTCACTAAAGTACCCTGGAATTTCCTTTCGGAAGGGACTGGAATTGTTAAGGAGGATATTGCATAATTGTGTTCTAATGCGAGTTTGCATTTACCACGTTGCCGCCCCCCCCCCCCCGAGTTCTTTACTGCTGTCACTTGAAAATATTGATTTTCTCCAATTTTTCTGTAGCCCCATTAACCCCCTCCCTTCGTACGCCAGTGCGTGGCGATTACCTTCAAAGCACTAGGAAGTTTCCACTTTCGTTTGTAGGTCGCTGGAACTAATTATAAGTGCTTGTTTTTAGAGACAAAAAAAGGTAAAATGGAAAAAAAGACTTCCCCTGGATATCGTATCATATTTGCAATCCTCCTCTTTGTGAAATGTACTTTTCAGACAGATTCGCATTTCATGGACTAATTGATAAGTTTATGCAGAAGAAAGCGTCCCGTTTCGCCCCCTTTATCACCCCCCTTCCCTCTGTATCTCCATGGCACGGTGACCATAAAAACGGCAATTAAGAACTTCTTTCCGTCTGACGTTCAAGCCCAATACATTCCTCACCCATCCTCCAGATGTTCCTCTTAACCGCAAAGCCATAACGGCACATTCATATATAACGCACTGTCACGTAAAATCAGATTATCAGTTTGTTGGTGCCTTCTCATCACAGTGGTGGTGCGAGATGTACAGGTTGTTGGTGCTTGTAGTTGCGATAGGAGGTGCGTGCTCGGCCGCCAGCCAGTCTGGAAGGCGAGTTGAGGTCGAGAGCGAGTACCAGGACTATGAGGACAATGTGCCGTACACTGGAAGGCGCTTGGCGGACTGTCTCGTGGATGGTGACATGAACTGCCTGAAGAATAAAGTTTTGTCGAACCTGGACAAGATTCTCCAGATGAGGTCCTACAGGCTCATGGATGGGGTCGTGCTGGAGAATGACCCCAAGGCTGCAGGCAAAGATCCGGAACTGGAAGCTGTGGATGGCAGGAATCTTAGGAGCGAGGATGGATCTCTGTTTATGACCCTTGTGAGCAAGTTTTACAATATCATCAGCCAGAAGTCGCTGAAGTTGAATCTCTTCCCTGGATTGAGCGCGAGGTTGTCCAGAAGCAGCAAATCCAATGGACTGGTTGATATTTCCATTGGCAGAGGGGAAGGAGGCGGTGGATTTGGTGGTAAGCTTCATTTTACAAATTTCTATTTTCGCTAAACTAAAATTTTCTATCCCATTAGTATACGACAGTGTAGTACTCGATAGGGCTAAAATATTGGTAAGATAGTTAAGTACCTTAAATCTTGTGCTTTTTGCAATCCCAACTGTTCAGTTATGTTTTCAAAAATATATAATAATTTCCTGAATGTTAGTGACATTAGCATGCAATGTTAATTAGACATTATGCATTGTCTAGTGGATTTAACTATACTTATCCTAATAATACGTTTCAAGGGGGACCTCTTCTCTCGTCTTCAAGCTAACAAACTACTCCACGGCGCATCGGATATGTAGTAAAATCACAGGTCTGTCGCGGGTTCGATTCCCACCACTGACAAGAAGACATTTGTTCATCTGAAAACCAGAGAGGAGGTGCTCACTCGAAATGTAGTGTTACAATAAGTCTAGCTTTAAAAAAGCACTAGACAATGGATAATGTCCAATTAACATTACATGTTAAAAATATGTTTCTGCAATAACCACTAAATTATTATTATGTTTCAATATTAGAAAAATGATGCCCTGAGAATACCTACCTTGGTCCATGAATTCCCTTCTTTTACACGAATTTTACTTATATTGATAACATGTAGTATTACAAGTGGAAAGTGTTCTGTGGGAGCGTTATTTATTATTAAAGTTTGGCGGACACAAAACTGTATGTTTCTAAACCAAAGGAAATGGATAGGAGGAGTACCTTATGCATATTTTTAACTTCTGTACTTCCTTCATTTTAGAGACTATGTTTGATTGATTGATTGATTTAGTGTTTTAAGTAAACTTTATGCACAGAAAGGCTAATCGGGACTGGCCTACAATTTAAAGAGGGGTCCGAACTTGTGCCTCCACCGGCTATCGAACCCGGGACCCCTTGATTACAAGGCGACGACGCTACCACTGCGCCATCGGGGAGGCCTAGAAACTATGTATTAGTGCAAGTACAATAAATAATTCAGGCAATTGTGAGAAATCAATGCAACTATACCTATCTCATATATACTTCAAAATATGCATCATCATAATTTGCCTTAGTTTTGTCATTTCATTTACTGTAGTACAGTGTGGGACTAAACTAAAGTAAGTAACGGCCTCCCCGATGGCGCAGACTTGTAATCAACGGTTCCCGGGTTCGATACCTGGTGGAGTAGTTGTTCTGATCCCACTTTAAACTGTAGGTTCAGTACCGATTACCCTTACTGTGCATAAAGTGAAATAAAAACACCAACTCAACAACAATAAAGTAAAAATGTGAGTGCATGGTGTACATACATTTGAAATAATGTTCTCACAGGATAAGGTCCCTTCAGTGTTCATCGTTTCTAAAAATAGAAATGCCAACATTAATTAATTTCAATAGCAATCAATTAAAACAATATTACAGTACAATTTCCTGTTTTGGTCACCTTTTTTGGCTTACTCTGAACTTGGCACATATACGCTGACTTTGGCGGGCAAGGTACTTTCTGTCGTCGCAAAATTCCTCAAGAAGTATATACATTAAAAAACTTTTGTTGTCAATCTTGCTCTCACAATTTTTATATAAAGTTGACATCTCTGGTTTGACACTCTAGGTATTCAGGTTTTCAGTGCATGTATATACCGCAATAGAAAACTACATTATTTTAAAAACTTTGTTCTTCAAATGTATTTTGTGGAACAAACAAGAAGTTCATATCAAAAGGTAACTTGTGATCTTTCAAGACGTTTAAAATTAAAAGTAATTACATTGGCCTGGTAAGAAACGCAAGTAACTTGAACTAACATTGTTCCCTGAAAACCGTCTTCTACGAGCTGTAGACCTGTACCTAACATGTTAGCTTCTAAGTAAATAAGTGACATTTCGTAGCCACCTTACTATTTACTACTTAGGGGAGGAGAAACGTTTAAGTATGTTCTCTTGAATTTTGACAAATATGTAGTAAATCAACGTACACAAGAGCTTTGCGTCTTTCGTTATGTTATTATAATGTATAAAATATCTGGAGTGTATTTAAACAGAAGGACAATTTCTGACTACCATTTATAAACGTTCCATAAAGAAAACTCTGCTGCTAACACTGAATTGAACCTCTCGGTAGTGACAAAGAAAACACTATCTTCAAGTTGATACTACTGTACTACAGGTAGTACATTTCACTATCATCATTACTTCGGGGCAATATATATGAAAACATATTAACTTACTAATCTCACTAAAATTAATTGTAAAGTTATGTCAGAGTTAAAAAATATATATCTCATAATAATATATTAATAAATTTGATACACTGCCGAACATTTTTCTTGGTGTGTCTCTCAGATGTTATCGTTTCATGTGAGAGTGCTATCTGCAGTTATTTATTGTCAACTGTACTTGCAATGTTTGGACTAGGTTCATAAGGATCAAAGGATATTTTGAGCATGAATGTAATTTGAAGTTAATAAGTTGACCTTGGAAATTACATGGTTTGTTGAATACTTTTTAAATATGAGACCAAAAATTGTAGGTATTATTCACTGTGTTACTTAAGTCGTAACGAAACGCACGAATAGAAGAAGATTAACTGGACTCGTGAGCCTGGTGAAAATAATTGTTTAGCTACTTCAGGAACGTACTCGCTGTGTTTTCTTTATGTATCGTTTACACATGGAGTCCAGTGGGAGATCAGTCCTTCTGGCAGAAAATAAACTCTATTGCAGACGTTGTTGCTCATCATAATCATAATTTATAAATAGTTAAGGCACACTCATCTTATGCATGTTGCCTCATGTCGCTTTCTGTTCAAATTTAAGTTGTATTTTTCGAAGTAGTACAGTTTGAAGCCACCGTGCAGGAGTGATATATGCAAACTGTAGACGATTTTCAGAGAACAAACCAACCTCCTAGTACCTCCGTTTCGTACCTGAAACATCACACTAAAATCTACTTTAGGGATGTCATAGAACACTTCACATCCTTCATGATCAGACTTAAGGAACAGCTAATTGCCATTACTCGTTTAACAGGTTGGCCTTCCCGATGGCGCAATGGTAGCGTCGTCGCCTTGTAATCAAAGGGTCCCGGGTTCGATACTCGGTGGAGGCACAAGTGGTTCGGATCCCACTTTAAACTGTAGGTCCAGTCACGATTAGCCTTACTGTGCACAAAGTGGACTTAAAACAACAAATCAATCAATCGATCAAATCGTTTAACGGGTTAAACTAGTGCGACTTTTGAATATTTCCACAAGGACTCACTACCTAAGCATATTTCAGGGTAGCTTTATTGTCGATACTCCCTCGTTAGCATGTTCCTAGCAACTGGTCAGTGAGAATGTTAAAATGTTGGCACTACGTGACAAATATTATTATTAAGTTGTGCATTGCCTCATATTTTAAAAAATCTTTGCTGTAAGTAAATCGCCAAAACGAAATGTTTAAGGACGAAATGGTACACCTCTTTAACGGTGGAGAAAAATTTATGCAAAATGGATAGGAGAATATGTGGGGAGACAGATGGAAATTAGAAATACCATAATGGAAGAGTATGATCAACATTCATGCTAACCGTTCAAACTAAAGAGAATCAGGAATAATTCAAGAAGGAAATGTTTAGGACTTCAGGAAATAGGAAGTAAGGTGACAGAGACGTATAGTCGTACCAAGAAGAGAAAGACCGCTGTATATTCCCGAAATAAAGTGAGCAGTCATTTTTTTTACTTCTTTCGTAGTCATCGCAGAAGCAAAAGTCTCCTTTGTTTGTGAGGCTAAGTGGCCCCGTGCTGCCATATTCATAACGCCCCACTATTGTTTTTCTGTGCACAGTTTTCCCCTTCCTGACAACACTTGGCACCGAAGAAATATGACGATGGCGTGTTGAACAACACCGTACATTTTTGGCAACGCAGAGGTGGGAATGCATGGAAAGCAGCTGACTGCATCACCCACGCTCCCTTCGCTCGCCAGGGTTGAAAATTCAGCTCCAGAAGGTTTCTCTTTTCTCGGTAGAGCAGTATACTCGGGAGACCTTGTGAAGAATAATTAGGTAGGATAGTAGAACAACATTGCATAGGAAAATATGACGGAATTGTGAATAAGACATGAACGATAGCCTAAGTAAAGAGTTTTAGTGAAGATAAAATAGGTAGAAATTGCATGTAGGGTAGGATTCTGATATTAGATTTATTGATTATTGGATTTGTTTTGAGGGGCTTGTCAGAAGATGAGTGATGATATGGTGAAATTGATGAAAAAGACTTTCCCTACGAACATCCATGCTCAGGTCAGGATTCTAAACCGGTCTCCTGGCGTCGTAGCGCTCTGAGCTAAATACCCCGCCGCCACACAGTTTGGATTTGAAATTATATAATTAAGAAAATATTCTTTACATCAGACTTTATTTAGTTTAAGATGGAAGAAGATGTAAGCAGAACAGAAAAATTTAAAGATTCGAGAATTAGCATTAGTAAGGTTACATTATAGGGAAATGTAGGAGTCAAATTGTATAAAAGACCTTGGCCTTTAAGTAAAATTTTAGATTTTCATAGCAAGGACACAACAAAAGTTGTCAAGCGCATTGTGCTAATGTTAGAAATTAACACAATGCATTTTTAAATGTTTTTAATTTTAGCGGTAAATTTTCTAATTAAAAACGTTCCGTAGCTTGGTATTCCCCCCCCCCCCTCGGTTTTGCGTGTTTTTGCGTTTACATGTTTTACTTTTTCGCTCTGGTACGCATTGGGAACACTGGGTGCTGCTTGCTAGATTTTAAGCAAAGAAAGGCACTAAACCAGAACTGAGTGTTGCGTAACATTCCGGATGTGTTGTGCATTCCACATTTGTTTTCATCCACGATTATACTGCAGGAGGCCTTAGAAAGAGCGCTTCGCGGGCTAACAGCAGACGTCGCTCGCACACTGTTGCCGATACTCTCGCGTCGTCTGCTCCTCAGCCGAACAAACAGGCCGAGGTAGCAAGAGGCAGAGGTCACTCACCCTTCCAGAAGGGTGCAGCCAGCTAGCTGTGGCAACAGGGCTCGCTCATTCGCGGACCTGATTGGTTCTCGCAGACACACCCCATATTGTTGTCTGCTGCAAGCCCGCGAAGCGATCTTTTTAAGGCCTCATGGAGTTTCCCGTTAACTTGCCATGTCTGTAACAGCAGTGCTCAAGTGTTTTCCTTTCTACAGATGCCTATATAGCCTCCACGGTGGAGCAGTGGTAAGATCGAACGCCTTGCAATCAAGGTTTCTTGGGTCCGATACAAGGTGGAGACACATACTGTTTCGGATTCTGCTTTAAACTGTAGGTCCAGTTCCGATTAACCTGTCTGCGGATAGAGTAACCTTGGAAACAAAAGTTCCTTCCAAAATAGCAACGGTAAATTTGGTTTACTCTAAAATTTCATTGCTTCAAGAAAAAAAATCTCCAGTTGTTCCACTTCAACATTTGAATGAAGAGAGCTCAGAAGTAGTATCAGAAGTAGTACGTGTTGAAATAAATGAGATTAAGTAGTTTCACATCCTCAAATGTACACTCGTATACCTAGATTCCCTACGTATATGTTAAACTCAATAGAATCAATTAATCCAATCACCTATTTATTTTGAGAGGAATAATGAAATATTCAGTAACTTATAACAGTGGAATATATTATTGTTAGATATTAGGAAATACATTTGAGTGGTTGGTGTAATGATGTTAAGATTTTATTAAACGAGTTGGTTCATAAACAATACATGTGGAAAATGGCATCTGCACAATATGTTTGCACAGTAGTGCATCTTAGAATAACAACACAATGGCACAGTGAAAATTAGTGAAAATAGTATTGAACAGTGTTATTTTCGTCCAAGTACTTGCTGAATAATTATTTGTCAAGATCACAATGCACAAAAATTGTGATATACAATAATAAACGATTATGAGTAAGTGAAATCTGCACATTATGTTAGCACCGTAGTGCATCTTAGAATAACACCAGGTGGTACTGTGAAAATTAGTGAAAACTAGTACTGACCAATGTCAATTGCGTCACAGGACTTCATAATACATTACTTATTAAGATCACGATGCACAGAAGTTGTTAAAAAAATAATTTAAAAAAACAAACAAGAATCACATCACCTAAGCTAAAGCAACACAGAAGAACCAAACCACATGCACAGTAACACCCGTGCACCACAGCAGAAAGACAAGGAGAAGCACCCCCTCACGGCACCGGTTTACAAGTGGACTCTTGATGGAGGTTGTTCATGAAGTTTTAACATTCTAGGCAGCAAGAAAGGAGGTCAAGGAGGAGGATTCTTGGTGATTGGAATGTTCGGCTACATGCTTCTCGCCATTGGAGTTGCTGGTGCTAAGCTTCTGGCCATGAAGGCTCTGTTGGTCGGTAAGATTTCTCTGGTGCTCAGTATAATCTCGTTCCTGAAGAAGATCATGCATCACAAGAAGAAGAAACACATCATCCATCATCATCATGACAGCCACGATTTCCACGATGAAGGAGGTGACTTTGCAGACAGGCTGTACACATATTCGCAGAGCCCTTATGAGTGGGAAGAACAATAGCAGTAAAATTCATTAATTTAAGTGCTAATATTTATTATAAAAATGCATGAAAAATGCATTTAAAACAGATGAGTAATTCAGTTCAACTTAAGAAGACTAATATGTTCGACATTTGTTGCCTCAAGTACCGCAGGCACAAGAGAAACGGACCAAATGGGAAAGTTTTATTCAGAGTGCATGTCTTTTTCTGGTACTGTCTCAAAAACAGTGCAACTTTTCATTCTTGGCCTTTAATACTTCATGTTGAAATATACAGGGTGACTATAAGGTCCCATTCCATTGTAAGTAACGATTATAGCTATATGTTCTCTAGACCTCTTATGGAAGTATAGACGTACCCTGGCAAGCATTATCAACACATTATCGTCTATTTAAGTCCATGTCTCGTAGATACGTCCCAGAATATGGCGCATGTTTTCACCTAATACATTGTTTCATGTGCCCCATAGAAAAAGTTCATGGGAGGGGCAAGTTTGGGAAACGTGCTGCTCACTTTATTTTCAGACAATGGCGAACAGGAAGGGCATAAAAAGCACTGTTGACAAGACAGCTCTATGGAATGGAACTTTATGGTCACCTTGTATAGTGTCTGAGAACGTATCTTACATACCTTGTACGCTTCTAACGAATATGTCTAGAAGGATCTGATGAATTGCGTTTGAATGTAGCAGTGCAAGAAAGTATGTGATTACTGATTGACACTAGATTCGAACAGTTACAGGTCTTACATATTATTGACCGGTACAGTCAGCGGCAATAAAAATGAAACACCCATATTCTAAAATACTCGCTGCTCTGCAAGGCGTTATGTGTGTTGCCTAACTCTACGGCGGTGGTAGAAGTTGCCATTGAACGTTTCCTATTAAAATCCACTTTATCGCCGTAGACTTAGGATTGCAGGAAAGCAAACATTTCAGAATGTAGGTGTCCCATTTTTATTACGCTGACCTTGCATTCTCATTAAAAGTATCAATATAACAAAATATACCCTAACTTTCTTACAATAATACAATCTTAATGAGATGAAAATACATTGTTTACAACATGTGGTACATCAACCAACATTCACCGACAACTTTAAATTCAAACATTACTAACTACGTAATCCGTATACGAGAGGAACCATCTGCAAGAAACTGATTGTGCATAGGAATAAAAGTCAGTTGCAAGTATTAATATGAACATTTAACCTTACATTTTATTAGAGCATTATATCTTTATTTTATTTCTTAATATATAAAGCCTACCTTTAGGATTTCAAGCTAATAATAAAACATATTATTTAACTGGCAACGCTGACACCTAACAATATTAAACGCAAGTAGCTACTATTGTCTGTTTTATGTTATGCATTGAATTCGCTACACCTGATAAAAATAACAATTTTAATTGCATATTATTGTTTCATATTAAATTTCAACATAAATGTAAGCTCACTAAACAAAATATTTAATTGCCAGATGTAGTAAATCTGACATGCATAACTAAATTCCGATTTTCTGTATTTTAATCAGTTTTATTCATGTCGTTTTACAATAAAAATACTTTAATATTTCACAATGTTTTTTAATATGTTAAACCACGCCTCCAGTAATTATAATTAAAGCCGCCCGTAAAGAATTTTGATAAGGTTTCTGATTAATTTCAATCAATAAATCCGTTTGTCAGTTTAGTTAACAGAATTAACCTTAATATTTTTCATCCTGTATGATAGTAATGAAGTTTAGATGTCGCTAATTATATTATTTCATAAATACTTCATCCTACATACAAGTTCCACAGCCTTAAGAAAATCGAAGTAAAAAGTTACATTAAGTAAATATTGGATATAAGAAACAATGATTAAATTGGAAACCTAGAGAACATAAGTAACTCCTTTATGTTACTTGTCGTTAATCTTTCCTCCTTTTAGGCAAAACTGAAACTTTTCTGGCCTTGAAAATAAAATATACGTATGTTCAACACATGATTTCAATATATATATATATATATATATATATATATATATATATATATATCTGTTCATTAATTCTCTTGTTTCTTGACTGCAATGTGGTTTACAATTAAAAGAACGTAATTATGAGGAACAATTTAATGCATTATCGTGTGTTGCAGTACAATTATATTTCAATAGACTTTGCTTGAAGTAAACAAAATGAGATATAGTGAGATCATTTTCGAAACATCTCCAGACGACTGCGCGAGTCCAGTTAGCGAGTCTATCAACAGTGAAGAACGTGAGCAAGAGAGTTAGCGATAGGTGCTGGACTGAGATGACGTCAGAGGCTCACACTCTGATTGGAGGTTTGGGGAGTTATGACTCGCCCACAGGCTGTAATTACAGAACAGCGAACATGTTATGGAAATAATCTTACTCTACATACATAGTGCTTCGAGCAAGAATACTAAAATCAGGTGATAAAATCAATATTATTACTACCACAATACAATGCCCTGGAGAGATAGTAACACATTTACAATCTGCAAGGTATGATATGAAATTAACACCTTGAGCCGATGCTGTCAAAAAGAATGGGATTTCCTAATATGATTTATAATACTCCGTACTTTGTAATAGTCCAATTAACGTATACTATTATTATTTTGTTTTGCAATGGAAGGGCTTAGAATTATCTCAATATATATCCCGCTGGGTATGTGTTTGTTCATTGTTGACCACAGTTACAAATATTACTAAATACATAGTAAAGTCTTATTTCTTTCTCATTTCTGAATGCAATAACAAATTGGTTGGGAAAATCTAGTCAAAATACATACTCCTTTCCGTAATTAACATTAATTAATTTATTTAATATGTTTATGTACATATATAAGCAATAAGAAAATGAAATAAACCATTTATAAGTTAATGTTTATATTCTTATTTTGTCGAGAGTAATGCAAGGAAATTTAAAATGTACCATGTATTCATGTAGTGTTTTAGAATTTAAAATTTTAAAAATTGTAGAATGTGTTACTATGTATACAGTGTGTAGATAATGATAAAAATAAGGTTATGTACTACCTACATTTATGCTTCCAATATTATGTAGCGCTATAAGTAATCATCATAAATTATAACTTAATATATATACGTATAATCAGTGTCGCATTAGGAAACGAGTTACAACAAAAGACAACATTCGCCACATCGGTAGCCGAGCGAGTGTTCCACGTTCGAGTCCTGTCTTGCGAGTATTCTTCATATCTTTCCTATCATCCAATTGTCATTCATGGGTGCGAATAGATTTAAGATGCAGAAAAGTGACGTAAAATAACAAAAGTACCAAAGAATCCAACTTTCCAACCTTTGTGCTAGTCACACACATAGGCGTAGCTACGGGGTGTGCCGGGTGTGCCTAGGCACACCCTAATGGGCTGCTTTATCAAAGAGAATTAAAGACAGATATTTCAATAAGAGAGAAAATAAGTGGCAGTTTGTAAGAAGTTGAAAATGTCATTACTTGGTACAAACGTGTGCATTATCGCTGATGAAACGAGTGTCTGTAGTTTTTCGATTTTTTTATGTCATTGGAGAAGGAAGATATTTACTGCATTCACTCTGTACTGCAGTGTTTTTCTTCTATACCTGTCACAAGCTGCACGTGTGAGAGACAGCTTTCTCCAAGCTTTCCGAAGTTTAAACTAAATTAAGAGCAACTCAGATGCAGGATAGATTGGAAGCCCTGCTCTTGCTATTTGTTGAACAGGAAAAAGCTTAGTCTATTGATGTAAATGAAGTTATTGATGAGTTTAAGAACATTGTACCTCTTGACAGACGTCTCTTGTTATAGATGACGTGTATTTTGATGTATTTGTTTGTAACATTTATGAACATTTTTTGTGTGTGTAATTTCTATGCAATTTGATTTTTTTCTACTACATATATTCAGAAATTTTCAACACTGTCATTTAGTGAATTTATATACCTTTACAAACATCAGTTCAGTTAAAGAGCCAAGCGATTGTGTTGCAAAATATGCTATTAAAAAGGTACAAGACCTCATTTTTTTCTTTGTGCACACCCAAATATAAAGTTCTAGCTACGCCTATGGTCACACACTTTCCCCTTTTACAGAGCCATTTGGGTTTCCTAACCAAAGAAGATTGCATATTTGACGCTAGCGCCACAGCTTCAGTGTCAGAATTACTGATATTCATCTGGATCTATTGCCCTTTACCACTGACCTTTCGCCAACGAGTATTATACACTCGACACTATCGACTATGGTAGACCGGGGGAAATCAATTCACTTGTTCAAAACAATTGTTTATCATGGTGAAAATTATATTTTCTTGTACAAACTATATAGTCAATACAAAAAGTAGACTTCGAAGTATTCATGTAACCTTAATTTATAACCCATTATAACACATGTTGAACAAAAGTCTGTTATGACCCGACGGATCAGCGCTGGGGTAAACCGAGTCACACAGCTATTTTATTGTTTGCACATACATATTCCACATACAAACTGTTTGAGACCAAAGGCATTAACGCAATGTTCGTGATGCCACACTCTAAATTCCAGACATTGAATTTAGTCACCTACCTTCTGACTTCTTGTATTACTATATGTTATTTTGCAAAAGTTGCAAAGTAATTCTTCTTTCTCCTTCCACTCTTCATCAACTGCTTCTCTGGAATCTGGTATAGTTCTGTGTTTATTGCCCTCATTCCTCCATTTCTTATCGTAGAATAAAATTACTTGGAAAAATACATGCTCCGGCGTGATTCGCTCGAATACATAGAATATCAAATATCATTTCAATGTGACAATAATCGTACAAATATGTGTAAAATTAATCCTGGTAGTTTCAGCCCATAATCATCTATTCATTTTCATATATTGCTATGTATTGGTAAGATAGACTGAATTACATGTTAACATGGAGATGATGACTATGTTCACTTCAGCTTCAATTTCACTTCGTCTTTCACTTCATGAAGCATATTTGAATGTCCACTACTACAGACAAATTACTGTCGTACGTGAACTACTGGGCTTCGAGCGTATACCGATCGTTTGCCTGTTCGAGCGTTATTCGCTCGAGCGAATAAACAGTAAATTCCGTAAGCCATCTAGCGTCATCCGTGCGAACTCTTAGACGATTGAGCAAAAAAGCCTCGATGCAGCACTGTAGTCCCTACATTAACTAGGACGAAGAGATGTTGAAGTTAAAAAAAAAAAAACAGGTATTAATAAAATGTATTCACTTAAGCAATATTTCGTGTTAATAATGGACTGATAAAAAAAATTAAAACACTTGAATGACAAATGACAAACAATCCTCTTACCATGTGCCAAAACTAACACATATTCCACAGTTCTCTTCTGGACAAGTGATATTTTAATATGATGGAAAGCTTCTTCTTCTTTCTCCCCCTCCCCGCTACTCTCTCTCTCTCTCTCTCTCTGTCTCTCCCCCTCTCCTCTCCCGAGGAAGAGGAGAGAAGAAGGAAGAAGAAAGAGAGATAGAGAGAATGAGATAGAGAGAGAGAGAGAGGTGGGTGGGGGTGGGAGAGGAGCTCTCTCTCTCTCTCTCTCTCTCTCTCTCTCTCTCTCTCTATCTCATTCTCTCACTTCCTCTATTCTCAATATAGAAAGAATGAAAGAAAGAAAGAACATGTTTCTACTTCTCTTTCTTTCTCCCCCAACCCCTCTCAAGAAATAAAGAAAAAGGAGGGAGAACAGTATCTTCCCTCTTTCTCTCTCTTTCTCCCTCATAAAGAAAGAAGGAAACAAGGAGGACGGGGGAGGGGAGGAGGAAGAGAGGGAGACGGAAAAGAAAGAGAGAGAGACAGAGAGAGAGAGATAGGGAGGGGAGGGGGAGAGTGGAAAAGAAACTTAAGACCAAAAATATGAATAAATAATTCTGTAGTAAAAAAAATGAATGAACCAATTTACCCCGCTAAAAGAGACCAGAATTACCCCAAATTACATTGTTTAACAAATGCAGTCAGTACATACTGATACCATACAAGAGATACCACATCGCGCTACGACACGAGGGGTACTGGGTTCGAATCCTAGCCTGGGCATGGATGGCATGGATGTTTGTGAGCGCATTCATCAATTTTATCACATCATCACTCATCCCCATCATCGCAAATTAGCCAAAAGTGGCACAAAGAGCAAAGTAAACTAAAGCAAATCAATCAATCAAGAGAGACAGGTCAGCATAATAATCATATTTGATTGATTCATTTGCTTTATTTTAATTCGCCTTTTGTGCCACTTTTTGACTAATTTTCGAACATGGAGATGAGTGATGATATGATGAAATTGATGATTGGACACTCACAAACATCCATGCCCAGGCCAGGATTCGAACCCAGTACCCCTGGCTCGTTGAACTTTGAAAAAAAAAACTATAACAAGTGCATTAAAAAGCTTAAGTTTGAACACATAAAACTTAGATAGGCTGGTTTTTCACAACCTGTTAGAGAGTGGCACCAACAACAACCTTAACTGGTGGGAGCATTATGTTGATACTGGAATGAATTGCCAGTTATAAGCGCGTAACTATAAAAACCATCCGATTTACCCTGTGACCCGATTTACCCCGGTCTACCCTACAGGATGAATGAGGGCAAAGGGATATTTTATCAAGTGCGTCCTCTGCTGATGTGAAGCGTAAGGTGTAAGATCTGAAAGTCTAGAGGTTATAGTGGAATCCCTGCTCATTGTACAGAGAACACTTAACAAATGAAAGAATCTGAAAGTATAATAGCTAGAACGATTTCCTGCCCTATATACCGAAGGGCTGTTGAATAGACGTATTCGTTTTTTCGTCTCTGATAACAATATATATATTAATAAAATGTCTAAGAAACCACAATTGTTAGAAATGTCCACATTAAATGGCTCTCTTACGGCCACATGAAGAGATTACATGTTCCTGAGATATTTACATACGATTTACTTTATAACCCCCTACATAACATTACTAGTTACGTTCTGAGGTAAAGTACCGGGTCGCGACAATTAAAGTTGCCCTAACCAGAGCCCTCTGGCGTCCGTTCGAAGCAACTGATTGCGCTGAAACTTAGTATAGGGCTGTGGAAACCTTGGGAGGCTGATGAAAAAAATAGTTCAAATTTTCACCACCAGGTGCAAATGTTGCGCTGAAGTAACAGCAACTAGTACTTTGAGTTGATGCAGGTACAGCATTGTTCAATGTGCCCCTGTACATGTGAATAACCCTTTGGAAGCTTAGGACAGTGTGAACAATGGTCGCATGGAGCGTTTCCCAGTCACTGTGCACCAGATTTCAGCACTTGAACTTTTTCTTTTAACTTTCTGGAACAATGGACATCTGGAGGAAGACAGGGGTTGAACTTCTGCGTCGACCTCACCCAGAGGCATCTTTCATTTAAAGTTACAAAAACTAGAAGGATTATTTTTTTACTGTTAATGACAGAAATAAAGTTAATTTTCGAACAGAATAGCTATAGTGAAAACTGCCTTGCATCGAAGAACAAATGGAGTGTAAAATACAAGGAAAAGATTGTATTTTCATATTGTACAATTTAATCCAAGGCACAAATGGTTCCATAGTTTAAAAAAATCCAAAAATTAGTTTCTCGTTAGAGGTTCTAGCTTTTCTAGTTTCTAGTATCCAAGTTTTATCAATGAACTAAACCCTCCTACAATAATTTATGGCAATGCTCATGGGGATACCCTATGTAGCAGAAAGGTCCTTTGATATTTGAATCATCACGAAGAGTATAAGGAATTAGTCAGAAGGTAATATCGGACTTCAATATCTATTTATTTGCAAATATGTAATAACAACGAATTCTCGCACTCTCACTCCAAGATTTGGCATAAAGGGAGGACAATAAGTACAGTAACGGACATTTCTGGATTGTGACGATACCATTGGAAGATAACGTTCCTTACCAGTCCATTCCTTTATCTTAAAAAGTGTTGAGCTTTTTTCACTCACATTCAGCACTAGAGTCACCGCTTCAAGGTAAGAACTACAAATATGTTGATGACTTTATTTTTAGTCAAGTAATCTTCTAGCTTCCCTGTTTAAGCATTAACAAAAATTATTATTTGTCTTATCAGGTGGTAAGAAGGGTGGCGGCGGAGGAATTCTCATTGCCGGTATGTTTGGATACTCCGTATTGGCTATGTGCGTCTTTGCGGCTAAAATGCTGGGTATAAAAGGTATAATAGTAGCCAAAGTTGCCCTCGTCCTGGCTTCAATTGGGTACCTCAAGAAGCTGTTCTCATCCGAGAAGAAGAAGCACGTCATTCATCATCATAGCCACAGCAGCCACGAACATGATGCAGATGATAGAATAATGACACCGTACCCACAATACCCTTATGAGTGGCAAAATCCTGTGCAGTAAATAAGATGGCGCCATTTGCCAATTTTGTATTCAGTGACGACGACCATTGACCGAAGAAGATATCATGTTGATTCTGGAAGATTTAATCACATTCATTTTTCACAGCGATAAACATTAGCGTACATTAAACCAGAAGATTCTTATTTTCTAATTGTTTGATATTTCTCTATGGCTTATCTGATTAATTAATAACTAAAATACTTTAAAATTATTAGGGATACTGATTCACAATAATGGAAGTTATAGTACTGCTTTTACCGTACATCTAAGGTTAATTTTCATTTGTGCCAATGTGGGGGGTAGTAATACAATTAAAATTGCACATACGTAATTTATGATTACATAATGAAATACAACTGGCTTTAACATTGTTTACCCGCATATAACATCTTACTATAATTTTATAAGATATAATAGTATTTGCTTGAGAAACTGTCTAAGATAAATACAACAAAAATATATTTTTATACTAATTGGTACAAATTCATGTAATTATATTGGCATACATATTAGCGTGCACTAAACACAGTGTATTAACGTAGTATTTTCACAGTAACACGATTTCAAGTATGATAATTTATTAGTTTACGTTGTAAAACGATTTCTTTCATTGCTTCGAAATTTACTGTAGTAATAACAATTAGTCATGCATTCCTAAAATAATTTGTTCCTTAGCCTATATAATAGATGATACATATATATTATTTATTACTATATTATTTATTACTATATTATTAGTTAATTATACTGTAGTTATTTATGCTTCTTTACAATGCTTGGCACTAAAACTTTATGCAAGTCAGGAAGAGCAATTAAATTATTTTGTATAGATGGCATACCAAATTTACCATTTGTAGACCTTGTAAAATCTACAATTTTACTTATTTAATTGTAAAAAAGCAACAAAACTTAAAAGTTAGTTTTTGAAATACATAACATGCAGTTAATTGCATGTACATTTTAGTAAGGGTCTTAGACATTGAATGGCTTATTAAGTAATTGGCGTATTTCAAATATTTAACTAATAGCACATGTATTGAGGATTGGTTATGTGCAATGAAGCGAAAATACTTCATGCATTTTGAAATTGAATATTTTATGTATCGTCAGTCAGTGAATAACTCATTACATTGTATTAGACATGAGGGAAATATGTTATTACTTAGGAGTTCATTCCCTCCGAAAATTCTCTCCATCAATCTGTCTGTAAAAATATTCATTTTCTAACGGTTGCTTCAATTCAAAGCCACTCCAATTGCCCCAGCATCAAATATAGATTAGGTAACTGGCCTTTAGTTGCTTCGTGATTACCATTTATCAAATCGCCACGATGTGATAAATATGAGTTTTAAAATTGACAAAAGAGCTTATTCTTATAAATCTGCCATCTATTGCTTCTCGTATTAATATGAATGTAGCGGTGACAAAATATCTTAATAGTTTATCACATTAAAATATTAACAATTTATTTATAATTGTATTTATTGTTTATATTACGTTAATGTTTATTGCTGCAAAAACTCACCTTCACTTTTTCTTATTATTATCACCTATCTAGTCAATGTAACTTTATTCTGTAATATTTATTAAAAGTATTAATTAAATAGCTATTGAGAATATATGTAAATATATATTTATTATCTTGATTAAATAAATAATTTAAAAATGATGTATTTCTGTGATTGTATTATTTTCATGCTAGAATTAACAAATATCAACTGAAGAATAAATGTTCCTGCTTTGAGTTAGAATAACATTGGAAGTTAGTAGTTTTTACAGACATTCTAAGCGTGGATTGTACCTGAACTCCGTCCCTGTTATCTTTGGAGCCACGCATAGCGGAAGTGAAAAGGGGAGGGGTGATCGAGTGCGCAGAGCGAAACAGTACAAGCTGCTGCGAAGGCTGGTAGCTACAGTCGCTTTCCCCCCTCCACGCAATCCCCTTCCCTCTGACGTGTTCATTGGTGGAGCCGTGTCGCGTCACTACTTGCGCAGACTTGTTTTCGTTCGCCTGCTCCATAGATAGCCTGGACATGGTATAATTCCTTTAATTTCTCATTCGTCCTCTTAATTAGCCCTTTGTGGTTAACCTTAATGGTTAAAAAGCGATTCCGAATGAATCATTACAAAAAATCAACATTTAGAAATGTATTTTTGTGTATGAATGGATAATAAACCTTTTGGATAATAAACCTTTTATTATCGTGTTGTGGAAACTTATATTGCGAGCTGCACAGCTATGGTCAACGTATGGACAAAACAACGCCTAAACTAACACATGAGAAAGGAACTATTTGCCAAAATTACCTACTTTTCGTTTACATTAAGTTCTTTCACTCTATGGATTTAGAATAACATATTTTTGACAGCTTGGCAACATGATTTGGTGCGCCATCTATATTGTTCTTGAGCAAGCAAGCACCTGTTTTATTGTGAAGATATACGAGGTCTGACAATTAAGTTCACGAAATTACCACCTTGCGCGTACGTTGGCAGCACTGTACAAACAGTTTGGTAAGATTTCATAACCTTGCTATATCAGCGGTGCATAGTTTCCCAAGGGATCAGAGGAGTACTTCGAAGGTGTCCATAGTGATATTCAGCAAAGACGTGTTGCGTTTTAACAATGTTAATTTGCAAATGCTTAATTCAATGTAATGAATCAAAACTACACTTTGCAACACACGTTTTAGTCAATACGGTTTTCTAGGATGAGTTCGCGAACTTAATTGTCAGACCTCGTATGTCAAAAGGATGTTTACATCAGGAACCAGCAAAGGCTGTCATGGACAATGATTCCAGACGTTGTATCAAATGCATCGACCGTAACACCCCATTCGCTCTCCAAATCTGGCGGTCAAGTGAATGGTGCATCCGGATTCGACACTCGGGAAGGTAAAAAGAGCGTGAAGCAAGCTAGTTACGTCAGAAGGCAGCTTCGACTCTTTTTCTTCTTCTTCTTTCACGCACGTGTGACTGTGTGCAATTAAATGACACCCTGTAACGTAACCTGGCGAATTCGACACGCGGCATGCTTCCAGGATTTAAACTGAGCACACGCCAGCAAGACGATGTGCTGAAGGAACAGATGTTGCTAGTTGGTGCTTAGGTAAGGTTAAGCGTCGCTTTACTTCCTTTTTTTGCTAATCGCGACGATGACGATTGGGTTAAATGGAAGAAGGGACATTCCCAAAGAACGCCCCTGCCCTGGCCGGTATTCGAATCCGGGAACTTCGGTGGTGAGATCGAATATTGACTGAGCCAGCAGAACATATATTGTGTAAACTTTTATGATTATAGTCGTAGGTTTTTCGTCTATTACAAGCATGTTCTAACTTCCAAAGCTACATCTTTTGCTGCTTCTAGAATAGTGTTTTAGTAGCATTATTTTAACTGTCTACATCTACATATACCAGGTGGTTATAATTGAAGTGGCGGTGTTCAGAGTGGTACAGCGCGGGCTGTAATGAGAGTAGCAGTCTGAAACTTCGTAGATATGCTAATGAAGCAATGCGTTCGCGAATTATATATATAAAAAAAAAAAAAGTTCCAATTCTCGCCACCAGGGTAAAAAAATGCTCTATTCAGTCTTAGTTCTTCCTTATTTTCTTCTACCTTCCTAACTGCATATTCTAAGGTTAAAGTAAAAAAGGTAAAGCGACAATGTATCTTATTTTGTTAAAATATAAATGACCGCTGTGAACCAATCGGTATGGCGTCTGACTGACATTCAGAAAATTCGGGTGTGTTTCCCTGTATAAACAACCTCCAGTAGGAATTTTCCAGATTATGTCTCTGCATAAGAGCGGCTCTGGGGTTCATCTAGCCTGTATTAAATGGGAACCTCGGGTCAAAGCTGTTAGTTAGAGGCCGAAGCGTAGTACTGACCCCATCACCTCCAAAATGGCCGAGATCAAAGAATGTGTGGGGTCCTACATACAGACTCGTAGCCAGGCAGGGACCAGGGGGCTCATCCCTCCCCTGGAACTGCTGTCAGCCCCCTGGCATTGAGGCCAGCCCCCTTGACAGTAGGTAAAATAATTTTGTGCAATTTTCGTCGTCACCATCTAATCAAGGGGTCCCGTTCAATACCCAATGGAGGCACATAGTGCTTCGGATCCTACTTTAAAACTGTAGGTCCAGTCCCGATTAGCCTTACTGTGCATAAACTGGACTTAAAACACCAATTCAATCAATCATATTTTGTGTAATTTGTTTGCAGTGAACAGTGAAAATGTAGACAGCAGAATTGATTTTGCTCATAACTTTGGTGAAATATAAATTAACAGAGCATGAACAGCATCTATTACATTCGTTCATCTTATTTAAAAGATGAAGTGTAAGTAGCGGCAAGTCTTTAGGAGATTCTCTTCTCTACACTTTAGAAACCTCCTTCACAGGGAAGCTTCTTCATCTGTGCCTTCACTGTCCCTGTTGCAACCTCCCGTTTATACAGAAATCTGTGACTTTGATGTCATCATGCAAATCCCCTCCGCATCTGAGTCAAAGGTCAACAGCTCCCAAGGTTTAGGAACAAAGGGGAGTTTTATTGTTTCTGCTGGCGGGGGGGAGGAGGGGTAAGCTAGGCTCTATGATTGAATACTGTCCATTTTTCTTGGGTGATATAAATATCTGTATCATCAAACGTAGTATGGAGTGTGTAGCAAGGTATCATTTCAGGCAATTAACACTTCAAGCGATAATTTAAAAGATATAGAAAAGAAAATGTAGTATTTGTGTGATATTTCTAAACTTTATGTAACTTAATGACCCCCCACGTAATTTACATTCATTTAAGACAAACTTCCGAAAAATGAACTTGGTTTACAAAGCCCCCCCTGATAACCTGTGAGCCCCCCGGAGAGCAATTCTAGCTACAGGCCTGCCTACATATCAAGTACCAGTAATTGTAACTGATTTACTCTTTCTGTAACTCAGTTACTTTTTGAACCAAGTAACTGTGAATGAGTTAATTTTTAAAAAGTAACTTTACTAACAATTACATTATGATGTATTATATATACATGATGTACAACATCATGTCCCCTCCTTAACTCAAACATAAGAACAATCATGGACCCCGAACACAGGATGTTTAAATATACAAAGTGGACTGGCGAACAGTAACGAAGTCCCCCAAAATAATGTTTAACACGAGGGAGAATGGGTGAGAATATTTTACGAGAAGGAAGTTAACCAGCACAGTTACTCGATATCTTGTCTTCCAATGCAAGATTGTGGTTTGCCGCCCGCCATTTTATTTGCATTTTCTTCTTACGTCATGGCTTGTGATATTTCCATCCTACAAATTTTAAAGTGAGGAAACTAAGAAAAAAAATATAAAGATTATATTTAAAAATTAGTAGTTTACATTTCTGATTTTAAAAAAGTTTAGCTATAAGAGTATTTCACTTATGTCTTGGTGTCTGAAGAAAATATTTCAAAACATACTACCTGGGAAACAGAAAATTCCAGCAGCGTGTTAAAAGAATATAGCTCTGTCAAGTGTAAAATTCTCCTCCGCACATTCTTCTCAATATATACGTATACATATGAACAAAAATGGATCTTTATTAAGTTGAATCATCATTTAAAATGATAGTATGATTTTACAATTGTATTTCATGAATAAGCATTTGCTTTTACTTTCAATTGGGTAGGATATCAACATATCTGCATTCGTAATTGTGGCATGTTTGCATTCTTATCTTATTAGATTTTAGTGCATACAAAGTCTCCGTCAAACAGTAAAACCAAAGCCTTTAAGTGCCATTGTAATGCTAGAGGTTGTACGAGTTCCCATGCGATGTCGCTAGTAGCAGGTTACGAGTGACATATTGACGCGCCTGTCATCTAGCGGCAGGAAATCAAACTATATAAACCAGCTAGAAAGAAAGTTATATGTTGTAATGTTTTTCGTAGTGGGAAAGCGATCCGTTACACGAATACGTTTAAAACAAGCCTGATCTTGAAGATGAACAATATTCCTACTAAATTTTCGTTAATAAATGAACGCAAAACCACACAATTTTCGTTACTGCTATTATAGTGGCTGGATCTACGAATAAAAAAATCGTAAGCAAACATAATTTTCTTTATTATGATTAAAAATGTGTTTATTTTGGATAAATGCTAGAGATGAATACTACAAAATATCTAATGAATACGATACTGTGAAATACATCCTCTACTCATTAACAAATTAAGATTAATGATTGGATAGTACTGCGTAAATAGGTTTATATAACTTTAAATCTCTCTGACTTTGCTACTGTGAGAGGAACATTAAGGTACAGTTAGTGGCAAGAATAAATGGAACATCTATTTCCTGAAATACTGAGTTCCCTGCAGTGCGTTGTGTGTGTTGCCTAATTCTACGGCGATAGCGGAACTTCCTATTAAAAAGTTTCCCTTTAAGCTGATGGCCGTAGAATTGGGCAACACACACAACGCACTGCAGGGAAGCCAGTATTTCAGGAACTAGGTGTCCTATTTTATTGCTTGTGACTGTACATGAAACAAGCCGTGCACAAATCAGGACAAAATGGCGTCATCTTCATTATAAAGCTGCATCAATCGTCAATAATGAACAAGGAGTGACCTTCTCTGTAGGTACCGAAATGCCAACCTCTCTTCCTAGGATGCATTCTTGTAGGCTAAGCAGGCTCTGGCGACTGGGGACACAGCCTCTTGCGGAGGTAATTCTGATGTCTTCCATATGTGTTTGTTTAATCCTTTCATTCATCTAATCTTATCCTTATTCATCCCTTCATCGCGATTAACCAAAAGTGGTGGTGTTTTCAGTAATTGCATGATGTATACAGTTTCGAAACACACCTTTTGTGGCACTGAAACAGCAGCAGTGTTGCCAATGCACAGTCTTAATTTCTAAAAACAACGATTTTCCTAGTTCCCCCTTTAAAGACGTCTCATCCGATTGGCTATCGGTAGAAATGAACATTTCTTTTGTCAGTGCCATAGATGCCGAGCTAATCCAGCTAACCAAACTGAAAATTACCGACGGCATGTCTGTACATGTGTGTTATGTGCCATTTTTCATGCTTTGTAAAAAAATTCATTTACACTTCCCGTTACATCTGGCAACATTGCGTGGACACTAATGAAATCCAATCATTGTTCCCCGGTTTAAAATTATATGCATGAACAAGGCTTCAATTTGGTATAAGGATTATATGCGTTCCACTTCTGGTTCCTTATCTAAAACCTTTACTTCAAAATTAAGAAAGGCAAAGAGCCCCTTCAGAAAGATTAAAACAACCTTGTTGTTGCAACATTCAAACTTTTAATTATTATATTTAAATGCCATCCATTTGTTGGAAGTTTTAGACAGTTTGCATACAGTGTTTCCATAGAAACGTTTAATTATTGACCCTTTACCCAAAAATATACAGTGTGTATATAATCGTATCTGTGACGTTATTTCTTGCGGCGAAACAGTGCACGACAGGGTTGCAAGGAACACACAAATTTTGTGGAAATTGACAAACTACCAACCACATGATTAGGTGTAAGACGAAGCGAGAAACGCGTCCAGTAGACCAAACATCATAGCCTACCAGCCAGAAGGTCAGCAGTCATCTCAGGGGAAGGGCGAAGTGAACCAACTATGAGAAATGGTAAAACGTATTGAAAATGAAGTGTCAATATTGGATTTTGTCTCAGCCTACATGTCAAATATCAATAACAATACATTTTATTGGACTTACAGCTTACAGGTGGCTGTTTACGCCCATCTACATGTCAAATATTTGCAAATCTCGTTGCAAGGTTGATATCCACAGGTTTGTGTCCAGATGCCTTGTGGTACTCTTGTGCTGATAACGGAAGTATCCGAGGTTCACGTTGTTACATTACGGCTAAAACACGTACAACCACAGTAACAATCTAATTACGAATCAGTGGCGAATATACTACCCTGTTCACAGTTTCAAACTATTACATGTGTATCCGGTGCATAGATAAACACAGTTGTCAGACAGCTTGTATTACTACTACTTATATCCCTGTTTTTTCAACCATTTTTGTCACTTGCCTCATAATGCCTTGAATATACATTATATTATGTGTTGCTTATCTTTGGAATTTTGAGTTCTTTCATTTCTATTTTGTCATCTGTTCAGTGTGTCACAGACAGCTAGTATCAGAAGGACGAAGTAGATAGACTAAATTGTAGATGACAACTTGGTAACTAGATTTGCAAATATTTTACATGTAAGGTGAGACAAAATTCGATATGACCACTTCCACTTGAATTCTGTTTTCTCTCTACCATTTTTCGTATCGTTTGTTTACTTCCTGTTAGGTTAAAGAACGTGTTTTCTCGTTTTCTTTTACGGTACATAATGTGACTGATTGTAGCTATGTCATTTTTCACAGAATATGAGTGTTCCTGACAACCCTGGAACGCATCGCTTCACGACGGGATATGACATCACAAATGCAATCAAATGTTGTGTGTGGTTGCCAGCATTCAGGCGGCAAACCGGGCTTTTTTGAACGACTGTAGCGCCGAAATGATGCACCAAGGAGAAAAATGTTACTGAGAAATATTGTTTGTTTTGATGTACTCTATACGTTTTCGTGGTCCGTGGGAGCCATTAAAATGACACCCTGTATATATGTGCAGATGCATTATAACAGGCATTAGGACTTCAGAACTTGAAGCGTCAGTGGCAGAAGCCTCCTACCAGAAACTCCAATACCTGTCAACATAGATGGAAGTCAGGACAACCCAAGACTTCTAGCACCAATCGCCAAAGTGAAGTGAATTCGGAATGTGCACACTGAGCTAATAGGCTATACGTAGAATTCGAAGCACAGCCTAATTCAAGTAATGTTGCAGTAGAAATACAAATAGGATTACAACTCTTACCCGGTAAGTAAAGAACACAAAATGCGAGTTGTAAAAATACAATATCACCATTTTGTTTTCATGTTCAGACATATAATTATTTTATTATTATGATGTACAGTCATGGCCAGTGCTGGTTTCTCACAATCCCATTGACTCTCTGTAGGATTATTACAACTCACAAGTGTTCATTACTCTGCTGTTCCTCCCTATATTTTAATGTATTGGCGATACTGCATAAGCGACCCTTGTGTTTTAACGTTTCGACGTTAAAATAATATATGTTCATTACTAGTACTTGATTCATGCTTTGAATTAACACTGCATTTTTTCACTTAGAGAAGTTCCTGTTCTGTGAGAAAATATATACTTTCTCATATTACTTACCATAGCTTCTTTCATGCATCAGAATCCATGGTGTAAACGTGCAGTATTGCCAGGTCGAACATTTGCTTCTTAAAGGGGATATGTGAATTTCCATGAGGAATCGCTTTTCTTTATTTCGTGTTCATGACTTTTATTTTATTTTTGAATATTCAAGTTTCTATTTTTTTAACTACAAAATATTTTTGTGATTTGAAGTTGTCTTTCTCCAGTTTTTATGTGGGAAATATAGGGTTTTTGATTATTTTATTGTGATTTCGCTGCTTTTGTTTTGTTGTGTGTCTGGTAATAATACTTTCGGTGTTGTTTTGTTGCTTGGCGGGTGGTGGGTTGCACTTTGTTGAAGTTCGTGTAAATGGCTTAGCCTGTTGATTTTTATAATTTAAAATACAAACTATCATACTGGGAGAGGTCGGTGGGCGACTATCTTGGGATGGGGACGGAGGGCAGAGGAATGGGGGGAGGGTAGTTAATACATTCAAATATTAACTTATGGTGGCAGGTCCATCTATTTGGTGTTAATTTTGTTGTCTATACTGTAGTAGAGCATTTGCGAAGCTCCAGTTGATCGGTGGGGAGGGATACGGAGGGCAGAGGAATGGTGGGTGGAGATCAGAACTTTTGTGTCTGAAGTTATGCATATAACTTCTGTTAGAACCTTTCTGACAGAAGTTATTTGCATAACCGAAGTTAAAGTTTATAAAGTCTTGGGAGGGTAGGTGGTATTAACTTTGATGGAGAAATATTGTTTGTTTTGATGTCCTCTATACATTTCCGTGGTCCGTGTGTGCCATTAAAATGACACCCTGTATATATGAGCAGATGCATTATAACAGGCATTAGGACTTCAGAACTTCAAGCGACAGTGGCAGAAGCCTCCTAGCCACAAACTCCAATACCAGTCAACATAGATGGAAGTCAGGACAACACGAAACTTCTAGCACCAATCGCCAAAGTGAAGTGAATTCGGAATGTGCACACTGAGCTAATATAGAGCTCGAAGCACAGCCTAATTCAAGTAATGTTGGAGTAGAAATGCAAATAGGATTACAACTCTTACCCGGTAAGTAAAGAGTCCAAAATGCGAGTGGTAAAAATACAATATCACCATTTTGTTTTCATGTTCAGACATATAATTATTTTATTATGATGATGTACAGTCATGGTCAGTGCTGGTTTCTCACAATCCCATTGACTCTCTGTAGGATTATTACAACTCATAAGTGTTCATTACTCTGCTGTTCCTCCCTATATTTTAATGTATTGGCGATACTGCATAAGCGACCCTTGTGTTTTAACGTTTCGACGTTAAAATAATATATGTTCATTACTAGTACTTGATTCATGCTTTGAATTAACACTGCATTTTTTCACTTAGAGAAGTTCCTGTTCTGTGAGAAAATATATACTTTCTCATATTACTTACCATAGCTTCTTTCATGCATCAGAATCCATGGTGTAAACGTGCAGTATTGCCAGGTCGAACATTTGCATCTTAAAGGGGATATGTGAATTTCCATGAGGAATCGCTTTTCTTTATTTCGTGTTCATGACTTTTATTTTATTTTTGAATATTCAAGTTTCTATTTTTTTAACTACAAAATATTTTTGTGATTTGAAGTTGTCTTTCTCCAGTTTTTATGTGGGAAATATAGGGTTTTTGATTATTTTATTGTGATTTCGCTGCTTTTGTTTTGTTGTGTGTCTGGTAATAATACTTTCGGTGTTGTTTTGTTGCTTGGCGGGTGGTGGGTTGCACTTTGTTGAAGTTCGTGTAAATGGCTTAGTCTGTTGATTTTTATAATTTAAAATACAAACTATCATACTGGGAGAGGTCGGTGGGCGACTATCTTGGGATGGGGACGGAGGGCAGAGGAATGGGGGGAGGGTAGTTAATACATTCAAATATTAACTTATGGTGGCAGATCCATCTATTTGGTGTTAATTTTGTTGTCTATACTGTAGTAGAGCATTTGCGAAGCTCCAGTTGATCGGTGGGGAGGGATACGGAGGGCAGAGGAATGGTGGGTGGAGATCAGAACTTTTGTGTCTGAAGTTATGCATATAACTTCTGTTAGAACCTTTCTGACAGAAGTTATTTGCATAACCGAAGTTAAAGTTTATAAAGTCTTGGGAGGGTAGGTGGTATTAACTTTGATGGAGAAATATTGTTTGTTTTGATGTCCTCTATACATTTCCGTGGTCCGTGTGTGCCATTAAAATGACACCCTGTATATATGAGCAGATGCATTATAACAGGCATTAGGACTTCAGAACTTCAAGCGACAGTGGCAGAAGCCTCCTAGCCACAAACTCCAATACCTGTGAACATAGATGGAAGTCAGGACAACACGAAACTTCTAGCACCAATCGCCAAAGTGAAGTGAATTCGGAATGTGCACACTGAGCTAATATAGAGCTCGAAGCACAGCCTAATTCAAGTAATGTTGGAGTAGAAATGCAAATAGGATTACAACTCTTACCCGGTAAGTAAAGAGTCCAAAATGCGAGTGGTAAAAATACAATATCACCATTTTGTTTTCATGTTCAGACATATAATTATTTTATTATGATGATGTACAGTCATGGTCAGTGCTGGTTTCTCACAATCCCATTGACTCTCTGTAGGATTATTACAACTCATAAGTGTTCATTACTCTGCTGTTCCTCCCTATATTTTAATGTATTGGCGATACTGCATAAGCGACCCTTGTGTTTTAACGTTTCGACGTTAAAATAATATATGTTCATTACTAGTACTTGATTCATGCTTTGAATTAACACTGCATTTTTTCACTTAGAGAAGTTCCTGTTCTGTGAGAAAATATATACTTTCTCATATTACTTACCATAGCTTCTTTCATGCATCAGAATCCATGGTGTAAACGTGCAGTATTGCCAGGTCGAACATTTGCTTCTTAAAGGGGATATGTGAATTTCCATGAGGAATCGCTTTTCTTTATTTCGTGTTCATGACTTTTATTTTATTTTTGAATATTCAAGTTTCTATTTTTTTAACTACAAAATATTTTTGTGATTTGAAGTTGTCTTTCTCCAGTTTTTATGTGGGAAATATAGGGTTTTTGATTATTTTATTGTGATTTCGCTGCTTTTGTTTTGTTGTGTGTCTGGTAATAATACTTTCGGTGTTGTTTTGTTGCTTGGCGGGTGGTGGGTTGCACTTTGTTGAAGTTCGTGTAAATGGCTTAGCCTGTTGATTTTTATAATTTAAAATACAAACTATCATACTGGGAGAGGTCGGTGGGCGACTATCTTGGGATGGGGACGGAGGGCAGAGGAATGGGGGGAGGGTAGTTAATACATTCAAATATTAACTTATGGTGGCAGGTCCATCTATTTGGTGTTAATTTTGTTGTCTATACTGTAGTAGAGCATTTGCGAAGCTCCAGTTGATCGGTGGGGAGGGATACGGAGGGCAGAGGAATGGTGGGTGGAGATCAGAACTTTTTTGTCTGAAGTTATGCATATAACTTCTGTTAGAACCTTTCTGACAGAAGTTATTTGCATAACCGAAGTTAAAGTTTATAAAGTCTTGGGAGGGTAGGTGGTATTAACTTTAAATCTTTCAAATAATTGTCATATTTGGTCGATGCACTCAATGACTTTCATCTGGGAGTTTCTGGGTAAGAGTCCTGTCTTTTCTTCATTTTGGCTAATCACCATATTGAGATTGAGAATGAATGACACAGTGGAATAGTATCTAGGTTCCTTATAATTTCCTGCTGTGGTACAATGACCAGTATAACCTTATCTCATCAATTTGTTGAAGTCAAGTTTGTGTTTATGTAAAGTATGCACGATGCAGCTTGCAACATTCTTGGCATTAACCTTCCAAAGGAAACAAAAAATCATTTTCACAATTTTCAATTATCAGATCACGCTTAACTGGCAACTAACTGTTCTATACCTCCAATATCTGCAGATTCATCTGCTATATCAGGAAAAGGAGGAGACATCTTACATTTTACTTGCAACTTTTGAAGGAATTACTTTCCCCACTTAAATGAGATTTTGGTTCTCACTTAGGTGATCTTGTCTAGTTTCTGGATGATCTGGAATCCCTTGATTGCGCTCTAGAATCCAGTAGTTCATTGAGCTTCCCTTTACTTGAATGCTTTCCTCTGAGAGCCATTCCTTCTGTACCACAGAGATTGATTGATGACAGTACTACTGTATGTCCTTCTTTATGACTCACAACAATTGTTCCCTGTGATCTTTATATAAAATAACAGAATTTGCTTCAAAAATTGTATTTGTATTCTCTAAAAATCACATGCATGTTTGTTCACATATCTTGGAGTTGATAGGATATGTGAACAAACATGCATGTAATTTTTATAAAATACGTACAAATTCAATCTTTGAAGTTAGTAAAATATATTTGTTTTGATACTTACACTTTACAAGAAAAAGACTATGAAAGCACAGATAAATGTATTATACCTGTAAGTGTTCAAAAGATGTCAGAAGTTCCGATTTGAACCGTCTCGTGTATAATTATACAGTACAATACTTTTAAGTTCTTTTGGATTCTGGGCCGTGTAATCTAGCACTGCTGCTCCGATTCAACTTGAAACCAGGGCCTACCCGATGGCGTAGTGGTAACGTCGTCGCCTTGTAAAGAGGGGATCCATGCGGAGGCGTATAGTGGTTTGGATTGGGGCCACCGAGATACTTAGGCTATATACGGGCCTCACACCAGCTTCCTTGACGTCACAGGATTAGTCAAGTATAGTTCATTTACAGCATTTAACAAAATTATTTTTAAGAGTATAATATTTATTTTTCTGACTAAATCGTCCTTTCTAATTCGCTCAGAACGTTGCTATCACATCAAGAACATTTAAAATGTTATGTAGCTTAAGTAAATACGTAAATAATATTGATAAAAGTAAAATCCAATCTTTACCGTTCTGCATAATGTACCTTTATTTACCAAATTATTTTTTTGATTTGATTTAGTTTATTTTACTTCGCGTTTTGTGCCTCTTGGCTAATTTGCGAAGATGGGGATGAGTGATGAAATGATGAAATTGATGAATGGACATTCACAAACAACCAAGCCCGACCGGGATTCGAACCCGGGACCCTTGGCGTCGCAGCGCGATGTGCTAACCACTCGGCCACAGGGTCGGGCTATTTACCAAATTATCAAGGAAGAAAGGCGATAGAGATAAAATGTTATCCTACAACTGAATCGTACTCTAAATTCGTAGCTACATAATTGCTATTGAATTTCTGTGGAATAAACACAAGCTTTACATGCAAGATAATTTTGTAAATGTTTACGTACAGAAGGTTCAGGAAAGAGCTTGTAAGATTGGAATTTCTTATTAAATAAACTTTCCAACTTTGGAAACTCAATTTCCGTGTGTAATTTGAATAAATTTTTAATGTTCTAGAAATCCGGTAAATATTTGGCTGCACAAGTTTGACTGGGTTGGTTGTAGGTTACAATTTTAAAAAATCAGTATTAGTATTACAATTTTTACATCAAGCAAAGAGAGAAACCTACACATATACTAATAGCCTAACCTATTCGAAATACGTGTATGCTAAGCACACTAACCTTAAAGGATCTAACAGTAATTCAAGCCTATGAAAAGGGATTTAAGACCATACGGAAAATAAGAATATTAATGCAAGCAACTTACTTTAATTAAGAAGTCCAAAGCAAAAGGAAATATTCTATCAGGAGAATATTGTATTCTAAAATCCTTATAATTATATCCCTTTTGGTAGATAAGCTAGATATAGTAAAAATCAAGAGAAAATGTCTTTTTCTAGGATACGGCGTAAGTTTTAGGAATATCAGCGTGTGTTTCATTCATCCCTAACAACGACAATTTACTTGTAACTGTACCTTGACATGTATTGAAATCGTACCATGCAAAATACGCTGACATAATTATATGTTGATAATTATATTTTCTCCTCGTACTTGGGATATTTAGAACAGGTTGAGATAAAATTTCACATAATTTTAAAGCAAATACGTTACATGAAATCACAATAATTGACTGTACAAGTGTACGAAACGAATCGTTATTCTCTATATACGTACTAGTAAATTTTTACTTTAGTAACTTGTCTACAGATTTTCTTTCTACATTTCCAATTACTTTAAATGCTGGTGACGCAAGTACACATTTTCTTATAGTTCGCTAACTACATCGCAAAAAACATAACATAGTTAGTGAACTATATAAAAACGTGCACTTCTGTCACCAACATTTAAGGTTTTTGGAAATATAGACAAGTTGTAGAGAAGTTGCTAAAGTGAAAATTTACTATCCTAAAGAATAACGATTAGTGCATTTGCATAGTCAGTCATTGTCATTTCATGTAACACATTTGCTTTATTTACATTTATGCTCTGTGGAAAAGTAGAAGAGCGAGATATTATCACAGAATATTATCTCAAACTTTTTCTAAATATCACAAGTACAAGGGGAAAATATAATTATCAACTTACATGCCAGCGAATATTGCATGACACGATTTCAGTACATGTCCAGGTACAGTTAGAAGTAAGTTGTCGTTGTTAGGGGTGAATGAAACACACGCTGATATATATTTAAACTTACATCTGAAAAATAACTTGTCTATCTTGTCTCTTAGTTTTTACCATTATCTAGCTTGTTTATCCAAAAGAGATATAATTATAAGAACTTTAGAATACTATATTCTGTTAATAATTTTTAACAATAATCTCCTGATAGAGCATGAGGTTTATTGTGTCCTGTTGCTTTTTGCTTACGACTTCTTAATTAAAGTAAGTTGTTTGCAAGTTGCAATAATATGATCAACGAGTTTCATTTTCCGTGTTACCGCAAATCCTTTTTCATAGGCTTAAATTACTGTTAGGTCATTTTAGATTTGTTCTTAGCCTCTAGGTATTGCGAATAGGTTAGGCTAGTACGTGTGTTGCATTAGTATATTTACACTTTCTCTCCTTGCTTGCATGTAAGATTTTGATGCGAACAATGATTTTTTTAAAAATGTAACTTAAACCAAACCACGGGAACTTGTTCATCCAAATATTTACCAGATTTCTAGAAAATTAAGCATTTATCAAATTAGACACGGGAATTGAGTTTCGAAAGTTGGTAAGCTTATTTAATACGAAATTCCAATCTTACAAACTCTTTTCTCAACCATATGTATACGTAAAACGTTTACAAAATTATCTTGCATACATAACTTGGACAGTAAGTTCTCATTCCACAGCAATTTAATAGCAATTATATACTAGCGACGATAATTCTTTACGAACTTACAGTAAGTTTAAAATGTAGAATGAAATTTTATCTATATCGCCTTGTTTTCATTGGTAATTTGAAAAATAAAGATACAATATGCAGAACGGTAAAGATGGGATTTTACTTTTATCAATATTATTTACGTATTTTTCAATGTCATGTAACGTTCTTCAGGTGAAAGCAACGTTCTGAACGAATAAGAGAGGACTATTCACTCAGAAAACTAAATATTATACTCTTACAATGCACTTTGTTAAATGTTGTGAATGGACTATACTTGACTAATCCTGTGACGTCACGGAAGCTGGTGTGATGCCCGTACATAAGTATAAGTATATCGGAGGCCCCGAGTAGATGCAATGAAACATGATTTTGGGCTGAAACTGCGAGGATAAATATTTTACATATAGTCCAACCAAGGTTATTAGAATTATATAAGGTTGGGTCCTATAGCCTGTGTGTCTATGATTATTGTCACATTCCTATTCGACTTTATGCGGAGAGAAGAACTAAAATTCTGGACGAAAGAGCGTCATCATCCAAACCCAACAAAGCAGAATATAGGTCAAAGTGCGCCAAGAAGACATGTCCACAAAACCCCGCGTCTTGATCCATAATAATATGCTGCTAAATGTAACTTCACACCTACTACAGGGAGGTTATTTCAGTCGTTCACCGCCAGAGTGACGGCCGTTCCGCGGACTCTTCATGCAACAGGTCCCGGCAAATTGCGTTCAGGAAGTCCGTAACAGAAACCGCTTGTTTTGTAATGTTTCCACTTTTCACAATTACAGTTACAATTACAATTGAAATAAGCACGTACCTTGTCGCACGGATGCAGGAAAAGGTGTCCTCCCAAATACAAATATTTCTGGCACCTTATTTCTGACATCTAATCTTAGATTAGTCATCGCTACTTTATTCTCAGTTGTTGCGACAGCGCCTGCAGCTTATCGGGGGTTGGGTGAGTTGTCAGCCGCGAGAAGGCGCTTCATACTGCACGTGTCGGCAGTGATGCCAACCGTAGGGACATGTCCCTACGCATAGGGACTTTTCACTAAATTTCGCCCGCGTAGGAACGTAGGGACAGATTTTGCCAAATGAGGGAAAACGTAGGTACTTTTTTCAATCTTGGTAAATTACATTTTATGAATTAGTTTATCTGGATACTTTAGCGAGGAGGAGAAAAAAGAACTAACTAACAGATCTCCATCAGAATTTTGGAACATGTTATCGGTTACCAAAAACTTTCAAGGCAAGTTCCTTTTTGAAAACATTTCCACTCTCGCGAAAATAGTGCTAACATTGCCGCATTCTAACGCGGAAACGGAAAGAATATTTTCAATGTTAAGTGATACAAAAACAAAAAAGGGAAATAAAATGGGACCAAAATTGTTAAAGAATGCAGGAAATACAGCATCACCAACCAACATCTATCTCTTCACAGCAGCAGCATGTATGACTTCAAATAACATAATCAACAGTAAACGACTCAACGTTATTCATTAGGGGTGTGCTGGATTCTTTACTTTAAAAAGTCGTTAATTCTCGACGTTTTCTGCCTTGTAAGTTTCTGGAACTTATCGAAAGTTGTAAGTTTTTATTCTAGAAATGCAAAAACAATCACTTAAAGTGAAAATGACTTGTAAAATTCGAGATTTCCAGTGCTTCGGGAAATTTCGAACATTTCCCGTCCAGAAAATTTTCCGACTTGGTCGGAAAATTGCAAATTTTTCAGTCCCGAATGTCGGGATTTAAAAAAATTACCGTCCCGATCCCGTCCCGACCCAAAAAATTCTGTCCAGCACACCCCTATTATTCATTAAGGCAAGAATTTACAATACCGGACCCTTCTGTAATTTCTATGCTACGTCTTATACTCACGAAATAATTATTCGTGATTATTTATCTCAAGTTAACATGTTGGGGTGAGGGGGAAAAAATGTTCATTAACGTGTAGAAGTTGTAAAATAAGCTTTTCAATTCTCGCAATGATTCTCCGTATACAAGTATGGTAGCCATATTTGTTGATATGAACAAATTAAAATTAGTTACGCTGTCTACAGCGTTGCCACACTGTTGATTTCATACTTGGAGAGCATGGATCGTGTAAGAATGGCGGAAGAGAACAGTAAAAAAGTTGTTAATGTTGTACAGATTATTAGGTGGAGTGTGCAGGAGGATGACTGTGGGCTAATTAATAAACTTATGGATTTCAGTATATTGCCCAAAGAACGTGCTTACATGTGACAGCGACAATCACGATGTAGAAGAACTGATTTGATTACAGGTAAATTTGGCAACAGTACATCAATCATAAAATTGCAGGATACGAAAATGGCGTCTTCGATGATGAACGTTTGCCGTTAAAGTGCTACGAAAATAATATTTTTTATCGGTTCGTAATCACAATTACCGCAAAACCATTCAGGAATAGCCCCACTGACCATTCTCGGTAAGTTTAGGTTAAGTTAGGTTAGGCAAACATAGTTAAAATTTGGGCTCGAAAAAAACATGCACGGGTAGCCCAACAAACCATTGACGGATAGCCCCACGAACCATTCACGTACGGTTAGGTTAGGTTAGGATAGGCAAACATAGTTAAAATTTGGGGTCGTAGTAATATCAGGAATGTATATTTCGTTTTTTAAGTATTGGAAACACAAAATCTTCCGGTAAATAATAAGCAATCGTGCCGATCGCGGACCACTCAATGTCACTTATTTTGCAATTTCTACACGTGACCCCCCAAATTTTAACTTCAAATTCGTGATTAGGAGGCCTCAATTAGTGAGTATGCGAAATATTACAAAAAATCGGGGAGAGGTCCTGTATTGTAAATTCGCTCCTTCATTAATTGTGGAAGCACCGAGCAGAAAGATTTGGTAAGTAAATGTGTATATTTTATCTTCTGTTTGCATGCTCATGAGGTGTTTTTTTTTTAGTCACTTTACTTGGCGTAGGGACATTTGGTCAGTTGTAGGGACATTTTGACTACGTCTGTAGGGACATTGCCGAAAAATGGTTAGCAACACTGTCGGCTACCAGACGTCAGTGTTCGTTCATGTTCAATTCTGTTCATTTATCAGTACGCGTGTTGCTTATACTGTGTTATTGTAATGTGCTTACTCGTGGCCAGTGCTTTATTGTGTGTTAATTGTTATTCATTCATTACTTATGTCGTTAAACAAATATAGTCTTGAACATAGAGTTTTTATGTACGATAATTACGTGAAAACGAATTCTTGCAGAAAAGTGGTCAGGGATTACGATAGACAGGATCTCTTGAACCTAAGAAACGTGTTGTATTGCTGTTGAAGGAAGTCATTTTCAACATCTCTTATAACACAGGAGGTTAGTGATCATCATTATTATTACTTTTAAATATCATTTTACTCTTTCGGTTTGCTTTATGCGCCGGGATGCTGTCTTCCCTTTCTGTCAACTGAGGATAAAGTAGCGATGTCTAATCTAAGATTAGATGTCAGAAATAAGGTGCCGGAAATATTTGTATTTGGGAGGACACCTTTTCCTGCATCCGTGCGACAAGGTACGTGCTTATTTCAATTGTAATTGTAACTGTAATTGTGAAAAGTGGAAACATTACAAAACAAGCGGTTTCTGTTACGGACTTCCTGAACGCAATTTGCCGGGACCTGTTGCATGAAGAGTCCGCGGAACGGCCGTCACGCTGGCGGTGAACGACTGAAATAACCTCCCTGTATTAATTAATTAAGTGTTCCATCTAAATGTAGAATAAGTAGATCGGATCTACACCTGCGTGTATCTAACCGTGTTATGCAATGCGTATATTAGACATTCTTTTACATACATATTGCTTAATAACCTGGCCATGCGTCATAGGGGAATCACACAACAGTTGGTGTGAAAGAATTGTTTTCTCAAGAATTTCTACACAGCGAGCATAAGAAAAAATTCGTAACTCGAAGGCAGGGCATCAAAGTTGCTGAAGGCGGTCGGAGTGTGGTGCTGACCACATCACCTCCAAAATGGCCTAGATCGAAGATGTGTGTGGGCCTACCCCCACAAGCTGTATGCACGAGGAACCCGTCCCTGAAAAAAAGAGCCTCCTGAGGACTGTTATTCATGCGATATTCGAAAGTGATGAAAGGTGTTTTCCGGAAGTTGTTGTACTTAACCTTCCATTCATATTTTTTCTCTTTTCATTTAGTTAAAGCGAGAGGTGATGGGCTTTAGTACTTTCTCACGACCAAGGTCTTTGGAGACCTTGAGAGAGTTGTTCTATCGAGATGTGAAGGACCTTGAAACACTCTCTTGACCTCTCAGCATTCACTGTAGAATCTTAAGATTCTAGAGATGAAATTCCACTGCGGCAAAATGCAGGCGACATGTAGCAGTAGCATGCGACCTGAGTCGCGCGCGGTTGCACTCAACTAGTGCAACACGACATGGAGCGTGTGACAGTACGTCTTGAATACGATGAACCGCGTTTCTATTGCGACGTTGTCCAGCCGAGAGAACGCTAGTCGCATGCTACATGTTGCCTCAGTAGAAATGTGCACTCAAAGAAAGGTGAGAATAACATAATGAAAGAATAATTTCAATAAAAGTTAATGCTGATTGACCATTTCTGCAATCGTAGAGCCATTCATATTTCTTCCTAAGTTTTCAACCCTGTCTGGTTTGCTCAAGGAGTCCCTTATCATTTCTCTCATCACTTCATATTTTCTTCTTTCTTCTTCGTAATTTCCTTCCAACGCATTTGTCTTTACAGAAGTGGACTGTTGAACTTTTTTATGCTTCCACGAATTTGCATTTCTCAGCCGTCGTGTGTAAAAATCTACCGTCAGTCATTTTTGGGGGTTATTGCTAACTGCACCTATTGTATTACGAAACAACATGATATCTCCTTCTATATAACAAGTTTGTCGTTCTGAAGTCGATATCTGACACTATGCTGTTGTAGCAAATATTTTCTTGTGAGGAAATGTGAGTACAGTTCTTATTAATGTGGCACATTTACAATACACATAACATTTTATTTTACTTTCGCTGTTCCTGGCGATGTTCATTGCAGTAATTGAAAGGGAATTTCCTGAAGAAACATGAGAACATTTCACACGCCATTTCAGATCAATTGGGGAGAGTTGGGCAGGATAAAAATTCCCAGGGTTGCACCGTTAACAGCGTTGAATGTTAGCATGTGGTACACATATAGCTTATTAGAAATGCGTTTCGTTTTGTTCAATTCATTCATTAATAGGCAATTTATAATTTGAAAGTTTCTGACTAGTTGAAATTAACCACATTTTAATGGTAGAGTTGTTACTTTGTGTGAAAGCAGATTAGGGGGGGGGGGGCAAAAAGTCAAGGGCCCCAGGCCAATAGGGCGCCCAAAACGTAACAAGAGAAAAGGTTGAATTTGTGTGTGTATATTACGGTGCCCCATGAAATTATTGGTGCCCGATTAAATAGCCATTGTTACCAGTTTGCAAAAAGAATATGCCACATTCTTTTGCTCGCTTCACACGCAGAAATAGGCTATTTTATCTGGTGTGTTCATGATGATGTGATACGTAACGTAGTATACCAATGCGTAATGGTGTGTATAAATCAAAATCTGTCAAAATCTGGAAATATCTTTTTTCTTTTTTTTTAATGCGTTTCGAGAAATGGTAGTAGTATAATTGATGCTATAACAAGCACCACTTATAAGTGTAGAAAAGAAGAGGTTAATGATTGAACAGCCCGATTTGCCTACACTTAAAACAATGCCAAGAGGGGCTTATACCCCAATTCTTCAAGTGTGATATGCTCTTAATTTTAAGAATTCTGAATTCTAGTGTAGAAAAGAAGAAGCCTCAACAGACAGATTTGCCTACACTTAAAACTATGCCAAGTTCCCATATGATCTTATTGTTTACAGTGTGTTTTTCTGTCAAAATCCCAGGAATCTTGAATTTTAGTGTAGAAATGATGAGCCCCCCTCAGATTGATTTTGCCATGTGTATATTGATATAAAGCTCATAGCTCCTGGGTTCTGAGACCCAGTAGAGTGTGGTGCATAGCCCCATGGTTTTTATTGTCTTATAATCAAGAGGCTTCTGGGTTTGAGTTCTGATAAAATGTGAAGCCTCCCCTGATTGCAAAGTGTCAATATTGTTGCCTTGTAAACAAGAGGCTCGGGTTTGAGTCCTGATAAAATGTGTAAGATTGAAATACATGTGGCAAAATAATATCTCCACACGTGAGATTTTGAGAATATTCACTGCTAGTTGATATACAACTGATAGCTCCCAGATCTGAAACCTGGTAAAGAGTGTTAAACAACAGCATAATAGAGCAAAATTATTTTATATTGGGGATCACCAGAGCCTAGTTACTGCTGTTGTCTGGGTATAAAAGCACCAGATCAGCCACTAACTGCTGTTATAATTGTTTTGGCATAGTTCTGTTTTTTTGGACCAGGAAATTTTATATAAATAAACAATAAAAATGCCAAATCAAAAATATTTCAATCAATGCAAAAAAATATATCTAGTTCTAATTGGTCTAGGCACCGGTTTAATTGTGACCGTAAGAAATGCAGAAAAACCACAAAAATGTGTCCAAGATGTCATAAAATATTAAGCAAGGCATATTACAAATGGCACAAGTGTAATTCTTATGTACAGTCATCAACATTGCCCCCACAACCATCTACATCTGGTCTGAAAAGGAAGCATGAAGCACCTGTTAATGCTAGAGCAGCAAAACAGCCACGCTATGCACTACCTATCCATAGCAGTTTTAATGGGCAACTTAGGGATTGCCGGTTTGTATCAGAGCAAAAATGTGGTATTAAGAATTTTTTGAACAGTATAAATCCTGATGTGCAGGCAATTCTAAATGCACAAAATGGCTCTTATAAGCTGTCCCTCAAATTGTTTACACAATATAAGAAACCAAATGGCACAAAATTTACACAGCCCCACATAACAGAAACTGTACCTGTATATTCAAATACAAATTCAGACAAAATAATAAGCAGTTTGATAGATCAATTGAATATTAAACACTCTGAATTTGCAGGAAAAGAGTCGGGATGGAGCCTATGCGGATCTCCACACAAGTTATATATTAATATTTCTGAATTCAGCCCATTACAAGGTTCTACATATCTGCCATTACCTGCCAATATTAAAAACAAAAAAGCCGTGGTTAACATAGAAAATACCGACCAGAAATGCTTTTTGTGGTGTATTTTAGCTGATTTGTTTCCAGTTTCAAGGAATCCTCAGAGAATAAGTCATTATAAACAATATGAAAATGATTTTAATGAAGCAATGGAGGGTTTAGAATATCCAATGTCTGTTCAGAATATTGATAAATTTGAAAAAAAGGCCCGGGATATCAATGGTAAACAATTATCTATTAATGTATTTACTTGTTCTACTAGCCGTGGAAATTGCTTGATAGCACCTCTCAGAATCAGTACATTTGATGATGATTCTGCTGTTCCGATTGATCTGCTCTTAATTGAAGGGGATGGCACACACCATTACACTCTGATACATAATCTTGAAGCTGTAGTCAGAACACAACTAGACAAATCTAATAGAATATTTAAGTTGTGCCGAAGATGTTTAACTGTATTTGATGGTAGAAAAATAGTGAATGGGGTTCGTGAAAAAAATGCAGAAATTGCTAAACACAAGTTAATTGAACATTTAAAATATTGTGGCAACCATAAACCTGTTCATATGGTGATGCCAATGCCAAGTGAAAATGCCAAATTCAAAAAATTTGAAGCCTTGTTGGAACACCCAGCATATATAGTCTGTGATTTTGAATCAAACCTCAAACCTCTTGCATTCTGTAGCCCAGACCCTGAGGAATCTTCAATTACACCATACCAGTTACATAAACCTTCTAGCTTTTGTTATATAATTATACGGGATGGTGTTGTTAGTAAAAAAGATTTATACTTGGGACCAGATGCCATCAAAGAATTTGCACATAGAATAGAAAATGAGTGCCGTGACATAGCATCTAATGTCTTATTAAAATCAAAACCCATGTTGCCTTTAACAGAGAAACAGATTGAAGATTTCAACAATGCAGAAAAATGCCCGGTATGTGATTCTGAATTTTCAGATACAAATATCAAGGTGAAACACCATTCCCATACAGATGGTAAATTCTTAATGGCCCTGTGTAATAGCTGTAATATTAAGATCCAGAAACCAAAATTTGTCCCCATATTTTGCCATGGTGCATCCAATTATGATTTCCATCATCTGATCAGGTACGAGGGGTTTGACAAGCAGAATTTAAATATTTTAGCTGAAAATGATGAGAAATATATTGCTATTAGCAAAATAATTAAAGTTAATGGTGTTCCTATTCACTTAAGATTTCTTGATTCATACAGAATTCTGTCTGCTAGCCTGGCTACACTGGCCACTCACTTATCTGATGATCAATTCAAAATTACATGTGCTTTGTTTCCAAATCAGGACCTGAAATTAATTAGGCGGAAGGGTGTATATCCATATGATTATGTTACAGATTTTTCTAAATTTGATGAGTGTTCTCTGCCACCACAACAACAGTTTTACAGCAAAATCAGAGCATCTGGAATCACTGATGATGATTATCACCATGCCCAGTTGATGTGGAACAATTTAAAATGCCAGACATTTGGTGATTATCACATGGCATATTTAAAACTTGATGTCACTCTCTTAGCTGATATACTTCAGGCATTCAGAAAATCTTCCATGCAAAATTATAAACTGGATCCAATGTATTTTTACAGTGCGCCAGGCCTAGCATGGGCTGCAATGTTTTTAAACACTAAAATGCAATTGGATCTGATCCAGGATCAGGACATGTATCTGTTTATGGAGCAATGTATAAGAGGAGGCATGGTGCAATGCTCTCAGAGATATGCCAGAGCAAATAACAAATATATTCCCGATTATGATCCAGCACTGCCATCAAATTATATACTGTATGTAGATGCCAATAGCCTCTATGGTTATGCTATGATGGATAAACTGCCATATGCAGGGCTTGAGTGGGTTGAAGATTTCAATATTGAAGATCTTAAGGATTTTGATGACAGTGACTATGGCTTCTTCTTAGAGGTTGATCTGACAATTCCTGATGATTTACACAACAAATTTTCTGATCTGCCCCCAATTCCTGAGGTTGAGTGCTCACCTGGCTCTAAACAGAAGAAATTGATGCTGACTCTGGAGCCAAAACAGGGCTATGTCATATATTACAAAAACCTCCAGTTCCTGATGCATCATGGTGTTCAAGTGACCAAAATTGGCAAAGTTTTGAGGTTCAGGCACTCAAGATGGTTGAAGCCATATATTGATACAAACACAGAGCTTCGAACATCTGCAATGAGCCAATTTGATAAGGCCTTGTTTAAATTGATGGTCAATTCTGTGTATGGCAAAACCATTGAAAATGTCAGAAAACATACTGATGTTAAAATAATTACTGACCCCAGCCTGAGCAAAAAATTGACTGCAAAGCCTAATTTCAATTATAGAAGAATTTATGATGAAAATATGGCACTCTTCAACATGAAAAAAACAAAGATTAAATTTGATAAGTCTATTTATGTAGGGGCTGTGATATTGGAATTGGCCAAATTACATATGTTAAAATTGTATTATAATGTGTTGTAGCCTTTTCATAAGGATCGTGTAAAACTGATGTACATGGACACAGATAGTTTTGTTCTTGATATTCAGACAGAAGATGTTTATCAAGATATGTCACAGCCTGAATTGCTTGAATATTTTGATAGCAGTGAACATACAAGAATTCAACCCCACAACAAAAAGGTGCCTGGCAAGTTAAAAGATGAGACACTTGGTGATGTTATTGTGGCATTTGCTGGGTTAAGAGCCAAGATGTACAGATTTGAAACATGTAGTGGTGTTGTTGCCAAAAAGGCCAAGGGCATTGGCAGAGTAACTGTAGACCAAGAGCTTGAATTTAAAAATTATGAAGATTGTCTCAAATCCCAGAATTTAATCAGAACATCAGAATCCAGAATTCAGAGTGTGGATCACTTGTTGACTAGCAATATTGTAAGAAAAGTGGCTCTGGACCCACATGATGATAAGAGATGTATTTTATCATGTGGCATACATACTCTACCATGGGGTCATTGTGATTTGAGAAGTGGCAATCAATGCCCAATTACAGAGCATGATTTGAAATAAATAAACATGCCTATGAACTTATTTGGGTTCAAAAAACAGGCTATTATGGACCTGCCAACACCACAACCCTCTTCTGATATAATATCTAAACTAAGTGCTTTGTTAATTATTCATCTGAACAGCATACTTACAGATGTTGATGATGAAACAGGTAAAACATTGTACATATTTAACAATAATTTAAATCATTACCAATTACCTGTAGGTGGTCAATTACAATTTATTACAACTCCTGAGGGTGATGTCAAAATTTCAGTAGGGAGAAATATTTATAGAATTAAGCACTCAAACATGATTTCTGGCACTGTATATACTGTTTCTACTGGTGACTGCTTATATATTGAGGTCCCTGGATCCTATGACAAGCTTATACCTTTTTTTATAGAATTAAGAATTAGATATTCAATAATAAATAACTACTTAAACAAAAATGCCTAATGATATATTTGGCCATACAAGACATGAAGATCGCAGTGATGAGATTCTGATGCTTGATGTCAGAGTCAAGAAATTAAGAAGTGATTTACAAGCTTTACAAACTACACTCAATGCCAGTCTTCAACTAGAAATTACAAATTTACAATCACAATGCATGGACCCTCTTCTTAAAATTGACTCAGAACTCAAATTATTGCTTCAGAAATATACTGATTTGGCCACATTGGATAATTTTCAAAGTTTAGAAGAAGCTGTAGCAGATCTTCAAGCCAAATTTAAGACCCAGGCCACCAACTCTGAGCAATTGAAACAACAATTGGAAGAACAGATTAATAATGTCCAGACACAGCTCCAAACAATTGTCAAAAGCATAAAATCACAAGAAGATTTTGATCTAGTGATTTCCACTCTAAAGGAACAGATTCAGTCACTCCAGATACCTAATCTGGACCCTCTGAACAATGCCATAGCCGAGGTTAAAGAAAAAATTGAGACACTTGAAAATTTTATGAACAACTTGCCATCTTCTGATGGTTTGAGTGCAATAACTCGGAGTGTTGCCAACATCAAGCTGCAACTTGAAACATATGAAGATTTTGGAAAAATTCAAAGTACCATAACCCATCTTGAGGGTACAATAGCAGCAGTGGAAAGTGATTTGACAAATGTACAAGAAACTCTAGAATCCCGCCTGCCCGGTATTGTAGATACCCTTGTTAGTGTCCAGCAACAGATCACAAAGCTTGAAAACCTCAACACTGAATCTGAGCTATCTCATTTTCATCACTTGATTGATGATATCAAAACAAAACTTGAAATTTTACAACAATCAACACCTACTCAGGCAGATATAGCCCTGCTCCAAGATGCTATGCAAAATGTGGCTGATGCTTCTGAATTAAACAATGTGAAATTTGCACTTGAATCTTTGCAAAATACTGTATCAAATCTTTCTACATCACAGGAACTTAAAAATATTAAGAGAGCTGTGAATCGCATATTGAAATCAGAAGATATCAAGAATATCCAAACAGAGATCAAACAACTCACTCAGACAGTGGCCACTCTACCAACCAATCAACATATTAATGAACTGCATGCCCTGTTTGAGGATATCAGAAGAGAGGTCCATGATCTTACTGCTCAAAATTCAAAATTGGCAGTTGTTGAAAATTTACAGCAAATTGTAGCTAATATCAAGCAACAGCTAGGGACCATGGAATCCAATCAAGCAAATGCTTTGTCTGTTTTTGCCACCCAGCTACAAGAGATTGTGCAACAATACAAGAAACTTGTTGTGGACATAAAAATCAAGCCAGGCCATGATGATGTTGTTAGGACTATCAATGAGCACCTTGAATCTGTAACAAGTAGATTGCTCACAGCAGAAAAAGAAATAACTGGCATAATTGAAAATCCTAAACATACAGTAATTCTTGAATTGTACAGTATCCCCAACAAAGAATATGATTCACCATTTACACCAGGTGGCAAAATATATATGCTGTCCCCTGCACAATTTTATTACCAGTTTTTTGTTGGGGGCACACTTAGACCAATCAAGATCAAATATTGGCTACAACCACAGGCACACCACTACCCTACCCTATCAATAACAAATGCTGATAACAAAGCAAAAATCACCAGTGTAGAATTAGAGGATTTTACAGACCCCAATACATTAGAAACATCTTATGTTGAAGATGATGGCTCTCTGGAATTTAAAATACAAATAGGGGACAAATTATATTTAGAAAATCCTGTAGTATCAGCTCCTGAACACCCTATAGTTGCAATATTCTTGTTTACATATTATGTCTAGACAAATTATTGTTGGTGAATTACACAGACAAGCCAGACATAATTATAAGAGACTGCCAGTAGTCACAAAAAGCATAGATGATTTATGGCAGAGCGACTTGATTGAGATGTCAAGTGGACAGCTGAAAAACTTAGACAAAATCAACAAGGGCTACAAGTATCTACTCACTGTCATAGACACATTTTTAAAATTTGCCTGGGCTGTGCCACTCAAATCCAAGACTGGAAAATGTGTTACAGAAGCCATCAGAACAATCATCAATCAGAGTGGAAGATCACCGCGCTATTTGCAAACAGATAATGGCAAAGAATTTTATAATTCTGTGTTCCAACAATTTATTAAAAGCCAGTCAATACAACATTACTCGAGTTACAGTGATCTCGAGGCCTCAATTTTAGAGAGATTCAACAGAACCCTAAAAAATCTTATGTATAAACAATTTACCCTCCAAGGTAATTATAAATGGATTAATATTCTTCCAGAACTTCTACATAAATATAACAACTCTGTCCGTTCCACAATCAACATGAAACCCTCTGAAGTAACTTCATCTGATGAGCAAAAATTGATCAGCACTGTTTATTATCCTAAATATCAGCCAACAACAAGAAAAGCCAAATACAGGGTGGGTGAACAAGTAAGAATCAGCAAATATAAGCACTTATTCAAAAGAGGCTTTACAAGAAACTGGAGCACTGAATTATTTACAGTGGTTCAAGTTAAACCTGGGACCCTTAACACATATATAATAAAAGATCACCGAGGAAAAAATTCTCAAAGGCCGATTCTATGAAGAAGAGCTCAGCAAAACAGCCTGACACATATCTCATAGAAAAAATCATCCGCAGAAAAGGCAACAAGCTACTTGTCAAATGGCTAGGACTTCCAGAACACAGCTGGATCGATGCAGACAAAGTGATAATATGAACACCTGGGATGTTATAAAAAGGCTGCCAGAACCTGAACAGCAGAATAAGAGAAATGGCAAGTTGCTGCCTGATAATATTAGATGTCTTATTGTTGGGCCATCGGCTTGTGGTAAAACTACACTAATGATTGATAATTTTTTATTGGCACCCAACTGGTTAGACTGGAAAAACAGGCACTTGTATGTGTTCTCTAAGAGCTTGGAACAATTAAAATATCAACAGCTGATGAAGCTATATGATGGACTGGATATAGCCACTTTTGAATCAGATGTTAAGCCACTCCATGAATGTCTTGTTAACTCTGTTGTTGTGTTTGATGATATTATACTGGATAATCAAAACAAGGTTAGAAACTTCTTTACACAGGGCCGGCACAAAAACATAGATTGTTTCTACCTGGCACAGACTTTTTCAAAAATACCGAAGCAACTGATCCGAGACAACAGCAATTTTATATGTGTGTTTCATCAAGACCATACCAACCTCAAACATATACATGATGAATATGTAGGTGGGGACTTGAGCTACAATGATTTTTCCAAGATTTGCAGTAGGTGCTGGAACCAGGACAGTTATGGGTTTGTCACAATTGATATGACAAGAAAACCCAATAGTGGTAAATATAGAAATAAAATCAACAATTTTCTAGACATTGAAACATATATAAATAAACATGAAAAGTCCAATCATTGATGATCTTAAATTAAGAGATTATCTTGTAAAAAGATTTAAGGGATGGAAATCAGAGAACCGAGGTTTTTATGAGCAACACAAGCGCACAGAACAGCCTATTATTGACGCTATTGGTGAATTAGGTAAAAATATCAAAACTGTTACAGAGCAAAATCAAAATTTGATCACAGAGCTTGTACCTGTAGCTGCAAGAAACATATTAGATTATTCATTCACCCCACTTTCTAGTATTCATACACCTAGTCCTGTTGGTCCTTGAAGAATTGAAGCTACTCAGGATCCTATTGAATTGGGTCTTCTTGCACAAAAATATTTAAGCACACCTAAAGACAACAAAGATAAGGTTTTTGGCTTATATGCTGACACAGAGCGTGATGGTAGCATCATACATAGAATTGGCAATTTCAGAGTAACATTTATGGGGGATGACCTGATTGTATATTCAGAATCTCGTCTTGGAGAAAAAGGTGCTTTTGTTAAGTACCCCGGCACACCTGGATTGTGGGAACTGATGACTAGGAAGAGACCTGGCAGCTATACAGATCAAGATTATGAATATTACAAAGAAATATTAATAAAATCAGATTCTCTATACCAGAACAATGATCCCACACAAAAAAGAGTCAAGTCTAGCAGTGGAGCAAAATACAACAATTTAATCAAGCCCATATGGTCTCAGATCAAGACTGTTAGTGGAATCAAACAATACAACACCTTGCCTAAAGAATTTGTGTGGGTTGATGATGTCAGGAAACTTGTAGATAGGTTATTGGTGATAGCTGGGGAGGAAAATGCTGGCAACCACAATTTTTACAATGAAAAGGTTGGAATTATGGACATGATAAGCACAAAATTGTCTAATTTTATAGTGAATGACACTAAGGGGATTGGATATCTCATAAAAATTATTAATACACTACCACCCAAATTTTGGAATATTTCTGAGGGTCGGGGGCTGGTTAATGACATTATAAACAAGCTGCCATTTGAACTACACATTCCAGGCTATCAGTATTGTGGTCCAGGCACAAAATTGGACCATAGATTAAACAGAGGTGATCCTGGTGTTAATCCCCTAGATGCTGCTTGTAGAGACCATGACATAGCATACAACACACATTCTGATCTTGACAAGAGACATGTTGCAGACAAAAAATTAGAAGAGGCTGCATTTGGTAGATTTGTAAGCAAAGATGCTTCTTTAAGTGAAAAAATAGCAGCATTGGGGACCACCATAGCTATGAACACCAAACAAAAACTGGGGTGGGGGTTGTGAATATGTATATAATAAACCTACAATGAAGGCCAAGGGTGTTATGTATCAGATACCTTATGCAGGTCTGAAATCTCTTGGACCTATTAATAATCTTCTAACCAAAAAGCAGCGCAAGAAGAAAAGCTCTTGTCTTGCCAAGGGCCATGATATGAAATTGTTGCTTAGTACTCCCCAATTAAATAAATTACAGCAATCCAGGAAAAAATCACATGGGGGGGGATTTATATTTACTATCTCGGCCATCTTAGCTGCTCTCGGGGCTGTTGGGAGCTTGGCTGGGGGATCAGCTGCCATAGCAAAAACAGTAATAGATGCCAAGAAAAATAAGGCAGAATTAGATGAGCAGAGGCGCCATAACCTGGCCATGGAGAAACAAGGCAAAGGTGTTAAGAGAGCCATGAATAAGTTTAAAAAAAACAAGAGCCGCTTACAAACCAAGATATTGAAGCTTTAATCAAGCCACTGGGCATCAAAAATTTTAGAGGTGTGTACATGTCTGATTCTTTACCAGAACAACCACTCAACAAAGAGTGTGGCATAGTTAATTTGGATAAGTACAAAAATCAGGGCACTCACTGGATCTGTTATCTTAAATATTTAAAAGATGAGGCATTTGTGTTTGATTCATTTGGAGGTGTTCCACCTGAAAATTTAGTAAAATATCTAAAATCAGCTAATCTTTATTACAATAATGCCCGTGTTCAAAATTTCAAAGATGTTAATTGTGGACATTTGTGTTTATCTGTTCTTAGATATAAGTCTCAAACAAATAAACCATCAATTGAAAATTTTCAAAAAGCCTTGTGGTATTTAAAACATCATGGGGGTATTCCATCTCACCAGCCAAAATTCAATATTGAAACTCAAATTGCATGATGACATAGTATATCCCAAAACAATAGCTCTCAGAGCATTTTATGGCATGTACTTGATCCCTAATATTACACACCACAACAACACAATTGCAGTAGGGGATCAAAAAATTGTCATCACTCCAGGGCAATATAATCTGTCCACTTTAAATGCTCAGTTACCCAGAGGTATAGTTTTAACTCAAAATTCTGTCACTCACAGAGTAGAGATTGTATCTGCTACAGAAACAGTGGATCTGGGTACTATAGGAGAGCTGTTAGGATTTGAGAATAACACAAAACTTGAACCGGCCATCAAACACACTGCTATTAATATACCTAAATTCTTAGCCATAGAGACTCTGAATATTCACTGTAATGTGGCCGAGGGTATGATCACCAAATCAAATGGCATAGGCACTCACAAACAAACTGGCATCATTGCAACAATCAAACCTAATTCTGAATTTATGGAGCCCATCATCTACAATCCATCCCCAACATTATATTTTCCTGTGTGTCATAATAGAATAGATAATATTGAATTGATGGTCACTAATGAAAAAGAAGAATTAGTTGATTTTGCTGGAGCCACAACAACTGCTATCATAGAGATTAATATTTAAATAAAAATACATACAAGAAAAAAATGGAAAATATTGAGAGTTATGAGCTACAATCATTCCCCCCAAACAGGAGGACATTTGCAAATTTAAATCAACCCAACACAGAGATTGAGGTTGATCTTGATGTAGGGGATGGCTTTATACACCCCCACAGAGCAGATCTATACATCAAATTTGATGTTGTAAAGCTCGATGGTACAGATTATCCGGCAAATTCAAATATAAGATTGGTGGATAATTTTGTGCAACATCTGTTCTCTGAAATTGAGATCAGAAAACATGGTGTTGTTATAAACAGAGTAGATTATCCGGGTATTACCTCCACAGCTTTGGCCACACTAAAATTATCCAAAACCGAGGCTTCTTACTACAAAATAGGTGGATTTGAGGCTGGTGATAAGATATTATCTAAAAACCACACAGTGCTGTTCCCCATGCGCCTGTTGCCAGGATTCTTCTCAGATTACAAAGATATTATGTGGAAGGGTGGTTTAAGAATTACATTTAGAAGAGCTGCCAATGATAATAATGCTTTGATGAGGTACAGTACATTAAACTCTACAGGGGAAGCTCTGCCTAATACCCTACCTGATGAGGGCAAGTACCTTATTCAGACTATGGAGCTAAGATTGCCAGTTGTTGAATATGAGGCCAGTTATGCTCTTAAATACAAAGCAGATATTCTAAAAAATCCACAGATTCCTCTACAATTTTATACATATCAATGTGTACAGAAGCCTGCAACTGGTACCTATTATGAGTTTGATGCTACAAATTCATTCTCCAGTATACAATATGACATGCCAGATTTTGTGGTGGTACTGTTTCAGACTGGAAGACACAATATTCAGGAAAAAAATTCAAGTAAATTTGATAACTGCAACATCAAGAACATATATCTTAAAAATGGCAGAAATGAGGTATTTCCTAGAGAAAATTATAATTTAGACATGTCCAAGGATGATTTCCTTAAATTATATGAGGCATTTTCATCATACAAAAGAGTCACTACTGGCAATACTGACATGTATTACACACCAGATGAATTCAAAGCACAGAGACCCATGTTTGTCATCGACACTTCAAAAAGAAAACAAGTTGTTGTTAATGACAGGACAAACATTAAAATTATCTGTGAATTCCATGATACACTCACCGATGACACCATATGTACTGTTATTCTCATAGGTGAAAAATCATATGTTTGTGATGTAAGAAATGAGAGAGTCACAGAGCAATTCTAGAAGTCCGGCTCAAACCCAGAATCCCCTTGATTACAAGACAATAATACCAACACTTTGCCGTCAGGGAGGCCCATATACTCTTCCAGGTTTGAAACCTGGGGGCCTTTTGATTATAGAACATATAGGCCATGGAATTATGTCTACAGCACTTCTGCCTATTGCAGGAAAGCTCAAATACAATTCAAAGTGGGACTTTGAAATGTGCAATGAATATTCAGAGTCTCTCTCGGGTACATATTATCACAACTGAATCCAATTCAGGCTTGCGTGTTTGTCATGCAAGAGGCCAATATTCTCTTTACTAAGAATTTCCCTTGGAGTTAATGACATGATGGATGGCATGCAAGAGATAAAATCTACACTGTGCCCTTTCAGGGAAAATTGCATGCCAGCAGATATAATCTCCCAGGCGTGCATAATTAATTGCTTGCCGGGACATGTGACTGATCAAAGATTCGAAAAAAACATGCAACAGCCTGCCCTTGTCCTATTGTATTGATCGGGAAGTTTTGCTTGCATGAGAATATAAGTATTTTTCGCTTAATTTCAAGTATAGCCAATACAATATCAAGGTGGGCATATTTTTGACAAGCTTATAGACAACAAACTGAGAGATTCAGCCTTTGTACACATGGCTAAATCAATCTGAGGGGGGGCTCATCATTTCTACACTAAAATTCAAGATTCCTGGGATTTTGACAGAAAAACACACTGTAAACAATAAGATCATATGGGAACTTGGCATAGTTTTAAGTGTAGGCAAATCTGTCTGTTGAGGCTTCTTCTTTTCTACACTAGAATTCAGAATTCTTAAAATTAAGAGCATATCACACTTGAAGAATTGGGGTATAAGCCCCTCTTGGCATTGTTTTAAGTGTAGGCAAATCGGGCTGTTCAATCATTAACCTCTTCTTTTCTACACTTATAAGTGGTGCTTGTTATAGCATCAACTATACTACTAATGGTTATTAATTTTCATTGACTTGCTTTATTTTACTTCGCTTTTCGTGCCACTTTTGGCTAATTTGGGAAGATGAGGATGAGAGTGATGATATGATGAAATTGATGAATGAACACTCACAAAAGTAGAAAAAGTGGGGGGAACTGCCCCCATACCCTGCTAATCGTCGCCTCTGGTGCTGCTTTATTAAAGATACCACTGCATTAACGATTTTCCCAAATAGGCATATTTTATAAACTGCATCATAATGCATTGTAAATTGCCAAAAGAACAGAAAAATGAATAATGAGAAATACGCATTTTGAATGTTTATAGGATATTAAGAAATGTAAGGTTGGGAGTATCGTATCATTCTACTGATACTGATTGGGATCGAACCTGCCACTCCCAATGGGTGATGTAGCTAATCATCATTCATCCTCGTTAATGGTGAGAGCACTTGCCATAGGAACAAGTTAAATGCTTGGCAGCGAAAGGCACAAATGAAATAAAATACTTAAACAACTAGAAATGGCAAATAGTCACTCGTTCGATTTTGTGAACCTTTGAACCCGAATCATGCATGTAATGGTTAGGATAGTTACCTGTCTACACTTAGAAGAATGATGATGAATTTAGTAACGTAGAGTATAATGAAACTGAGCTCTCTCTAGGCTTCGTTGCTGCTTGACCTAAGTCAGGATAACTCCTCCTTCCAATCTCTCCCCAAAGGGGCTCTTCTTCGTTTTCAATCTAATCGCAAAGTGAGTCGCTTGCCAGTCTGTCCGCTCCTCTCAACACATCTCACTCAAGACTTCCCTTACGCTGATCAGTGAGTTTTTACCTTCCTATTATTGTAAGCTGCTCACTCCTTGCTTACCTGTTGTAAACCTTGCATCCACAATATATCAGGAAGTGGAAGTCTGCTTAACACTCGACTGTGCATAATTCAAATACCTGAGAGGACTGGACAGCTGGTGTAAACAAGTGAATGAACTTAGGTGAAATAACGCTTAGAGAAAGTTAAAATAAAAAATAATTAGATATTATGATAATATTTAAAAGTAATTTAGAAATAGTATATTTACATTCTAAGAAAACACGGACTGGTACACAAATACAGCTATCGAACTTGTAACATCGAAAACTTGACCAAATTTCCATTGCCAAGTTCAAACTTAACGTCCATCTACCCTACCTCCAAGTCTCTTGTGAACACGTAAAATATGAACACTATGCCGTGAAAACTTAAGTGAAAAACAGCTGCTGTTGTCCCGGCTCGGTGAGGTTGGTCAGTTTCAGAATGATCTTTCTTTAATCCACAAGGCTGGATATTTTTTTGGCAGGGAAATCTCTGATGACTGGACCATTAATGGACAAGAATGATTTTTCAATTATTTTTGTTACATTGTTAAGAAATGGTATACTGTAAGCTTTCAATCCCATTTTCTTTGAGGGGGTTAAGAACATCCCTGGCAGGGATAAAAATATATTTATTTTGTCGGGGATAATTTTTTTGTGGGGCGAATTCCAAGGCATCCTCCACGTTAATTGCGCACTGTATCAGAGATTATATGTTGTAATGAATTAAGTTAAATGTTTTAATATCCACGCATTGTAAAATAAATGTTTAGTTTTCGTACTTCATTCACTTAAAACGATAGTTCTTTCCGTTAAATGTACTACCGCTTGAGTGATGTACAGGGATTTATTGTACATATAGCTGTGATTTCGTAAAGGTTTTCAGTACCTCCCTAAATTCATCCGACAAAAATGTACCAGAAATACATTTGTCTGACAAGGGCAAAATGCCAATATTGAAAAAAAATCAATTTTAGGGTAAGGTGACGATTGCTCCTCGTTGCAATGTTTTTGTATAATTCCATTAGGGAACATTTATATTTTTTAAAATTCTAAATACTGTGAACATTTTTAAAAACTTTAGAACGAATAGAGATAAATTTCCTTTAGAGTCCATTGGGTTAAAAATGAATCTTCAAAAATTGACCTTTTTAAATGTTATGTTTAACGCTAGTGAAGGCATAAATATCTTACTCTTTCTCTCTTTCACACACACACATACACATATACACACACAAAGTGTAACAACGAATAGGGATATCACAGTGAATTTACCTGAAACTGCATGAGCACAGAAATATAGTATCAGAATGCAAACCAAAAAACATATCCTTTTGATCATTGACAAATTGAAAGTACAAATTGCTAAACATGATCACCTGAGTATGACGTCAGAGCTGAGTTATTCTGTCAACCTACCTTGTTCACTCGTAGTGGTAGACAAACAAGATACACAACTTCAATTATGGATTAAAAGTATATCATGAAACGATTATGATATAGTTTTATTAAATTCTGCAAGAATAAGCTTTCAATTAAATAACATTCTCATACTTCACTACTAAGATACGTATATGATGATATGTGCAAAAGATACAAGCTGATGAATAACATGAATGATCACAACACGTTATGAACTACAATATTAACGTTCATTTATGACATAGTTACACAATTTATCTTACGTTTATACATATGTACAAAGGCATACATTAGTATAAAGTAATATACAATAGCGTTTCACAATTGACAAAATCCTCTAATTCATTCAATTTAGTTCAAAAGTTTGTTTAACAGTTCTTTAACTAAATAATTTAGTCATATATGTTTATACTTTTTTCTAAAATATAGCAAATGTATTAAAACTCTCTGAGGAGAAGTGAACTTAGAAGTGTTGTTAATAGTATATTAGATTTGAAATGCTGTTCAATAAAGATATGCCTACAATTGCAGTGTGTATAATGCGTAATATATACAATCGGAATTAATCTGATTTTGCCTAGTAATATTTGATATGACATTTATAAGCCATGTAACAAAGGAGGCAGAAGAAATATTTATCGAAATAAATGACATGAAAATACATATTTATATAAATGAATGTTGAAATATTAACTTTCCTGTTTAGATGCATGTATAATAATTTCACTTTGAGAGTTTGCACACTTGACCACATATTATCAGCATTACCAAACATTTCAACTTGTAATTGTCTATGCTTGTGCTAAGTTTTTTCGTCTGATATGAAAATATTTCATTCAATATATATTTTTAACACTTTAACTACCAGGCCGAATTTTGCGTTTTCTTGTTGGAGGCCCGAGCTATTGTCATGGTGTGACGATACATTTTTTATTTGCTTTCAACTCCCACACCATCTGCCAGAATACTCAGAAACCAAGACTGCACGGTCTTTTTAGGATGCCAAGTAAAACGCGTACACATATTTGTTTACAAAGGAGATGTGTATAAGAACTATACACACTGCATACAAGTTGTGTATCAATGTGTACACAGAATTCACCCTATCCTGTGTATCGATATGCTACATTGGCAGTTAAAGTGTTAAATGAACAAAACTATTTTCAAATAACAATGAATTTCCCTAAAGTTAACCTTGATGGTATTGCTGTCCTCTTCCATCTACAGGCACCAAATAGGAAACTGATGCACCCAAACCTTGAGATGGAACCCTGACTAACTGTCTAAAGCCTTGTCTTGCAAATAGTCTTTGTGCTGCTTCAGAGAAACCTAGAGGACTCTCAACTGGTACTTGAGACTTCGGTTCATGATAAGCTTGCTCTTGATTGGCCGTCGTGTGTACTTCTGAACTTGGATTCTGCGCTTGAGAGTTCTCATTGATTACGGCTGGTTCATAAGTTTCACTTTGCTGCTGATAAGATGCCTGGTTAATTTTGGGGGGTGGAGTAGCATACGATCGCTGTTTCTTGGTGGTTTGTAGGTAGTAATGCTCGTCAACGGAAGCAGGGCCTGGGGCTTGTGTGGTGACAACGGGTTTGCTTACGGAAGCTACTTTGTAGCCGGCTTGAATTAGAGCTGCCAGATCGTCTGATGTTAGGTACTGAGGTTTGCTTCCCGAAGCATACTGTTCCTGGCGAGTTCTGGTGTCAAGTGGTTCTTGAGGAACAATAGACACTGTTTTCCTGCCTGTGTTTGATTGAACTGGACGAGTAGATGTCAGAGGGATTGTTGGAGAAGGGCGTGAGAAAAGCCCTCTGCCTTGTGAGAGTAGAGTGGATATCAGGGCAGCATCTGCATCCTGAGCTTGGGAGGACTTCTGGCTGGTCGGAACTCTGATGTAGGTAGAGGGATCGGGTAGAGTCTCAGTTGGGTACTGTCTACCAGTAGGTTCCTGTTGCCTCTCTGGGAGCTGGTAGTCGTAAGCGGCGGGGTTTACCTGAAGAGGAGACGCTACGACTTGTCTTGGGGGAGGAACCTGTGACTGCTGATAAGGATGGAGTTGATCCTGGGTGAGGGGGATTGAAATTAGATGAGGTCCAGCCTGTCTCGCTGAAGGGACAACCGTGGCGACACCAGGTATGGACGATGGATGCTGCTGTTCCTCAGGTTGTACATGTGATAGTCGGGCTTGTTGGGAAGCTTGGCTTGCATACTGAGGAAACTGTTGTGCAAACTGTTGTGAAAACTGTGCCTGCGCTTCAGCTTGAGAAGGTTGATCTGGTCCTTGGAAGCTTGACAGATATAGCAAGGAAGGGTTTCCTGAACTGGCGCCGGTTGTTGGGTTCGGTGACGGTACATCGGAAAGAATCTCCTGAAGTCTGGCGTTATGGGCAGACAATGCATGACTCGGATTGAGCGAATGTTGTTGAGGAACTCCAGGAGGTGTCTGTCCAGAAACTTGAGGATCGATTGGAGACAGCTGTTCGGGAAATCCAGCGGAAGTGTCTTGGTAAACAGGTTGCGCCTTGGGTCGTAGACGTCGACGATTCTTTACCAGAACTATGATAGGCTCTACCTTCCTCTGTGGGATAGCCACAGGAACTTCCTGCAGATAGTTTGGTTCAACGGGCTGCAGCACTTGCTGCCTTGGTGCTGCGGAGACATACCTTGAAGCATCGTCCGGTGCCGGCTGTCCAGATCTTGTTGCCAAATACTGCGATGCATAGGCAACCTCCTCTTGCGATAACCCTTGGCTTGGCTGAGTGCCTTGCTTCTGACGCTCGGTCAGGAGAGCTTGCAGGAGCTGAAAGTACGCAGGAGGAACGTTAGTCTGCGCGATCGCTGGCTGCTGAACGGGGGACGAAATGGTTCCTTGGCGCTCGAGGTCAACTTCCTGCAGGTACTGCTGATTTGGTGAATAGCTAGGTGGAGGTCTGTAACTCTGCGCCTGTGGATTGGCTGACCTCTTTACCAGATTGTTGGTTTCTATTGGTTCTATCTCCAAATAGACCACCTCCATTGTAAAGCATCTCCCTCCGCATAACGCCAACATCCCTGTAAATAAACAAGACTGAATTAAGTTTCTGTAACGACTCATAGAATGTTGACATAGATTTATTTGTTTGTGCTGGGTTTCTGCCTCTCAAGGTTAACCACGACGACGAGGATGAGTCGAGGATAGAACTACAAAGGAATATTTCTACTCAGGATTCAAACCTAGTGCACACAAGAAAGTAAATAATAAAACTAAAAAAATATAAAATATATCCCACATTACTTAAATTAAAACAAACTAGTTTCACGCCTCATGTAAACCAAGCATGTACTAGTTACCAGAACAGACATCGTAATTAATTAGAAAAGAGTATTGTAACATTCTGTAACCATATTAATAGTTAATAAATACAATAGTTAATAAAAATAAACGGGGGAACCGTACAGCTTCCGCGGAACAGACGTCCTGGTTTAAAATTAAGGCACCAGAACAATAAACGCACACCCCCGAATGTTTGCGGGTGGAGAATTGGCACAACTAGGCTAGTGCCCCGGACTTCAAACTAGTACAAGACAAAAAAAAAAAAAACACTAGTTCGCCTGTCTTTTCGTATGCTGCGAATATGTGAACTATGTCAAAATAGAATTGAAACATGCTGAATATCTTTGAGAGGAAAGTTTTTGTAGGATATTTGGCCCTGTACAGGACGGGGAGCTATGGAGAGCAAGGTATAATATAGAAATTCTATAGTCTTTACAAAGACAGATATTGTAAAGGATATAAAAAATATTATGGCTAAAAAGAGCAGGGGATGTTAGGAGGATGGCAGAAGATGAGATTCCAGGAAGAAAGAGAGGAATAGGAAGACCGAATACTAGATGAGAGGACAATGTAGCAAGGAATGCCCGTACAGCTAGAGTAAGAGATTGGAGAATTGCATATATGAATCAGAACTGTTGGCGAAAATTTCATATGGACGCCAAGGCCTACTCCGGGATGTAGCACCGAGGAGGGAGTGAGAAATGGAAAGTGTACATGTTTATCCCAGTTCATTGTTTCTAATGTACTACGGAATCTGTGTATTGATTTAGTGAACATCGTTTTATGCGCTTGGAAGAAGTGTTGGAAACCTTTGAACATCAAACGGGCCGGTTTCTGTCTCCGACGGTATGCTTGGTTTAAGCTTGACGAAAGAATGAAACTCAAACGAAAGAATAGTCTTACTTATTGTTACAAACTTGCAACCCACAGGGGTAGATGTCGCAATGCATTGAAATTCAAACCTTACGCGGCACGGCGACAACAAAAGAGACGGAAAAAATCCAACAATTTTTCTTTGTTTTGGAGTTCTGTTAAACACAAGCGTTATTGCGATTGTTGTAACTGTAAGATCTTCACTGCTGACATATTTTGAAGCCTTGACGCCAGACACAGCAATGCACACAGAATGTTGTGCACGGTAACAAGCGGTTCTTAGCGTTGCTCGCTTTATTAACTCTCCACCGTGTTTAGTGTTCGTTAGTGATATTACAGTAATGTCGGGTAGAGATCGCGATGTGCTAAGAAAATTCCCGTCCGGTGCGTCTAAGAGAAAAAGAAAATCTGAAATAACAAAACAGAATAAAAGTTAATGTGGTTCACTGATGAAATATCTGAAAACAAATGCAGGGGAAAGTGTTGCAAGTGATGTTAATGAAATATATTAAGATGAGTGTCAACCGGTACATTCAGAGGATGGTGCATGTGTAGATCATAGTGTAAGTGAATTACATTGTGTTACTCCTATAGAAGATAATTCGAGTTCCTGTTCGTCGGTAAGCAAAGTCTTAGCGGAACCAAGTTTCAAAGATCCAGGTAAGTGGATATTACCTGTAAGCGATCAACAGCGCTGCAAAATAGTACGCAACGGTCCATTGCGCTCTTTGCTGAGTGACGAACAGTACCCAAAGGATGATCAGAGTAGACATTTTAGCAATTTTCACTATCACAGAATAATGAAAAATGGCGAGAACTTGAACAGACGTTGGTTAGTATATTCCGTCTCTAACAATTGCTTTTTATGTTTTTCATGTAGATTATTCTCTGTAACAAAGACCTCCCTAGTGCTAAGCAGATCTCATGACTGGAAACATGAGCAGTGTGTTACAGAAACATGAAAACAGTGAAAGACACATCAACTCCATGTTAAAGTGGCTTGAATTAGAACAGCGTTTGTTAGAAGGGAGTTCTATTGATCATGTAACACAGTCACGTATTCAGGAAGCTAAAAAACTCGCCATGCTATCTATAGAGAACGATATCGCCTCAACTCTGGACTATTCAGAAATTGTGAGCGAATTCAGCTCCAGGAAGAGCAGAGAACGACATTTTTAGGGTGAGTAAAATAAAATGATAATATTTTCACTTTCATACGTTTATTATTATTGTTGTTGTTGTTAAAATTTTGCTAACGTATGACTGGAGATTTTGTATTGAACAACACTGTGTTTCAAATTTAGAAAACGGAAGGGGGCCTCGCGATAAGTTGCTACGCCACTGTTGGTATATGTGAACTGTGCATGCGGAAAGTTTTCATCGCAACGCTACCACAAGTGTAAACAATATATGCTCAGTTAATAATAATGAAGAAATGGAAGAGACAGTAGATGTTACGAGAAATAAGTTTATAAAAGGAATATTTCAGTAACCATAATTCATATTGCTTCAAGAGTGATAGTATATGTTTCACACCAGAAAAAGTGTAGATGCAATATATATACAGAATGCTTTCAAGTTCTAAGGTCTCCTATTTTCTTTCCTCCAGGAACGTGAGCAGACAGAAACATGGAAGTTATTTAATAGCTGAAGGCTGTCCGAAACTGTTGACAGACATCACCTCCATCTGTTGGATCTGTACACACAATACTGTGTGATGGCCTAAAAATACGGTTTCTCCCAGATGGGTGTGGCGAACGTAGGTTCTTCTTCGAACTTCCGTACCCACAGACGTACTTTTTCATGTCTATGATGCCTTCGCAACATTTTTCACTCGACTGACAATGCTTCAAACCCCAGGCGGCGCCACGAGTTTTCTATGAACTGAACAATGCAACCGACCATCTCGGATAGACCATGTATTCAGACATCTTTTAAAATATTGTGTCATTACTTAAAAAGAATAGGAGACCTTAGAATCTGAATGCACCTCGTATATATCGATTTCAATTTGTACAAACTTCATTCATGCATTAATAATGATATACATACACAGGAAAACAGTGTGGCTAGATATATATATCCCATTTGCATAACTCAAATATTCATCAAAGCAGCAGACGTGGACTGGTGACTACTTAATTTCAGTGCGCCCAACCATTCGAACTCAATCCTTGTCTACTTGAACCTGACAGGCCGGTTCAACGCCTGTGAATGAGAATGGTGGGTGTGGTCGAGCGGTGAAAGTTTTTTAAAAACTCATTCACTTCCTCCCCGCTCAATGTGAGATATTATCAAATACGTTCTAACAGACATGTGCATTGCAGCTTGAGGAAAGCAAACACTGAAATGTCTCACGGAATTTATTGATATCAATCTAACGTAATATAACTTTAATTAGATATGCCTATATATGAACTTATTAGTTAGCCCTACTTTCCGTTATGTTTTTACACATTTTCAAACGTACAAACTATTTTTTTTTTTAAAAAAAATTCTCGTTTGTGTTGTTACATATATTCAGAGTTATATGGTAGGTATGCTACGTACTCCGAGTGCCGCCTGAACGAGCACTACTATGGGCCATCAACGCAAATCAATGTTTGTAAAGAGCCACAAAATAGAAGGAAAATTTCGAAGTCTTTAAGTGACAACGCAAACTAATGTTCGTAAGCAGCCACAAAAAAGAAGGGGATGTTCAAAGCCTTTAAGAAAGAACGCAAATCGATGTTCGTAAACAGCCACAAGATAGAAAGAAGGAAATCCATGTTGGAAGGCAGCCACAAAATGCAAGGAAATCGATGTTAGAAGACAGCCACAAAATAGAAGGAAATCTATGTTAGTAAACAGCCACAAAATACAAGGAAGTCGATGTAAGAAAACTGCCACAAAATAGAAGGAAATTGATGTTAGAAGAAGCCACAAAATACAAGGAAATCTATGTTAGAAGACAGCCATAAAGTACAAGGAAATCGATGTAAGAAAACAGCCACAAAATAGATGTTCAAACCTTTAAGAAAGATCGCAAATAGATGTAAGAAAACAGCCACAAAATAGAAGATATTCAAAGCCACTAAGAAATAACGTAAATCGATGTTAGTAAACAGCCACATAATAGAAGGAAATCGATGTTAGAAAACAGCGACAAGATAGAAGGAAATCAGTGTAAGAAAACGGCCACAAAATAGAAAGAAATCGATGTTAGAAGACAGCCAGAAATTAGAAGATGTCCAAAGCCTTTAATAAAGAACGTAAATCGATATTCGGGAACAGGCACAACGTATAAAGACTTGAAGAGCTTCTCCAATCTATTCTTTAGTGTAGGGACGGCACTACCCTACCTGATTTTTGCATTTGTCTTCAGACCAGTGCTAAATTTTGCAATTTCCAACGCCAACCGTGCAATATTAATCAGCAAGTTAACGCTAATACTGTTGTTATTAGGGAGCCTCCATAGGCCAGACTGTGATGTCATAGGTTACTTTGTTCGAAGTCCACTCTACGCTCAGATAGTCTCATGTGGACCAACCGCAGAGCAAGGTGAGTCCAACGGAGATCGAACCCCGGAATCTCTGCAAGACGCCGTCGGCGTGTGAGAACTGAGAGGAAACTGAGATCCTAGTAGTCAGACTAAGGAAAAGGGTTTTTCCAGAAGTTTCCATCTGAGAGGATGTAAGTTTGTATTTAGAGTAAATTTAGAGTGAAAATTAACACAAATTGGATATTTGTGAAAAACTTTAGGGGATGTTGAGGAAATTTCGGAAATTTTGTACTTACACTGTACAAAGCTGACTGATTAAATACCGATCTAAGACCATCTACCGTAAAAATACCCATAGCCTTTATTTAGATTAATGTTAACAGCCATGACATAATAAATTAATGAACATGATTTTAATGATTGAGGTTTTAAAGTATATTTATGGTTCACACAACTAATATTTATAAACGATTATCTTTGTACATGATAAAATATTCAATCTGAACAAAACAGTTGATTTACGTTTTGTAAATTAACAGGTAGACTGTTAAATTTTAACGGTAGAATATTGTAGGCCTAAAATTAACGGTAACATCTAACAGTGGACCACCCTTTCTGCACTCGCCAGAGAATTGTTTACTACTTTATGTTGGATCATAAATTACACTGAAGCGACAGTGTATTCTGTACATAAGGCATTTAGTGCAGCAATTTTATCTGCAATAACTATTGCTATTGAAATATAATGTCATTTCGTAAGAGGGAATAGGGAACTTATTCTTATTTTATTCAAGTTGAGAATTGTTAATGAACTTTGAGTTTATTTTTAAATTCTTTCAGGGCGACATCTACATTCAGTAAACGAAATAAAATTATGCACTGTCATTGTGTAAACTCTACAGCGGCATTCTTCTGTGGTCGTGGGTTCATGGACAGGAGTCGTTTAGACAATTGCATAAGGAGTGAAAGTAGTCTTGAATTGGAGCAGCGACCAGCGTGACTTTCGCATGCTAAAAAGGAGGTGAAAAAAAGAAGATTATGTAAGGTGGGTGGTGGAAAAACGAATGTCGCCTAAGCGTAGAAATTCGTAATTAAATAAAAATATCCTCGCTAGGAAAAAAAATAAACTCATTAAGCTCTGAAGCAATGTGGTATAATATGTTCCTTGCCTCGCGTTCAGGCGTAACGGTGAGAATCAGTTTTCCAAGAAGTGCCTGAGGAAAATCTCAAGCAAGACATCAAACTGAGAGATGCAAGGGCGTGCTGAAAATGGGATTCGGGGGCTAGACACCCATCCGAAATATAATTATCAGTGAGAAACGGATTTTGTAAACATTTCTGAGTTGGCTTTCTCGGGCTCTTTTAACGTGGTTTCTTAAACGATTACCGTGTAAGTGTGTGTGTGTGTGTGTGTGTGTGAGGGAAGGGTGATATATGACATTTATAAGAAGCTTAATAAAATGTACACGAAAATAAAAATAATAAGTAGCCTAATAAAATGTAAGTAAACACTTTTATAATATGTTCAATATTAATTTTTCAATCTAAATTCCTTACTTAATTTAATTTTGCAAGTTCTAATTAGTTTTATTTAGAAAGTTTTACAGAAGATGCTTCATATAGCCTATTAATTTTTCTACATAAACCAAAATATTTTTTGAAAATTAGAGTAATATCTAATGTATAGGCTGATTAGTTAGTTTTTATCAATCTGTTTAATACCAAATTAACGCCAAATTTCTCTGAAAAGTTCAAGGACACACACAATGAGAGATGTAAATATAAATTAAATTTTGGTAAAGGGAAGTTGTTACTTTATTCATACTTGGCTAAATGAGTATGTTAGGGAGATTTCAGACCGAAGCGACACGGGGTTCACACCGAAGTGACAAACGACAAGTGACACGGGCAGCAGCAATCTCAAAATGAAAAAAAAAAAGATATAGGCTCTTATGTGACATGGACATATGCGATATGATGTACAAGGTTGAGGAAACGGTCCAGTTCGAGAGTTACGTTCAGCTTGTCATGTTACCCAGGTACGAAAGGTTGCATTTATTTCTGAGTGTTCGTTTCCAAGTGACATGTGTCGCTTGTTTGCCAGACGCTTCGGACTGAAAGCTCCATTAAAGGTGTACATATATTACAAATTAGCACTTCTGATCGGAAGATATTCCTAAAAAATAAAATCTGGTGTAATTGTCGAGAAACATGTGAGATTCAATGGAGCTTCGTCCGCCAAGTTCGCGTAATATTGATTTATTTTTCTATTTCCAGGGTCTATTGAGAGGGAATCTCTGACACCCATACACCCCCCCCCCTCCCGTTACTTCGGATCCTCATAGTATGGCGGAACAAATTCAGAAAGGGGATAAATGATGATTACTGAACCTGATAATTCCACTCACAAATTCTGAGGTTAACCCAACTTTCCACACAGCTCAATGGTTCAAACCGTCTCTTCGTAATGAAATATTATTATTTTCCATACCTGAACACTGCTGTACAAAATGTCATTTCAAGATGTAGATTAGTAATGCCTTACAGGAAGGTAAGCTAGCTTTCACATACCTAACTGCATTATATTGTAAAACTATACAGTTTTAATTACACTGGTCGACATGGGTTCTGATGTTTGGAAACTAATTGTGGTTTCTGAAACTACATTTGATGCTGATTTCAGAAGTGACCTTGTTTTTGTTGTATCACCCTCAGTTATTTAGAAATCTTTATTGTTGTATAAATCGTAATTCCTGCCCAGAAATTAGAAGTTAATAATATTTCCGATAGATGGCAGTGCACCTCTTATCACATTATATGATTAACAAAATTGCTGAAGAGGCCTAGTAACAATGAATGATTCAATAAATTTGTTTTTAAGTTTTGTTATTCGATACCAACTAATGCAAATAGTACAGTTTTTAATTTATTTACCGTGTATAAGGTTACGTGATCCGAAAACCTTAGTTAAGTGTATTGTAGATATTATATATGTAAATAGCAGTAGGGAATGCAAAATATTTGATAACGTTTTCGTCATTGTCGATAGTTCGTGCTGTGTTGTGTCGAGAGACAATGTCGTCGTCGTCCAGGAAGTGTTTGAACTCGCCCCATGTATTCTGTTACATTTGTGGAAGCTATGTAGTGAACAGGCAAAGACAACGTATCACCACATTTGTGAGGTCTGCTTGCCACGAATATTTTGGTGTTAAAGTAGGTGATCAGGACAAAAACTGGGCCCCGCATGAAGTTTGCAAAACATGTGTGGAAGCTTTGCGATTGTGGAAGTGTGGCAAGAGGAAAGCATTGCCATTTGGAATACCAATGGTATGGCGGGAACCAAAAAATCACATTGATGACTGCTATTTCTGTGCTATAGATGTTAGCGGTTTCAGTGCTAAGAACAAGAGCAATGTGAGCTATCCCAAAAATTATTATTTCTCACATAAATATTGTACACAATGTGAGAAAGGCTTCCCTAATCGTTATTTAAGGTTTCCCCTATGTTGTAACTAAGTGCTTGTTTGGCAACAAAAAGTTACCAACCTTCTATGAACAAACCTTCAAATTGCCTAGATGTGATGTGTCACACTCCTGTCAGATGGCGCACCAATCAAAACCTAATGAATATTAGGAATAGAGAACAATAGACCTGAAGCTATTTGCTGAATGTTAACACTATCGTTTACAATTTTTGATTGGAAATCTGTTGAAATTAAATGGAGTTATATGAATAATTCTTCAATGAAATTTGGAGTAGAGAAATATTCCTTTGTAATAATTACTTCGATCAAAAATAAAAGTAAAGTAAAAAAGGACCAGACAGAAAATGTAGAAAATTAAAAATGCTTAATATGATGTTTTACTGTAGCATATTAATTATATATTTATACCTTGCAAAGAAAATAATATAAAGAGAAGTTATTTTAGACCCTCCTGAAGAACATAATAAATGTTCCCAAATATCATATGCCTGGGTCGACTCAAATTTGCAGCCAGCAAATTTTAGTCTATTTGCTTTAGTGCTTACCATCGCCCCAAGTGCGCATGCGCTGACTGGACGAGTCCATTGTCAAATTAGGAGTGGAACGGATAAGGGAAACAGATTCCGTGAAAAACGTCTGCTGCTGAAACAACATTGATGTTTCAGGCATTGTAAGTAGTTGACAAAATTCGTTTAGAGGAGAGTTAAGAATTGTAACGGTCGTCCAAACAGGGAAAAGCGAGCGGTAACGAACAAAACAACCAAACGCATACAAACGAAATAATTTTCTAAAACCTACAGCGTTTCGTCCATGTTTCTACCTACCTCCCCTATCGCGAATAGATTCGTCCACTCGAGCTAGTATCGTCTTCCGCGGTGGGACAGTACAATTGCCGTCTTTAATATGATTATAATCGTTACCATTGGATTTAGAAACTTGAAAGCAATGGAAATTGAAAGTGAAATCTGCATGGACTGTAACAATAACAAATGAAATGTCACTTCCTTTACCGTTTTCATTACACAGATAAAAATAGTATTAACCTGCAAATTATATTTTTAGATCTTCAGTAACGTATTTGTCAAATAACTCTGTACGTATGTCACCTATCAAAAATAAGGTTTTTGTAGGTACCGTCGCTATTGTCTTGCGCTGTAAGAATACAGTCAATATAAAGAAATACGCGTGTCTATTGAGAAATCCTATTGGCTGTTCGAATAGCAACTGCGCAGAAATCTTGCGCGTAGGAGTATAGTGCATATGATAAAGCCATATATCACTCAATGTAGGTGATATATTGAAGTTGTGGGATCTTAAAATATGACCTCTACAACTGCGACCAATATATTCATGTTCAAAATAACACGAGAACTAACATACAGAGAAGGAACTACTACTCATAAATCACGTGGTTTTGTTTACATTAACTTCGTCCTCCCAATCTTTATATTTGAGTTAATCCATATGCTGACAGAAAATAGTGTCTTTATTGTTTGAAAATTTTAAATTACGTCGACATTTTCAATGCGAATTATGTCAAGCACTACAATTTGGAATTCTAAAGTAAAAGTTTGAAATCTGTTTCAACTGCGATTGCTTCTTTATAATGTATCTGAGTCTTAAGTTCACTTATTCCGAACTCAGTGGCGGAGTGGTTAGCACGACGCGCTAAGATAGAGGTCTCGGGTTCGAATTCCGGCCTGGGTGTGGATCTTCTTTGTGTCCACCAATTTTATCATATCGTCCTCATGTTCGCGATAGGCAAAGGTTGGCCGAAAGGCGAAGTAAAATAAACCAATCAATCACGTTCGCTTATACTTACGTGTATTCTAATTCAACTGACACATTTTGTCTGAATTTGTCTTATTTGTTCCTTTTATTATTCTGATTATGTTAATTTGAAGTTAATTTTTTGGGTGCGCCAGCCCCTTACCTTATCCAAAATATATATCAGAACACAATTGTGCCATAACTTGAATTTTTTTAAAATTTGAATTCAAAACTTTGGGTGCGTCAGCACTTAGGCTATTTTGCACCCGACACATTATACGGGGTCCAGCCCCTTACCATAACTAAAATTTCACAATTGCAGTGTCGTGTTACTAAAATAATAACATATTCTGACTTTCGTTAAAAGCTGAGGCTGTAAAGGGACACTCAGCACACACAAGGACAAAAAGCAGGATAACACACACAAAATTATAATGGCCATAGCGTCAGTCGCCAGAGCCTCGTTCGTCTGCAAAATGCAGTCCAGCGTATACTACGTGGAAGTGAGGTTGACTTTTGGGCGCCTACGTGGAAGGTCACCCCCTTATATCCCTATTCTGATTATGTAAACTACCTACTTTAATCCGGGCAAAATGCTGGTCTCCAATATTAATCTCATGAAATAAATAGGTATAGATGGCAGTATAATTCACATAATATTATCCAGCTGCGAATTTATACTGCAACTACATATTATTTGTTCATTGTTTCTCCATATTTGTATAATTATACACCATCATTACATTGTTTCCTCTTGTCTAACAATTTAATATCACTAATATTTTATTTGTCCCTGTTTTGAAAATGTTTGGTGAAGATTGTCACGATTCCTTCTATATATAGTGGCTCCGGAAAGTATTCGTCAGCAGAGCACAGTTAGAACATTTTCCAGTTAGAGCATTTTCCAAAAAATGAAAAGCATGAGCAAAATGTAATACCGACGCACTTCCACATTCGTTATACGAAAATCAAGATAAAAATCAAAGATATTGCCTGCTGTGTTCGAATACAATATAAATATCGAAAATCATGTCGTATTACGCACCAAACTATAGGGTGTTTCATAAAGTGCGCAGTTTTTAAATCGCTTGTCATTTTTTTTGTTTGAAGGTTGGCAACACTGTTCTTATCATTTTCGTAATCTCTGATCACTCCGATTATTACTTGAGCAATTTCTAGGCATTTGTTCAGTTTAGTTGCCATGGAGCGATTCACTATCGAGCAACGCGTCGTTATCTTGAAAACACATTACAGAAACGGGGAGTCTTATGCACAGACAATTCGTAATCTTCGCGCGATCTTCGGACTTAACTATGCCCTCACTGCAACAACAGTTAGGAGGTTGGTGAAGAAATTCGAGATATCCGGGTCAGTTGCAACCATAAATTCGCCTGGGCGAGAATGTAGTCGTCGAACGGATGAAAACATGGCAGTAGTGCAAGACAGTGTGAATGCTAGCCCCGCGAAGTCACTTCGCCGTCGTTCACAACAGTTGGGGATATCGGTATCCTCAATGCAACGAATACTGAAAGAAGACCTTCATATGCACCCTTACAAGGTTCAGTTGACGCAAGAGATCAAAGTAACCGATCATGCGAAACGAAGAAATATGCCATATGGACATATGCCAGACATCATTTTTCACTTTTAAATCGCATAGGGGCATAGCTGGACACTTTTCACTTTTCAATTATTAAATCGTAGTGAATGTGTAAAATAATAAAAATAAAAATGTCAACTTTCATGCAATTTTGGCTGAGTTATTGCATTTTCAAAAACTGCGCACTTTATGAAACACCCTTTAGTATTCGTCTGCTACATAATTGCATGAAGCCACGTCACCTAGGTACTCGCTTTTGAGACGCAAGGTGAATCTCTTTTAGTGGAAGTACGAGCTTTCTTCCGTGGCAACAGGGCCTGTGTGGAGAAATGTAGCGCAAATCGGAGGAAACTACCGAAGAGGAAAGGCGTATTGTGGTGAGTTTGTTTCGTAGTGGTAAATCTTTCACAGACGTAAGCAAAATACTCAGTAGGCCCATCACCGACACACGAACATACAAAAATGCCCCAAGAAATGGCCGACCTCCAAAGCTAACACAGAAAGAAAAACATGTGCTAGTGTGGAAAGTTGTGAAAAATCCGAAAGTGTGTGCCCCAAAGCTGGCTATTGAGGTTCCAAATGAAGCTGGAAAAACGATCTCAGCAGAAACAGTAAGAAGTGTTCGGGGAAGAACTCCCCGTAGAAAACCGTACATCAGCAAACGCAGCAGGCAAAAAAGGACTGACTACGCCAAAGCACACAAAAATGACACCTATGACTACTGGAAGAAAGTCATATTCACAGATGAGAGTAAATTTAATCTTTTCAAGTCAGATGGACGGGTCATTGCGTGGCGGAAGAAGACCACAGAACTGGCTGAGAAAAATCGTAAACCGACTGTGAAACATGGTGGAGATTTGATACTTGTATGGGCGTGTATGAGTGCCATTGGTGTTGGGGATCTGTGCTTTGTGGAGGGCATCGTGGATCATAAAGCGTACATCAACATCGCAAACGTGTACAGGATTTGGGTCTATCCGATGGATACATCTTCACCCAAGATAATGACCCTAAGCATACGGCTCACAACACCAAGTTGTGGTTACTCTGCAATACACCACATTGGATGGAAACACTTCCACAATCTCCAGATGTTATTCCCATAGAGCATGTGTGGTATATGCTGGAGGAAAACATATGCAAACGCAACATTCCTAATACAAATGATCTGAAGAGAGCTCTAATGACAGAATGGCGAAATATTTCAAAGGAAATGACATGTAATTTGGTTCGATCAATGCCACGAAGAATGGAAGCTATCCTAATGGTCATAACCAAATAATTTCTTATTTTGCTCCTCATTAGATGGTCTAAAAATGTTATGTTTGATTTCTCGCTAGTGTCAGTGGTTTTGCAGAAATTTCCAATATCATCTTTTAAAACGGTAATTTTCTTGTTCTTTATAGGCTTCAAATTGTATCCTAAACAATTTTCTGTATCTTGATAATTTCCCCTCCTCTCATCTACAATATTTTCCAATCTTCTCCTCTCCTCTCCTCTTCTATTTTCTACTCTACTCTACTTTCTACTCCTCTTCTATTCTCTACTCTACTATACTCTCTACTATACTCTCTACTCCTCTCCTATTTTCTACTCTACTCTCCACTCCTCTCCTATTTTCTACTCTACTCTCCACTCCCCTCCTATTTTCTACTGTACTCTACTCTCCACTACTCTCCTATTTTGTACTCTACTCGCCACTCCTCTCCTATTTTCTATTCTACTCTACTCTCTACTCCCCTCCTATTTTCTACTGTACTCTACTCTCCACTCCTCTCCTATTTTCTACTCTACTCTACTTTCTACTCCTCTTCTATTCTCTACTCTACTATACTCTCTACTCCTCTCCTATTTTCTACTCTACTCTCCACTCCTCTCCTATTTTCTACTCTCTACTCCCCTCCTATTTTCTACTGTACTCTACTCTCAACTACTCTCCTATTTTGTACTCTACTCTTCTCTTCACTCCTCTCCTATTTTCTACTCTACTCTTATCTCCTATTTTCTACTGTACTCTACTCTCAACTACTCTCCTATTTTGTACTCTACTCTCCTCTTCACTCCTCTCCTATTTTCTACTCTACTCTACTCTTACCTCCTATTTTCTACTCTACTCTACTCTTATCTCCTATTTTCAAGGACCTCCCCGATGGTTCAGTGGTAGCGTCGTTGCCCTGTAAACGAGGTGTCCCGGGTTCGATACACAGTGGAGGCACATAGTGGTTCCGATCCCATTTTAAACTGTAGGTCCAGTCCCGATTAGCCTTACTGTGCATAAAGTGGATATAAAACATAAAATTAATCCTATTTTCTACTCTACTATACTCTTCACTCCTCTCCTCAACACTATTTTCCACTGTTCTGCTGTCCTCTCTTTTCCACTTCTTCTCTTCTCTGCTCCTCTCCACTCCACTCTCTTGCACTCCTTCCTCCATCACTCATTTACACTTCTCTCCTCTTCTCTTCGCTCCCAGATTCCTTCTAGGGAAGAACCAAGATCTGCTCACGTAAGAAGGGAGGCTTGATTTATTTTGGACTGAACTAGGAACGTGAATGCAGAACACGTCGAAGAGACTCTTTCCAATTTGTTTAGCTTGGAGTTACATATACAAAACACGTTTCTTAATTTGTTGTGGATTTGTCGTAGCTTCAAGTTATTCGTAGATTTCCTGAGACATGAAGAACACTTTCACCACGGAATTATCAAGGAAGGCTGTGGAACTCCGACATACGATGCAGTTCAACATTCGTGCCGTGCAGCAAAATTCGTGTTAGGGCAAATTCGTGAAGCTTTTTCTCACATTGGCAATTTTTCTTTTGTTTTGACGTTTCTTTTACCACCCACACACGCTATGTATCTATCTATGCATATGTGTGCCGGCATCCGTGGCGGAGTGGTTAGAACAGAGCGCTACGAAGTCAGGTCGTCCGAGTTCGAATCCCGGCCTGGTCATGAGTGTTCTTCAGTGGCGGCGATTAGGCGGGACGTTGGGACAGTTGCCCTAAACAAGGGAAAGTAAACTGTCGTGTCCTTGCCCCCCCCCCCCAGTTTTGGATTGGATTGGATTGATTTGGTGTTTTAAGTCCACTTTATGCACAGTAAGGCTAATTGGGACTGGGCCTACAGTTTAAAGTGGGATCCGAACCACTATGTGCCTCCACCGGGTATCGAACCCGGGACCCCTTGATTACAAGGCAACGACGCACCTATGCGCCATCGGGAAGGCCCCCCAGTTTTGGAACCCAATCGCCGCCACTGGTGTTCTTTGTGAATGGGCCAATCAATTTCATCATACCATCACACATCCTCATCTTCTCGACCAAATGTGACAGAAAAGCGAAGTAATATAAGCCAAATTAAACCAAATCAAGTCTATCTTCATATAATATGACTAATTGTGTTTGTGTGTGGTCAAACACACACATGCATAAACAATAAATTTGTATTTTTTGGGAATATATGAATTCCAGTTTTGCGTAGCCGTGGGTGTATTTAGGTGCGTGTTTATTTATGCTATTTATTTATTTATACTAGTATTATATTGCTGAAAAACAGCTGGCTGGCCTTAGTACAGCAGTACGTATACATGTAAATATATAAAAGTCATAACTTTATAATACAACATTGAATGATAAAGATTTGACTGTACAAAAGAAATACTAAATACTAGCATTTGGCACACATTTATTTACATTTAAAATATTAGTAGAACTGCTTTTATTTACTAGATGTCCGTCTAATTTAAGGCCATCGTGCACCGTAGCAACAACACTAAACTTATTATTACCACTTGGGATAATATCAACAGATGAAAATGTTTGTTTACATGCACTGGTCTGAGCATTACCAGATGGCGGACAGAACTTGGTTCTGTTGCCATTTTCATTGTAGCTTACTTTAGATGGTTTGTTGAGAGTCGATGCATATGAACTATGATTAAATACAGTCGATACTTGATCATGCAGGCTAATATTGGAGCTTTTGAGAACAACAACTTCTGCTCGAAGAGATTTCACTTCCTCGATTAGCCTATCGTGTGATGAAACGAGTTCACTCAAAACTGAAGCAAAACTAATGCAATTATCGCACTCATTAACTTGAGAATTATCTTCACAAAAACTTACTTCACTATCAGCTGAATAATCCAATTTATCAGCACCTTTGCGACCAACACTAGCAAGAGAGCTGGGTGTAGGAGTGACGGGTGTCTTACAGTGGCGTAGCGTTAAAGTACGCCCGGCGTTCTCAGATTTAGAATTTCAAAAATGCGTAAATGCTGTGAATATAAAGTAAAACGTGACTAATTTCATTTGTGTTTGACCTTCATGGCATTATAATAGCTATTTTTCGCGATCCGCTTGCAACGCTCCACTAACAACACTCGTTCTAGCATATTTTTTCAATGCCTTTCCTGGCCGGACGCCTTTCTGGAGGGAAAGCTTCGATCTCTACAGCACGCGCGTAAATGCTCTCTCGTACGCCAGCGTACGGAGCAGAGGTCTACCGTGATTGGTTCATGTGACCCTTCCTGCCTTCTGAAGCAGACGACAGCGGCAGAATTCCTACCCGGTTCTTCGCGCTCATGCAACTCGTGCTATGTGATGCTACAATACTCAATATTGACTGACGTAACTTCACCAATCTCAAATATACCGCTTCTTAATGGCCACTGCATTGTATAATTTATCGCACGAACAGCGATGTGCATTAGAAACTAAAAGATCAACACATTTTTTGCCAAATAAGTTGGTGAAGTCCTCGTGGTAGAAATTCAGCCTGTGGCTGCTCTACCACTTAACCGGCAAAACTATTATTTTTCTTATTGTTATTATTTTTTCGTTATTTTCTAACTGCTTAATATTGTGTCAATGGAAATGTTTAGCATTCATTTGAAAACTCTTAACATCGAATGGTCTCTGGACAAAATTATTCAAAAACGTTTATCAGCATTCTCAAGATGTAATAAACAGTGGTCTGAATTACTAATCGGCACTGTTACGTCAGTAGAGTGTACAATATTTGGATCATCGACCCACCTCCGTGTGAGAGTGCTTTGCACAGTGCGCCAAAACGACAGAGGTCCCTGGTTCGAATGCTTGCGTGAGCACGTGTTCTTTGTCAGTGTCCCTTCATCAATATCATCACTCATATTCATATTCGCGATTAACCAAAAGTGGTAGAAAAGCGAAGTAAAATAAACCAAATCAGTCAGTAGTTGGATCATCCACAACAATGACATCTACTGTTGTGCAGAGGCGCTTGTGATTCAGGTAGGTTTTTAATGACTTGCGTCATGCAGAAAGGTATAAAAAAATGTATAAAACACCAGAGTTCAAAACATTTGTTGCATAGTGAGGCATCTAATTTTCTAGCTAAAACATGCATGGATGATGTTTTATTGAAAACCCAGCTGACTTTAGGCAAATAAACAATACCTGTGGCGACTAATACTATAAGTAAATTATTAAGCAAGAAAGGGCAGACCCTTCCTTCAGACTTGGCGTTCCCACCCGAAATGTCCATGCTACGCCACTGGTGTCTTATCATCTCTAGCCTTGAGACATAAATCACATTTAAACAAACTTTTGCCATCAGCCATAAAACATTCATATTCCGTTTTACCCAAATTCAAACATGATTTCACATGGAACGTAATGTTGCACAGAGAACAGGCCAGATTCATTTGCTTACCAAATATCGGCTTTTTACATTTTCCACACGAAGTTCGTGAAGAACCACCAGTCGCCATCTTGATCATCATTATGCGTATGTTTACTGTGTAGATTAACCTCTACAAGGAATTCATAATGATATAATCTACATATGCACAAAATGTTACTGAGGAACTCTCTCCTGGTGTCAAAAACTGCATTTGATGTTAATGGTAAGTATAATTACAGTATTAAGCTTAGCTTATTATTGAATTATACACAGAGTCTTGTTATGGTAAGTACTTCTAGTACAAGAAATGTTATTGCACTGCCAACTCGTATATCAAGAAGTTAGCAGATCAAGCTTATAAACCGAAGCAAGGTGAATGTCGGTGATGAAAGCGAAGTGTGTGTTAGCTTTCTAGCACAACCTTTCAGGAAGAAATTAGTACCTGGCCTGGCTTAGTTTCAATCGGACAGGAAACACCAGGTGGCTGACCAACGAGGGCATTCACATAACAGACATTCTAACTATGTTCTTGTTGTGCGTCAGAATCTAAGATTGACATTATCTGCTTCTTAATTCCACTTCTATGTAACGATAGGCTGAGCGAGATTGGACTTTAGTGTTTTAGAGTAAAGAGTTACTTGCTGTGTTTCGAAGTAACGAGTTACTAGTAACGCAAACACAAGTAACATTTTCTGTACATCTTTAAACGAATAATGAAATCAATAATTGAACTAAGTTCAACAGCAATAAACGCACAAATGTTTTACGTTTATTCTTTTCAAGTACAAGGGTCTACCTTGAATATTAATATTTAAATGTGTGACGTTTATTATAAAAATTAATGGTCAGATGTAACAAAAGGACAATCAACTTCCATTTGACACATGCAACAAGTATGCAGACAATCTAGAATGAAGTAAATGCAATAGTAACTTATTTTTTTCAGATAACGGGTAAGAAGTTATAGTCCACCTGCGTTAGTCGAGAACATCGACGCAAGTGCGCATGAGCTGACTGGAGGAGTCAGTAGTTAAGGTATAGTTTCATGGACAAATCAGTGTTGCTAACCTAACCTAACGTTTTGAAAAATAAGCGAACAGTGTTGCCAACCTACTATAAAACGCTGATGTTGGAAAATCAGTATCACTTAGTCAGCAGAAATCTGATACAACCACCGGTGTAATTGAACTTGACGACATCCGGTGATAAGCGGAAGTATCAATGGAATATTTTGACTTACCTGTTGACCTTGACGACATCCGGTAATGACCGGAAGTATCAATGGAAAATTTTGAACAAATAGCATTTGTATAAAAACAATATGGCGGCCGCGTTTTGTGTGCGGCGGCGCGGATGATTTTATTATCCGCGAAATATTTAATGTTTTAAATATAAATTGGGTAAAGCTAAACTTTAAGGTGTTTTCCGCCCGCGATATATATAATAGTTTAAATATAAAATGGTTAAAGCTGATGTTTCAATCAAGTGGTTCATGGTTCGATTCCAAATATTGGCAAAATTAGATATTCAATTCTATTTGTTTAAAAGCCCCGATTAGCTTTTGTGCACAAAGAGGAAATGAACTAAATTGGAAATAGGTTGTAAAACTTAATGCTGTAATCAAGACGTTCTATTTCCAATGTTGCCAAATTGCCAAATAATGATTTTCTATTTAAATCAAAAAGAAGTGTGTTATCAGTCCCGATTAGTATTTATGCACGTGTTGCTGCCTTGTAATGAGAGGTCTCGGGTTCGATTCCCTATGCAATCAATTGGACTAATTTTTATAGTTCCAATTGTAGGTGTAGTTCGAGTCCCGATGAGTCCCATTTTTGTATAAATTGTATTGTAATGAGCAAAAATAGTTTAGTGGTTAACGCTGATGATTGAAAATTAAGAGGTCTCGGGTTCGATTCCCCTTTAAGACAAATTGCACAATGCTTCCGATTACAATGTAAAGTGTACATTCGGCCCCGATTACGCCTATCTGAACATAAAATGGAGTTGAAACAAAATCAGGTAGCGGCTGGAATATGTAGAATGTTATTGTAGCACAAAAGATGCACTTTTTGGTGTAATATTTATCGGTATATGAAATGTAATTAACTGCTCTTCTCTCACCAGAAAAAATGCCAAACTCACCTTTCCTGCTTTGCCATCATGTTTAGTTTTTACACGTAACATGCATTACGTTAAAACTTCAGACAGCGATTAAAATACTTGCAACCAATAAGCCTTCTCAGATACAATGAAAGTTGATTGAAGATATAAGTCAACTCAGAAATTATGCTAATTACTGTGCAAACTTTTTATCTTCAGTTTTTTTTACCTTGTAAATGTTATTGAGAGAATAATGAAAGGCTTTATAACTATAAATTAGCATCGTGAAACTATTTATGTTTTTGTAGTGGAACTACATGTGTTCATAAATGGCACTTAGAAAGTTTCTTGAAGGCACATTTAATTCCTTTATTTTTTCTGAGGCGAATGCTGAACTTTTAAGTACATTTAATGCAATTTTAGGCGTAATTATTAACGTATATATGTCACATATCTGATACGGAAATGGAACTTATTCCAAGTAAATAAAAGCCGTATCGAAACAAGATTCGCTTCTCTCCTTAAACTAAAACTTGTGGAAAATATTTGCGAATTTTGATACACGTGCATTTGCAAATATTTTATCGCATATGAAGACTGTTGGCTCAACATTAGAATGGACTTCTGCACTCTTACGAAAATATAATATTTTCGATCAATTGGTGAAAAACTTGGTGCTCATACCCAATTGCAGTAATAACAAGGAATTTGCTATGGAACGAAGCGGGATAGATATATAACATAATATATATAATGACCTGGCCTTTCCCTCGATGATTGGAACTTTCATCGGCTTGAAAGTACTTCATCTTTCATTTTAAGAGTAGTTGTAATATTGTTTAATAACAGTGATATGGAGGACCTTCCCTATGGCGTAGTTGTAACGTCCTTGCCTTGTAATCAAGAGGTTCCGGGTTCGATACCAGTTTGAGTGGTTTCTATCCAACGTTAAACTGTAGGTCCAGTCCCGATTAGCCTATCTTTGCATAAGGTGGACTCAAAGCAACAGTTCAAACGGTGATATGGTACTTTTACACTAAATATATAAATGCAAATATTAGGGGGTCTACTGCCCCTTGCCCTCCTCGCGTGTGCGCACGCCTAAAACTGAATGACGTAACACAACTTAAAAACTGACGTTGATAAATACTACGTGCATAGGAAAGGTTACATGAGAAATGTTACAGCTTATATCATTGTAAAGTAGTGTGCAGAATGTTTTTTCTTCTGTGATTGTGCAAGAAGTCAAATGTTACGGGTAACTTTCGAAGTTTTTTCCTCCCCTATAATATAACCAAAACGTGAGAGGCCACAAAAAAACCTTAGGATGTTATTAATGTCTTTTGATATCCTTGGCCTTTTTATTGTTCGTAAGGATTGGAAAGCCTCGAAAATGTTCAGTGTAATTGAACAACGAAACGCAAGGAACATGGCCGAATCCTGCCATTGTTCTGATGTCGATTTCTGCAGTGTGTGGGAGTCAATATGCGCCGTACTCTTTGGGTGATATACAGCGTTATCGCCAGAGGAATTTTGTTAAAGAGGGTTCAAGGACGATCGAACTAAGACTCTTATATATCTATCTTACTTAGTATCGCTAATTCCGTTCCTTCCTCTCTCCTTTTTTCTCACCCTTGTTTTCTCTCTTTTCTTCTTTCTATCTCTTTCCTCCTCTCATTTCTTCTTTATCGCTCTTATATTTCTCTCTCTTTTCCTGTCTTTCCATCTTTCTTGGTCTTCCTTTTTCTCTTTCCTTCACCCTATCTTTTCCTCTCTTCTCTGTCTCTTCCTTTCCTTCTTCCTTCTTCATTTTCTGCTTCTTTTCCCTTATTTCTTGCTTTATCTTTCTCCCTTTCCTTCTTTCTTGATCTCTCTTTCTTTCCTTGTCCCAATATTTCCCTCTCTTCTCTGTCTCTTCCTTTCCTTCTTCTTTCTCTGCTTCTTTTTCCTCATTTCTTGCTTTTTCTTTCTCTCTTTCCTTCTTTCTTGCTCTCCCTTTCTTTCCTTGTCCCAATCTTTCCCTCTCTTCTCTGTCTCTTCCTTTCCTTCTTCTTTCTCTGCTTCTTTTCCCTCATTTCTTGCTTTTTCTTTCTCTCTTTCCTTCTTTCTTGATCTCCCTTTCTTTCCTTGTCCCAATCTTTCCCTCTCTTCTCTGTCTCTTCGTTTCCTTCTTCTTTCTCTGCTTCATTTCCCTTATTTCTTGCATTTTCCTTCTCTCTTTTATTTTTTATATTTCTTCATTCTTTCCTTTTATCACGCTCTAATCTTTCTTTCTTCTCTTCTCCCCTTATTTCTCTCTCCTACCTTTATCTTTTTCTTGCTATTTATTTTTCTTTATCTGTCCTTGTTCCTGTCTTACCCCACTTCTTCCTTTCTTACCTCATTGCTCTCTTCTTCTTCTGTACTCTTACACCCTTTCTTCACCATTTCCTTCTTCTTCTTCCTACCTCTTTATTTCATTCTCTCTCGCTATCCCTTTCTTTCTCTGCCTTCCTGTGTGTTTCTCTGTTTATTTCTATCCTTCTTTTCTTTCTCTGTCGTGTGGGATTCTTGCTTGGATATAAATGATTCTGAAATTTTCCCATGTAGGCTATTTAAGTGGGATAGAGTGTAGTATTTAGCGGGGGCCAGAGCACATCTTTGCCTGTCTAGTGGTGACGCCTCTACTGATTACAACATCTCTAGCTAAGGTTAAAGCAGTCAGTGGGGCACCGGAAAAATATAAATGGGGGGCGTCCGCCCCTATTTCCCTCTCCTGGTGTCATCACTGGAAACATTAATTCGGTCCTCCTCTCGTATCATTATAATAAACACTAAATATTATAATGAGAAAAAATAGAACTATAAGCTCACTTTACGCTAAGATGGGCTAATCAGAACTGGACCTACAGTTTAGTAGAATCCGAACCTTTGTGCAATGTGACTGAACCGGGATCGAACACGGGACTCGTCGATTACAACGCGACAGTATTACCTTTTCGGAGTGGCTAATGCATGATTGATAGGTTTAGCTTATTTTACATCGCTTTTCTGCTATTTTTGGCTAATCGTGACGATCAATCAAAAACACATACGGACGACACAACACAAGCTTCAATGCAGGTCAAGTCGCCAGAGCCTCGTTATTCTGTAGGAATGAAGTCCAAGTTTGAAGAGAGTTTGGCACTTGTACACCCCGGTTGTATTAAAATACCAGTGATTCTAGATGTTTTCAATTATCCATCTAATGAGTTTATTCATTCAACCTCATCGTCGTGAATAACGTAAGTAGAAAAACAACATAAAACAAAGTAACAGCAAGATTGTGTCGTGCACTGCATGAAGAAAAAGCCTTTGCCTTGAAACCACCAATTTTTACCCAGGTTTATCCTTTCAAGAGCAAAACAGCTTTCGAAATCACAAGCTGATTCAAATTGCACAGACCAGCGTAACCACTTCCTCAAAATAATCAGAGATGGCACTGCGATCGCTTATGTTCCAGTTAACGTTGTGTTGATGTATTTGCTGCCGGAGTTAAGTAGGTGCGTCGCGTGTAGTGTTGAATCGGGTGTTTTGTCGTGTTTCCGTGTGTCTTCAATCAAATTAAGTAACTTTCCGCTTTTTAGTGTTTTGTTGTGATCGTTCAGGTAATGATTAATGACGGTGTTTTACAAGGAATAAGACAGAACGATAAGCAGAGAATAGAATTAGCTTGGTTGTACTTAGGTCCTATTCGTATCTCTTGAGACCAATCGTGACGAAGTGAATGTACATGACACTTAATGATCAAAAAACAAACAACTATGCCAAACCTGTGATTCGAACCCGGGATTACTTGTTTCACAGCGATTATAATAACCACTGTTATCTGAATGGTGATTGTGATTTTTTTTCTATATCCCACACTATTATTCGTACTTTGTCGTTTTATTGCATATTTCAATTTTAAGTGAATGTTATTTTAAAACGGAGTGTACTGCGTTTTTTCCCGTAAGGGTGAAAATAATAGTTTTGTTTATTAAGCATGATTTATAATTTCTCATTATGTTAGGGGGGGGGGATTGTAAACGACCGTACATTTCTCGAAAATTTCAACTCATTTTTATTTAATCGACAATTATAACGTATTATAGAATTTATTTCAAAATTCTCAAACAACAATTAATCGAGGCTTTTAGAAAAAGCCTTTCTATAAAAAGCATATATCTATGTGGATGGTGCCACAAACCATGCAAGCTATTTTAAACATGTAGTTTTTTTAAATAAAAAATCAACAAAAATGATTTTTTTTAAATAAAAATCATATTTTTCCACCCTGGTGACTGGCCAGCGTTCGTTCAGTTTTTTTAAAATAAACATTGTTGTATACAAACACACACATTTAAAAAGCAGGCTCAGACATCCTAGCACTATGAAACTTACCACTATTAATATATAAATACTATCAGCATTGACGACATGACCTGTTAAATGCAATGTTTTCACTTTCTGGCTGGCGCACAAAGGTTGCCAGCATCCTTTACAGTATTTCGTATTCAACTTTTAACCGTATTTTATCTGGGCATAAAATTGTACATCAGGCAAATTTTGATGCTGTTTCATATGTATAAAATTATACTGATTTCATTTTAAGGTGACTCATTGGCTATTGAAATCGGGTTGAGGGGGAGGGTGGGTTGCTGGACTTATATATTTCTACAAGAAATCACTTATGTTTATGTTAAAATGACGAACTTAATGCTGAAATCGACCGAAATAATTCAAATCATGGAGTTTGCGCTTTCGTCTAATCATTTATCGTCGTGGTAAGCCTGAATACGTATAAAAGTGACCTTAAAAGACAAAAATATGACGCAAATCAAACTACCCCCTCAAGGTACAATATATCTTGACAAGCTAATATCTTCGCTGGGTCTTGTTCGTTCCTCTGATTCAATGACACTGTAGCCGGCTTTTGTAGCGGAGTGGCACATCACGCTACGATGCCAGGGGTCGCCAGTTCGAAGGGCATTAGCATGGGTGTTCTGTGTGAGTGTCCTTCATCAATTTCATAATATCATCACTCATCCTTCGCCAAAATTGGCAGAAAAGCAAAGTAAGATAAACCAACCAATTAATCAACTAAACTTAAAAAAAAAGTATTTAACGACTGTAAAACCAATTACCACTATTACATAGTTACTCCAATTAATGCAATTTTAATGACTCAGTTTTTAAATTATAGTCTATATACACTATCTACCAAAAAGTAATTGGGCACCTATGATGGTGGTTAATTTAGTATCTAATTTGAATCATTTAGTATCATTTAGTGGGACCACTGGTGGTTGTTCGTGGCACAATGAACTCACAGGCATACTGTACAATACTAACTGTTAGACAATGAAATGCTCCCAACCTTGTGGCGTTTTTACGGAATGGACCCCTGTTACTTCCAGGATGACAATGTTAGGTGGCATGTTTCGGAGGCTACTATGCAGTGGTATGCCGACAACAATGTTCACCGATTGGTCTGGCTTGCACAGAGTCCTCATCTCAATCCCATAGAACACCTTTGGGAGGCATTGGACCGGCGGGTAAGGTCTCAGGAGATGAGGCCAAATTCCACTGTCCAACTGAGTGAGATCTTGCAAGAGGAATGGCGACACATTCCAATGGACGTCCTCCACAAACTAGTCGAGAGCATGCCTGACAGAGTGGCTGCTGTTATAGCAGCAAGAGGTGTCTCCACGAGGTTCTAACAGGGTTCGCACCACCAGACAACCATTTTGTACACGTGCCCAATTACTTTTTGGTAGATAGTGTATTTATGGTACACAAAACTGCAATTTATAATCATTATATTTAGCCTGTCTTTATGCAAGATTAAATATTCGGATTTAATTTTAAAAAACGTCTTCCTCCCGTTTATGTAAATTAACAGTCCTGTTAAATTTTAAGGGTAGGATATTCCAAATATTACCGTAACATCTAACATTGCATTTGTGCTTGTGTATGAGGAAAATACTGTCTAGATTGACGAAAAAGCATAGAGAATTTCGAAAGTTATATGCACAATATCCCTTCTTCAGAAACAGAAGACTGAGACATTGCTGTCAATATCCGCATCTATCCAACTACTGTACAATTTTTAACGTATAATGGTTATTACGTTGTTAATCTAGGTTTGTATAAATATATGTATAATGGGTTCCGTGGACTGTGCGTAAATGGAACATGTGTACAAGCAAAATTCATGGACTTTCAGTACAGAGGACATTGAAGAGAGGTGGGAGTATGGTTCAAGTCCTTATTCGAAAGCCACTTCACTTAAACACATCCGCGTGGAGCCCTCCCCTCAAACCTTTCGCACCAATAGCGTCCGTTTTAGGAAGTGATAGTACTTGTCAAGTCCACGTGGAGTAAATGAGACGTTGCCAATTCAGTTCCTTTAGAGATTTAATAACATGAGGTTGCAATTATCTGTGCTATTTTGTGTTATTGTGGTATCCTTTTTTATGTACAATGTGGAGACCTTGGGAGTGTAACGTCGTCCCACTTCGTGTTGGATGTCTAAACACTGCAGGTAAATATGGCAACAGCGCTTCTGACAAGAAGCAGGAGCTGGCTCGAAACCAGGTCGACTTCCTCTGGAGCTATGACAAAGATACCGACCTGGCGTTCCAATCAGGACTTCAACTTTAACACCTGGACGTTCAAAGTGGCAGGTGTCGTGGAATTTGCGTACACAGCAAATACGAATTGAAGGCAGGGCAGAAGTTGGCGAAGATCGTGTACTCACAGATCTGTGCCCTTGAGGTGCAGTGTGCAGCTCACACCGTTCAAGCCAGTTGCTTAAGCCCTGGGTTAGATAGTGGAATCCAAATGTATATTAACAAAATGCATTGGAAACCGATGGAATTCATAATAGAGACCAGAGTTCGATGAATTCTTGGAAAAGCATTTCCATTTTCCCTCCACCCTTTCCTTGTTTAGTTATCTACCTTCATCACATGTTTCACATTGATTTCATTTCTGTTATTCATCGTCGCTTTTCTGACACTTTTGATGATGAAATTGATGGACACTCACAAAGAATACCCATGGACATGCAGGCCGGGATTCGAACCCGGGTCCTCTAGCGCCATAAAACAGTGTCCGCCAAGGAGCACTTTTATCTCGCAACAATCAATGCTAGCCTCCCCGATGTAGTCATAGCGTCGTTGCCTTGCAATCAAGAGGTTCCAAGTTCGACACTCCTTGGAAATGATTCCGATACTACTTTAGACTGTAGGTCCAGTCCCGATTACCTTATCTGTGCAGAAAGTGGAATTGAAACTCAACAACCATTGCTATTGTTCTCCGAATATCGTGCGATATAAGTACTTGGAAATGAACTTTCGTTTGTTGGACTTAAAATTTCACCCAGATTAAGAAGTGAAAACCGGAAGTTTCTACATGTTATCGCTCTTGAGCTAAAGAATGCGACAATGCAGCCACCTTGAACATTGATAGATGTTTACTATGAGCAGGAGGCATTAGATCCAGGGATGTCCCCAAAACATAATATTGCTAGCGGTATTTGATTTTGGTTTGGTGTTTTAAGTCCACTTTATGCACAGTAAGGCTAATCGGGACTGGGCCTACAGTTTAAAGTGGGATCCGAACCACTGTGCCTCCACCAGGTTTCGAACCAAGGATCCCTTGATTGCAATGCAACGACGCTACCACTGCGCCATCGGGGAGGCCCTACTAGTGCTATTTGACAAGGGTCATATATACAAACAGACTTTTGTAATTTTTATTAGGTTACATCAAAACTCTCTCGGCCTGTGTATAGGACCGGTTGCAACCCACCATCGTGAGGAAATTGGGGAGCTACGAGTGAGTAGCGTAATCCGGTCTCGGAAATCCGGCTAACATTGTGAATGGCAAAATCCGCTGCAACACACTCCTTGAGGAATTCCACTTTAGAGTACCTATGCGCACAACTCGCAATACAAGGTTATTTTATACAAAAAAACTAGACTGGAAATTCAAAAAAGATCTCTCTTTTATAGACTTGCCACACAATACAATGATCTCCCCTCAAATATTGATATATTTTCCTCCGAGTTTCCCTTTCGGTCTTCTATCAGAAGAAATACTTGTAATTAATATCACATAGTGCCATCTCTTACTTATTTTTTGTTCATTTGCTATTCACTTTTATGTTGTATTGTTAATCTTAATTATTTCTTATTTATTTTTTATTATTTTTATTTTTATGCTTATTATAATTATTGCTTTCTCATTGTTGACAATTTCAGTGTAAAATGGCCACCTGTGCTGTATCTGAAATTTTCTCAATAAATAAATAAATAACGAAAAGTTTCGACGTGCTGACCCCACTTCACCCCATTACCGGTTGAAGAACTCCGCACCTCTAGGTAGGATTGTGGGAGGGGGACTGGCAGTCAGGAGATAGGCCAAGGCCATTCGAGTGCTGTCGAGCCATGGGTTAATATTATTATTATTACCGCAAAACTCGCCTAATTATGTAAGGTAAAGAATTCATGGGAAGGTTTTTATATTATAAAAGAATATAATTTTTTGCCAAGAATGCTACATTTATATTACTTCTCTACGTTCATAACTAATGCAATATGCATACTATGCAATGGGCCTCCTTGATGGCACAGTGGCTAACACTGTTGACTTGTAATTCTTCGAGTTCGATTCTCTGTTGGAGCACATTGTATAATCATTTCGATTCCACCTTTGACTGTATATTCAATTCTACATAGTCTAAGGCTTATAGGGTATCGACCTACAGTCTTAAATGGGATCCGAGCAATCGTGACTACAACGGAAATCGAACCTGAGACCCTTATATAACCACTAGATTTTCGACAATCTTCCAGAATTAGGTCAAGTCCCGATTCACCTGAGAATAAGACGAATTTAAACAAACTTTGTAGCTTGTACTAATCAATTTTCTTCGGCTTTTATCTTGAATATAAAACTTACTACACTTGAAGCTTCGGAGTTACTCTTATTTTCTGATGAACATTGCTAAACATTGCATTGAACTATTTCTAAACCATTCATTTTTATAATTCGTAATTTCACTTCAAGAAATTCGTAACTTCTAAATATATTAATGGTTTGGATTTGTTAAGAAAATTTGTACATATACATATACGCCATCTATGAGTGATAAATGATACTGCTTTTGCCTTGTCATAGTCCGCTACGAAAATAGTGCAGAACTATTGTTGTTACAAATAATGGTTCAGTACTAATAAATATTTCATATCTAATGCATTATCTCCAGGGTTCAAATCCTGGCCAGGGCATTGTTGATTTTTTTCAGTGTCCCTTCGTCAATTTCGTTACTCATCCCCAGCTCCGCGATTAGCCAAAAGTGGCAGAAAAGTGGAGAAAGATAAACCAAATCACACAAACAAATACGTTTCTTAAGCGAGAATATATATATATATATATACGATTCATATAGGCATTCCTGTAAAGTATGCTAGTTTCATATTTCTGTTCCAGGTCGAATCTTCGCGAATATCACAGGCTCCTATAATAATAATGACTTTCGTTTCTCAAATATTAATAAACGAACTAGTTTTGAAATCATAATTGGGGCCTCCCCGATTGCGTAGTCGCCTTGTAATTAAGGGGCCTCGGGTTCGATACTCGGTGGAGGCACATTGCACGGTGGTTCGGATCCAACTTTAAACTGTAGACCCAGTCCCGACTAGCTCACTTTAAAACATACAAAAAACAACTTATACTGAACATCCCAATAAGCAGCACTTAATCTTGAAACTAGTTACCTAGTAACGTAATCCACATCCTGAAAGACACTCCTCAACACAAACACTCCGAACAAGACAAGAAGACTGGAAAGGGAGTGAACCTTTCTCAAACCTTTTATAGAACGCCGCAAGTGAAGAACGTAATCCTCTTTCGAAGGTGTCTAGTTGCGGAAACGGCCGCTCGAAACCCAAAGGGCGTTGCGATCGCTCGTTGATATCTTTTCGCCGAATCTCCCCCCTCGTTATAGCTTTGGGTTTTCGCATAGCGCACACAATGTCTTGTAATCCGCCACGGCATCATCGGGAGTAATAACTCTTGGGAAATGTTGGCGTAGAATTCTTCTGGTTGCGTGTCGCCAGTGTGAACTTTCGCTGCTGTGACATAATACGATTTATTCCCTCACCAGGTTCAGTCCGTGAGAGTATCAAGCAAGTAGGATTCTGGAAGAGCTAATGGACTACATTCGCAATTGCTAGATGTCACCACTTGCTACATTTAGATGCAGACAAGATGGAGAATAAATAACGAAGATTTATGCTAGGATATCAGATATTTATATATCGCAAAATATGAGCTAATACATTTGACTATTTATAACCTCGAATATCCACAAGTAAGCAGTAAATTTTCCCACATAAAAAAATTCTCTCATTAAATTGATTAATAAATGACAATTTATAACCACGTCCAAATACCAATGTAGATAGCTAGCAGTAACTAGTCTCTGTTCTTCATTCATTTGCTATATAAATTTCAGTTATAATTTTTGTATCAAGTCATGTCCGATGCTTAGATATAATTAATATTTTATGTATCATACGACGTTTCATATATTTATTTTATGGGCCTTTTCAAAGCATTCTTCAAACTCCTTTGCAGTTTAAGGGTCTCCCTTATTGCACAAAGCGCTAGCAATCTTGCGTTCTGACGTCACCGCGGAATGTTTTCGTTGTTAGGCTTAGTTCTATTGGCATAAGTTATACTTTGACAGTGTATTTTTGCTAAGAGAACCAAACCTAACAGACATAACCTAACATAGTAGGCATTTCGCGTCTGGCGTCAGAACGAAAGGTTGGTAAGGCGTTGTGCGATAAGAAGATCCGCAGAAGGAGGCCCGATTCTGCAGTCTCCCCATAAACGGGTCTGCATTTATCTGACAGTTTTTATATCTATTAGGGCTGAACCAATACCGATACTTGAAAATTGGAATAATTAACATTTGTTCAAAATATTGGTGTGAATATTCTTCTCCAATTATATCCATCAATTTACCAAGAACTTTGCTTACAATCTTCAAGAATTACATCAGAATATTAAAATCATGTAATCGCAAATTCAATTCTTCGTGCAAAATTGGTGCAAAATTAATAGAAAATTTGAATTTTGCATAATTTCCAGGATATTTAGAATCCGCGAAAGTGTCGCGCGACATTTTTGCGGTCCCGCGAAATACCTTAAAAGTACTGGCTGGTACTTTCCAACCGATACTTTCCGATACCGATATCGGCTCAGCTCTAATATATACGAGGGGATGCTGAAAAGTTCGTTGCCCGACCAAGTTCCCAAACTGTTTAAGAGGAAGGTCACATTATGTCTTGAAAGTACATATCCTTGTATGTACATATACCAAAAGGCATTGCATAATTAGCAGGCTTTCTTGTTGTTTCAGGTTTATTAAGTGATCTTGTCTGCTCAGCAAGCAAACTCAAAAAGGGTATCCTGTTTCTGCATGACAATGCCCCTGCCCATCGAGCAGCAGCAACACAGCAGAAATTGCGAGCCCTGGGCTATCCGTGCCTTAATCATCCACCCTATTTCTCCGACCTGGCTCTATCGGACTACTTTCTGTTTCCTCAGCTCGAAAAACACCTGAAGGGACGCCATTTTGCGTCAGATCAGGAGGTATTACTGCCACAGAGCATTGGTGCGAGGAGCTAACTTCTGAAATATTTTTAAGTGGTTTGCACTTTGAACACCGAGCCAGAAAGTGCACTGATCTTCGAGGGGAGTATGTTAAGTATCATTATTCCAAGTACATTCCTTCTACGTCGGGCTACGAACTATTCAGCATCCCCTCGTATATTACACTGAGGTGAAAGGGGTGATCTGGCAAGGCACCAAAAAGTCAACCTCACTTCCACCTAGTACACCCCGGTATCTGCTTCTTGTAGACTGACGAGGCTTTGGCGCCTACACCCACGGCCAGGATAATCTTTTTGGGGTTGTGTTGTCCTGTGTGTTGAGTGTCCCTTAACAGCCACAGTTTATAATCCGGGGAGAGATATTTTAGTTCTCAGAGATAGTATTTATTTCCTTGTTAGGACCTTGCCCTCAATTTTGACTTAATTAAGCGGCATCCTCGTATTGTGTGACGGGAAATAAATAGCCTGTTATGATGTGCTCGTACTACACAAATCAATTAATCAATCAATCTTACAAAAACCTCAGTATGAACTGTAGTACTTGAGGAGTGCAAATGTTTGTGTGTCTAGTTTGAAAACCTAGTTGTACCATAGGATGCTTGGAGATATTTTCTCAGTCACAAGCTTTACAACCCTCTTAAACGCGTCACCAGCTGAAAGCTATAAAATAGACGGGTGGTTATTAGGGAGAGGGATTGGAAATCTACGTGCTGATCCGTTTGAGATGTGAGAAAAGAAAACCTTTGTGTACAGTGTATCTCAAAAATTTAGGACAACGACATTTTAAACTAGGCAACCCAATTTACACAAGGCGTTGGTGGGTTGCGTGTAGAGTTAGGCTCAATTTCAGGGTTGCCACATGCACAATAGATATTTATAAAATACGCGAAAGAAATAAAAACAAGTATTATTGTATAAAATTATTAAAAATATCACTATTATATCTCAAGTGACAGAATTATTTCTCAAAGAAAAAAATAGGTTCTCTAGTATTTCATCGCTAATGAGTCTACAGAATGGAAATGAGGTGAGAGAAAACGAGGGATGACAAAGAACAGGAGAAAGAGAAAGCGAAAGGAGAAGAGGAAAAGTAGAGCAGAGAAGGAAGAGAGGATGGACGAGGAGAGGAGATGTAGTGAGGACAATGAAAGAAGATTATAGGAGAAATGAGGAAAATGGAGCAAAGAAGAGAAAAGAGGAGGAAAACGAGATGAGAGAAGAGGAGACGAGAACAGGGGAGTGGGGAGTAGAGTAAAGGATAGAAGAACGAAAAGAAGAGAAGAAGAGTGCAGTGGAGTCGGAAATCTAAGACAGGAAAAGAGATACGAGGAATGGAGATGAGTGGGAAGGCGATATGAGATAAGAGCAGAGCAGAAGAAGGGAAGAGAAGAAGGAGAAGAGAAGAACAGAAGGGACTGAAGAGAAGAGGTAGTTGCAGAAAATATCGTCTCAGCGTCAAGAATTGATGCATTGGTCAAATTATCGACATGAAACATTCAATAACATTTTGAAATGTATTGGAGAAAGTATTAGATCGGTTCAAAATGTATTTTGGCTTAGTTCAGAGCAAGATAAAATCCTCCATGTAAGATCTTTGATTTTATCTGCGATTATATTACTAAAAATATGAATGTAATTTTAATATTTATAAGAATTATCCAATTTTTGTCCACTTCTCGGTTCGTTGAAATGGAGATTTTGTAATTTAATATTTCCCCTCCCCCATCGTTTAATTCAAACTGAATCATTCAGTTTCACACGGCGTGGACAATGAACACAATGGGATAGGTCTAAAACTTACGAAAATTTTCTGCCACCGGAGGGGTTTGAACCTACGACCATTAGATTGACAGTCCTGAACGGTAAGCACTACCCTAAAAGCTTTCGCTCCTGAAAGTAAGTAGAAGGAGCTGATCAATGTGAAATGTAGATGCAACTCTCCTCCTACATGTAATGTGCAAACAATACTTGTTTGTAAGAAAGAAAACGAAGGTAGTACGACTCGGCGAAAACATTTAATGGAGAATGACACATGATGAGAACTTTTCATTCGATATTTGCGGAGGTATCCTTGCATTAAACTCGAGTGGGAAAAGGGTTAAAATTAGTATATCCTGAATTGCCACAAATATAAATAGTTAGTTCATTAATATTTGTTAATGTCTTTGAAGCAGTACTCAATTATCGTTAGAGTATCATAATTCACGATCTTATACATGAAAATATCCGTTTGAACGTGTCAATTCATTTATTTGTTTATTCTTTTTATAAATTCCATATACAGAACAATGTAGCCACTATACACTGCTATTACAAATAATGTTACCATGCTCTTGTTTAATAGAAGGGGATTTTAGAAAAGGATGAGAAAATCACCTAGTATGGAGGATCAAACCTGGGACCGCAACCAATGCTTTCAAGAACTCTAACCAATAAACTACGCCCTTTGTTTCCCTTGGAGCAACAGTTCTTAATTATTCTGTCGCGTCAATATTGTAAACGTTATGCTGTAAAAAGAAGTTCAATACTCTGATATAGCTCTGTACTTCTAGAATTACTCTATACACATGCATTTGAAATTTAACTCTGAATTTATTTCTTCGTTGTTAGTATATCTAAGCTTGTGAATATACTTTATTTGTAATTTTATAACGGTTACATGAACATCTACGAAATAGTTCCTTATAATAAACTCCCGTTGACCAAGTTGCCAATATAAACAAATGGAATACAGATTGTCTTCGAGCTTACATTGTTAAAAAGGAGCGGATACACGTATTACTATTCTAATACTTATTCAATAAGGTTTCTTGTTTGTCAGAAATTATCACTTAAACTATTGCATGTTGAGCTAGTGCCCACCTAGCCGCCTCTGATGAAATCTATCATTCTTCAGATTCTCTTTCAAATTCGACTCTGGTCACTTGCAACATGCTGGGTGCAGAAGTTGTGCATCGACGCACAGTGTTTTGCGATAAGAAGCGGCCTTGAATAGCGTGAGTGAGTCACTTTGAACGCGAGCAAGCTACGCTACCAAGCTTGTCTGCCTTTGAAAACCAAGTCATTTTTTTTACCGTTTCCGAACGCGATTGCTATTGTAGAAGTATATATTCTCTCAAAAGAGCAAGAAAGGAAATTCGACCAATGTTCTCCCGTCGTTTAAAACCAAATATTATCTATTAAACGAAAAGTTCAGGATTGTCAATAAACCTACCTGAGCATAAGGTGGATTTAAATAATACATTTAATGGAAAGATTCTCCAAAATTTCTCTCCCACTATCTACGTCAGGCCAGTGCCAAGGAGGGGGGGCATGGGAGCCATGCCCCCTCGAACCCTGAAATATTTAAATGTGAACCTATCAATAACTACGAAAATAACATCGTCGATTTTAGAAATGTGTAAAAATTTCAATTTTGTTCTTACATAAATCAATCTGTTTCTTGCGCAAAAGACTTCAGTCTGCAATATTGGATGGTTTTAGTTTTATAATGCAAGGCTAGCAGACGTCCGATTCGCCGATTTAGCCAGGACAGTGCGTTACTTTCAATACCTGTACCGACTTTTTCGAACTGCAATAGTGATGCGAGAATGTCTCTTTATTATTGTTTTTTTCTTAACTCACAATTAGACATGTTCTATATTGTAATAATAATTCCTAGTACGCAACATTTAATTTATAAATATATTATTATCTAAACATAGAATTATCATGACTTTTCAATAGCGCTTGCACTATTTGAACTATTTTGTAATATCTGTCGCTCTCTCTCTCTCTTTTATATATAGCTACTATATATAAAAATTTGGGTCTGGCCCCTCCCTGAAAGAAATCCTGCGTACGGGCCTGGTCTACGTCAATGACAGAAATGCAAGCAATATTTTTATTTATTTTAACCCAATTAAAGGAATGTGGAAGAATTTAAAAGAAATAAGAAAGAGCAGAACGACTGTTGCTCTACTTTAAAAATTGTTGTTCTTCGAGGAAGAAAAATAAGAAGGATTTAGTCCAGCACCTTAACACAGTGTCCCACGAGTCTCTCTTGATTAATACTGTCAAATGTGAAGTGATTTTATGAATAAAATGTTCCGCCTGTTTATGTCTAACGTTGCGTAGATTTGGTAGTTCGAAAACGGTGTCATTATTTCGTGTTACCTTACGCAACAGCAAATACATTTTATAAGACTGTTCTGAACAAGAGACTTGCGTCAGTAAACAAGCATTTCGTCTGTTGCAGTATCACAGGAAAAGAATATCGTTCTGCAATGTTCAAGACACTAGATATTTTCCATTAATAATGTCTAATCACAATAATAAGTTAGAAGAAATAACTCGCATTTTCGCAACTAACAATATTCTCGTTTTTCTTCATCATTTCTAAAATTATTTCTCGAAGATATCTGTTATACTACAAGAAAGTAATTCAAAATTAAAGTAAAAGTTCAACTACATGTATACCAAACGACATTTACAATATTGGAGGGACAGAAAACTTAAAAATTGTTGTTTCAATCGAAGGTAAGGGCGTGGTGTAGTGGTTAGAGTTCTCGATTATGTTGCTAGCGATCCCAGGTTCGATCCTCCATACTAGGTGTGGAGAGCATGTTAACATTATTTGTAATAGCAGTGTATAGTGGCTACATTGTTCTGCATATGAAGTTTATAAAAAAAATAAACAAATAAATGAATTGACACACATTCAAAGGGATATTTTTATTTATAAGATCGTGAATTATGATACTCTAACGATAATTGTGTACTGATTCAAAGACATTGACAAATATTAATGAAATAACTATTTATATTTGTGGCAATTCAGGATATACTAATTTTACCCCTTTTCCCACTCGAGTTTAATGCAAGGATACCTCCGCAAATATCGAATGAAAAGTTCTCATCATGTGTCATTCTCCATTAAATGTTTTCGCCGAGTCGTACTACCTTCGTTTTCTTTCTTACAAACAAGTATTGTTTGCACATTACATGTAGGAGGAGAGTTGCATCTACATTTCACATTGATCAGCTCCTTCTACTTACTTTCAGGAGCGAAAGCTTTTAGGGTAGTGCTTACCGTTCAGGACTGTCAATCTAATGGTCGTAGGTTCAAACCTCTCCGGTGGCAGAAAATTTTCGTAAGTTTTAGACCTATCCCATTGTGTTCATTGTCCACGCCGTGTGAAACTGAATGATTCAGTTTGAATTAAACGATGGGGGGAGGGGAAATATAAAATTACAAAATCTCCATTTCAACGAACCGAGAAGTGGACAAAAATTGGATAATTCTTATAAATATTAAAATTACATTCATATTTTTAGTAATATAATCGCAGATAAAATCAAAGATCTTACATGGAGGATTTTATCTTGCTCTGAACAAAGCCAAAAGACATTTTGAACCGATCTAATACTTTCTCCAATACATTTCAAAATGTTATTGAATGTTTCATGTCGATAATTTGACCAATGCATCAATTCTTGACGCTGAGACGATATTTTCTGCAACTACCTCTTCTCTTCAGTCCCTTCTGCTCGTCTCTTCTCCTTCTTCTCTTCCCTCCTTCTGCCCTGCTTTTATCTGATATCGCCTTCCCTGCTTTTCTCGCATCTTATCTCCATCCCACTCATCTCCACTTCTCGTATCTCTTTTCCTGTTTTAGATTTCCGACTCCACTGCACTCTTCTTCTCTTCTTTTCTTTCTTCTCTCCTTTACTCTACTCCCCACTCCCCTCTTCTCGTCTCCTTTTCTCTCATCTCGTTTTCCTCCTCTTTTCTCTTCTTTGCTCCATTTTAGTCATTTCTCCTATAATCTTCTTTCATTCTCTTCACTACATCTCCTCTTATCGTCCATCCTCTCTTCCTTCTCTCCTCTAACTTTTCCTCTTCTCCTTTCGCTTTCTCTTTCTCCTGTTCTTTGTCACCCCTCGTTTCCTCTCACCTCATTTTCTTTCTGTAGACTCATTAGCGATGAAATACTAGAGAACCTATTTTTGTTTGAGAAAGAATTTTGTCACTTGCGATATAATAGTTATATTTTTAATAATTTTATACAATAATACTTGTTTTATATTTCTTCGCGTATTTTATAAATATCTATTGTGCATGTGGCAACCCTGAAATTGAGCCTAACTCTACACGCAACCCACCAACGTCTTGTGTAAATTGGGTTGCCTAGTTTAAAATGTCGTTGTCCTAAAACTTTTGAGAGACACTGTACAATAGGTTAATGTACGTATCTCTGAGCAGCTTGTTGTAATATATGCAGAAAGGATGTAAGTTTTGAGTGGGTGTAGGTTTACAGACTTCAGCCATGTGGCTGTAGTAGTGTGCATATAACACTCTACAATTTCACATCCCATACGATACATTGTGCGCTGTTGTGGCGTGACCACTATCTTTATCTACCATGAACGCTAGCACCACGCGGCTGAAGTCTGTAAACGTGCACTCACTCAAAACTTACATCCTTTCTGCATATCTTACAACAAGCTGCTCACAGATACGTACATTAACCTTTTGTGAATAGAGGTTTACTTTCCTGACATCTCAAACGGATCACCCGATATTTATTTTTCTTGTTGTTGTCGATATTTTACGTAGATATTGGAAATCTAAGGAGGGAGTTCAGAAGCATCTTTCTCGGAAGGCACTGAAATTCCAGCAGCCTCATTCGAAATCCAGGAATGCATTGTTGCAGACTAACTAGGATTTGGCGTCTATAGATTTGACTTTCAAGTCCACATGAAGGGTAATCGCAACTGAACATACAGTTTAATTTGGGATTCAAACCAGTCTCCCTCGGGTATCGAACTCGGGACCCCGTGATTTCAAAGTGACGACGATAGCATGACGAGGCTCTGGCATCTGGACTTACAGCCAGTATAATCGACCTCTGCGGAGCTTGAGTTATTTCCTGTCCATGTGTGTTTTTAATTGGCTTTCCATCTTCATCGTCGCGATTAGTCAAAAGTGCCACAATGGGAGTCGTAAAGTAACCAAATCAATCGAAATCTGGGGATAATTGTGACGATAGAGTTGAATGGTACAGTCCACGACGCAACTGGGTTGGAACAAACCCATTAAAAGTCAATGTGGTTGTTGCAACATAGAAGTTCTCATGGCACTACAGCGATGGAATAGATACTTGGATAAACTCAACGTGACAGGATTCAAACCTAAGACCGCTTGCTTCGTAGCACGTCAGGCTAACCAGTCCAACACAGATGTTGGCAGAGTGAAAGTGGGTGGGTGCATAATGAGAATAGGGTTGTGCATACGGTATCTGCAGAAAGAAGGAGAAAGATGATTCAAAGTTCATCGCAGTTGGTGAAAGAGAGTGTCAACGCCGTTTCCGTCCTGTGATCGAAGTCGAAGAAAGTCCAAGCGTAGCACAGATAACAACTGCCTGTGTTTCATTAACAAGGGGAAATGCTTTCTACTTAAAGCAGGTGCCTTGTTCACCTAATGACATTCTTGTGATTACAACAATTGCAGGGAAAACCGACACTGCGAAGTTTTTTGCCTGTACTCCTGCTTTATCACAGGTGTTAGTGGAAGTCTGTAACTTTCGGAAATAGTAATTTACCGTCCCCCCTTTTTTCTATACAGTCAGAAGCAAAAGTGTGTTGTCGCCTGCCATTTCACGTTCTGCAAACCTTCAAACTTACTGACTGACTCTCTGGCCTTCTTAAACTTGAAGGTTCATGGCTGCAGCAACACAGGCCTTCCATCTGTCCCTATCCTGAGGAAGATCTACGAGGGATGATCGGAAAAAAAGGTTACAAAGCATATAACTTTTGTTTTATTCACTGCAACGTAACGAAAATTTATGTGTAAATGAATAACATGTTTGTCTTGTTGCGAGTTTGAGGACTTCGGATTCTGACCATGTATACCCGAGAAGCGGACATTTAAAATAGTGACTCGTCTAGAATATTGGTCAAGAGTAGAAGTGAGGGCAGTGGTGCGGTTCCTGTGGGCCAAAAACACTACACCTGCTGACATTCATAGGCAGATTGTGGAGGTGTATGGGGAGGGGTCAATTTCCAGTCAACATGTAGCGAAGTGGTGTCGTGCCTTCAAATAAGGACGGACCACCCTGGACACAGCGGTAGGCCCATTACCTCAACAACTGACGTGAACTGTGCTCTTGTGGATGAGTGTATTCGTGAGGACAGAAGAAGAACATTACGCTCAATATCAGCTGAGCTGGGACTACCATTTGGTTGGCTGGCCACCATTATCTGACATGTGATAATGTCAAAAGAGCTGCCTCACGGTGGCTACGAGAACTTGACGCGGATTTCTGTGTAACCGGTATAGAAAACCTCATTTACCGTTGTGACAAGTGCTTGAACAAAAAAGGTGATTACATCGAGGACTAGTGTTGAGTGCCCTCCATCATCAGGTGTATTGATCTTCCAGCTATGTCTAACACATACGCGATAATAGGCTTTGTAACCTTTTTTTCGATCATCCCTCGTATATACTCTTTTCCATCCCTACCAATTTCCTTTAGGTCCATCTCAACGTTATCCCTCCATCTTCGTCTTGGCCTTTCTACAGGTCTCTTACCATCAGGTTTCCCAACAACAATTCTGTAAACTCTTCTTTCCTCTCCCATTCGTGCCACATGGCCTGCCCACCTAAGTCTTCTTGATTTAATCATTCTAATAATATCTGGACAAGAATACAAATTATGTAGTTCTAAATTATGTAATCTTCTCCACTCACCTGTCTCCTCATCCCTTTTAGGTCCAAATACACTGCCCTCCAGAAATTAAGCAACAACAAGAAAATGTGAGGTAAAAGAGAAAACAGTTGGAGAAAAGAGAAGAAGAGTTGTGAGCACGCTGAAAGAAAGCAACGAATGCGTTAGGGATCATATCCCTTATTAGTGTCAGACAACGGCCACTTTCGTTACAAATAAAATATGTACACCCTCCGGCCTTGTGTTTGATTCTATTGGATGATCACCATTTGTTGCTTAATTTATGGAGAGCAGTGTATATTCCTAAGGATCTTATTTTCAAATACTCTCAATTTATGTTCCTCTTTCAATGTAAGGGACCAAGTTTCGCATCCAAATAATAATACAGGCAAAATTACTGTTTTGTATATTTTATCTTTTAGTTTCTTAGATATTAAACGAGAAGACAATAGTTTATGAAGAGAGAAGTAACATGCATTTCCTGAATTAAGCCTACTTTTTATTTCCTCTTTAATATAATTTTCATTTGTAAATATTACTCCTAAGTATTTGAATTTGGAGACTGGTTCAAACGAGTTGTTATTAATAATTAGATTTTGATTATTTCCTAACACTTGGTTTCGGCCTGTAAACATATATTTAGTTTTCTCTTTGCTAACTTCCAAACCTATCTCTTTAGCAGTTTTGAAAATTTTTTTGCATTATTCTTAATTGTATTTATGTCATCCCCTAATAAGTCTACATCATCTGCATATGCTAACAACTGAGTCACACCGTTCAATTTTAGTCCTTCGGTAGTTTCTATTACCTTCCTAACAGCATATTCTAAGGCAAATTTAAAGAGCAATGGAGATAATCCATTTCCTTGTTTTAACCCATCATGAATTGTAAATTTGTCAGACTCATTAATACCCACACGAATTTTACTTTCTGTTTCACTGGTGCATATTTTTATCATACTAACAAGCTTCTTAGGAATTCCAAACTCTACTAATATATTATATAATTTATCTCTTTTGACTGAATCATATGCTTTTTTTAAATCAATGAATAGCTGATGGACATTTTGATTATATTCCCACTTCGTCTCAAGTGTCTGTCTGATGAGAAAAATTTGATCTGTAGTTGATCTGTTACGTTTAAATCTACATGGATAATTACCTATAATTTCATTAGCATATGTGGTTAGTCTTGTTAAAAGAATGTTAGATAATATTTTATATGTTGTTGAGAGTAGAGAAATTCCACGGTAATTACTGCAGTTCATTTTATCACCTTTTTTGAACACAGGAACAATTATGGATTCTTTCCACTGTTGAGGGATTTCTTCTTTATTCCATATTAAACAAATTAATTTATGAATTTTAGATATTAACGAATTTCCACCATATTTAATTAACTCAGCTGGTATTAAATCAATGCCAGGTGCTTTGTTATTCTTTAGCCTTTTAATAGCATCTTTAACTTCAGTCAAGTTAGGTTCTGGAACTAAAGGTTCTGCTGTGTGCACTTCATTTACTTCTGATTTATCTCCTACATGGACATTTAAAAGGTCATTAAAGTAGTTCATCCATCTATTTTAAATATTGTTTAGATCGGCCAAAAAATCACCGTTTTTATCCTTTATCAAGTTTAATTATGGTTGCACCCCTTTCTAAATTCATTTACACCTCTATATAAATCTCTGATTTTTTGTTTTTGCTGTTTGTTTCAATTTCGTCAATTTTACTTTTCAAGTAATCTCTTTTCTTACTTCTTACTTCGCTTCATTCTATTATAATTGTTTAGATTTGTATCATCAGACTTATTTAACCACCTAAGCCTAGCCTGATTTCTTATTTCTATTAGATTATGACATTCATTATCAAACCATGGCTTACTTTTTCTCGGTTTATGGTATCCTATACTTCCTTTAGCTGCTGATTCTATTGCATTACGTATGTGCTCCAATTCTAATTTACTAATTCTTCAAACTTACTATAAAAGCAATAGTATTAATGATAATTTTTGAAATGAAACGGGTCCTCGATGTTCCAGTTAGGGTGCAAGGGGTGACACTTCCTGAAGGCACCTAAAAGGTCAACCTCCCTTTCGCGTAGTACACCCTGGGCTAGCGAGGCTCTGGCGTTCCAGCTAGTATAAACCTCTGTTGGGCTCGTGGTATGTCCTCCTGATCTGTTTGTGATTGTCGCTTCATCCATCTCATCATTATTCATCTTCATCTTGGCGATTAGCAAAAAGTGACAAAAAAGCGAAGTAAAAATAATCAATCAATCGATGGTCCTATCGGTATGGCGTCTGGCTGCCACGTGGGAGACCAGGGTTCGATTCCTGGGTGGGAATTTTTCAAGCAGTGTCCCTGCCTGGGGTTAACCTAGCCTCTGATGAATACTTTACCTACAGCCTGCGATAAAGAATGCCAGAGATTGGTGCTGATCACAGCACCTCCACAATTGTGAACAATTGCCATATGCCATCAAGGCATTTTCCAATGTCCACTAAAGATCTTCTTGATGCTGTTTGACATCACTTTCCTGTCAAGCTTGATGACCTTACTTACTTACTCTCTAGCCTTCTTAAACCGGAAGGTTTATGGCTGCAGCAACGCGAGCTATCCATCTGTCCCTATCCTGGGCAAGATCTATTCAATCTTTTCCATCCTTACCGATTTCCTTTAGGTCCATCTCAACGTTATCCCTCCATCTTCGTCTTGGCCTTCCTGCAGAGAAACTTGTTCACCGTCTTCAATTGATGGTTCGGTAACTGCAGGGGGCGGGGATCTGTAACACTATTCGATTTTAATTATTTTTTAAAGTTTGCAATATTTAATATTGGATGTGTAGTTGATATAACATAATTACCTTTGTGAAATGTTCAATTCTTTTGTGGTCTTTATAAACAGGTGGTAACAGAATTTGTGCTCTTATTTTCAGATTGATTTGTTGAGTTCTGCTGCTCGCATGTCCGTAGGTAAGTACCAAACAATATATGAAGAGGTTCAAAAGTAAAGGAATTTTAGTATGATTTTGAAAACAATGAAGAGCCCAGCCGTTAAGAGTCATTGCTCTATGATGCCCATTACACCCCGTTGAAACATATAAGAAAAAACTTCATATTTAATATTATATCTTACATAAAGATATACAGGGTGAATTTAAAAGAAATCAACATTTTTAAAGTTTTACAGAAACAATGGTTTTAATAACATGGCTGAAATACTTGCATGGTTGGAAGAGTATGTACTGAAGTTTACGTGGCTAAATTACAAATGTTCTGTGTGTGACCCTTTTGTAACATGACAGATACCGACGTGATAGTCCAGTTCTCCCTAAACACGTCTCAGCATGTACACGTCAACGGCCGCAGCAGCTGTTGTGATGCGTCGTTTAAGAAAAAAAAACGGTGTGACGTCAAGGGCGCTCGCGTGATGCTGACGTCACAAAAACAAATAAAAAACGAAAGTAGTAAACTTTCAAAACTTTCTGTATAAAACAGTACTAAATACTTCCTGATAGAACAAACAATTTTCGATTTATAAAGCGTTTGATCTGTCTATTTCTCTTAGGCTCACCCTGTATAATGATTATAAATTGCAGTTGTGTGCACCATAAATGCATGAACAAATGAAGCATTAATATTTCATTAATTAGTTTAACGATGCACAATCCCGTTAATACAATAAGAACGGTCAAGATCATTTATACATAAGTGGCTGTCTAATAGCGTGATTTCAGCAGTCAGCTATTTTACAGTGTAGACTCACTTATCGCACAAGCCTGAACGAACCTCTCCGCTTTTCTCCTTCTCTGCAGTTTTACGGGGCTTGACCAACTATGTGTTATTTATGCTAAGAAAAGCCTAACCTAACAATGAATGAATTTCGGCAGACGTCAGAAGGCGAAGATGTTGTTTGAGGCTTGTGCGATGAGTGAGATCCGCAAAAAATAACCTTAAAAAAACAACGCTTAGCTAGCATATTTGTTCTCTCCCTCTCAACTGTCATCTTAACTATTAGGTGCCTATTCCTCAATGGAATTACATGTCCAAGTTCTTATTTCATAATCCAATGGTCATTGGAGGTTTTTCGTTCGCACGAATACAAGCAGGTCGCAACATGTAGCGCCAGAGTTTCCTATAAGGGTACATGGGAAAAGCAAGCTTGTGCCTTCACACACACGAACAGATTGTGCAAATAAGGAAGTGGTTTTGCGACAAGAGAATGACAATCGGTCTTCAAGAGACAAAACGCAGAGGGAACGTTACCGTTGCGTTTTGTCTCTTGCGAATACCGGTGATGGCTTTGCGTATGACGTTATGCGTATGACAGCAATCGAGAAATGAATGAACAGCAAAGTACACTGGGAATATGCTTGGGTACTAAGTATCAATTATTACAGCCAACTCTCGTGGGAATGAAATATGCTAAGGATAACAAGGTTGCAAGAATCTGTTCACAATTGGTACGACTCCTGAAGAATCCATTGTTACAGTTCCAAAAATGATTGGTCTGCTTAATAGCGTATTGATTAACGTTGTCGACTTGTTATTGGGTTTGGTTTCTGGAAAAACATTTCAATGATTCTAATCTTACTTAAGCGAATAGGGGGTCGTGGGGTGGATCAATCGTGTTTGTTCCGTGGAAACACTCTGTCGAGCATTTTGCGAGGATTCTGTGCAAAAAAAATGTTTTGTGCTCGAACCAGTATTATCTTGTATCGACAGGTTTTATTCTGTGGGAAAGACTTTATTTGAAATACATGCAACGTATCACCAGAAGAGTTTATTTTTTCATTTGGAGATGATCCTTCCGAATAGCGCGTCGCTCCGAACCCCCGTGTGCTGGAAAATTATAGCATTTGTCTTATGTTTACTTCTACAATAAATACGAGAGCGTGTTCTCTCTAGAAATCTCAGACTTCTGGCATGGAAATTCCACACGCCGATTCCGCACGTTTCTCAAAGGTGCTCTGTAGTGGTAGTTGCGCAGTTTTACTTCATTCGAAGCAGGCAACAGAAATTACGTATATCGACGACGCGACACATATAACTCGGTCTCCCGATCATTTGAGTTGTATTCAGACCAAACACCGAGTAACATACCCAAGTGCAATTTTTCTTTTGACCTGAGGTGGCTGGTTGTTTGGCATTTTTTAACAGTGTAGGACACAGAGAGTTTTATACAGCAAGATCCCAAGAGACCTGCAATACAGTGTGTAGAGATGATCAAGTACACTAAACGGAGGTAAGACACCCCTTACTTCACTGGCGTACGGAGAGGGGGGACGATGGGGCTACAGCCCCACTCCGAAATTTTGAGAAAGCAATGTCTTAAAAAAAGCAGTGAGAACTGGGGGAAACCAGGGTGGTAAATGCAACCCCCCTTCTAAAATGACCCCAATCACAATTTTTGAGTGTAGAAACTTCTAAATGTAAGAAATATCTTATTGCGTGTGCCGTCCCCCTACAAATCAGCTTTTATACTATCCATCTTTACATTACAGCCCCTCCCGAGAAAATACCCTGGGTACCTCAATGCTTGACTGCATGTTGCAGACTAGCGACGCTCTGGCGTGTGGACCCATGTAACTTGTGTTGTGTCCTGTCTATGTATGTTTACATTTGTGTCTCCCTCTATTTCATCTATTCACCATTCATCCTCATCTTCGTAATTGGCCAAATGTGGCAGAAACGGGAGTAAAATGTGTTAAGAATAATAGAAACACTGCATTCTATGATGTGTATTTGTTTGGTGCTGCCAACTGGTGGTTGAGTGTAGAACTTATCAATGTTGGTGAGTAGTATGTGTGGTATATCACAGAGTATTCTGTGTTAGCAGTCTCGACTGCTGGGACGTTGATTTTTCTCGTTCGTTTTTTCTCTGTCTGTAATATTCTTGTACGCTAAACACCTTGAAATTGATGCTTTGACTATTTCTTCAAATAACTTTAACAAAATGAAACAAAATATATCAATCAACTAAAGCCAGGGACCCGGATTCGAATCCCGTCCTGGGTGCGGATTTTTGTGAGTGTCCGTTTATCAATTTCATCACATCATCACTCATCCCCATCTTCGCAAATTAGCCAAAAGTGGCACAAAAGGCGAAGCAAAATAAAGCAAATCAATCAAACAACTAAACAATGGTAGTACTGCCACGCTATGCTACTTATGTTGAAGAAAGTTCGGGTCACAGAAGAACAGTGGGGGGGGGGGGGGGCGACACCCAAAAGTTAGATGGTGAAGAGTCCTCCTCTGCGATTTTGCTCCACACGCCGCCATGGACAACGCAAGATGACCAACAAGGAAGCAACGTGAGGTCGCTTTGTCGAAAGACAAGAGAGAAAGGCTGATCGTTTCATCGATTCCCATGTAATCGAATTCCCATCGCTCACGTATCGAGGGAAACGTTCGCTGTCATGGCAGATTCTTAACCTTTTATGATCCCAGTTTTCTTCCTGCTCGGTGACGTCCAGCATGTTATTCATAGCTCTTTTTCGGCCCATATTTTTTCTTTTATCCACGCGACTTTATTTCAGAACGTGTTTGTTCCCAGTCTTGGATCGTATCGTTCATATTTTGACTTTTTCTTCGACAAATCGTCATGCGAAAACCAGGGGAACGTAACTCCAATTTATAAAATCTAAATAAATAATGTATTCTCAGGAATATGTCCGGCATAGCCAAGTGGTTAGCGCTCTCGCCTTTGGTGCGAGCGGTCCTGAGTTCGATTCTACATGGGAGCCCCCCAAAATTTCGGCGTTGACACAGCGTCGTGAGGACAATCGGGAAGCGACTTCAAGAAGTAGCGGGCTCCGGTCACGAAAGCCAGAAAAACAGCGGTGATGGGATCCGATGCGCTGACCACGCGTCACCCAATGAAAATCCGCTCTGGCAGGCACTGGCCCTTCGAGGGCTGTTGCTCCACGTAGTTTAGTTTATCCTGGAAGTTATGCAAAACTCGAATTTTCCATTATTTTTCCAATAGTATTACATTTAAAAACTATATATTGTGATTGAATTGTTGGTTTAAGTCCACTTTATGAACAGTAAGGCTAATCGGGACTGGACTTACAGTTTAAAGTGGGATCCGAACCACTATGTGTCCCCACCGAGTATGTTGTGATTACATAATAAGTATTTTAGTATTATTTTTGAATTTTTTAAATCAAAACTCTTGTAAATTGGTGCATATAATTGGAGTGGAATGGTCTCCCACCAATATTAATCAGAATTTTGAATAACTTTTAATTGTTACTATTTTCAAGCATTGGTATCGGTGGACATCGGTATGAGTATCGGATCAAAGCAGTATCGCCTCAGCTTTACAATATTGTATTTTACAACTACAAGTGCTCCTCCAGATTTCCACATACACATGTGACAAATAACAAAGACATAAATGCATGTATAATTAATACCTCAATTTACACACACACTTGCGATTAGTCAAAAGTAACTGAAAAGCGACGTTAACCAAAACAATATAACACTAAACAATTTGCACAAAATGACACTAGAATTGTAGATCAAACAAGTAATTACCGTAAATAGCTACATCATGATCCACTCTTATGTAAATAGAACATTACGAATGACATCATTTAAAGATACAGTGCATCATAATTTGCCTTCAAAAACGTGGCTGAAAGTTTGTAGGAAGTTACAATACGTTATAATTACAACCTGGGCAATTAAATGTAATTCACAAACGCCATCTTGTGACTTTCTTTCAGAATAAGAGATCATGAAGTTACATAATATTTGAGAATGTGAAGATGAGTTGAGTGATGCTATGATACCCGACAAATTTCATGTAAGAGTTGCGTCATTACCCAAAGAGAGATTTGTCCAAGTGGATAGTTCGGGACATGCGTCGCGAACCACTAAACATAATGCAGTGACTTCATATGAAGGTGTTTAACTTCTTGAAGAATGATATTGTTGTAATGTGAATAGTGTAAGGCCATTAATATCACACAAATGTATTAATTTTCTTCGAACTAACCTCGTAAAGCTCTGATTTGAAAAAGGAGAATTGTCATTTTGTGCGAATTAGTGAGGACCTCTAAATTACATCACAGGAAAATTTCCAAACATAAAAATAATGTATCCGTGGAGCCTGCATGTGGCGTAACAAGTGATTTTTGGGAGTGGATAAGGCTGAAGGAGTGGAATGAATATTATAAGGTGAGTTCTACTTTGGCTGTCAATGCTCCTTCTCTGTTTTTTGTTGCTCTTCCGACCTCTCTCTATGGATCTTGTTGTACTCACTCTATCTCTCTTTCTCCATATCTGGACTTCCCTTCATTTTTCTCTCTCCCCCTCTCCATATCTGGTCTTCCTTTTATTCTCTCTCTCTCCCTCTCTCTGTCTGTCTCTCTCTCTCTCTCTCTATAAATCTGTTCCTATCTTTAATAATTATCTCCCATTCTCTCTATATCTATTCTTCCACCATTATCTTCTCTCTCTTTCTCTCTCTCCATATCTGGTCTTCCCTTCATTCTCTCTCTCTCCAGCCCTCTATATATCTGTTCCTATCTTTATTCATTCTCTCCCATTCTCTCTATATCTATTCTTCCACCATTATATTTTTTCTCTCTCTCCATATCTGCTCCAGCCCATTCCCTCTCCCTCCCCCCCTCTCTCTCTCTCTCTCTCCATATCCGGTCTTCCCTTCATTCTCTCTCCATCCCCCTCTATCTCTCTCCCTCTATATATCTGTTCTTCTCTTCATTCTCTCTCTCCCACTCTCTCTATATCTATTCTTCCACCATTATATTTTTCCTCTCTCTCTCCATATCTGCTCCTGTCCATTCTCTCTCTCTCTCTCTCTCTTTCTCTCCATATCTGGTCTTCCCTTAATTCTCTCCCTCTCTCTCTTTCTCTCTCCATATCTGGTCTTCCCTTCATTCTCTCTCTCTCTCTCTCTCTCCCCTCTATCTCTCTCCCTCTATATATATTTGTTCCTCTCTTCATTCTATCTCTCCAACTCTCTCTACATTTGTTCCTACACCATTCTCTCTCTCTCTTTTTCTCTCTCCCTCTCTCTCCAATGCTACTCTTTGCAAATTAGGTTTTATGTCACTTTATGCCTCCGACGGATGTCGAAACATGGTTGAATATTTCTCATTTATTACATTTATGTCGGCGGGCTAAATCTTAAACACCGACTGGTGACGTCATTTCTCGACTCTACCTGGTTACACCTTGGTTATTACCTTTATATTCTGCTTTGGCTTTCCTTGGGAGCTGAAGAGAAAGTTGTAGAGCATGTCATGCAAGAAGCGGCAGTCGTATGGGATGAGTGGAGTTGTATGTGCTTGAGCATGCGAACAGTCACCGTGTTGTGGTCGTTTACACACTATTCGAAGAACAATACCCTTTTAAAGGGAAATGGTCCTTTCTTTCTCTTGTCCAGTGCACATGGAACTGCCGGTCTCGAGAGAGAATATGTTGAAGTGTTGCCAACCACAAGGGTTTCATCCTAGGCGTAGGTATATTCTTTATCGCTCTGGCCTCGTAATCAAGGGGGTCTGGGGTTCCATTCTCGCTGGAGCCACATTGCACAGTGGTTCGGATCCTACTTTAAACTGTAGGTCCAGTCGTGATTAACCCATCTGAGTATAAAGTTGACTTGTCCATAGTTTTCCAGCAGTTTCCCAAAAATTTTAAAATGTAAAGACAAAACATTTATTATTGTTATTATTATTATTAATTTACGATCCCTGTATTTAAGAATGAATTAAAAATAAGTGTATTTGTACGTAAAATGCTCTAATCAATAATTGATAGTGACTATTTCGTGAGAGCTATTGCTTACAATGTTCCTAAATATAGGGCTATACAGAATTCCATGACCTCAGTAAGTTGTAACAATGTGTGTGGACTGATAAAACTCTTATAGATAATTTCAATAATGCCGTGTTTGGAAATAGTTGTTGAAATATTGGCCGTGGTGCTGTATCTGGCCATTGTTGTCATTGGTATCAGCAATGCCAATAAACTACTATTAGTGTGCAAAAGTATCTTTTCTGCTCTGCCAAGAACAGATAAAATTAACTTTGTAGCACATTTAAATAACAACAAATAGGATTTTTTTAACAAACTGCTGTTACCATACCACGACAAATTTGAAAGAGACATTCATTTCTTAAGAAATATTTTGACTTTCTATAAAGTTGTACAGACATTTCCTGATTAACTTATCTGAGTAACAAGCTGAGTTGGAATAAACAGCTAACTTTTTTTCAGACTGATCATATGGCTGTAAAACATATGATCAGTTTATATATACAAAATCAGTGTATATGATTGCAACGTGTTTTGAATGCGGGTGACTTTAATTAAGAACCACTTGCAGTCATAACAGCTTCTTGCCATAGAGATATTTCTTCTGCATTACGTGCATTTTAGAGACATTGCTAAAAGATGATTAGCAACACTGTCGTGCTTCGTCCAAGTGAGCCACGAGAAAATCATTGTATACTTTCGTTTTCATGAACTGCTGGGTGTTATTGTAGTTCACAGTTGCGTGATTTTCGGCATTAAATCAATGGCTGTTGAAAATAATGTTTAAGAACTCTAGAAAAGTCGAACACCGCTTTTTAACTAGAAGTCTGTACGTATACACTGAACGGAAAATATGTACGAATTATACCCCAAAATGTGTAATATGACATTGATGTATATCGTTACCAACATTTGTAGTTTTTGCAGAACTCGTCGAGACACTAGTGTTCACACTGTACTCTCTTCCTGGAACCTCTGGGACGAGCAAATGAAAGCAAGTTTCTGCATAAGTAGTGACTCGAGAGGGGTCGACCAATGAATACGTTTGGGGGAACAGGATTGCGTGGAGGGAGTAAAGCGACTGCAGCTCCCATCTGTTTGTATCAGTGTGTGTTACTTCGCTCCGTCCACTTTCTTCCTATTCTTCTGTGCGACCTTGCTCCAGAGATTCCCGAGATACAGTATAGGTAAGCCCTGGTACCTGGTGACGCGTTAGTGTGAGAATGAGAGAAGAAGGAACTACACTCTGTCCCAGGTATCCTTGGAGCAGGCGAACGAAAACAAATCTCTTCGCAAGTAGTGACGCGAGACGGCTCCACCAGTGAACTCGTGAGAGGAACGGGATTGCGTGGAGGGTAAGCGACTGCAGTTACCAGTCTTCCCAGCAGCATGTACTGCTTCGCTCTGCCCACTCGATTCCCTACCCTTCTGTGCCGCTATGCTCGCCCTTGCTCCAGACATAACTGGGACAGGGTATAGCTTGATCCTATCTAGCCCCTTCCCCAAAGTAGGCACGATACTCTGACAAAAAGAGCCACAGTCCTTAGTCCTTGTACTTTTTCCGTGGAGACTTAAGGAATGAAATATTTCTAGTTCGAATTTCTGTAGTATGTAACCACAGATCCAGTTTTATTTTGTGTTTAGATAGTGTGGATTTATTTCTCGCCGACCAGACAGGAACGCTTGCTTCGTTTCTCTGTTTCTCAAATATAAATTTCACATACCCGCAGCACCATCTATTGGCAACTTAGGGCAACCTTACATTGCGAAGGGTTGCCGGTACGCTTCTCGTACTAAAAATTACAACATACCAGAAATCAAAATTAAGAAAACAAGTCTGCTAAGTACCGAACGAGAGAGTACGTAAATCTCCTCCGCTTATTTAGCGCGCTAAAAGCAAATTTTCGCCGTCAGTTTCACAATGTTAATAAGTCCACTCGAGAAGACAGATATTTCACAAGCTGAGGTCAAAATCTTAGAAGGCATGATCGTGACCCAGGGAAGTGAAAGTTGCCCATGCTGATCGCTTGAAATAGCAAGGGCGTGGACTTGTTTGTGTGTACTTCTCTCCATAGAAATAATAATACATAATTCCTCAGTGAATTGCAGGGATACATCGAAATATTCGGTAGGTGTTTTTCTCCTCCTCACAAAAGATGGAAGCTGCAGAATAAAAACACTGATGTTGAATCTTTCGTGCCAAAACCGAAAAATTATATTATGATATTTTCTTACGAGCGTGTTCCGTAGGCGATCATGCGTGAATTGTTACCAAGGCGTTTCAGTGGGAATTCGTAACGCTTCAAAATTGCAGCCCGTACAGGCCCACGGGTAGCCAGTGAACTTTTGAATATTTAAAGTCAGCTTTCCCTTTTAGAACTTGAGACGTAATAATATGCACATACACATAGAAAGCTAAATGCATCATATTTACATTTTGATGCATTTTCGTATATCATATGAAAAGTTAACGCCAAAATTAATCATATGATGCAAGTGAGTATTTCTTTGTATGTCGAGCTGTACTTTAATTCATCACTTGATGCGTTTTGATACACCTTCCTGCATCTCTCTCGATGATGCATTTGGTCTGAGTTATAAATCTTATGCAGTTTGTGTTTTAGCTGGTGCATTTACTTTTTTGTGTGTATCTTCTGTGGTTTTTCTTTCACAGAAAAATAACGTTTGATCATACGGTGGGATTTGTTACCAGATGAAAACATCAGAAGTGGTTGTTATATACACGGAGTTTCAATAACAACGCAATAAAGAAAAAATACGTTCCAAATCAAAATTATGCCACACGCATAGTCCTTTCAGTAATAATTTTCTCATTGCCACACGAACAACGACAACAAAGTATAAAGCTGTGACTCGGTGATATACTTTTCGTGGCATCCGTTTGGCAGAAAAAGGGGGAAAAAAGAAACTTTCACCACGCGGGGAATCGAACCTAGGATTTCAGCTTTGGAAACTGGCATGTTACCGACATGGACACAAGCCGCTTTGCAAAAAAAAAGGCATGCTATTAGGGAGATATCTCCTGAAGATTGCACTTTTCCTGTCAGGCATCAAATTCTCCATGCCCCTTCTCTCTAATTACATTAATTTGAAAGCAATACGCTTTATGGTATAGTGTCTCTATGCTGTGCACACATTGCTCTTAGACTGTAAGTTAATGTTGTGTGTGTATATTAATGAAGACGATCGAAGACAAGGTTAGTGTTTCCATCCCCTAATAATCTTAGTGCTCTAGCTTGTGTTAACATAGCAGATTCTGATATGTGGCGACGAATCGTATAAGTCAATGGCAAATTCATAATTATATTTTTAAACTAACTATTTGACGAAGAAGGGTGACTTTTCAGGAAAATATGAAGACATTCATCCAGCCTGTATTGATTTTGGGAGTTTCTTTTATCCTACTTTCGTGATCAAATTACAAGGTAGAAAAGCAGTTTGCATACATAAGAGAAAGTAACGAAAGTGATCCTGAAGTGACGTCATTCGGGCCGTGATAGATATTCTTATTGCCTTGGATTGTTTATCTTCTCCCGTCCGCATCTAGAACGGCAATTTGATTTATTTTTCGTTAGCCTCGCTTTTCTTCCACTTTTAGTTAATCGCGACGAAGAAGATAAATGATGATATGGGAAAATTGATGAAGGGACACTCGCAAAGAACACCCACGCTCAGGTCGGAATTCGAACCCGGGTCCTCTTGGTGTACGTCGACTTTGCTGTTACGTTATTCTATGGAAAGAGGTAATGGAACCACCATCCACTTCCCTCTGCTTTCAAATGAACATTAGCTTTTCGCAAGCGTTTTTTTTGGGGGGGATTAGTTATGGGATACTGATTATCTCGAACATATTTTCCTGACCTTTTCCCCGCCATTCTCATTTAAAATTGAACACTGCATTGCATTAATAATTAAAATGCAAAGCTTTCCTGTAACCATTTCTTTTCACTCGGCAAGTCAGAAAATTCCCTGCATCCGGTGAAAAACTTCCGTGGTAAACAACACTGCAGAGTGCTGTTTTCCCGAACTTTACTTCGGCTGTACTGCCACACTCGATAGGCTCCGAAGCTGATCTAACTCAAACGAGTGTGCCAGATCTTGTGAACAGAACTGTACCACAATATGATTGTATGTCCCGGACACCCGTAGTAAATTCGACACGTCACTAGATGGCGGTGTGACGAACGGTTATGGTACAGAGGACAGTGGTAATTCTTTGTTGTCAAACGCTGTTCCACGGCGTGAACAGCGGTCGTGTATCAAAATGGCCATTCTTCGGTAGAAAAATGCCAGAGAATGCCACAGGGAACTGGTGGAAACTGCCGTAGTATGCGCCTTTTCTGTTCCTCTAATGCTCCTATGCTTTCAGACTTGTAAACACACGTGACACGATGCTATCTTTAAGGATGTTTGCTCGCTTCCCTATCCTAAACCTGGCAGACATGATCTGCATTATTCATACATTCCACATTACAACACACTCCCCCCTTCCATTTGTATATTTCGGATTTTGGCACTGGTCCCGCATTCTCGTTAAAAAAAAAATAGTTGCCATGACCCACCAGCCATCTCTAAACCAGTGGTTCTCAACCTTTTTCAGTCCGGGACCCACCTTGAAGGATATTACACTTCATGGGACCCATAAGCATGGACGCCGGCAGAATTACTTTATAACGATCAAATCTTGCCAACTATCAGGTAAATAGATTAATCACCGTAATAAGCAATAAAAAGAATTGGACTGTGGCTGTTCCCCGAAAGTTGCATTGTGGAATACGGATGACAAGCCGGTTTCCCAAGCGAGGAGGCCGATCCTCGGGTAAAAAAAACAATAAAAATACAACTTTGGAGCCAATGAACGGATTCGATTTAAATTTAAGAGAGCCCATTATCAGATTCTGATCGGCAAAATCCCAAAAACACAACATGATAGGAGGTGAATTAAGGGAGATATTAAAGGTTAAAGAGCGAGAGGGATTACAATACGTACTGAATCTCCGTCGCTCTCTACGGAGCGACCGTGCATAACATAATGGATCGGGCGAGAGGGTAGCCTCCCTTCGAGGAGTCGCTGTAGATAGGTCAAGGAACTCAAATTACACGGGCAAAGATAGAAGGGTAATATGCCACGGTTTGAGTACGATTTAACAAGGTATCATAACGAACATTTGGAATAGCACATAAATAGACAAGCGGGGAAGCGGAATACACAGTTTATCTTACACAACCTCTCGAGAACCAGCCGCGCTTAAAAGTACTCGCCTCTTGTATCTAATCAATCAGTGTTGTGTTTAGTTGTTTACAAACACGATGGAGTAGAGAGCTAACCCTGTGGTGTGTAATTTGCAACTGTTACATCTATTCTACCGTATAAAATCTCTTGGGCTCCAACTGATGGCACTTACCCTGGCACAAAAGGTAAATATTGTATGAATCATTGCCTTTTGTTGATTTGTTTCTTGTTTGTTTACATTACCCATGTAATGTACAGCCGGAGCGTCCTCAGGCACACACTAAGGTAGACGCCGTTATAACTTGCAGGGGTGCGCACACGCTTGTTTAAACAAATTACACATATTTCATTCTAGAAAAGTAAATATGTAATTTGAAAGAATAATTTACTGTAGTCTAACATCTAACTAAACACACATGCTGAAATTGAAAGATGACAGTATTAAACAATGGTAGAGCGCGAATAACAGAAATGTAGAGTTTAGACTACGTTCAACATGGGTTGAATTTAAATTGTTAAAACAATATGTCGTAGTAATTTAAATGTAATAGGTTTTAAATTTTCGAGCGCGACTTCGTGACCCACCAAATGGTCCCTCGGGAGGGACCCAGCAGTGGGTCGCGCCTCATAGGTTGAGAAACGATGCTCCAAACGCATTGTATCATTAAGGCATAATGATGATGAAGTTTTCTTTGGTACTTTATGGAATTTGTGTTATGTGTGAAGTGTCACATTACATAAGGGTAGGGAATTCTCAACTTTCTACTTAAAGGTGTGTCTTGTATTGTGAACTTTTACAATACGCCCAGCGATCCCAAAACAAGAACTACAGCGCCGAGACTTCCAGTTTCGACATTTGTATGTGTACCATTTGTCGCAATTTGTGTCCAACCAGAGTTACTCTTAAGGCCTGGTCAGCTTGCAATCACGAGGTCCCACGAGGTAGAGCTTCATTACACAGAGATGCATATTTCACTTTAAGCTGTGGGTCCAGTCACCATTAGCCTACCTGAGGACGAAGTGAACATAACACAACTTTTTCGATGTTTACATGTGTTCATCTGCGTAAATTATTTCAGTCATGTGTTGTATCGCCGTGCCCCATTTGACGAATTTCGTGTCTTCTCTCATCCGATCTAAAAAGAAAAATAGTTCGAGAGTACATTTAATGAATCATTTACTTGTATTGTCCTGGCTAAAGATTACGCTGCCTTAGTAATTACTATGTGAGAGGTGCATTCTGTTCAGAGTAGTAACATTTTGTTTGCGGTGAATGATCATTGTCATGGGAAGAAATCTTGTAAACGTTAATGCCCTAACGAAATGTTCTGAATCAGTGAGACTTAGTAACATTAGACTATTAAATTATGTTTGCTTGCCAAACCCCCTCTATCATTCTAATTGGAATTCTTTCCATCTTTCAAGTCTTCGGGAATGTAAAATTTTCTATTTACTAACACAGTTCAATGATCGATCGATTTGCGTTCGCATTTCTGCCACTTTGAGCTAATCGCGAAGATGAGGATGATGGTGATAAGATGAAATGGATGAAGGGACAATGAGAAACACACAAAGACATCACGCAGCACGGGCCCCATTGCTTTTTATACCCATAATATTGTAAACGGTAGGGTGCAAGCGACGCACGAACCTTGCCTAATGCCCACGTAAGCTCAACGTCAAACGTCCGGCGCGACAGGGAGGTCATGCACCTACCTGCTATATAAACATAGGAGCAATTACATGGTGTTCTCTTTGCTATTGGGCTGGTGATACGTTGTGCTCAAAGAAGCGCCACCGGAATAGGCAATTGAGTGAGTGAGTGTGCCTTCCGTTTACAATCCTTACCTCAAGTCACATCAATAAATCTAATGTGGAGAGAGTACCGGTCGTTATAATTTACCATTTGCCTTATCCCGGTACGATCTCTACTCTCCCAGAGGATACGCTGTTAGTAGAGCTACGGGATGCGACGATCCAGAATCGTCTTGTCCTATAGAGGACGCCGTTCCCTCGGGGAGAGCTGAGACTAAGGCCGTGTCCAAAAGGTGCAAGTCCGTACTTGAAGCGAGCATCCTCCGAGTATGGTCTTGGAGTGCGGTCTTCAAGTCGTGGACTGGAAGTACAAGTCTTTCGAATTGCACTTCGGCTGCAGCACCAAATACGATCAGTAGATAAAACTGAGGACACGTTGTTTTCCTCGCGTTTTAAACACTTGTTTTTAACCATAAAATTCACATAGCATTTTCAAATGTTCGTACACATACATTTCCACACATTAGAAGAACTTTAACCAACAACTTGGTGACCCATAACGTATATTTAACATGCGTTGCTGGCTTTCTATCTCCGCGATTTAAAACAAATGAACAACGAGCGTGGATATCACGTGACCTAGTCACCAAGCATCTGCGCTGAGAGTTGCGTACTTCCGTGCTTCTGTTTTTGGCGCTTTCGAACTGTACTAGGTGACGTTACTTCGGTCAAAACCATACTTCTATGTACTTTGCACCTTTCGGACAGAGCCTAAATGGTGGAGGTGCGGGGGAAAATTGTAACGGACACAACGGCATACCATAGATTTCGTGTTTTGCGGTAAATTGTGTTAACAATAACATTAATAATAAACCCTTTTCCTAAATTAAAAATGACGCGTGTCTGATGGACAGCATAAATCCGCTAGAAGAAGAGCTCAATCGTACGCTGGATGAAAATACTAGGCTGGCTATTTCATGAACTCCCATTGAGGCGAATAGAGTAATTACGCTTAGGCAGGCTAGATTAGCATAGATTGGGATAGAAGAACGGCATCCAGATAGTGCAACCCAACCCAGCGTTATAAATCCCCTCCCTGACACCAGCATGGCGAACCCCACGTCATTTAGGACATCGGTATTCTCCGGTAAAGCAAAAGAGGACGTGAATAATTTTATCATGATGTTCGAAAAACGTTGCTGAGTATAATGGCTGGAACGCAGCCAAAAAGAAAACAGCGTTTGCATTATTTCTCAGGGGGGTAGCTTTAGAATGGTTTACAGCAGTATAACTAACTCCCGGCTACGCAAACATTACTTTCGAGCAGGTTTCCCAGCACTAAAAGAAACTAAAATAAGTATTGTTATTTACACCAACCTTGAGAAGAAGTAATAGTGAAGATAGACTGACGAGGTATAGATTTTGTTCTGTCATTTAGTTTGTTGTTTTTGAGGTGGTAACATGGAGTTGTAATGAAAAGGTAAGACATGAAATTATGAGAAGCTATAATTTTGTCTAAATAACGCTTTCATTAATAGGTTAAATGTAGTGTATTTATGTTAAAATACCTAAACCGAACAACGAAAGCATTCGCTCTCATGTCAGAAGACGAAGCTCGGTGCTTGACTGAACAAGTGTTTGAGTTTGGTACGATATATCATTCCCTTCCAAAAACGATGACCAATCAACTCTTCACTCTTCGTCACTTTCCGTGTGTCTTCGGGAAGCCTCGCGAGAAAGGCAATTTGTATTGTTGAATTGATTCTCACATCAGTCACACATCACGCTTTCCTTAACATAGAGATTGTAACGAACCTGAGCGTTTAATGTTTTATATTTGTAAGAAGTTAAGATTTTTAAAATGTTTGTTACTTCAAATAATGTGCAAGCTGTCACAGACAACTATAGTTAGATTGATACAGTTGTGGTTGGAACTTGTGTATATGTTTATAAATACGTCATAATCTGTTCGTGTTGACGTCACTTTCTCATCTCAGCAGAGGAAGTGAACCCACCTGAATGTTTGTAACCTGACGACAGACTCAGTCAAAAAACAGGTGAAGGTGAGAAATCAACAGAAACGTGGTAACGGTGAATGGAATGCCCGAATAGTGTAATTGGTAATTATTTTCGTTTCCTTCTGGCTATACTCGGAAATAATAATTCAGTACAGAAACTTTCGTGTATTTACGTTTGTCTTGTCCAACGTTAATTCTATATGCAAGTGTGTTTAGTGATTGTGATGTGATTTAATATGCTATAGAATTGTTCCTCTTCAGGCAGAAAGTGATTATAAAACTGCGTTTAACTTCGAATACTGTGTTGTGTTTCTTTTCTACCCAACAAGCCCTCATGATTTGCAAAGATTCTCATGTTCCCGACTAAAGGAGTAGCGGACTAACTTTCTGACGACTGGTGTACAAGCGGAGGGACGTTGCAAGTTACATAGTGTTTTATTATTATAACATTGTTAATTATTACTTCAGAACCAAGAACACCAATGCATCAAAACAGTAGCTTCATCATAATTTAAGTGTCTGTCTTAGGTCCATTAGAGAGTTTAAGCACAGATAAGGATATACTATAAGCAGATCTTCATTGAAGGCAGGGAAACCGCTGCACGGACCTCCCGCTGGGATCGGTCCCCTCGCAAGAAGCTTCAACGTAATACGCTGTGAGGCGCTGACCACTCGAAATCTTGCTTCCACAGAAAGTAAAGAGATGGCATTGCTAACGCTCGCGTGCTAAAATTTGGCGTCATCGAATTCCGAGACAAATTCACTTGCGAAGCGTCAAGGCTTTGGCATTCGAAACTGACCGCGAAGGCGTGGCTTATTAGCGGATCTGGAAAATACCTGACTAGACTATTATACTCATTCCTAACAGATAAGAGATTACTACAGAAACAGCGTTATAGAAACGAGTACATTTTCAAGGAACACTCAAGCAATTTACCACAAATATTCTGTGCGTAGCAACGAGATAAATCGTTTATATGGGGTTTTATTTATCTTGCGTTTCTTTTGCAATATCTCTGGACGGTAGTCTTTTAAAAAAAGAAGGACAATTCCCCAGATAAACATACTTACAACATATTTACGTTTATTATACACGAATATCTGTTGTGATTTTATTAGAGGTATTATTATTAACGGTATGTATAAAATTTTAAATTCAAAATTGTGACACATCGGAATAGCGAAAATCGTTCGCACGTTTCATAAAGGTAACTACTGCAAATGTTTATACGTATTGAGAACTTTGTGAAATATAACTTTATTCAACGAACAAAAATACTTCAGGCATGGGAAAAGAGAGGCGTGTGTTGTTGGTCCTTATCTGTGGTTTAAGACTATTTGTTGTAACACTAAAGTGGTATAAATAGTTATTAAAGTTACTACTAATTTCAAATATAATTATGTAGTTATCTCTAGTTCTTGATTTAAATAGCGTGACGTTTTCACGTTTGAAGTACTTTTTGGTAAGCTCTATTCAAATCCTTCCTACGCTGACCTCTATCGGCTGTTCTAAATAGGTCAGATCTTCCTGTTTTATTCTCACTTTATTAACGGGATGCAAAGGCGTTAAACCCTGTACTCGTCCGTACGAAAGCTACAGTATATGATTTCAAAAATATTTAAATTCAACTTGTAGTATAATAAACATAAGGATAACACCCCACTCAAAAGCTAAAATGCCATATAATAGATCCTATATTGAAGAAATTTTTTAAGCGCCATTATAGATTGAGTTGGTGTTTTAAGCCCACGTTATGCACAGTAGGGCTAATCGGGACTGGACCTACAGTTTAAAGTGGGAACCGAACCACTATATGTGCCTCCAACAGGTATCGAACCCGAGCGTCTAGATTACAAGGCGACGACGCTACCACTGCGCCATCGGGGAGGCCCTTCTAAGCGCCATTAAAAAAAAGAAACTTTGCGACGATGTACAGACTATCACACACACACTTTTCATCTTATATAGTGACATTTCATATATATTTCGGTCGAATTTTCACAGTGGTTAGCTGCTCACTTTAAACTGTAGGTCCAGTCCCGATCAACATATATGAGAACGAAGTAGACATAGAAGAAATACTCATTAACTAATAATGAATTTTGATCATCCAGTGAGTTTCAGACAGCCCATTATATCGAGATAACTAATTAACACGGAAACAAACTTTTTGATGATTAAAAAATACGGTATGCGCCAATATATACAGTACTGAAACTCGCGCATCTCGAACACGTGGTTGCGTTTGTCGACGGGGCATAGCTCCAGCTTCACGTGTTCGCAGTAGTGAAAAGGAAGTTGTGTTGTGCAGTTGTTGTTGGAAATGGATCTCTCGACGGAGGAAAAAGTATTCATAGTTGAGCATTATTTCCGCTCATACGGAAGCGGTCGTGAAGGTGGACCGAGTTTGAAAAAGGTGACTGGTCTATATGCAACCCAAATGACAATCGTCCACTCCACATGCCCTAACCTAACCTTAAGTTTCCTGACAGTTATGCAACCCAAAAGGCACGATTGTTATTTGGGTTGCATATAAACGAGTCACTATATTGTAACATGTTTGCTTTTGTTCATCTTTTCATTTCAGTACTGTATATTTTGGCGCATACTGTATATTGAAATCCTAGAAGAAAATGAAACCCAATACACAATCATATATCAAAACTATAAATGAAAAATTAGAAGCAACAAAATTTCCAAAAGAGACACGAAACATACTAAAATATTCTGCATTTGTAAAAAAATATACAGCTAAAGGTAACAGAACCTCCAAATAGAAAACAAACATGCAATTGCAATTTAAAACGTATGTAACATAATCAACTAAATAAATTTTGTCTCCGCTTGGAGATAATGCGGGCCATAATCAACCAAAGAACTTCTTTCGTCCGCTTGGATGTGAGACGGAGAGCATAATCAGCATGATGTATTGTGTGGAAGAGATATTGACATTTGGTTGTCTTTAGAAAGGGCCATCCCTTACACTCATAAACGCTTTGGCCGATATTGCCCAACTGCATTACCAAAGTCCCTAGCTCAATGAAAAAATGCACTTCAAAAGCTGTAAAATTAATGCAGTTATCGCAGGGCATAATTTTGTGAATCCCTCACACCTACTGCATGCAATATTTATTTAACATTTTAATGCAAACTTTATTTATTTATTTATTTACCTGAGAATTCCAAATACAGCTTTGGCCATTTTACATTGGAATGTAATAACAATGGAAATAACAAAAAATAACAATGGAAGTAACAATAAATAATAATAACACACTAAAATACATACTTTTTTTCTTCATACTTCACGTTTGTGCATACATACATATGAAATAAAGTGGATTACATGTTGTTACACAGTAGCTTTTTAAAACGTGACAGATTTTCAAAAATATCAACTTGGTTTGGTAGAGTGTTGTATTGGTCGGGTAGTCTGTGGAAGAGAGAACGCTGTATTAGGCTTAATCTGGGTTTCTGATATGTGGAAAACTGAGTGCTCCTTGTGGTGCTGGACGGTACTCGAAAGTGAATTTCTTGAAGAAGGCGATCACTTCTTATGTTCCCATTGGTTATTTTATGAAGGAAAATATGGTCTGCAAGTATGTGTCTATGTGAGGCGTTACCCTCACACCCCCTATACGCCTTCATGGCGTGGTGCTATGCACAGGGGAACACTTTACCTTTCTTTTTTACTTTTTTTTAAGTATGTGTCTATCATGAGGGGTATGGATATTTAGCATTTTCAGAAGGATGGACTTTTGTAAATGTTTTGTGGATGGAATTCGGTGGCGAACAATGGCCAGGAAGAAATTTAGAACAGAATTTAATGTATCTAATTTTGAGGGGCAGGCCATAGACCAGATCGGAGAACAGTATTCAAGTTTAGGTGAAACGAAAGATTTGTAAAAAAGGTCGAGGGCAGACATGTTGTTTATTTCAGTAAAACGATAGAGGAGACCTAGCATACGCATGGAACCCTTAGTTACTGCAGAGATGTGGTCAGAAAAGGAGAGTTTCTCATCAAATATGACGCCTAAGTCCTTCTGTGCGGCAACCCTTTGAACGCAATTATTTTCTTTGAATTATTGTGTATTAAATGTATTTTTCTTTAAGGTCATGGTGGTACATTTCTGAGGATTAAGTTTCAGGTTCCATATTTCACACCACTTTATTAGGGAATCTTAAGTTATTTTGCAACAGTGCCATGTCATTTAAATTTGATATTTTACTGTATATTTTGCAATCATCGGCGAACAAAAGAAGGTTTTTACAAGAGCCAGAAAGATATTCTGGAAGATCATCAAGGTAGATGATGAAGAGAAGAGGTCCAAGAACACTGCCTTGGGGAACACCAGAAGATACACCTCGATATGAAGAAGATGTTCCGGAAAGTACAACCTTTTGTTGTCTGTTTCGGAGGTAGTGTTTGAGCAGAGAGAGAAATTTCCCATGAATATTAAAACAATGAGATAATTTATGTAGGAGGTAGTTGTGGTTTATAGAGTCGAAGGCTTTGGAGAAATCAAGATATATATATATTACATCCAGTTGAGAGATTTCAGATATACAGTTGATAGCGTCAGATAATACGATGCTCAAGTTAGTTAAGCAGGAGCTGCCTGGTAAAAAGCAGCCGTTGTAGCCGTTTACCGATGGCCTATCCTTTAGTTATCAATAGGGACGGATTTCAAGATGCAGCATCTTTCCAAAAATATAGCTCTTTTCATGCCGATTGTTTGAGATATGTATTTCAGGACATGAAATCAAGTAAAATGAACACCTTTTTGTAAGATTAGCATATGTATCCCCTTTTTAACCCCTCTTCGATGCTTCGGCACCTTTTTCCATCCCTTTCTTTAATGTTTTGCTTTGAAAATTGGACAGAAAAATAAATGATTTTTCACTCTTCTTGAACAGCTACATAAAAACCTATAGTCTCATTTTGTAGAGCAGAACGAGAGCTATAAAATGGTATAATATAATCATTGCAGCCTCAATAGTTTGTGACTGTCATCTTTTTATAACATTCACAATTAAGTTGCATTAATGATAAAAATCTTTGATAAGAAGAAAGACATTTCATTATCACTGTTACTGTTCTAATTATGTATTATGGGATATAGTGTAATATACCAATTTGTAAGTAGATTTCTGTATTTTCTTTCATTAAACAAATAATATATTTTTACTAGTTGCTAATACAAAACTAACAGCAACAATTATGGCGACCTTCAGGCAGGATTCGTGAATATATAGTGTGGAAGTTATATTCTGATTACTTTAAATAATGGATCGGAAGCAACATTCTTACAACTTAAGAACGGGAGTTTTCTTAAGATCCGATGTCGTCGATAGTTTCAGGGAAAATGAAACTATTGAAGAAAATGCTGACCCAATGAAGAATATTATTTGTTGCAGTAACATTGAAGCAGATTCTCGTCTTGTGAAGTGCAATAGCTGCAATGAATGGGAACATTTGGAGTGCAGAGGTTTGACTGTAATGCACTGGGTAATATTTAGTTCTAATGAAAGCTATTTTTGTAAATCTTGTAAACCAGATTTTGATCCTTTTTTGTTAAAGTCTTATACAAGTACAGTGAATCCAAACTTGGACAAGATTATTGCTGCATTTCAAGTTACGGTTACCCAAAATTTGCAGCAAAATAATGAAAATCTTCAAGAAAAGTTGCAACAGAACATTCGCTGTGAATTACAACAAAATAATCAAATGTTGCAAAAGGAGTTGCAAAAGGATATGCAACAAAATAATGAAATGTTGCAAAAGGAGTTGCAAAAGGATATGCAACAAAATAATGAAATGTTGCAAAAGGAGTTGCAAAAGGATATGCAACTAAATAATGAAATGTTGCAATAGGAGTTGCAAAAGGAGTTGCAAAAGGATATGCAACAAAATAATGAAATGTTAAAAAGGGAATTGCAACAAAATAATGAAAATCTGGAAGAGAAGTTTCAAGCCATTCGAAATGAATTACAGCAGCATAATGTTAGGTTTAACGGCCGGCTTGATCATATTGAACATTCGTAACAAGATGTTGCCCAAACTTGTCAGAATGTTAGCAGTGAGTTGAGGTGTAAATTGGATGAAGGTATTAGTACAATGCATGTCGAAGTTTCAGTTATTCAAGAACAAATGAAGAGTCATGACGGAAAGTTGGCAAGGTTGGAAGTCTGCAATGAGGAAATTATGGAGAAATTTACTCAACATGAGGTTAGGTTTGAACATTAAATGCGGAATTAGATAGACTGAAGGTAGTTCAGACTGCTACATGTAGCTCTGAAACCTTGGTAAATGACCTTAGAGATAGGGTTATTTCTTTGGAGCAAGGCAATGCCATCAGCAACAGTGTTGCTAACGAAACTTTGAATGGAAGACGAGAACTGAGCGAAGAGGATGGAAATAGTAAACAAACTGAGCATGTGGCTTGTCAAACAAATAACGCAAATTCAAATCGAAGATCACGAAATGTTAAATTTCAGGATAGTGCTCGAAGTGACAAACGTGGTGTTGGTTCTTCCGGTTATGATTCATCTGATATTGATGTACCTGTAATTACTAAACGTAAATCAGGTCAGAACGCTTCTTTAGGAACTGATTTTACCTACAGGCTTTCCAAGACATCTTATTTGTGGGATCCTCCATCACGTGACGAATCACCTGCTCATTTCACTACACATCCGTTGGCCAATAGGGACTTCGCACTTTCGGAAAATACAAATAGAGTGCATTACAATGAACCTTGTTCTACTAACCATTATGGTTATGGAAGTCCTCTGAATGCCAGTTTTCATAATGAAACTCAGTGTTGTACAACGAAAGCTTATTCAAATAATCCAATTTCACAAATGTGTTTTCAGCATACACCTTCATGTGAGAAGCCATTATATACTGTGGCTGGTAATACAACTGCTACAACTTCAATGAGTCCGATGTTTTGTAATCAAAATTACATTCCCAGAAATGACATTTTGAATGATCCAATTAACATTGCTTCTAAGAATTCTCAGTCTCCAAATTTTGAATCAAACCAGTTTTGTAAACCTGCGCGTGCAGAATGTAATACAAATATTTCTGCAAGAAACCCATTTGGAGAATGCCCGGGTAAAGTTATTCGTTTAAATGAGCTAAGCCAGTTACCACGTTTTGGAGGTGACGTCTCGAAACAATCAGCTAGGGAGTTTATAGACCAGCTGACAACAATGTTAAATTTTATTGGTGTATCTTCTCAATATCGCCTGCAAGTTATTCACAAATGTTTCTACAATACTGCAGCGTATTGGTTCAATAGTGAAAGACGGAATTTCTCATCATATGATGATTTTGTGTGCAAGTTTCTTGAACAATTTGCTTCGAATGATTTGTTAGAAAGCCAACTGGCAGTTTTGCGTTCTCGTAAATACAACACATCTTCTGGTTTATCATTAGAACCCTACGCATTGAAGGTATATTCATCTTATTGCAATCTTGTAGAAAAGCCTAAACAAGCTGAGATAATAAGAGTAATTCTGAAGCAATTGCCAGAAACAGTTTCTAAGAATGTGGGTTGTCACGAAATTTCCAACCTTAAACAATTAACACAAAAACTCAGGACAATAGACTTATATTCTAGTGATAAAAACAAATTTTTGTCACTACCTGGTGATTATATAAGTGGGGAGTACAACTCGAATAGGTTCGAGAAATCTAGGCATTTTGTAAGGCAAGTGTCTATGGAAAATAAGTCATGCAGCGATTCATCTACTCAAACAGTAGCTTCAGAGAGACTTATGGGCCAACCAGCTGCTAGGAATCCCAGAAACAACTATAGGCAATCTGGAGCTAACCAAGAGAGCTATAGGCGACAAGGTAACGATCGAAGTTTGTATTTTCATAATAACAATCGAAGAACAAATACTCAAAGGAACGCTAGTAATGGCAATAATACAGATGCACCTAGATACAACAGAAATAGAAGATTTCAAGGTCCGACCAATACAGAATTTCGAGTTGACTCCATTAACACTAACTCAGAGATTTCAGCAAGGAACAATGGAAATTTCCGAAATGGAATGAATTGCAATGACATTAGTTTAAATCAAGAATGTTCCTCAGTAACTAATGTTACTAGTGGGAGCCCTCCGAGAACATTAAACAACTAAGGCGGGGAAATGCGCTCCAATTCGCCCTGTCAAGAATGACCACATGGAGCTTAATTGTAATTATGATCCTTACCTTTTGCATGTTAAGTCTTGTCTCGGTGACTTTAATAAAGTTAAATATTTAGGCGTTGATAAAGAAGATGTTTTACCTGTTGCATTTTTGCTGGAGTGGTTTGATTCAGAGCCTGAGTGGACTGTTACAGATAAAGGAACTCCTACACCTTTACTTGAAGCACCAGAAATACAGGGAAGAATTTGTGACTTGTTTCTTAATTGTTTAATTGACACTGGTAGTCAATGTAATTTGTTGGATTACAAGGTTTGGATCACTCTAAGTTCTTTATTACCAAGTATAAAGCTGGAACCAATAGAAGGAATTCAGTTGGCTTGTTTCGCTGGTGAGCAACGTATAAAAGTTGTAGGTTTTAAATATGTCATTATGCAGTTGGGAGATGAATTTTTCCACGTGGGTTTATATGTAGTTAAACAATTACATGCCGATTTGATCTTGGGAGCACCATTTATGTGGCAGTATAAGGCTATAATTAATTATCGTATGTCTACTGTTGAACTAATTCATTCAAGTAGTAAGGAAGTATCAGCTCCTTTTGTTCCGAGTTCCACAAATAATACTTGCTCGCTAAATTCCGTAATTGAATCTTGTAAAACTTTGACATTTGAATCTTCTCATGTTAATGATTCTGCTTATCTAGCTTCTGAAGAAGATATCCATAAGAAAGTTTATGGCAACGAATATTGTGAAGCTGGAGTTGCTGATAAGTTATTTAATTTATTACTGAAGTATCAAGATGTGTTTTCGGACAAACCAAAGGCAGCCAAGGTGGAATCTTATGACATACAGCTAGATACGAATGAACCTATAGTGGCATCTACGTACCCTATTCCATTCGCTAGGCGAGATGATATGGAGAAAGAATTAAAGAAATGGAAAACGTGGGGAGTAATTCATGAAAGTACTTCTCCATACCGGAACCCTCTCCACATAGTTCCAAAGGCAGGTGGATTGTGGCGTCCTGTTGTTGATTTTAGGAAGCTGAATGAAGATGTAATTTCACCCATGACACAGGTTGAACCTATATCTGAACTTTTGCCTAGGTTGAGATGCGAAAAATTCTTTTCGACGATTGACCTAACTTGTGGATATTTTCAAATACCACTGACACCTAGATCTTATGAGTTCACATCTTTCTCATATCGTGGTATTTTAATGGAATTTCATTTTTTGCCTTTTGGTATTAAGAGTGCTGTTAGTGTTTTTGTCGACAGAATGCATAAAGTGTTTGGCAATGATACTAGTTCATTTCTTATAGTGTATGTGGATGATATTCTTATATTTTCATCATCACTGCAAAGTCATTTAAAACATTTGGACTACGTGTTGAAAACTTCGAAAGAAGTAAATATGTCCATCAAATTATCGAAGTGCACATTTTGTAAAACTGAAGTGAAGTTTCTTGGTCACATAGTATCAGGTGAAACCATCGCTGTAGATCCAGAAAGAAATCTAGCAATAACTGAATATCCTACTCCAACAAATAGAAAAGCGTTAAGAAAATTTTTAGGAATGTTAAATTGGGGAAGAAAATTTGTGGATAAGTTTGCAATGATTGCTGCTCCTTTATACGATTTACTTAGAACAAATAAGAAATTGGAATGGAATGAAGCACATCTCCAGGCATTTAAACGTCTGAAGGAATTGGCTTTGTCTCCGGAGATGTTAGCTCAACCTAACTTGAACAACACTTTCCATGTAAATACTGATGGCAGTAAAATTGGAATCGGTGGAGTCTTATGGCAATATTCTGACAATGGTGAAACTTTGATTATCCAGTATGCGAGCAGAGTTTTGCGAGGTTCAGAATTAACATATTCTGTGCATGAAATAGAATGTCTTGCCATCCTTTTTTCCGTGGAAAAATTTTCAATATATCTATTGGGCAGACCATAAATACACTGTGACCATCAATCACTTTCTTGGTTAAATTCAACAAGATCGTTAAATCCAAGGCTTAATAGATGGGCTTTGAAATTGCAAAATTATGATTATACAATTCAGCATGTTAGTGGTTCTGCAAATACGGCCGCGGACGCGTTAAGTAGATATCCAATTAAGTCACAAAACAATTTGTTTCCTTCCACTTTACATGTAAACTGCACAGATATTTATTTACTTGAAGAAGAATACTTTTTGTATTCGATGAAACTACAACAAAACGATGAATTATGTCAACGTATAATTTCTATGTTAGGCAAGGGTGACGACCATTTCGAAATTAAGGGAATATTTAAACTACATAAAAATATATTGTTTTATAGATCTACCAACTCGAATCATTGGAGAGTTTTTGTACCTGAAGCAGCTGTCAAGAAAGTTTTGTATGAACAACATGATTTGGCTGGCCATTTTGGGTTTTCGAAGCTTTATAAGAAGTGTTCTAAATTCTATTTCTGGCTAAAGATGAGAGAAAGTGTCAAGTCATATTTAAGTGATTGTGTAGAATGTGCAAGGACGAAACAAAAAACACAGCATATTACCAAAGAGGAGTTTCACGTGATTTCTTTCAAATTACATCAGTTCTTATCTTTAGACTTGATTGGTCCATTGCCATTATCTCAAGGATATCAACATATTCTGACTATTGTAGAATTGACCAGCAAATATGTTATGGCAAATCCTCTCAGGAAGGCAACAACTCGAGAGATTATCAACAGAATTAACTTAGGTTATTTCCATCATTATCCTATGTGTACAGTTATGTTAACGGATAATGGATCACAATTTAAATCCAATGAATGGGAAAAATTTTTGAATTCAATTGGTGTAAAGCATATCCTCACTTCACCATATTCGCCTCATGCGAATCCAATTGAGAGATATAATAAAGAGATCATTCGTTTGCTTAGACTCTTTTGTAAAACCAACCACAGATCTTGGTCCAAAGTTTTAACAAATGTTATAAAATTACTAAATTACTCATATAACGAGGTTGTTGGTTTCACTCCGGCTGAAATTTTTCTACACGAGGAAGTTCGAGATAAAATAACTTCTGTTATTGACTGGCCAGAAAAGATGAACGAATTGTCTTGGAAAGCTAAATATATTCAGTTAATTGAAACAACTAAACGTTCAAAATCTAGAAAGAAGATTCATTCAAACGCAGAAACCCCTACAATTGTTCAAGGTGATTTGGTTATGGTTAGGAATCATACAAGAAGTTCTGCCTTGAACAAAACTATCCATAAATTGTATGACTTATATGTGGGGCCATTTTTGGTGGAGGAAGTGAAGAACAATTTCGTGAACTTGGTGTCTTTAGATGGACAACAGATAAAGTGTAGACACAATTTACAAAATATCAAACCCTTTTACTGTTCATTGGAGAAGAAACACGAGTTGTTGTTGAATGTTAACAAATAGGTGCGCAAGGGTAACAACGTAGTTTTGAATTGATTGTCATTCTTTGAAAGATTTGTTATAGTAATAAATGTTGTTTTGAATGTTGAATATTTCAAAGTTATGTAACTGTTCGATGTGTATATTTAAAATCTTGTATCTTCTTAAGCCATCAAAGTATGATGTCTATATTTTCTTCCCCCCCAGGAGGGGAGATTATTGTGACTGTCATCTTTTTATAACATTCACAATTAAGTTGCATTAATGATAAAAATCTTTGATAAGAAGAAAGACATTTCATTATCACTGTTACTGTTCTAATTATGTATTATGGGGTATAGTGTAATATACCAATTCGTAAGTAGATTTCTGTATTTTCTTTCATAAAACAAATAATATATTTTTACTAGTTGCTAATACAAAACTAACAGAAACAAGTTCCCAAGATAATGTAGCAAAACCCGCGAGAGAAAACACAAACTTCAACAAAACCTATTCGGCAGAACCACAGTTCTCTCTGCGGTCCGCGCGCATTATATAAAGAATGCGCAGAGAAAGAGAGCATTGATTAAAGGCATTTTATCAGCACCTTTTTTCGAACCTTTTCTTCCCTTTCCCGACCATAATTTTGCACCTTAAAATCCTTTCAATTGTTATCACCCTTAAGATCAATCTATTTACTTATTATGTAACACAAGAAGGTTATTATTTGATTAAATTAATAAGCACACTTGAATGTTTGTTGTCATTGTCAACGAATTTGCTCTATTTTTCGGTTCAAACACTATTACCAACAGTAGTCAAAGGATAGAAAAAATGAAATTAGTTCTGAAGGGTATTTAATGATATTCTAAGAATAGTTTAAGTAAGAGAGAAAAATCTACAATTAGTATAGGTGCGACATCTACTCACCACAATGTCGAGTGTTCTTGAACTCAAGCGCTGACGAAATCACCTACGTGAAAGATGTTTTAATACAGGTGTTGGTTTTTCATCTGTTCAAACCTCGTTGCTATGGCGACCATGATTCTTGCTCTTGCTACGGTTATATTCTTGTCCGATATATTATTGTATTGGAAAAACTTCAATGAAGAGATAATCTCGTTTAAGCAATTTGATAGTATTCACATCGTATAAATTCCGGGGTAGCAAAACTACAAAGTCGTAATTATGAAAATAAATCATCCTTAACCAACCCGTGGGAAAATCTAAACAGTAGGACACCATATAATTATTCGCGAATAATCGAACTGGGCACTAACAGCTTACAAAGGGGCATAATCCCAATATATAATCCCATTGAAAGTCAGTAGGGTTGTTACAACCCAGAAGTGTCCGTGACTGTACCTGATTTGTTTTGGGTTTTGTTATTTAGCAGCGCTTTTCTGCCACTTTTGGCTAATCACGAAGATGAGAATGAGTGATTAAATGGATGATTGTCACTTCGGTGTGAACCTCCGCTGTCGTCTGTCGTTCTGGCCTGAGAACTCGCTAGGGGTACTTTAAGACCGAAGCGACAAGTGACAGTCGACCACAAGCGACATCGGATTTCATACCGATAATGCAGCAAGCAATAAGGCACCCTTCATTTTATAGCAAAGCATTCGCCGCGCATGTGCCAACGCCACGCCTTTCTCTAAAGGAGCTTTCAGACCGAAGCGACACGATGCACGGTATTTACAAAACAGCCCATTCCGAGCATATCATATCCCTCATACTCATCTTCGCGATTAGTCAAAAGTAGCAGAAAAGCGAAGTAAAATAAACCGAATGAAACAAGTTTGACGTGTCGCTTCGGTTCGAAAAGTTGCATTTATTTCTGAAGGTTCGTTTGAAAGTGACAATCGCGTCGGTCTGAGACCTTCTTTAGAGAAAGGTGTGGCAGCTACATCTCTCAGAACTTGCCTGCGTACTCGAGGAAGGAAAAATCCCTGGTTTACAATATGTTACAGTTCTCGCGAAAGAAAAAGAAAGGTGCGAGAGGGGGAGGGGGGTGGCAGTGACCCAGTTTCGTAGGAAGAGGAAGACTTTGAGACCGGTTTCGCTGCAACAGGGCTGTTACGTCGTACGTCACGTTTCCAGATCCAGCAACGTGTCAGATATTGCCTGCTTTTGAGTCGGATAAACAGAATGCATTTTGCAGTCACGCGATACTCTGGTCTTGAAGGCGAAGATTACTTTTTCTTCCTTCTTCCGAAGCTAAATTAACTCGCCATTGGTAACAAGGGCTTTCCTTCTATTGGAAGAATGTTTTTTCTTGAGTTGCGTCCCAGGAAGTCAGTTCCTATCAACATCGTCTCGTGACGTCAATGACTTTGCTGCGAGCTACTTTTTGTATAATCTATTCAATTGGTCTTTAACAAGCATGGACGTAGCCAGAAATTTTTGCAGGGGCTCAACCATTGATAAACGTTGAATAGTAGAAATAATAACAACAATAATTATTATTACCACGGTTATAAATGCTCAAGATTATAAATTATATACAAATTATGTATTATATAAAAATGGGGAGACTTTGCTCCTCGATCCACCAGACGAGTGAATATCCAGCACCACGATTTTCCATTATTTCTTTCACATTTCTTGTTATTAGTATACTGAAGTGCACAGTTATCGTATTTTGTTATTAACTTTTGCACGCCTCGTTCAAGGAAAGGCTTTAAAACATAAAATAAAATTTTATGCATCAAGTTCATATTGTGTGACCTCTCACCTAAAATAATAACTTTTGGAATTTTGAAAACTGTGGAACCATATATTCTTTGGATATGGTAGAATATGAAAATATGACCTGGTTTCTGTATTTTTTCATTCAATTTTTTGGTATCTAATACATTTGATTATTTTGTTCCAATGTTAACTAAATGAACTTTGCTTCCGTTATTAACAATAAAAATGACAAATTTCTGCTTTTTGTAGGTTGAAATGAAGCATGCCCATTTCGGGGGGGGGGGTGTCAACGAACCCGTTCGACAGCCCTCCCGACTTTCATGAACGCAAGGAAAATATATTTCTATCTTTCCTCTTTAGCACCGTACTGTCACTTTTAGTAATTATGGCGACCAATATTTGGAAGTAAATAGCTACTCGTAACTCAGTTACAAGTGACAGCTACTTCTTTCAGGAATTGTAACTGTAATTAGCTACTTTAAAAAGTAAAAAGTAGCTGTAACCGTAACAGTTACTTTCTTGTAATATAAGTAACGTTATCAACAGTTACTTTACGACACTTAAGTTGTTACTTGAAAATTTGTAACTTGGGGAAAGAGCTAAATTTGGCAACTCTGTTTCCAACTGTTTTCTCTGGATGCTAAGGTGAAATAATTTTCGTGGAATCATCTAAGGCAAGGAAGCTAGGCTTCGTGGCATGCTAAATTTATAACATCTGCACTTCATTGCAATTCGTCGTTTCAGTGTTTTGGCTGCATTCATTTGGAACGTGGTTCTTGAGCTAGAAATATGTCATTGTTTAATAACAAAAAAATGTTTATGTATGGAGAGAGAAATAATAAATTATCATTCAAGGAATGCTGATTCCTTGTTCTATCTTTTCTATTTGTTGTAATAACATACGTGCATAAAGACTTATATTATGTACCAGAAATATAAATATAATACAGTCTTCATATATTTATCTTATTATAATTAATGATCATTGATTGTGTGTAATTTACTTCCAGAGAAATTTCCAAAAGTAACTGTTGAGTAACTGCAACTGTAAATCAGTTACTTTTTGATAACTCAATTAATATTAAAAGGTATATTTACGAACACTGGTTGAGGTCTCCCCGATGGCGATAACGTCATGTCTTTACCTAAATTCCCTGATTCGAGGCTCGGTCAGATCAAGACTTCGTGATTTACCTAACCAATTGCATTTAATCATCACTCATTTTCTCGATTAGCCAAAAGTTGCAGAAGAGCGATCTAACTACAAATTCATTTTGTAACAATGTGTATTACTGTTCTCGCCTTGTAATCAAGGAGTCCCCGTTTCGATACCCGGCTGAGGCACCTAGTTGTTTGGATCCCACTTTAAACTCGAGGTCCAGTTCTGTTTAGGCATTCTGTGAATAAGAGGACTTAAAACTCTCAAATCTCCTTTATAATGCCTAAGATGAAAATAAATACGCTTCCAAAAGTTAAGCACGTGATGGTAAAATCAACAAAAATGGAAAAGTAAAGCTTTGCCAACATAAAATTTCACATGAAGGTAGAAAATACGTTTATGCATTATAGAAAACAAGAATTGTGTACAAAGATGAAAAAATATTTACTTTTCGTAAGTTATATGATGTCACATTTGGGTCACTAACATAATGATGTTTAAAGGCAAACAAAATAAACAAAACTTACAGTAATATGGTATGTGACCACCCCGAACCTTCACACAAACTTTACAACGATTTTCCATGCTTTCAATGAGGTGATCAACCATCGCAGATGCGACCAATGGCCATTCCTCCACTAGGGCAGTTTTCAACTCTCTGAGACTGGCTTGAGGAGGTAAATGTGCAGAGACAGCACGCCCGAGGGCATCCCAAAGGTTTTCGCTGGGATGAAGGTCGGGGGAATACGCCGGCCACTCCATACGACAATGCTTTCACTCTCCAGGTACTCGTCAACGATGTTGGCACGATGAAGACGGGCATTATCGTCAATAAGGAGGAAATCAGGACCAACTGCTGTAGCGTAGAGTCTCACAATGAGGTCTAGGACTTCATCCCGATACCGCACAGCCGTCACGGAACCACCTTTAAAGATGTGCAGCTCGGTGCGATATTCCATTGAAATTCCAGCCCACATCATGACGCTGCCACCTCTGAATGCGTGATGTTCGATGATGTTCTTGGCCTGATTGCTTATCATCTGATTCCAGGGCAAATCTGGACTCGTCCGTGAACAGGACGTTGCACCAGTCTGTGACAGTCCAATTGACATGTTGACGACACCACTTTAATCTTGCCCCTCTGGCTTGGACGGTTAGTGCAACACAAAAACGTGGTACTTGGGCGTACTATACCTTCATGTGGAGCCTTCGGCGCACAGAACTGGCAGATATTGTCTTACCAAGTGCCGCTGCAACCATGGATGTAACAGTTGTGGAGGTCGCTCGTCGATTCCGCTTGGCTACTATGGCAATATATCGATCATAAGAGGGTGCGGTAACCCTTGGACGACCGGGAACAGGTCACCAGACAACTGTTTGACTTGTTTGGAATTGTTTCCATAATCGAGAAATTACCGAATGATCAACGCCAAAGAAAATAGCGACATCTTTGATTGACTGTCCTGCTTCAATGCGTCCGAGAGCACGCCAGCGCTCTCTATCTGTCATTCGTCTTCTTTCAGCCATAGAAACACGAACATTATCAAAAATAACCCTACAAAAGTTATACACACTTCGTATCAGCTTTTAAATTCACCTCAAACCCTTCAAAATGCTGGCGTCTTCAACTAAAGTGTGATGATTCTTGCAAGGTTATTAGAAGTAAGGTTGGGCCAATCCGTTGTTTACTCGAAATGACGAAACGACGGTAAGAAGTGAATTTATCCATGAAATGAATTCCAAATCTATGCGCTAGTGTTGCACTATGCAGATAGGAAAACCATACCAAAAAACTGAAAACACGAAATCGAGTACACAAATGAGCATTTCCACCCATTTACATTTTGTGGCTTCATACAAATTGAAAATAAATATCGATAGGTACTTATTGTTATGCGGGACAGAATATTATTGATCGGAACGGAAATTTTTTTAAATCCTGACATTCGGGACGGGAAATATTCGCAATTTCTCGACTAGTCGGGAAATTTTCGGGACGGGAAATTTCCGAAATTTTCCGAGGCACTGAAAATTTCAAATTTTACACGTCATTTTCACCTTAATTGATTGTCTTTGCATTTCTGGAATGAAAACTAACAATTTCCGATAAGTTCCAGGCACTTGCAATGTAGAAAAGAAAAGAATTAATACCGTTTTAAAATGACCATTCGGTATTTCCCGACTGCTCGGTATCCAGAAAAGTAGGGAAGTCATTTGCTGGAGTCGGGATAGGGACGGAATTTTTCTTTCCGATCCCGGTCCCGACTTTTCTAGATAGCGCACACCACTTGTTATTATTATTTATTACAAGATACATCTTCCAAGTACGTTGAACATAATGTACTGTGCATACCAGAAAAGAAAAGTTCAAATGAGCATTTATGTACGCTATATTTACACTAGGCAATGCACTTGTATTTTTTTCTTTAGTGCACATGTTTCCGCGAATATATCACAGTGTGCCTAACATGAAATGTAATACTGTTCAACTTTGCTTTCACGCAAACTTGGCATGTAGTAATATTTCATTCTCACAAGCAGCGGCGTGCCCAATGGGGAGTTGGTGGGGGTTATAACAGTTCCCGTTGGCCCAGTATTCCTAAAAAGAAAGAACGTCAAATGTAGGAAAAGATGACAAAATGATGGATGACTACCGTAAATACGTAACCCCTCCCTTTCGAAAATCCTGGGCACGCCACTGCAGTCTCAGGTTAACATGCAAGGGCAGATTTTTTCCACCTTTCGATGTGTAGTATTTAATTTCTGCAGTAGAAACCAAGTGTGGCTTCTTACCGATGTGTAAAATGATTAATACGACAACTTTCGTGTCGGTATTTTATAAGCACAAAATATATACGAAGTTTTGTTCAAAGCTAAGTTGGTTACTGCGAAGCCGTAATTAGATTTTGATAAGCTGTAGGAGTTTAGCTTAATGGTTTAATTTTTGCTTTGTAACTTGGTCATAAAGTACAATTCAATTGCAGAAGTATTGTATTTTTTAATATAGCTTATACGTTCTATGAAATAAATGTTAATGTGTCTGTAATGGTCTTACATAGTAGTATACATTTTTAAGAATAATTCAGTGAATTGAATACGTTGCCACAAATATTAAAAATACTATTACTAATTTGTATAATACATTTTAAACTTATGCTCTATAGAATCCTTAAAAATATCACCAGTATTTTTTTCATATAATCAAAAGAACATCACGTTATGAATCTCCTGTATGTGATTGAAGAGTAATCAAACAAACGCCAAATTATATATTGTTCCATTGGCCGTTAAGGAAACAAGAGATAAAGAAATACAGGTAAATGAACATAGCTCGTTGATACAAAAAGCATTAGAAACTAGAATCAGAAACCTAGAAATAAAAAACAGGCGGTTGAAAAATCAAGTTGATCAACTTACAAGACAAACAAGGCGATTGAGGCAAACTCTAAGAAAGAAAAGTAATGAAATCAAGCAAAGTAAAATAAACGTCAAAGAAACTGCAACTAAAACATTGACAAGTATATTTACGGAAGCACAGGTTGACTATCTTGTTAATGGAAAGAAGAATGTTTGCTGGAAAAAGGACGACATAAGCCGAGCCCTAACGTTGAGATGCATTTCCAAAAGATGCTATAGTTATTTGAGGTCCAAAATGCACATGCCATTACCAGCATTATCGACTCTTAAGAGGTGGGTCTCGCGTTCTTTCCATTGTAATACTGGGTTTTTACACGATGTATTAACATTAATGAAGAATCAAGCATTTCAACTAGGGAAAAATGAAATATTAAGTGTTTTGTGCTTTGATGAGATGAACATTGACTCTCGAAGGTCGTATGATCAAGAGGAAGATAAGGTATATGGCCCTTACAGTCAAGTGCAAGTAATTATGGCACGTGGTTTGATAAGTAATTGGAAACAACCAATATATTATAACTTTGATGTGCAGATGACAGGATCATTGCTAAAGAGTGCAATTACAGAGATGCACGATGTTGGATTTAAAGTGGTAGCTGTAGTTTGTGACTTGGGAGGCAAAAACTCTAAAGTGTGGAACGATTTGGCAGTAACATACATGAATCCTTGCTTTACGAATCCCACAGAACCAAACTCACGAGTGTGGGTTTTTTCGGATATACCACACATGATGAAGCTGCTCCGAAACCACTTTGTAGATAATGGTTTAACTCTATCTGGAGGGAAGCATATCGGTAGGGAAATCATTGAACGGCTTTTAACTATCGATTGTGGAGAAATAAAGCTGTGCCCTAAATTGACACAGTGTCACCTATCTGTGTCAGGAAGAGACCGACAGCGTGTATCCCTTGCTTGCCAGTTATTTTCGAAACATACTGCAGAAGCAATTAGCTACACAATTCCCGAAGAACAAGAGACTGCAAATTTCTTTCACCTGGTCAACGATGCATTCGACATAATGAATAGCAGAATCCCCCAGAAAGCTGACGCTTCTGTAGGAAGTGCTTTCGGACTTGAATATCAGGCTCAGGATGAAGTGCTAAAAAAATTCTACAACACGTGTCAGCATATGAGAGTAGGTAAATCCTTGTCACTTCTACCCTTCCAGAAAGGATTCATGACATCCATTCGCTCCCTCTTGGGTCTATACAATGATATGAAAAGTTGTAGTATAGATTATTTATTAACATCACGGTTAAATCAGGATTGTCTGGAAAATTTGTTTTCGCAAGTCAGGGCAATCGGAAGGACACACGACAACCCTCTCCCTGTCGACTTCAAAAACCGCCTTCGACTTCTTATTATGAGCAGGAATGTAGGGAGTATAATCCTGGAAAATACTTCGCCTGTTACGATGGAGTGCAACAATAACTCAGACTACTTTACTTCCCAACTTTTCACAGGCCTGGTTCCTGAAATGGCACAGGTCCTCTCTGTGATTGAGAGTGATGAAACAGAAATTCGCGATGTTACTGTGAACAATTTAACCCTAGAGTGCGTACCTTTCCCAGTCGTTGAAAGTGAGTGTTGTGAGGAAGGCTTGCGATATTTGGCAGGCTACGTAGCTTTCCGATGCCGAACAGTAGATAAAACTCTTGGGCATCCTACTGGCGAGGTTCTACAGATCTCACCACGTAATTTTTCTACCAGTGGTTGGATCGAGAAAATAAAAATATCACGAGGCGGTTTGATCGTTCCATCAGAAAAATGGCTGGAGAAAGTGAAGGAATTCGAAGTTATCTTTGGTACTATGCACGGTAGAACAGTAGCTAAAGGACGGGGAATAATCAAAACACTGGCCAAAGCGTTAGCAGACAAGAGCCCCGAACTTGATCCTTGTGTTATAAAGGTGTACGCACGGACAAGAACCTTTATCCGTATTAGGCATTTAAACGTCGCAGATAAAGCTAAGAGATGCAAAGCGTACCACCGGAAGAAAGCAAGGAAATGGATAGCTTCTACGCGTTCCACTGACCTTGACGTGCTCTCTCTTGGACCTCAATGCAAGAAGCCGCACTTGGTTTCTGCTCCAGAAATTAAAGACTCCACATTAAAAGGTGGAAAGAGTGTGACATTGCACGGTAACCTGAGAGAATGAACTATTTTTTTGAGCCAGATGTGACTGATATTATTGTTGAACAATAAATGAGAAGAGAGAAGTTGTTATGTTTGGTTCCGAAAGTTCAAAGTTCTCATCTTTGCCCTACCTACCAGAAGTGACCCGGGTAAGGTCGGCGTGTTTACATAACACCTATAAATACTGCAGATCTTCGATACGTTATATTTTTTAGATTTAATTTCCAATCAAAGTTGTATTTTTGCTGTTTAAGTTGTGTTATGTTAATTTACGTTGTGATATTTCTTTAGTTTAGAGTGAGTGAGTGATTCTAACATTTTGTGTGCATCACATAAGGACAAAACTCAGGACAGCACAAACACAGTCCTACGAGGATTATACGGGCTTTAGGTCCAGACACCAGAGCCTCGTTAGTCTGCAAAATGCAGTCCAAGATGTACTCCGTGGACGTTGGGTTGTTGAATTGGGTGTACTAACCTATAGTCTAGTTATATCTATTAATTAGTAAAAACAATAATACTTTAAGAAAGTTAAGAAGTAATTTAGTGTATTTTGTAATGGAAAATGTGACACAAATAATCTTCTATAAAACAAATGTTACATTAACAAGCTCTTTACTGTGGTTCTAAATTTATACGCATTTTTATTCATGAAGAGATAGATAATAGTAGGCAAATTGTCCATCGCTATTTTCATCTTTTTTGTTCTACATCCTGTGTTGTTTTAAAAAATGGAAAGCGGGTGTTTACCTCTGCTTATTTCAATTTGTAATCACCAGATTGGGGAAAACAGACTGGAGGAAAATGGTGATGGGGAAATTCGCCTACCATTTCTTTGCCATTGGTGTACAATTCTCTCTCGCTTTTCCCTACATATTCACATAAAGCAATAAAAATACAAACTGTTAACTTTTCATTCCATTTTGGTTATTTATTAAACGGTACGTGTTTGTATTTATATTTGATAAATTTACTTTGCTCTTCCGGCCATTTAAGTCAATTGAGATGATGAAGAAGTGATAAAATAGATGAATGGAAAATCACAGTTCCCCTTACTTATAAGAGCGACCACAAGAAAAAGAACCTTCCTCCTCTTTCGTTCAACTCGGGCTACAAGAGAGCATGCTCCACTCTCCCCCTTCCCTCCACACTGGAGTACGGTGCACAGGAGTCGCGAGTCTGCGCAGGTTTCTCTGCTTGTGGTTCCACTATAATAGTAATATAAAATTGTACACTGACCTCACTTACTTCTCCGGCAGTTTGTTTCTTTATACATCATATTTGGAGAAGATACAATCATATACAATTCAATCTATAGTTGTACGTACACTGTATATAACACACCTGGATGTACAGGGTCAAGGAAAACAAAGAAATGAGCATAATTTTCTCTTCGGAGAAGATGTTGAACCTAAACCAAAAAAAAAGAAACTCAAATAATGAATTCGACAATGTAAATTGATGAGATTTAGTAAATCAGTTGATGAAGTGAACTAATTCTGAGTGGACTAGTCGCAAATGACATAATCAGCTCAGATCCTATTACTTCTTCATGGTATGTGACGTAAAGTTCCCGCCCAACCGTTTGACGGCGTTAGTGGCTATCGCATCTCCTTTTCCACAGCCTGTAGTACACATCCTCATCTAGACATTGTTCTTGTTCTGGTGTTTAATATCTGCATACTGCAACACTGTCGTTTTGTCATTTCACGTGACTTCACATTGAAGTGATGCATTCACTTGGCCGGTCACACGTCATCGAAAGCAAAAACTTCAACCGTTACCATGGTTTTGGGCCAGGGCTGGATTCTTGCACGAAATCCTCGCTTTTATGCTATTTCAAGAGCACAGATTAAGCACCTAGGTACAGATGATTCACTCTCTACTTGCAAAAAGGAAGCTACACATAAAAACTGACATCTACATCCGAAGCGATTTTCAGCCACTCAAATTCACATACGCTTTCTAAAATTTGCATTGCGTGCTTAAGTTTTGGAAAGCAGTGTATTTCAGGAAAATGAAAAAGCATTTAATTGAATGAAATGTAATAGTTATTAAATGTCAAAACACTAATGGATAAACCTATGTTGAAAGTACAACCAACCTATCCATTACACTACAAATACTGTCAGCCTGTTAGAACTTTCTTGCTCACCGCTACAGGAGCAATCAGAAGAATTATGGGAATAAGTTCATTGGAAATCTGTAGGAACTGAAATATGGATATACCAAGTTGTAATTAGTAACCGTTAGCACAGTTCTAATGTACCTTGTTTGCAGTTGACTAAACATGGATTCTTGAAGCAGTAACTTTCTCTTCTCAAGTAGTAAGCTTGAAATATAAATTTAAGCAGCAAATTCGTGCATGTTCCCTAAATCGAAAAAAAAATCGATATGTTTTCTTCAAATTAACCGACCAAAATAAGCAAAAATGTTAGCATTTCGTTTTCTTAAATATTGTAGAATATTAAGTATTTTGTATAATATTAACCTTATGAATATTGAAAGGTAAAAAAACTGCTTTAACTCAAAAGAAATCTGTGTCGGTGTTTGTATATCTGGGTGTATTTTTAATCTCAAATGCCCTTGTTGCAATTTTAAATTTAAGAATTTGTAAATTGTTATCAAAAATTGTAACATCGTAATTATCATTTCATTTATTACTTTGTATTTACATGGCATTTACAGTCAGGCAGCAACAAATAATAACCGTTTCTATTTTGCAGGAGTTTATTACACTTCTTGGATCGTATAAAATAAGATGTACAATTAACAACACACAACATGTATGATTGAAACATTTGCAAGTTACTTTTTCGATTATCTAAACTGTCAATCTTGTCACGCGGAATTACATGTGCTATGTGTATATTTCATTTTGTTCACGACAAACAAGTATTATGAGCATTGATATTTTCTATAAAACTACGTAGGTTATATACAAACAAACGTATCAACTACAGAACTAAACTATTAAACTGGGAGCATTGCACGTTCCCATTATTGCACGTTTCCAAGTTGTTAATGCTCAGGACACTTTTATGTACATAAAATTCATAGCTTTTGTCCTATATTATAAACCTTAAATATTATTTAAACTATTTCCAATAGTAAAGAAAGACAAATTTCCTCTCCGACTTTAAAACATAATATCAAAACTTTTACAGCGCAACCTATTTAACAACTTACTTAGTATGTACGAATGTATATTTATGAAAATCTACCAGTTGAATGAAGTTAGCATATTGTTACAATATTTGAAATCATTGATATTCAACAATTATTCTAAACTAATTTCTAATTAATTGGACTATAATACCAATAAATTTCTTATAAACTCTATGCATAAAGTGGAACTTATACAAAAGTGTAGACATAATAAATAATACAAATAAATATACCCTCAACTCTTATTGGTTTTAAGGTATGTATACATCTAACTACACTATTTACATTTGGTAACTTTGTACCACCGATATTTGCTGATACATATAAAACATATAATTTATGTTAAACATATTTAATAACTATCTACCGGAAATGTACCCTGTCTTTACTACCTACAAGTTAAGTCTTAATATGAAAATTTAAATAATAGTACTGAACAAACACCTGTAACTACGAAAGACAAAATACGATTCAAAATCATATTAGCCTGCCTTTAAGTTTTGATTGAAAACAAGTTATATTATAATGCTTTTGATTGAATTGTGCACATTTTGAGCAGTGTTTTCAAATGATAAATTGTAGGTTTTCTTGAAAATATCGAATATGAAGTTTTCGTTACTTCTGATCTTATCAGAAGTAATTTGAAAACTTAGATAATTACTTCGTGCAATAAGATGATATTATTACTATTCAAAATTTGCGTTTGGATTTTCCATTTAATTAGCACAACATTACCTTTTTGCATATTTCACATTTTTCATTATAAATAGGTAGGCTGCTATTATTTAAACCTACCTAATATGCAAGTGAAATTAATTTAACAATAAAGGACAATTGAATAGTTAAAGCCCTGTGGCTCCAATAATAATAAGCATTGTTTTACTTCACAGTCCTTCATGATACACCTAAATGAAAACATTTCAATATAATTATAGAACCCATTACTTGCTGATACTTAGTTTCATGATTTAAAAAAAGTAGACATAATTTCGACAAAGTGTATGTGTGTGTTTGTGTGTGTGTGTGTGTATGTATACATGTGTATGTTCATTTTGATTTAACACTATACAAATATATTACAGCTACCATTTCCGAACCTCATATACAATTTAATACCATAGGATAATTACAGAATGACTAATACATATACTTACAAGAGGAGAAAACTTTATAATGTACTATTTGGTTCTGATTTTCATTTTGATTTCATTGGAACAAAAACATAGTGTAAATATATTTGTATGACTACATAATGTACATACATTAAACTAAGTATAAATGTTCAGAACAAACTAACATAATATCAATGCTCGTTAACATTGCTGCAATATTTACATGATAAATTGTTTACCTTAAAATATATCTGAGATTTTGTCCTTCGAATAACTACAACATGTAATTCGCAAAAATAAGAACTCTACAGTCAATTTAAGAAGAATAACGCTGAAGAGGGGGAAAAGTATGCAATTAAGCAAAAGTAAAAGCTTCCAAATGAATATATGGACAAAGCAATGATTGAAATGTAAGGAAAGACGCGATGGTTGAAATGGAGCTAGACGGGCATAGAGTAATGTAATTTTTTCAAATCCGTATAACATCAAGCTCTGTAAATAACAGTATTTGCTAATGTTGATATACATATCATGGAACTATTGAAACAAAATGTTTCAAACATATTACAATATTCTTTTTTGCATTATCAGGATCTGAAGGATTCACATTAGATTAGATCAAATAGCCTACCTTCCCTCAAAATTGACCATCTTAAGTTAAGAGAAAACCCAAATAAGAAGTAATCTTAATGTTGTCAGATCATGTAGATTATTTTTTTAAAATAATTTGTATTCTTTGAATCTGAGTACTACCTGTTCTTACTTCCTGCTCATTTATGATGGCCATTTCCCAAGGAATATATTTGATCTTCTTATATGAATCCTTCAAATGATTCACGGAATACAAACAAGTTGTTTCGATTCTGTGGTCCTTTGTATATCAAATAATATGTATATGTAATACAGTAACATATTTTACACCGCAGTGGCATTTTTTGTAAAATGGGGTAAAAGAAAACCAAGAGCTTCTGGAGGAAATGAACAAAATTATGTGACAGGGTTCAAGAAGAATATGTACAAGAAGATGAAAGTCATGGCATGCAACAGGTAAAGAGGGTGAAAAGTTGATCTGGAAGAAGAGAAAGTGGTACATGTTATTGATATCAAAGTTGAACAAAGCAAGTCAGAAATTAGAAGTTAAATAGTTCAAGCTAGAAGAGGGTCAAAGAGCAAGAACAAGATATATAACAGTATAAACAGACAAGTAGACTTTTAAGTTATGTTTTGGCACACACAGGAGATGGACTAAAGAAGAGTCTTGTCAACACTTGTGTGATCCATGGAAGTGAGTTACTTTGAGTATTGGAATGAAAAAGAGAGTACAGAAACGATTGAAATTCGGTTATTCATCTAAGAAGAAGGAAGGCAGAAAAAAGTATGTAGAAGCTAAAAACAGATGAGGACTTTCACATACTCTGAAAGTATAGTGAGAAACATAATTGAAGGCAGAAAAAGATGAGAGAGGCCAAAGATAGAGTACTTGAGTAAGGATGCTGAAAACTTGTGACAAATCTACTACAGTAAAGTAAAGAAAGTAGTGGAAGACAAGTTGAATTAAATATCTGAACGAATCATAAGACTGATGACTAGAAGCAATCATGCTGAAACTTGCTTAAAGAATCTCAAAATTGTGGGATGGTGTAGGAGTTGAATCTACATAAAATTGCATGAACCTATAATTTTAACACCTTGCTTCTACATTGAATCAGGTTAATTGACTCCTTAAATGTTGTGTGATGCAAATACAAGTACCTCACTTCAGCACATGCACAAATGTTAAAAACGATCCAAGGTAGCATATCCTTGATTTGGTGTTAAAAAAATAAACTTCATTAAAGTAGAATTTGTGCTTTCTTCTTGGCTACCTCTTCTGGCGTTGGAATGTATGGGTTCTTGTATGGATCCAAATTCAAGCTGAAAGATTGAAAAACTCCAGTCAATGTTGATAGTAATTCGTGTGTATTTTATAATAAAAACAATGACTCCACGATCATTAGGAAGAAGTATTGAAAGCAATAATTATACAAATCAAAACGTTATAATTTTTAAACAATGTGTCAGAACAAGCAGATATTGTGAGGTCGTAACAAGTAGTAAACAATCACTCGTAGAGACAGCATTTGAATTTATTTATTTATTTATTTATTTAATTATTTGCTACCTACAGAGAAAGGGATATCCCCAGTTACAGAGGTATTAATACAAATATTATGAATGTAAGTGAAATTAAATAGCATGCATAGATATTACATGTAAATAACTATAACATAAATATAATACATAGGTCTATATAATGTAGAGTAATGACGTGCTCGTATACATGTCAATTATAGCAGTTACACCTCTGTAGTTGTCATATTGTTTGCAGGAATGTTTTTTTCAGCATGATAGTAACAAAATTTTCACATTTACATATTTGAAAATACATTCCAAGTTAGTGAGTTGCATGTACGAAGAAATCTGAATCCTTATTTTGATATATCAACCTGTCTATTCAAAGAAATTGCAATTTTCGAGTGTAGACGGTAGCTAAAAATATTTATTACTTGAGTGAAAAGGATATTCGTTGGGAAGGCATGAAATACATTCCTAATATAGGTACGGTCTACATAACTTATTTTAGAATTCATATTAAAGAAAAGCTATTATTGAACGTAAAAATTGCCATCCTCTTTTATAACTGAATCAACTTGTTTCAAAATATTTTGCTCGATTATACTTTATTTGAAAGTTTCACCATCTATCCAGAAATTCTAGAATAAGATCCATTTATATGAGTTACTTAACATAATTTATTAAATTTGGTACTTTATAAATTTTCTGATAAAATTTCTTAAATGATTGATTTTAGTGAATGTCGCATATAGGGCAACCCGGGGTAGAATGGGGGAGGTAAATCCTTAAAGCTTTAGCTCTATATTATGATTAATTGTTATTATTAAAAGTAAGTTATTACTGATTTTTAGTTATCAAACAACAACACCCAGGGCAGAACGTGGTAGGCAAGTAAGAATATGAAATGCCTAAAGGCAAAAGCAAAATCTTTTCCAAGAACTAAAATATCGAACAGTTGGAAAGAAATTGATGAAAAAGAAGGCTTTATTAGAGTCAAGTGAAGATAGTGATAAAAAACAAGCACGGTTTGTCTTTACTGTAGAGTATTATACTCTACTTCGACAGACGAACTCGCCATTCAAGATTATGATTTGAACTTCGGAAGTTGCAGTCCAAGCATATGAGTGAGTGCCCTAAATAAATTTAATGTAATCATCATTGATCGTCACCAAGGAGACCAAATATGGTTTCCAACGATTCGACATTGGTCCGTTCTGCTCCGAAATTTTTTTTCGGCCCATATTCGTAAATACCTTCCAACACTCAGCTGTTGCAGCGAGATTGAAGAAGGTAGCTACTACGTCGCCCACGTTCGTCTGCTCGAGGAATCAGCTCAAGATTCTCTGCACAAAGTCTGGTCGTATCTGCAAACTTGGAAGGAGAGAAACTCTGCCCCCATGGCTGCAGGTTCTGCATCTAAATGCTACCGAAAGGTAGTTTTTCGACATGTCCCTCTGGACCATTCCGAGAAAAAGCATTTTCAATGCCCTAGGGGAGCTCTTTATGAAAGACCGCAAACAACAAGTTCGTTCATCCCGACCTCCCGGGACTCCAAGAAGGTGCCATCATCACTGGTTGTAGTTCTATACTACGTGCTGAATTGACGTTCGAAGGGGTTCGTCCCTTTCAATCTTGTATCCATTTCTGATTTCAAAGTCAAAGTGGAAAAACTGCGGCCTAAAAAAATTCTACAGTGCCATAGATGCCAGAAATATGGTTACGGACAGAGATTGTGCTATCTGGCACCTAAGTGTGTCAAATGTGCAAGGGAGCACCGTATAGAAGATTGCCCCAATAGATCACTAGATTTCCCGTCTACGTGTGTCAACTGTGATGGGAAGCATACAGGGAACAACAAGGGCTGTCGTCCCTTGTACGACTTCTACAGGCTTCCCGTACGCCAGGCTCAAAGCAATCCACCAGGGCCCCCAGCACCAAGGAGAAGAAGAAATTGCCCACACCTCCAACATCATCTGCTCCCATTCAACTACCTGCGACTTCGTCGCTCTGCGCCATTCAACCACCTTCGATGTCACAGCCGAGCACCATTCAACCTCCGAAGCCAGATACTAGCGATACTTTGGCCGCTCCTTCTCCCAGCCAATCACAGGCCTTCTCCTCGAAACCATCAACGCAAGGAGTCGACAACTTAGCAGTTTTACGTCGTCTCCTCAGCTTGTTGCTGGACCCCATTCTACTCCAGCCTCTACAGATACTGGTGGAAGGACTCCTCGCCCTACGCCGGACCAAGGATACGGATGCCAGGCTTCCGCTCCTTCCGGAGTTGTTGTCCGCCATCTGACCTCTTCTGTTTTTCGTTCGTGTTTGTTGTTGTTTGTTCTGTATTGTTCAATATGTTGTTAATCATCCAATTTTTGTTCGGGAACATTGTCGATAGAACCTTCCGCGACAGTTGCGGAAGGTGTGTAAACAGTTGATGTAAGAAATAATTTTTGTTGTATAAGATACATGTATTTGTGATACCAGTTAATGAAATAAACAAGATGCTGGCTTAATAATAGCTGACACCGAAGGGAAAAAATGATCGTCACCTTCACTATTGGCAAAAAATGAGAAGACAAGCAACCTAAAATGTTAAACTATATACCAATATCAATCTCCCTTTTATATCTTTCAATATCTTCATCTTGCAATACAATTTTCTTCGTAGTTTCCTGATTCAATATTATTACATAACATATCGCCATCCTTGGTTTTTCTTGTCTAAACATTCTCAAGTCAAGTGTGTTGCACTGCTTTAAGCAACCGAGGGTTACATTTTTTTGCCATGAGTAAGAATGTGTTTAGATCTTCATAATTTCATTATTTATCTTCAGAGTTACGATAAAAAATGCAATATTAAGACCTTAACTAAGCATATAGGGTGAATCCGTAATCTCATAATAATCAAACAGTTCAGAATGTCATTCGCTTCATATAATCTTATGGGTGAAGTCGAAGAGGTTCTCTTGTGAGATTGTAGCCCGATAGCCAGAGGGGGGGGAGGGGAGTAACTTGAAAAGTGGTAAAAGGAGCCGAGTGTCATCTCATTCGATAAGTCTGTTACTGAGAAGAACTTTTGCATGGTATATTTTACATAAGAATATTATTCGTTACTGGGTCTAGAATCGGCGTTTTTACATGTGCTACCAGAAAAGTCGCAACGCCCTGTACGAACTTTATGCACCGTTGCGATGAGCCCATGATCTTTACAAGTGATTTTGCGTCACTTCCTCTTCCCTTGTCCTGTGTGTCAAGGCATCTGAATAACTTTCTCGAATCTACGTATCGTGATCCCCTCAAGTGTGTTCCATATCCTGTTCCTGAGTGAAATTTCGTCCCCTACTGTTTCTCGTTCCGCTCGGAGGTTCTTCTTTCCATCTCTCACTTGTTTTAATAACATGGTGTTAAATCGTAACGAAACCATTTCCGTATTGCATTTGGTTTAGAGAATTATTAGCCTTGATGTGTGGCTTTGTTTGTTTCGAGCCAAAACCTGGGACGTAGCAGCTCACGTGGTCCAACTAACCAATCAGCTTCGTATGCCAAGAGCTTAACTGATTGGTTCGGTTGCAGTTACGTTATTTTATTGGCTGAGCGCTGGCGCGGGAAGCGAAAATGGTTAGGCTCTGATAAGAAAACCGTGTCAAAAGTGACACCTGGGGAACTAGCACAATTAGAGATATATGGAATTTTTAGAACATGACGTCATATTCAGTACTAACTTATTGCAATACGAACTACTTCCGTTAGTATATCTAAGTGTTGTAATGGGATAAGACCAGTGGATGATTATAAAGTGATGGACAGGAAAACCAAAATTAGGTTTGAACCAAGTAGTGTAGTTAATTGGATTGGTTAACATCGAAAGTAGGCCAAATTAGAAAAGGTAGTAGATTGTTCCTACCGCTTTGTTATGTTTGATAATTCACTTTGATCGGAGAATTAATTTCTCGCGATCTCTTCTAACCAGTTAGGTGAGATTGCGCATGCAAGTATGGAAATATCCCACAATGACTCTATACTTCATGAATCGGTAACCTATGGAAAGATTATTATGATATGATTGATGCTTTACGTTATTAAAGGTTTTGTCATATTGACAAAACTTAGCATCATCTCGAGCGCGCTCTCTCTGTCTATCAAAACACCATATTATTCTAAGCAAGTATCTGAACAATGTAACGATGGAAAATCAAGAAGCATAAAGAATGTGATGTCACACGAAATAACAGTCCGAAGTTTTTTGTACGAAGTGATTGCACGTATACGTAGTACGTTTCTACGTAAGAATAAAACACAATCATTCCATTAACAATGGTCACTGTTGAACTTCAAGTCGTGTAGCTCCAATGGAACCTTATATACAAAATGAGAAGGCTAAAGCGCAGGATAAAGTTCACTATGTATGAGCATTGGCGTAACAGGGTGACTGCTGAGGCCACAGCCTCGTCTAAAATTTTGAGAAAATCAACATTTTGAATTGATAACAATAAAAATTCGGAAGAAATCAAAGTGGTAAATGCATACCCTCTTAAAATGACCACCAATTACCATTTTTGTCTTTGAACAGCTTTTGAAACGATGGTTAAAAAAGGTAATTACGAAGAATGTTATCGTGTATCTCGCCCCACTATAAAGGAGATAGGGTGTTCGGGAAAAGACACATACTGTAAGTCACAAACTACGATTTTCTGTTGCTTTCATTTAAGTCACACTGACTCAATTAAATAAAATACTATAAGTATAATTTGATATTGGGTATGTGTAAATATTCTAAGCAGTGATGATGCAACATGTAGTTTGTGTCTGCAATGTTTTCTATTAACAGAATAAGCATAAATAACCGACTGCTGTAAAAATTGCAGTTTTTGAGTTAAGCGCTTTTCCCCCCGAACACCCTAGATATGTAATATTCACTTCTACATTCCAGCCCCCTCCGATAAGAGAATATTGGATAAGTCTGCTCGCAGATTATGAAGGGTTTAACGGTACTGGTATCTGAATCATGTTAGGAACATAGATTGTGACTGGAAATATACGAGAGGCGTCCAAGACGAATTTGGATACTCACACAAAGCGACCATGCAGACAGATCATATTGTGCTAAAGTAATGTTAACATCTTTACACATTTACTCAATTTTTTTTTTACATGCTGCTATCTTTCCAGGTAATTGCTGGGACCGTTGAAAGTTACCCTTGCGAATAAATTATGGTTGAACAGCAATTGAAGTATGGAGCGGTGATAGAGTTTTTGATGCTGGAAGAGCTTCCACCTAAGGCCATCAATTCCGTTTGCTCAAGGTATACAAATAAACTTCCCCTTCCCTTGCCACCGTTTACAACTGGGTTAACGACTTCAAGAGAGGAAGAAAATCCATTCAAGATGAACCAGCTCTATTACCGCTCGATACTTCAATTGTTGTTCAGTCAAAATTTATTCGCAAGGGTAACTTTCAACGGTCCCAGCAATTACCTGGAAAGAGATAGCAGGATGTAAAAAATGGAGTAAATGTTTAATGGTGTTAACATTACTTTGACACAATATGATCTGTCTGCATGGTCGCTTTGTGAGAGTTTCTAAATTCGTCTTGGACGCCCCTCGTATGTTTATACTTTGCTAAGTTACGTTGACTGAAATGCAAAGTACCCAAACACACAACGCATGAATAATTTGGTGGTTTTGCAGCTCTGAAGTACTTATTGCAGAGCCGAAACTGCTACTTACTTGTAAAACGCAGGAGCATCTGCGCAGTTGACGTTGTACCACCAGTCGCAGGCAAATTCCTTCTGGTTGAAGATGGTGCCATTTGGACAGAGGAACTGAGCCCCCTGAGCCCCTTCTCTTCCGTCGTGACAGATGTGGTAAGCCTTAAATGGTAAACACGTATATTAAAAAACAAAGGTACACAAATGCAGAGTATATATTCTAAAATAATTATTGTTTCAATAGCTAATTCTAGTATCACCTAAAAGCATACTGTATATTGTCAGTAGCATTAGTGTGACCTTAGCATTTTACTTGGGCGAGAATCAAACAGTATGGTTATTAATCACTCCGACGTTATACGTCTCTTTACCATGAAACGATAGGTATTGATCTGTGGTTGTTTATTTTGGTTATTGTACTGAATTGAGAACTGGTCGGAAATCAGCTATTAGACAATTACGTATAAGGGTTAATTAATGTTTTATATATGTGCTTGTTTGTTCTTATTTGATAGTTTTACTCTGTACACACAGAACCCACACACACACACACACACACACACATATATTGATTTCAATAACACGTTAACGTGCTTAAACTCCAAATGATGAACCTTTTAGTGTGTCAAAATACACATTGGAATGTTTTAAAGGTTTTTTTATGAGATGAAGTTCCGTGTGATGCACTAAAATGCATCAATTTGGAAGATCAGACAAGATCATTTCGAAGATAACAAACTTTCACTTTTAATGCATCAATTGACACAGCTAAATGTGTAATTTTCTTATCTTCGAAATGATCTTGTCTGATCTTCCAAATTGATGAATTTTAGTGCATCACACGGAACTTCATCTCACAAAAATACCCTTTAATACGTTACAATGTGTATTTTGACACACTAAAAGGTGCATCATTTGCAGTTTATGCACGTTAACGTGTTATTGAAATCAAAATATATATGTGTCAATTGACACGTTTTGGGTTCTGTGTGTATTAGACTTTTGTATTCCCAAGCAACCCAGTTGGGGAGCTCTTATTTTGAAAATAATATTTGGAATGGAAAATTTTCAGATACCGGAGTTGGGTATGTCCATTGAGAACAGGGCTATTATGAAAGAGGTAGCTTTAGGTAACCAGGGTCCAGATTTTAACGGGACAAGGAGGAGAAAAGTTCGCGAGATGAACCTCTGTTTAAAGACACAAAATCTTTCAGATTTTCTAACTTCCAATGCCGGACTAAACTAACGAATATCGGAAATTTTGATTAGAATTTGGTGCAAGACAATCCTTGTTGTACGACCCTTGTATATTCCTTTTACGTGAGCTTTGCTAACATGGAATATTCATAGGGAGCGTCATATTGCCATACGGGCTACTCTTAGGTGGTGCCCTGTGAAAGGGCGCTTTAGGATGCTACCCACTGGCTTATCTTACCTGGAGGAGGACTTAGCTTATAATTGGAACATCGTTAAGTATAAAGTAGCCGCAGTGAAAGCTACGCTACTTCTGTGTGAGTAGGGAACGGATTTCTAGGTCCATACCTATTTTCATTGCTACGCCCTAGACGTGTGCTATTTAGAGATCTTTGCGTTTCATGTACACCGCACCTCTCTACTAAAATTCTATAGGACCTAAAGATGCGTAAATGAACTATAAATTCCTATAAATGCCTAAATGAACTACAAATTCCTATAAATGCCTAAAAGCCCTTTTTTGACTTGAAAAATGCCTTTTAAACAATTTGCTTAACTTAAAAGTAACTTATTTAAAGAAATACCCTTAATTTCCACCAGAAACATTTGAGACATTGAACGAACCCGAGCTGCAAAAGAAGCAACGGAACAGCCAGGGGTATCAACGTGCTTGCAAATTTCCGCATCTCGTAATTGGAAAAATGTGGAGTGGAATAGACATTTTCTGTTGTTGAACACAGTACTTCCCGCCGTAGGTGCAGCATACCAAACAAAAATGCGGGCTATTTTGAGATTGAATTCTAGCTACAAAATAGTTCAGTTGGTAAAACAGGACCGGCATTATTCCCAGCCTCCAATGGTGTAAGAGCGTGGGAAGATTCCAAAAATTGATCTGATTGGTTGTTTCGAGTGCCTGCTATGACGAGTAGGTAAGGCAACCCTACAAGTGACCAATGACGTTGCCTATTTCTCCCATTGACAAAACAGTCTAGGTGAAAGGGGATGGTTTGCGCCGGAAACTACAGCTTCCCTAATATAGGGGATGTTCATCAAGGAGAGAAGACCATTGCGAACCTGCCTGCAGTTTGAGTTTAGTTTGAGGCTGAGTTTTTGAGCACACATTATGCACATATAGACTAATCGGGACTTGCCCTACAGTTTAAAGTGTAATCCGAACCACGATGTAACTCCAGAAGCATAACCTGTCTTCTTGCACAATTTAAATTTGGTACAAATTGCGTATTGTTTCATGGGAAGAAAGTTCCTGGACCGCATTCAAATTGATCCGGGGAAATCTTTCCTGAACCGTATTTATATTGATCCGGAACAAGAGATTCCTGAACCGAATTTAAATTCATCTGGAAAAAGGTTCTTGAACCATATTTAAAACTGATCTGGAAAAATTGTTTCCTGGACAGAATTGAAATAATTTACAGATGAAAAGGTTCTTTATGATCCAGAACTCATTTTGTTGATTTTTCTATCCTGGATCGGAATTGAATTTACTTAAAATTCTGGACATTTAACAACCCTGCCTATGACCTCTTTGTTACAAGGCGACGATGTTGCCACTACACCTAGGGAAGATCCAAACCTGCCTTGGGAATCAGGTTCGGTTGCATTTATGAAGTTTGCACAAATAACTTCCTGCGGCATAGAGAGAAGGTTGGTTCCACACTGACACTTTTAGCTTGTAACGATCACATTGAAAGTTAATGGAATTGTGGCAATCCAGAATCGTCCGTGACTGCACAAAATGCGCCCACTCACAGGCGACTGGAAGAACTTCACCACGGAGAACATTGAAAAAAGCATATGGTGCTGCAGTACTTCGAAATATGATAACGTTCTTACATTGGGCAAATTATATATTTTTATAATCAAAGAATAGTATTCACTGCACTAATAGGGCATCCCAAATGGCGCAGTGGTAGGGTCGTCGCCTGGTAATCAAGAGGTCCAGGGTTCGATACTCGGTGGATGCACATAGTGGCTCGGATCCCACTTTAAACTGTAGGTCCAGTCCCGATTAGCCTTACTGTGCATAAAGTGGACTTTAAACAACAAATCAATCAATCAATCACTGCACTAAAAATAGTTACTTTTGTATACAAATTGCATGTAACACCAGTTATTTCATAACAGTATTACTAATTAATGATTATGTCTATTAATTTATTATAAGCACGTAAAAGTCCTAAATTGGAGTTTATAAAGTCCTAAATCCCTCTTTTTTTAGCACCTAAAAATCCCTTCCCTAGTCATGAATATGCGAGTGTGTGTGTATGTGTGTTTTGTTGTATGCTCGTGAGTATAGGTTAGACTTTTATTCCCGTATGCATTTTTTTCATTTTCCTTTTTATTTTTGTAATTTTTCTTTGTAATTTTATATGTTTCTTTCTTTGTTTTCAATATTTAACTTTTTATGTATTGGTTTAATGTTGTTTCCTAATTGTCATTTGTTAAAATTTCGTTGTAAACATGGTTAAGTGGCAGAAAAGGCTACAAAGCCTTAACTTTGCCATGATAAACGAGAAGCAATAAAAATCACCCCCCCCACTTAGTTAAACCCAATTGTATGCTCGTGAGTATAGGTTTGACTTTTATTCCCGTATGCATTTTTTCATTGTCCTTTTTATCTTTGTAATTTTTCTTTGTAACTTTATATTTTTCTTTCTTTGTTTTTAATATTTAACTTTTTATGTATTGGTTTAATGTTGGTTTTAATTTTCGTTAAAATTTCGCAGTAAACATGGTTAAGTGGCAAAAAAGGCTACAACGGCTTAACTTTACCATGATAAACAAGACGCAATAAAAATCACCCCCCCCCCCTTAGTTAAACCCAACTGAAGAGGCAATCTCCCCCTACGCCACCCATGCAATGCAACCATGATTGAAACTAAAGTAGCTCTTGCACGAGCACCCTGAATAGCATAACTTTAATATTGCAGCTGCTTGTATGACTTGTCTTTATCCGATATCGGTGTGTCATTCAACTTTATCAATGATCACGATTGCGTCATCCCTTCTCTTGCGTTATTCGTGATTGGTCTGAGTTGAACAGACACACAAGCGGCGAGGTGAAAAGGCGCTAGACAGCCTTGGGGCAAATCGTTGCCCTACATTGGAAACCCGTTGGTGGGTGGTGGCTGGCCGGTTTTGTTTCAAATAAAAGACTAAGTTTTCACTTCGTTGCGCCACGAACGTCATTCGCAAAAGGCAAAAGCAGGGTTGCCAGGTAAATGGGAGTCCCCTTCATGCAAAAGGATATTTTTTTTGCAGAAAAAAATCAATATTTCAGTAATATTTTTACTTCACACGCGCTATAACCCCAGGATTCCCGGCTTCGAATCCAGGCCTGGGCATGGATGTTCTTTGTGAGTGTCTCTTCATCGGTTTCATCACATCATAACTCATCCTCATCTTCACAACTCTTCAAAAGTAGCAGAAAATCGAAGTATAAACAAATCAAATCAAGCTCGTTCTAGTTTTCGCAAAAAAGTTATATTCACATCAAAAATTTGATATCGAATTGAAATTTTGCAAGACAAAACTTTACTAACTGATTTCGTATTCAAATACTTCAATATAGTGTTCCTTAATGATATGAATATTAAAATATTTTTCAACTCAGTACTGATAGGGTGACCTTTTTAGAAGACATCCAAATGTCAATATCTTTTCCATGTAGTATCAGGGAGTTTTAATTAGAATACATTTCTCTGTGGTAGTACATCGTGGTCTGCACTTTGCAGACTAATGAGGCCTTGGCGTCTGGGCTCACTGTAATTGGTTGTAATGTTTTGAAAAATAATGTCTATAGACTGATAGAAATAGCTATGTCGTTTTTCCGCCGAAGCAGCTGACGCAATAGCGCTCACGTGAAACAAGCGACAAATCATATTCAATTACGTATTGCTCAGGCTCTGAGTGAATGGCTCTTCAGCTGCCGCGCTTTTTAGTGGAGTGTGATTTTGGCGGGAATAGGACCACACGGCAAATTATCATACAGGAGAGAATTAGATATTGCTCCACTGTCCTGTTAAAGTTAAATAAGCGCTGTGGATTAATTAGCATCTTAGCATATTGTGTAGGATTATCAGATCTTACTTAAGTAAGAACAACAGAAGGTTTAACTTACCTGGCAACCTGTTTCCACGTTGGCGTAGATTCCAGGAGCAAAAGGAACGGCTCCGCAGTGGAAATGTGTTGGAGGGACACGTCTGAAGAGGGGGTAGTCAACCCCCGGAACTCCAGGGATCTTGGTTAAGTCCTGCTCATCATCCCGGATCCTCTTCTTGACGGCCACCAGAGGCGCATATGCAATTTGACGCTTCTGCAGAAGAATAACAAGCATCAGTATTTGGCAAATAATCATTCACATTTTACAAAGACATTTATCGAAATGCAACTATAGTTAGAGAAATATAACTTTATTTCTCAGCCAAATTCTCCCATGTGTAATAGCGTGTATGAGTGATAGAACAAGTCAGCATCAGCTGGGTATTACAGAGGCAATATCTGATTATTTACTTTATTGGCATGATTAATACAGTGGTTAAGCTATTGTGGGAAAAAGAGAAAATCATATTTCAAACCATAGCATTCCGGGAAACTTGACTATAAAATTGACGACATTTAGGGAACCAATAATTCTAACCACAGTAAATACATAATTAATTGAGGCTAATGCAAAATTTCATTTAGAAAGTTAATAATATCGCGCTCACTATGATTTATGAAAATGTAGTCTTTAGAACAATAAATAAACACAATACAATGAAAATAATAAACACATAATACTTCAAATGGACACAACAAATAACTCCTTGTACAAAAAAGAATCAGAGCACACAATATGCTTATATTATGTATTGCATTATATAATAATAATATAAGCTATAAAAATATTTTAGACAATGAAATTGGATTGACTATTCTAATACTTAAGTCAGTATTTATATTTTTATGACTATGTATCATAGTTCCTTTCCTCCTTAAAATTTTCTGCCTATAATTTAATTTAATTTCATTACATTGCAACGTCCCACCACACTCTAAACACTTCAATTAGGAGGACGGCAAAAGTCTACCCATAAATGCTAACTTCTTACCAGTCGTTGAACACAGATTCTAGATATCTCAGGGCTTGCTGGGTAAAACGTGAACAACAGCTTTATATGTATATATATGTTTATTATAAACTTATCGTAAGAAAGTCTGTTAGCACACTAGTCTTTAACCTTTATCACTTAAGTGCATTTACATTTACCATACACGTGCATTCACCACTTCAGGATTCAAAAGGGGGGAAGGGACCATTCAATTTATTCCTCGCAGTGAGGCGCCAGGGGGAGTATAGGGACCTAATTTTATTTAGGGCGCTGTTCGCTGCTGACGTCACGGACTCCCCTGTAAGAGAAAGTAGTATGTGCGCGGTGCCCCCAACCAAAGCTAGGAACTGGCCGTAGCCAGCCGGCACCTCCGACAAGCGGGCGCTGGGTAAAGGATTTAAGGATGCCGCGACACCCCCGGCGTTAGCTAGGAATCGGCAAGCCGACCGGTGTCTCCTGTACAAGGGCGGCAGGTTAGGAAGGAGGTCTAGGTGCTCCTAGTCAAGCCAGGCAGGTAGAGCCTGGCACCTAGACCGGGTAGTTAGGTTGCTGCTAGGCTTTTCTTCTTCTTTCTTCCTCCTTCCTTCCTTCTGGGATGGCTGCTAGGCTTCTGGCTGGATGGCCGGTTTTTCCCAAGATGTTTGCCAGTTGACATCCGGGAGCCAACTGAGCTCCGGTCTCGCTGTGCTGGGTTTTATACTCGCGGTGGCGCATGGGTGGTGAAAATTTTTACTACAAGTACGCGTTGCTAACTCATTTTTTTACATATTGCAACCTTCGTACTGAGAAATATCAAGGTTTTGACATTGAGAAATCACTAGTGGGAAAATCACTAGATGCACGTGACAATATAAACTAAAACTGTGTGCATTCAGATAATACAATTAATAATGAGCCTCGCAGGACTCTGCTATTCTAAACAACACGTTGAACAATGTGAATGACAATAATTGATAACATTAAAAAGAATATAGCGACCACGCAGGGTCTAATAATGAGTGAAGCTCGTAAACGTAGAGGTGGAACCGTTAACGTTTTCAGAATACATTTAAACTAGAAGCGTACGCCTCGCAGGGACATTCCGCTTAACTCTTTCATCCGATTAAAAATAATATAGCGACCACGCAAGGTCTAATAATAATTGAATGACGACCAAGCAGGGTCGTTACATATGCCCCTTCCTCGGGCGAAAATTTTGAATAAATTTAAGTCTTACAATTTATGAAAAATTTTCATGAAACATTGATTTCAAATTCAGTAGAAAAAAAAATGACAGTAATAAGAGTCTGTTTCTCCTACACATTAGTCACTAGGTCATCTTCTTCCCCTACCACTTCTCTTCTTCGCTCCGATGAACACCTGTAGAGGCGAAGGTTGTCGAAGTTGACTCGGTCGATGGGTTGCCTGGTCCTGGGGTGAACTAGCATTGCTGTGTTGTTCCGAAGATCAGTGGCTAAATAAGGTCCAATATACACTTCGAAGAGCTTAGCTATTGTTCTATTCTTCCTCGAACTAAGCTTATGATTTCGAACAAGAAACAAGTCATCTTCGTGCAGCTCGAGCGCATGGTCTTTAGTCTTAAATTTGCGTTTGATATTTCTAGAGCGCTCTTTGGACTTGGCTAGAAACAGCTTTTGATTCCAGTTGGAGATTTGCGGGTCTACTTCGTTGATAGGCCAGTTGTAATGATGAAGGACTTCGTTAGGCATGAATACATGGATTAATGACCCAAGAATAATACATTGTAATATCTGACACAGAATGTAGAACAAAGTAACTAGCCAGCTGATAACCAATACACTCACAAATAGATACCGTGATGGTCGGATAATGTTCCAAGTCTTCCACACATATATAGTTCATTCTCCAGAACTTTCATCAGGAAAAGTGGCACAGAATACGGCGGGTAAAGAACTGTTTCGGTGCACTGCAACATCTCACACTTATCTTCCTTCACTGGCATGAGCTTCTCAGGGATTCTCTTCAGAGTACAGTCCAGCACACTTCTCGACTCCTGTGTTTGGGAACCAGTCAAAATATCTACTGACTCTACTTTCCGTCGTAGGTCCGCGGATTTATACATCTCAACATCCTCTTCCTGGGCCATGTGGATGTACCGCACTGCTTCAATATTCAGAGGATTCCCTTCCTCACGATCAGGAGTTCTCCAGAAAAATAACTTCACTGAGCTTCTTCTGAATCGCATCTCTACATCGTGCTGCTCGATGAATTTCATGACTAAAAGAAGATCTGTAACAATATATTTCACAATTCCGATCTCCAGTCCCACACGTCTACTTCCGATGACACGCTTCTTATGACTTCCAGAGAAATCTACCAATCGCACCCCTGGAACTTTCTGGATCTGTATGCCAGGTATCTTATCAACTAACTTAGTCCAGATTGAATAATTAAGGATCGAGCATTCACTTCCAGTACCAATCAAATAGGTTACTGTGAAGTCCATTAATTTAGCTTGCACCACTGCAGATCTGTATCTAATTTTGGATTTCCTTACAGACTTCAATTCCTTTTGTAAAATGGTATCTTCAGTTTCTGTTAGCTGGAAATTTACTAGTAACTCTTGGACATCTTTATCTATTAATTTGGGCCGCTCCATCGAAGGCCCTTGCCTAAACAGGAACGAAGCATTTAGACAAGGTCCTAGTTTGTCTGGCTAGACTGGGACCTTTGATTTTGATGAAACTCCCGCGCTGTTTCTACGGCCTCCTCCTGCTCCGATGTAATGTTTTGTCTAGGAGATGGAGGTCCGCGATTCTCATTCTGCTCAACCGCAAATCGTCGTCTCGGAGGACCAGGGCTACTTCTAGCCTCACGGATACTTATTGAGTCAGGAGATCTACGTCTTTGGTTTTGGTAAGGTCGGAAAGAGTTTCATCTAAAATCACGCCTGCCTCCTCTTTCATTAGTGAAACGTTGAGGGCGCTGATAATTACCTTCTGACCTCGTTTCTATGTTCCGGACTTTATAGTTTCTTGAGGAATTCTGTTCTTTTCCTTTCGGTTCATCTTTGTTCCTCCATGCATCTGGCTCATCATAGATTTCAAAATCCTTGAGGAAATGGGTTAGGTCATCTACTGGTCTAGGCGCATGTGCTAAACAAAGGTTTCGCATTCTATAAGGAAGTTGCCCGATGATCAAATTAAGTACTTCTCCCTCATTAAAGTTATCACTCAGGTTTCTATAGGCCGCATAAACGCTCCAGGCAAAGCTCTCCATACTTTCGTGGACAAGTCTGGAATATCTCCTGTTTCTCACAGCTGTTAGCTGCCGTTGTCTAGCCTTCTCAGAAGCGAATTCTTCTTTGAACCTGGCGCAAAAGTCAGCATAATTCACGAAACTATCAATATTCCCTGCAAGCCAGTGTTCAGCTTTATCAGTGAAGACTCTAGGAAGCAACTCTAGCCTATAATGTTCGGGTACCTGCATAAGTTCAAAGCTGACGTTGAGCTCCCGAAGATATTTTTCAGCTGACTGAGCTTCAATGTCGCCTTTAAATTTAGGGATGTGGGCGATATCCGCCATTCTAGGCATCTTAAAATCTGGCCTTCTTCTAGGTGGCGATCCATCTGAAGTATCATCGTATCGAGGCCTCTTTCTTCCATCAGCCTTCATTCTGTTTGCAGCGAATAGAGGTTTCTCAGCTAACCTGGGCGGCTCATAAGGAGTAGCATCCGGATTCAGATCTCTATCCGGAGTAAAAGGGCTGGAATGAACATCTGGAGTGGGTTCTGGCTGAACATTCAATCTTTGGAACTGAACCTGAAGTTCGCTTACCCTCTGGACAAACGTTCCTGTCTGATCTTGCATTTCTCTTCGCAGAGATACTTCAAGCTTCTTTGTCTCTACCCTAAGAGAATTCACCTTCTCTTCATCTGCCTGCTCTACGTCCTTCCGCAGAGTTGAGGTCATTGACTCCATCACTTCCTTCTGTTCCTGCACGACTTTCTCGATGGATTCGGTCTTGTCACCCAAGTTTTGGACAGCTTTCTCAATGGTCTCCACTGTAATCTCCACTTGTCCGCGCCACTGAGATAATGGTTCTAGTTTTTCCTGAAGAGCCTCTTTTAATCTTTCCTCAACCTTTACTATATCTTGCTGAGAAGTAATTTGGATACTTTCTACTCCGGCCTTAAGACCTTCTATGTCAGTCCTCTGCTGGGCAAAGAGGGCTTGCAGTTCATTCCTACGCTTCTCTTCTTCTTCCTGTTTTTCTCTTCGTCTTCTGGCTTCTTCTTCCTCTTTTTCTTTCTTTCTTATTTCCTCTAGGCTCTCAATTAAAGCTCGGAGAGTTTCAAAGTCTTTTTCCCTTTTCTTCTCAATTTCTCTTCTTTCTAGCTCTCTCTTCTCTCCAATCTCTCGTTTCTCAAGCTCCCTTTTCTCTTCAATCTCTCGTTTCTCAAGCTCCCTTTTCTCTTCATGAAACTCTATTAGGGATCTAAGTTCTATCAGTTCCTTTTTTCTCAGCTTTTCAGCCTGAATTGCCTCTCTTTTGCGCACTTTCTCTTCCTCCTGTTTCTCTTTCTTTCTGCGCTCTTCGTCTTCAAGTCTCTCTTTCTCTCGGCGTATTTCTTCTTCAAGTCTCTCCTTCTCTCGGCGTATTTCTTCTTCAAGTCTCTCCTTCTTTCTGTCTTCCCTATCTTTCGTCAGCCATTCCAATAACCAATGGTCTGATGGAGGGTTGGTCAGCGGACTTGGTTCTTGTATTGCGGTCTCCGCTACTTGAGTCTGCGGAGCAGATTCACACGTCTGGCATTTAACTCCTACAATGGGGAAGGTAGCCACATCTTTTCCATCACAGCTCCAGTGAATTTGGCGCTGGCACTGGCAACACTGGAAATGTGCTGCCTCTTCTCCCAGTTCTTCACAGCAACCATATCCAGTCTCTGAATCCATGGTCTTCCTCCCTCTACTTCTCAGGTTCATACCAGTAAATTCTTGGTCCATATTTAATACAGTCCACACTTTCACTTTCACTGGACAGTCCTTTTAATGCACGGTTCGGTTGGCTTCACTTAATTGCACTGTTATGTCGGGCCCCACGTTATGGCGCCAAATTCTTTTGCAACGTCCCACCACACTCTAAACACTTCAATTAGGAGGACGGCAAAAGTCTACCCATAAATGCTAACTTCTTACCAGTCGTTGAACACAGATTCTAGATATCTCAGGGCTTGCTGGGTAAAACGTGAACAACAGCTTTATATGTATATATATGTTTATTATAAACTTATCGTAAGAAAGTCTGTTAGCACACTAGTCTTTAACCTTTATCACTTAAGTGCATTTACATTTACCATACACGTGCATTCACCACTTCAGGATTCAAAAGGGGGGAAGGCACCATTCAATTTATTCCTCGCAGTGAGGCGCCAGGGGGAGTATAGGGACCTAATTTTATTTAGGGCGCTGTTCGCTGCTGACGTCACGGACTCCCCTGTAAGAGAAAGTAGTATGTGCGCGGTGCCCCCAACCAAAGCTAGGAACTGGCCGTAGCCAGCCGGCACCTCCGACAAGCGGGCGCTGGGTAAAGGATTTAAGGATGCCGCGACACCCCCGGCGTTAGCTAGGAATCGGCAAGCCGACCGGTGTCTCCTGTACAAGGGCGGCAGGTTAGGAAGGAGGTCTAGGTGCTCCTAGTCAAGCCAGGCAGGTAGAGCCTGGCACCTAGACCGGGTAGTTAGGTTGCTGCTAGGCTTTTCTTCTTCTTTCTTCCTCCTTCCTTCCTTCTGGGATGGCTGCTAGGCTTCTGGCTGGATGGCCGGTTTTTCCCAAGATGTTTGCCAGTTGACATCCGGGAGCCAACTGAGCTCCGGTCTCGCTGTGCTGGGTTTTATACTCGCGGTGGCGCATGGGTGGTGAAAATTTTTACTACAAGTACGCGTTGCTAACTCATTTTTTTACATATTGCAACCTTCGTACTGAGAAATATCAAGGTTTTGACATTGAGAAATCACTAGTGGGAAAATCACTAGATGCACGTGACAATATAAACTAAAACTGTGTGCATTCAGATAATACAATTAATAATGAGCCTCGCAGGACTCTGCTATTCTAAACAACACGTTGAACAATGTGAATGACAATAATTGATAACATTAAAAAGAATATAGCGACCACGCAGGGTCTAATAATGAGTGAAGCTCGTAAACGTAGAGGTGGAACCGTTAACGTTTTCAGAATACATTTAAACTAGAAGCGTACGCCTCGCAGGGACATTCCGCTTAACTCTTTCATCCGATTAAAAATAATATAGCGACCACGCAAGGTCTAATAATAATTGAATGACGACCAAGCAGGGTCGTTACAACATTGAGTGTAGTCTTATGAAAAGAGTTTCACAAAACGTTGAGAATATTTAAAATACATCATTATTCATTGATAAATATTCTTAGGTTGGCATGTACTAACAAGAGGAAAAAGAAACATGAAGTAAAATTGCATGCGTTAAAGTGACTTACAACAGCTTCTAAAAAAGTGCTTGATTTTCAAGAAATGGCTATTTTGTTTTGTAGATTATTGTCCGGTTTAGACGAAATCATTTTCTAGCATAAATGCTATGTAAATGCTTCCAAAAATCTTATAGCAGATATCACTTTACACGAAAGCATTTCATGGAACATTTCGGTTAGCTGTTGAGATGACCTTGTATGATACATACAGGACGATATGCACATCGAGTTACACCATATATGGCGAGTGCACGGTGTTTACAATTGAAAGAACTAAAATATTATTCCATACGTGTACAGTAAACGTTGTAAAGTATATATTTAATCAGCGCCATGCTTCTCTGCATAAAACAATTTAATACGACGCGTAATTCCTCTTGGTTGAATAGTTAAGGTCGTTTAAAAGGGTGAAGTGATAGGTTGTTTACATCTCACGCGCCCGCCATGGCATCTGAAATGCCATAAGATTTCTCACTTTACACGGTAGCATTTTGGTATGGCACCAATGTTGAGAAAAATGCTTTGGAAAATGCTTTCGTCTAGAGCAGGCTTAAGAAACGCCACTCCATCAGATAATAGTCTGTGTAAACTATCTGATATGATTTAGAACACCAACGAAATACTTCCTACTGCTTTCATAACATACCTTTGGAGGTCGCTATTCCTGAGCTAGTGATCATATCTAGATTTTCTACATCTGCGTTCAACCTTGTATTTCCGGTATAAACATCCGCCTTGAAGTAACAAGCAGGAAAGATTTACTACTTCCAGACAACAGCAAGAGATAAATGATAAAGTCTTTCGATTATTACCCAATGAAACATCACGCAAAATGAAGCTGAATTCTTGTTGTTTCTTGCAAACACTCTCAATTAAGTTGTAATAAATTCAAGATTATAAGATTTCTGCACAATATACAGGGTGGCTAGAAAGTAACTCCCTATTCAAAAATAGTTATAAATTTTGCTTGTAGCACTGAATTTGCATGAAATGTATTGTGATCCCCGAAGTGAAGAATTTAATTGTGTAAATGTCTGATTTTTCCTAATTTTGAACGCACTGTTTGTGAATTATTCTACATCTAATTTCCGGGACGTTGGCTGGGTCATTGAATGGCCAGCAAGGACCACTGACCTCACGCCATGTGACTTTTTCCTGTTGGGTTTGGCGAAGGAAGAAGTTTATGGCACCAATCCTAAACCTCTGAATCAGCTGGAGGATCCCATTCGGCATGTTCTGACCAATATACTAACTGAATATCTGCTGCAGTCAATCGAGGCTGTTCCCAGGCGATTACAGAAACTGATGGACAAAGCTGGTACCTATGTGGAATTTTAACATGCACACAAGTATACCATTCCACTGTCCACATTAAAAAATATTTCACTATAATCGATCAATCACAAAGTTATTAACAATTTTAAATAGGGAGTTACTTTTCAGCCACCCTGTATGGGATGGAATAATTAGTGGGACCAGCGAGGGGCGTCGCTACCGTCGCTGTCAGCCAACCCACATATTCGAAATTTTCAAAATGTGCCAAAACGTTAGCATTACAGTTGTTTATAGTATAGAAGGAGAACTCAGAGGGAGAGAGAAGTAGATAGAAATAGAGATAGAGAGAAGAAGAAGAAGAGAGAGAGAGAGAGAGAGAAAAGAGGAAATGAGAGGGAGAGAGAGGAACATAGTAGTTCATGTGCGTATATTTGTGTGTTGGTGAGAGAGAGAGAGAATATGAGAGAGTGAGTGAGTGAAAGATTAAGAGAGGCAGAAAGAGAGTCAGAGAAGAAGAGAGATTGAATGAAAGAGAGAGATTTGGAGAAGAACATTGAAAAAGTAAATGAGAGAGAGTGAAAGAATAAGAGAGACGAAATGAGAGTGAGATAAGTATTTAGAAAGAGTAAATGACAGAGCGAATGAAAGAGAGAGTGAGAGAAGTTGAGTAGTAGTAAATGAGAGAGAAAAAATGGTGATAGTGAGGGAACAAGAGTTACAAAAAGAGACAGGGTAGTTTGTGTGTGTGTGTGTGTGTGTGTGTAAGAGAGAGAGTGTGTGTATGTCTTAGCACTCAATACTACCAAAGCAGAAGCCCACATAACAATACCTTGTCCACTCCTCAACCCACCTACTAAGGACCAATGCCCGCCCTTGCTTTACATAAACTATGCCGTAAACATACGAATAAAGAATAGAGCCCCCTCCCTTTCCTAGTAGACATCCAAAAGTAACAGTAAATGTTACCATAGTAGCAGACAGCTATAAAGAACCTATACAAAATATATAGAAACATTCTGTTGATACAAGTTACTATAGTGCAGGAGGCCTTAGAAAGAGCGTTTCGCGGGCTAACAACAGACGTCGCTCGCACACTATTGCCGATACTCTCGTGTCGTCTGCTACTCAGCCGAACAAACAGGCCGAGGTAGCAAGAGGCAGAGGTCATTCGCCCTTTCAGAAGGGTGCTGCGAGCTAGCTGTGGCAACCGGGCTCGCTCATTCGCGGACCTGATTGGTTCTCGCAGACACACTCCCATATTGTCGTCTGCTGCAAGCCCGCGAAACGATCTTTCTAAGGTCTCCTGCACTATAACCATTGTTACTTTAAAATTGGCGTATGAAGGCCACGCTATCTTACTTCCCGCCTCGCAATAAGAATCATCACCTTGTAAATTCTGTTGCCTTCTCCCTTCCTCCCTCGACGCACTGCTCACTTCATTCAGTTTTGCCAGTCTATTGTATTCCAACCAATCATCTGGTGTAATTTTTGCGTAACGGAGCACTTAGTCGGAGAGGGGGGGCATTGTAATGTTCTTAGAAGCAGACAAAAATGATTCATGATTGACTATTGTTCGCAACGCCCTTAACAAAGAGTGTTAAGGTTCTCCTTTATTGATTGCGAAATACCTCAACCAAAATTCAATTGGTTCAAAGTGCCTCACAGTAATATTTACGTTTCGTCAGCTTTTGTGGTAGCAAAGTGTGGTTGTTAAACTTAAATTGTAGACATAATACGCACACATGGATTTAGTTTGAATCACTATTATACTACTGGCAACACTGCTATCAGGCTACTGTGTTCGGAGGAGAGAGAGAGAGAGGAGAGAATTCGTCCAAGCTAGAATGTAGAAAGTTGACCTTGAACAGCCCCTAATAGCGTAATAGGGTATAGTGCGCAATTCGCTTCGAAATTGCTAAACTTCAAATCTGTTCATTTAATTAAGCAAACATTCAAATCAGTTGTATGAAACTGCGGTGCTAATAATGAACGCACAACTTTGACTTTCAAATTACACCCTTCCACAAATAACTCTACCGAATTTGCATTTTTCTTGTACATAACACGATTTCTCATTCTGCATCAGATTTAATTGAGTTTGTTAAAATTAAATATTGGAATAAAATTAAAATTCTTTCTTGCTGTACTCACTATATTCCAAAAATTGTCCATTCGCTCCATCTTTTGGTGCGAATTTAATTTGAGAATTACCAAGCTAGAAGTCTTGCAGTGTTGTAAACTTCCCTATTCTTGGAACTTTTTGCATTATATTTATTATCTTGCTACTATTTGTTTTAGCCAAATATAAAAAAATACTTTAAAATTTTAAATATTTCTTGATAATAATTTTGTGTAGTCAGAAAGGGTGGATAAGATCATGACATGAAAAGTGATGATCTCGTTATGTTTCATCTTTTAAAAATTGTTCCTCGAATAATAAGGTAGTGAACGAAATTGTAGACTCTACCTAAATTTTCATTGATTGATGCAAAAGAGGAAGTATTGCAGAAAACCAAATATTTCCGATGTTTGATACAGTTTCGACTGAGGACGTGAATTCTCAAGCTTACTTATTTCAATTTTTGAAAAATCATTGTTAATTTGCGTACTGTAAAATTGCTTTTATTTCATAAGCACCCGCCTCTCTCTCTCTCTCTCTCTCTCTCTCTCTCTCACACACACACACACACACACACACAAACTGCTAGCGCAGTCTTCTTGTGACCAAGGAGTTGTAGAGAAGGCAAACTAAATTTTCGGTCTTACATCCTATTATAAGCTTGCAGCATATTCTGTGCCTCTCTCAGAACAAAATTCGAGAGAGGCTAGGAATGATTTGATACAGCGGGGAGGGGGGGAATTCCATGTATCTTGGGGAAGGAGGCGGGTTTTGGAACATGCGTTATTGGTTTCTAATTTATACATGTTGGACACTTTACACGGAATACACTTGAATGGGGGTGTTGAAATAATCCCACAGAACGTAGCAACTGCATAGAGAAGGAATATTACCGATTGCTTTGCATCTTATACAAGTAGCAACTACAGGTAGCAAGAAAGTTGCTGATTGCTTTGTATCCCATACAAGTAGCAACTACAGATGGCAAGAACGTTGCTGTTTGCTTTGCTTCCCAAAGTAGCAACTACAGGTGGCAAGAACATTGCTGATCGCTTTGTATCCCATACAAGTAGAAACTACAGATGGCAAGAAAGTTTCTGATTGCTTCGCTTCCCAAAGTAGCAACTACAGGTGGCAAGAACGTTGGTAATTGGTTTGTATATCAAACAAGCTGTAGAGGCGATTGGGTGCATAAACTGAGGGGCATGAAGGGTTTACTTTCTCTTGCTAGGCAAGAATTAACATTAAGAATCCATACTGTGGCCTGCGGGGACAAAACACGGAGGGGGACCAACTGCCTCCCACCCCACCGCCCTCCTAATTGCCGCCATTACATTCAGCAACTACAGATGGCAAGAACGTTGCTGATTGCTTTACATCCCGCACGACGTCGCCCTTCCCAAACTTAAAGGGAAATCGATTCAAGGGGGACGAGGGGTGGCAAACATTGACGGTCAAGGGCACCTTCAGGGGTACAGAGGGTCAATCGCCCCCTCGATTTCAAATTTTACGCAAATAAAAACACATTTCGTAAAATTTCCTTGCTCGCATCGATCGCAATACCTCATTTTCTTAGTCTTATCAAGTTCAGAAACGTAGCTGGGGCCTGAGAGCCAACTGATCTAAATGAATAAAGTTGTAAAAGGGAGAATGCCATGGCGCCCCGTGAAATTATTTGCGCCATATTAAATCAGCATTGTTTTCAATTTGCAATATGTAGATCTAAACATTTTCTTGCTCGCTTCGCTCGTTGTTTTCTGTAATGCATTGTAAATTATCAGAGAGAGAGAGAGATGTATGACTGCTCTTAATTAATTTTGTCTTAAATGTATGTACAATTGTTTGGAGAGAAAGGAGCGTGCACATTTGAGAGATAATATAATATATATTTTTTGCTGTTGGTTTATTGTGAGGTGGATGAATTGATTATGTAATGTATTTAAATAATATATGTAGTATACATATGTATTAAAATGCTTTTAATACGTACACATGTTAGCATATTTTTTTATTTTACGTCGCTCCATGTTGTATATGTGTAAAACACATGTGAAATTGAACGTTTTGAAAATTATATTAAAATCGTTTGTGCCAAAATAAAACCGACTTCTACCCTCTTTTTACGTGATTTGCGAGGATACTACTCTACTACTGCCACTACTAGTACTACTACTACTATAATAATAATAGCAATGTTGTTGTTGTTGTTATTATTATTATTATCCTGTTACTTGCCCCCCCCCCCCCCCCCGACAAAAACTCCTGGTTGAGCCTCTGAAGCACACCAGGATTACAGAAAACGGTTAAGTTTTGAAAATGACATGGTTCATTGCCCTTTTGCACTGGATGGTCTTACAAATCTAACGTTAATATTCCAGTGTCCACTTTAAAGGTACCACTACCCGTTAGAGGAATATACTGGCTTAGAAAGGAGTTACTGGAAAACGTCCATCTAAAAGATTCCAAAAACGCTCAATGACCTACATAGCCAAAACGAGAAGCGGACTTTCCATCTATTTAAACATTGTTCTCGTGCGTGCTTACGAAACCAAACACAACCAAAAGCAATATGCACAGAAACCTATCTTCCTGGAAGGAAGCTATGGTCCAAATATGATTAAATATGGTATTTGCTTACCTTGATTTTCGGATCCTCTCCCCCGGCGCAGACAATGACCAGGAGAAACACGATTGCCAGCAGATGTAGGTAGAGCTTCATTCTGTAACTGGATGCTGGGTATGTTCGTGAGGTTTTGCTTTGCGTTCTTTGGTTGTAACCACTTTCTCTGCAACAAACACGCCGACCTCCTTTCCCAAAAGGATCTCAGCCTCTCAAGACCCCGAAGCGGGAAATATCACAGAGCTGTGTACGTGGAAACGACAAAGAAGTGTTGTTACAACATTCACCTTCAGCGGCGGCAACGGTATTAGCAATGTTCGGTCGCTGCTTCGGTGTTATTTATTGTTCAATTTAATTGCATATTGTAACAGGTAAAGTGCAGGCTTGTGAGAGAGAGAGAATGCTTTTACTTTCTTCTTTTCACTTCTGGAAGGACTTTTTTTCCGTAATAAAAATTGGAGCATCCGATCTGGGAAAGTTTTCAAGGGAAGTCGAGTACGCTGGCAGAATTGCAAATTGGGATTCAAATTAACTATAAACGAGATGTACTTTGTATGTTATGATGAAATTTCACCGTCGCGTCGTGCTAAGGTGATTGTTTTATAGTTTCCGAGTCAATGTACGATATCTCTGTGTTTACTTCGTTGAGCGATATTTCCATCAAGTTTGGTAGCATGACTTCCGTTACCGCATATCCAATGACGTTTTATCGCAGCGCTGAATTAACTAGTTTTATAAGAATAACGTGGTGAATGGTGAAATAAGAGATGGTTTGCGACCTTCCTTGAAAGAACAAGCATTCGCTGAATATTAGAGAGCTTTCAGACCGAAGCGATACGTGGAATTCGCACTGCAAGCGACACAAGCCACTTCAGTCCAAGGGAGAATTCATACATAAGCGACAGGGAACTTGTGTCGCAAGAAGATTTCAGGATTCGAATGCAGGCTTGTGCGGCCTACAATGCCGATAAAATGTGAAACGTTGCTGCTGATTGGCTCGTTTCCAAGAGAATGTGTTCCATGTCGCGTGTCGCTTCGGTCTGAAATCTCACGAAGGCAAAACATTCGCCGCGCCTGTGCGGACAGCAGACTGAGGCGACACCATTCACGATATTGAGAAAACGTCCCAGTCTAAGCGACAAGAGACACGTACAGCCTGTCGTGTGTCTTCGGTTCGAAAGGTTGCATTGATTACTGAGGGTTCGCTTTCAATCGGTACCCGAAAGGCGACAAGCGCAAGGGAAAAAATGGCAAAAGGAAAAAATGGCAATGGAAAAAATGGCAAGAATAAAAATGCCAAATAAAATAAATTACGATTTTACACGAAAATTGAGAAATGGTCTTGCATTTTACAGTTTGGAATTTAAAGTTAATATAATTTTGGTGTCATTATCACTAATTTGCTTTTGAATTGATACATTTTATTTGAGTTTTCCAAAAATAATTATACTCTTAATGCCGTTTATTTCTTTATTTCTTCTGGCAGAAGTTCCTGAGGCTATAGAATCACGTTAATAAAAAGTAACCTTTGTAAATAATTTGAAGCATGTGTGATTCATGAAACTTAAGGGGGAGGCGGGTGCAGCATCAGGACTTGAAGCCGGCCCTTATCTACCCCCCCCCCCCCGCACTAATTTGTGTCACTGATTTCTCTCAGAGAGACGAACTTGTTTGTTTTTTTTTTTTTTTTTTCAAAATGAAAAATGTTAAATCTCGGAAAGCTGCAGAGAAGCTGGTAGGAATCTACGTGTGTACAAAACAGTCTGATCTGAAGAATGTAATGAGGTGGAGGAACAAATTCAAGTGTCGAGGAATTCTAAAAATAAATTTATTGAAACATTTTGGACGGTATAAGAGGACATTTGATACTATATAGTACTTACTTGACAACTGCTAGAGAAGAAAACTAGGGTAATTTATACCGACAGTGCTATATAACAAAAGAACAATGCAGAATTTCTTACGAGGAGTAGCACATAACGTAAAGTTGCAATGCATGTAACTAAATCAAAGGTGAATAAATTTTGTTAGCTAAATACAATAAAAGGTGACAAAACCCAAGGTGAATAAATATTGACCTGGTTAAATACATTATTGTAAAGTGACAAAATCAAAGGTGAATAAATATTGATTTTGTTAAACACAGCATCAATATATTTCTTCTTTACAATTTACATATTAATTATTTATATCAATTATTTATCATTTGCTTTTGCTTTCTGTTTGTGATTTCTACTTTCGCCAGTTTTCCATTTGACATTTTTTCCCTTTGCCATTTTTTCCGCTTGCCATCGGAACAGGCCGTTTTCTCCGTACTGTGTATCGTGTCGCCTTGGTCTGCTGTTCGCAAATGCTCGGTAAATGTTTTGCTCTTGACTGAAGTGATCTGTGTCGCTTGCTTTTTCACTATCGAATTATACGTGTCGCTTATCGTCTGCCGTTTGTCACTTCAGTTAATCCGGACTTTCGTTAAACCGGTCAACTTATCCCCCTAATAGTCCGGATTAGACGTTTTACTGTACATTGGCATTTGCGTATTTTGTCGGGGAAGTAGGTGAATCGTTGTGACTTCATTCTCAATCCGATTTGAGGCGGGTGTAATGCACTTTCCATCTCTGAAAAACACCTCTCGGAATAGGGGAGGGCGGGGGGATGACCAGAGTACTTACTTCCCAATCAGCGAGGTCATCAGAGAATCAATCTAAATGATATAAGAGAAGTTCATTTGATTGTTCGTGTATTGGAATCAAACAATCGAAAATAAGCCATCAATATATGTATAACCTTATATATACACAGGGTGTCATTTTAATGGCGCCCACGGACCACGGAAACGTACAGAGGACATCAAAACAAACAATATTTCTCAGTAACATTTTTCTCCTTGGTGCATCATTTCGGCGCTACAGTCGTTCAAGGAGCCCGTTTTGTTGCCTGAATGCTGGCAACAACACACAACATTTGATTGCATTTGTCACGTCATATCCCGTCGTGAAGCAATGCGTTCCAGGGTTGCCAGGAACACTCATATTCTGTGAAAAATGGCATAGGTACAATCAGCCACATTATGTACCGTAAAAGAAAACGAGAAAACATGTTCTTTAACCTAACAGGAAGTAAACAAACGATACGAAAAATGGTAGAAAGAAAAAGTAATTCAGGTGGAAATGGTCATATCGAATTTTATCTCAGCTTACATGTAAAATACTTGCAAACCTAGTTACCAAGTTGTCATCTACAATTTAGTCTATCCACTTCGTCCTTCTGATACTAGTTGTCTGTGACACACTGAACAGATGACAAAATAGGAATGAAAGAACTCAAAATTCCAAAGGTAAGCAACACATAATATAATGTAATTCAGGGACATTATAAGGCAAGTGACAAAAATGGTTGAAAAAACAGGGATATAAGTAGTAGTAATACAAGCTCTCTGACAACTGTGTTTATCTATGCACCGAATACACATGTAATAGTTTGAAACTGTGAGCAAGGCAGTATATTCACTACTGATTCATCATTCGTCCTGGCTTCCAGTAGTTTTCGGTGTGCCCCAAGGAAGTTCTCTGGGGCCCCTGTGTTTCTCTCTCTTCATGGATGACATTCACGAATATATTTCTTCCGAATGTTCAGTATTATTGTATGCTGATGACTGCAAATTATTCCGAAACATTACCTCACTTCAGGACACATGCTATATCCAAGACAATCTCAAACACATTGAACGCTGGTGTCAAGACTGGAATCTCAAACTAAATCCGGATAAATCTGTTGTCATGAGGTTTACCCTAAAATCCAATAACACAGTACCATCCTACAAGTTATGCAACCAGGTTATTCCGTTCGTACGACAGTACAAGGATCTTGGTGTCATTTTTTATAGCAAACTGACTTTCAACCATCACATAGACTACATAACTTCGAAAGCGATGAAAACACTTGGAATAATTTACAGATTTACAGACATAACACACGTTTCTGCCCTCAAAACCTACTTTACAATATGTGTTGTTCCTATTCTTGAATATGGCTCCTGTATTTGGTCAATGGCATGTGAAAGCAATTTAAAGAAAACAAACAAAGTAGTAAGTTTCTTCGTCAGAATAGTCAAACACAGATGCCCAGCCCTTCCAAACTTCTCCAAACAAGAAATTCTATCCACTCAACAAATTCATGACCTTTCTCTTCGCCGTCAACTCTCAGATTTAACACTACTCTTCAGAATCATTAATGGACAACTTTTCACCAGCGAACTCTTGCCACTTCTTAATATCAGAATCCCACGTCCCAACAGTAAATGCAACAACTTCTTTTACATTAAATCTTCAAGGCTATCCTTAGAACAAAGATCACTTCTCTACAGGCTACAAACCACTTACAACTCATTAAAAGACGCTCCGGGCTTCCATTTATCAAAGCAGACTTACAGAACGGCGTGCATAAAGCAGCTGAAGTATAAAAAATATTATTTTTGCCCTAGTTGTTATTATTCTTGTTATATATATTACGTCGTTCGGAAAGTAATTTCCATCATGCAATAAAATGAAAAATATAAATGGTAATATCACGTCCTTTATAGGGATGAGAATATATACATGGTACAACATTCACACATAATCGCCATAAGAATTAAAGCACGCATCATAGCGAGATACCAAGTTCGTTATACCCCTATCATAGAACGTTTCCACCTGAATGGAGAACCATTGGGAAACTGCACGTTTCAGTTCTTCGTCAGTACCATAATGTTTTCCAGCAAGGAATGCCTTAAGGTGGAGGAACAAATGAAAATCAGATGGGGCAAGATCAGGACTGTAAGGGGTGTGTCGTAGTTTTACCCAATGGAAGGTCGTCAGGAGTTCCTGAGTTGCATTTGCCACATGCGGACGAGCATTGTCGTGGAGGAGAATGACACCCCGACTGAGCATGCCACGTCGTTTGTTTTGGATTGCACGACGCAGGTTTTGAAGTGTCACACAATAGGTTTCGGCACTGATGTGATGTCCACGCTCCATAAATTCCACAAGCAATACTCCATGCCTATCCCAAAACACAGTGCACATGATTTTTTTGTTTGTAAGCTTTGGTTTTGATTGTGTTTTCCGTGGTGACGCGGAGTGCCTCCACTCCATGGTGCTTCGTTTCTGTTCTGGGGTTTCATGCAAAACCCATGTCTCGTCTCCAGTCACAATCCGATCCAACAACTCTTCCCCCTCCTCACTATACCGTTTCAAAAACTCTAATGCACTTCCCATTCTTTCCTTTTTGACATTTTCGGAGAGCTGGTGAGGGACCCAACGGTTACACAATTTGCGAAATTTCAAATTCACTGTCACAATTTCATACAGCACAGTTCTGGAGATTTGTGGAAACTCTAATGACAGCTCAGACAAAGTGAATCGTCTGTTCTCCCTAATCTGCTCTTCCACTAAACGAACCAAATTGGGATTCACAACAGACGGTCGACCACTTCGTTCTGCATCATGAGCACTAACCCGTCCACCACGAAACTGTCTCTCCCATCTTCTTACCATTGAAGTACTCATTATTCCTTCTCCATACACCTCACAAATCTGACGTGGAACATTACGTGCATCCAGAAAACGGATCACGGATCGCACCTCACACGTGGCGGGAGTTTGGATTGTCTTAAACATAACAACAACGCACTATGCACTACTATCCTGACCAACCTGCCTCAGACTGACGTCTGCACTTCATCAAGGTTGTGGCTACACAAGGTGCATGCGCATTCATACTGCCCCGCTTGCAGCGCCACGGTATTCATCAGTGGAACTTACTTTACGAACTACGTAAATATTATATGTATATGTGTGTGTATGTGTCCTTCTTATTATTTTGTTCATTTCTTTTCCGGTTGATATCCTGATGTAAAATGGATTTTTCTGTATTCAGGACTTTTCAAATAAATAAATAAATAAATAAATTAGATTATTACTGTGGTTGTACTTGTTTTAGCCGTAACAACGTGAACCTCGGATAATTCCGTTATCAGCACAAAAGTACCACAAGGCATCTGGACACAAACCTGTGGATATCAACCTTGCAACGAGATTTGCATATATTTGACATGTAGCTGAGCGCAAACAGCCACATGTAAGCTGTAAGTCCAATAAAATGTATTGTTGATATTTTACATGTAGGCCGAGACAAAATCCAATATTGACACTTCATTTTGAATACGTTTTTACCATTTCTCATATCGTTGGTTCAATTCCCCCTTCCGCTGAGATGACTGCTGATCTTCTGACTGATAGATTATGATGTTCGGTCTTCTGGACGCGTTTCTCGATTCTGTTTACACCTAATTATGTGGTTGGTACTTTGTCAATTTTCACAAAATTTGTGTGTTCCTTGCAACCCTGCCGTGCGCTGTTTCGCCGCAGGAAATGACGTCACAGATACGATCAAATGTTGTGTTGGGTTGCCAGCATCCAGGCGGCACAACGGTATTTTTTGAACGGCTGTAGCGTCGAATCGACGCACAAACGAGAAAAATGTTACTGAGAAAAGTTTTTTGTTTTGATGTCCTCTATACGAATTTGTGGTCCGTGGGCGCCATTAAAATGACACCCTGTATAATATCTAAATAAAGGTACAGAAATTTAATTTGGTGTCGCGAAAAACATATAAAGAAAATTCTAAGAAGAGCATGCGATTGGTCCGTCCAGTTGTCCGTTCATGAAAACAAATGCTTGTTATCTGTTGATTGCACGGAAATATTGCAGATACATAGATAGAATTTCGTTAACTGATAGAATACCACGATCTGTTATCGTGGGATATTCATTATCTCGATCCAAGGGTTCCTGGTTCGAATCCCGGCCTGTGCATATATTTTGTGAGTTTTCCTTCATCAATTTCATCATATCATCACTCATCTTCATCTTCGTGATTAACTAAAAGTGGCAGAAAAGCAAAGTAAAAAGAATCAAATCAATCTATCAATTATTGTCTGTCTGTCTGTCAATGTGAGTGAAAACTTGACAGAAATCGGAATTATAGCAGCCCATAACTAACAGAAGAGAAAAAAATATATTTTGTGGGTAAAAAATACCTCAGTTAATAACCTTCATAAAACATTAGTTGTGGTGATTTGACTATTTAGGGAACATGAAATGCTAGAAAGATGAAACTTGTGTAATTATATCGGATTGAAATGCTAATTAATTCTGTTATAAATTATCCTTGTTAGCAAATGGATATTTTTTAGCCAGAAAACTGTAGTATGTGCCAATATACTGATCACTACCCAGGGAGCATATTGCTCTTACGCAATATCTGTATGTTTGTTATCTAGCGTCTTTAGCCACTTTTCGCTAATCGCGACGATGAGGATAAGTGAAGACAGACGAAATTGATGAAAGGACACTCACAAAGAATACCCATGCGTAGGTCAGGATTCGAACCTGGGAGCTTTGGTGGGAGTCGACCACTTTACTCGCGGCTACGTACTAAACACAGCTCCAACTTTAGGAATTTGGAGTGCATTTTAATGATTGCATAAAGTGTTAACATTTTCGGCATTAATTTCTTGTTTGTGTTAACTAATCTTACCGATAACAGACTTTATAGATTTAGCTTGGATGAAGAAAAATATGTTAACGAAATATGTATTGACTTTCGTAGAGCATTTGACACTTTTAATCATGACGTACTCTTAGTCAAATTAGCATACCTCATCATCTTCTATACATTAACTCTTTCTCTCCTGTTTACAGAACTGTAAGCAACATGTAAAGGACATGTAAAGACATGTAAAGGACCCCGCATTCTGAGAAGGGGGAAACACGGAAAAATCGCGCAACACAACTTCTGTCGTCTGCTTCTATTGAAATGAAATTGTGTAATGTTTACTACAAGGGAACGTCTGAGTGTGCGTCAAGCTTAAGGGAATATATTTTGGAGAGTTTCCTCAAACCAATCGGAAGTTCTTTCATTGGGTCACTTCTCTCCAGTTTGCTTAATAAGACGCAACAATTTCCTTAAGCTAAGTTTCCATTCTGACAAGTTCCAGACTCATGACGCGCAACATGCGCCGGCGCATGTTGTGCGTCATGTAGTGCACCGTTTCCAATTCAAAACTACTTCTGAAAAATATGCCCGCAAAAACACTGGAGTGCCATTTCGGAAAGTAAACATCCTTTGCACCTGCACCCACACCCTCAAATACTGTGATCTGAGTGTGGGGAGTTTCCTCTCAACTTCCTCCATAGCGGTTTCAATTACGTCGGCAATTCGTTGTAAGGCATCGCCCCAAAAGTTTGAGTTTTATGGTTCGAACTGGTGACATTCCAATTCCACAACACTGACTCCTGTTCATGTTGCTCTATTGGTTTTACTACTTTATCTTTCGACCACTCAATATTGTCCACAAAACAAACACCACTCACGTACAACTACACAACCAACTGCAACAACTACACTCAAATAACAGGACGTTGTGTCGTGACCAGGGGGGGTGAGACTCTAATGACGAGAGTTGTGGTCTTCGTGACGTCAGCGATGTTAGCGACATCAATTGGCAGTGAGCCCAAGCTATGCGCTTCTCAGTCGCGAAGTATTTCATAGTTTTACCAGAACGTATAGAAGAGAAAGTGTGCGTACTTCGGTTTCTTCCCGTAAGCCAAGTGAATAGAGCAGTGCCCCACCGAAACACTGGCAGCACCTTCGCTTGCGACGAGCGTCTTCTGCTTGCAGTGCGGCCGCGCTTTATGTAGAGCGTTGTGTTTTGTTGTGCTAGAATAACATTGTGTACTTTTATTAATGACAACGTTGTTACGTTATTCAGTTTAGTGTGGTTAGATTTTTGATTGATCAGTTGTGACTAGTTTGTGTTGTGTTCAAAGCATTATTATTGTGTTTGAGACAGCAGCGAGCGAAAACTACAAGATGCCTACGTGTTTCGTACCTGGCTGTAGATCTATATATGACCGCTGTTGTTCACGTAGTAGACATTTTTTAGGCCACCTAAAGACAGTAATGGTTTCTCAAAATGGGAGAGTGCCATGCCATCCCTAGAAAAGCTAAAAAACTAAGTCATAATTGCTATGTGTGTGACATTAATTTTTCCACTGACCTTTTAGTGAAAGTGGATTCGTTCATAGTGGATGGCGAAACAGTAGAAATTCCACGACAAAGGTGGAAATTAAAACCAGAAGCAGTTCCTCATATATTTCCTAATCTGCCCAAACACCTCTCTAAGACAGTTAAAAAGCTAAAATCTCCCATAAAAAGGCAATCCTTGCGGACAGATGATAGATAATGAAGTAAGTATTCGTCGCAATGTATCATTAAGCTTATCAGTAGAGGATGATTTGCTTCACACTGCGTATGCTAGCAATACAATAGCATTGCTAAAGAAAACACTTAAGAATCAGAAACGCAATATAACAGTTCGCGCCTCTTAGCAAAAAATCAAAAAAATGTAATTGATACAATCTTAAAGAAATGCCAACTGAAAAGTAAGACAGGAATGAGATACAGTTCTGAGTTTATACTGGATTCTCTTCTTTTAAAAATTAAGTCCCCCAAGGGGTATAGACACTGTTTGCTACCTTTGCCTTCTGAAGCTCACTTGAGAAAATTGGTGAAGGGTCTTATGGCGTAAATTCCCATGCCATCGAAGCTGTAACACATTTTTTTAGTGAAAAGAATGAGAATGAGCGTAGCGGAATGCTGATTTTTGATGAAGTTAAACTTAGGGAAGCAATTCAGTTTAACTCGAATTCCTTAAAAATAGACGGCTTTGTTGATTTGGGAAATCTTACTCCAGACGAAAGCAAGAATCAATTAGCAAATCATACTCTAGTTTTTATGTTTGTTCCAGACCCCTGGTGACATTCTCACAAAAATACTTATCCAGGTTATCATACATTTGGAAAAAGCAGGGGTCAGAATTATTGGTTTTCCATCTGACGGTAGCCAATCTAACAAAAAGTTATGGAAATGCTTAGGAATTTCCGGAAACAGAAACAATCTTAAGTGCACTATACCCAATCCAGCTGACTCTAGTAGAAAGCTTTGGGCATTTTCAGAATGCTGTCCTTAGAGATAATCGAAATTCCTTCGCTTCAGAAAAAAACTCTAGAGTGCTTAAGAGTGACTTTCGAAAGTACTTTAGAAGTGTCCGAATATTTGTGGAACAACAATTACAAGTACGTTTTGACAGGAAAATTTAATCAAGATCCCCTAGAACGCCATTTTGGTATACGCGTATTCCGGTCGTTCACGTGTGATGATCATCCCTCCACTGTGGATTTTCTGCACTTACATATGATGCAATAAATTTACGTACCAGCAAAACTTGCTTTATTTTCGAGCGGAAACTGTGAATACCGGACGGAATCTCCTCTGACGTAGTTTGTTAATCAAATGCGAACTCTGGCAAGATCAACCGAAAATAAAAATCTTTCGGTGAAGAAGCAAGCTGAAAATAAAATAAGGGAAAAAATTTCCATTGTTGAAGATGAAATCCAAATACTGGACTGGGAAAACAACATACCGAACTTAAATGAACAAAGTGTTGGTAAAGAATACTTGGTGTATCATTTGGCAGGATACATAGTGCGGTATATTTCCAAAGTGACGGATTGTAAACTGTGTACAACTTTTCTGCACGGGGAACCAACTAATGTACCTGCCTCACTTACGTTAATCCAAGACTATGGTTCGGGCGACGGCTGTAAACACCTTACCTATGCATCGAAAAGTGTTTATGATTTGCTGTTACGAGTGGAAGAAGTTGTTGCAGAAAAATTATCATGTGCTAATAGTTTATGGGGTGATGTATTTTTTTGAATGTTTGGACAATTTAAATATAATTGCTGTAAAAACTTCGCAATTAGTATGCTGTGAAGATCATGTGCTGCGTACGCTACCTAAACTCGTATTTCACTCTCTGAAATGTCGATTTTTCTTCCGCACCAAGGAGATAAGAAAGGAATTAAGTGCCCCGAAGACAGCAAAATCATGTCGAAAATTCTCCAAACTATCCAGCTACTGAGCTCTTCTCCAAACATAAGTATCATGCATTTTTGTTTCTTATGTAGTTAGTTACGTAAGCAACGCGAGCATCTTCCGCGCCGTCTCAAACGTCACCACTGCCATCTAGGCGGTGGACCACGGCAACTCAGGGAGTACGCACACTATTCCTTCTATACGCTCTGGTTTTACGCTAGATGTGCCATCGTCAACTAGATGTCGCTAGTTTTGCCCGTGATGTATTAAGACAACAAGTTATAACATAAAGTTCACAGGTCTCTCATAGTAGTTTGTCTATGGTCGTGACGCCGCTTCAGTCCGAAAAGCGAGCACGTGGTTGTCGTCGCGTCGTCTGTTTCTACTCTAGTGCGCATGCCCGTGCCCCAGGAACTTTCTGCAGGCTGTCTCCATTGTCCGCGGCTCATTTTGTGCGTCAAAATCGTTTGGGGCAATTTTGTCCGCGGCACTTGCGCCGCGGCATGTTGCAGACAGTTTCCATTTCAACAAATGCTTGGCACATGACGCGTCGCATGCCGCGTGTCATGTTGCGCGGCAAATTTGTGGTAATGGAAACGGAGCTTTGGAATCCTTCGTCTTATGAAAGATTCATCATCATTATTAGAAGCACGACAGATGTACATAGAAAAGAATAAGAAGTCTGTCTTCATTTCCCTTAGACTTTTTCTTCCTGTGAGAGACAGACGGAGAGAGAGAGAGAGAGAAGAGAGGGGGAAGGCAGAGAGATACAAAAAGAAACGAGAGGGAAGGCAGAGAGAGAAAGGAAAAGAGATAGAGTGTACAATATACATTTCCCTCTGATTCTTGTCTGTAAAATAAACAGGGACAGAGAATAAAAGAAAAATAGGGGAGAGACAAAGGAACTCTCTCTCTCTCTCTTTCTGTCTCTGTGTACCTCACTATATCATTCTTTCTCCCTCCTCTCTTTTCCTTTCTTATATTTCTATCTTTTTCTCTCTTCTCATTTTATCTCTCCTTTTATCCTTGTAGTTCTGTCTTCCTTTTGTTCTTTTATCTCTTTCTTCTTCCTATCGCTTTCCTCTTCCTTTCTCCGTTTCTCTTATGTCTTTTCTATTCTACATTTCTATGTTCCCTTCCTCTTCCGTCTTTATACATCTCTCGCTTTCTTTCTTTTTGCCTTTCTCTTTCTTTTCTGTTTTATGCTAGGAACAGGACGATTACTGGAAAATAATGAAGCAATTTAGGAAATGTACAAAGGCTTCTTAAAAGACTTTAGAAAAACATAACATATAAACAAACATTTTCCAGAAAAACACACAGGAAAAATTGTTTATTCGACAACGTGACCTAATTATATTTTTGGTTGTATCACAAATAACATTGGGCAATTCGTCTGTGACAATGGATTTAAGGAATTCTACAGGAACTCTACTTCAGCTTTCTGCGTTACTGCACAACTTTTTATATTATTCTTTTTCTTTTGTAAAAACGTTTACATATATTTCCACTCTTGACTAAAATTATAATAACAATGTTTAAATAACGTTTTCAGAGACATCTTGTTTTCGAAAATCGAGGTTTAACATGTCTTAATGTCGAGTATAATTCAAAGCTATGGCAAGGTCTCGTAAAATCCATTTGCAGACAATGGAAACACCTGTTAAGATCATGGTTCCTAAACGATGTAGTGACAACGTTGTCCCCTTGTAATTAAAGGGTCCCAAGTTCGATCCGCGGTAGAAGTACATTGCTAAGTGGTTCAGATTCAGTGACGGTGCCAGAGAAATTATACAAATATATACTCTCTTTGCCCAACTATGCATTTCTTGGATCATATTTAAGTGTAAACTAAATGTGAGTGCTCCCCAGAAAATGTTTATAGTATTTCCCCGATTAGCCTTTGCTCAGCATAAAATGGTCTTAAATTGACAAAGCAAACAACCCATTAGGAAGAAGTAAGGATGGGAAAACTGAAATCAACTATCCCGATACATGATATAGAAAAGAAGAGAGGATATGCTTACAACATGGCGGCCAACTTCAAGTCCGCCATCTTGAATTCAACTTCACTTTTTTTTAAACAGAAAGATGGTCATGTAACATCAAAATTGGCTATAATTTGACGAGAAACAAATTGCTATGCTTGATTTACGTATCCTGTTTCAACCGTGATGCGTTCGTTTCATAGACGAGTAGGTTAAGAAAGAACACCTGGAGATCGTTGTCATTAGGGAATGCACGGGATTTCAGGATGGACTGCAATCCAGGGATCGGAATTCCGATGTTTCTTGACCAAAAATGTATCCCTCCTTTCTTCTTTTTACCTTTCAATAATTCCACGTGGCTGTAAAATAGAGTTGGTGTGCATAATGGTTGTCTAGACGACGATGAAGCATAATGTATACAGACAGAAAAGAAAGCATGTTCTGCTGAGGGTTGACAGTCTTGTCACTCGATTTTGCTGGACCTGATACAACAAGTAGGGAGTTAGGCTGTTGCGAGAAGCAGTCTCTTCGTGTCTTCTTAGCTTTGAATTTGAGGACTTATCTGCAGTGGCGTGCCTAATGGGGGTTAGTGCGGTTCATAACCCCCCCTTTTGCCCAGTATTCCAAAAAATTGAACGTTAAAGACAGGAAAAGATAAATCTAAAAAAATATACGTAGCCCCTCCCCCTTTCAAAAATCCTGGGAACGCAACTGCTTAACTGATATTATTTTCATTACACTAATCCAGAGCAGGGAAACTTGAGTCATTACGGCAATATAAAGTATAATAATTAACGAAAACTAGAGAAATTAAACATAATTTTACAAACAAATCTTTCAAATAAATGCTCTAAATGTGAATATTTCGGTTCACGTAAGTGTGAAACGGCTAAAGAAATTTGGACCTGTTCTGTAGTACAGTCTGGATCAACACCGCGCATAGCGGCAGAGAAGAGGAGAAAGTGAGTGGAGCAGTGCGCGCTGCTGCATTCGGCTTCTGCCTCCTCCATGCATGCTCTTTCGCTCTCATTGGTCGAGCCCTCTCGAGTCACAACTTGCGTGGAGGACCTGTTTTCGTTCGCTTGCTCCACAGCCCCTGGGACAGACCATGGATCTGAAGCAAAGCTGAAAAGTACTTAGTTGTGGGTGGGTGGTTAATAAATATATTAGAATTTTTAAGAGAACTGCCTCGGTGGGCGAGAGAGTTGGGTGACCGACTCACGATCTGGCCATCGAGTTCCGAGTCCTTGCCTGGTCATGGGCGACTCTTTGTCAATGTCTCTTCGTAAATTTCATGTAATCATCATTCTTACTCATCGTCACGATTAGTCAAAAGTGGCAGAATTGCGGCGTAAAATTTAAAAAAAAAAGAAATGTATAAAATTATAATTCAAGGAGAGAAGAGTGAGGGAATTATGTTTGTTAAACAGTGGATTAGACATTCCTTTGATATACAATGTTACATAACTTTGAAAATCGACCATTACAATCAGTAGCAGCGGTTGCGTGCCAAACCTCGGGAGCAGGAACAGTTTAGTTTCTCTTGTAGACAAGGCTTAGCATTAAGAGGCCAGTGCAGGAGAAACAGTGGCAAAAAGAGTTTGTGGGGGGTAACTGCCCCCCCTAATCGCGGCCATTGATTACAAGCTTCGAGATCAACATATTCTTTAAAAATTCAATTCCCATTTTCAGCAAAAACTAATTAAGTTCCTAGCAAAAGCACCTTCAGTTCTCAAACTTAGAGAAGTTGTAGAGTGCATCACACATAAATTTGCCGTTGCGTAGATACCAATTTTCGTTTCGTCTCCCTCTCTCTTAGTATCACGTGTTCTACCCTGCTCGAAAACCTTCGCTATTGTTGCCATATTGTATTTCCATTCCTGGACACACTCGCGCAAACATCATTGAAAACAATTGAATAGCGCTCCAGCTCGCGGTTCACACCGTTCGGCAGGGACGGTAATGTGGCAATATAGAACGGCGTAGTGGTTGCTTCTTTTATGCAGTGCATGTTCATTGGCTAGCTAGTAACTAGTGTTGCCAACTGTAATAATGAAGCACTATTTCTGTCACGGAAGGGGAAAGGCAGGTAAAATGACGGTGAGTTTTGTTGGATTGGAAGCACCATATTTTTATTTTATACTAAGTATTTTACCGGTTTGACGTTGTGTACGTGTATTGCGTGTGCGTTTGTTAATTAACGTTGATTTCCATAATGCCTCCAGTTCTGTCAAAGTTGAAATCAAAAACCTTGTATAGCCAAGCTCGGGAAATTCTAAGCAACGTGCACGAGTTCATGAAGGAGGAAGCCAGTGAAGGTGTTAGCATCCCAATACAGCATTTTGGCAAGAGAGCAGCGGCTACGACTGGAGTTCCTGAACGAACAATCAGGGCTATCATGAACGAAAGACAATCTCTTGAGATGTCAGAAGGCCCCTCCACATCATTCCACACTCCCGGGATAGAACGACAAAAACCAGCGACCAAATCGTCAGTGGACGCTTTCGATGAAAACGTTATCCGTAGGCGCATATACGACTACGCTCTGCGTGAAAATGAAGTGCCGACATTGAAAAAATTGCATGTCAAATTACAGGCGGACATACATTTTGCGGGAAGTCAAGAGAGTTTGCGACGTTTGCTGCGAAAGATGGGATTTAGGTGGAGGAAGAGGATGCTGTCATTTTTGCTGCTTAATGCGATGCATATTGTTTTCTGTGTTAAAATTGCCATGGTTTGATGGGTGACCAAGTTCATAGCAGGGCCGGCGAAAGGGGAGGGCGAACCGTGCCACCAGCCAGGGCGGCAAAATTTGAAGAGAAGTTAAAATAAGCCTATTGAAAACTGTGGTCGAGCGAGATATTCTTTTGCGCTTAACAGTATTGAAATAGCATAAGAAGTCTCATTATTTATTTTATATTTTGATGTTTTACTTAGGAATATATTGATTTTCAATTTCCCGTTGCTGCGTAACAGGGGGGAGGGTTCGAAATGGAGCGGCATCTACGGCCACCGCCCAGGGAGGCAAAATGACTAGCGCCAGCCCTGGTTCATAGCAAAAGAAAAAGCCGCGCAGCTTATCGTCTAGTGGCAGTATATGTACATCGTTTGTAAATGTAGAACAAAGGCAACCGACTTTCGCCGATCACAGAGAGGAAATAATAATACTGCTTGAGGAGGAGTGTTGTGGTCCAATTGTCGCGGTTTAACACGTTGGCACGTTGTTATCTGCCGTTGCAGTTCCGTACCAGTGTATACGGGTTTTGGGAGTGAACAGTTAGAACGCCACCAGTGCATTAATGCAATGAAAAATAATATTTTTTTATTTTGTTTGAAATCACTCAAATAAGGAATCGTATGAAGAAGTCTTCTTTGCAGCATTTTTGGTAATTTTACGTATGTGTTAGTTCATATTTTGCGAATTTTTAGTCCATATGTATGTAGTTACATACAAAGCCACTTGTTAGTACATATTAATCCTAGTCCTGGTATAATGCATGACGTTTAAAACTCAACGTTAGATAGACCTGAATTCTCTAATTTCCTTGTTGTACGTAACAGCTGTGCATCGGCGCACTGCAGCGATTTTTCTATCTCCTCCATTAGCAACACTGCTTCTTTAGTTCTGTCGCGCATCGCACAGCAGAAATATCTGTGCTGGACTATAGTAGGACACATTCTTGAAACAAGAAAAATCATGAAAATAATGCTGTACGTTACGTGAAGTAATGCATTTTGACGAAACAGAATAGCTGAGCTTGAGAAAATCACATTTCCATGTAAAATGACATCGAATCCAAGATGGCGGACTTCAAGATGACCAGCATGTAGGTATAGTGGAACCACGAGCAAAACAACCTGCGCAGACCCGCGAGTCATGTGCACCGTACCCCCGCGAGTAAGGGAGGGGGAGAGTTAACCATGCTTCCTTATGGCCCGAGGTGGAGGGAAGAAGGGAAAGTTGCGCGGGGACTTCTCGTCCCAAGGTTTTTTTTTCTTGTGGTCGATCTATAGCATACCCTAGTAAGTTTTCCTCCTTTTCTATATCGTGTAACAACACGTTTGATATGTTTTTCCCTATCTGTACTGTTTTTAAATGGGTGTTATCATACTTGTGAATCACCCTGTATGCATATATATAATTGTAAATAAGTCGTATATAATGTTTATGTGTAGAAACATTGATAATAACCAGTTCTTTTTGGAATGAGAACTGAACATATAATGCCCTCCAAAGAAACGAAATGCATTTCCAGAAATTTTCCAGCATGGTAGGGCTCCACCTCATTTTGGCATTGTCAAGAAATACCTGCAGGCAGCGGCGGCTCTAAGGGGAGAGCCGCCGTGCCATGGCTCTACCCTCAGAAAAAGAAAAAGCACTTGCTTTGCCAAAATATAGTTAAATTAATACATTTACGAACGAGGAGATTCGAATCTCGTAAGCGTTCGAGCTTACGGCCGCCTCAATTCCTTCGCCGCATCCCCAGCTGTTCTCTCGATTGCTCTGGGCCAGCATAGTCTGGCCTAAGCGCAGAGGCATGCGCGGAGGCATGAAAAAGTCTCCGCAGTTAACGAGCGAGTAGGTGGTAGCCCAGTGGTAGCCATAAGACAACCAGCCGTGCCCCTTTTCGGCTGGCACGACGCGAGAGCTTTCGCATTGTGTTGACATAGTTGCAAACTTCACAGAGAAGTGACTAATCCTGACCGATTTGTAATATTCGTTAGAGAAGTAATTCGCGAGAAAGATACTTTCCTGCATACTTGGCAAGAACGAACGTAATATCTTCCGCAAATTTATATAACCATGTATATAGATGCGTCTAAAGAGCCATCCAGACTTTTTTGTTATCGATTTCTTCCTTAAGAAAATATATATATCCCTTGCTCTCACGCACACAGACACTCACGTGTTGCAACTGACGTGACAATATTGAAGAAATTTTCTGTACAAAAGAATTGCCTAAATATCAAAGGGAATTCGCATCACCAGGGGATTTTTTACTTTAATATTTGTAAAAAATCACACGGAAAATCTATCAGTATAAGAATTTCACTTGGAGATATAATTCAATTCTACAGTTTATTTAGCAGATAATCATATTTCAGTTGTTAGTAACACCGATTGTTGATGTACCGTCTGCCGTGCTGGGGTTGCAAATTATAAACAAAGCAAGGCGAGAATACCGTGTTCGACTCGGTGTCTCTAATTGTTCAGTGTTTTTCTTTTTCATGAAGTGAAAGTGTCCGATGGTGTCTGAAAGGAAGGGTAGTTATTAAAGATGAGCCAGATTAGAGCATTATTACATACAGCGTTTTCCAAGGTAAAATTAAAACTTAAACAACTTGGCTGTCCCACACCAGATTTAACAACAATTCTATTTAAAAATATAAAACAAAATGGTAAAGGTGACAGGCGTCGAAATTTTAATAGTCGCATTTATTTCCTATAAACTCTGGCCGACCTTCACACATCATGCTACGACGCCAGGGATCACTGGTTCGAATCCCGGCCTGGGCATTGGTGTTCTTTGTGAGTGTTCACTCATCCTTATCTTCGCGATTAGCCAAAAAGTAGTACAAATGCGAAGTAAAATAAACCAATCTTAGGAACTCTGAATTTTTGTTTGCAACTTTAGTAAACAAAGCTCCGTTAAAATTACCTCTTTCATTTGATTTCTATGACATATGCTAGCAAAAATTTTTCGATTTCTTGATAACGTTGGCACTACACATCATACTACCTGCCAGCCGCCACTGCCTGCAGGTACTGTTTCTTTACAGGGTTATACTGGCTGTAGGTGAAGACTCACCTCAATTAGTACTCCGGTAGTTTGTTTCATAGGGATGACCAAACGGATCTAGATCCGAAAAATCCGGATCCGGATCCGGTTCCGAAAATTCCGGATCTGGATCCGGATCCGAGAGTTTCGTATCTCAATCCCATTATAATATTACCACACCTTAAAAGGTATTATGATCTTCGATTACAAAGAAATGTTTCATTAGTTAATCCTACAAGAATTTTTTTCAAGCGTTGTTCCTAAAATACTTTGCTACGCATCGGCTAACACACTCGTGCACAAAAATAATCTTACTTGTTTAACATAAAATGTCAGAGGTGATTTTGTAAATGCCATTGAAACGAATATGTATTCATTCGAATGGATTGGAAATGGAAACACACATAAATGTGAGACATTCCATACCAGGATGAAACCTTTAACACATTAACAACATAGAAATGTTTATACAAAAATTATACAATTGTTCTACAGTTACAGCTTTAAAAATTAAAATAAAACATTATAATATATGCAGTGTTATATAATTATAAAGTGTAAGACTAACAAGGGAGGTTATCTAAGTGTCCCCCTCCGATTTCCATGAAACTTCGCAGGCGTATAGTGGGGCCCAATGGAAGAAATACGTGTTTTTTTTGTTTCGGCTAAAAAACGGTTTTAGGGGCGGCAAAACCACCTCAAATGTCAAAATAAGGACAAATTGAAATGTCCCCCTTCGATTTTCATGAAACTTGGCAGGTGTATAGAGGGGCCCTATGCCCCCTGTTTCTTCCTATGCCATATTTACGTGGTTTCGTGGTCAGATCCCCACTTCAATTTCTCCTCATCTTGACATTTGAGGGGGGGTGACCCCTAAAACAGTTTTTTTTTTAGCTGAAACACAAAAACACGTATTTCATCCTTTGGGCCCCTCTATACACCTGCCAAGTTTCATGGAAATCGGAGGGGGACACTTAGATAACCTCCCTTGTAAGTGCATTAATTACAAATCGCGCAAGCGCACACACACCGATGATGCTACGAAGTTAGCGAAAATTTTTAATTTTTCTACTGTCCGGTGAGTGTTTCCTTTTACCTTCTTTGATTTTTACTTAGCCCTTTTGTCCCTCCTTGCTTTTATCATATATATATCTCTCTCTTTCTGGCTCTACAGCCCTTGGTGGGCCTTGGCCTCCTCCACAATCAGCCTCCATTCCAATCTATCATCAATTCTTCTCCTCCATCCTTTAATCTTCATTGTCCGCAAGTTTGCAGCTACGTCATCTATCCATCGAAGTCGTGGTCTGCCCTTTCTTCTTGCGTGGTGAAGCTTTTCTTTCAACATTCTTCTTGGCATCCTATCGTCCATCATTCTCTCCACATGCCCGAACCACTTTATTCTCTGGGCTTTGACAAATCTCACTATATCTTGGCCTTTTATTAAATCATCTAGCTCTGCATTATATCTTATTCTCCAGTCGTCATCTTCCCTCACAGGTCCATATATCTTTCTTAATATTCTTCTCTCAAATATTCTGAGGGCATTTTCATCTGACAGTTTCAAAGTCCAATTATCTGATCCATAAGTGACAACTGGTCGTACCAGTGTCTTATAAATTTTAAGCTTTGTATTTCTTGCGATCAGTCTATTTCTAAACAACTGCATATTTGCAAAATATGCACGATTGCCTGCCTGTATTCTTTCCTTTATTACTTTACTCATATCATTATCACTATATACCATTGTCCTCAGATATTTAAAACAAGGAACTCCCTCAAACTTATTATCTCCAATTGTCAGATCTTGAGGTGCTCTTCTGCTCTCAGAGTTAGACATTCTCATATACTTTGTCTTTTTTTCATTTACATTGAGCCCTATTTTTATTGCTTCTCTTTCCATTTGCTCATAGATTTGCTTAAGTGTTGTTATTGTTCTAGAAATGATTGTAACATCATCTGCATATGCACATATTTGACTGGATTTTCCAAATATGGTTCCCTTTTGATCAACTACATTCATTACTTTGTGCAATGCTAGATTAAATAATACTGTCGAAAGGCCATCCCCTTGTTTCACTCCTGTATTGAATTTAAACTTTTCACTCAGTTTACTACAAACTTTCACTCGTGCCTTAGTACCACTCATAGTCATTCTTATTAGTCTTATTATTTTGATGGGAATATTATACTCTTCAAGTACCTTAAACAGTTCATTTCGATTAACACTGTCAAAAGCCTGCCTGAAGTCAACAAATAAAAAATGCAAATCCACATCATGTTCATAAAACTTTTCCATCATCTGTCTAATTATAAAAATCTGATCAGTAGTGCTTCTGCCAGGTCGAAATCCACATTGGTACTCTCCCAGTATATCTTCTGTGTAACCTCCTTGCTTTTATCATATATATATATATATATATATTAGCAGGTAACAATATGTTATAAACACAGTCTTTTTTTTTTTTTTTCAAAAAAGCGCTCATATGGGATGGCCAAACGGATCCGGATCCGGAACAAAAAATTCCGGATCCGAAAAATTTTAGGATCCGGAACCAACCGGATCCGGATTTCGGATCCGCCAGGATCTGGCCATCCCTAGTTTCAATATACACCATGTTTGCAGAATATACAATTCAACCATAGAATAGTAAGGTTACTCTTCTTACTATTTTATGCCATGGCGCAGTGGTAGCGTCATTGCCTTGTAATCAAGGGGTCCCGGGTTCGATACCCGGTGGAGGCACAAGTGGTTCGGATCCCACTTTAAACTGTAGGTCCAGTCCCGATTAGCCTTACTGTGCATAAAGTGGACTTAAAACAGCAACTCAAACCAACTATTCTATGATTCAATTTACAAGTGTATCAATATGCGCTGTATAAAACAGACTTTGTTACTAACTTCGTTGACCTTGTACAGCCAACAGCAAAGATAATAGTAGGCAAATTACCCACCGTTATTTTCATTCCTTTATATTCTACATATTCTATTGATTCGAAGCAGATGGAGCTGTCATGTGATTATTGATGTTTTTATTTCAATTCATGATTTCATCCAGTCTATTTTTGTGAAAAAGAGGCTAAATGGAAATGATGATGGACAACAATTCGCCTACTATTTCTTTTACCGTTAGGTGTAGTAGATGGGAATAAGGTGGTGTTTTGCATGTCGTTTCCTCGAAGTCTTGAGACGGGAAAAGTGCGAGAGCCAAGGCTTCACTCAGCAGTTCTTGAATCTCTCGTCAGATGGCAGGTAACCGAATGAGGTTTTCATCATGCTTGACTGCTAGTGCCATCTGTCAGTGAAACCTCGACACAACTCAACGTGTTACTGCATTGTAAAACGTAGACATATTTAGGATTGTTTTAATAATATTTTTCTATCTTTGTACAGTCAACGGCAAAGATAATGGTGGGCAAATTGTCCACCATATTGTCATTACTTTTTTATTCTACGTTCTGTGTTGTTTTAAGGAATGAAACTATGTTGGTTCGAAGCAGGCATTCTCATCTGCTTATTGACGTCATTATTTCAATTCATTGTCATCACATTGTGTAATTCAGACCGAATGAAAATGGTCGTGGATAACCCGTCTACTGTTTATTTCGTCGTTGGGTGTACATCAATAAATTAAAATCAACTTCGAAACGCTTGGAGTTGACATATAGGGAAGACTGTGAACGATAGAGACCCTTCAACAGGGGCGTGTCCTTCTTAAAATAGTCTGCTAGCCTATCTAAATAGCGTGCATGAGATTTTTTTTCTTTTACCATTTACAGTACAGCTAGACTCACACACAGGCCATGCTCCCCCCCCAAACCATGAAACATTTAAATATGAACCTATAAGAAGCTACGAAAATAACATCTACAATTTTGCGAATTTGTAAAAATTTCAATTTTGTTCCTGCATAATGTGTTTGTTGTGTAGAAGTCTGTAGTCTACATATACAATATTGGTTTCTTTTGGTTTTATAATCATTGATGCATGGCTACCAGATGTCCGATTTAGTGATTTAGTCGAGACATTCCGTTACTTTTAATTCCTGTACCGACTTTTTTGGAACTGCAGTTGTGATGCCAAAATGTCTCTTCTTTTTGTTAATTCACATTTAGACATGTTATTTATTGTACTAATTCAATTCCCGACCTGGGCATGGATGTTTGTGAGTGTCCATTCATCATATCATCACTCATCCCCATCTTCGCAAATTAGCCAAAACTGGTACAAAAAGCAAAGTAAAAGAAAGCAAGTCAATCAACGTGCCGGATATAGAAGTAAGAAGAGGGTAAGAGGAATATGGAGAAAGAAATAAATGTAACAAGATAGAAGAATGAAAGAGAGGGAGGAAGTAAGAGTGAAAAATAAGCGCAAAGATAGATTAAAGAAGAAGCCAGCGGTTCTCAAACGTTTTTATCATTGTACCCTTTCCTTCAGTCGTAACTGAACGTTTAATGTACCCCCAACATAGATTTTTTCCGAATCATGCGTTTTGGGATTTTTTTTGACTGCCTAATTGATAGGACGTTTTTCATATATAGAGCAAAATGGCATTCAGGTTAAATGTGGAAAGATGGTAAACAAATAAGCAATAGAATCCTACGTTTATTATTTATTATACAAGCTTTAAGATTAGTTAGAAAAATAAAATTATGAAACGCATGTATGCTAACAAGTACATAAAAAAACCTTAATTTTTATATATTTTTCTTCCAGGGGAATTCAAAGAAAGTAAAGACCTCACTCAAACCATTGCGTGCTCGCGTATACATTAACATCTACAATCTAACAATGCAGAAGCAAGTTTGGCACCAGAATGTATTGTCAGTAGTTAGGAGGTACCGCCTGTATTATTGCACCATGCTTATAAACTTCATCAAATACCCAGTCGTACTCGTGACGTTTTTACAAACAAATGTTTCTAGGTTTTGAGTTGAATAATGAAATGGGTAGAGATTCCGAACAAGTACTTTATTTCAAAACATTTGAAACAAAGATAAGAGTATCGGTGGAGCCTTCTCGCGTCAGTACTTGCGCAGGGACTTGTTCTCGTTCGCCTGGTCTACAGTTAGCTGGTACAGGATATAGAGGAATGGAGGAGGAAAGGAGAGAGAGAACATAGAAATTGAAGGGAATAGAGGAATAAATAGAGATAGAAAGAAACATAGAAAGATAAGATAGAGATTTAAAGGAGGGAAAAGGAGGGATATAAAGAAAGAGACAGACGGAGAAAAAGAGAAACAGATACTTAAACAAAGGAAGAAAGAGGAGAAGAAACAAATATGAGATGGAGAAAGATAATTGACTGAGTATCTTAACGATGATCAGCGAAGCGCAACCCAACAGAAAATAATTTGTCCACTCTTGAAGCCAGCCGAACTAAATGCTGTGGCGACGCCCCGGCCTTACAAACTCAAATCCGTAACCGAGCACAAGACAGGCTTCTTCATCGAGGAAACGAGACGAGACTGCACCAACTGGTGCCATGTTTAGGAAACAGAGTTCGAGCCTGGGCATAACTGTTTCATTCCCATCGTCGCGATTGTGATAGCGAAGCAATGAAAAATAAGATGTAGACAAACACCAATTCTGCAAAGCGCTGAATTAGATTTTCTAAAAATAAGATACTTCCATTAAGTTAATGTCAATTAGAGAAAGTACGTAGCGCATAAGTAAATTGACTTTCTCAAGCTTTGATGGTGGATGAAAGTAATTTTCAACCACGATCCGTGATTTACGTGCAAGAAAGCCAGAAATCAGCCCAGATTGTGAGCTTTGAGAACATTGCACCAACTGCATTACTTTCATGTCACGAACGTTGCACAACGAGTTGTTGCATCGCGAGTGCAACGTCATTTAATGTTTTACGATATTTTAGAGTAAAGCCTTATTGCTAACGTAATAGGACCTATTGTTCTAATTCTCTCCTCAAAATGCTATTTGTATGGTAGTATATTATGCGCTGAATGCTTTACATTTGAAAATTTCTTCGTTTTCAGCATTTCAAGCCGTGACAAAGAAAAAGGACAATTACACTCGCATTGTTCAGGAAATTTTCTCTGAATGACACCCACCAGGTGAGTTCTGGAAAAGTTTCCGAGCTTTCGAGAACTTACATCCCTCTCATCTTGACTCCTGAAAACTCGAAAACGCTTCAGATCTCATCTGGTGAACCGTGAAGAAATATCTTTAATGAATTGGAACAAGGAAGTCGTCTGCACAAGAGATGGTAGAATTCTCGATATCCAATCGTTCAACAACGCATATATTATATTTTAATATCTTATCAATGTTAAAATCTCAATAGATGCCCGTAAAAATTTGCTTCTACATGTTCTGAGCATTGCTGAATTTATATTTTCTTACGTATACTTTCCAAATGTTATGTTCTCCCTCTACATGTTATTTTTTAATAACAATTCTGTCTTTTTCCTTCTCTCTCTCTCGCTCAGAGAAAACGGAGGGCTGAGAAAGGAGAAGAAAAATTGAACATGCTATTCGATGTTTTAAAAATTCATCACTTGCCATTAGAAATTTCATCCCAACTCCATTGAATTGTGTATAAATTTCATTCAAAATTTTGGTAAAATAATGTTAACAAAAATCTTAAACGCTTTAAAGGTTTTTGAGTTTTGATAGGGTTAGAAATTACAAAAAGAATTCCAGATGGCAATACCTGTTTTAATTCATATTACTTTATTGTCATTTAAGTTACAGTCCTAAAAATAGATGTTTAAGGATCTCGTATCGTGAATTAATTTCAGTTAGCAAAGATACTTAAGATCAAAAACTTAGACGATATAGTCACAAAGCAATTTACATTTTCAATAAATTGCACTGTAAATTGCAAATAATATACATATTAATTCATAAATCTAGATTTTTTTAACAATGGAAATGAGTCAGAGGCTTTGGGTTTGGTTGTTTAATGCAACGGGTATAGATTGCAAGAGTGTTTTATTTGGCTAAAAAATGAAACTGTATCAAGACGAAATTACTACACTTGATTTTCTAAAGTCATTCAACTTAATCTAAAGTCTTTCAACCTTTTCCTGTATTAGCCGATGGTTTCTCCATAAGGTATAACTTTCCCGCTAAACTGTTTAACGAAGCCGTAGATTATTGAACAGTGGCGATCCTGCGCTTCAGAGAGGGGTAACAGGAGAAGAAGAAGAAGCTAGAAGACTGACTATTAACTGTGGAATAATTACACGGAACGGAACATAGTAGCGTACTCAAGCCATTTTAAATAATAATCAATAATTCACATCACCGAGCAACCAAAACTGAAATATTAAGGTAACAATAACCATTGAAACACATTTCAAATTTTCGTTAAACAAATTATGACGTCATGCTATGACACAAGTATTTCTTATTATAATTAAGCATTGGATTTTGAGAATTATGTGGAGGCGTAACAATGTACAAGGGTAGATTTGATGTAAGACAAGGAGCGTGTGGGTAATGGATACAGAGGCGGAACCACGAATTTTTGTCTGGGGGGGAGAGTACCAGGAGGATAAACCTGACAATAATAATAATGGCATTATTATTATTATGGAATTATTTCCTGGTATTTTTTCAACACTTTCAATTTCACATTAGCTAATAATGAAAGACAAGCACAGAAACTGTATTTTTGAAAGATAAAAATGACGAATGTAATTATTTTTGTACATATGACATGTGTGTGTGTGTGTGTGTGTGTGTGTGCGTGTGTGTGTATTGAAGAAACATTGATATACATATGATTTAAATACGTTACATAATCAATTCCTGCACCTCATAACAAACCAACAGCAAAAATGATAGAAATTGTCTCCCACATGTGTGTGCTCCTTTTCCTCAAAACAATTGTTCATACATTTAAAAGAAAATAATCTAGCAGCAACAGTCTGAAGAACGTATGTGGTCTAACTTCTCTCTCCAGTAATTTAGAACGCATAATGAAAATGCGAGCGAGAATATTTTTAGATCCAATTTTTGCAAACTGAAAACAATATTGATTTAATAGGGCGCAAATAATTTCACGGGGCGCCATGGCATTCTCTCTATTACAACTTTTTTCATTGAGATCGTTCTGTTCCCAGGTCCGACTCCTGCCGCCCATTAGCTACGGCTCTGAACATGATGAGACTAAGAAAAGGAGAAATGTGAGCGAAGCGAGCAAGAAAATTTCGCGAGAAGTGTTTTTATTTGCATAAAATTTGAAATCAAGGGGGGGTCTCTCCGTGACCGTCTGCAGGCAGTCTGGAAGGAAAATGCAAGAAATATATGAAAACTAATTCCATCTTTAGTATCATTTTGTCCTGCTACTCTTAGATTCTGCTAGCCTTGATTTTCTTTACTTCTTAGATTGCCTCCTTTAGAATTGGTTTCGGTCCAAGGTTGGGTGGGGGGGGGGATTACCACCATGCCCCCCTTATGGTTGCGCCACTGAATGGATATGGTAATGAAACACTTTTGCGGATATGATCATATCCTTCTATTGAAATTCTTTATTCAGAAATTGTAAGTTAGTATTCTTTTCTTTCTAGGAGAAGAGAGAATTTTGAGGAATGCGGGAAAATATCAGGTATCTTCTTACCTTTATACTAGAGTTATAAATGAATTTGTTTTGGTTCCATTCAATAATTTGCATTTTTTATGAATTATCACTAGTCTTTGTGCGCTTACTTCTTATATTTATTTATTTTATTCAGGAAGTAATTCGCTTACGCTTACTATCTTTGAAATGTAACCGAGTTACAACTCCATTACTTTTACTGTTACTATAATCTACATTTACTATTACTCATAGGCCTTATAATTGAGGGGTACCAGGTTCGATTCCCGGTGCAGAAACATAGTGGTTCGGATCCCACTTTAAACTGTAGGTCCAGTCCCGATCCAGTCCAGCCCAGCGAGCAGTTATCTTCTTTACTGATGACGATCTAAAATTTTAACACTAATTTTCATTAAATTACATGAATAAGAATGGGCTATACTTAAGAAAGAAAAAGGTACATGCACGTTGCAACTTACCATGAAGGCTTATGGGGATATGGAGGTGATGTGATCAGGACAGCGCTTCGGCTATCTTTGCCCCTCAGGGTTATCTCCCGGTACTCATTTATTAGAGGCTAGGTGAACCCCAGAGCCGCTTTAAGTATGGTCATTGCTAGAAAATTTCCCACCCGTAATAAACCATCCCGGGGATCGAACTTGAGTTTAAAATAATTGGTTAAGGTGGCAAGCAAACAAACATTTACGAGCCCTGCTTTTCCTCACATCTACATCTCGCAGGTTTTCTTTCCTTTTTTCGTTCTGTATATCTCGTTACTTATTCTTTTTCCTTTGTTTTCATAGCTTCTTTTTCTCTCTTCTCCATTTTATTCACTCTTTCTATCTTCCATTTCATCCTCTATCTTCCATTTTCCCGTTCATTTCTTCCTCTTTTCCTTCTCATAAAGTTTTTTCTGGAGTTTTGACATTTCATTTGTTCACAGACTACATTCTCTCTATCCCTTATTCTCTATTATCTCTAATTTCCCTCTTCTCTCTCTCTCTCTCTCTTTCTCTCTCTTTCTCTCGCTTTTCTTCTCTTTTGTCTTCTCCCCTCATTCCATCATCCTTTCCGATTCTTTTCTTCATTCCTATCCCCCCCTACATTTCAGTGAGTGGAAGGATGCCAGTCTCCCTCACCTTCCAGATGCCACATGCCACACACACATTCGATGTAAAAATTCCCTTTGCTTCTTTGTACACTCCTGTTCACATAAAGTAGCACATTCTTCAACTGTTCATCCCATAAAGTGTGCCTATTTTTGTGAACAGGAGTGTACAATGGAGAAAGAAACAAGAAGCCTGCAATGGAAAGACCTTTTTTTATCACTTCATGTATACACACAAATTAATAACATTTTTACTCATGCGAAATTAGTCAAAAAATTACTTTTTGTACAAGAGAAAGCGTGTTGACAAATATCATTCATAAGTGTGTTATACACAGACTCAATTTATCTCAGAAAAATTAACTTATTGTGAGAATAACACTTTCTTCTTAGTAATTTAACAGCGCACATCGTTCCATGTGAGTTTTTGATTCATAGAATGTTATGTAGAAAATACTCATTGTATACTTCACTTGACCAAAATATTATCCAATATCTGCTAAAAGTCACTTCACAAACGTTTGTATTAAATAATAAAAAGCCTTATTAAATAACATGGTGCTTTATCGTGTTTAAAAATGTACATTGTCAATAACGTTCTTTGTACATTCTTTACTTTAAATACTACTGAAGAATTTATATAAATCAAATTCGGACTTTGCTTAAAAACACTTTTTTGCTCTTTCCGTACGTTTCACACTAAAAATTAGTTAACGGGAATCACATTAAACATTTAAATATGTTTTCACATTCATGCACATTTTTAAGAAATTGTAATCTAGTTCTTTTGGCATGATGACATTTATGCTTGTAGTTGAATTTCACATTTTTAGGACTTGGATCACAGAAATATTCTCCATGCGCAATTGTTTGTCGAATAAGTTTAAGTCCAATGCTCTTTCGCTTATTGTTCGCTGCTTCTCAAAAGTCCTCGTATTATTTGATGAAATAGGAAACAGATTGCCGAGGTTATTTAATGTTCATCCGCATTTCACGTTGTACCACCAATCACAGTGTCCCAGATTCTGGTTAAAAGTAGTTCCTTTTGGACAAACATAAGACTCACGTTTACCATTTGGAGTGCATTTGTGAAATACCTGAAATTAGAGAGAAGTTTTAGGTTTTCACGAATTCAATACCAGTACTGCAATAACAAAAGAGAAGTTGATTGTTAAGTTTAATTGTTACAATAAAACTGTCAATATTGTTTAGAAAACTTCAAAAATTACACATTGTTACTCGATAACGTTACACTTCAGTTCATGTATGGCAGGCTGCTCTAGCATTCCTAAACCCGATCCCGAAGGTATATGGCTGTCTCTATCCAGGGCAAAATCAATCCAACTATTCCATCCTTACCGATTTCCTTCAGGTCCAACTCAACGTTATCCCTACATCTTGGTCTTGGCCTTTCCACTGGTCTCTTACCATCAGGTTTCCCAACAACAATCGGGTAAACTCTTCTCTCCTCTTCCATCCGTGTCACATGGCCAGCCCACCTAAGATTTCTTGCTTTAATTCTGGGCATCAATACATTTTATGGAGTTCTAACAGTTGGGCTGAAAAGTTCGTAGGCTGACTCATAGATGGCGTTACTAGAATTAAATCCATGTGATTTTTACTTAGTACTAACCTTCAAAAGATACGTGTATAAATTTCACAGCTGCCGGATAATTAGTTCGTGAGATATAGCATTGTGAGTGAAGCAGCTTTTGTTATTGTGAAAAAATGGATAAAAAAGAATTTCGTGTGTTAATAAAGCATTGCTTTTTGGCGAAAAAAAAATACTGTTGAAGCTAAGGCTTGGCTTGATAAACATTATTCGGACTCTGCACCAGGAAAATCAACCGTTGAGAAGTGGTTTGCTAAATTTAAACGAGGCGAAATGAGCATCGAAGACGATGCACGCAGTGGACGCCCCAAAGAGGCTGTTACCGACGAAAACATCAAAAAAGTCCACAAAATGATTTTAAATGATCGTATATTGAAGTTGATCGAGATAGCTGAGACTTTAAAAATATCAAAGGAACGTGTTGGACATATTGTGCATGAATATTTGAACATGCAAAAGCTGTGTGAAAAATGGGTGCCGCGCGTGCTCACAATCGATCAAAAGCAACAACGTTTTGATGATTCGGAGCAATGTTTAGCGATATTCAACCGTAATAGACACGAATTTTTCCGTCGATATATTACAATGGATGAAACATGGCTCCATAACTACACTCCAGAGTCCAATCGACAGTCAGGCGAGTGGACTGAACGTGATGAACCGAATCCAAAGCGTGGAAAGATGCAACAGTCGGCTGGCAAGGTTATGGCATTAGTATTCTGGGATGCGCATGGTATTATATTCATCGATTACCTCAAAAAGGGCCAGACCATCAACAGCGATTATTACATAGCGTTGTTGGAGCGTTTAAAGGATGAAATCACGAAAAAACGGCCCCATTTGAAGAAGAAAAAAGTGCTGTTTCATCAAGACAATGCACCGTGTCACAAATCAATGAAAACGATGGCAAAATTATATGAATTAGACTACGAATTGCTTCCCCATCCACCATATTTTCCAGATCTGGCCCCCAGTGAATTTTTCCTGTTTGCAGACCTTAAAAGAATGCTCGCTGGAAAGAAATTTAGCACTGATGAAGAGGTAATCGCCGAAACTGAGGCCTATTTTGAGGCTAAAGAGAAATCGTACTATAAAAATGGCATCGAAAAATTGTATGACCGCTATAATCGTTGTATCGCCCTCGAAGGCAACTATATTGAATAATAAAATCGAATTTTGTGAAAAAAATATTTTTTACTATGTTAGCCTACGAACTTTTCAGCCCAACTGTTACATAAGGTAACCTTCTCCACTCGATAGTCTCCTCATCCCTTTTAGGTCCAAATAGTTTTCTAAGGATTTTATTTTCAAATACTCTCAATTTATGTTTAATGTAAAGGACCACGTTTCACATCCATGTAATATTACCGGCAAAATTACACTTTTGTATATTTCTTATACCTTCTTAGATATTATACGAGAAGATGAAATACTTTATGAAGACAAACGTAACATGCATTTCGTGAATTAAGCCTGCTTTTAATTTCCTCTTTAATAACAATTTCGTTTGTTAGTATTACTCCTAAGGACTTGAATTTGAAAACTGATTCAAAAGTTGTTACTAATAATTAAATTTTGATTATTGTTTAACATTTGATTTTGACCTGTAAGCATATATTTAGTTTTCTCTTTGCTAACTTCCAATCCTATTTCTTTAGCTGCCTTTAAAAATATTTCAGCATTATTCTTAATTGTATTTATGTCATTTTCTAGAGAGTCTACATCATTTGCAAATGCTAAGAACTAAGTCAGATCATTTAAATTTAGTCCTATAATCGTTTCTTTCACCTTCCTAACAGCATATTCTAAGGCAAAATTGAAGAGCAATGGAGATAATGCATCTCCTTGTTTTAACCCATCATGAATTGTAAAATTGTCAGACACATTAATATCCACACGAAACTTACTTTCTGTTTCACTGGTGCATACTTTTATCATACTAACAAGCTTCTTAGGTATTCCAAACTCGACTAATATTTAATCTCTTTTAACCGAATTGAAGTCAATGAATAGCTGATGGACATTTTGATTATATTCCCACTTTTTCTCAAGTGTCAGTCTGATGTGAAAAATTTGATCTGTAGTTGATCTGTTACGTTTAAATTCACATTGTTTATCACCTATAATTTCATTAGCATTTGGGATTCGTCTTATTAAAAGAATATTAGATAATATTTTATATGATGTTGAGAGTAGAGAAATTCCACGGTAATTATTACAGTTCATTTTATCACCTTTTTTAAACACAGGGACAATAATTAATTCTTTCCACTCTTAAGGGATTTCTTCTTTATTCCATATTAAACAAATTAATTTATGAATTTGACATATTAACGAATTCCCACCATATTTAATTAACTCAGCTGGTATTAAATCAATGTCAGGTGTTTTGTTATTCTTTAGACTTTTAATAGAATCTTCAATTTCAGTCACGTTAAGTTCTGGAACTGAAAGTTCTACTGTGTGTATTTCATTTACTTCGTATTTATCTCCTACAAGAACCTTCAAAAGGTCATTAAGTAGTTCTCCCATCTATTTAAAATGTGGCTTGGATCAGCTAAAAATTCCCCGGTTTAATATTTTATGAAGTTTACTTTAGGTTGCCACCCTTTTCTAATTCAGTTACACCTTTATATAAATCTCTGATATATTTATTATTGCTGTTTGTTTCAATTTCGTTAATTTTGCTTTTCAAGTAATCTCTTTCATTACTTCTAAACGTCCGGTTAACTTCTCTCATAATTCTATTATCATTGCTTAAATTTATATATCACCAAAATTATTTAACGACTTGAGTCTAGCCTGATTTCTTATTTCTATTAGATTATAACATTCATTATCAAACCACGGCTTACTCTGTCTTGTTTTATGATATCCTATACTTTCTTTAGCTGCTGATTCTATTCCATTACGTATATGCTCCCAATTCTCATTTACGTCTGTTTCATTTATATTTTCATCATCATTTAAATGAAACTTCAATTCATGCATACAGCCCATATTGTTGTATTTTCCTACAGAAGCATGTTTGTTTCAAGTCATACAAATCCTGAAACACTTTGTGCCTAGAAAATTGTTCAGAAATATGGGTTTTGTATTAGGAATATGTGTTCTCGGAACACATTCCCTCTTTCTAGATACGGTTTCAGTTTATGTAAATGCTGAAAAGTTTGGTGCCTGGAAAATTTCCATGAGGAAGCCTGTTTGTGAATATATGCAAGTATTTTCTTTCCTAGAAACACAATTGCTACATGCAAATACTGAAACATTTGATCTTTGCAAAACTATTCACTAATATGTGGTTTTTACCAAGAATCATTTTTGGGGAAACTTATTCTGTTTATCTGGAAACATATTCTTTTCAACTCATACCAATTCTGAAGCTTGTAAGATTAAGGTACAAGGGAGTCAGCTTTTTTGTGCAGTCAATGTTTACTAATACTCATCCCGAAACATATCCCATAATAGAAATGGCACCTCATTTACATGTGATTCCAACAAGTAGCATCTTCATCACAGAAAGAAAAACTAATTTAAATGGATACATTACTTCTAGGAACAGACGAGCCTATGACGGTCTACACTAGCGCCAAAAACAAGTTGAAATAATGATTCACGTAGCGGGGATGTTCCCAAACGCAAAAATGGTTAAGTAAGAGCAGGAAAAAGATGAAGAAACAGGTTCTTCAAGATGCATTCCTCTGCATCTCGTGTGAAATGGAGAATTAGAGTAATCAGTGATGGATTGCAATGTTGTAATTGACATCCACGAGGAGTGTTTTTTTTCTCTGTCGCTTGCGATGCATTTTGAGAAGTGAAAGCGGAGAATTGCACATGGTTTGCCTTAGCCACAAAGGATTTTAAAACGAGAGCTATACATGTCATGTTACGTGAATAGGTAAACTTTTGTTGTGTTATCGAAGACGTATCTATGGTTCTTAAAATGGGAATTGGTCTTCTTTCTCATTTATGAGGGGAATTGAATCCAATCGTGGATTCCCTAAAGAGAAAATACTTTGCAAGAAACTTCAAATCAAGGGTCCCGGATGGAGACACATAATGATTCAGATCCAAATTTAAACTGTAGGTCCAGTCCCTGTTAGCATATCTGTGCATAAAGTTGACTTAAGGCAAAAACTGAAAACTCAAACGCAAGATAATCCATTCTACTATAAGGAGAGAGGAAAATGCTTAACAGTGATGATTATATACAGTAAAGTCCTGGGTTCGAATCCCGGTTCGACCATGGGCGTTATTTGTGTGTCCCTTCTACAATTTCATCATATGATCACTCATTCTCATCGTCGCGATTAGCAGGAAAGCGAAGTGAAATAAACAAAATCAATCAATCAAAACAATGCTGTAAGCAGCTAATATATTGCATTGTTAGAAATTACCGTAAACATTTACGGTATTGTAAATGTTAATATACAAAAAAAAACTGTTTTTGTTGCATTGAGACACAGAAGCAAGCAGTTCGTAATTTAAATGTGAATATTTCTATCATGCTTTTGAAAATTGTATATTTTAAATTACACATATTAGGTTAACTTGGAATGACCGTTAGTGCTACGAAAATCGTTCATGGTAATTTTTGGATGGCAGCGAGAATAGACGATTTAAACGGTCATTCTCCACTCAATGTTTACAGTGTAGAACATTGCCAAGTATAATTTTAATTTTACAGTATTCGAAAATACCTCTCGCCATTTCAATTTTTTTTGCCCATGAAAATGTTTCTAATTGCTACTTTTGGAGACTTAAACACAACGACTTACAGAGCGGTTTTCAATGAATTGGAATTACAGTACATATGATTTGTGCTATCAGCCCCGTAGCTTGAATATTTTGGCGCCTTAGGCAGGATTGTGCTTTTGCAGTGATCAAACGACTACCCGCAATGATGAAGCGATTATCTACTGTGATTAACCAATCGCCTACCATGATTATGCGAACACCTCCCACGATTGAGCAACCACCTACCATGATCAAGCGAGTACTTATCGTGATTAAGCGATCGCACAGATCGCTTAATTTTGAAGCTATGAAGTCAGCCAGCCAAAGCTGAAAAGGTCATTTCCCCCTCAAGAGAGAATTGTTAATACGCCAGTGGTGGATATGTACGTTATGCGAATGCATCAGATGCACAGTCATGGAAAATACTTCCCCATGGAGCCTTAATATCAGCAATATACGAGGGGCGTTTACAAATGATTTAGACTAATGACACGTACCATGTCGTGGATGGCCCGGGCTCCCAGGTTAGGCGTCCACGTATTCTCCCTGTTCTCCCTGAAGAGCGATGCAACATTGTCACCTCTCCGGTAGCTTTCGTATGGCCGCACGGTACTAATCTCTTGGGGTGTCAAGTACTTAGTCCCTGACAGCTGCTTGAAGCCCCCACGTACGGGTTTCTTCATTTCATTGAAGAGGGCGTAGTCGCTCGGTGCGAAATCTGGCGAGTAAGGAGGATGTGCCAACACTGTGAACGCCAGTGATCTCAGCTTAACCTCTGTGCGGTGGCTGGTATGCGAACGAACATTGTCATGAAGCAACAGGACGTTCTTGGCCTTGCGACACTGCTGTATCCGGCGACTCAACTTCTGTAGAGAAACACAGTACACATCGCTGTTGATGGTCATGTTCGGCGGGAGCCAATCCATCATGAGGATGCCATGTTCGTCCCAGAAGACCGTTGCCATATGCTTTCCACAGGATCGAGTGGACCGGAACGTCTTGGGGTTCAGGACTGCCCTTGTGCTTCCATTGCATGGACTGCTGCTTCATTTCCGGGGCGTAATAATGAAACCAAGATTCATCACCAGTCACACACTGCGCACAATCTACTGTTAATGGCTGCTGGCCTGTTCCGTTCTTTCCACAGGAACCACGCAGTCCACCTCTGCCCGTGGTAATCACACTCCATTATCTGTGACGCCACACAGGTTGCCTGTAAAATGGCGCGCTAGTCACACTACTCCTGACATCTACCGGCCTCCCGCATCATTATTCACTCTTCAAGGTCGACTATTTCAGACTACTGTATTGTCGCCTGCTTGCCTATTCCGGGGTTCGAATATCAGCCCCAGTCTAAATAATTTGTAAACGCCCCTCGTACGAGCAATTTGAAGAATGTTGTAGGAGAATTACTGCTTTGTGCTTTTATTAAAAATTAAAAGAGAAAAGTATGGATTAGAAATTGGCTCGAAAAAAATATGTTAATCAATGCGTACCGAACAAGCTTTTTAATGAACACGGGTATGCATATTCTTACATGAGATTCGTAGGATTCATAAAAAAAAAAATCAAACATTTAATAAACTTGTAATAGTAAGGATTTTCATTTTCAGCTAATCATATTTGTCACGTACACATCTCATCGCCTTGCATAAATACCTAAATATTAATGAACTGAACACGAATGCACTGCACGCCATCTCTTCACTTTTTTTTTATCGAGAAACTAACAAAAACAGCCAACACTCGGAAACCACAGACAAAAAACTCCCCTTTGCAAACTGACAGATTATCTTCACATGGCCAAACTTTGCTCTGGTTGGCTGTTCCACAGAATCCAGTCGAGGAAAGCCGGTATAATTAGCACATGTCCTATTCCTCCAAACCAGTCAGGCAGCCATCACTTATGGTCAGGTAGCCACTTCAGCGCCAACCAACTGGATATCCAGTTCCTTCTCATTTGGCCTTTCTGTGTGGTACTTGCTCACCTGTCAGTTTCCGCCATATACGAATCTCGTTACCTTACTTGTTGGTAGACTTTTGTTCCCTTCCCACGAAGTTAAGTCGCCGGATACAGCAGTGTCGCAAGAGAAAGGGGGCCAAGAACGTCCTGTTGCTTCATGACAATGATCGTTCGCATACCAGACATTGCGCAGACAAATAAGAACGTTTAGGATAATAGCTACTGCTGCTATTTTACTTAACAGGCTAGCAGCCGACCTTTAAAGTACCGTCGAGTCAGCCCACTGGCGTATGCAGGGGGGGACTAATGGGGCTAGAGCCCCTCCCGCAATTTTGAAAAAATAAAAGTTTTCAAATGAAAGAATTAAAAGACTCAGGGGAAAAACCAAAGTAGGGAATGCAACCCCCTTCCTTTTAAAAAATACCCCGATTAACATTTTTGCCTTTGAACAACTATTAAAATGAAGGTTAAAATGGTTAACTATTAAAAATAATATTGTGTATCCCGTCCTCTCCCTAGAACCCAGTGTTATCCACATTTAAAATTCCAACCCCCTCCGAAAGAAATCCTGCCTACGCTAGTGAGTCAGCAATCTTTCTACCAAATAGAAAGTGCACTACTTTGACTGTTTGGTCTGCATCTTCTTGTCGTTCACATTAATTTTGTCACTTTTCCATCGACTGGGAATATTATGAATTCAATATTTCTATAATTTATACAAAGAGAAACAAATTTTGCAATGCATACTAAACTCAACGGCTGAACAGCCCTCATGGAGCCGGACCTGCCAGAGCTGCATTTACTTTGGTGACACGTGGTCAGGCCATCGAGTCCCATCGCCACTGTCTTCTGGATTTCAATACTGGAGCACGATAGTTCTTCTCTTCGAGTTGCTCCATAGAAGCACAGAGCACGCTGGCAAATAATTCCCATTCTATGTTCTTAAAATAATTTTCATCAACATTACTTATCATTGAACTTCTTTAAGAACCTTTTCGAGCAGGCTTCAGTAGAATTGGAATCAGTTCTGACCAAACAATAGACCCTTTAATTGACATTAATAGTTTTTTTATTAATTTTCGAGGGGTGACGCTATTGTTAATTAATCTAGCGCCACGTGTCGGGGGTGGAGGAGGAGATGAGTCATCGATGACTCATGCACACGTGTGAGTTTGAAATTAATGGTTTTCCATTAGTGCACAAAAGATACTATTATGTATTCCGTTTTCGGCCAAACCTAACACTATTGTTGTATTTTATATATGCGTTTCTGTCGGATATGAGTCACAGATGATTTATACAGACGTTGGAGTTTGGAATTAATGGTTTTTCCATTAATGTACAAAAGACACTATCATGGAGTTCGTTTTTTTACTCTAACCTAACACTATTGTTGTACTTTATATATGTGTTTCAGCCGGATATGAGTCACGGATGATTTATACAGTCGGGGTACTTGAAGTTAATGGTTTTTCCATTAATGTACAAGCCATTTGATGGCGTCAGGCAAGGTTTCCAGGCGTCGATGATGTCATGTGGCGACGGTGGTGGATTATATTAGCTATAATTAAGGATCTGGATTTACCCGAATTCAACTGGTGCCGACGCGTTCGATCGGAGGTAGAAGATATTATAACATATGTTCGCTTTAAAGCCGAAGAAATTGAACGATGTAGCCTATATGAAAACGAAGTATTCGGGAAGAATGCATGTTATTAATAATAATTGCTCTTAAAAAAAGGGAACAATACAGCAAGAACCTGCTACGAGCTTGCATTCATCGTCTTTCCAAACCGCGAGCGATCATTCACGCACGAGAGGAGAAACGACTCTATTGTTATGTCCCCCATCGGTCTTTTTTCGGAGCTGTATGGTAGGCACGCAGGTGCCGCCAATATTTTTACACGTGGGTATTGATTTTCTTTGAGGTTCCAATTTTATTTGGCAGAAGTAATTTACGCGTTCTTTTTTCTTCCGCCTTTCATAACATTGCAAAGATTATTTAACCTAAGGCGTAAGTAATTTGGCTGAACTCGGAACAATCACTTACAGTATCTTCAGGTTAAAGTGGATGCGATCCACTATTTGCTCTTACTTCTAGGTTGCGAACCACGGACCCCTTGATTATTGCCTTATGAACATCAGGATTTACGTAAAATTGACCAGATTTTTTACTGTTAGCGCCAATATTTCGCATTTTTTGTGTATTTTTACTCAGAAAACGCTATTTGAACGATTCAAGCAAGAGTTTTCATGGCAATTTAGACACACAAACTGTGTTTCTTCAACTTTAGCTAAAGTTTAGGTTTATTTTTTACTCTAATATCACAATTTCATCCTTTCAGGCAACATTTTTTATTAAATTTTGGGCTCACAAAGACATTTTTTCAACTTTTAACTTGCTATTTTAAAAGTTTATTTCCATTTTTTTACTCAAATAACACAATTTCATCTATTCTGGCAGGAGTGTTTATTGCAGTTTAGACTTGCAAAGATAATTTTTTCAACTTCTTTTATTAATTTTTATTTATTGCCTTTTGTATCTTATATTTTCTTAATTTTTAACTTTGAGTTTTGTTCTTTATTTAAAAAAATTCTCTAATCACTAAGGAAGAAGTACTTTTAAGTAAAACTGTACCCACAAACTTTGTTATTACTATTATTATTATTATTATTGTTTTGATGTAGTTGTTGATTGTGTAGTTCATGTTAGGGTTTATTGACTTCCACTATGCTATTTTTGGTTTGCTTCGTAGGGACGTTTGTTTATTTTAGAGTTTCCTCGGTATTTTCGTATTGTTAGGGTAGGTAAAGTTTGCTAAATATATGAGTAGGGTTCCATATATTCTTGTTCTTGCATGTTTTTTCATATGATGTGATCACCACAACTCTCCAAGTGCCTTTACTGCACGTTTCCATTTTATTGAGGCTTAGTGATTCCTAGAGCCGCTTTATGCATGAGAGAAAGCTTGAAAATTTCGATCTGTGATAACCTTCAATCTTATGTCAGAGTATTTTCGAGTATATTTCAGACTTATTATGGGCCACTAGAATATCACGGCTTGCTTATTTTTTAAGTATGTTGCGCAGTTATTGTATTTTTGCTTTTGCTTTCTAGATAAACTGTATGAAATGTTTAATATTTGTACTTTTTTGCACTTATAAGAGGCCAAACCTTTACTGTAACTAAAATTATTATGTCTCTAAGCACTGAAACCCCTTTACCAAGAGTACTATAACTGAATGTTTATTAATATTGTTTCTTTCATCCCTTCAATATAACAATTTAACAATATAATGACAAATCGCAGGACAAGTCGATGTTAGCAGATGACTACGTGGCTCTTAAGTCCACCTGCCAAACTTTTCTTACCATGCTATTTACTCTTATAGTCTTTTATCCGGGGTACGTTTCAAGTACTATTGACTTTTTGAGTGTTTGATTAATACCAGGGGTTATTTGTATCTGTTATGCTGTATTATTCGAGGCTTCTATTTTTTATTCTACAATCACTATATGTCCCTTAGAACTAAATTCCACTGACTGAAGCTTAAAGCTTAGGCTCTACAGCATGTTGAATGGTTAAGCACTGGTCAATATGAATTTTACAGAGGCTAGTAGGAGGCATAGGAACACACGCCAGAGCCTTATTAGCGTGCAAGAAGCACTTTCAGGGAGTACTACGAGGAAATGAAGTTGGTTTTTTTGAGTGCTTTACCAGTTACACAGCCAATATTTGCTATTTCAAGTAACTACATGTACCAGAACATTTTACAGCCCAACACTAACTTGACTTCAATTTATACTATATTAGGGGCTAAATGTAGCAAGAACACTGATTGTACATACTTTTGAGAATCCAACCATATCAGGATTTTTTCTATGCAAGTATATTTTTATTGATTACTAACTTTAGCAGACCAATCAGGAAGACTGCAAAATTCACTAAACTTAGTACTATGGTGTAGGTGATTGCATGAAAAGTAGAAATTATAACAACCACAAGATTTCGCTTTTTTGCTTTTGTGACTAATCGTGATGCTGAGGATGAATGGATGGCCAAAAAATCTTAAGGACTGGATGTATTTTACCACTACAGACGCCTATGTAGAAACACTAGAGTACTGTTAGCTTTCAAAATTGAGGTTATACTGTACTGTTTCTTAAATATTTTGTATTTGGCACGCTTAACAAGTTACACTTATATCCATTTCAGGACAAATATTGCTAAAACTCTCAAATTTACTGTGTACAAGTTGATATTTCTGCTATCAGAGGAATTAACAACCCTATTTTACAAACAAATGGTAATGTTTACACTTTATTTACTTCAATCTGAGACTAATATTTTACAGTAATTGAATCATTCAGCACTAGTCAATACTTTACTGCATCAGAAAGTTTGTTATTAATCGAATAAGTATGCTATTTTGTGCTATTCTAAGGCAAACGTTGTTTAATTCACTGGTTATAATGCAAACTTTTGCACAAATTCGATATATTCACTACCTTCAAACCAAACAATTGTACTTATTTAGCGCATTTCATTTATATTTCTTGTAATTAACTTATGTTTCTTATAATTAACAAACTAAACTAATTACTTTGGCACGTTAAAAACATTATTTTTTTACTATTTCCTATTCTATCAGATTCTATATTGCTGTTTTTATCAATTTATGTAAGACCACACTCTGGTAAATACACATATATTCTCTTTTATACACATACACGCACCCCACTCACATACACACATTTACACACTTATACGAACATACACTTGACGTTTTTCAATATTTTGCTATGAAGTTTGCATCCACGCTATTCAAACAAGGGCAGGCAATTTAGTATTTATGAGTATTAGTAATCCCAAAGTGCTGTTTTTTTGGTGTCCAAGTTCAGATGAGAGTCTGCTATGTGCCTTTTGCAGGGGATTGCATGTGAAGTGTATGCATATTGAGCATTATTGAGTGTGTATGCTTCCAAGTTTTGCTGTTATTTTCCTATAATTCTGCGAGACTGTTGAGAGTTCTCCCTTTTCAAGCAGTTTTCTTTCATTGATTGGATACTTTTTGGAAACTTAGCAGTTTTTTATGTTATGAAGCAGATTGTTGTAGAATATTTTGCATGGTCTTTTGTGATATTGAGTGGCTGCTGTAATGGTAGTAAGTATCTTTCCTTCTTGCGTTGATGTTCTTGTGTAGGTTTCCTATTTTCGGGCAAGTTGCAGTACTTAGAATAATCGCTATTGACTTATTGATCTACGAAGCTCCTTTGAATAATCATTTGCATGTGACCCTATACTCCACGCTGTACTTTGATCTGGGAGCTATCTTTTGAAGCCTTAGCATTCTGCTAGTACAGTATTATTATCGTAGTGGTTAATTAGTTCGTGAAAATATGTATTTTTCTGATTAACTATAGTCGCTTAGTTGTTCTAGCAGGTATAAGTAGTTACTGCTGATGTTATTAATATCCTATTCGCAGGGGCTATGTATGATGTACCTTATTTGGGTAATTATAATTCTGTACTGTAAATAGCCTTGGCTGTCCAGTTTATTCTTATGTTGTTGAGTTTCTCCATACGCATGCCCTGTTTTACTCTATTCTATGCCTTGTTGCTGCTAGATATCTGAGGTATGTTGCTGGTTCATATCTGAGTTAGGTTGTTTGACTTCCTATTATTTTTGCTATGGCTGTAGCTATTGATGTCCCTTTCTGAATTCCATGTTAGTTTCTGTTTATGCTTTTTGCTGCTTGTTATCTGAGTTAGGTTGTTTGACTTCAGTGCTATCCTTTTTTAACTTTATTGTTGATTGCTTTTTTTTGTTTATTTCCTTATTTGTTTTTATTTGTTTACTGAATCTACTTGTTTTGTGTCTTGTAATATTATTTGTCATTATATTGTTAAATTGTTATATTGAAGGGATGAAAGAAACAATATTAATAAACATTCAGTTATAGTACTCTTGGTAAAGGGATTTCAGTGCTTAGAGACATAATAATTTTAGTTACAGTAAATGTTTGGCCTCTTATAAGTGCAAAAAAGTACAAATATTAAACATTTCATACAGTTTATCTAGAAAGCAAAAGCAAAAATACAATAACTGCGCAACATACTTAAAAAATAAGCAAGCCGTGATATTCTAGTGGCCCATAATAAGTCTGAAATATACTCGAAAATACTCTGACATAAGATTGAAGGTTATCACAGATCGAAATTTTCAAGCTTTCTCTCATGCATAAAGCGGCTCTAGGAATCACTAAGCCTCAATAAAATGGAAACGTGCAGTAAAGGCACTTGGAGAGTTGTGGTGATCACATCATATGAAAAAACATGCAAGAACAAGAATATATGGAACCCTACTCATATATTTAGCAAACTTTACCTACCCTAACAATACGAAAATACCGAGGAAACTCTAAAATAAACAAACGTCCCTACGAAGCAAACCAAAAATAGCATAGTGGAAGTCAATAAACCCTAACATGAACTACACAATCAACAACTACATCAAAACAATAATAATAATAATAATAGTAATAACAAAGTTTGTGGGTACAGTTTTACTTAAAAGTACTTCTTCCTTAGTGATTAGAGAATTTTTTTAAATAAAGAACAAAACTCAAAGTTAAAAATTAAGAAAATATAAGATACAAAAGGCAATAAATAAAAATTAATAAAAGAAGTTGAAAAAATTATCTTTGCAAGTCTAAACTGCAATAAACACTCCTGCCAGAATAGATGAAATTGTGTTATTTGAGTAAAAAAATGGAAATAAACTTTTAAAATAGCAAGTTAAAAGTTGAAAAAATGTCTTTGTGAGCCCAAAATTTAATAAAAAATGTTGCCTGAAAGGATGAAATTGTGATATTAGAGTAAAAAATAAACCTAAACTTTAGCTAAAGTTGAAGAAACACAGTTTGTGTGTCTAAATTGCCATGAAAACTCTTGCTTGAATCGTTCAAATAGCGTTTTCTGAGTAAAAATACACAAAAAATGCGAAATATTGGCGCTAACAGTAAAAAATCTGGTCAATTTTACGTAAATCCTGATGTTCATAAGGCAATAATCAAGGTGTCCGTGGTTCGCAACCTAGAAGTAAGAGCAAATAGTGGATCGCATCCACTTTAACCTGAAGATACTGTAAGTGATTGTTCCGAGTTCAGCCAAATTACTTACGCCTTAGGTTAAATAATCTTTGCAATGTTATGAAAGGCGGAAGAAAAAAGAACGCGTAAATTACTTCTGCCAAATAAAATTGGAACCTCAAAGAAAATCAATACCCACGTGTAAAAATATTGGCGGCACCTGCGTGCCTACCATACAGCTCCGAAAAAAGACCGATGGGGGACATAACAATAGAGTCGTTTCTCCTCTCGTGCGTGAATGATCGCTCGCGGTTTGGAAAGACGATGAATGCAAGCTCGTAGCAGGTTCTTGCTGTATTGTTCCCTTTTTTTAAGAGCAATTATTATTAATAACATGCATTCTTCCCGAATACTTCGTTTTCATATAGGCTACATCGTTCAATTTCTTCGGCTTTAAAGCGAACATATGTTATAATATCTTCTACCTCCGATCGAACGCGTCGGCACCAGTTGAATTCGGGTAAATCCAGATCCTTAATTATAGCTAATATAATCCACCACCGTCGCCACATGACATCATCGACGCCTGGAAACCTTGCCTGACGCCATCAAATGGCTTGTACATTAATGGAAAAACCATTAACTTCAAGTACCCCGACTGTATAAATCATCCGTGACTCATATCCGGCTGAAACACATATATAAAGTACAACAATAGTGTTAGGTTAGAGTAAAAAAAACGAACTCCATGATAGTGTCTTTTGTACATTAATGGAAAAACCATTAATTCCAAACTCCAACGTCTGTATAAATCATCTGTGACTCATATCCGACAGAAACGCATATATAAAATACAACAATAGTGTTAGGTTTGGCCGAAAACGGAATACATAATAGTATCTTTTGTGCACTAATGGAAAACCATTAATTTCAAACTCACACGTGTGCATGAGTCATCGATGACTCATCTCCTCCTCCACCCCCGACACGTGGCGCTAGATTAATTAACAATAGCGTCACCCTTCGAAAATTAATAAAACAAAACCATTAATGTCAATTAAAGGGTCTATTGTTTGGTCAGAACTGATTCCAATTCTACTGGCTTCATCTCCTGGAAAATATCAACTTAACTTGGGGCAACCCCCCCCCCCGTCACCTACCGACCTGTTGGGCGAGAATAAGTCTAGGCAAGGGCTTTAAGAACCTTTTCTGCTTCCCCAAAAATAGGCAATAGTTAGGCTGGAGAGTTCAATGAACTAGCAGCCTACAAAGAATTTTTTACTTGAACTTCATTACATGTTGCAATATTCGTATAATACCAAACCATATTATCACTGCTGAGTGCTTCTTAATATAACATCATGTTTAAAAGGTTGAAATTTGTACAAGAAATTGATTGAAAAGATTAACATGTTCTTAAATAAATGTACATGATGAGAACAGATAAAATACTGATTTCTTTGTCATCACTAGAGAAGGATTGAAAAATAAGCATCAAAATACCTGACATCTTGTATCAGTGTCAGCAAACAATCTAGTCCTGGCACTTCTTTTCGAACTGCATCTGAAGTTCGTTTTAGGAACACTTACAAGAGAAGGGTAATCAACACCTGCCCTTCCTCTAACTATTAAGTCACTAGAAGCCACGTTGGCATTTACAGCTTCGGCAACTTCCTTCACAACCGGAACCGGAAGTTGCCGAACAGTCCTGTACCTTTCTGGATACCCCCTTGGCAGCCTGGTGTGAGGATGGAACACCAGCCCAAGGGAGGGGTCAACGTTCACTGATCTGGGGGCATAGTAGTGCAGCAGACCCTGATGGGCCCTTGAGAACACTCCGCCGTTGGGGTACAGGCTGTACCCGTGTGAGAACCCCACAGGGTAGCTAGAAGGGTACGGTGACAACGATGGAGGTTTCACGGGAATGACGTAATGTGTGGGTCCTGGATGTTCGTGCACGTACGACCCAATGGGAGGGCGGATGATGTACGTCGAGTCTACAACAGGCGGGTACTCGTACTGATATTTCCCTTCCGGTGGCACGTATCGTCCGTCCAGGTTCTGAACTATCTTGATCACTGCTACCTCGTCCTCTGGGTCTTCCGAGGTGTCGACGCTCTTGTGTTTCCTCGTCTCCAGAAGGACTCCGTCGGGAATGGCGATCCCTTCCTTGTTCAGTTTGTTCAGCACCAGACGATCCACTCTGAACGCTTCCTCTGGGATCTTCCCTCCCGTCCGGGGTAGCACCTGCTCTCTGAAGATCTGCCTTTTGTGCTGGAAATAGAAATACGCAGAGGTTAGGATAGAACAAAAAAGAAACGCATTCATTTAATCTTGCTTATTTATTATAAGGAAAGTATTTCCAATACGAATCAGTGGGATTCGAATTCTCGATCCGATATTCGATTCCCAACTCTGGATCCGATATCCGAATTTTGGAACCCGATTCATACGTCCGAATTTTGGAACCCGATTCCTACGACCGAATTTTGGAACCCGATTCCTACGACCGAATTTTGGAACCCGATTCCTACGACCGAATTTTGGAACCCGATTCCTACGACCGAATTTTGGAACCCGATTTCTACGACCGAATTTTGGAACTCGATTCCTACGACCGAATTTTGGAACTCGATTCCTCCGACCGAATTTTGGAACCCGATACCTACGTCCGAATTATGAAACTCAATTCCTACGTCCGAATTTTGGAACCTGAATCCAACTTCCAAGACCTGGATCCATCACCCGAATTCTGAATTCAAAATCCAATACAGGATTCAAAATCCGAATACTGGATTCAACATCCGAATACTGAATCCAATATCCAAATGTTGAAACAACACAACACAAATACAACAAAACGAGTGATAGTAAACAAAGCAAATTGAAACATGCAAACAAAACACTGATCTGAAACCTACAGCTTTGTTTCGTGCTTGTTTCTGCTTAGTTTCCCTATCTCGTGTTGATTCATGCTCTCGAGCTGTTCTTGCCAACCTTTGTAGTGACATATTTAGCTAAGAGCGCTACGACACCAGGGGTTTCGAATCTCGTGAATGTCCCTTCATCAATTTCATCATATCATCACTCACCCTAATGAAATTGGAAGTAAAATAAACCATATGAATGAATCAAGCTAGACTTGTCCTCCGTGGTCGGAAAGTACTGAATTTATACTAGAATTTCTCGAGTAAGCATTGAACACGTGACTTAAACAACAAATTCTTATACTTCAAACATAGCCCGTGCTCCATGCCATTACATACTTTAGTTAAACCAATGTAAGTAGATATACTATATACACTATGCACAGAGATGCACCAAAGAGTAGATCAATGGGGTCAGAACTCCAGGCCTCCATGAGACATAATTTTCTTTATAAAACAAAGGATTGTCGTTGAGTTTTATTTTCTTATCCATAGTAGCAACAAAAAAGCTTTCTTAGCACTTGGACCGCCATCTATCGCAAATCACTAGAACTGATAACTCCTTGACACTAATTAAAGAGCATCTCTGCCGTATATCCTGTTGAACCGTACTCAGGCTATACATTCTTCTACAATGAGTACAATGCATTCATGTTTATGTAATTTGATAATTACTTCAATAATTTACAGAGAACTATAAAAAAAAAAAGGTAAAGTGTTCCCCTGTGCATAGCACCACGCCATGAAGGCGTATAGGGGGTGTGGGGGTAACGCCCCACACTTTCTTGATCCGGTCGTGAGTGAGGGTGATGTGATCAGCATCACGCCCCTGACCGCCTTTACCCCCCAGGGTTTCCCCCAGGTACCCATGTTATTCGACGCTGGGTAGGCGCCGGGGCCGCTTCCACCGTTAGAAAAGTTCCCGGATTTGAACCGGCCGGGGATCGAACCCGGGACCTTGAGCATGGTAGTCAGACGCGTTACCGACTGAGCCACAGAGAACTATAATCTTTAAACGCGATAACTGAGGTCTATTGTATTTCAGTCTGACTGAGCCACAGAGAACTATAATCTTTAAACGCGATAACTGAGGTCTATTGTATTTCAGTCTTAACAAAAATAAGAGAGAATCATTGCTTTTCTTGTTCACTTTTCGGTTTTACAGAAGTATTTCCCAATTTTTTTTCCATTTCTAGTGTAATTATCAGTATTATTAAAGTTATTAAAAGTATACAATCTGAAAATTCATAAAAGAAATATCACCAAGAAAGAAAAAAACACAATAACATGCTACGAGTTTCATATACAGTAAAACCTCGTTAATCCGGACCTCGATAAGCTGGACTTCGCCTAATCCGGACAGGCAAAAGACAAAAAAAAGAGAAAAAAAGAAAGCAGAATGCAAGGTCTTAAATGTGGCTAGAGGTCAACAAGAGAACCACCCAAGGAAAAGGCAGTCAACCACTGATGAAATTCTGTTTCCCGCAGACTTTGTACTGTATAGTGTATGTAGGCCTATGCCCTTTAAATACACCATAATAAACGTGTTTTGTTGCCATAAACGGAGCTTTAATGCACTTTCTACTGTTCTTTTAGGTTATTTCAGTTAATCCGGACTTTCGTCAAACCGGTCAACTTATCCCCCATTAGTCCGGATTAATGAGGTTTTACTGTATATTTATTTTCATTTTGAAAATACCTTCTCTATTGTAATACCTTTCTTTTATGTCCATTATCGGTATAGCATCATCATCACCATCATATTCTATGACCTTTTTTTAGAAGTTAAATGCTTTCATCTTTATATTTAATTGGAATATAATCCAAAGATAATGGAAACACGATCTTCAAGAAACTTGTATACCTTGTGAAAATTTTGGAACTACAACCATGGACGTCCGGAAGGGGGCCCAAGGGACATGAATGTACACCTAAAAAGTATATATTTCACATATAATTTCATTACAGTCATAGTAATTTATGTTATTATGAGGGTGATGAAGGAACATAATAATTCCAGACTGATGCAGTGTTTTTTGATGGGCCATCACTATTAAGGGAGGGGGGAATGCCTCCTTTGGCCCCCTTGGGAAAAAATGACCTTTCTTGCCCGTCCCTGAAAAAAAAAATCATGCGGACGTCTATGACTATAGAAATGTAGAACACCATTTTTATCCATTAGCAGTTACTGTCCTGGCAGTTTAATTTCAATGCCATGTCGCCGATTGCATCTTGCGAAATGCACTTTCACTGCAATCGAACCAGGTTATAAAGGAAAGAAAAAAAGAAATCACAGGGAAGTGCGTGTAAAATTTCACGGATGTTCCAGGAAAGGCATTTGATCATCTAAGTAGGGGGAAGGGGGACTTTTTTTTTTGTTTGTGAGATCGTCCGCATTTTACTTCCGTGTCCATTCAATCTGGACTTGGCCATATTGAGTCCGTTTCACTTCCTCACTGTTCTGATGCATCGGATTCTTCTTAAGAGTGCTAATTCGATTTAGATTCTGATCTTTGTTGAGCGGCTCGCACAGTTTGCCTTGTGCAGTTCCTAATGATCGCTTCTGTCGGCTTCCGGTCCAGACACTATTGTTTTTTTTTTTTGCTTTTCCCAGTCAGCTGTGCCAAATCCCTACCCAGCGCCAGCCTCCGTGGCAGGGCACCAGCAGGATTTTTCTCAGGGGGGGGGGGCGGTCATAGAAACTATCGTCATCATCATTACTATTATTGTTGATATTATTTCTGTGGTTGTTGTTATTATTATTAACATCATTACTATTACAAAAACTTCTTTTTTTAAAAAAATATATACATTTCCATATTCTGTGCGTCTATATACCGGGTGATCCGTTTGAGATGTCAGAAAAGTAAACCTTTATACACAAGAGGTTAATATACACGTACGTATCTGTGAGCAGCTTGTTGTAATATAAGAAGAAACGTAAGTTTCGAATGAGTGGAGGTTTACAGACTTCAGCCACATGGCGGCGCTAATGTGCATGATAACAAAGGTGGTGATCACGGCACAACAGCGCACATAGTATGTCACATGGTATGCGAAATTTTCGAGTTTTACATGCATGCTACTGCCGCCACGCAGCTGAAGCACTCATTCGAAACTTACATCCTTTCTTCTTATATTACAACAAGCTGCTCACAGATACTACATTAACCTCTTGTATATAAAGGTTTACTTTTCTGACATCTCCAACAGATCACCTGGTATAATTTGCTTATGATTGATTGATTGAATTAAAATTTGTGGGTGCGTCGGCACTTAAGGCCATTTCGCACCCTTCTATGTATACGGGGAAATGTCCCCTTATCTAAAATTCTGACTTAAAATTTAAAAAAGGGGTGTAGATAGCCCCTTGGAAAAAACTAAAAGTGCAAGGTTGTAAAGAGGCCTGCACGAGACAAACACAACACATTAAAAAGTCAGAAAAAACAAACTAAAAACTTCCTTACAGACGGTGGAAGAGTCCAGCTCTTCGCAAAAACCTAAAAACATTTGATAAAATACTGCTGTCATCACCCAAGAGGGATGACAAACAGCCGGAAAGGTTAAAAGTCTGCCGGAAGTAAGCAAGATCGACACATTCAATGAGAATGTGTCGGATGCTTAAAATAACATTACAAGCACGACACAACGGAGGGTCCAGCCCTTGGAGCAGGTGACCATGCGTTAGACGGCTTATACTGAATACTTAACATATTAATTCATGTAGGACAAAAAGCTGTTTTTTATAGTCAGATAATCAGTGTAAAGTAGACTGTAAGTTTAAATGTAATCCTGCTTCAATAATAATAATACCTAATACCAGTTGCAGTAACTTACTTCCTGTAAGTCTCAGAAAACAATATTTTTTAAAAATAAATTATCGCTACAATTTCACCATTCGAATTACATCAAATCTTTCTAGAAATCTCAGGGGGGCAAGTGCCTCCCCCCGGGCGCCCTTGCTCCGTGGCGAAATGATCAGCGTAACGCGCCATGCATTCGAATCCTTTTTTTTTGTTCCATCAGCTCTTCGTTCATTTTTCATCGTCTCGATTAAAGAAAAAAACTACGAAAAATAATTACAATAGAAAGAAATCTTTCTGTATGCACCATTAATTTACCCTGCCGGCCACCGTGCCACAGTGATTAGCAGGGAAGTGCTTTATTCTGAATTATTTGAAAAGGGGATAACATTTGTTTCACTTCGCACGTAAAAATCACAATTAATGTAATGACATTTTTCACCAGTCGTTTTCCAGGGAGAGCAGGTGTCCCCCTTGTCCCCTGTGGATACGCTCATGATTATACAGAATACATTCGCCGATCATCAATGACCCAACGTCGTGAGGATAAGTAAGCAGTTAATTAGAAAGAAGTTGCTGATTTCGGTACAGAAAACTAGATGGTAGCACTGTTCAAAGTTGATGCGCTGACCACGCGTCATCCAAAACAACAGCATTTGTCAAACATTTTGTGCCACGTTCTTTAGTTTAATATTTTTAATATTTAAAAGTGAACGAGAGTACTAGTGCGTTTGCAGCACACAGGTCATATATTATATCTTAAGTATCATTTATATAATTACACAGGATGCTATTTAAAATTTTCTTCTTTTAATGAAAATCATGATTTGAAGGTGATAGGGAAACGAAGGCGGTAACATATACTTTTGGAGTCAAATGATCAGTATATACTATTGAAAAAAAGAAGGACGGGAATTTCGTGAAAATTTTGAGGACTGATTGAGGAGGAGTTTGGATAAATCACTTTACAGTTTGTAAATAAAATGCGGGTGTGGTAAATCAGTTGCCCCCTCCCCCCCAAAAAAAATTGCCACTTTTTGCCATGGTCTCTTAATGCTAAGCTCTGTCTACCAAGATAAGATTTTACTTCCCTTGCACCCCCCCCCCCCCCAAAGTTTGGTACAAAATGGCCGCCACTGGTCAGGGTCATACGGTGGCAACGCTTCCCGTAGATTTAATTCCGTCCATTGCACCCTTTCAGTGACCAAGAGACATAAATATATTATGCAACTGAAATTGAGTGGGAAAATTCAGTTAAAGAGATGGCAGCTATTGGTGGAAAATTCCGCATGGGTGTGAGAAATTTTATCATGTGAATAATCTTGCTCCGTTACAAATTGCCTTTCCCATGTAAGACAACTGTAGCACTGGTTTATTATTGCACGCAGACAGTAAGACCTAACACCTGAGTGACATCTTGTGTGATTGTTGAGATAATAAGGATAACAATAGTGTGTGAGAGAACAAAGAATTGGTTGTTGCGTTACGGAAACAAGGAGGCAAAGATTTCCAGTCTATTGTTACTTGCAGTAGTTGATGTAAAAATCAAGTTATATATGTGCGTGTCATATACATGCTTTTTTAAAAAATATATGGCACCAATACACCGGAAACGTATCCACAAATATATTTCGGGGGGGGGCGAACCAAGTGTCTCAGAAATATTAAGAATTTAAATGTTTAAATTAATACGTTAATATAATTTATAAGTAATAATAAAAATAATGTGACTTAATAATTTAATTATGTAACATTATGTAAATTAATATTGTATTATTATTATTACGTGAGTAGGTAAAATGGCGGTATAAGAATAGTTAAGTTCGGGGGAAACAAGAAACCTAAACCTTATATACAAAGTGAAATATACTATCTTTGCCCCCCCCCAGTTTTGGAACTCAATCACAGCCACTGATTGGATTTGTAATACCACTAACTCATGTCCCTCGTACAAAGTACATTTTCCAAAGTTTATGAACCCCAGAGGTATAAACCCTTTTTACATAAGAAATTAATTCGGAGAACGTTCACATATGTATTATGATTCATCATACGTGTCATGTCACAAAACTCAGCTAGAAAATGACAGACATTAGGATCAGGTATGTATCCAGAATTATATTTCGGCGTGGGGGGGGGGTCAGAACTAAGTGCATGGCATGTATTAATATGATGATGATGTTTAATCTCAACAGGTTAATGAGATTAAAATGATAATATTAAAATTCTTGAATTAATAATAATTATTGTCGTTGTTATTGCATGAACAGATGAAATGAAGTATGCGATCATTATCCGGCTTACGTGTAGTTAAAATAACTCACATTTAAATAAAAGCAGCTGTCTTACCAGAGAAATATATGTCAACTTTTTAAATGGAGTATTGAATAACAAAAAATTGTGAGGTCGTTCAAAAGATTTCTGCTCTGTTAACAGAAGGCCTTATACTTCGTTCAGAAAGTACTTTCGATTTTGTTCGGATGTCGATGCAAAGTAAAGTCTCTGATCATTATTTTTGTGTATTATTATTGTAGTGGTACGCCTAAATTTTCACAGTCACTGGTAACGCAAAACTACATATTCACGGTTTGTGTAGGTTCTGCGAAAATAAATCAACTTCGTATTATACAACAGCAACAAGTATTGTGCTTATTTCATTTTGGGCTTGCAGGGGTCTCGGGTTCGAATCCAGGCCTAGGCATAGATGTTTGTGAGAGTCCATTCATCAATTTCATCATATCATCACTTATCCCTATCTCCACAAATTAGCCAAAAGTGGCACAGAAGGCGAAGTAAAATAAAGCAAATCAAATCGTTTTGGGCTTGGTTAGGTGGGGTACGACCCTCAAGTCCCCCCTAAATACATCTGTGATTCGGAATGAAACCTTGCGTGCGATACAGCATGACATGCTAAGCTGAGATAGAGAATGTAACGATCTGGTATTCGGAGACTGAGTGGTCCACAGAGACAAATGCACTTCGTGTTTGTTTCAGCAATCGAAAACTGGCGGAAGTTGAAACGAAAGGCAAGGAGAGCGGGAGTAATTAGATTTAGAAGAAATGTGTGGGTGGTTCGTTGGTGCAATTCTTTGACTGTGGGAACACAAGGGCCATGGGAACCGCCCGATCTGTGTGAGGCAATCAATGGCTGAGTTCTGCACCGGCGAGTTGCTCCTCTCAATGGAGCAGCTCATTCCGCTGCACTTCTGGAGCGTGGATGGCTGGCAAGCGGATAATTTGGATCGCTCCTTGGGTATGAAATCAGAAATTGCATTGCATCTTCTACTTCTCTCATGAGATTTTTCCCTCATCAAGACCCGCACAGAATCGAAAGTACTTTCTGAACGAAGTACAAGATCTTCCTTTAACGAGTGTGGTAACACGGTTGTACAAACAGAGCAGAAATCAAATCTGTTTCCATTCACCAAGTACTTATTAGAAATTGTTTGATATGGTATCCACAAGATGAAACCAGATGAACAAGAGAAACTGACCAGGTGGCGTTGTTGTGTTAGAGCAAACAAAGATGGACAAATCACTACGAATTCAAAGAAGAAAAATAAAGCTGTAAAAACATTTCTTTTGGGTATTGTCTATGATATTTTTATTTCATTTTTGTTCATTAGCGTCGCTTTTCTGTCGCCCTTGACTAATCGCAATGATGACTAAGAATAGTGATTAGATGATATTGATGAAGGAACACTCAGATGCAGACCGGGATTCGAATCCGAGACCTCTGACGTCGAAGCGCGACGAACAACTGCCCCACGGCGGTCGGCGTGTTGTCTGGTGTATTAACAAGGTGCAGTTTCACTGCAACACAGACAGTAGTCGAAGGAGGTCCACATCATATTTTGGTCAACTTTAAACTTTCATGGTGTTGATTACAACCATTTATCCGTACCACTGAGGTTAAATGTCGTTCTCCATGGCGGAGTAGCTATGACAGCGTGCTACGACGCCAGGGGTCCCGGGTTCGAATCCCGGCCTAGGCATGGATTTCTTTGTGAGTGTCTTTGCATCAGTTTCATCATATCATCACTCATTCTTATTAGTGGTCCCGGGTTCGATACCTGGTGGAGGCACATAGTGGTTCGGATTCCACTTTAAACTGTAGGTCCAGTCCCGATTAGCCTTACTGTGCACAAAGTGGACTCAAAACACCGACTCAAACCAAACCAAATAATTCTTAATAGTCAAAAGTGGTATAAAAGCGAAGTGAAATAAATCAAATCACATTAAGTGTACTTGGAAAACAACTTCAACAGCTGTCACTCTCCTATAACATGGCCTACTATACCCTAGTCAAGTGACTGCTACACGCTGGCCAGCAAAGAGGTGTATTACAGGCAGTGTCAATTGACTTGTGGCCAACCTTGTAATAGAAACAAAGCCGAGAAATAGAACCTACTAAATGTACACAACGATGCGTCGTTACGTAAGTGCGAGAATTGGGTCTGGCGGAAATCGCAGAAACAGACTGTGCCCACGAGTCTTTCTTTTCTATTTTGTAAAGAAAAGAATTGAGTGATAGGTTGAAAGTCAGAAAGAGGATGCCGAGAACGTGACGAAGTGCAGGAACAGCAACTGACCAAGTGAAAGGACCGTTGAGCTTTCGCGTTCGTCGATGGATTGTCTTCGGACGAGCAAAAGCCTTGTTTGGAACGAAAAAATATATTTGACCCGATGATCCTGCAAAGCGCCAAGCAATTAGGTTGCATAATGGCCTCGGTTGTCCATCCCCTTCCAAGGCGATAACGATCTACCTTCCTTTCGAAGAGGCCTGCATGGGGAAAGGAGAGATGAGTACAGGGATTGAAAATAATGATCGTTGCTCTATATGAATAAGATGAGCGTGTTTAGAGATAAAAGTGTGCATTATATGAACAAGAAATGTATGTTTAGAGATATGGTGTGCATTATGAATAAGGAAATTGTGTTTAGAGATAAAATGTGCATTATGATTAAGGAAATCGTGTTTAGAGACAAAGGTGTTCATTATATGAACAAGAAATTATAAAGGTATGCATTATGAATAAGAAAATTATGTTTACAGATAAAGTGCGCAATGTATGAACAAAAAAAAATGCGTTTGCAGTTAAATGTGCATTACATGAACATGACAATTGTGTTCAGAGATAAAGGTGTGCATTATGAATAAGAATGTTATGTTTGGAGATAAAGTGTACATTATATGAACAAGAAAATTAAGTTTAGAAATAAAGGTGTACCTTATGAATAAGAAAATTAGAGAAAAAGTGTGCATTATATGAACAAGAAATTTGTATTTATAGGTGTGCATTATTTTGAATAAGAGGATTATGTTTAAAGATAAAGTGTATGTTATGAAAATATAAAACTGTGTTTGGAGATAAAGTGTGCATTATTTGAAAAGAAAATTAATTGCGTTCGCAGATAAAGGCGTGCATTATGAATAGGAAATTTGTTTAGAGATATAGGTGTGCATTTCATGAAGAAGAAACTTGCGTTTAGAGATAAAGTGTGCATTAATTGAACAAGAAAATTGGATTTAGAGATAAAGGTGTGCATTGTAGGTAAGACAATTATGTTTAGAGATAAAGGTGTACATAATATGAACAAGAAGTCCCATCGCCAGTGTTTTCTAACTTTATGAGACTGAAGCCCGCTATTTCTATTCCAGTAGCACCGTGGCAATTGTGCTTGGCTCAACACCGCAATATGGTGGACTTCCACCAGAACTAGAACGATAGACGACAGCAGATGGCAACACTATTTGGCTATGTGGAAGTTCACCCTTGATGCTAGTCAACAATTATTAACACGACTATCTAATGAACTCTGAATGTAAATTATATTTGTGCACATGAAAGTGTAGCGTATGTAGCTAGAATTCAATTTCGTTACGTCAAATATATTTGAAAATTCCCTGTGCTTAAGAATATATTTTCACTTCGAAAAGATAAAAAGTTGGTACATTAGAAAGCCTACGTTTTCCACGAATACCTTCGCAGACATGTGCGTAGTGCTTGGTTCACAATATTGCCCAACAAATTTCGAACAATATACTGATATAACCCTTTTTTCCTTTTATATGTATGTCAGAATATACCATCCTCGAAATATTGTTCAATATAATGGAATTCGGTTTGTTTTTCAGATGTTTTTACAACGCTAATCAAAAAATCTGCGAAAGTGCACTTTCCAGTTTTCTCCATAGTTTCATGGTGTGTTGCCACAGTCAAAAAAAACACATTTCAGAACTGCCAAGTGCGGTTTGTAAGCAAGCAATGTAGAAGCATAAAACCAGCAGCTGTAACGATTTTTTTTTCTTACGAGTGGAGAAATGTACGAAAAAATCAGTCCAAACGACTCCATGGTTCAAGCGGATTTTAGTTGAGGTTATGGTCACGTGACAAGTTTTACTGTTTACGTCACATAGAATTCGATGAATCCAACTTTTTTAAAAAATTGATGAAACTGTTCCAGTAAGCTGTAGTTGTAACTCAGGGAATAATTTTAAAACTTTCTTACTTTGCGTCGCCTTCCTGCAACTTTTGGCGCTCGTGATGATGAGAATAGTGATTAGACAAAGTTGATGAAGGAATACTCATGCCCAGGTCGAGATTCGAACTCGAAACCTTCGATCGTGAATCGACTATCCAACGCACGATACAGATCCGTGCGTGCCTACAATCTTGTTGATATGATCCATATTTTTATGTGACGTCACAACTTTAAAATATGTCACTGATATATTATATTTTTATGAAAGGACACGTAAATGTTGTGTTATTATATGTAATAATGCACCTTGTTTGTAATGTATAACTTTTGTTTAATGTTTATTGTATTTTATGCTCTATTATGAGGAGTTTAATGTATCTTCATGTTTGCGAGGGTGCACTATGTGAATTTGTATTTCTATACATGTGTAGTAGATGTCAGTTTTGTTGATAGTATCCTTATGTAGATAGTGAGTGATTCATCTGTACTTGAATCTGTGTTCTCGAAAATAGTATAAAAGCGAAGATATCGCGTAAGAAATAACACACACTTTCGCCACGGATCGACGAAGCTTTTAAACTTAAAAAGAACTCCTCGGTGTTGTGCATACATCTTGGTATGGTAGTTCGGGGCGCAAGCTAGGCCTATGTGACCATAGGCATGCCGATAGCCACGCATTGAGTTTATGCGTTTTAGTTGAGTCAATTCATTGACAAAGAGAAATCCTCACTTTCGTACTAAGCTGTTTGCATTATAATCCAATATATATATAGCCCCAATCCCACCACTCACTCACTCACTGACATAAATGTTCTCCGTGAAGGAAGCCCCGGAGGCGAAAAATGTCCGATTACGACCCCCCATGAAATCGTCCCAAAAGAGCGAGAAAATTCAAAAATCTCTCAATCGGCCCTTCCTTAAGGGTGAAAATGCCCTTTTCTCACGCCCTTAGCAACCGTTGCCACGGGCATTTCTTTTGCACACATTGTTTCCTTCAATTCTTAATTGTCTAGCTACATTATATTTGTCACAGATCAATAGCACACAGATGAATCAACACCTGGTACAAAAAGGTGCCTTAAACAAGGGTGACATCTACATAAGGAGTTTCAGCCCAGAATCAATTACTTACGTATATATTGGTAAACTCAATGCGAAAAATGTTACCTACATCGTGGTTCTTTTAACTAAATGTTTAGAGGTATAATAACAAACAATTATTTAGAGTTTTTGCCGTGCTTGTTGTTGTCCATGGAAACGGACGTTGCTAGGGAACTTAAAGAAAGTATATTTTCACCCCGAGAACTACTGTAAGGGAATTATGCTAGACTTTTCGAATTTCAAAATACAAGCGTTAGAATTTATTACGGAGGCAAGGTAGGAATTTGAGGAGAATGACGGAAAACAATTATTATCCAATTATGTTTAAAAATGTAAAAATGACAAAAGACGTAAATATTGCATTTCCAATTTAGTGTCGCTATTGAATTCGTTTATGCAAGACATCCAGCTAATAATCTTGAAACGGTTATTATTTACTCAGTTCATTATTAAGAAAATAGACAATAATGCTTTGAATATTTGTGCCTTATTAGAGCCCATACACACACAAAGTTACTTTCTAAACTTTTAAAATTAGTGAACTTATACACTTGTTCCCCTTCATCCAATACAACATGCAGACATTTTATCCCATCTATAATATGATTACGCCCACAAAGTGGCCGAAGGTCACGCATGCGAGCGTACAAGACGTGGCCTTGGCCACGTCGAAAGTACGCGAGTCCAATATATATATAGCCCCAATCCCACCACTCACTCACTGACTCACTGACATAAATGTTCTCCATGAAGCAAGGCCCGGAGGCGAAAAACGCCCGATTACGACCCCCCATGAAATCGTCCCAAAAGACCGAGAAAATTCAAAAATCTCTCAATCGGCCCTTCCTTAAGGGTGAAAATGCCCTTTTCTCACGTCCTTAGCAACCGTTGCCACGGGCATTTCTTTTGCACACATTGTTTCCTTCAATTCTTAATTGTCCAGCTACATTATATTTCTCACAGATAAGTAACACACAGATGAATCAACTCCTGGTTTTGAAAAGGTGCCTGAAACAAGGGTGACATCTACATAATAAGGAGTTTCAGCCCAGATACAATTACGTATATATTGTTATACTCAATGCGTAAATATCTGCATCGTGCTTGTTTCAACTAAATGTTTAGGGGGTATAATGACATACAATTCCTTAGAGCTTGCCGTGCTTGTTGTTCACCATGGAAACGGACGTTGCTAGGGAACTTAAAGAAAGTTTATTTTCACCCCGAATGCTACTGTAAGGAAATTATGCTAGAGTTTTCGATTGATTGATTGATTGATTTGGAGTTTTAAGTCCACTTTGTGCACAGTATGAGAGTTTTCGAATTATAAAATGTGAGCATCATAATTCATTGCAGAGGAGAGATAGAAATTTGCGAAGAATGAAGGAAAACATTTCTTTATTTTGCAACTAAGCTGTAAAAAAGGCCCATTTACTCATATTCAACACGCTCAACCTCAACTGCATAAAGCAGGATCTACCATACAGAGGCTCAGTGAAAGCAAGCTGTTATCAGAGTCCATTATTCTAGGAAATTAGTTACGAATTCAAAACCAGAAACTTAGATCTTTTCCTTTTTATTTTAACAGTGCAAAGTACTTTTATAGAATTGTAACAATCAAAAAGTAAATAAATTCCTTTCTTTATATATCCATAATCACACAACTGTATGATATGCAACTTAAATTTATATTCTATAACTTAAATTGACAATTAATTAGGGGTCAATGCGTGTATAGTGAATGCGGCCATACGACCGAGAATTCTAAGAATAGGTTCCTCAATACCCAAACTAATATTAATTTAATTAGAAGTTAGAATAACAAAAACCTAATATAGGGTAAAGAAATGAACAAATAAACTATAGAATTTTAAAGGAACCACACTACGTAAATTCCCCATCATATCGCCACACTTACCATACACGTTTACAGTCAGAGCTACACCGCTCTTTCCCCCGTGACCGATGCCTCAAGACAAACCGTGCTCGTTTCCTCCTGGCGGCTCTGAGCATAACAGCCAATCAAATCCAGGCATGACATCAGTTGCAATGTTACCAGCACATTCAATGCATTTGTGGGCAGAGGGTTATAATTTCAATTATGTTTAAAAATGTAAAACTGGCTACAGAAGTAAAATGTTACTTTTCAAATTTAGTGTCGCTATTGAATTCGTTTACATAAAACATCTAACTAACTATCCTGAAACTGTTATTACTTACCCAGCTTATTATTAAGAAAGAAACCAACAATATTTTGATTATTTGTACATATACAGCGCATACACACATAAATTTACGTTCAAAACTTTCCAAATAAGCGAACCACGTCGGCGAGCGCACGAGACGTGGCCACAGGCCACGTCGAAAGTGCGCGAGTCCAACATATATAAAGCCCCAATCCCACCACTCACTCACTGACTCACTGACATAAATGTTCTCCATGAAGGAAGCCACGGAGGCGAAAAACGCCCGATTACGACCCCCCATGAAATCGTCCCGAAAGGCCGAGAAAATTAAGAAATCGCTCACTTTGCCCTTCCTTAAGGGTGAAAATGCCCTTTTTTCACATCCTTAGCAACCGTTGCCACGGGCATTTCTTTCGCACACATTGTTTCCTTCAATTCTTAATTGTCGAGATACATTATATTTCTCACAGATCTACAACACACAGATGAATCAACTCCTGGCTTTGAAAAGATGGCTCAAACAAGGGTGACATCTACATAATAAGGAGTTTCAGCCCAGATACAATTACGTATATATATTGGTAAACTCAATGCGAAATTATTATCTACATCGTGCTTGTTTTAACTAAATGTTTATGGTGTATAATGACATGCAATTCCTTAGAGCTTGAAGTGACTATTGTTGTCCATGGAAACGGGTGTTGCTAGGGAACTTAAAGAAAGTTTATTTTCACTCCGAAAACTACTGTAAGGGAATTATGCTAGACTTTTCGAATTTCAAAATACGAGCATCAGAATTTATTACAGAGGCAATGTAGGAATTTGAGGAGAATGACGGAAAACAGTTATTGTCCAATTATGTTCAAAAATGTGAAAATAACAAAATACGTAAATATTGCATTTTCAATTTAGTCGCTATTCAATTCGTTTATGCAAAACATCCAACTACTTATCTTGAAACGGTTATTACTTACTCAGATTATTATTATTATTAAGAAAATAGACAATAATAGTTTGAATATTTGTAATTTATTAGAGCCCATACACACATAAAGTTACTTTCTAAACTTTTCAAACTTGTACACATGTTCCCCATCATCCAATACAACATGCAGACATTTTCAGTCATTAAGATCTATGAAGAACCCCATCTATAACATGATTGCGCCCACAACGTGGCCGAAGGTAACGCATGCGAGCGTACAAGACGTGGCCAAGGGCCACGTCGAAAGTACGCGAGTCGCAATAAATAAAGAATAAAACTTTTCAGTTTATATATACTGCAGTAATGTGGTTTTATTTCTCTGTGCTGTGAATATTGTCTTTGCCTAACACTATCCCTGTACCCGAGAGGAGTCTGTGTACTTCACCGAGTCTCATCGTTCACCGCTGAGTATTATTAAGTTATTAATAAATATAATAATACGTTTAATAGTATAATAATACAGAATAGGGACGTATCATTGTAACGAAAGGATTCCGGGTCCGAATCCCTGTGGAGCCACATTGCATAGTGGTTCGGATCCCTTTAAAACTGTAGGTCCAGTCCCGATTAGCCTCTCTGTGCATAGAGTGGACTCAAGGCTGGACTGGACCTTTGGTCGACGCAAGGGTAGCTGTCTTCGGATCTTTGTCTCCCTTCGAAAAACCGCTGCAGGGTAACCTGAAAATTTACACCTCCTTAGAATTCCTTCTAGAGCATTCACGTGAATCTTTGTGTTCTTCCGCTGTAGTCCGGATATTCTCAGTGGTTTAATGGGGTTATTTAGACAAGTGATGAAAGAATTGCAAGTATCTATAGGAACCAGCGGGAGCAAACCACACGAAGATTCACGTGTATGCTCTAGATTTTCATATTTTGGAATGAAATAACGGTTTTTCAAAAGGAGAGGAAAATTGTAAAAAGGCTTCGCTGGCATCATCTAACGGTACCGCGAGCCTTTAAACAAAAACTCCACTCAGCTCGTGTCCCTGGAACACTACCGTACGTAAAATTTACGTATGCTTTGCCCTCCCACCTCGCACCAGGCAGCACTGTAGTAAGGAGGGTGCAAGCATTGAACGTCTTTAGTTTGTTCGTTATGTTGGACTCTGTACGTCAATAATACGTAGCGCTAGTAATACAAGTAGAAGAAGAATCGTGCACGTAATTTTGACATTTAAAAATTCGATTTGGATAGTTAGATTTTGAAAACAAAAGTTCAGAACCATGCACAATTTTCTTGTAAGACTTCGTTCCTTATTTACAGCGTTATGAATATAATTATTGTTTGTTTTTCATTGTTTGAATTTTCCGCCTTCATTCTTAATGTACGTACGGGCTTGTCAATCTAGACATTCTATTAAAATATTCTATGTTTAATAAAACCATGTATAAACATTTCAAAACTCCAATATAAGGAAAATAAATTTAAAAAATGTTCACAAAGAATTGTAATTTTGTTTTCATGATGTACAGGTTGATTTGAAAATCGATTCCTTCATGTACGTAAATTTTACGTAGCGCTAGTAACATTGTAATATTTGAACCAATTATGCCGATGAGATCATGGATGGAGGGGTGTGAGGGGTACCTTCCACTTAGGCGCCCAAAAGTCAACCTCACTTCCACGTAGTGCACCCTGGACTAAAGACTAACGAGGCTCTGGCGACTGGCACTATGGCCAGTATAATTTTGTGTGTATTGTCCTGTTTTTTGTCCTTGTGTGTGCTGTGTGCCCGTTTACAGCCTCAGCGTTTAACAGAGGTCAGAACATTTTAAGATTTTTAATTATGCAACGTTAGAGTTGTCATTTGTAATGGTAAGGGGCTGGCCCCCGTATAATGTGACGGGAGCAAAATAGCCTAAGTGCTGACGCACCCAAAATTTTAAAATCAAATTCAAATTCAAGATCATGGATGGAATATTAGATAGAAAAAGGTAGGACACATCAGGAATTTCATTCCAAGAAGTGGAGAATATGACATCTTGAGCACCTATTGTTTTTAAAAATATTAACAATATACTTAACAAGAACAATAAGTATCAACAAACTGACTCTATTCTAACTTAGGGAATACACAAGCATCTACCATTGTTTACCACCGATAAACAACACATACAAACCATTCTTTTGGTTCCATCCAAGCAAAATAACAAAAAGAAAAGAAACCACAAGACATGAGAAATAAATTTGCAGATAGACAAGTGGTTCAAACCCCACGCTGAGCTTATGCCCTAGATTACCAATGATGGCGGATTTTCTTTGACCAATAAAGGGTATAAAAAACCGATGACGAAATCGCTTAGCTAATGAATGATCATTTTTTGTTACCGTAGGCTGTGGTACGCGAGTCCAAAAAAATTGGATGAAGTCATTGCCGTTGCCCGTTATGCTGAACTGGGAGCAAAAAATAACTTTCTTGCAATCGTGTCTGATGTAACGTTAAGGCATTGCTATGGATCATCGGTCAGATTCGTGGTTGCTTCGGCCACAGTCGACTGGGTACATTGTAAAGCTTCTGTTACCAAGGGAAAAGGATTGGATTGGACGAGCGGCTATCGACAGCTACAGCAGCTTGGAGATGTATGCTAACTGCACCAAACCTGACCTGCCTAACCTACTCACTTACGTATCTAATAGCAGAAATAACCTTATAAATAGGTTTAACAGGTTACGTTTTGTTTATTGCTGATATTAGATGCAGGCGTGAGTAGGTTAAGCAGGTCAAGTTTAGTGCTGTTAGCATATATCTCCAAGTTACTATATACGTGTATATACATGGTGTACCAAAAGTCCCATCACGCCCCCTTTGAATTGTAGACAAACCTGCAAAATGTTATTTTAACAGCATGCGTATGATGAGAGGATGGTATACCATTAAATCAGACCAATGACCACCATTTACTCCAGAGGATCTGTGTGCCCACAGCTATTTTCATGGCACAGTATTATTCGCCTCCAGGTGCGATGTGAAATCCTCCGTAACTTGGCTGGCGTGAGGGAAGCAAACGCACTGCGAACAGCTTCTTGAAGTTCCTCAGTTGTCTGATAACGATTATGGGCGACTTTCTGTTTGATGTACCCCCATAGCGCATTATCACAAGATGTCAGATTTGGACTTCGGGTTGGCAATTATAGAGGTGCTGGTAAATTTGGCGATCCTCGTCCAATCCATTTGTCTCAGAACACATCATTGAGGAATTCTCTTAAAATGGCCACCCCGAAATCCAGATCTGACATCTTATGTTACAGAGGATTTCACCTCGCACCTGGAGGCGAATAATACTGTGCCATGAAATTGGCGGTGCGCACACAGATCCTCTGGCGTAAATGGTGGCCATTGGTCTGATTTAATGGTATACCATCCTCTGATCATACGCATGCTGTTAAAATAATATTTTGCAGGTTTGTCTACAATTCAAAGGGGGGGGGAGGGATAATGGGACTTTTGGTACACCCTGCGTAGCTAAGTCTCTTTGGATTAGTCTAGTGCTTTGGAAGTTAAACATAGATGTCCTAAGCTTGCGAACCCCTTCCAAACATAAAATGATATCCAATCTCCAAATATGCAATCTTTCTCTTGACCATCGAATTTTTGATTTGAGATTTCATTTCAAAATCATTGATGGACAACTCTTTACCAGTGAACTCTCGTCACCTCCTCGTATTAGGTTCAATAGTAAATGCAACAACTTCCTTGCACAAAAGCTTCAAGGCTATCCTTAGAACATATTACAAACAGGCCTCCCAGATGGCGCAGTGGTAGCGTCGTCGCCTTGTAATCAAGGGGTTCCGGGTTCGATACCCGGCGGAGGCACATAGTGGTTCGATCCCACTTTAAACTGTATGTCCAGTCCCGATTAGCCTTATTGTGCATAAAGTGGACTTAAAACACCAGTTCAATCAATCGATGGCGCAATGGAAGCGCTGTCGCCTTGCAATGAAGGAATCTAGCATGAAGTAGAAATTGTTTCGAAGGAAAATATGATAATCAATGTGTACTGATGAAACTTTTTAACGAATTCCGGTATACATATTCAATTAATTCATACACGAGATTCGCAGGATTCATCCGTTAAAGCAATATTTTTTTTCAACTAAATATATCAAACATTCAATGCACTTGCAATAATAAGGATTTTCATTATCGGCTAATCATATTTGTCAGGTATAAATCTCATCCCTTTGCATAAATACCTAACGAACTGAACACGATCGCGAATCATTTCAGTTACATTTTCTTTTGTCGAGAAACGAAGAAAACAACCAACACTCGGAAACCACAGACAAAAAATTTCCTTCTGCAAATACACAGATTTTCTTGACATGGCCAAACTTCGCTCTGATTGGCTCTTCCAGTGAATCCAGTCGATGATAGCCAGTTCTTAGAACATGACCTATTCCTCAAAACCAATCAAGTAGCCAGCCAGGCAGCCATCACTTCCGGTCAGGTAGCCAGTTCAGCGCCAATTAACTGGAAATCCATGTCCGTGTGATTCGGCCTTTATCTATGCAGAGTGCTGCAGAAGAAGCCATCTGGTAAACCACCGGGCGATGCAGAAAAGAGAAAGCCGTGACCTTGGCATTGATTCAGACTTCAACTGGAACAGCTAACGGTCTCTGGACCTTGACGGAAGGAGAGAGACTCCACTGCAAGAAGATCTTTGCCGTTGTTCTTCAAGGACGTTAATTTTTATGGGCAGGTCATTGTAGTCCTGGCGTTGCATGGCAATCGTAGTCCTTTCTGAAGGAGCGTGTGAACAAATGGCTACCCAGAGTAGAATTCGGCGGTGTATGTGCCGACCTCCATTGCGGAGTCCACAGCGCACTGGGTACTGGGTTCGAATTCCGGCCTGGGCATCGGTGTCCTTTCAATTTCATCATATCATTACTCACCATCATCTTCGTGATTAAGCAAAAGTAGCAGAAAAACGAAGTGTGTGTTTTATATGATTGATTGAAATAAAAATTTTGTGTGCGCCATTTCAATTTGCTTAGGCTACTTGCACCCGTCACATTATAAGGGGTCCAGGCCCTTACCGTAGCTAAAATCACCACATGTCTCTGAGGAATAACATCCTTACCTAGTTACAAGCTGAGGCTGTAAAGGGGCACTCAGCACATGTAAGGACACCACACCTGCAGATGATGATTATACTGGCATAGGTCCAGACACCAGAGATCTTGTTGGCATACAACATTGCAGTTATCGGGATGTACTACCTGATATGTGTGTGTGTGTGTTTGTATATTTTTCTATAAATTGATAGCATTGGCGGCGATTGGGTTTCAAAACTGGCGGGGGGGGCAAGGTGCAAAAACTAAGGGGGCAAGAACAGTTTACTTTTCCTTGGTAGATAAAGTTTAGCATACAGCGGGAGCAAAAGTGGCAAAAAGTTAGGGGGCAACTGCCCCCCTCGCCCCCCCTAATCGCTGCCATGAATTGATATAGAGCGACCACAACCAAAAGAACCTCTTCTTCCGTTCAGCTCGGTTGGTTGATTTGGTGGTCAATTTTATGCACAGTAAGGATAATCGGGACTGGACCTACAGTTTAAAGTGGGCTCCAAGCCACTATGTGCCTCCACCGGGTATCGAACCCGGAACGCTTGATTACAAGACGACGACGCTACCACTGCGTCATCGGGAAAGCCCTTCGTTCAGCTCGGGCCATAAGGAAGCATGCTACACTCTGCCCCTCCCCTCCACGCGAGAGTGCGGTGCACAGGAGTCGCGGATCTGCGCAGGCTTTTTTGCTTGTGGTTCCACTATAGTAGTCCGCGCCGTGGCTATACAGTAGGCTTCAGGCTTTGAACTCGGGCTACGGGAAGCGCGCTGGTTTTCGAGTCTTCTGGGGGAAGCGCAACAACTTCTTGGACAGGGTATGGGCCTCCTGGGAACGGTGGTCACCTACCATATTGATGAAATTGAGAAGCTACGAATGAGTATCGTTGAGCTTGACGTGCACTGAGACGCCGGAAGCGCGGAACAAGAACGGAACAGTTTTGCTTTCGGTGTCTCAGTGGGCGACAACCCTCAAGATAACCCGCAGACTTCTACTCGGAAATTCCGTGCTTCGGTTCCACACGTTCCCCAGTAGTAAGCGTTACACCATTTGATTTCAATAGAAGCAGACGACAGAAGTTCTAGTTGCCGGATTTTTCCGTGTTTGTAAAGCCCCGTATCCATTACCAGAAATTTGCCGCGCAACATGACGCGCGGCATGTGACAAGCATTTGTTGAAATGGAAACTGTCTGCAACATGCCGCTGCGCAAGTGCCCGGGACAAAATTGACCCAAACGATTTTGACGCACAACATGCGCCGCGGATAATGGAAACAGCCTGCAGCAAGTTCCTGGGGCACGGGCATGCGCACTAGAGTAGAAACAGACGACGCGACTATATCTCTGGTCCAACAAGATTTAAAAACAATGCAAAATCACTTGCAGTCATCCTTACAAAGTTCTCGTATCCACTTTGAAGACGTAAGTCTCTCATAAACAAGTTTTTTCCCCGCTAGAAAACTTCTAATCCACCATCTAGGTCGTTTTCACCTCTTTTTTAGAAGTTCATGACACGCGCCTGCCATAACAGCAAAACCCGCCATACCTGTATTGTCCATCTTTACACAAGTTCAATCACCACCAAATTATTACAATACAAGAGAAGAAACACTGAACCACTCTACAGCACTGCACAACGCTACACTGCGGTCCTGCACTCCAGTGTTGTTGCGGGCGTATTATGCACTGTTGCGTGTCATAAGTCTGGAACTTGTCAGAATGTAAACGTAGCTTGACACGTGTCAAACTTAACCCAGTCGTGGAAAACCTACGACAACGACTGGGGTTCGTCGTACTGACCACACGTCACCCCGTAACTGGTTTGATGATCTGCCACGTGTGGGAGTGAGACCTGCAGTCTGTAGGTAGGCCCAGAGCCTCAAGGGCTGTTGTACCACGGGTTATGTTATGTTATTTATTGATAATATCCATTGCAATTTTCGCTGTCGCTGGCTCGGTAGTTAGGTTAGTTGTCGACCATCGTGGCAGAATTGTTAGCCCAGCGCACTACGACGCCAGGTAAGACACGGATGTTGTGCATCGTACTCCCGCCTGGAGGGAGCGGCATAGTGGATCGTGCTTCCTTATGGCCAGAGTTGAATCGATGAAGAGTCTCGATACGCGGAGACTTTTGGCCGAAGGTTCTTTTCCTTGAGGTTGACGTTTCACATCGTACTCAAATCGTTCTGCTTTCCCTACGTACATTGCCAGCCATTCAAAAGGTGTGTATTCTTGTGCTTGCTGATTTCTACGGTAGAGGTCCTCGCAGTCGTTCTCTCTCTTCCTATCATTTGAAGGGTACTCTTTGTCTGTTCTGAGTTGGTTTAACGTTGAAGTAAACAACAGGAAGAGAGACAAATAAAGTGTGTCAGAAATTAGAAGAAATCTCAGTATTTGGAACAACACTTAGGTAACGAATGGCTTTGTTACGATAACAATGCGAAAAGGCTCGCCTTGGACTTTCGATTGTGACCTACACTTTAACCATGACCCACCAGCGAATAGTGTTGCCTGGAGGTGATGTTTCGGCGCATAGGTGCGATCTTTTGCAAGACATTTGCCAGATCATATTCATTCTCTTGAAACTGATAGTAGCCTCACAGTCTTGTTAATAATATACTAGCATTTTGACCCAGCCTAACAAGTAGCGTTGCTGTTTAGTCACAATTTTTAGGTTGGAATCCAGAAAGCACCTGTCTTCAACCTTGGGAAAATTGATGTGAAGCAAGTATCGATGCACATGGTACTCTTCGATACCCCGTGGAGGTAGTGGTTCGTATCTCACTTGTGGCCTCCCCGATGGCGCAGTGGTAGCGTCGTCGGCTTGTAATCAAGGTTTCCCGAGTTCGATACCCGGTGGAGGCACAAGTGGTTCGGATCCCACTTTAGACTGTAGGCCCAGTCCCGATTAGCCTTTCTCTGCATAAAGTGGACTTAAAACCAAATCAACAACAACAACAAGTATCTCACTTGAAACCGTAAGCCTCCTCCCGGTTAGCCTATCTGTGATTAAAGCGAATTTAAAACCAATTTTAAACCCAACAAACATCGTAACGATCGACCAAGACGAGAAAAACCCTCTGGCGCTGTCGTCGAATTTTCAACCGCATGCAAGCGGAGGGAGAATGGGTGATGCAATCAGATGCTTGCCGTGCATTGGGAGGGGCTGGTGTGACTACAGTCCCTTCAGAAATTCATGAAAATCGAATTTTTCAAATGAAACCAGTAAAGAACTGGGTTACGAAATATAACGTAGCTATGTAATAACTTTCCTTTAAACCGTGCACAGCGAAAGTAGAGATGCAACATTACTGTTGAAGATTTTGACAGCAAAGCAAGTAGAGGAGAGGAAGGGGGTACAAGCAAAGGGGAAGCGAGAGAACACAAATGACTTTCCACTTTAGTTCGCGAGTTTGCCGGAGCTATACTACACTTAAGTATACGTAGGTCTCAATTTCCACATTTAGTAATTAAGATACTTTATAAAGATTCCAATATTATCACCATTTTAAACATTATTGATATTAAATTCAGCAGTTTTGTTATGTCTGACTGGCTGATATCTTATTTTTAAATTCTTATGTGACTCCAGTCCCTCATAATTTAAATACAATATTTTATTAATGATAATACATAACAATGTAACAATACAATATGTTTACACCTAGTAGTCAAAAGCTCGAGATGCTACAGATGATTACCTTGTGCATGCAAGATTAAACGAACAAATTTGAAAATTTATCTTATACTAATGCAATAACAATAGGCCCTTATTTAGTCATATCCTAGTAATGAAGACAGTTTATTAAATAAAAAGGTACAGTTTCATTTTACTATTATTATATTCTGATAACTGGAATAAATGTACTTCAGTATTTTAATAAAAGCTTCTAAATATGGAAATATAGAAATAATATCACGCCAGCACCATCTAGCATCATAATTTGCAATGTTAACGAAGGCTTATTAAGAAAACGTGTTCGCCTAAGTTCCCCTTAATGCTGAGGAAATTTGCAGGTGGGATCTTCGCAGAAAAGTAGATCAGATTACACTATAAGGGTCTCAGAAACAGAGAAAATTTGTGTAGATACAGGCAACCACAATAATCCATACGTCAATTCAAGCAAAACTTCGAGGAGTGATCGATCTACTCTCATATCTTCTCAACAGTTGAACTGTCTTTCTTCGTATTTAAAATATATAAATTCAGATGTAAAGTTTTAAAGGAATGTTAATTTTATTTAGTTTCCATTATGGTTCTCACAGGCTGAACTTCGTCCATGAATAAAGAATTTTTAATTCTAATTCAAATTCTAAAACTTTTATTTAACAGTCATATTTCTACAACAAGATCTTGTTGTATGTTTTGTATATTTTCCATTATGTAAAAGAGTACATCAAAATTGAATTTAAATTATATTTTCGCCATCTATTGACAATAGTTTTAATTATAAGTTACAAAACGGCTAACATACATTCACACAAATATTTACTTTTATTGATATTCTTCCACTTGCTCTAACCTTTTGTAAAATCTATTACAACAACTTTCACCTTCTGTAACAACATTCAAATGCTACATGCACGAAGAAGTAAGACATAAACATTATGACTGATGTAAATATGAAGAAATGAAATACAGTGCTACTAATTGAAGCTTTAAGTCACTCCTACAGTTGCGATTTCAATATTGGTTTAGTAAACACACTACCATTGTATAGCTGTGGTTGGGTGAGACTCGAAGTGGGTAGATGGGAATTACACAGAGATCTCAGGATAGCAGCGTCGCTTCTGCAAACCGGAAGAAAGGAGATTTGCACACCGTTCGTGTCAAAGTAGTGACTATGCGCTGACTTCTGTTTCGTCGATACTTTCTAATCCAATAAGAGGATAAGACACAATAATCACCGCCCCGAAAGCATTTCCTCCGAAGAGGCTTTCGAAGAGAAAGGTGAAAGCAATAGAGGGGACGTTATGGGGAAACAATGCATATTCTGAGTATGTGTGTACATGCATGGATATGTTTACCGAATTTATGACAAACGTCAATACCGAATTCTGTTTGAGGGAACAACAAAACCATGACAATCCTATTGTTAAATTTCCAACTGTGTTTGGAGAAAAGGATTAAGCGTGTGGCACTTGGATATTGGTGCCCTAAGGCAGTTGTTCTCAACTTTCGTGAGACCGCGTCCCTGTCAATTATTATTTTTTTTACAACTAGATACACCAATCCAAACAATTTTACTCCTAAATACCATTCTAATTTTTCAATTGTTTGTACACTAATTAATATGTACCCTTGAAATTAAACATTAATAAATAAATTAAACCATACTCATAAAGAGGCTTGTTGACAAATATGAAATTATGTTTAAATTAACTGTCAACCACTGAATCTAATAAAATCATGGAGTATCCTCAGGCTAACATCATTAAATTAATGAAGTAAGTGTTTATTTCCATCGACACGTTGCATTTTGAACACCGAAATCTTAGAATTAATACCAATTGCGAAATCGATTACTACACTCGGAAAACTTATATCTGCCGGCATCCGTGGCTTAGTGGTCAGAATAACGCGCTACGAAGCCAGATGTCCTAGGTTCGAACCCTCGGACATGGATGTATCATTGTGTTTAATCCATCACTATTTCATCCTTGCGAAAGGGGGAGCTGATAGGGCTACAGCATTTCCCGAAATTTTCCAAAGAACTCGATGAAAAAGCAAAGTGGTAAATGCTAATTTCCCTTAAAGTGACCCCCATTTACTATTTTTGTCTTCGGTCAAACGTTTTTCAAAATAGATGGTAATTATGAAATATTTTGTAGTGAAGCCCCCTACCTAGTAAATGAGTATAAATTTACTCTTATCACCTTAATGTTGCTGGTGTCTCTAAAGGATGTTACATGAGCACTAAAGGTATTTTCTACTCTTACTGAGGCCGATCCTCATACTGGCAAGGGAAGTGGGGAGCGGGGAAGCTACCAATCCAGCACGATAAGAAACGCAGCAGCCTGTAGAACGAGATTCACGTAGTACGTTTTCTCGCCGCGCCGTGTCTCTCGGCGCCACTGCCGTTGTCTGGCTATGGCGAAATTCACGCTCCCCACTTCTCTTGCCAGAACTAGGACCGGCCGCCATGAGAGTGGAAATACCTATAATAAGGTAAAATATGTGATGCTTTTTCCCGCGGATTGACATATTGCTCTGCTCTCTTGCATTGTAAATAACTGTTTGAAGTCTGATGAATCATTATAAAAGTAAACAACAAAACTATGCAGACCTATGTGACGGAGTGTTCATCACAGCGCGCCAACTTGCCAGGGGTTCGAGTCCCGGCTCGGACATGGATGTTGTGAGTGTCTCTTCAACAATTTCACCATATCATGACCCAGCTTCATCGTCTCGCTTAGCCAAAAGTGGCATAAAAGAGACGCTAAATAACAAAACAAAGACATTTGACAGCTAACGCATCAACCCAAAATCTATAACTTAGCAACGAGATATATTAATAACCACTACTCTAACAGGAACGTTGTCGGAAATAGGAATTTGAATCTAAACTGGGTTTTCCTTAAATAAGGGCCTGTTGCAAGATCATACAAAGAGAACAATCATGCCTGTCAAATGCTTTAAGGAACATGAAAGATGTGTTCTGTTAACAGTTGTAACCGAATTCTTTGCCTCATTACTTAAATCCGTCTTGCGTAAGATTATGCCCAAGTATTTCATGAATATCCAACAAAATGAAAAGTAAAATTAAGACATTAAACAAATAATGCGATCCAAGTTCTCTTTTTGGAGCGTTTAGGAGTGAGTTGAGTGAAAGTGTGAAACAGGAAATCTCACAAGAAGATTGTTTTCCCAACATTGGATGACAAGAATATTTCTCCAACCTACTAAAACGTCAGAAAACCTTCACTTCTGTCCAGCTCGTCTGTTCGAGAGGAGTGGTTGCATAAAACTTGCTCCTGAAGTGGTTGTCCCACTCTACAAAACTTCAGGGTGACCTGAACGCTTCCGTTTTCCATTACGTTTGATGACGTGGGTAAAAAATCTAAGGAATCATGATATTTGCTATTGTTTCTTGATTCCTGAACGAAGCCGAGCATCACCGGCGGCTCCAGGGGGGTGAATACGATGGTACGGCCGTACCCCCTGTTGTTTCACGGACGCCAGGGCGGGCGACATGTAGGCAGAACGTAGCCGGATTGTATTTACTGAATGCATCCTTTGGGGTAAACTCTTCTTGTTCTTGCGCATGTTTGTTGCTGTGCAACTTCGACGTTGCCAAGTTCCGACTGAAACACTTTGAGGATATGTAAGTGGAAAAAATGCCATAACATCGTTCCTTTTGTTTGCTGCTTCAATCAACTGTCAACAATCGGGCGGAACCTGTCCTCTAACGTCAACAATCCCTTATAAGATCCATTCTCACTTTTACGAATCAAATTTGTCGGTGTGTCTTTTTCCGTTCACTGCTTCAGAACGCGGCAGGCGGTTGTTCGGAAGGGCTACTGCAAATTTTTGAACATTTTAATAATCCCCAACAATAAGCGGCATGATATTTTTTTTAAAAGAAATAGTTCGTAGTATTGCTTCCCTTCGTTGGTCTGGTAGTGAGTGAATCGCATGCATTAGAAGGTTTTCCGTTTTCGCATCCAATGAAAATGAGTACAGCAAAGAAAAAAAACTGTCAGGGGCAGTCAATAGAAAAAGGCAGAGAGAACGGGAAAAGGCTACCTTGCGTCAGTCTACTTTCATGAATAATTTTCTGCAACGTTCGAAATCAGGTGAGTTATTAAATCATTGAAAAACAGCCTACTTCTAGCGAATCATTTTTGTACACTTTTCCCGAACAGTATCAGTGAAAAGAATTTTGCGATTCGAGTTTGGAAACTAGAGATATTGACACTTGAATTTTGGATAACATTAGTTATGTCAGGTTTGTCGTTGTTTTTGTCTTTGCTTCTCTCCTGGTTTTTTCTTTTGAAATGACAATAAAATAATGCTGCAAGAATTGAACATTTCTTGGTAAAACTACGTATAGCACGTATAGGTACGGCTAACAACGACAAAACGAAACGTGAGTTAACCAACCTTTCGTCCGTGAAGTTATTGAGAAACAATCAGAACACGCAACATTTCGCCCCTGAGAAAAAACGTTAATCAAATCATACGTTTTGGGCGAGTATTTGAGTGAAGTAGTCGTACCAAATTCTATAGTTTCACCCATTTCATCATACTTCCGGTCGTCTTAATGATTCTAAAAGCTATCGTCCCCCAAAGAAAATCAAATATTAGGATTAGACATGTAATTATACTGTTCGGAACTCTCAAGTTCCCGATTTCTTCTTTGTGGCTTCTAGTTCTTTTTAATGTTGGTATGTATACTTAGGACCAAAAATCTTAATTTCCAGGGTTAACACGGTAGCTAATGGGGAAGATGTTTGCAAAAATTATTATGCATTTGTTTAACTTTTCTTCTCGGGGGCAACAGGTTACGTGTTTAATTGTCTCTCAATAACTTAAGATCGACTCGAGGAATTTTTGATGATGTTTGTTGAACAAAACTTGTGCAGAAATGTTAATGTTTCGCATTGCATTGATAGATTCAGATCGTACGGCCCTCGTAGGCTTCTTTTGTAAACTCAAATGTTAACCTTGGTATTTTTAACATGCACAAACATTTCAGTACAAATAGAAGAAAATTAAATAAACCTTACGGCACCGGCGCTACAAGAGAAAGGTACATTTAGTCTGCTTAGAGTGTAAAGTGGGTGGTAATATTTTGGAAAGGAGGAGAGAAATCAGTGATCGATCACAAGTTAACTTTCGTCTTTCAGAACACATATTGAAAAAATATGTTATGTAATACCTCGTATCATGTGCTAGGTTTCATATAACAAATACAAAATACATTAACAATATAGAGGCATTAATTATATAATTTCATTATTAAATATTAATAATTAAATGTTAATAGTTTCGTTACAACCATATAGAAATATGCCTGTATAATATGGGATCCTTTTTACTAGTTCTGTATATTCCAAAAAAGTTCTTACGTTAATTATACTGTATTATTAAACTGAAAAAGAAATCGTCATACAGATACTACATATAAAATTGCTAGAAAAAAATTAATATAATACATTCTACTAGAAGAGAAATCCACGAGCAAATTTTATTGTACAAAATTATCAATGGATCAACGGAAAAGCAGGAAATTTTAAATTTATTGAAATTCAATGCGAACAAAAATAGGTTACGCACTTAAGCAAAAATAGGTTTCTTTTGCATTTACTTCGCTTTTGCAGTAAATTGTACATTAGTCACGTCAATTGGTAAAGTTATTGTTATATATAAAAGATGGTGTGAAACTGTATAATCGATTTTTATTCTGTATAAGTACAGGGGGCGCTGTTTTGCTTATCGTACCCCTTGATCACGAATTCTGAAAACGCCAGTGCCGAGCATTGATTGATTTTGTTATTTTACGTCGCTTTCCTGACACCTTTGGTTATTCGCGAAGTTGGGGATGAATTGTGATGAGATGAAGTTGATGGAAAATCACAAACATACATGTCCACAAAGCACAAATCTCCAACGGATATCTACTGAATATCCACATTGTCCAAATAAGATCCATGGATATTATGGATATCCATTAAATATCCAGTTAGGAATACCTAATTCTGGATATTCATTGGACATCTATGGGATATCCTGAACTGGATAACCGAAACTCAACCAATTCTAGATGTCCAATATGTTGCCATATGTTGTGCAAAACTGGATATCTGGAACTCAGCCAATCATATTTATCTAATACGTACTTAGAACTTGTCCAAAACTGAACATCCAATAATGGATATAAATAGGGTGTGTTTTGGATATTGGAAAATGGATATAGATATTTGTTCGTACTTTATCGCTTTATCGTGCAATTAAACAATAATTGCATTGGATCCTTAGCGTTTATAAACTTATTTACATGTTATTTACTATTAGTAGTGATTGAAACTTTTTAATCTTTGAATCAGACATAACACGTGCCTTACATATGATTATACTAGCTGTGGATCCAGTCTCCAGAGCCTCGTTAATCTGCAGTCCAGGGTGTAATGTGCAGAAGTGAGGTTGACACTTCAGTGCTTTCTGCTGCGTTACCAACCACGGTAATATAATAACTTATGTGGGTTCGATTTAATAACAATTTTTATTCATAACTCAGAATATTACAGTATGACTAACTCCATCTTAATAACCAAAATCAACAAAGCAATTGAATCTCTACATATTAAGACATTACAACATCGTAGATGTTTCACAATCTATCTACTGCAACTTTCCCCTTCTTCCAAATGACAGCTGCAGTCTGTCAGGTGGTTTCCGCCTTCTAGAAGGTCGTCGTGGACTCTTCGCAGCTGAGGTGGTAACAGCTTCCTCTCGCGAAGTCTGCAGTCTCTCCTTACACGCCCTGTCCTGTGCTAGTACGGAACCATCGAAGATCAAAAAATTATCTTCTGCATTGTTCGTATCCAACGTGTTCGATTTAAACTTTACTTGATGTAGGTGTACCCTTGTCGTTGTTCCACCGGCATTGACCAACAACAGACGTCTTTCTAAATGACGCGTCACTGTGGCTGGTACATATTTTGGAAATTTGCGACCAAGGTTGATATGACAACTCTCCAGGTGTCTTTCCCGTAGCATGTAAGGTGTATACCTGGCTACTCATAACGCACCTTCCACCGCTTCTCTGAAATTGAAACTTCTTCCCAGATACCCTTCCAACAACCTCTTCTTCAGAGTACTTTTAAGCACGTTTTGTACCCACTTCTCGGCTAAACCATTACTAGTAGGTGGATGATATGACGGTGAATGAATAATTCGTATCCCCAAATTAATGCAAAATTACTTAAGCTTCGTTCCCGAAAACGGATGTCCATTATCATATGTCATTACACTACGATATTCATACCCTTCAAAACATTATTTAAGACATTTTATCGTTTCTTCGCTCCCTGTAGATTTAACTTATCAAACTTCTATCCATCTTCTACATGAATCAACGAACAATAAACATGTGCCACCAGCGAAATGATAGAAATCCAAATGAACTCATTGAAATGGCTTATCTGTGTGCTCCCAAGGTACGTATTTATTTCTCGGGGGATTATTCTGAAGTGCTTGACACTGTTCACAGTTCCTTACTTCTCTTTCCAAGTCAATGTTAATTTAACGGCCACCAATACACAGATCTTGCTAACTGTTATAATTTCCACTACACGAAGCTAAACAGATGAGGGCTAGAAATAATGTGGATAAGGATATCTTGTTGCGAAATTACCTTTAATTTCCAGCCTCTTACACCGGTGGAGGCGAATCACATAGTGGTTAGGATCCTACTTTAAGCTGTAAGTCCAGTCCAAATTAGCCTGCCTGTGCATAAAGTGTACTTTAAAAAAATTAAGTCAAGCCAAGACCTGTCAGCCTTATATTGTAGGCGCAATCTATCTGTCGGTATTCAACCTAAATTACATTTCCCTCAATCAAGTCTCAAATTTCACATTACACTGGAATGTACAATACTTAATTCTAAAAAGAAGTTACTGTAGAATTTCATGGTACCTCATATTGACGAATGATTGTTTTTTTAATCCCTGCACTCCTTTTCTCTCCTGTCACATGTGGCTTACTTTAACAAGTACCATGCTTATTGAGTTTATAAAGCAAATCTTTTCGTAACATTTATTACGTTATAATTCATGAGCATAAAATATTTAGAATGTGAGCAACAGGCCCCTGTTTGAAATTTAAGCATTCTGTTAATAGCTATCATACTTTAAAAATATCATAAAAACAAAAAAAAAAAAAACATTGCCAACAATTTTTAAAGAATATTTCAATCCTACTACCGACAAATCAGCTACATAAAAATTGTACCATAAATAGGTAGAAGTCAATAGGCTGGCAACACTGAGCGGCAGATGCGCAGAGGGAAGAGACGAGAAGGCAACAACGGACCTTAAGGAGGTGGAAAGTGTGAGAGAGTGTTCTTCTTCCGCTTGTTAAAATGTGACCAATAATAGTGTTTATCCAAGAGACAAAATGAATGCAACTGGCAACCATGACTGTACCGCGTGGTTGCATACATGCAGTATGAATATATCGTTTTTCAAGGCCTTCGTCTGCTCGTTAAAAAGTAACAAATAATAGTGTTATCCAAGAGACAAAATGAATGTTACTGGCAACCATGATTGGATATATGCAGGATGAAAATTCCTGTTTTCAAGGGCTCGTAGCGTCGAAACGATGCTTCAGCGAGTGAAACGTTATCAAGAAAAGTACTCGCTTTTGCTGTGAAACTTTGCCACTGTTATACAGCGAAATCTGTCTATATAAAGCAACAAATCCTTAATAATAATAATAAAATCCATTGTATTTCAAAATGCCTGCCTTGGTCATATTGAATATTCATTCGAGTATCTTTCAGATAAGGTAAGGAGCAGGAAATTATGACGTCACACTTTCAGTAGAATATACCACGAGAGCTGTGTAAACAGTAAAAACATCCGGATATATATATTTTTTACTGATTCTGAAGCATCGACGTGTCACCTCATTTGTCACAGTCTGTCTTCTCTTGTCTTTTGTGTGAACAAACTCTCGTTGACTTTCACTTTGCGTGTCCAAGTCCTTTTTTGTTGTTTCTTCTTCCTTGGAAAAGAAAACCGCTGAGAAAAAGAGCTTTGAAGATAGCCGACGAACTATATGATTGATTGTAGGTAGCTATACTCGGCAGCAGTGGCCAGGTCAGGATTTTGGAGGGGCTTTTGGGGGGGGCGGAGAAGATCACCACCAGGGCTCCATCTACCAAGAGGCTTCCAGAGGGAAGAAATGGCTTAAATGCTGGTTAAATATGAGAAAACCAACAATCTGACACCATACCTTGGAGTCATTCTGTAACAAACATTAGAAATCTCATTGAGTAGAAATGAGAAAAGTAATTTTAGGCCTACTTAAATCTTCCTTGTTTCTCAAATTATTTAGGATGTCCAAGACCCGACCCGACACATTTTGGTTCGGATCCCACTTTAAAACTGTAGGTTCAGTCCCGATTAGCCTTTCTGTGCATAAAGTGGACTTAAAACACCAACTCAATCAATCAATATAAGCAAAGATGGGGATCATGATTCACGTGCTTAGTACATATTGTGATTCAAATTAATGACAATCAGATATTGATACAGTTAGAATTTATTTCCTTCTTATCATTTTTATTGTTTTTAAATTACTTTCCACTTGATTACAAAAATTATACTTTTTACTACGTATTTTATACATTTTAAAGGTTTACATATTACATCATTTAGGAGCAAAGCTCAAAAGATAGAATCTTATTCAGTCGATCTACTTTAGCAGTGACATCTATCAATATCAGGGAATAAATAATATCTAATGCTATCTCAGCATTTTTAACCTATCATATTTGATCATCAAAGATTTTCTGTTCATAATTATACCAAAAAATATATTCCAATACTCATATTTTACTTTAATAATATAAAAAAAAGTTCTGAAGAGTGGATGTTGGCCTATTATTACCTTAATGGACAGCATTTGATTTACAAATCTATTTTTATCGGCTTTCTTACATGTAACGTGGGGTGTAAGTAGTTGCCTTTTTTGAAGTGTCAACCTCGCTTCCAAATAGAACAAATAGAATATTAAAATATATGTTATACAACCACAACATCCAGTTTTTCATGCAAAATCTGCGCAAAATAATGAGGAAGTTTGAGTCTTGCATAATTTTCAGGATATTTAGACTCCTGTGAAAGACCAATATGCCGGAAAAATATCGGCTGGTTTCGGTAGATGAATTCCAATCGATACTTTCCGATACCGATACATTGGAATCGGTATAGGCTCAGACACTCGTAACGTTTCTTCAAGCCTTCGTGGGTCTTTCAGAATTCCGCTGCCATTAGGTTAAGATCAACTGATCTCTTGTCTTTTATAATTGCTAATTGTCTTTTTGTGACAGTGGGCTTACCGCAAGTAGCGCCGTAACCAATAATTATCAGATATTATCAACCCTTCTACATGCAAGAAGTCTACAGGTTATCGGCCAGTCTGTAGGTCTTTGCAGCGAGTTAGGTATCCTAAGATAATTGCGATATCATCGGCGTATTGGCAAAGTTGCCGAACAGCACGTAGAAGAAATCACGAAATGCCTTCCCAGGACAAATACATGGTTGTGAATAGCCGATAAAGGAGCTGACCTTTCAGTGGCTAATAGAGGTCGCGCTTGATGCAATGCAGCGTGCATTAGATAATGACTTTGTCACGTGGTTCTTCCTTTACCTTCCATTGCGTCCCAAATCCGAAGAATTCTAGTAAACAGAACTTCCACATGATAAGGGAAGAACAATAAACTAAAGGCATATTGCGCAAGGAACACATGTTATATCATCAGTTGATACTAGTATGTAATGGCTTCATATTAGCATTGCGTTAATCTCTCGTGTAAACATTCGATGTTAGTATGATTCCAATGTCTTAGTGCTTTTGAAGCGTGGAATCTTCTCCTCGATTTCAAAGTACAAAATACAAATTCTTGTCTCAAAGAAGTTTCGGCTCGGGTACCCTTTTCTACACCCTCGATTTTTCGCACATTTCAAATATTCTCGTTACAAAAATTAGTTCTTCATAATAAACGATGTAATTTTTTAGATCTACGTGCTACGAAACTTACGTTTTTTATGAAATTAATTCCCTGCGTAACGTCAAAAAGGTTTTTCACAACTTTATGATGGCGAATGATGCATTCATGTCACAGGCGCAAGTCTGAAGATTTCGGATCATCGATTTATGTCACAGGCGCACGTCTGATTTTTTTTCTTTTTCTTCTTATGATTGACTTGTGCAATAGGAACATTTGCGATTGCGATATGTTCTTTGTGTGATAGGCTATATTGGCGGATTGGACATTTCAGACATTCGATTTCATTTGTGCGACTTCAGAAATTGGAAATATTAATATTTTTTTGGCAACTGCATGCCGTAAAGGGGAGGGTTGTTTTTTCTAAATGACTTGTGGGATGGGATAATTTGCGACTTCTAATTTTTATGATGGGAAGGGAGTAGAGGTTGGTATTCTATGGAAAAGGACAAGAAGGACTTTCAACGTAGGAGTTACTTCATTTTTGGACTTGCAAATTGAACTTTAACCCACAATTCAATACCTGGCCTTGGTAAAAAGAGGTAAGTTACCTTCTTTGGTTTAATTTTAGCCTTCATTTTTTGTATCTTCATGTATCAATGCGGAAAACAGTGAGAAATAGTGTTGGGGGCAGGTGACTTCGGCCAATTTCTAACATGCCTTTAAAAGGGACTCTATAGATATAGGCGGGGCCGCGGTAGCGGTAGGGGGCGGTAAGTCAATTACCGCAGGGGCGGAGCCCGAAACCGGTGGGAAATTTTGATTCAACAATTTGAAACGACAAAATCGCAACTTTTAACGGCTGTACAGTCGTAAATACTTCTTTCCGGGCTCTATTTTTTTTAAATTCACAAATAGGATCACATAATCTTCATAATGAAATTTTTTTTTTCAGAATTCGAGGGTGTAGAATAGGGTACCCGACCCGAAGTTTCTTATGATATTCATCTTCATGACATACGAGAAAGTTACTTACTGAAAGGGGAGACTGCTCAGACGACCACACATTTTTATCACAAAAATACAAGAAACCATTTTGTTTCCTCTGTTGTTTACATACATGCAATTATATAATAATTACAAAAAATATCGTTATTATTAAAAAAATAAGAAAAAATTATTGCTTGTGTGACACACGCGTATTTTATCGTTCACTAAATCACATAGAAATCTATTAATGCTGAATCAATGCTTTTTTAAGTCAATTTATGTAATAATTATAAGAATTACAAAAATTACCATAATTACCAATCAATTGTACAGTGTTACAAGCATGAGTGTCTTGTCGGCGGAACACACATCACATGCGGAGGTCCCAGATAAGCTGCCAGACCTACCACCATCGAAAACAGGAGGTGGTAGGCCTGGTAGCTTCCCTCGGATAAGTTAGGGTTAAGTGTCAGTGTGAACCTTATGTTTATCAGAAACTTGTCGCACAACCCCGTGCAGTAGATCGGATCTTCATGTCTGCTGTTACTTTGGTAAGGGGAGGAAAGTAGTCAACTGGAAAGCGTCCCCCACCCTAGCTACAGTAAAAATTCCAGCTCAATATATCACCATTTACAGCTCTTGAAGTCGTTCTTTTGTCGAAAGAAGTTTTTCAACTCCCTCTACTGCTTGCTTCCTTTGAGATGTCCTCCACAAGTGCACGCGAGTTGCTCACTTTGTCCCCCCCTCTCTTTGTGCATTTTTGGACTCCTTTCTCATTTATCGATCTCTTCATCTTTTCTGCACTCTGTACTTCCTTCTCGTCATCTCTTCCTCCATCTAATCTCTTTTCTTTTTTCCTGTACAGTTCTGCTCTAACTCTCTCTCACTACCTCTTTCATTTTCTTATCTTCATTTTTCTGTTCCCTTGTCTTCCTTTACGCTTCTCTCTTTTGTTAATGTGATTCCTAAATTCTTTCCTTCTCTGTTTCACTTTTCTGTCTCTCTTTCGTCTTTGTCTTTCTCTTTTACATATCTCTTCTTCTCTCTGTGGTCCTTTCTCTTTCTCTCTTCTTTCACCATCTTACGCTATTTATTTCGTTCTAATATTCTCTCTCTTTCCATTTCCTTCCTTCTCTCATTCTCTTCCTCTTTTCCTAATTTCTCTTTTGTATCTCTCTCATCTGTGTCTCATTATTCCTCACCTACGTCACCATTTACCCCAAACAAAAGAGTTTGGTCCAGAAGTCGCGTAAAACAAAAGTTAGATGTTGCCTTGAGGTTGTTTTGAATTTTTTACCAAACAAATACGTTCACTTCATTTCAAACAGTTCTTTCGTGGAGATCTCTTTCTGTTTTAGTTTTTCCAGCTTTTGCTTTGCGAATATGCTGCCCCGTTTTACCCGCTCCATGAAAGATTACTCTTTGTTCTCGGCGAAGATACGCTCTGATACCTTCCAAATTCTTCATCCATTTCGCAAGGGCAGCTGCAGCCGTCCATAGAGAAGAGAGCCAACCAACCCACTCCGCGTCAAAGCAACACTTTCCCCTGTCAATGGAAGAGCACCGACACATGGGAATCATCGTCTTCCCACATTCACCGTGTGATATAGCTGCTGGAATTTTGCCTGGTTACCATGTCCCGTCTCGTCTCGAAAACGAGACGGGACAGCCTTTCTAAAATTCGAGACGGGACGAGACTGACCACCTGTCTCGTCTCGTTTTCGAGACGAGACACGAGACGGGACGAGACGGCTCCTGAAAAGTCTCGTCTCGTCTCGAAAAAATATAAACAAAATAACTAATCAATTGCAAATATTTATTTTTTCGGAATAAAGCATTTTCTTTGGAAACCCAAAAGAGCTTCAATTACATGAATAAAGATCTGCAAGATTCTCCCCTCGAAAAATCCTAATTCGTCACACGTTGTCTGTAACGTATTTGCCGAGACTTTAGCCTCGCTTCCCAACTATCTTAACTTGCAAAATCCCTGTATCTTCCTACTGAAATTTCCTCAGAATACCTTGAATCTGGCAACTATCTGCTACCCCAAAAGCTCTCTTCCATTCATTCTTGCGCAAAACGATCCGTAGGTAGTCACTGCCATTGTTTACTATGGCCCTGTTCCAGCCATACTGGCGACAATCGTCATAAAATTTCTCGTCCAAACAGACCCTTCTTTCATTTGCGACCCTCTTCTCAAAATCCACAGCAGCCTCGAGTGCTGGTTGCAAACTCCAAAGATTTCGCACTAAAAACCTAGGTAAAGGTAAAGTTCCAAGTGCATATAACATAGTGCCATGAAGGCACATTTACGGGATGTGGGGGAAAGGTCACTTTGGAGGCGAAGTAATCAGCATCATACTCCGGCCGCTTTTGCCCTCCAGGATTACACCCATTGATATGAGGCTTTTGAGCCCCGGAGCTGCTTTATGCGGGGACAATGCGGAATAATTCCGACCTTTATTCATCCACTCCGGGAATCGAACCTGGGTCTCCCGCCTGGCAGTCAGACGCCCTAACGACTACACCACCGCGGCTCTAAAAACCTAGTAAAAGCTAGTTCAATTAGATACTCTGCTTTGACGTAACGAACATAAAATTGCCTGAAGTCATAGGAGTAATAAGCGACATGCGACATCAACAAGTATCGCTTGGAAATGAACCCACAGTAATAAATGCAACTTTCCGAACGGAAGCGACTAGACCGGCAAGCGGCACGTGTTGCTTTGTCGCTTGCGTTTCGTTCGGACTGGGCCGTTTTTTAATAGCGTGCATTGTGTCCCCTTTGTCTGTTGGTAGTGAATTCACAGTGAAAGCTTGCTTATAGACTAAGGGAGATTTCACATCGAAGCGACACGCGTTCCTTAACACGTCTCGCTTCAGGATTTCACCAATCGAACGCAGGTGCGGCCTGCCATGCTCCTACGCTGTGAAACGTTGCTGTTGATTGGTTCGTTCCAAAGCAACATGTGTCGCGTGTCGCTTTTCGCTCTGGTCTGAAATCTCCCTAAAGGAGCGTGTCGCTTGTTGCTTTGGTACGAAAACCCTGTGTCGCTTGTCGCCTGTTGCTTCAACCTGAAAGCTATGTTGTGGAAATTTCACACCGAAGCGACAAGTGACACGTATAATTCACACCCAAGCGACACAATCCCCTTCAGTCTGAAGGAAAACATTCACCCCGCATCCTTGAACAACGGACCGAGGCGACAAGGCATTTGCATTAACTACTGAAAGTTCGCTTCCAAGCGACTCGTGTCGCTTGGCGCCTGTAACTTTGGTGTGAAGAAATCTTCCTCACAGGAAACTCTTCGAACCGAAGTTGCACGTCTCGCTTGTCGCTTGCTTGTTGTTCTGCTTTGGCCGTTTTCTGGATACCGTGTATATAGTCGCGAGGGTTGTTATCCGCGCATGCGCGATGAATGCTTGCTTATAAACTGAAGTGTCCCTGTCGTTCGTTGCTTCAGTGTGATACTTCCGTGTCGCTTGTCACATTGAACAAGCCAGAGGAGAGAAGCGACAAGCAAGAAACATGTTTCGCTTGGATACGAACCCTCAGTAAACGTAACCTTCCGAATCGAAACACCACGTGTCTCTCGCTTCCGTGTCGCTCAAATTGGGTCGTTTTCTTAATATCGAGCGTAGAATCGCCTCGATCTGTTGATACTGCCCGTGCGGTGAATACTTTTATCATAGATGGAACGGAAGGGGATCCTGTCGCTTGTCACTTCAGTGTAAACCCCCGTGTGGCTTGTCGCCTGTCGCGTGTTCCTTCTGTCTGAAAGCTCCTTACGTGTACGATGGATTAAGAGTGGATGGGAGCTAGAAAAGCAAGGCAGATTCTATAGTTATAACTTTTGTTGGTATAATATCCTGCATTACTTTTACGAGACGAGACGAGACAAAACGAGGGACGAGACGAGACAGAACCCTTCGAGACGAGACACGAGACGGGACAAACGAATATTTTCGAGACGAGACACGAGACGAGACAGCATTTCCACGAGAAGAGTCGAGACAGACCAAAGTCTCGTCTCGTCTCGTAGGCAACACTAGTGCGTCGCCCACGGGGGAAAAAAGGGGGAGTGGGTAATTTGGCTCCTCTTGGAATAAAGAAAAGTGTTCATTTATTCTTCCTTTAATTATTTGCATTACTTTAATCTATTTGTTTTATTTCCTACATTTTTGCCTTCCTTTCACTGCTAGAGGTGACGTCATCGCCTTGTAATCAAGGAATCCCAATACCCGGTGGAGGCACATATGATTCGGATCTAATTTTAAACTCCCGGTCCAGTCGCGATTAGCCTATGCACTAAATCTCAAACTCTTTCTTCTGTTTCACTTTTAGAATTTGCTTATCTTCTTATTTTGTATTATTATTTTTTGCTACTGTTTTTCCCGCCATCTCATCCTCCTATCACTATCTTCCTATTACTCTTATTCCCCCTATCTGTTTTATTTCCATCCCGTCTCTCTCTCTCTCTCTTCTCACTTCCCTATACATCAGCGTTTGGAAGTAACAGTTACAGTAACAATTATATAAGGAATACTAACTGTAACTGGCAGCTGGACAATTGCGATGGCGGACAATTGCGATGAACACAGTTAGAAGTGAAAGGGCGGGTGGGCAATTGCGATGACATTCTACATCAAATTGAAGGGTGACTTAACACCCAGTACAATATGTAAAATATTGATATTTTCGGTTGGGATTTTGGTTCAATCAAGTTTTGGAACAGGGGCTAGAGCCAACTGACCACCTTTTGAAGTGACCCGTTTCCTCATATGTGCGAATACACTTCCCAACTCTCTCGCCGATTTTAATGTCACGCTTGTTCCTTTTCTGACCTTCTAGATTAAGTTGCATCCGCATGTACTTGATGTTGGTGTCTTCTGCTTGGCTCCTGCGGCAGGCCAGAACAAGCCATCTATTTATTTTTTTGTCTCAACCTTCTACAGCATATTAGTTCTGTGACGCCTTTGGTTAGGGTAGGTCCGGATCGTCGAAATTGTCCTACCATTAATTTGTAAAATGACCGTCGCCGTCAAAATCATCGCAATTGTCCGTGATTTTGGCTTCATCGCAATTGTCCTACATTCACTTTAACTAGCTACTTTTAAAAGTAAGTAGGCCTCCCCGATGGCGCAGTGGTAGCATCGCCGCCTCGATACCCGGTGGAGACACATAGTGGTTCGGATCCCACTTTAAACTGTAGGTCCAGTCCTGGTTAGCCTTACTGTGCATAAAGTGGACTTAAAACCGCAAATCACTCAATCAATTAAAAGTAAGTAGTCCTAACTGTAACAGAGTTACTTTTTTTGCAATACAAGTAACATTGTAACACTTGAATTCTTAACTGGAATATTTGTAAAGTAGGAGACTTGCTAACTTCACAATCCTGTTTTGATCTACGTGTCTTCCCTGGATGCTAAGGTGAAAAGATTTTCGTGCAATCGCCTATACCAAGTAAGCTAGTCTCTTTGCTGCTTGCCAAATTTAGAATATCCACGCTATATTAGAATTCGTATTTTCTAATTGTGCGCAAGGACTGCAGTGTTTTGGTAGACTGTTACATTCCTTTGGAACATAGAGGTCAAGCTGCAAAGAAACCATTGTTTAATTGGAATTTTTCGAGGATATTTGCTGCACGGATTGGCTCAGGGGTTCACCCGGTCTCTAATAAATGAGTGTCTCGCGAATATGGCTAATTTCTAGGTCAAGCAAATTTTCTTTTTTGTGACTTTTTCTTATTTGTCAGCCGGACCCTGTGGCCAAGTGGTCAGTCTCGCGCCTAGCGCGGAACAGGTAGGTCGTGCTGTACGAGCTCTGTGCTTTGAGGAAAAGTGAAAGTTCAGCGCGATATCGGTACGTACGTGTGGGAGAGGGTGTGCTGTTGAACTGTGCTAGTGAAGAATTGGACAAATGTAAAGTATAGAATGGATCGCGAAAATACGATACAAATCAGTTTTGAAACGGGAACTTTGAAACCTAGTCCTTTGGAAGTACACGAATTTATTCATGATAAATTCAAACTGAGTGTGGATGAAATTGCAGCCATACAAATTCCCACGACGATTAAATGTGTATTTTTGAAATTAGTGCGTCCGGGAAAAATGAGAAAAATATTAGAAGAAAATACTGGTGAAGTGAATTTTTATTATAGTAGTGGAGCTGTGACACAAGTGAAACTAAGTGATGCGAATCGAATTTTGAAGCCGGTTTGAGTGTTTAATCTTCCTTTGGAAGTGCCAGAACGACAAATTCGTGAAAAACTGAGTGAATATGGGACAATCGATGAATTGAAAGCAGAAACTTGGAGTGACAAATTTAGGTACAAAGTGTATAATGGGGTGCGTCAGGTTTTGATGGCAATTAAGAAGCCAAATCCCTCCTTTGTGAAAATAGGCCAATATACGGCACATGTAGTATATAATGGTCAAATCCCGACTTGTGAATGGTGTGGTAGTAGTGATCACATGCGGTTTAATTGTACCTTACGGAAACCAACAGTGTTCAAAGTCATGGGTCGTGCAGTTCGGTCCTATAGCGAAGCAATTGCACCGTCTACATCTACACACGAAGATATAAATGTGAGTCAAGAATCAGCACAACTGACTGTGATAGAAGGGCTTCAACAGGGAAAACATATACAGGAAGAGAAAAATATTCACAAGAATGATCAACAAACTTTGACCAAGGAAGGAACTGAAGAAAATATGCAAGATCAACCAAAAGAACCTGTGTTAAATGTTCAACTTACGCGACAAAGTGAAGAAATGTCCCTGGATACTATGGAGCAGAAGAAGGGTGGACCACTAAGACGACAAGAAGACATAACTAAAGTGCAAGAGGAATCGAGTGCTGAAGTGCTACAGAGCAACAAGGAGAGGAAGCAGAATCAGACCAAGCAAAAGGACTTCCGACAAGTAGCTGAACAGGAAAAAGATTCGGAAACGGATAGTGAAAGTGGAAGTGTCCAAAGTAGTACGGGTCGTTCGGTTTCCGGCTCACAAAAACGACCAAAGAGTATAAGGAAAGCGTCAGGCAGCAATCGGACGAAAAGACGATCATTGCGACATGTAAAAACAAATGTCCAAGACATGGTTATTGATCCAAGTCCGATAGGCCATGAAAGTTTGTGAATACTGGATACAGGTAATCACTTTAAGATTAGAAAATAGTATCATTTGGAATGAATATTTTTATATGGACTGTCAGAAAGTTAATGATATTGTATTGCGTGGTGGTAGATATTTATGGATTAAGCTATACAAAGGAAAGGGGTATTTCCTCCCCCCTACTAAAATAATATTGTTAGTGTGTTTGTTAATTTTTGGTGTATAACATTAGGGGCATATAAAAATAGTGTAAGAACTATTACTCTTAGATGGGGCAAAGGTGGAAGTATAAGTATTGGGAATACCCAATCCCAAAAATTTTGTTCATAGTATTTATGATGACAACCCTTCGTTTTGCTACAATAAATATAAACAAAATGAAATCCCTCACAAAACAGGCGGCGTTAGAGGACTTTATTATACAAGCATCATTAGATATTGTCTTTCTCCAAGAATGTGGACAAATGAATTTCAATTTTTCCCCAACGATAAGAGTTCATAATAATGCAAATTTCCAATCGACAGGAACAGCTTTGTTAACACGTAATACGGTTCCCCTCACAAATGTGGTATGTCATCCTAATAATAGAATCATATCAGCAAAAGTTGCAAATGTATGGATATATAACATATATGCTCCATCCAGGTCACAGTGTAGAAAACAAAGGGATGAGTTTTTTGCGCAGGAAGTTGCTGTTGAAATGCAGGGTAGGAGAGAACACATAATATGTGGGGGAGATTTTAATTGTGTATTGTATCCGCAGGATCAAAGACCTGGATTTAACACGTCGAACTCATTGCAAAAATTAGTAACTGGCTTTAACTTCACAGATGTCTGGAGTGACAAATGTTTTGGGCAGAGGGGTTTCACGTATGTACGTGACAATTGTGCATCCCGTTTGGATAGATTTTATGTCACACCCACATTACCTACATGTTTTTCAGATCACAGTGCTGTCATTATGATGATAAATGTTGACATTCCAATAGTCCCGAGAGGGTACGGTTGTTGGAAATTAAATGCTTCAATTCTTAATGAGAAAAATTTCCAACAAGCATTTAATGACCAATGGTCGAGATGAATAACACACCGTCTGAGGAGGATAGATATAATCCGCTGGTGGGAGGAGATTCTCAAACCGGGTATAAAAAGATTTTGTATCAGTTACTGTAAGGAACGGTCGAGAGAGTGGACAAATAAATATAATTTTTACTACAGGGTATTGCGTGAACAAATTCAGCAAGCAACAGACGGGAAAAAAGTGCAAACTGAAGTCAAACGTATACAAGCTGTATTGTTAAAAATGACTGCAGAAAGGCGTCAAGGGGTCAAAATTCGTAGTAGACTTCCTTATTTTGACAACGATGAGGTCGCCTCTATCAGCCATGTAATTCATGAAAGAATAAATGCTAAAAGACAATGTATTAGTGAAATATTGGATAATGGGGGAACAAAGATCAATTCAGCCCCTGAAATACGTAATTGCATTTATAATTATTTTGAGCAAAAATATTCCCAACCAGCGTCACATAATGGAGCTTTAATGGATGAATTGGCATCCGAATCAGAGGTTTTGACAGATGAAGAAAGTGAAAAATTATACAAAGAATATACAAGTGAGGAAGTGTTTCGAGCGGTTAAGGTAGGGCAATCTTTTTCAGCTCCTGGTTGGGATGGGATACCCAATAAGTTTTATCAAACCTTTTGGAAATTGATGGGTGAAACAATAACGGATTGGATAAATGCAGTGTTTAGCACGTATCAAATGGGTAAATCTTCCAATATGTGTATTATAATTCTAATCCCAAAATGTCCAAAACCAAGCGAAGCTGGTCATTATAGACCCATCACCCTCCTTTGTACGGATTATAAAATATTGGCGCGATGTATGCTTGGCAGACTTATGCCTTATGTCGACAAATTAGTAGGAGAGGATCAATATGTTTTTGGTTTAAATAAGAAAATCACAAATGTTTTACAAACGATGCGTGAAATAATTACATGTTATAGACTACAGAACAAAAACTCTAAAAATGCTATATTAGCATTAGACTTTGAACGTGCTTTTGACTCGATAAATCATGAATATCTATTTAACGTTTTGCAGGGCTACGGTATACGTGGACATTTTCTTTCAGTATTTAAAAGTCTTTATAGTCATGCAACAGCAAAAATTCAAATAAATGGTTTTCTGACAAAAGAACTCTATATTTATAAAGGTGTAAGGCAAGGAGATCCTTTATCGATGTTAGCGTTTTGTATTGCACTGATACCCATTCTGTCTGAAATAGGCCGAAAAGTTCAAGGAATTAACATACACTCTACTACCATTAAGGTGTTAGCGTATGCTGACGATGTTACTGTATTAATAAATGAACAGTCTGATATTGATGAAACATGTCAAGTATTACAGAAATTTGGAAAATGGTCGGGATTAAAAGTAAACCAAGAAAAATCGTCAATTTTGAATTTAAATTTGGTTCATTCTCACTCGCAGCGAGGTAATTTTAAGGTTGTACAAATGATACGTATACTAGGTATAATATATACGCACTCTATCCAAAGTATGATCCAATTAAATTATGATAGAGTATTAACTGGGGTTAAAGCGATATTACAAACAAATAAATTTCGCAGCCTTAGTTTACAGTCAAGGGTGGCCTTTGTACAGGTCTATGCACTGTCAAAGGTATGGTACATAGCAAAAATCCTCCCACTACGGAAGTTAGATATAAATAACCTTAAGAGTGCAGTAAATTGGTTTATTTGGAATGGTCAGATATTGAGGGTGAAACATGTATTACTTTGTTTGCCTTTTGCCGAGGGAGGAATGAATCTTGTGAATATAGAACTCAAAGGCCAGGCCTTATGTATTCAAGCTGACACGCAGACATTGATTCAGCATCCACTCAGCCTCACAAGTAAAGTTTTGAGAAGCGCTTTGGACTATATTTCACTAGAGGCTCCTATTGATATTACTAGACTGGTAGGCACTTTATGGTATTTTAAGTCAAAAATAGTGGATATTAGTTATGCCCTATTACAATCTCCGATATTAACAATACCAGTGATATCGGAAATATATCGCAGACTATGTAAATTAGAACAACCAACATGTAAAATTACACTGTACAACACGAAATTTGTCCTTTGCTTAAAAATATGTTTTTCTAATGTATTTTTGCATACAAAACACGAATCTGCAATTAATTTTTTCGTATCACGTACAGTTTTTTTTAAAAAAAACGCCATCTTTACACATTATGTGTATTAACTACGTTTAAACAAATATAATCCCTTTAACTGTTTTTTTCCAGCGCTTGATAAAAATGATATCGCTGTCAGTTCGCATTGTTACATAAAGAAACGTTTTGCTGGATCCTCTAGTGATAAATTTGTTACTTAACAATAACCGTACTGGCACCACTGACGAACAAGGGCTGCCATCTGTTTTGTCCTATCCAACGTGAAGGTTGTGCTTTGCAATTGCAGGTGTTTGTGTAAAGTTTTAATGTTTGTGGCTGGTTTCTGTTAGTGAGGTGTGTATGAAAAGGAGGCTTCGTTCAGTGGATCATAATGTCCCGTCAGTGTAAGAATAACCTTGATTCATTTTGTTATATATGTGGTGAACTGACGTTGAAAAGTCAAAGACGTAGCCTTACCCCTGTTGTCAAAAAAGCATATGAACTGTATTTTGGATGCCGAGTAGGCGATCAAGATAAGCGATGGGCATCACATATCTGCTGCAATTCTTGTTGCAGGAACTTGCGAAACTGGATGCAAGGAAAGCGAAGTGGGCTAAAATTTGCCGTACCAATGTTTTGGAGAGAGCCCAAAGACCACATAAGTGACTGTTACTTTTGTTTGACAGATGTAATGGTCTTCTCTTCAAAATCAAAACATCACATCCGATATCCTAATTTGGAATCAGCAAGGCGCCCAGTGGCTCATAGTGCCGAAAGCTCCAGAAAATTGTACATTTGATACATCAATTGAAGAAGGAAGTTCAGGCAACGAGGACGTCGACTTCGCGCCACCAACCCTCTCAAGTGCACCACATCTCATCACACAAGAGTTAAACGATCTGGTACGGGACTTAAATCTATCGAAAACAAAAGTAGAAATCTTGGGCTCTCGACTTCAAGAATGGAATCTATTGGATAAAAATGTCAAAATCAGCACATTCTGAACGCGACAGAGTAACTTTTCATCTTGCTTTTCGGAAACTGGAGGAATTGTTTTTTGAAACAATATTAATGCTTTATTTCAGGAGTTGGGCCATGAACACAATCCAGCAGAATGGCGATTGTTCATTGATTCGTGTAAGATAAGGCTGAAGGCAGTATTGCTCCATATTTGTAATGCTTATCCATTAGTGCCAGTGGCGTATACTGTTCACAAAAAAAGAAACATATGAGGTAATGCGTGACATATCGCAGTACATTGAATATAATACATTCAAGGGGTGAATCGGTGGAGACCTGAAAGCAATTGGAATTCTTACTGGCATGCAACAAGGGTATACCAAATTTTGTTGTTTTCTGTGTGATTGGGACAGCCGGGACCGAGTTAACCATTACATGCGGAAAATATGGCCACCACGACAGGAATATGTACCAGGAATCAAGAACGTATCACATCAACAACTTGTGAACCCTAAAGATGATTTTCTTCCCATATTAAACATCAAACTAGGTGCACTGCTTCCAAATCATGGGATGCCACATGTCCCTGAAATTACATTTTTTTGGATTCTCATTTTGACTTCTTTCCACAAACTTTAGGGGCTGTTAGTGATGAACATGGGGAACGGTTCCACCAAGACATTGCATGCAACATTTGAAAAGCGGTTCAGTGGACGATGGAACAGCAGTATGCTTGCTGAATATTGCTGGTCTATCAACAGATAGACTCCTTCACATAGATACAAGAGAAGAAGATCACAATTATCATTTCCGTAGAAGTTTGTACTTTCTTTGGTTTGCATACGTAAAATGCCTGTCTAATGTCTGTGCAACAAAATATAATGTGGCTGTACAATAAAAATGGTATGTCTTGGGAGAAAACTGACTTCACATATCGATTTAGTACCTTTAACTTATTTAAACTCACATGTTTTCAACCAAAGGACATTTTCGTAGACATTTTTTTAGTCTTTTGTTTGTATACGTTGATTTACCTGTCTAATGTCTGTGTAACAAAATGTCATGTGACTGTACAATAAAAATGGTACGTGTTAGGAGAAATCGGATTTTACATATCGATTCAGCACCTCCAATTTAGTCCAAATCACCTGTTTTCGACTAAAGGACAGAACATGACCTCAAATTTGTTGTACAGTGTTATTGAGCAAAATCCCAGAATGAAGTGGAGAGAAATATGGAATAATATTCAGGCTCACCATCTTACATCACGAATCCGATCAGCATGGTATATAATTGTCCACCAAAAATTAATCACTGGAGAGAGACTCTATGATCTTAAATTAATAAATACGCCAATGTGTGCCAAATGTAATGTATCTGATAGTTTAGTCCATAGACTGAGTGAATGCCAAATAATAGAAACATCATGGCTTTATATAAGGAAACTTGTGAGTACTATTTGTCGAACATCAGTGTATAACATCTCTGTAGATATTATTTTATATCCAGCTTTTGAATATTACCCAAAAACAAAACGTAAAAGTGTACAATGGCTCCTAGGACACTATGCCTATTTCCTATCGACATATCGGCAACCAGATTTTAATATACAATTTGTAAATTACCTCCATCAAGAATACCACAGGATACCTGACTGTAAAAGAAATAGATTGTATGCTAATTTTCTTACTGTAATGTTTACTTGCCCAATAAGTTGAAATGTAAATTGCAAATGTAATAAAAAAAAAAGTGGTTAGCACATCTCGCTGCGACGCCAAGGGTCCCGGGTTCGAATCCCGGTCGGGCTTGGTTGTTTGTGAATGTCCATTCATTAATTTCATCATTTCATCACTCATCCCCATCTTTGCAAATTAGCCAAGAGGCACAAAACGCGAAGTAAAATAAACTAAATCAATCAATCAATCTTATTTGTCACTATTCAGTTACTAATTGTAATTCGATCGAACGGTATGCTGTATTGTATTTATATTTAATTAATCGATTACGACGACAGAGGTAATATTACTTAATGAGAAAACGAGGGAGCAAGTTACTCTTTTTAATGTGTCACTTTGTACAGTGACTATTGCATGAACAAGTAACTGTACGTTACTTTTACTAATTCATGAACTGCAAGACGGTTCTTCATTTTTACTGATCACAGAAAATTAGGACTGTTTTGTATTAACTTGTTACTAGGGCTGAGCCGATACCACTTTGAACCGATACCGATACTTTTACCGATACCGATACTCTTACCAATACTCTTACCGATACCCTTACTATACCGATGCCGATACTCTTACCGATACCGATACTCTTACCGATGCCGATACTCTTACCGATACCCTTACCGATACCGATGCCGATACTCTTACCGATACCGATACTCTTACCGATACTCTTACCGATACCGATACTCTTACCGATACCGATACTTGTAAATTGCAAAAAATAAAATTTGTTCGAAATATTGATCAATGTTGGTGTGTAAATATTATTTTCCCAATTATATACATCAATTTGCCAAGGAATTTTCTTTGGAATAGTCAAGAGTTACGTCAGAATATCAAAATAGGTGTTATGTAATCAAAAAATACAGTTGCTCGTGCAAACTTTGTGCAAAATAAAAATAAACTTTTAATTTGCATAAATTCCAAGATGATTAAGATAAATTGTCACGCGGCATTTTTGTAGACCCTATGAAAAACCAATATCCAGGAAAGGTATCGGCTGGTATGGGTAGATGAATTCGAACCGATACTTTCCAATACCGATACCACTAGTATCGGCCGGCCTCGGTATCGGCTCAGCTCTACTTGTTATAAGTCTCATATGTTTAAATAAGAAAATATAGATGGGGGATAATTCAAAGTGAGCCATTATACTTGGAAAGTTGTGTCATTTGGTCATGCACATGAAAAAAATATTTACTTGTTCTTCGAACAAAATGATAATGTAAACAAAATTGGAGTGGTCGTAATTGATGGGGTCGGGAAGAATCCCCTTCCTGGATAATGTTTCCCCTCTCGGGTTTTATGTATTAACATTAGGAGATAATATGTGCGTGATATCCTGATAATTTGAAAAATATTGAAATTTTAAAAACTTTGTGAATTACAACACTGATACTTATCAATATATATTTCGGCTATAAATTCAAAATCAGAAACAAATATTAATGTGGGCTATTTTCTACAAAACACCGTGTATATTTAATATTTATAATTGCGTTTTTTCCCAGTTCTGCTAAAGGTAATATTTCCAGTGTTAATCTTCTTCTTATATTAAAAAATCCTTTAATTTACTAAGGCGGTTATTTAGTCTAACGAAACAACCACTTACCACAAAGTGCAACCCGAATCTTTCCAATGTTTTTATTGGTTATTTTGAAAGACCACCGCTACTTTCAAATGCTTAGATCACTACATCATCCGCATACGTAGTGTCCTTCCGTATTGCTTGCTTTATGCAACAATAACAAGATGACGATGCAATAATAGGCTACACTTGAGCACATAAGATAACATTCTTACACATGACATACCATTCGGTATGCGAATACTTGGTTATATAATCATTCCGGCTTCTTTGTTGTGAGATACAAGTGCTTTAATGACCCTCCATTACAAAATAATTACTTACAAGTATGAAATTACTTATTGCAAAAAAAACAAAAAAAAACTAGAAAGCTGTTTGAGGATGGTGCTGTTATAATATAGTACGAAGTAATTGTTGCTTCATGATCATGGGGGGTAAATTACGTATAACTTCTACCACTTCTCTGGTAGACCCAGCGCCTGAATTGCAAAATTTTAACGGGGGGGGAGGGTGTTTGGGTGAGCCTTGGGGTTAGCTTGGGGAATGATTCGTGAAAATCTTGTTAGCTTGGCGAATTTTATCTCCCGATACCCCCCCCCCCCCATCACTTCGATCACTGGGTAGTGGTTAATGTTGCCGGTTTGGAATCAACGGTGTTCTCGTTGAATTCTGAATGGGGCACATATAAGTTTTTATGATTAGTGATTGAGTTCCACTTTCGTGTGCACTGAAATGTACCCTCAATTTGTCTGAACAGAATATTAACAGGTTGTCCTAGTAAGAAGAAAAAAATGATCACATGACTCGCTTTTTGATCCCTTAGCCGCCATATTGGATTCAAAATGGCGGAATTCATATTTTTAAATCGCTCATTTCTCGGCTATTTCTCAATCGATTTAAATTTGTCTTTTTTTGCTTGAATGGTATAAATAAGACCTTCAATTGTTATTCTTGTCATATTTTCGTTAAAATCAACGGTAATCCTAGAAAATTGAAAAAATAAAAATTATGTAGAAAATTTACAGTAATGTAGCTATTGTATGCTCTATGGGAGAAAATTTACCTGTTATGTAAGGTTCTTAGGTCAGATAAATCATTTTTGTCTGAATTTACACTGGGGAAGGGGGAGGAGGGCGTTTATAGTGCAGGGAATTTTTCCTTGTGAAGCCGCTATACATATCGTTTACGGCGTGTTCATTTTTGAACTCGACACCCACACACTTTCCACACCTTTCCGCTAGTATTGCGATGGAAATGGAGTTGCAAAAGACCCCGTCGGGCTAATATTTACATTGTACAGTTGCATAGTTTACTATTCAATACATCTTACATAACTGCTGATTGAAGAAATCGTTTTCAGGTGTGTCGGGGTGGATTTGATACTCGGTAAAAGGCTTCGATTGAGAGTTCCCTTCGAAGAAGCCCAAGGTTTATTTGTCACATATTGTGTTTCAGTGTTAGCATGCGCCAACAGACCAAACAAGCTGACATTGTTATGTAATGGACACTCCAAAAGTTCTCAATTCTCCTCTAAGGTCGCCTATTTTTCGCCAGCCTGCATGGCGGAGTGGTTAGCGTAGAGACTCGATCAAGAGAGAAGGGCGGGCGTCACATTGTGTGTGTTCATTTACTTGTGCAATTTACAATTTAACCAGACCGTTGCGACGAACGAAAACAAGTCCTCTGCGGAAGTAGTGACTCGAGAGGGCTTGACCAATGAACACGTCAGGGAGGGAAAGTGAGTGAGGGAAACCAGACGTTTGCAGCAGCGCGCGCTGCTTCGCTCCGCCCACTAGCTCTCTCCCCTTCTCTTCCTTTATGCGCGGCCTTGCCCCGCAGCTTCCCGAGAGACTGTAAAGAGATATAAGGCGAATTTAAATAACGAAAACACAAATACTGTTTCTTTCTTCCAAAAATTAGTGCCATCTACCACAAATATGTGTATCCAAAGGTACCATCCTTCATCATTTAAAACTTTTGGCTAATCGCGACAAGGGTGATAGATTTCCTCTACCGCCTTACAGGAATTAACAATCTCTGCTCTCTTCTTCTTCTTCCTCCATTGACGTTACAACTCTTTAAAAGTTTTAGTTTTCTCAACAAAGCCATTCAACAAGCTCTATTCACAGTACATTTTACAAATATCTCGTTTCTCTAAACAGCTACTACTATACATATTGGTCCATCGCATGTCCTTTAAGTCTAGCTAGATTATATCCCTTCCAAATACCTCCTCAGCCATTGTTCGTCACTGAATTCCATCTGCAAGATTGTTCTTATTCTTGTTGCATTTACATTTTATTCTGCAGGTTTGTCTCTCTCGTCAGAAGTTTGTATACATTGGGACAATTAGAGTGATGCAGGCAGAGAATTTCGCTCGAGCACCAAATAGTTCACACGGACGACGCTAGATAGCCTACGGAATTGAGAGCGTTCGAGCGGTATACGCTCGAAGCCCAAAAGTACACGAATAACCTTAATTTGTCTGTGGTAGTGGGTTCGTGAGGTGAAAGGCGCAGTGAAATTGAAACTTAAGTGAACAAAGTCATCATCTTCACGTTAAACTGCATTTTAATATATCTTACCAATACAGATATATGAAAATGAAACGGATGATTATGGGCTGAAACTGTCACGACTGAAAATTTATACACAATATGTATCTACGATTATTGTCACATTGAAACCATATTCCATTGTAAACGCTCGACGGTGTCAGACTCGAACGAATATGATCGAGCGAAAGTGTAGTACTGTAGAGTCAATGCATCCAGAGATAACTGTTCAACAGTGGAAGACGCACGTAGCTCAAGTGGACGAATCCACACGAGAGAGGAAAAGTGGGTAGAGACACATATGTGAAACTACACTATGAGTTTCAGATCAGCAGTTTTGTTTGTATGCATTCACTTGTTAATCATCGCTAGTTTTGTACTACAGACATGATATTGTGCTTGATAATTCAAAGTTCTGTCAGCAGCAGATGACTTTCACGGAACCTGCCTCACTGCCTTCACCCCTATTTGCCACTGAACTCGTTCAGTTAGCTCATGCGCATTAATGTCGATTGTCTTGATTGACGCAAACGGACTGTACCTGCTAAACGAATAATTGCTTTAGAGTCAATGAAACCAGTATGACAGAATTTTCTTTCAGACAACATAGGCTATCCAGTATATCCAAAATTAAGGGAAACTGACAGAAAAACTATAATTAAATAAGAATTAATTTACATAATGAATATTGACGAGAAGTCGTTAGCCCACCACTGAACAGAATAAACATTATAATCATTGCTTCAGTCAAGTCTTCGACTGCGTGTGAAAGTACTTGTACGATAGTGTACTACAAAGAACTCTCCTGAACGAGCTATACAAGAGTACAGAAACTGTATTTACATATATTCAATATACGTTGGGCAATGTCATTCACGACACACCTTTCCTCGCATGTACCTGTGTTTGGAATCAGCTGGCACAACACTTCTGAATGGTTATAGACTCGATTCCGACTTTGTCACTCATTCTCAATGCAAAGACGTTAGTCAATGTCCGCCTTCACTGATAAAAAGAAGTCACTGTTCAATATAATTATGCCAACGCCCTGCTTAAGGCAAAACATGATTTCGCTACTGAATTTTATGAAACGTATTGATGGTAATAGAGAGCTTGTACACAGTCCAGTACAGTTTCATGACAGGTTATGCGCGTATGAAGTTCCAGTTGTTTGTACAACTTTGTACTGCTTGGAGATACATGCCAACAGCGCCAAACCTGACTTGTCTAACCTACTCACATGTGCATCTACTAGCAGAAATAAACATTTGAATAGGTTAGGCAGGTTTAGTTTTCCATATTTCTGTTTTTACATCATACGTTAGTAGGTTAGGCAGGTCATGTTCGCTAGCCGCTTGTATTTTTAACTTGCCTCTTCTATTTGTTAGATATTGTATGTCTGTCTATGGTCCTTGGTATACTAGCTCCGTCGCCATCGCCAACATACCCGCCTGCATTTCTTATCAGCTGTTTTAATCGAGATGATGACGTCACGTGGAATCTTGCAATCTGGTAAGTTTTCAATTTGACTGAGGCTAAATGAATCTATTTTATGCACCAGAAACACACAGACTGTTTCACTGAAGTATGTTTTTTGGCCCTTGCCAAGAATCAGGTTCACAATTGGATGTTCTGTTTGTAAAAGGAACGCCAAAGTGCATCATGGGATGCAGGTGAGTATTTCTTTCTAAGTAAATCAGTACTTCAAATGCATCACTTGATTTTTTTTAAGTACCTTCCTGCATATTTCTCGATGATGGACTTAAATATTTGGCCTGAGCTACAGACTTAATGCATTTTTTTTGTTTCAACTTAAGCATTTACTTCTCTGCTTGCATCTGCGCACTGTTCGAACGGAGAACCGATTGCCTGCATTGATTACTTTTATTTTTCCTTTCGCGAATTCTGTTAGCACTAACATGTTTGACAAATTGGGTTGTTTTGACCAATAGTTTGTGACACAGAAGTCTTCAGAAGACGAAGAATTACATGTGAAGATCGACTGTATTTATGTAGATCTTGTTTTGTCATTGAATTTTGTTGTTTATGAGGTCTTCTGAACCATCTGTCGATTCCAGAATTTCACCACATTTCAAAAATTTGTTTATATATCTAACATATTTAGCGACTCACATTCGAATTGTTATGTTATTTGATATTCCCCGTAGCGAAAACGAATAATATAATTATACTTCTGAGGAATCAGAAATGCTAGGTTCTGTTGATATAACGGTCTATAGATGGCCAACAAAATTAAAATTGACATATCTGAAGAGATGGACATTTGAAGAACAGAATGCATATGCTAGAAGATAGTTTGGTTAATTTTCCATAAAGATTGCAATTACAACATATGTTACTAAATTCCTAACTACACAACATTGTACTAATTTTAGTTACAATTGTCTCAGTGCACAAGTCAACGCTTTTATTTATTTCCTTGAAACCAAAAGAAGGTTAGAAATTAACACATTTTTCTTTTGTTCAGCTTTTTTGACGTTTCTATCGTGCAGGAACTCTTATTAAAACTTAATATCACGACGTTAACAAAGACAGAAAGAAAGTTAAATATCCTCTTATGATGAATTTCACAGAAAAATAATTGAAAATAAAATTATATGCAAAACCGACGGAGAAACGTGTATTTTCCTTCGGTTCTCAAAGATCTTACTTGTCTTTCCAGAGAGTTGAAAAATATCTCTACATTTAATTCCTAGAGGATATGAAACTGAATTTAGTCTCAAGAGCTATTAATGATAACATTACTTCAAAGAAAAGATACGAAGGTTTTCCAAAATACATGTAAAAATGTGTACAAGAAATAACATTGTCACATCGGAAATATTTTTCCTATTCCTGTTGAAATTAATTCAGTTTGCCTGCTATCCATTTAGAATACAGAAACACGAATGTTTCAAGTGTAATATTTTAAGTCTCCTTGATGCGGCGGGGCTAAATTATAAAGTGTCCCCTTCACCTTTGTACTGTATACCAATGATATGTGGTCATATTCTATGCTGGATGCCCGGTCGACAAGTACTCCCTTTTACCCCTCCCCTCGAGAAAACAAAGAGATAAAATAAACGCCATTTTAAGCCCAAATTAACATTTTTCGTTGGATGTGGATATACGAGGGTCACTATTTATATTTTGAGCCTAACAATGAAAAAACAGGAATTTGGCATTGAAAACTGCTTTATTGTTTTTCGAAGTATTCTCCTTTATGGTCAATACACTTTTGCATTCGTTCGAACCATTTGTCAAAGCAGTTTTTCCAATCTTCTTGAGACACCTCCATAATATGGTTTTTGAACGCATCAACGGCGTCTTCCGCCGACGAAAATCGTTGTCCACGGAATTTATTCTTGACATTCGGGAACAAGAAGAAGTCATTGGGTGCAAAATCAGGACTGTACGGCGGATGACCCATCAATTCGATTTTTTGACTGTTCACAAAGTCGGTTGTTAGACGAGATGTGCGACAGCTGGCATTCTCTTGATGAAGAATGATCAGACGGCGTTTGTTTGTTTTCCGTATTTGACCGAAGACCTCTGGCAAACAAATTGTTGTGTACCATTCAGAGTTGACCGTTCTACGTTCCTCTAAAGGCACAGTTGCCACATGACCAGTTTTCCCGAAAAAACAGGCGACCATTTGTTTCGATGTGCTTCGAGCGCGAACAACTTTTGTTTGATTGGGTTCATCTTGAAACACCCATACAGTCGACTGCTGTTTACGTTCCGGCTCGTATGCATATATCCATGATTCGTCACCTGTTACAATCTTATATACGTCTTTTGAAGCACCACGATTGTATTTATTGAGCATTTGTTTGCACCAATTGACGCGAGCGTCTTTTTGAGTTTTTGTCAAATTGTGTGGGATCCAACGAGAACATACCTTTCTCACAGCTAAATGATCATGTAATATTTTATATATGCTGGTGGAACTAATGCCTATGGTTGCCTCAATCTCACAGTATGTCACATGACGATCTTGCAGTATTAGGTTTTGCACAGCATCAATGTTTTCTTGAACAACAACTGATTTTGGACGACCTTCGCGAATCTCGTCGGTGAGCGAATGGTGGCCACGATTAATCGTTATAGCAGCGTTTCACAGTGGCAAAGGATGGGGCTTCATCGTCAAATGTGGAAGTAAGTTGATCGATGCACTCTTGTCTTGATAATCCACGTCGAAAATCGTAAAAAAATCATCGCACGAAAATGTTCACGAGTTAATTCCATTTTATTGTTGTCGCGCAATCTCCAAGGCAACATAAACAACACAAATGAAGCTATTGACAAAACTTTTGAAGTACGTTATGGTCAATAATGCCAGACGATTTCGTTCAAACGTCAAATCGCGCCTAACTTCAATCAGTGTTGCCAAGGCTCAAAATATAAATAGTGACCCTCGTATTACACTTTAGTACCCCCTCCCCGCTTTTGCCACCCTGAATTTCGTATCTAAATTCATTTGTAAGAATACCTATTCCCTTTGGAGGAGAGTTTAATGCATATTATTGTTATAAGTATTGTCAATAATAAAAATAATAAGCCGTTAAGTAATAACTGCATAGTGAATGATTTATTTTCTGACAAAAAAATACATTTTCCAAGCGTTCACTATCACGCTGGTATTTTACATTGACGTTTTCTTTCTTTAATTTCCCAGGAAATTCTTATTACATTTTCCAGTGCATATATCATGCCATGAAAGAAAACAGAAAATAATTAAAAATTGCAGGAAGATTTGGTGAGCAAATTGAATAACCTTTATCTGTTTATGTGCTTATAATGTATTGTGCTACAAGTATGATCAAAGCATATTCGAGGTTTTCGAAATTTTCGGCGAATTTGATAAAACGAACTTAGTTGACATTGAAAAAGCAAATACGTTTGATATGGGATGTACTCATTAGACGACATAGTAGAATGTTGTAAGCATTTTAAGATAATTAGTATTTATATCGTGCATTACAATATTAACAGAGACTTGCAAACAGTTAAATATCCTCTATTGATAACTTTCACACAAAATTAATTGAAAAGAAAAACATATTCTAAACCGACAGAAACGTGAATATACCTCCATAAATTATATATATAAATTATTGTTGAATAAGACGAAAAAATTCTTACTGACATTGGTTTCATACGTTTAGGTGTTTTATTATATTTGGCATTACCAAGATTGTATTTTATTTTTAGTAATAATAACTGAATAGTGCTCAGCGGTGAACGATGAGACTCGCTGAAGTACACAGACTCCTCTCAGGTACAGGGGTAGTGTTAGGCAAATATAATACTTCACAGCACAGAGGAATAAAACCACTTTACTGCCGTAGATGAAATGAAAGGAATTTTATCTATTTCTTACAATTATTATGCAAATATACTTATAAATGTGAGGATTTTCCTTTAACGAAGTACGACGCAACTATAACACATAACCTCAATGCGTGGCTATCGGCGTACCTATGGTCGCATAGGCCTAGCTTGCGCCCCGTACTACCACACCAAGAGGTATGTACAACACCGAGCAGTTATTTTGAGTTTAGATTCTATCGACGATCTGCGGCGAATGTGTGATAATTTCTTGCACGAAATCCTCGCTTTTATACCATTCCAAGGTCACAGATCAAATACAGATGAATCACTTGCTAATTACAAATAGATGCTACAAACAAAACTGACATCTACACAAGTTTAGATTCCAAATTCACACTATGCATTTTCTCAAATATAAAGATAGATTGAATTACTCATAATACATCATAAAATACAATAAATATTAAACAAGAGATATGCATTGCAAACAAGGTGCAATTTACATATAATAACACAAATAGTTACGCTTTCTTTAACAAAAGAATATATCAGTGACATACTTTTAAGTGATGACGTCACAAAAATATGAATCATATCAGGTTTGTAGCGTCGAGAAAGAACTGCGCGGAAATTTATAAGAAAGTTTTTGTTAATTTGAATAAAGTATCGCTGTGATTCCGGAGGAAATGTAACTGTTGAAGCCTGGCTGCGACTCCTGCCATCTTTCTGTAGTCCTTTCTGACCCATCTCCATATCAAAATTATGTTAGTGGTATAAAGAAATATCACAGTGCTGGGCTAAATCATGACTGTATGGAGGGTGTGGAACCATTCCAATGTTTCTTTCGGCCTATAAGCTATTGACTTTCTGTATCATGTGAAGATTAGTCTTTCAATGGTGGAATTTCCAACCATATTGGCTCAAATGTGAACACTTCTCATGGATACGTGAGATCAACAGTAATGTTTGGCGGTACGATATTCTTAGTAATGAAACAGATTACACAATAAGTTCATTAACGATTCACTCTTTCGCGAATTTATTTGAACCGCAATGATGATGCATCAAACATTCACTAAGTTTCTTTCGGTTTATTTGAATTCGCTTTTCTGCCACTTTTGGCTTATCACGAAAGTAAGAGTGAATGGTGATAAGATGAAATGGGTGAAAAGACAACCGCAAACATACAGCATCCAAGGCAAGTTCCACAGAGGATTATACTGGCCGTGAGTCTAGTCGCCAAAGCCTCGTTAGTCTTCCACAATGTAGTCCTGGGCGTACTACATGGAACTTAGGTTGCCATTCGGGTATCTTTAGAAAGGGTCGCCCCGTACACTCCAATAATTGAGATCAATGAGAAATTTTGACACCGAAAATACCCCTCACAGGATTGATGGAAGTACATGACAGATTATATATAATATGCTGACGAAGCACTTAATACAATATACATAAAATGGACACTGTCTTTTCATGGTACTAAAACAATATGATATGTCTTTATTTTCATTTTCCTATACCTAGTGCAGTAATATTGTAAAAATACATTATGTGATGTATTCAAATCTAAATTTATTTTATAAAATTATTTATTTCCTGAAATTCTTCGACTGTACATTCCAACAGGTAAAAGTTACTGTTGATAATTTTACTTCTATGGCTGTTACTAGCAAACTAGTTACTTCCAAACACAGACACACAGTTTTAAGGTGCTATCCTGAAAACTGCAGCCCATAGGACACCGATAGGAAAGAGCCACCGTCACTTCCGCGAGGACGCTGTTGCTGCCTACTCCCCCAAGAAGACGGAAGCTGCACCTCAAGGACGCCCGCTGGGCAAAGAAGAAAAATGGTGTTCCAGAGGAACCGTAACACTTTCCCTGGCGAGGAACGGGATTAAATGATCCCTGACAGCGCCAGGTCATCGGTGATGATTCCTCACCGTCCTTTCACTTTTCCTCCTTGCTTTCCAAACGCCACCTAGGAACGACACGTGCTTTACAGTAGAATATGATAAAGGTTGCTTTGACATGCTATGCTCGTTGTGGTATTAACCAACCTCAGCCAGGGCCGGGCCGGAAGGGGGGGGGGAGGCTGAGCCACACCTGGCATTGCCGTCACCCCCTCTGAAGTTTGGTAAAGCTAGTTTGTAAAAGTTGTTTGCAGTGACGAATGAAAATTAGACAGCAGATATTTATTATTTTGCTCAAAAATTGATAAAGATAAATTCACAAAATAATAAATAATAATAAAAAAACACATCGTTCATCTGATTTACGAGCCGGTCAAAGTAAGGAGAAGGAATTAGAATATTATCTCGGTCTCAACTATGCGTGGGAAGAAGGGGTTTGTTCAAGATATTGTAAATGAACTGTTTGTATTTGAACGACATTTCTACATTTTCTGTGTCCTATGTTAATTAACTCCCCACACACATATAATTTACCTTCATGTAATACTGTTAAACTTTTGAAAATAAACTTGCTTTATAAAGCTTCCCCCACCCCTTCCTCATAACTATAAGTCCCTGGAGATCAATTCTGGCTACGGGCCTGACCTCAGATCGTAAACGGGTTAAAAATCCATTTGGGGACATGTGGACGCCTTTGCAGTCGTTTCCGAGTGCTTGAATGCTTGAATAGAAAAAGGTTTAGTTACCTGTCGAAGTACAATATGAGCTGAAGCTCCTTTATGGATTTCAAGTAAACGGTTCACGGAAACAAAACGCCGCAGAACCTGCCAGTTGTTTAGACATGCTACAATATCAAATACCCAGGCGTGGGTGGAAGGAAATACACCGGAGCGGACAGGAACGGTGTTCCGGTTCGTGAATATTGAAACCTTCCCGTTCCCCTTCGTCAGAAATGTCAACGGACGGTTCCGGTTTCTTTAAATATATGAGATATTTCACTACATTTTCCTTTTCAGTGTGAACTGAATTGTTACTACTTTAACAGCATGAGCACAGTAACCCGTCCCCGTGGCAGAGTGGTTAGCAGATCGCGCTACGACGCCAGGGATCCCGGGTTCGTATCCCGGGCTGGCATGGGTCTTCGTAAATGTCCATTCATCAGTTTGACTATATCATTACTCATCTTCGCAATTAGCCAAAGGTGGTAAAAAAGCAAAGTAAAATAAACTGAATAATAAAAAAAAATACTAAAATACATATTATAGCATTCACAAGCTACATTTATTTTTTTAAAAAAATCCTCGTAACAATATCCGTCTGTTTACATTTTAAAATGGGAAGAAAAGTCCAGAGGATTCGCATCCAATGTATGTTCATGTAAAACTTGTAACATTAGCTATCATTTCGTCACGTCACTTCGCTAGTTGTCAATCTCGACGCTGTATCAATGAGAGAAAAGGAGATAGACATATCATGTTGACGAAAAGTAAAGCGTTCCATTTCTAGCGCTGTCGTTGAATTTTCAGCCCTAACCTAACGAATGGAGCGTGGGGTGATGCAGTCAGCTGCTTACTGTGTGATTCTGCCCCTGCGTTGCTAAAATGTGAGGCATTCTTCAACACATTGTGGATATTACCTGTATTCTGTGCCCTTTGTAAAGTCCGCGCGTTCATTATATCCCCAGCGGTTAACTAAGGGAGCGGTGCTCTTTGTTAAAAGAAACACCCAAGCGGGCGGTTTTCTCTTGAAGAAACTGGAGTAGGAAAGCGATGTTGTCAAATTGAAGGAAAGGGTAAAGAAAAAGAAAGAGAAACAAACAAATTAAAGAAGATGTAAAGAGAAAAGAAATACAGATAAAGATTAAAAAGGACAATATTAATAAAGATAGGAAAGAGGCATATTATAAATCCTCATATTTACTACTCGAATAATATATTATTCAGAATATACATATATAGTTAACTTACCTTCACTCATCGTCATCGCTGTCTCCCACGTGAATCACGAATCTCTCCTGGTTACTATCCGTGTCGTGGTCAATATATTTTCTCTCAATTTTGATGCTGTGTTGAATACAGGACAACCAAAGCTGGGCATCAATTGTCTCTGTTCCATCACGCAACAGCTGGCATACACTGGCACTTAGAGTAGGAGATACATTGTTTTTCCTCACATATGATTTTAACTTGGCCCACACCAGTTCTATGGGATTAAACATGCAATGGTAGGGAGGGAGTCGCAACACTTCATGTCCACGTGAGGCTGCAAGCTCATCCACTACGTACTTTTTAGTAATGTTTGCCGATTTAATTATTTCTAATAAAAGGGCTTTTATATGAACAGGTTTCGGTACTGGAATGTCGTGCCTCTCCATGAAGGAAATAATATCCTGCAGTTTTGTGTTCATAGTTGGGATTTTCACCAGCAACCTCGAGTGATAACTTGCATTATCGCAAATTATGATACACTTCTTATCACTTGGCAAATTTGGCAGCAGATTATTGGTAAACCAATTTTCAAACACTTGTCCTGTCATTTCGTCGTGACTATCAGCTTTACAATCTCCAATGTTCTTAGCGGAAAGATACAAACAATTTGGGACCCACCCCTCACTGCTCCCAGCATGGAGCACCATGATGCGTTTTCCTCGTGCTGACGGCGACTTCAAAATACAGTTGCAAGTACCATCGTCCCACCCTTTTTTGAAGGTAACGATACCGCCAAGCAACAATTCTTGTCGACTCCATTATTGCATTTCTTTTCTTCAGCTGACGAAAAGAAAAACAAAGTTTCTTCAGAAGCTCTCGAAGCGTCGTTTGTTTGTAAGGGAAGTCTGATATTAGTTTCAGTTGCGTTAATAATTCACAGACACTTGGTGCGCGTCCTTTAGAAAAAAAATTGTAAATCTCTCTCCTAACAAAATCGCAAACAAACTCGTCCACTTTATGATTTTTTTATTTTTATTACCAGGCTTCTTTGGTGTAACTGGGCCTCTTTCTGTGATCTTTCGCACTGTTTTCCTGTCTAATTTAAAAATATTTGCTGTCTCCGATATTGGCATGCTAATAACAAAACCAAAATCTAATATAAAAACTAAAAGCACAACACTATAACAAAGCAACAACGCAGCACCATAACACAACAAAGAAATAACACATCACAACTAGTTAAGAAAATCAACCCCGCACGTGGTTATGGTGCAAAAATAACGAGAGGCTCACGCACCCGCCAGCTCCGCCTTGCAACTACAAGAAATGTAAAGAAAATGTGGCAACAACGTCTGGGTGCACGCGCTTATCGGAAGCGGTCTGGCTATTGTTGGCTATTGTTTCCAGTGTTAAGTTTTATCAAAGGGTTGCCGATGGGGATATAATGAACGCGCGGACTTTATAGTAGAGTAGAGAAGTAATATTTAACATTGTTGAATTTTTTGGCAACGAAGCTTGGGAGGAGAGTGGCAGAGAAGGGACGCTAAATATTAAATATCAATATCAAATCAAGTAGGACATATCATTTCATGAAACTTTGTTTGTACTACTACATGAATATTCTCGTCCTAAGCCGCGTTTACAGCGAATGTTACCAACAAACCAGTGGCGTATACTGAGTCCAAAATCTGGGCTATCACTATGTCGCGTGGTCCTAGGCTATGAATAGGAATACGTTTACCAACTCCTAAGAAATCAGATTTCCAACTCATAAGAAATCAGGTTGCCAACTCATAGGAAATCAGGTTGCCAACTCATAGGAAATCAGGTTGCCAACTCTAGGAAATCAGGTTGCCAACTCATAGGAAATCAGGTTGCCAACTCATAGGAATTCTGGTTACCAACTCTCAAGAAATCAGGTTGCCAACTCCAGAATCACCATCATCATTTCACTGATATGAATAATTTTATTTACAATTTCTGATCGATTTTCCTCCTTATTTTATTCTCAAGACTTCAGTCTTCGCAGATAGCCTAGCTAGCTTAGAATATACGCTCCTGCAACACATGTTATTAACTTTTTGTTACCAACAGATAATAACAGATGTTAGCAACAAATGTTGGTAACCAGAACACTAGTTTGACTTTATTTTTGTTAATAACTTTTGTTGGCTGCAAAATGTCGAGTGTGGAGGAAGTTGTACTCGCTGCGGCAACATATGTCATTTTGGTGCAAGAGAGAAGAGCAAGGAGATTCTGGGAGAGACCTTCACTCCGGGCAAGAGCTAATTATTGCGGAAGTGACCTCTTGTTTTTTGTCTTATAAATTGTGGATAAGTTTGGTCCCAAATGACAGGCTTCACGAGGAAGAATTCAACTAACATAAGTTCAGCACTTGATCCTTTGACCACGCCATCTCACTCAAAAGATTTTCTATGATAAATAAATTACAAAACAAAACACACCTTGTACCGACGGATGCTATCGCACTCGCTGGCTGGCTGTCACTGGCGTGATGTTGGCGGGAGGGGAAGCGGGGGAAATGTAGCTAACATCGAAATGGCTCTGTTAACATGTGTTGGTAACAAATGTTGCTAACATTCTTTGATCTTTACCGACATCTTGTGGCTAACAAAATTTATGTTGCCAACACGGGAAATCTGTTGCTAACATGAGAAGTGTTGATAACAAATTCACGAGCGTATTTCGAAATGTTACCAACCGGTGTGAACGCGGCTTTAGCTTAGTACTGCTTACTGCTTGTGGAGCAAGAATAATTCCTTTCAGAGGCGTGGATGCAAGTCACAGATTTCTGATGTGACGTCAGTGAGCAAGATTGAGTCCATACAAACTGGTCACGTAATTTTTTCCGCTTTCGGTAGCATTGGATTTTACATCGGAAGGGGCATCTTCACAGCAGTTATGAAACCAAAAAAATGACGTGTATCGTACGTACATCAATATAAAGACGAAATTTCGGAGAATACGTATATACATTACACATACCTTGGTGAGAATAAGGTAAAAGTTGCTTGACACAGTCAGATATAGCTATACAGGTTAAATCTTTCTTGGTGTACTGTCTTTTCCCGTTTTTTCTGTTTAAAAGCTATCAGACTCTCTTCATGTACCCAATTCCACGTAAATACATGCTAACTTTCGGTCAAGGCCTTAAACTGCGGGTGCAAGTCCAGCCAGTTTTGTGAAAGGTGACCTAGAATTTGCAGGCCGCACCTTCAGTGTCATTGGTGTGCGCACGGGCTGGAAGAGGGGGCAGTTGCCCCCCCCCCCCCGTTGAAGAAATTTAGTGTATAGCAATCTTATCACCAGGGGTGCTTTATATCATCTGTAATTGGATTTTCCAACGTCCTTCTCTAGCACATTTCTTGTTTTTAACACTCCCAGGCACTTTATTCGTTATTTATGTTACCACTATAAGTTTGCAGAATAAATTGCACATACATTGGAACAGCAACAGTGATTGGGTACCAAAACTGGGGGAGCAAGTAGTGCGGGGGCAAGAAGTGGGGGAGCAACTGCACCCCACGTCCCCCTAAGTAGCGCCACTGTTGGAAATGAATAAATTATGTGTAGTTGTCTTGAATCTGCTGTACAAAACCATGTTTATATGCAAATTAGTGTCTGAACCACAGAGAGGGGATATAGAGGAAGGTGCGGAGAAAACTGGTGCTAAGGAAGTTGGAATTCTTCTAAAACAGTGATTTTTCGGCATGTTGGGAGCCGCACACTATACACGCCCCTGTTTCGTACCCATCAATACAATATAACATTGAGATCAAATGAGGTTTGTCTTTCACGGACTTAATCAAAGTGTCAGAGTGTCTGCGCACGTTTATGTTCAGTGTTGCATTACTTTTTCTGCCTCACCCTATGTTCACAGTGTGTTTCGACTAACGGACATTCTGATGATGATGTGCTGGCTACATTGAATTAAGAAAATCGTGAGTGTACTGGTAGAGTTTGAGTATAGAATGTGTCCAAATGCCCAACGCTTGTCAGACCCAGGCACGTAGCCAGAGGCAGGTTCACGGGGCTGAAGCTTCCCCTGAAATCCTACAAATATCTGTAAATACCGTATAGTGGTACAGTAAAATCTCGTTAATCCGGACTAATGGGGGATAAGTTGACCGATTTAACTGAAATAACCTAAATGAACAGTAGAAAGTGCATTAAAACTCCGTTTATAGCAACAAAACACGTTTATTATGGTGTATTTAAAGGACATAGGCCTAAATACACTATACAGTACAGTACAAAATCTGCGGGAAACAGAATTTCATCAGTCGTTGACTGCCTTTTCTCTGGGAAGTTTTCTTGTTGACTTCTAGCCACATTTAAAGCTTTGCATTCTGTGGTTTTATTATATATATATGCCTTTTGCCTGTCCGGATTAAGCCAAGTCCGGCTTTTTGGGGTCCGAATTAACGAGGTTTTACCGTAATTATTTTACTTCCTTATCAGGATTAAACATATTGTATAATAAGTTGTTATTTACTGAGAAATTTATATTCAGGGCTTCAACGCCCTCCACTTTCTAGCTGCTGAGAAGAAATGAGCCCCCCCCGAAATAAAATGTTCACTTCTTCCGTCTAAGTACCACACCCAGTTTTCCCTTATTCCATCATACCTAGCTTTTCTTTCTCCGTCCCGATATCATACTTAATTTTATCTTAAACTCATCTTCAAACACATACTCAGCGTAATATTAAGTTATTTTAGTACATTCACACTGCACTGCACACCACAAGTTTTTAATAACCATTAACTCGCAAAAATAATGCAAGCATTTTGTTGCCATTGCGTCAGTGTCATAGTCTAACATCAATATCACACCCAGCACCCATAAAAATGCTTAATTACAACAATGCTCCCACACAATGATTGTTCAAAGAACATTGCGTGAGCTTAATTGTAGTTGCGTGTGCAACAGAGCGTGGAAGTTCTTAGAATCAGCCACATAAACTGGAAGAAAAAGACAACAGAGGTCCCAGACCAAAAAAAGAACTGTTCTTGTTGTTAGGAAATTTTTGGAAAAGAGAAAAATTAAATTTGCACAGGCGTTTGATGGAATGCAAAAATTCAACATCAATATTGAATTATGCAAATAGATGCAAATGTGAACTTTAAGCACGCGCGTAAACTCAAGTGTGGCAGCAAACACGACAATGCACTCAACAAATGGAATAAATGTTGATAGAGGTCCGTTTCTTACACACCCATGAAACAGTAACTGGTAGACAGGCACCAATGCATTTTTTTTTTTTTTTGCAAATGTTTGCAGAGTAAATGGCAAAATTCCTTGAGGAATTTGCTTCAGCAGCATTGGTTGAATGTGTAAGGTTTTCGTCAGTGGCGTGCCGTGCCCGGGATTTTCGAAAAGAAGGGGTACGTGTACTTTTGTTAGTCAGCCTACATTTTGCCATATTTTTCTCCTTTAGTTTTTTTTTATTATTTTTTCTTTTTTTAGGAATACTGGGTCAAAGAGAGGGTTTTATCCACCTCCAACACCTCTTGGGCACGCCACCGGTTTCGTGCACAAACTATCTGACGCTGTTCCTCGTTTTAATGGTTTCAGATTTCAAGCCCTTTTATCTTAAAATTTTGGTCTAGTTCGAATATTGATTTGCATTGAGTGTTAAGTAACTATTAAAAGCAGTACTTTCCTGTTCAATGAAAACCTGAGAAAGCACCGATATGATTGGTTGTACGAAATTATGCTGTTCTTGGCCGGAAGACACTGGGTGAAAAAGAGGTGGTAAGTACACTAAACAATCTAATATTAATATGCTGACAATTATTGTCCTACATATATTTAAATGTATTTATTCTGAAAAGTTTCAAACATTCCTTCAGGTACGATGGTGACCACTTTACCCTTATGTGTTGTGTAGAGTGGGATACGTAAGAAGTACCACGCAAATTGTCAGTCACCATTTTTATTCACTTTCTTTTACTCAATGTCAGGTCCAAGAAGCATGTACAAGCTTTAAATTTCGCTGAAACCCATTCAAAATAAACAGAGGTGCGCGTTGATCGAGACTATTGATGCAAGTGCGCATGCGCTGACTGGACGAGTCCAGTGACAAGATAGGGATGACAGCTGCAAATGGAGCGATACGGGAACCAGGTTCCGTGAAAATCGTATGCTGCTGAAGCAGCATTGATGTTTCACACACACAACCATCGCAAATCACAAACACAACAATGCGAGCGATAATAAACAATACAACTGAGCGCATACAAACGAAACACTTGTCTGAAACCTACAACATTGTTTCGTTCATGTTACTGCCTACCTTCCCTATAGTGAGTAGATTCGTCCTCTCAAGCTAGTCTCGTCTTCCTCTGTCGGACAATATCGCCCATTACTTGGGACACATAAAGCTGAAATGCTCCATAACCCTAAATGCGACGTAGAAACCAATGCCTACTTTCTACCATCAAAGGAATACACATATAAAGTTGCCGACTCTTCGTAACACGATGGAGAACTTTCACTGCACCGGGTTAAGAGCATCGCAGTATTAAAATGTGGGTCTGTAAGGTTATGGACAATCCTTTGAAGACACACTCTTAAACTTAGTGTCTAATGGATTCCAGGATGCATTTTTCCATTTGCGAAACTTGTGCAAAAGGAGAAGGTGCTTGTATTAAAATAAAAGAAACCAGAATAAAATAATATGGGTAAAGGGTGTCGGGAAAAATGCGCCCGGGAAAATTGAGCTCTCGCAATAAAAGTGGGAAAAATGCGCCCTCCCAAGAGTAACCACAGTGAATAGTGGGGAAAATGCGCCCAGCACACACGACCTTCACCAATATGATAATAGGTTGATTAAAACAACCTTGACGTAGCTTCCCCTCACATTTAACACAGGTTTGGGACTGTCAGGAAAGATATTTTTTTTTTCAAAAAAAGTACAGTAAAAATACTCTCTTTTCTGGCGTGTTTAGAAGTTGGAGATGATGTCCTTCGTCATACTTTTTTTTTTTACTTTTGTAATTTTTATTTAATATGTTGTAATTTTTATTTTATTTGATTAAAGTTTTTATTTACATTTGTATTTCCATTTCTTGTGACCTCCGTTGACGATCTTTTCCTCCATTTTTTGGATGTACGCCAGACTTCTCAGGCACTTGGTAAGGTCCTTGGGTGTGCTTGTTTTGTAAGTATGTAAAATTTTGTAAATCTGTTCATCCTCTTCGTTCCTTCCAAACCGATGCTAGCCCTGTCATATTTGTATCCACTGTATTCCGCTTCCTGATTCAGCGTCTTCAGAAGGGTGTAGAATTTGGGATGAAGTCAAACTTTCTCCTGCAACTTATTGTTCAACCCTTCGACAGCATTGTTCGTTCGGTGCTTTGCATCTCCACAGTGCCACACATCAACTGGCGTACTATGGATTAGGAGCCACCAATCTTCAACGTCCTCGCGGGGGATCATTACCAGACCACTGCACATGCGGACATGAAGCCTTACTTCTTCGTCATTCTTGTAGTCCGGTACCAATCCAACGTCTTGAACTTTGCGCCACAGACACTGATTAACGATGTTCTGTCTGGAATTCGGTCTCGACGATCTCCTTGTGCCTGCCTCCTCACATAGTTCATGCTGCGTTTGAAGCTGGAGTACACAGGAACTTCCGCCACGAGGTCGAATCCTTGATTAAACAAGGGACCCATTTCTTTCTGGTAGAGCTTAGACATAGATTCGTCACCTTCTCTTGCTCGCTTCTTAGCTGCCACTCGCTTAATTGTGTGCTGGGCGCATTTTTTCCACTTTCTAATGTGGTTACTCTTGGGAGGGCGCATTTTTCCCACTTTTATTGCGAGAGCGCATTTTTCCCGGGCGCATTTTTCCCTGATTCGGGTAAAGAGACGAAAATATAGAAAAAGAAAGACAGAGATAATAAAGTAGATTAGTGTAGAAATGAAAATGAAAGAAGACGAAGAAACATAGAAATTAGAATGCAGGAGAATAGAAAGCTGGTTGAGAAATAGGGATATCAAGAAAGAAGACAGGGGTATACAAAGTTAATATGAAAGAAGAGAGAAGAATATAGAAATGAGAATGTAAGAAGAGAGGAGGAAATATATACGAGAATTATAGAAGAGAAGAAGAATAGGAAGGAAAATGAAAGTAGAAAGAGGAAGATAAGAATGAGAATGGAATAAGAGAGGGGAATATGGAAATGAGGACGAAAGAAGAGAGGGGAAGAATGGGAGAAAATAGAGGAATATAGTCATGAGAATGGAAGAAGAGATAGGAATGAGAATGTAAGAAGAGAGGAGAGAATAGGAATGAGAATGGAAGAAGAGAGGAACAATCAAAATGAGAATGAAAGAAGAGAGACAGAATATAGGAATTTGAATGGAAGAAGAGAGGCGAATATAGAAATGTGGAGGAAAGTAGAGAGTGGAAGAATAGGAATGAGAATGGGAGAAGAGAAAGGAATATAGTCATGAGAATGGAAGAAGAGATAGGAATGAGAATGTAAGAAGATTGAGGAATATATCAATGAGAATGAAAGAAGAGAGATGAGAATAAGAATGAGACTGAACGGAGAGAGGATATAATAGGAATGGGAATTAAAGAAGGGAGAGTTCAATGTGGAAATGAGAATAATGTGTGTTTTGTAGGTTCTAATAACAAAGAGTTCCATTTTCAATCTTGTGATTTGTTGTTTTATAAGTATATACGGAGCTCAAAGCTATAATTACACTGAACTCAATAAATTGCAAATCGAAAAGCACAAATAAACATGTGCAATGCACCACATTGCAAAATGTCTATATAACTCCTTCCTTGTTGCACCTCGTTTCTCTGGGAATCTAGTCAGAGATCAAACGCAAAGAAGCATAATACATTTCATGAGCCACCACACTCTTCCCTTTCGGGCAAAAAACTTCATCTATTGGATACACAAAAGCGTCCGACAGTTTCCCTATTCTAGTCGACCTTCTAATATTGTAATTTTAGGAATCTCTTGGGAAGTAGGTGCTGGATAAAACTTCTTGGTCAAAGAACATCACTTCGGTATCATCAATATTTTTAGCAGACTTGTAATCCGATTTTGTTCTTACCGAACCAGGATCCCTATAATTACTAGGAAGTCTCATCAAGAGACAAGTACTCACATATCTAATGTGCTTCTGTATGTCACCCTGGAAATTTTACTTCCTTTACGTATAAGTAATTTTGCTTCCATAGACCTTGGAAGTTCTCACTTATTACATAATAGTAATGTTTCCGATATCAGTAGAGATGCACAGCTCTTAAAATAAACAGCATTGTCTTGGAACCGACTATCTGCATTCGAAGACGTTTCTTTTGTTTTACTTAAAGAGGTAATGACCATTAGCGTAAATGAGATTTGTGGAACGGCAAGGCGTATTATGTAACCTGACTAATAGTGAGTCTAGATAACTTACTACTTTAAGCATAATTAAATTCTTAATTGTCTGTACAGCACGTTCTGCCAATCCACTACATTGCAAAACATAAGATGGAAAATACAATAATTCTATATTACGGTCCGTACAATATGAATATTCGTACAAAAGTCACGACTGACAAGGTGGTCAATTATCAGTAACCATTGTAAACGGTATGTCAAAATAACCGGAACATTCTCAACATGTTGCTAAATGTGTAAAATCTATGAACGCAACGTACCAAGATTGCATCTACTTTGAATACGAAATAGCCAGAACTTTCAAACCTGCTAAATAAAAATAATCCGTGTGAATTCAATCAAATGCTTTGTACGCTGTGGTGTGGAGTCAAAGATCTCTGCAGCTTATGTGTTATTGATAACGAGCAATGTACAGTACAGTCAGATTGGTTTGTAAAATGATCATTTTAAAATTAAGATCACGGATTTAAATACAAATAATGTTCATGAAAGTGTAGTCCCATCCGATTCCGAGACTTCAATGCTTCACGAAGAAACTTTTTGAGAAACCAGGACAATGACACCATTCCGGGACTGTCCCGGAAAATCCGGGACGTATAGGACATCTATATAATCATTCCAATCACATGCAACACAAATCTCCTGTCAAAATACAACCTCAACTATCCTATAACACGCAGCAATTCTGTTCCAACACATTGCAAAACTTTCTTTACCAACTTACCAACACATTTAACTAGCCACGCGTTAATCACCGAAATATTCAATGAAGGGAAATTTAGTTTGGCTTGCAACACTTTACCTACACATTACATACGCTCATAGATCACAAGATGTAGTTGGATTGAGAATGTTTGTTGTTATCAAATATTTCAAACCACTGATTAACTTGATAATTATATTCCTTCCACTAATAAACATTGTGGACATGGGTCAAAATTTGACTGAAAGTTAAAGGAAATCTCATATTACTTATAAATTCTACTAAAGAAATTAACATAGGCTACCACTAGATAATTTCTTAAAGTGTTCAAGCTAGTGGCATGTTAATTTCTTCAATGCAAAAAGTTAGTTAGATTAGGCCATATTCATTATATTTAAGCAATTAAATTTGATTAGCCTTTACGTAATGATAGAATAGAGAAACTGAATTTTCTGCGTGTCCCGAAATTTTTATTTTTCTCTGTGAGATTACAAGTTATTCCGTTGCACTAGTCGTGCAATCAAGGGGTTCCGGGTTCGATTCTCCACGGAGGAACATTTCTGTATTTGGGATCTAGCTTTATGTCCAATACAGATTAACTTTTATGTGGACTCAAATCTTCCCAAACTGTACTTTGACACGGGCCTCACTTATCGCACACCGTATTTAACACCGTCGTCTACTGACGTCACGATAAATGTTCTCGTTGTTAGAATAGGCATATTAACTTAGGACTCTTAACACAAATAATGCTTTTTTTGGCCAAGCCCTGAAAACTGCAGTGCATTTATGCTAAGAGAATTAAGCCTAACAGACCTAACTTAATGATGAAGACATTCCGCGCTGACGTCAGTGTTCAATGTTGTTGTGCTATAAGTGAGACTCCCTTTCGGACATTCCTTGTTTTCACATTTCAATTGCATTTTTACTCGTCCTTGTAGTTTCTGTGTCATTTGCACTTCGACCAGCGATTATTTTGTCTGGATTACGAGAAAACTTTCATGCGTGAAAACTTATACGCAGAGACATTTCCTTGCGAATTTGCAAAGAAAGATTTGTATTCAGTATTGCTTGGGTGTTTAAAGAAACGGAAATGTAACACGTATCCTTTCTGGAGTGCAATCCAGTGTTTTCTGTCCTGCTTTTAATGTAGCCAGTAATAAGTTCACATTCATTATAATATTTAAATGTTGTAGTAAAATTGCCTCATACATGGAGTAAATTTACATTCTTTTTTATTGTCTTTCAAATAATGTATTTTACAAAATGAACTTGACTCACACTATTCCGCGTGTCGCCTTTGATATTCTCCTTGTTAACCTGTGTGCCATTTTAAATAAATAGGGCCTTACCGATAACGTAGTGAGTAGTGATATTGTCATCTCCTTGTAATCAAGGACTCTGAGTTCGATACGCGGTGACGGTACATACTGCTTCGGATGACACTTTAAACTATAGGTCAATTCCCGATTAGCCTACTTATCGGTGCATAAAATTAATTTAAGGTAATCCTCAAACTTATACGTCATTAACACAATTAATTACGCTGCTGCATAGAACTCTCTAGCCTTCTTGAACCCGAAGGTTCATGACTGCAACAACACAGGCCTTCCATCTTTCCCTATCCTGAGCAAGATCTATATACTCTTTTCCATCCCTACCAATTTCCTTTAGGTCCATCTCAACATTATCTCTCCATCTTCGTCTTGGTCTTGCTACTGGTCTCTTACCATCAGGTTTCCCAACAAGAATCCTGTAAACTCTTCTTTCCTCTCCCATTATTGCCACATGGCCTGCCCACCTAAGTTTTCTTCATTTAATCATGCTAATAATATCTGGACATGAATACAAATTATGTACTGCTAAATTATGTAACCTTCTCCACTCACCTGTCTCCTCATCTCTTTTAGGTACAAATATTTTTATAAGGATTTTATTTTCAAATACTCTTAACTTATGTTCCTCTTTCGGTGTAAGGGACCAAGTTTCGCATCCATATAATATTACAGGCAAAATTACTGTTTTGTATATTTTAACTTTTTGTTCCTTAGATATTAAACGAGAAGACAAAAGTAACATGCATTTCCTGGATTAAGCCTGCTTTTTATTTCCTCTTTAATATAATTTTCCTTTGTTAATATTACTCCTAAGTATTTGAATTTGGAAACTGGTTCAAACGAGTTGTTATCAATAATTAGATTTTGATTATTACCTAACACTTGGTTTCGGCCTGTAAGCATATATTTAGTTTTCTCTTTTGAAATTTTTTTAGCATTATTCTTAATTATATTTACATCATCCCAAAGTAAGTCTACATCATCTGCATATGCTAACAGCTGAGTCACACCGTTTAATTTAGTCCTTCGTTAGTTTCTTTTACCTTCCTAACAGCATATTCTAAGGCAAAATTAAAGAGCAATGGAGATAATGCATCTCCTTGTTTTAACCCATCATGAGTTGTAGATTTGTCAGACATATTAATATCCACACGAATTTTATTTTCTGTTTCACTGGTGCATAAAGATCGAAATTTTTATTCATATACGCTGCTCCATAGGGCTACATAAAATGTGACTTTCAAATATGATATACAGTGATATTGTGCTGAAACTATTACCATAAAATAACTTTTTACCATTTATGGAACAAAACAAATTACTGAAATTGGTGAAACAGAAAATTTTAATAGGAGAAGTTAATTTGTTGTCTGAATTCAAGAGACAAAAACTATTAGAGCAAAATTAGAGAATCAGAAATGCCTGACATCTGTATTTGATATCGTAACGTACACAGATAAATATTGAGTAATATTTGACATGAACTTTTGAACATGGGATGAATTGAAGTTTCTACACAAATTGTAACTGACATCTATGGCAGAGTGGGTAACGTAACGCAAAACAAGAAAGGTTCTAGGTTCGAATCCTCGGCAAGGCACTATGTTAGCTTATCTTTCAATTTGAAAGTTAGAAAACTTCAAAAAAATCTGTATGAACTATGTTACTTTGAGCTTTGTTTCTTAGCTTCACTTTATGCACAGCTATGCTAATCGAGATTGTCTAAAATGAGGTCCGAACCAATGTCTCCATCGGCTTTCGAATCCGGGACCTCTTTATTATTATGTTACGTGTCTTTCTGAGTATGCAAGTCTCCACACGAAAACATAAACATGCTGTAGCAAAGGTAATTTCCTCGAAAATATTATTACGCGGCGGACTGACAGTACACTATAAACGTTTATGCAGGTCGGTAAAGAGTTTAGAACACATGCAATTCACTGTAGCGAACTTCCGTTACATGTAAAAACATCGTTCACATCTGTGTTTTCCGAGAAAGGGTTAAATCATGCATTAAGCAACATGTTACGGTTTTTCTACCCCGCAAACTAAACCGTCTTGGGAAAATTCTGAGGAAATTTCACAGCAGTATTCTCCTTGCTGAGTGTACTCGGCATGTTTGTCGTCTCACGGTAGATTCAAAGCTGGCGCTTTAGTCATTATGAAGTGATTGCTTTTTGCACGGAAACAAGCAATTAATTAATGAGTAGCCAAGGCTTCTCATTTAAAAAGAGGTTTATGAGTGTCTGTGCCTGATGACCTACGTGAAATGTAAACATACAATGTATTGCAAAGGAAAACTTTGGTACGAAATGTTGGTTTACAGACTAGATCGATCCGGCTATTTCTGTTTTCAATGTCTATTTTCAGTTACGTCGCTTTTCCGCCTCTTTGGTTAATCGCGAAGATGAGGATGAGTCATGAACTGGCAATTGGACAAGCTCAATGCCTGATGAGGGTTCGAACTTGAGGCCTCCGACATCATAGTGCGTTACACATATCACTCCGCCACGGAGGTCTGAGTAAAAATGTATCATTGCTCATATCTCGTGAACTATTGCAGCTAGATGAATTTAGGTTGTTTGTAATAAGAGATATATTAAGTGTAATGTTGTTATTATTATCAATTCAGAAAAGTTCCGGGTTCGACTCTTGGTTAGGACATACTATTTTTGAAACGCAACTTTGTTTCAGTTACCCTTGCTTGAAAAAGTAACTGGAAGTTACTTTTAGATATTTCGTATATGATGCACAAAAGGACTGTTCTTTCGTTGCTGATAAACATCTCAAAGTTAACATTAAATTATATTAAACCTGGTATATCTAATTACGAAAATTCAAAGTGAACCCGTCAAAGAATTACGTCACGTGAAACATTTATTCACCTTTAATGAAAAACTTTAGCAAACTATACTTTGTCACACCTACGCGTAACTTAGCAGTTCGACATGGGTCATGACGTCATGTCTTGTTATGCCAGTAGATGACGCAAAGTGGTTATTTTTTATATATAGACATTTCCAGTGGAGCAGAAGCCCTTTTAAACCGAAAATAAATAATAGTAAAACAGTAAATTAGTGTTCTAAAAAATCTAAACAAATGAAAATAAACCAAAACGTGACAAAACAATACCAGGATAAAGACAGCTGCCTTTCACGATAGCATTACGTCTGCACAATTTCTTGTGTGTCGTTAAAGACGAATATGAGCTGAAAAAAAATGGACTTGTTGAACAAGAAAATGTGTACGAGTAAAAAAACCTGTAGATTTTCAGTTTGCATACAGAGATATTGATATTTTGAGACAAAAAAAGACCTATTAGTAGCAGCAGAGTTTGATTATAAATTAGAGAATTCTGGTATTAGTGTAGATGCCGAAGATATGTTATCATACTGGCTATAGTTATGTCTTAAGTGGTCTCAGAATAAGGTAATTAAGTGTTGTTCTGAGCTAAGGGAAGGGTCATTTGTATATTGACTAAAAGCCGAAGGAACGTAAAAAAATTAGAAAAATGTCTGTTAGTTTCCTTAGAGTATGGCAACATTGGATCCGGTTTCGGGAGAATTCTTACACTTTCGCCCAGGGCAAGAAACTATGATATGATATGATTTGCTTTATTTTACTTCGCCTTTTGTGCCACTTTTGGATAATTTACGAAGATGGGGATGGGTGATGATATGATGAAATTCATGAATGGACACTCACAAATATCCATGCCCAGGACAGGATTCGAACCCGGGACCCCTGGCGTCGTAGCGCGATCTGATAACCACTCCGCCACAGGGGCCGGGAGGACAAGAAACTGTAGAACAAACTGACCCAAGAGCTGCCAGCTACTAGAGCTACTAGACAGGATTGCAGTTGGCGCCTGCCCGCACTAACATTTTATGAGCGCCCTTCGATATTTTCTTCTTATGCCATGGCTTGTGATATTTGCATCCTACAAATTTTGAAATGAGAAACAAGGAAAACTGATTTTAAAAAAAATATATATCTTACCTATGGATTCGTTATGTGCATTTCTGATTTAAAAAAAACGTTCAGCATATTTAAGAATATTTCAGTTATATCTTAATGTTTAAAGCACATCTTTAAAGTTCTTACTTTACTTTGGGAAACAGAAAATTCCAGGAGAATATAAGTCTATAAAAGAAGAAAACAAGAGGTTAAGGACACTGTCGTCGATTTTTTTCGGAAGGTGCAGGAATTGTGAAACATAACTGCGTTGTAATCGGGATAATTTTAAGACGGAGATTCAGTTAACACTTGTTTCTCCCCGAGTTGTTTACTGTTTCCATTTGAAAATTTTTATTATCTTAACATTTTCTGGAGGAGCTGTAGCCCCATCAGGCTCCCCTCTGCGTACGCCAATGGTTAAGGATAATATTTTTTTAAAAAAAATACCGTGTGCACTATGTTGTCAGTAGAAAAAATTGTAATTTAATATTATTCAACTGTACTTCAAAAAATTACATCGTTATAATACTATACTCTGTCCCATCTGTCTGTGGAGCAAGGCTGCTCATAGCGTCAGAGAACCGGAGAGAATCTAGTGTCAGAGCGAAGCAGTACACGCTGCTCGAAGGCTGGTAACTGCAGTATCTCCCCTCCCCTTTCCATGTAATACCGTTCCTCTCATGTGTTCATTAGTGGAGCCCTCGCGCGTCACTTCTTGCGCAGAGACGTACTTGTTTTCGTTCGCCCGCTCCAGATATATATGTATTACATATTATTATTACATATTATTTATTCTAAGTAAAATTTACAAAATATTTAAAAAGCGCAACTGACATCTCAGAAATAAAATAATTAGAATTTTACTTTCTTAGCTAACAATGAAGAAAAAAATCGTCATTTTTTAAAAATTTTTTGTTATCCTCCTTTCCTTACCTCTGCCAAGTGTAAATTTCTCCATCCCATATATTTTTTGGTTCTATTTTCATTTTTTAAAAGCTTGATGCCCTCTTTTGCTTCTTCGGTCGAAGAACATACTCGGAATTCCGAGTTTTGCGTGTATGCACAGATCAGCCATAGTCTGTAATCAGATAAAATAAAGAAATTTCATTCCGAAAATAGCGTACAGAAGTTACAGAGCGGCCAAAAGGTGGCAGCACTATCTTAATGTTGAACATAGAGCGTTACAGGCTGAAAGTTTTCTCTATTCGTTAACGATCTGTCAGGTTTTCTGTGACTGCTGAAAACTAGGTAGTCAAGTTCGTACTGGAATGTGAGTTCTTGTCTTCGAGTTACTGTGATATTCTCAGATAGATTTCCCAAAGTATATCAGCATTTGATTCTCAAATAAGTAGAATTCTGATTCCGGTAATGTGAACTGATTCGAGTCATCTCCATTAGCATGTTTTTTTTGTTGTTTTTTTGCACAGAATAAAAGCTATTATTATACTGGCATGGATTGTAATAATTTAATTAACTGTGGTGGCGATATCAAGTGCGTAGATCTACTAACTTTTATAGTAGTTATATATGACGTATTGTTAAGTAAACCATGGCAATGACTAAATAAAAATTAGCGGTACGCAAAATTAATAAAAGTATCTTCAAAATCTCATTAACCCACCCGTTTCACCCCCCTCCAATGAGTAATATCTCGTAGACTATTTCGATACATTCTGCAACCGCTCTCCGTGGAGGAGTGGTTACCATAGAGCGCTACGACGCCAGTGGTCCAGGGTACGAATCCCGGCATTGGCGTTATTGTTCCGTGTGTCAGTTCATCAATTTCATCATATCCCTCATCCTCATTGTCGCCATTAGCCAAAATCAGCAGAAAAGCGACGCTAAATAATAAAAATCAAAATTTAAATCAAAATCGATATCATTGTGCACATCCAACTCTACCAGCGCATTGACGAATGTTCCTAATTCAATGTGGCCAGTACATCGTCAGAATGCTTGTCAATCGAACACGCCAAAATATAACCAAAACTGTAGCCAATACGATCGTAACCTATAATAAAATATTAAAAGCATACTTAGCATTAAAATAAATAATAACTAGCTACAGTTACCATTATTCAGTCACAAGTCAATTGTTACCTCAAACACTGAAGAAATAACCATTGTGGTATTGCAAGTGCATAATGATATGTTTCGTCATCATTGGCTACGTGAAGTCTTAGTATAACTTATATTTTTAGATGGTATAGGTAAAAACATAGTACAAATCGTTCAACAGAAGTTGGCCGGCTTTGGAAAATATGCCAGTCAGTCAATTGTTTCCGCGCAAAAAATGTTAAAGGTTAGGAGTAAGTACAAGGTTGAGTAACATTGGACTTTTTTGTTCCATGAGGACTTAACCTGCGATCAAAGTTCAGTGACCTTCTTCCCCAAATCGCACAGAAGTAGTTAGTTGTTAGAATCCAAAACTCGAACCAATCAGTTCCAAAGATTTGCTACATGTGGATCATCTACTTGAGTCCTGATTCCGAATCAACTCGTAGTCAAAACGAGCTAGACTTATACGGAGCCAATGCTACGACGCCAGGGGTCCCGGGTTCGAATCGCGGACTGGACCTGGTTTTTCATTGTGAGTGTCCCTTCATCAATTCCATCATGACATCATTCAGATGGAAGAAAAGCGAAGTAAAATGAACCAAATCAATAAATGAATCAATCTGTCGGTACCAAAAATCACTCAAATCAACCTCAAATTTGGGGTCTCGGCCCCAAAACAAAGAATCGCCTTAGACCTTAGGTCCCGCACTCTCTTGGACAATAGTTTATGGCAGGAAATCGTCGTCGAACAAAGCAGGCTTGCAGCTAGCAATTCCTTTATTATATAGTGCCTAAGCTTGTTTTAAATTGAGCTCTATCGCTGATAATAGATTTTCTTTCTTGTGTTCTAATTCGATCACATTTGAACAAGAAACGAATGCGAATAATATATTTAATAATATTATATAAATATTTCGGAAGCACAAGGCCTCTTATAGCGCGAGACCCACCCCTATCGGAGACGACCTGTACACTACACAAGCATATCCAATCAATTTATTTATTTACATGTGCCGTTCATTAATTTTTCACTAATTCGTATTATTTTCTCAGTTCTTCGCTGCAGGTGAAAATGGGAAATCGAAATAAAATTGCAGGTGTTATGGATTCATTAAAACACAGTAAAGTTGCTACAATATGCTGTATATTCTGTTTCAGCAGACAAGTATGGTAAGAGTAAAATTCATAATGCAATGCAGTAGTTCTCAAACTGTGGTACCCGTACCCTCAGGGGCATATGAACTACTTACTTGAAGGGGTACGCGATCAGCTCGGCAGAGAAATGTCGAGAACACCCATACGACAAATTTTTCCTACAGGTGCGTATTGCAGATTCCATAGCTTTAACACTCAACAGGAGAATAAGGCTGATTTTGTCACTGACACTCTTATCTTTGTTTCACATGTTTTGAAATAAAATACTCGTTCGAAGTCTATAATAGACTAAATTTGGAGCCGAATCTCCGCTTGAAAGTTTCAAGTGCACAACCAGACATCAAGAAACTGTGTCGGCATATCCTTCTTACTAGAAACTCTGAGTATTTACAATGAAAAGTCTAAAATGGTGCTTGACAGTTCGTTTACAAACTTATTCTTCTTCTTTACTTTTTTCAATAAATGTGGAAAAATATATGAAAATTAAAGTTAAGCACTTCATGGCATACATGACTTTCACATTTTTATTTTTGTAACCCCAAATAAAATAGTAAACGTAGGAATCTAATGTTTTTTTGTTTACCATCTTTCCACATACAGTCCGAATGTCATTTTGCTCTATTGCAGATAGACGCCTCCTAACTAACTAACTCTCTAGCCTTCTTAAACCCGAAGGTTCATGGCTGCAGCAACACAGGCCTTCCATCTGTCCCTATCTTGAGCAAGATCTATATACTCTTTTCCATCCCTACCGATTTCCCTTAGGTCCATCTCGACGTTGTCCCTCCATCTTCGTCTTGGCCTTCCTACTGGTCTCTTACCATCAGGTTTCCCAACAAGAATCCTGAAAACTCCTCTTTCCTCTCCCATTCGTGCCACATGGCCTGCCCACCTAAGTCTTCTTGATTTAATTATTCTAATAATGTCTGGACATGAATACAAATTATGTAGTTCTAAATTATGTAACCTTCTCCACTCACCTGTCTCCTCATCCCTTTTAGGTCCAAATATTTTCCTAAGGATCCTATTTTCAAATACTCTCAATTTATGTTCCTCTTTCAATGTAAGGGACCAAGTTTCACACCCATATAATACTACAGGCAAAATTACGGTTTTGTATATTTTAACTTTTAGATTCTTAGATATTAAACGAGAAGACAAAAGTTTATGAAGAGAGAAGTAACGTGCATTTCCTGAATTAAGCCTACTTTTTATTTCCTCTTTAATATAATTTTCATTTGTTAATATTACTCCTAAGTATTTGAATTTGGAAACTGTTTCAAACGAGTTGTTATCAATAATTAGATTTTGATTATTACCTAACACTTGGTTTCGGCCTGTAAGCATATATTTAGTTTTCTCTTTGTTAACTTCCAAACCTATCTCTTTAGCAGTTTTGAAAAATATTTTAGCATTATTCTTAATTGTATTCACATCATCCCCCAGTAAGTCTACATCATCTGCATATGCTAACAACTGAGTCACACCATTTAATTTTAGTCCTTCTTTAGTTTCGTTTACCTTCCTAACAGCAAATTCTAAGGCAAAATTAAAGAGCAATGGAGATAATGCATCTCCTTGTTTTAACCCATCATGAATTGTAAATTTGTCAGACATATTAATACCCACACGAATTTTACTTTCTGTTTCACTGGTGCATATTTTTATCATACTAACAAGCTTCTTAGGTATTCCAAACTCTACTAATATATTATATAATTTATCTCTTTTGACCGAATCATATGCTTTTTTGAAATCAATGAATAGCTGATGGACATTTTGATTATATTCCCACTTTTTTTCAAGTGTCTGTCTGATGTGAAAAATTTGATCTGTAGTTGATCTGTTGCGTTTAAATCCACATTGATAATCACCTATAATTTCATTAGCATATGGGGTTAGTCTTGTTAAAAGAATGTTAGATAATATTTTATATGTTGTTGAGAGTAGAGAAATTCCACGGTAATTATTGCAGTTCATTTTATCACCTTTTTTAAACACAGGAACAATTATGGATTCTTTCCACTGTTGAGGGATTTCTTCTTTATTCCATATTAAACAAATTAATTTATGAATTTGACAAATTAATGAATTTCCACCATATTTAATTAACTCAGCTGGTATTAAATCATTGCCAGGTGCTTTGTTATTCTTTAGCCTTTTAATAGCATCTTTAACTTCAGTCAAGTTAGGTTCTGGGACTAAAGGTTCTGCTGTGTGTACTTCATTCACTTCTGATTTATCTCCTACATGGACATTTAAAAGGTCATTAAAGTAGTTCTTCCATCTATTTAGAATATCGCTTGGGTCAGCTAGAAAATCACCGTCTTTATCTTTTATCAAGTTTACTTTAGGTTGCCACCCCTTTCTAAACTCATTTACACCTTTATATAAATCTCTGATATTTTTATTTTTGCTGTTTGTTTCAATTTCGTTAATTTTGCATTTCAAGTAATCTCTTTTTTTACTTCTAAACGTGCGGTTAACTTCTCGCTTTATTCTATTATAATTGTTTAGATTTGTATCATCAGAGTTATTTAACCACCTAAGTCTAGCCTGATTTCTTATTTCTATTAGATTATGACATTCATTATCAAACCATGGCTTACTTTTTCTCGGTTTATGGTATCCTATACTTTCTTTAGCTGCTGATTCTATTGCATTACGTATGTGCTCCCAATTCTTATTTACGTCTGTTTCATTTATATTTTCATCATCATTTAAATCCTGCAAAACATCAAATCTATTTGACAGTTTAATTTGGTAATCTTTCTTAATTCTTTCATCAGTAAACTTTCCTGTATCAAATTTTAGAACTTTTAGATTTTGTTGCTTATGATTTATCACTGAGAGTCTTTCTCTTAATTTAGCAATTACTAAATAATGGTCATTGGCACAGTCAGCACCTCTATGTGTACGAACGTCAATTATACTAGTATGCCTTCTCTTATCAATGAAAATATGATCTATCTGATTATGAGTTTTACCATCTGGAGAAGACCAGGTATATTTATGGATATCTTTATGTTTAAAAGTGGTACTTTTCACAATTAAATTCTTTGAGGTTGCAAAAGTAATCAATCTTATACCATTATCATTACTTAATTCATGAAGACTTTCTTTACCAATCGTGGGTTTAAATGTCTCTTCTTTGCCAATCTGTGCATTACAGTCACCTAACAGAATTTTCATATCATACTGAGAAAATTTATCATCTTTAGTATTATCATCTTTATCTTCCGTTGGTGCATGTATGTTTATTAAAATAATTTTACACCACCTACCCTGTAAAACTGCATATGATATCCTATCATTAATAAATTCTATTGTTTTAAGAGCCGAGATAATTCTATTATTTATGAAAAAGCCTGTTCCAAAATTATGATTTTCAGTACCACCATAGAAAAAAGTATAATTTTTAGTTTTACAATTCCCTTCTCCTGGCCACCTAACTTCCTGGACAGCTACTACATCTAATTTATACTTGACTATCTCATTAACTGTACACTGAAATGCCCCAGGCCGGTAAAGGCTCAGAACATTCCAGGTGCCTAATTTAATATTTTTCTTATTCCTAACGTAGATCTTATCCTTAGTCCAGGGACCTCCCAAAGTAGTCCCCACCCGGAGATCCGAACGGGGGACTATTTTACCTCCGGAATATTTTACCTTGGGAACATCCATGGCCTTATATTGCTGATTCTTGACATGGCTTTTTACAGTGCAGAGTTGTCAGCTCTACGCCTAACCCCCAATATGAATGGAGGAACTACTACACAAGACATTTGCATATATATTGAATAATAATCTAAATTTTCATATCAAATGAAATCACATCAAATAAATATCTACAGAAAAAACAAAACCACAAATTTGCAAAAGAGCAAAATCAAAATACTTTGATAGAGATTACTTCTGCTGATAGAATCAAACATAGAGAGAGATAGACGCCTCCACATATAATAAACACCCCACCAATAAAGCAGCCAAAAAAACAACAACCCAAAATTCACTATTCGGTGGGGATACAATAGACGCTTAGTTACGACTAAAGGGTACAATGAGGAAAAGGTTTGAGAACCACTGCAATACACGATGCAAGGTTGGCTCTAAGTCTTACAATGGCATTTCTCTTGACTGTACATACAGATGCTGCATGTAATGCTGTAGTCAAAAGGGAATTAAAAAGACTTTTGGGCGAGAAGATTGACCCACTTCACCCCCATTCACATTCTATAAAAATTCCGCCCAGGATTCCAGTAATTTTTTAGTTTCTGTACAGAGATCTTACATCTGAAAAGAGATTGACGTCAACAAATGCAACGCCAGTGGATTGCAGCTACCGAAATCGAACTAGGGACACAAGCCTTCTAGAAAGGGCCTGAGGTATAGAATATAGACGGGGCCTATAATTTTCACTTTAGTGAATTTACATTGATTCACATAAAATGGTATTTTCACTTCATTATTTCATTCTATAACTACCTACCCCCGTGGCGGAAGGGTTAGAACAGCGCGCTGCAGGCGTCCCGACTTCGATTCCCTGCCTGGGCATGGGTGTTTATTGTGAGTGTCCCTTGATCAATTTCATCATATCATCACTCATCCCAATCTTCGCGATTAGCCAAAAGAGGCAGAAAAGCGAAGTAAAATAAACCAATGCGTTCACCGCGCGCTACATTATCAGAGGTCCCGGGTTCGAATCGCGGCCTGGGCATGGGTGTTTGTGAGTGCCCCTTCATGGGTTTCATCATTCATCCTCATCTTTGCGATTGAGAAAAAATAAAGTGGGGAACCGCAAGAGATGCCCTCCTCCACCCGCATACATTCGGAGATATGTGGTATGTTCCGCTGTCTTAAATTATACCGGAACGTCAGTTACGCGAAATATTTGCCGAATTCCCCTGTTTATCTTTGTTCTTTATTATTTATTTGTAACTATTTTTCTTTTACATATAGGTATATCATACCAGAAAATGGACCAATGATTATTCGGAGACCAGCATAGTGTAGGTATGGTGAAAATGTTATTGTGTTAGATCAACAATTATTGATTTTATGATCTTGAATTTCTTCGCGATTACCTTAATCGGCAGAAAAGCGAAGTGAAATAACCAAATCGAATAATGAACCACCTACCTTCTCAGCGTATCCTGCGGGAGTGGCCGCCACCAGGAACAGAACACAGGACAGCCTGAAAGAGAACACACTGAGGCACATGTCGACGGCGCGGCACAATCAGTCACACTGAGGCAGGCCCTCGACTTCCAGGGAGGGGCGGCAGCGAGGCGGCGACTTTCACCGTCGGAGTCTCCGAAGGCGAGACAATGGCCCCGCCGGATGGATGCACCAGGAAGTTCTCGTGATGCCGAGGCGAGTTTGGCTGATGGTTCTTCACGGACGGAGAATCTTCAGATGACGAGCAGCGGAGGAAAAATGTAATTGCTCTTTTGGGCAGGTCATTATGCTCTTCATGGTTGCCATGAACAGAATTTTGTTTTTTTTCCAGGTCACCAATATGCAACGGGCAAAACATATATGCTATGATCCAGACCCGTAGCCTGGCAGAGGCCAGGTGGGGGAGCTTACCTGGCACTGGCGCCAGCCCCCCTTGACATTAGGTAAAACTATTTTGTATTCTAATTTCTTTGAGATGGACAGTGAAAATGTAGACAGCATATATTATTTCGTTCACAACTTTGCGAGGGATAAACTCACAGAACATGAACAGCAGCTATTGCATTTGTTCATCTTGTTTGTGAGCAGAAGTCTGCCCCCTGTTTGAGCCTCTCGTTTGACAGATATCTGTGACTTTAACGTCGTCATCCACATTCCTTCTATAGCTGCGTCAAATGTCAACAGATCCAAAGTTTTGGGAACGAGGGAGAGTATTGTTTCTGCCGGGGTACGGTAGGCACTATGATTGAAGTGAATATTGTACATTTGTACTGGTATGATATAAATATCTGTATCATCAAAAATAATATGGAGCAGCAGTCAAATTAACACTTCAATAGATGTTTTAGAAGATATAGAAATAAATTATAGTATTTGCATGGTATTTCTAAATTTTATGTTTTACATTAACTTAATGACCGCCGACACTCATAATTTACCTTCATTTCATAGCTTAAAATTTTGAAAAATGAACTTGGTTTACAAAGCCCCCCTTATAACCCGTGAGCCCCCATGGAGATCAATTCTAGCTACGGGCCTGCTATAATCCCTTATTCATCAGATGCAAAAAATCTACGCGTCATTTTCGATTAACACATTAACTGGGACTTTCATATGTGCTAAGATCCATCTACAGTTTTAAAGAATGTACAGAAACAGAGATTAAAATGAGACACTACTGCAATAACTGATCGTTCCTATACTAGACTACTGCGACGTAATTTACGGACCAAATCTATCCTTTCGAAACAAAACCAAAATTCACTAAGTCCAGAATATTCTTCCAACTCTAAGCACAAACAAAATATTGAACATGGCCAGACGCCGAAAATTACATCTGTGTTGCTATATTCAGTTTTTTGCAGGTCTGTTTGTGGGCCGTGTGTGGAGTCGCGTTGTCATGAAGCAGAGCGAACATTATTGCCATTAATTACACTTGTTTCGCCCATTAAAACAGAATCACAGATCGCACATTTCTTATCAACAGACACATTAAGACCAGGATATACCCACGTCGTAAAGATACTTGCTTGTACGTACACTAAATGCATATTAAACAGGGACTATTTCCTACCCAGAGAATCACATACGGCGGTTCTTCAAAATAACAATTTATTTTTAAAACAGTACAGATAATAAGCGAAAGACAAACTATGTGTACCCAATTAACTATTTCTACAAATCAAATACTAATGTCTCAACAGATCTCAAAGCAAACAAGCTTCTCGCAAAACTCATATTGAAACATTGCAAGTGCTATCTTGGAACGGTTTTATTTTTGCGATTTCGAAGAACAACTACATCTATATTTTACTACGGAACGTACATTAAACCCTGTGTATAAAAATCTAATGACGTCAAATCCGACGAAACCTGCTTTCCGCTGCTTGAACACTAGATAACCAATACAAAAAAAAAACAGGAATTCAATTAATCCTGAAGAATTGTCACATAATTATTCCCTTTGAAAGAATGCGAAACTCACCGTTCTGAGGAAGATGACGCATGGAGATTGAGATCCAGTCATTATCCAGTGGAGCAACATGTTTTACTACATCTTCCTCCGTAAAGTGTTCAATAATGTCATTGTTATTCATGCAGGGTCACGGATTCGAATCCCTTCCTGGGCATGGAGTGTCCCTTCAGCAATGTCATCATATCATTACTCATCCTCATCGTCGCGATTAGCCAAAAGTGGCAGAAAAGCGATTCTAAAAAACAAAAATCAAATTATCCGTAATCTAATTCTTACACATTCATCATTAGTGGAATCAAAGGTTTGTTCAGACTTTCGATTAAAAGGGTGTGGAGGTAAGGCTAGAGGCAAAATGACAAAACATGAAAAATTTGTGGATAATTTTAGTGGACTGATTACATGGTTTCAAAGATTGTTGATTGAGTTGATTAAATTATTGAATAGGACGGACCATCAACAACAAAAATGTGTAAACAGTGAAGTTTTATGAATAACAACACACATAGCACTAAAATTAATTACTTTTTAAAAACTAATTATTTTAACCACTTTAGTAACACCGCACAATGACGACCTCGTTAACAAGGATTCTGAGTTCGAACACCAGCTTATACCGTGTTTGTTAGAACCTGTCCCGTTTCCCGCGCTAGCAATCGCTAGACTGTTTCGGAGCCAATGAGAAACTAGAAAAATATCGTCTGCTGGGCAGCGAGGAGCGAATGGAAGGCAGAAGTAAGGCGTTTACGTAGACGCTGTTGCCACATTGCGGTCTAACTCACGTGTTTTGTTTGTGTCTTGTTGAAGAAGCTTGTTTTGTAAGCGTGGTGCTGATTAGTGTCCGTTTTAAAATATCCAGGATGGAATTTATTCTGGTGATATTTGATTGTGTCCTTTTTGTGTTTAATGTCATCTTAGCTGGAACATTCAGGAAGGACAATTGTGTATATTTATGCATTTTCTAGTATTTGATTCACAACCTTGCTTCGGCTTTCCCCAGCACAGGGTTCACGCGGTCTGCAGCGGCAATGCTGCTTGGTTTCTGCTAGAAAAGCCAGCGATCAGCAAGCGCGGTTGTAACAAACGCGGTATAGTCACGACTGTTTCTTTGTCAAACATTATTAAATTTCATTTAATCATTCTTATGCCGAATTTAGCCCAAGTGACATAAGAGTGACGTAAAGAAAAGATTATAAAATGTAAACGTCTGGTATATTATAAATATACCAAGTCACATTGAAGTTTATATTAGGAAAGTACCACGTGGTCAAATGTCATTAATTTTTTGCCTTCTCAAAAAGGTTTGGTCCCATATAGATCGATGTCATATATATTGTTATTTTTAAAATTATTGGAAAACTGTTACTATTGTATTCCTGTTAAAGCACCTACTACTTGAACAAGCTACTTAATATGAATTATCTTAGCATTAATTGTAAATATTTAATAATTAGGCAAGTTTGCTCGCCTAACGAAATTTGCTACAATTGAAGATTAGGCTAAATGTTATACAGCGTGTTCCGTTCAAACCTCCCACATTTCAATTCATTGCTAAAAGGTTATGAAACATAATGGAATGCGAGTGGTACTAGACGAAAGAGAAACTCAAATTTTATTGCATGACCTCGAAGTTCACCGTTGTGTCACTATGTAGCGCCACAATCGCATAAAGCACAATGGCGACTCCGCAGCAGCGCGCACAATCTGTATTCTGGTATGCAGAGACCAAATCAATCATTACAGTGCAAAGAAATTACCGGAGACAATATGGAGGTGAAGCACCTGATGAAAAACCATTAAGGCATGCTGTGCGAAGTTTTTGGCGACTGGAAGTGTTAATAAAGAATCCGGAGGTTCTCAGATTGGTGCACAGGTGTATTAGAGTTCAGTGTATTGGTGTATTCGTGTTTAGTGCTTCATGCATTAAATTCTTCTTTTTCGTCTAGTACCACTCGCATTCCATTATGTTTCATAATTTTTAGCAATGATGAATTGAAATTTGGGAGGTTTGAACGGAACACCCTGTATTTTATTGTACTGGCCATGTCAATCAATGTACTAGAGCCTCGTTACCCTGCAACCAAGGTATTTCAAGGTTCTTGGCATTCGACGAACCTTCCAGTATTCGAAGTGTGAATAATTTGGATTGGGCTTCTGAATATAATCGCATACGTGCAATGCAATGCTGATGTCAAACATGCAATAGTTCCTTTCTGAGACCTTCAACGACCGCCAGGGCTCTTTCGCGGCTTCTGAACTGACCTCGTTCACTTTCTGTACTTCTTGCGACTTTTTTTTTTTTTGTATTCACTTTCCAAAGTTCTGCTCCAAACGTTTCAAGAACATAAGTCAGGCCTCCTCGATGGCGCAGTGGTAGCGTTGTCGCCTTGTAATCAAGAGGTTCCGGGTTCGATACCCGGTGGAGGCACATTGTGGTTCGGATCCCACTTTAAACTGTAGGTCCAGTCCCGATTAGCCTTACTGTGCATAAAGTGGACTTAAAACGCCAACTCAATTAATATCGTAAGTCAGAGGAGGACGTTTTGCAGGTAGTGCTATATTTTGACGGATTGAAGGTTTCACTGAATCTCGCGACCAAGTGGCTACTTTGAGTGGATGACCTACAATATCGTCTTTTAAGATTCTGGGTTCGAGTTCTGTTCTGAGAATGGGTGCTCCTTTATATAGTAGCGATCAGCCAAAACTTGCAGGAATGCGACTCAGTGTAAGGAAAAGTAAAAAAATTAAGGGGGGGGGGTTGTTCGACTTGTATCTGAGAAATGGTACTGAAATCAAAGAAAACTTGTTTGTTGTCTTGTCATATGTTGGCTTAAAGATTTCCGTTTTGTTTACAGTTATGATTCATTTGCTTTATTTTACTTCGCCTTTTATGTCACTTTTGGCTAATTTGCGAAGATGCGGATGAGTGATGATATGATGAAATTGATGGATCTTAATAGACGATATTATAGATCGTCCACTCAAGATAGCCACTTGGTCGCGAGATTCAGTGAAACCTTCAATCCGTCAAAATATAGCACTACCTGCAAAACGTCCTCCTCTGACTTCTAGCAGGTCCGCAACCAGAATTTCATTTCGGAGGGGCTCATCCGTTTCAGCAGACGCCATCTAAAGGCGAAAAATTGGTGGGGGGGGTAGAATAACTGAAGACGAAATTACTATAGGTGTATTTCACCTACGTCACAAACTGCTGAATTGTGGCTTCGAACAGCCATGATTGAAGCCAGTTCTTGTAAGCATACGGAATTCAAGAGAGCGGGCGGGAGATACTAACACATTCGTTTGTGCGGATGTAACGAACGCTACGTGCTTAATATTTCCTTCTTAACGACAAATACAAACATGCGTATCCTGACGTCACATAAAACCCACCCATACTATACATATTGTACAAGATGTTTAATCCTGCTAATGAAGTAAAATTAATTACCACTACACACTATTTAAATTTGATAGTTGAAGGATTTCGGAGGGGGCTTCAACCCACCCGAGCCCTCCCCCTGGCTACGTGCCTGGCCACTGGTCCTGAGGTTCAGTGAAACCTTCAATCCGTCAAACTATAGGACTACCTACAAGACGTCCTCTTCTAACTTGCAGCCTCTTTTGTCGGTAGGGTGTCTGACCGTCACTTTGGAGACCCGGGCTCGATTCTCGGGTGGGTCATTTCAGGTGGGGAATTTTCCCAACAATCTCCGTGCATGGATCTGAACTGAAGTTTCACGCTTCCTCTATTAAATGGAAGTGTGGAAGCACCGGAGCATGATGCTGAAGTGCTCCACTAATGGTTGAGATTGTGAATGTCTGGAACACTACCCCCACATCCCTCCCCCTTCCTCACAAGCTTTCACCGCTACGTATTATCTTATTGTAATAAGATTGTATGTTTCTGTTCTCCTTAAATAAAATGAAATTGATTTGATTTGATTTGTTATATTTTACTTCGCTTTTTGTGCCACTTTTGGCTAATTTGCGAAGATGATGTGATGATATGATGAAATTGATGAATGGACACTCACAAACAAAAATTGAATTGAAAACGTTACATAGTATACAGCTTCTTAACCATGCAAAAAACACAATTGACATTAAGAGCTATTTTGAAATTCGAACAAAGTGAGATAGTTGTATTTTTTGATTGGCTTCATTTTTTATATGTTGAAGTAGGTCATGAGAAATGAATATTGTGCAATTTTGAGACCTTGAACAATTTTTCCCTCCCCTGTAGAAAATGTCAAAGTTCAAGGTCAGACCTCCCATTTTTCATGAAAAGTGAAACACGGGTAAATTCAGAGTGCTGTATCTTTGGAAATCAACCACATCTCAAACTTTTGTTTTCATATACTGTTAATATAAGACTGGTTGCATATATACATTCAATTGTTTTGATGGGACATTGTTGCTTTCCATTGTTATATGGCAACAAAGATGGTCCAAAATGCAGTTTCTTCCTGTGTGTGGCCCTTAATATCTTGGTTAAGCAACAGCACCCCAAAGATTTGTTTACTGGGCATTGAAGCTCACTATTAAGACAAGCTACCTGATATAGCACATTACTGTTGTGGGACAGTTTTCGTTTTTATTTCTTTAATGGATAGCATAGTTGTAACGTCGCATCCTAGTAATCAAGGGGTCCCGAATTTGATGCAAGGTTAAGGTACAAGTTGTTCGGATCCCACTTTAAACTGCAAGTCCGCAGTCCCGATTAGATTTCCTGTGAATAAAGTGGGCTTAAAAACAAAGCTATATATACAGGGGCGTACCAAGGACTTTCGAAAGGGGGGGAGGGGCTATACATTTTTTAGTAGGCAGCCATCTATTTGCCATCTTTTCAAGCCTTTCACGTTCTTTTTACTGGGCGAAAAGTGGGTTATCATCCTCACCACCCCTCCCCCTTTATGCACGCCACTGTCTATATTGCAATAAGAGTATGTTTGTATACAATTCTGTATTATTGAACCAAATAAAACAAATAACTTGAGATTCCCAGAAAAAAAAACATTTCAATTCAGGTAGGCGTAAGAGCAAACCTTCGTGATGGAGTGGTTACCACAGCAATCCACGACGCCAGGTGTCCCGGGTTCGAATCCCTGTCTGGGGATGATTGATTGTTGTTTGTGAATGTCACTTCATCGATTTCATAATATCATCACTCACCCTCTTTGCCATGATTAGTAAAGGTGACAGAAAGGCGACGTAAAATAACCCAATATCAGGCAACCAATGTCAAATAGGCTTAGGATATTTCCATCATCTTTAATATTGTTACTGCAAATAACCAATTTTATTTTATCATCATGGCAATTATTTGAAAGAAATTTTAAAACATCAGACACAAATTTATATTTTCGAGTGCTTCACCTTTCAAGCATAATGGGGTATTCGAGATTTGCTTGTTTCTTTGAATTGTGGTTCGGACAAGCCTTCAAAAACTGATCAGTTCTCCCGTTTGACAGAACTAGATCATGAGACTTACAACAAGCATTCCAGAAAAGCATGCAACCATCTTGATGTGAACATTCAAGCAGTGCTATAAGTTAAGAGAATGCAGGGGATGGTACCCCCCCCCCAGTTTGCAAGGGTTTTGTTGCCTATCAACGTGTTAAAACAAAGAAGTGCACCCCCCTCCCCCTGCCAACACTTAGCTTGTCCCAATTCTCAATCAAATTTCCTCCCATCTAGGAATTTCTACTTCAAGCTCTGCATTCTAGTAAATGTTTTGGCATTCCATCTGGATGCTACTGTAGTTTCCTCTTCATGTATATTTTTGTACGGGCACTTAGTTCATTCACATTGTAGAGATACTGAATTTTACAGAAGTAATTTATGCAGGCTCTGACAACTTTTCTAATAGTTCATGGAACATGCCCCGTGGTTAACAGCCGTAGTCAACTGATCTTCTTCTTGCCTGATTATTCATGTGCAGGATGGCTGCATGATTTACTTACGAGCAAACATTTGGCCAGGTGGGTAGAAAATATTACATTGAAACAATTTCATTTAACCTATATGGACCTAATGGTTTTGCCTTTTATGGAATACTTGTTGTATGTTTCGTCATCTAGTTCTGTCAGAAGGGAGAACTGATTACTTTTTGAAGGCTTGTCAGTACCACAATTCAAAGAAAACCAAGCAAATCTCGAATACCCCATTATGCTTGAAAGGTGAAGCACCCGAAAATATAAATTTATGTCTGGTGTTTTAAAATGTCTTTCAAATAATTGCCATGATGATAAAAAAAGCATGTTGGTTATTTGCAGTAACAATATTAAAGATGATGGAAATATCCTAAGCCTACTTTCCCTAAGCCTATTTGAGATTGATTGCCTGATATTGGGTTATTTTACGTCGTCTTTCTGTCACTTTTACTAATCATGGCAAAGAGGGTGAGTGATGATATTATGAAATCGATGAAGTGACACTCACAAACAACAATCAATCATCCCCAGACAGGGATTCGAACTCGGGAACCCTGGCGTCGTGGATTGCTGTGGTAACCACTCCATCACGAAGGTCTGCTCTTAGGCCTACCTGAATTGAAATTGGTTTATTCTTGGAATCTCAAGTTATTTGTTTTATTTGGTTCAATAATACAGAATCGTTTACAAACATACTCTTATTGCAATATAGACAGTGGCGTGCATAAAGGGGGAGTGGTGAGGATAATAACCCCCCCTTTGGCCCAGTAAAAATAATGTCAAAGGCAGGAAAAGATGGTAAATAGATGGCTGTCTATTAAAAAATGTATAGCCCCTCCCCCCCTTTCGAAAGTCCTTGGTACGCCCCTGTATATATAGCTTTGTTTTTAAGACCACTTTATTCACTGAAAATCTAATCGGGACTGCGGACTTGCAGCTTAAAGTGGGATCCGAACAACTTGTACCTTAACCTTGCATCAAATCCGGGACCCCTTGATTACTAGGATGCGACGTTACCACTATGCTATCCATCAAAGAAAGAAAAACGAAAACTGTTCCACAACAGTAATGTGCTATATCAGGTAGCTTGTCTTAATAGTGAGCTTCAATGCCCAGTAAACAAATCTTTGGAGTACTGTTGCTTAACCAAGATATTAAGGGCCGAAACAGGATGAAATTGCATTTTGGACCCTCTTTGTTACCGCATAACAATGGAAAGCAACAATGTTCCATTAAACAATTGAATGTATATAAGCAACCAGTCTTATATTAACAGTAATATCAAGACAAAAGTTTGGGATGATGTTGATTTCCAAAGATACAGCACCTCGAACTTACTCATGTTTCACTTTTCATGAAAAATGGGCGGTCTGACCTTGAACTATGACATTTTCTACAGGGAAGAGAAACACTTTTCAAGGTATCAAAACTGCACAATATTAATTTCTTATGACCTACTTCAACATATAAAACAATGAAGCCAATCAAAAAACAACTGTACAAGTATCCCTTTTTTGTTCGAATTTCGAAATAATGACTCTTAACAGTCCAGTCATCGAAGATTTCCCTGCAGAAACGTTTCCAGCTTTGTGGATTAAAGAACGACACAATTCTGCAACCTCACCGACACGAGACAACAGTAGGTTGTTTTCCGCTAAGTTTTAATGATATAGTGTTAATATTCATTGTTCATGTATTAAAGTGTTCGCCAGAAACTTGTGGGTGGGTTCGATGGACGTTAAGTTTCAGCTTGGCAATAGGAATTTGGTCAAGTTTTCGGTGTTTTTAGTTCGATACCTCTTTTTTTGCATGAGTTTGGGTTTTCTTAGAAGGTAATAAGCTAAATTACGTGTAAATGTTAGAACCAATGTTCTAAGATACTTAGAATCGCAAGGTAATACAGTAAAACCTCGTTAATCCGTACCCCTATAAGTCGAACTACGCTTAATCCGGACAGGCAAAAGGGAAAAAAAGCAGAATGCAAGGTTTTAAATGTGGCTAGAAGTCAACACTCGCATTCGTCATATTGCTCCGTAACGGACTCCCCTTGCTTTAAGCCAACACACAATTTTTTGAAGTCGAACAACATTCAGCAACAAGTGAACTTAGCCCTATGCCCTTTAAATACACCATAATAAATTGTTTTGTTCCTATAAACGCAGTTACGCTTTCTACTGTTCTTTTAGATTATTTCAGTTAATGCGGACTGTCGTTAAACCGGTCAACTTATCCCCCCAATAGTCCGGATTAACGAAGTTTTACTGTAGTTTAGTTTACTGACCGATAAAGATAACATATATTATACAAATTTGCTTTTCCCCAAAGAACCTACCTTCCAAAATGAAATCACAAATACGCCACTGAGTGGGCATCCCCCCCCCAAAGTTTAATTCGTACAGTGGGGGGAAAAAACTGAAAATTTGGAGGTCGTCATTTCAAATCCCGTTCTGAATGTCTTCCCGTCAATGGCCGCAAACGAATGCTGGGATGGTGACTCTCCTCCTTGTCGCATTCCTTCCATCGTTTCTCTCAGAGATTTCTGGACTTTATGGTCACCCTCTACTTTCCAGTAATACTCCCTTAGCATAGTGCAAAACCTAATTTCAAATGGGTGCGAGGCGGTAACACACCTTTCAGAGATATTTGTAACTCATGAACAAAGTGAAACGCTGTTTCCAGCTGCGCTCCAAATGATTTTTTTATGAAGCGGAAGGTCTGAAGTGAGTTTCCATTCATGTGTTAAGTGTGGAAAGTGAGCGAGCCTGTTTGTGATAAGCTGCTAATTTTGAACAGCATGAACACAGTCGAGATACATATTCAGTAAGTAAAACATCTTTGAGAATGCATTGTCGCTATCCTTCAAAGTAGAATATAAAGTATTAAATTTGTTGCGACACTGTTATACGAGTATTAATAAATAAAGGATAATTTCGTTGCTTCTCCTTGAAACTTCAACACTGCTTTTGTTATAAATCCCAACTAGAGAAAGAAGGTCTTTCCCCTCCATGGGCGTCGCCAGAAATTTTCCTAGGGGGGTCGAATCTAAGATGTCGAGGACACCCCCTCCCCTTAAAAATATTCTGATACAGAGACAGACCAGTGGCATATGCAGAAGTGTGTCAAAGAGGGGTTCATTTTTAAAATTATTGCATTATCGGTATTTTAAATTGTTATTATTATTACTACTACTACCAGTACTAGTAGCAGTAGTAGCAGTTTTAGTTGAGTTTATTTTAGCATCCAGTAAGTTTATTATGTGAATAATATAGTTCTTGTTACAACCAAGATTACATAATAGTTACTTCTAACATTAGCATCAGCAAACGCAGTAGTATAAGAAGCTTCAAAACGTGTGAAAGTTACAAATTAACAGAATTTCAGTGTTGCAAATTATGAAAGTTTCGTACCAAATTCTATCTCTCAAGACCATTTTTAAACAATGACGCAATATGAGGTGAAATAAAGTGCTTTGTTTATAAATTGCCATAAATTGAAAAAAAGTAGACCGGTTCGACTCCCCCCTTGCTGACGCCCATGTTCCCCTCCCCTCTAAGTGTATAGATGCTACATTTTCTCTCATTGTACATTTGGATTAGAAGCATTCATACAGGAATTGTTTATTTTATTTTATTTTTTTATTTTATTTTTTATTTTATTTTAACTGATTTAGTATTATTTTGTGAATCGTGCCAGTTAAACAAGTCATGTGTAAACATTTGCATTGTAGGTGGTGTAAAGATTCTATAAAAGTAAAGGGCTGTAATGATACATTTGGTTTCTCCTTCTCCCTATACGCTCAAGGGCTGCTTAAGGTTCGGGGCACCGCCCTCGGGGAGCGCCAAACCGGGGTGTCCCCCTTGAGTAGTGCCAAAACCTTATTCATAATTGTATAAACGTGGATATATTTTTTTAAAAAAAAGTTGGGTTTAGGTAGACAAAAATTAATTAATGTTACCGCTGCGTAACATGATAAGTATATTGCAAAAAAACATGAGACATTATGAGCTAAGATTGATTTGCATTATGTTACTTCGATTTTTGTGCCACTCTTGGCTAATTTGCGATGAGGATGAGTGATGATATGACGAGTGGACACTACAAACATCCATGCCCAGGCCAGGATTCGAACCCGGGACCTCTGACGTTGTAGCGCGATGTGCTAACCACTCCGCCAAGGGGGCCGGCAATGTGAGCTAAGAGATTACTGTTATTTTGTACCATTATTAATGTGCTCCAAATTGTAAGCGCTCCCACCTTTGGTGCGAGCGGTGCCGGGTTCGATTCCAGGTGGGAGACCCCGAAAATTACTGCGTTTATCCAGCGTCGTGAGGACAATTGGGGAGCTACTTGAAAAGGAGAAGTAGCGGACTCCGGTCTCGAAAGCGAGAAAACAGCGGCGATGGGACGCGTCACTCAATGAAATAGTCGCTCGGGCAGGCCCTGGCCCTTAAAGGGCTGTCGTGCCACTTTCTTTTAGTTTTATGTAGTTATTACATAAATACATAACTACAATAAACATGGTCTTGAACAGTAACATTTAAGGTATTTAGAAAGTAAGACTATTATTTTTTCATTGTTAAATCCGTAAATATGTAATATGGTCTCTTTTTTTTATTGAGGGGTGGTGAAAAATATGGGCACCGGGGTGAAAAGTTAAGGGATGGCAAGGTAAAAATTAAGGGGACGCCAGAATTCCACCTCGCCCGGGTGAAAATCTTATCTTGAGCCGACCCTGTCTACGCTCATAATCTTACAGCATTATTTTTTGAAAAACTCAATATGCTGACCAAAGCAGAAATTTATTTTATTATAAAACATAAACTAAACGTAACGTTTCAACCTTCTAGCAACGTCTTCTTCAGACTCTGCACCAACTTCAAATGTAACAAGGTACAAAACAGGACGATATATACACAAACATTACTCCCCTCCAGACTATTAGAAAGTTGTTCTGGAACATTCTAGCAGGTGGTTTTCCCTTGTCAACTGTACTTTCACAACTGTACTTTCAACAACTTTCTAATAGTCTGGAGTGGAGTACTTTTGTGTATAAATATCGTCCTGTTGTGTACCTTGTTGCATTTGTACTTGCTACAGAGTCTGAAGAAGACCTTGCTAGAAAGTTGAAACGTTACGTTTAGTTTATGTTTTATAATAAAATAAATTTGTGCCTTGGTCAGCATATTGAGTTTTTCATATCATGGAAACCAGGCTTGATGGTGTCATTATTTTTTGTAGTTTAATGTCTCTGGTCTACCTCTAGTTTAATCGCAACGATGAAGGATGAGTAGTCAATTGTTACTCAAGGAATAAAGAATGCAATGTCCATACCTTGCCCTGGGTTCGAAGTAATATAACCACCAACTTGATAGAGCACTACGCTAACAACTATATCAATATATTTCGTCTAAAATATTTCTACATTCGTTTCTTTAGTTATTCGGAGCCCTATTAAGCTTATTCCTGTGTAGAGAACCATATTTCTCCATCCTAAAGTTTGCAGCCGAATGATTCAATATTCGGGGATTTTGGATAAGTCACAGTATAATTTAGATCCAGGAAACTGTTTTGTCAGTAAATAAATTTAAAGATTGCGTGTTTAAGTGTTTATATTTACATTTTGGACTTCAGTTTGCATTAATTCATGACAAAATATAGCAGCACACCTTCTGAATACTTCTAAAGAAAACATTACAATGCAACAAAGATGAAATATACCTTTCTCTAGTGATTATTGCAAAGTAGCGCTTCTAATTTCAAGAGATGCCGGAGCTGAAATCTGTCTCTTCTTGATAATAAACTTCTTGAACCTCCTCCATGGCGCAGTGAATGACTGACTGATTTGCTTTATTTTACTTCGCTTCTTGTGCCACTTTTGGCTAATTTGCGAAGATGGGAATGAGTGATGATATGATGAAATTGATGAATGGACACTCGCAAACATCCATGCCCAGGCCGGGATTCGAGCCCGAAACCCCTGATGTCGTAGCGCGATCTGCAAACCACTCCGTCACGGGGGCGGCTCGATTGTGTAGTGGTGACGTCAACGGATTGTAATGCAAGGTTCACGTTCGAAACACTGGTTCGAATCACACTTTAAACTGTAGGTCCAGTCCCGATTAGCCTTACTGTGCATAAAGTGGACTTAAAACAACAAATCATATCAATCTATCAAATCTCACTTTAAACTGTAGGTCCAGCCCCGATTAGACTTTCTATGCATAAAGTTCACATTAAACAAAACTCTGATTCAATTAACCTCGGAGAGAATAGATTCTCCAGTGTAGATAAGATTCTTCTGTGTTTCTTCCTATCCACTCAAATGTAAGGAAATTTGTTGTCGGGGTGACAGAGGCAGAAAATATTTCCCCCAGCATATTTGACGCCTAGGGCGGAAGAACGTATTACATATGTTCGAATTCGTGAAGAGTGAATAATGTATACACATCCACGTGTGAAGAGAATTAACATGTTACTCTCAGAAGCTCTAAAAGTAAGTGTAAAGTGTTCTCCTGTGCTTTGCACCATGCCATGAAGGTGTATATGGGGTGTAGAGTTAGGGTCTCACATCACGGCCGAAGTTGGGGGTGATGTGATCAGCACCACGCACCTGGCCGTCTTTACACACCCCCCCCCAGAGATTCCTCCAGGTACCCACTTTATAAGACGCCTGGTGGGCGACGGATCCGCTTGAACAGGTGGAAGATATCCCGGTTCACCCCCGCCGGGGATCGAACCCGGGTCGCTCGCATGGTAGTCAGACGCTGAGAAGCTCTAGTTGAAGTAATGTGTCGATTTCAGTAATAACCAGTGAAAAAGCAGTTTCTGCTGTTCTGCCTGTGTAAGTTTTCTGTCTTGTTTAGACTAATGTTCAGTATGTGGTTCCGTTTAGCTAAGGTCGCTCTCCGTGGCACATTGGTTAGCACAGTGCGCTGCAATGCCAGGGGTCCCGGGTTCGAATCCCGGCTCGGATGTGGATGGTTGTGATTGTCCGTTCTGAAATAGAGATTTGAGTAAAACTTATATTAGTGAATGAAGTGTATGGGGGAAGCTTTCGCTTAGGGGCTTTCCTTTAAAAAAAAATGGTTAGCGTTCTCACCTTTGGTGCGAGTGGTCACCGGTTCGATTCTCGGTGCGAACCCATCAAAATTTCAGTGTTAAATTAGTGGGAGCTACTTGACGAGAAGAAGTAGTCCTGCATGGGACCACTTTCGCTCACTTGTACCCGTTCGGGTCCCCATCCTGGAGCGCATACAATAGAATATAATTTTAAATTGACAATAATTGTAGATAGTAAAATATCCATCTTGGTAGTTTCAGCCCACAATCAACTACGTATTTCATTTTCATATATGACCGTGTATTGGCAAGATAGGCAGGCTAAACTACGCACATTTTAACATTTCAATTTCACTTCGTCTTTCACTTCACGATCCATGTTTGAGGGCTTACTACCTCAGACAAATTACGGTTATACGATACTAATGGGCTTCGAACGAATATAGTTCTTTTCTCCTGTGTCCCAAGTATGCCATATCATCTAACGGTGGTCTTTCTTTAAATAAGTAAATTTTCGTGTCAAACCTTGCAAACCAATTAATATATGGATTCAGGTTTACAGAATAAGCCTAACATGTCAGTAATACTTAAACATTAAAGTACACTTTCATTAAAAGTATTCTGATGGAAACTAGTCCATAATTAAGTTTCCATTAGACAGTGGAGATGTCGCCATCAATTAGCCCACTATCGTTAGAACAGAACCATTAACAGTATTTTGTTATATTACACTTACCTTTCACTCAAATAACTCAGTAATTCGATTCTTCTGTCACCTGAGATATAATTATTTTCTAGTGCACATTCGAAGAACTCCTCCAGTAAATCATTAGTGTGCATATATGATCTTGCAGTTCCTGCATCTTTCAGTTGAATAAATATGAATAAGTTTTACATTCGCACTTCTGTAGAGATATCTTTAGCAAATTCTCCTCCTATGACTGCAAGAGTGACTGTTCAAGACCACTGGAGAAAAATTTGGGTACGCCAATGGAGAGAGGGAGAGAGAGAGAGAGATGATCTCTTTCTATTAGGGGTATCGAGAGAGAAATAAAATATTCAGTTAAAGCTTACACTGCATGTTGCAACATGCCATGCCATAAAAGCCTATGGAGGGATGTAAATATAGGACACCACACATTCACAATCGGCCATTTGTGCAGGTGGTGTGGTTGGCACCACGCTCCGGACGCCTTTAACCCACTTCCCTCTGCCCCAAGATTGCTCTCTGGTACTTAGCCATTCATGCGAGGCTAGGTGAACCACAAATCTGTTCCACGCAGGGATACGAGGGTCACTATTTATATTTTGAGCCTTGGCAACACTGATTGAAGTTAGGCGCGATTTGACGTTTGCACGGAATCGTCTGGCATTATTGACCATAACCTACTTCAAATGTTTTGTCAATAGCTTCATTTGTGTTGTTTATGTTGCCTTGGAGATTGCGCGACAACAATAAAATGGAATTAACTCGTGAACATTTTCGTGCGATGACTTTTTACGATTTTCGACGTGGATTATCAAGACAAGAGTGCATCGATCAACTTACTTCCACATTTGGAGATGAAGCCCCATCCTTTGCCACTGTGAAACGCTGGTATAACGAATTTAATCGTGGCCGCCATACGCTCACCGACGAGATTCGCGAAGGTCGTCCAAAATCAGTTGTTGTTCAAGAAAACATTGATGCTGTGCAAAACCTAATACTGCAAGATCGTCATGTGACATACTGTGAGATTGAGGCAACCATAGGCATTAGTTTCACCAGAATATATAAAATATTACATGATCATTTAGCTGTGAGAAAGGTATGTTCTCGTTGGAGCCAACACAATTTGACAAAAACTCAAAAAGACGCTCGCGTCAATTGGTGTAAACAAATGCTCAATAAATACAATCGTGCTGCTTCAAAAGACGTATATAAGATTGTAACAGGTGATGAATCATGGATATATGCATATGAGCCGGAACGTAAACAGCATTCGACTGTATGTGTGTTTCAACATGAACCCAATCCAACAAAAGTTGTTCGCGCTCGAAGCACATCGAAACAAATGGTCGCCTGTTTCTTCGGGAAAACTGATCATGTGGCAACTGTGCCTTTAGAGGGACGTAGAATGGTCAACTCTGAATGGGTACAACAATTTGTTTGCCAGAGGTCTTCGGTCAAATACGGAAAACAAACAAACGCCCTCGGATCATTCTTCATCAAGACAATGCCAGCTGTCACACATCTCGTCTAACAACCGACTTTATGAACAGTCAAAAAATCGAATTGATGGGTCATCCGCCGTACAGTCCTGATTTGGCACCCAATGACTTCTTCTTGTTCCCGAATGTCAAGAATAAATTTCGTGGACAATGATTTTCGTCGGCGGATGACGCCGTTGATGTGTTCAAAAACCATATTATGGAGGTGTCTCAAGAAGATTGTAAAAACTGCTTTGACAAATGGTTCGAACGAATGCAAAAGTGTATTGACCATAAAGGAGAATACTTCGAAAAACAATAAAGCAGTTTTCAATGCCAAATTCCTGTCTTTTCATTGTTAGGCTCAAAATATAAATAGTGACCTTCGTATTGGTGATAAATTACTACCTGTAATAATCGCGTTTGTATCCCTTGGAGTGTGTGTGTGTGGGGGGGGGGGGGGCTCCCCGATAACGTAGTGTGTGTGGGGGGTGGCTCGTAGCGGTAACATGTAATAAAGAAAGGGGTCAAAGATTCGATATCCAGTGGAGGCATATAGTGTTTCGGATCCAACTTTAAAGTATAGATCCAGTCCCGATTAGCCTTTCTGTGCATAAAGTGGACTTAAACACTCAATCAATCAATTGTACCTCCTGGGTTAATCGCGACCTTGAGAATGAATATGAACTGATTACGTGGGTAATGGGACAAGCTCAATGATACATCCATGCCTAAACCAGAGTTCGAACTGGTGACTCCTAGATTTACGCACGTTACCAATCCCACACGAATAAATTTCTAATGGTGACAAAATATTTTTAAAAAAAATTGAGTGATTTATTTGGTGCGCATTTATAATTTACCCGTATGTAGAGGATTTATACAAAAGATGAAAATAATAATACATTCCTTATCTTGTACAGTGTTCCCATAATCTCTTTACTCTTTTATGGGGCCCGACCCTGTGGCCGAGTGGTTAGCACATCGCGGTGCGACGCCAAGGGTCCCGGGTTCGAATCCCGGTCGGGCTTGGTTGTTTGTGAATGTCCATTCATCAATTTCATCATTTCATCACTCATTCCCATCTTCGCAAATTAGCCAAGAGGCACAAAACGCGAAGTAAAATAAACTAAATCAATCAATCAATCAATCAATACTCTTTTATGGGGTTAAAATCCTTATATCATCCCTGGTAACCTGCTGTTATTAAAATTTCAAGTAGTTCTTCTGATGCTATGCTATAATGGTGACAAATTGAGTTATTATTTAAATTGTATAAGAGCCATATAAAGCTCGATTAGCTGAAAGGAAAGCCATACCTTAGGTTGTGTATTAGCCATGGAAGAATGTGTGGTACAACACTAAACAATTCAATACTGAGAAACTTTTCTGCACAGAATCGCGAGTGATTATAAATTCATTTTCAAATTAGTTTAATTTTCTTATAATTACTTCATTTGCCCGCTTTCTGATTCCGATCACGTACAACTTGTTTGTGTGTTTTGATGTTTGCTCCTTCAACATGTCGGAGTATAACGAGTTTCTCTTACGTGATGAGTTGGTCACGAACCAGATCTGCAACGTTAAACTGCTAAATGGGCAGCGTGATTGGCACCTCAAGGAAGCTTCTGGGCCTTGATATTTATCTAATCTGGACTTAGGCCACCCTTCTACCCACCCAAATAACTTCCTTCAGTATTTCTCAGGCTTATTTATAGTAGTGCAGGAATCTAAAACACAGAGAAGAGGGGAGAGAGAGAAGGGAATGGGATGAGAGAAAGAATAGTAGTCAGAATTGAAAAAGCAATGATATAGAGGACAGAGGAAGACTCTCACAAATAGAGCAATGGAGAATAGGAAAATAGAGAGAGACATTGGTAGACAGAAATTAAGATAGAAGGAGAGAGAAAAAGGAGGGACAAAGGACGATAGAAGAAAAGAGAAGACAGAATGAAAGAAAGACTGGTTGATATAAATTAAGAGAGAAAGGGATAGAGAAGAGAGGAACAGATGAGAAAGGAAAAGAAAAAATGTTAGGAACGAATGGAAAAGAAAGATATAGAGGACAGAGGAAGAGATAAAGAAGAAAAAGTGAAAGAATATTAAAAACAAATGGAGAAGAATGTCATAGAGAGAATAAAGAGCGTGATGAAGAAGAAAAAGAGAAGGCATATTAGAAACACACGGAGAAGAATTCTTAGTGAACCGAGGAAGAGATAGGAACGGAAAAGCGAAAGAAAATTAGAAACGAATGGAGAAGAAAGACATAGAGAATTAATGAGGAGATGGAAACAGATAGAAAGAAAACTAGAAATGAAGGGAGATGAAAGACCTAGATAAACAGAGGAAGAGAAGTATAGAGAGAGACGATCTCAGAAGACCTCACTCCACACTTGAGCCTACCAGAGCAAAATTCTCCTAGAATGTCCAGCAATGATACGTGATGTAAGGTGCAAGTCTTCTGAAATTATAGATTTGCCTATTTAAACTTTAATCATATAAATGTGCATAGAACATGACCCAGCAATGACGTAATTGCATAATTTGAAGAAATGTGCTTCACGTGCGATCTCGCTATAGGGTCATTCCATATCAAATCAACAAGGTCGTCAACCTTACATTTTTTTTATTTGAAATTTGGCATACTGGAGCAGACACCTGAGGTAGGAAAATATGCAACTGTACACGTCATTATCTTTTGTATTTACGAAATTACAGTGTTGCAAACTGTGCGATTTTGACCATTTTCCCCAACATCTTGTTAACTTTAAATTGCAATATTTCGGTAAGCAGAGCACCTATAGAAATGATTCGGACGGCGTTGGAAAAGACTTGAAAGGCTCTTTCACACGAGATATAGCATGCCTATGCCAGGGTAAAAAACAATTGAAGGTGGTGTTAAGAAAACTTTGGTAGCCATTTTATCAAAAAACGGGTCTTTTATTTTTTTAAATGTTGCATGTCATACGTACATACACTATTACTCAATAAGTGTACAAAATTTTTAAATGGGCCGCCAATGGCATCCGGTGTTATGTTAGATTTATATAGATTAGGTTAGGCTGGGTTTGGTATGTTAGGTAATGGAAGGTAACAGATTTTGATAGACAAATTCCTAATATTCAAAAGTAAAAGTCTAACAGAAATCAAATACAATATTGTTTGAATTAACGTTCATGAATATGATATTTAAATTCCAGTTTATTAGAAATACAGGGTGACTCAAAAGTCTAGTTCCATTGGCAACTCTGTTATTAGTGCACATAGCGAGAAAATGAAAAAAGGGAAAAGTTGGTGGAAGTAGATGATTTTGAATCTAAAGTGCTTGAATTTTCAACATAGCATGCACCGTTCAGGATGTACACTGGTACGACACTAATTGGTCTAAAGTGTCTCTTCACTTGTTGATTTGACATAGAATGCCTCTATACATATTGACTCCAATACAGCGAAATAATTAATTTTTATACTTGATTCAAATGTTAAAAGTACAATATTCATAAACTATTGTTGTTGTAATGTTTACCATGACATCGCAAAATATTGTATGCATCATGGTTAGAAAAAGGAAAGCCTGAATCTTTAGAATAACAACAATCTAGCGCCTTTTAAACATTTCTTTATCCTGTATTTATATCAATGGTTGCGAAACATTTTTCTCAAGAAAGAGTGTATTTCAAATATAAAATTCACCCTGCCATCTTTGGGATTATTTTTTGGCTCATTAATACTACTAATTGATTTTTTTGCGAATTATTTACGTAAAGCCCAAAGGATTGAAAGCATTTCGTTAAGCCTTGATCCATACCATACTTAAAGGGGAATCCATTTTGTCAAAGTGCGTTTCTAAAGCCTTTGTCAGGCTTCTGCAAAATACAATCAGTGTACTCGTATCACGTCATACACATAATTCGGGCACAATGTTGAGTCTTTACAATTTTGATTTTGGTGATAATAACAAAATCGGACCAAAGGTATTGTAGATATCCTGTAGTGCAGTGGTACTGTGTTCCTATTACGAGCCATTTTCGCATTCTACAAGGGATTGGTGGACCCCACTGCCATAAGCGTGCGCATGGGGGCAAGGGGGGGCAATTTCCCCCCCTAATCATGCACGTCCGCAGATTTTTCCACGGAGGAACAAGCAAAGTATTTTTTCATGGGGCATATTACCCCGATAATAGTGTTGCCCCCTCAAAAAAACACCACTTGAATTTGAAATTATCGCATTAATATAAATTACTATGACTGAAATCAAATTATACGTGTGAAATATATACTTTTAGGTTGAGCTTAGATTCCTAAGGGGGAGGTGTGACCATCCTTCCCCCCCCTTTCAGACGTCCATGTCCCTCCTACATTATTGTACATTCACCTAGCAACTTAGTGGAGAGGAATCTTACCGCCGTTATTAAACGATATTATACTCTTCAAGAAAATTAAGTATTTTCAAGCCGATTAAAGTTCAAAGCAACTACGGGGGAAGGGAGTGCAATGGGCATTGCCTGTCCCCAACTTGGAACGGAAATCAATTCTAGGGGGGCAAGCGGGGCAAACATTGAGGTAAAAGAAAGCAAGACTAGGAGAATCTAAGGGTAGCAGGACATTGTCTTCTTTTCGCTCGCATTGTCTTATTTTCTTACAATCTTGTCAAATTCAGAGCCGTAGCTACGGGGCGGCGGGAAGATGCCATGGTGCCTCATGACATTTTTTGTGCCATATTAAATCAATCCCCGCAGTGACAGATACTTTGTTAACATAGCGCGCTACAATGCCGGGGACCTCGGGTTCGAATCCCGGTTAAGAGATGGATGCTTGTGTATGTCCTTAAGGAGAAAAATAGAAAAGTGAGTGAAACTGGCATAAGATAACAGAGAAAATGAATGATGGGGAAATTTCCGCTTAGGGGTTTTCCTCTCAGAAAAAAAGAATGATTGCCAAAGCGAGCTACGACGCCAGGGATCACGGGTTCGAATCCCGGCGTTCTTTGTGACTGTCTCTTCACCAATTTCATCATATCACCACTCAACCTTATCGTTGCGATTAACCAAAAGTGGCACACGACCGACGCTAGATAACAATATATATAGCTATACAAGGTGTATCATAAGTAATAGCGCAAACTGACACAGTTGAAAGTACACGATAATAGAAGCAACAAAGTCTCAGTAAACATGGGTCCGCAAACGAGCCGTTTTCGAGATAATTGCGAATGTGTGGTTACAAGCCGCCACAGACTTCATTGTTTGTAAACGTCGTCCTAGTTGGTAAAATGCTAATAATACAGTAAGGAAAGTCATTGGAGATCTCATTGCTTTTATTGAACGTTCTACTTACTTTAACAAACGTTAGTATGTTACAATTACTGTACACTCGTACCTGTTAAAGGAGGTGTTCAAAGTGTCATCCTTGCATCTGGATGCAATACTGGACGCGATTCCGTATTGAGTTTCGAATTCTTTCGAACACCCCCGGTTCATTTCGGAATTGGTCACAAACATGTACAATTCTCTGTACTGAGTGTATCCATCCTGTTTGATTACAACGCCATCTCTCGGAAACGTTCTGTTTTGTAAACAAAGATCAAACCTCGGAACGCGCAAGGAGTAAAGTTCTCGGTGTTTACAAAATGTAATCAATGACGGCTTGTAACCACACATTATTAGCATTTTACCAACTAGGACGACGTTTACAAACAATGAAGTCAGTGGCGGCTTGTAAGCACACATTCGCAATTATCTCGAAAACGACTCGTTTGCAGACCCATGTTTACTGAGACTTTGTTGCTTTTATTATAGTGTACTTTCAACTGCGTCAGTTTGCGCTATTACTTACGATACACCCTGTATGTATATATGTATAAAAGAGTGATTTGTTGGCTACTTGCAAACATCTTACTTTTAAATTGTCCTGAATAATCAGAAACAATGAAATCAGGTGGCTTAAGAACGACGGGTCTCAATTATCGCACAAGACTCTAGCAACCTCGCCATCTGTCATCATGGCGGAAAGCTTTCATTGTTAGGCGAAGTGCCTTCTTGTTAGATTAGGTTTGTTTGGTTTAGTTCTCTTAGCATAAATAATACATTTGCAGTGTATTTATGCTAAGAGAACCAAACCTAACCCAACAACAAAGGCATTCCTTCCACGCTGACGTCAGAAGACGAGATTGCTAGAAGCTTGTGCGATAAGTGAGACCCAAGAAGGACTACCGTAGTAGTAGAGGACAACTTTGTGTTCTGACGTCAAACGCGAAATGCCTAAGTTGTTAGGTTAGGTCTGTTATGTTTGGTTTTCTTAGTGTAGATACACTGCAAATGTATTATTTATGCTAAGAGAATTAACTATCAAGCCTAAACTAGCAACGTAGGCATTTAGCCTAATAACGAAAGAGTTCCGCGGTGACGTCAGAAACGCAAGGTTGTTCTCGCCTTGTGCGATAAGGAAGATCCGTAATGGCAACAGGGTTTTGACAAATGGTACAGTTTCGTCAAACAAATTACAGACAATAAGTGTTGCCAAAACCGTGAGGAAGAATTTCCAGCAGAAAAGAAAAAAAAACATTTTATTAAAACACCTTACTAGGAACCAAGGTTTACTGGACATCAAGAGTTTGTGTCGTTCCTAAACAAGAACGACACAAAAGAGCTGACGCTTAGAAGTCAGCCGGGCATGGAGTTCATAAACCGTGAGAGAAGACTGGACATGGAAGACTGATGAACCACAGAGCACTTGACCTTTGGCAGGAACTTCCCTGCAAATAATCCCAAGAGACAGCAGGAAGGAAGCGAAGGTATCTGCTCACACAGAAGGAGAACGGAATGACCAATAGCTCTTCTGTGGTCGTGACTACAGTTCTTTCTTGTTGACGCCTCACGAGGAAATAGCAGCAACTAACGACACCTTACGAATCCTCCCCCTTGATGGCCTAAGGAGAAAATCGTGACCGAAGCTCTTGTTCGGTTATTGAAATGAAAGGCCAGCCTTTTCTTCTGCTCGCCACTTTAGAGTAAACATGAGTTTTTTTTCCTCGTACCTTGTTATGCCATTTAATTTGTACGTAGTTAGCCTTCTCCTTTCTCTACCATATTGCCGTAATGTCTCCTAGCAGGTAGTTTTTGTGGTAATAGAAATCAATTCAAATTGTGCCGTCGCAATTAGTAGCCAATTTTGCCTTAAAAATCAACTTTGTAATACTCACAGTTCCAGAATTTGCACTCTTTACACAATGATCTTTTCTATCTCAATCATCACCTAGTCCAATATTAAGTTAAAATATTGAAGAAGATTGATTGATTTGGTTTATTTTATTCGCTTTATTGCCATTTTTGGCTAATCGCGAAGATGAAGATGAATGATGATATTATGAAACTGATGCAGGGAAAAACAATGAATATCCATGACCAAACCGGGATTCAAACCCAAGACCCCTGGCGTCCTAGCGCGCTGTGCTAACCACGGAGGTTGTCAATACTGAAGAAGAAGAATTAATTTAGTAAAAATATGTCACAAGACAAATTTTTACTAGACTTTTTATTTTTACTAAGCAAAGAAAGAAAAAAATGAAAGAATAATAGAAAACACAGTACCAGTTTTATTAAAGAGAAGAAGTGAACAGAAAATAAGGAAGAAAAAAGAAAGAAGGAATTTATAGCAAGTAAGAACAAACATAATACATTGAAACGGAAAGTATTACAAAGCCACACCGAGACCATTATAACTTAAAGTAAGGTCGGTGCTATTCCCAGCCTCGAATAGCGTAAGAGCGCGGGATGAATCCAAGAACACGCTCGTTAGGCTGTTTCGGACGCTTGCTGTGACGCACAGGAAAGACAACCCCGCAAGTGGCCAATCACGACGCCTACTCCCTATAGTGACGCAACAGCCTAGGTTCACACCGGAAGATACAACGGCTCTGACACAGAAGTAGATTACATTGAAAAGTAATGGAATGCGAGCAAGTAAAAAGTGTGCATTACAAAAGCTTAGACACAATTGACGGAAAAGGGACAAATTTGATATTGGAAACAAAGAAATGTGTACGTCAATTCATCATATTTCGACCAGCCAATTTTTATCCGGTTGTCATGTTATTTTTATTTGTGTGTGTGGCAGGAAGCAACTGTGACATAAAAGCATTGTTTTCTTCTGAGGCATAGCCAAATTGGAGGAATTAAATAATTTTTGAAAGCAAAAGGTTCATTACCTTGGAAAATCGACCATGACCTGCTACGCCCCTTGTGGGTACGTACTTACATGTTATTTACCACGGCTACAGATATCTTAATCTCAGGGGGATAGGTTCTTTGTTTGAGAATTCCAAATAAGAAAGAGTTTTATAGCCAAGAGGATATAGTAAAAAGCGGATCTATATTCTGAGAACTTGACAAAATACAGAGAATATATATATATATATATATATATGTATGTATAATCGGAAAGGCTTCTTCTTCTTTTATTATCAAAAAGGCTTCTTCTTCTTTTAAATGGCTTCTTCTTCTTTTAAAAGACTTCTTCTTCATTTAATATGGAAAAAGCTTCTTCTTTTATTATGGAAACGGCTTCTTCTTCTTTTAAAAGGCTTCTTCTTCTTCTAAAAGGCTTCTTCTTCTTTTAATATGGAAAAGCTTCTTCTTCTTTTATTATGGAAAGGGCTTCTTCTTCTTTTAATATGAATTTCTTCTTCTTTTATCATCAAAAGGCTTCTTGTTCTTTAATTATCGAAAAAGCTTCTTCTTCTTTTCTTCGTTTAATTTATTATCTTCCTTTAAAGCGTAATCTTATTTATGTGCTCGCTTTTCCCCCCACTTCTTTGTCAAACAATACAAGCTATACTTGTAGAAAGAGTAGGGTCGACTAAACTGACAATAGCGCCACCTCCTATTTGACGACCAAAGGGAAATAACCAGGATCGCTAATAACAAGCGCTACCAATGGCCCAGTGCGACTAAGAAAAAGCGCAACCGAAAAGTGCTTCGGGGCGTCTAATTTGACACAGCGCCACCGGGGACAAACAAACAAAAAACTGACGATGTTCTCCTCGTCAGAGATATAAAGATACATTTCTGAATTCGTTATCTTACTTAATAACTTCCCTAAACGTTTCGTATGCGACAATATTCTTAATTATTTTAATTGACTATATACACCATTCTATTTACTTCTTCTATAGTATTTAGACTCTTCTTTTATATATTTCTCAATTTACTATACTATATATAATCCCTCTTCTCCGCTCCAAGTTTTTACAATTGCCTTTGCTCCTTTTATATAGCGTGCTGCCATCTCTCGTCGATTCCGAGAAACCATTCCTCCTTGCAACATTCATTGTGTTGTCGGCACTGGCACGTGACAGACCAAACGCGAGCTACTACGAATTGCCCAAGTCGTATAGTACCAGCAAGTATATTTAGATTTTTTTTCTTTAGTGTCGCTTTTTTGCCACTTGTGGCTAATTGCAACAATGAGGATGAGTGGTGATATGATAAAATTGATAAATGGATGGTCACCAAAGAACACATGCCTAAGCTGGTGTAAGAAAATTGTTAATATTGTTGTCATTACAAATCCAAATATACCTTTAGGTAATGTCCTGTTCTCATTACACCGAAGTGAAGTGTTTCATTTTAACTACATGTATACATTATTATTGGATTGGTTACTAACTTACCCCACTGACCAAGACAAAAATTCGTGGTTGCATTTCTTGACGTGTTGTGATTGTGCTCCGTCTTTAGATAAAATTTTCTTTGGTTTTTAACAATGTGGGAGTGAAGATAGTAGTGATTTATTTCACTTAAGTACTCTGTTTATGTAATTATGAAGCTGGACAGTGGAAGAACGAACCTTATGAATTGAATTAGTTAATTTAAGGTTGTTTTTTTATATAAAATATTTATTGGTTGTGGACAAAATCCATGCACCAGTTAACAATTTATCAATTGGTATTATATACATGTATTCACATAATATTTACTCACAATTATTCCTTTCATAATAAATAGTTTCCAAATTTCATTACACTTTTACAGAATTATATTAGACTTATTAAGATATTTTGTAAGAATATAGATTACCGAGGATGAAGGTGAAGTCAGTAAACAAGGCAGTGTCAGTGGCGCTTGATGTCCACTCCTGTTCAATTCCTGTAAAAATGGTTCTCTGTAAGTTTCATAAAGTTTGCATTGAAATATAATGTGGTTTGGAGTTGCAGTATATTCATTGCACAAACAAACTGGTGAAGTCACTAAATTCTTCTTGTAAAGGTGAGCTGCGGCGATAGTGTGATTTAACCTGCAGCGCATTATAGTTGTGAGGGAACTCCGGGAGAGCGAAATCTGTTTAAACCAACATTCCTTTGGAATTCTTTCTTGTATAGAATAGTAGGCCTTACCGCATTGAGTGCCAGTATTTGTCCACAAGCTTTGCCAGTCAGTAAATAGTATTTTTTTAGTGTGTGATTCCAAAACTACGGACGGAATCTTTATTGAAAGCGGTCGTTGGATTGTTTGATTCGCTGCATATTTTGCCAAAGTATCTGCTACATTGTTCCCTTCTATTAAAGAATGTCCAGGTGTCCAAATAAAGTTGATATCATATCCCAATCTCGTTAATTTCAGTGTGAGTATTCTTATGTTAACAATGTACCATTCCGTATGACATGACAATGATGCAAACTGTAAAGAATTTAGCACAGAGGCTGAATCGGTTGCAATTAGAACTGAATTTAACTTCTTCTTTTGTACATAAAGCAATGCCTGTCGTATTGCAAAAGCTTCTGCAGTGTAAATGGACAGATACGATGGCAAAGGAAAAATTTTGAATTCTGCAGAATTATCACAGTAAAATGCTGCTCCTGTTTTTCCAGACGTTGATTTTGAAGCATCTGTATATATGTGATATTCACATTGTAATTTTGAATGTATGTAGTCTTGATATACAACCTTGGCGACAATGAAGTTCAACCAGAAAGGAATACGTGATTAAATGCAGAGGCATAGGCGGTGGAATGGGTGACCCGCAGAAGTGACGCATGTGTGTAAGAGGAGGCGTGTGAGCAGGCAAGAATCGTGATCCCAGCATGTTGCACCCAAGGTCACGTAAAGAACGAAAACGGGGAACTATACGCGTGACATTGAACTTCGACCAGGCACCAGACCCATACGAAAAATTCCAGATAGTGGCGCATTCGACGGAAGCATGACGTCACGGACACGATAAGGGAGTCCGCCATATATAAGCGCGTGCTGTGCACCGAGGAACCGCAGTGCATCATCACCATGGCCAGGGGCAAACCTATTGACAACACCGTGAGGAGAAGAGTGGTGGAGTTGCAACGGGATGGACTCAGTGAACGGGAAATAGGGCGCCAACTGAACTTACCCAAGTCAACCGTCCACTGCATCATCAAACACCACCAAAATACGGGTACTACAGAGCCAGGTAAGGCCCCCGGTCGAAAACGCCTGCTGAGCTTGCGTGACCTACAGATATTTAGGCGCTATATCCAGACCAACAATCATGTTTCTGTGGCCGAATTACGACCGTGGACTCGAGAACGCTTTCACATTGAAGTGTCAACCAGAACCATTCGCCGTTACCTACAGCGATGCGGTTACCGAGTGTACAAGGCGAAACGTAAACCCTTCCTTTCCATGTTGAACAAAGGCAATCGACTACGGTGGGCACGAATGTACCGGGGATGGACATTTCGGCAGTGGAACATGGTTTTGTGGACGGACGAATCCATTTTGAATGTTGTGTACGGGAAAATACGGAAAACAGTCATTTGTCGGAAGGAGGAACAGAATGAAGCAAAATGTTATGCACGTCGGGTACAGAAACCTGCGTCAGTGATGGTATGGGGATGCATGACGGCACTGGCCCACTACACGTCTGCGAGGGCATTGTGAATGCACACGCCCATACACGCATACTGGAGCGGCATCTTCCCACAGTGCGAAGGCACCTGTTCCACAGACGGCGTCTCATCTTTCAACACGACAATGCCAGGCCTCATACAGCGCGGCTGACAAGAGAATGGTTGACTCGCCATCACGTGCGAACTCTGCCATGGCCACCATCGAGTCCCGACCTTTCGCCCATTGAGAATGTGCGGCGTGTTCTTAAGCGACGTGTGCAACAGAGGGGACCCACGACAGTGGCTGCTCTTATCGCCTGCCTGCAGGAGGAATGGCACCGCATCGATGTGGAATACCTTGAACGACTCGTGCGCAGCATGCCCCGACGCATTGCCACAGTTATTCGCCGACGGGGCGGCGTCACACCATGGTAAACAGGATCCCCTCTAACAGTGGTCAAACTTCAATGTCACGTGTAGATGGACGAAAATGTTTTATTTTGTGTGGACACCATACATTGCTGCGTTGCAGCGGAAATTTATGTTTTCCTTTGTTCCATGTAGCCTGCTGAATAAAATATGTTCAGCATATGCATGTGTTCTCCTTCTTTCACAACGCACTCCTATATTTGTGACTGGTCGAACTTTATTGTCACTAAGGTTGTATATTATTTGAAATTGTAGGGATTGTCTTCCTGAAAACTCTACTTGGGTAGGCAGGAAAATGAATCCTCATGGGAGATATCATATGAAAGTAGTCTGTCATGAAGCATGGTGCATTAGGTAAACGAATAATACAGAGTGTCCGAAAAGTCACGCAACCCGGTGTTTACGACCGTATAACGGAATAGCGAAACGGAATGAGAAGAAACGCTTTCCGCCAAGAGAATGCCCTGTATATTGGGAAAATTTAGAGAGACAAACATATGTAAGAACATGCATGTTTTAATAACAAATAAGCAAAGTGTTGCCAAAGGCGGAAAAAAAATATTTGCAAATCGTGTATATTGATGCACAGAACTCACTGAGGTAAATTATTGCAACATTTCACAATACCAACGAATAATTTGGATGGCCATCTAATGAATTTGACAGAAAAAGAACTTTGACGAAGTTTCAAAAACATTGCAGAAGGGAATAAATGGGCTGTTCCAAAAATCGATGTTTTCACAATATTACGAGGGACACTGGCAACACTGTTGGTGTCACGTGTCACTAACAGACGTGTTTCACCTCAGGCTATCACATTAAGGCACTTTTAACGACAAAGGAGAAAGTTGGTTATTCTCGAACATATGCAATAAATTACATACACCTTGCAACCCTGAAATGTGGTTTCAATTGGATAGGTATGTCAACAGCCAAAATTCCAGGCATTGGTCGACAGAAAACCCACATAAGTTGCATGAACTACCCTTGCACTCTCCGAAAATCGGTGTATGATGTGGAATATCGCGACGTCGTATTGTGGGACCGTTATTCTTTGAGACAACAGTGGATACTGCTGTGTACGGGGATCTCATAATGCAATTCGTTGCTCTCCTGGAAGAAGACGAACGTGATGTTTGGCTACAACAAGATGGAGCAACTTGCATACATCTAATGAATCTCTTCGTATGCTGAGATAATTTTTTGGTGATCGTCTAATATCCAAGGATTTATGGCCCAGTCGCTCGCCCGATTTAACATCTGGAGACTTTTTTCTGTGGGGTTACTTAAAGGGGAAAGTATACCAAACGGGACGCAGAACATTGGAGGAGCTGAAACGAAACATTACATAGGAAATTAATAATATCGGTGCTGCAACCCTCAGGAAGGTATCTGAGAACATGATCAAGCGAACCAACTTATGTATCCAAGAAAATGGTGGACACTTCGAACATTTGCTTTAATTTGTAGGGATACCCACATTTCAGGGTTGCAAGGTGTATGTAATTTATTGCATATGTTCGAGAATAACCAACTTTCTCCTTTGTCGTTAAAAGTGCCTTAATGTGATAGCCTGAGGTGAAACACGTCTGTTAGTGACACGTGACACCAACAGTGTTGCCAGTGTCCCTCGTAATATTGTGAAAACATCGATTTTTGGAACAGCCCATTTATTCCCTTCTGCAATGTTTTTGAAACTTCGTCAAAGTTCTTTTTCTGTCAAATTCATTAGATGGCCATCCAAATTATTCGTTGGTATTGTGAAATGTTGCAATAATTTACCTCAGTGAGTTCTGTGCATCAATATACACGATTTGCAAATATTTTTTTTCCGCCTTTGGCAACACTTTGCTTATTTGTTATTAAAACATGCATGTTCTTACATATGTTTGTCTCTCTAAATTTTCCCAATATACAGGGCATTCTCTTGGCGGAAAGCGTTTCTTCTCATTCCGTTTCGCTATTCCGTTATACGGTCGTAAACACCGGGTTGCGTGACTTTTCGGACACTCTGTATTAGCTTGAAATTTATTAATGTCCTTATAAGCATAATATAGTATAGGTAATCTGGATTTATATTTTGCTGTACGTCTGTTGAGCATCAAAGAGTCTAACAGTTGAAGTTTTGGTATGATCGGAGATGTCGTGTTGGCAATTTTCTTAAGTAAAAATTTGCTCGCAAGATATTTAACTCTAAGTTTGTATGGTGGATCTCCCACTTCTAAGAAAGTTGCTTGTTTTGGAATTCCTTTCCAAAGGCCATAAATCCTGGATAAACTGCTATATTAGATAGAAGATAGCGTGTTAAAAGCCCAACTTAGATTATCATTGTACATAAAGGAACCATACTCTAGTCTTGAGTTTAGCATCTATTTATGGATCTGAGGTAATAATTTAGGATCAGCACCCCACTTTTTCTTAACTGTCAACATTTTTATTATGTTAAACACTTGAGATCCCTTACATTGTGCCAGTTCTACTTGTGACTTCCATTTAAGTTTTTCATCTAATATAAGTCCCAAAAATTTATGACTTCTTTGTTGATTCATAGTTTTTCCGTTTATATTTATTGATATGCATGAATGAGATCTCTTCTTATTAAAAACTACCACCGAAGACTTATCTGGATTTACTTCAATTCCATTGATATCACACCATGATGATAATTCATCCAGAGATTTTTGAATTTTTTCAGCCCCTTCTTGAATATTTTTTTAATTTAAGGTTGAACTGCTCAATGTAAACAAACCGAGTCTCATGCTTGGTAAGATTGCCAGCTCATATATTGGAACTATATGGCGGAGCACAGTCAGACAATCGCTCGATTATTTTTTCGATTATTTTTTGCTTGATTTTTCTTCTTCGACTATATTGTCAATTTTCAACAGACATTAAACTGAACTTGTATTTATTGTTTTGTGTGTGTGTGTGTGTGTGTGTGTGTGTGGTAGTAGTGGGTGTGAATATTAGTACAAACATGGGACTTTGTGAGAAATGTTCTAAGCCAATTATTCGGCAAAATCAAAATTTAAAAGTGAAGTGTGGATCTTGCAATGATGTTTTCCATGGAGCATGCATAACTTACATGATTCAAACCAAATATGGCGCTGCAAGCGGTATGATAAAGCTCGAAGATCAAGTATAACAACTGAAACCCCGGTTTCGTTGTCCAATGATTGTCCAACTATACAGGAAGTGTATCATTTATTGTTAACAATTCAGAAAGAAATAGAAACATTAAAACTATCTCAAAAAACGATTGAAGAAGAAAAACATGAAAAACTAGATGAGAATACTAAACTTCTGAAGAGTCATGGAGAATCTTTGAAGAAGTGTTACGATACAATTGACAATATAAAGTCTGAGAACTTAAGATTGCAAAAGCAAATACAATCTTTGGAATTGCAGATTGATGAATTAGATCAGTATGAACGAAGGGACACGTTGAAACTTCATGGTATTCCTTGTCAGGCTAACGAGAATACAATGCAAGTAGTGAAGGATGTTGGTCGAGCATTGGATTATCAGACAGGAACATGATCAGCTGCCGTCACAGACTGAAGTCTTTCTCATCTCAACAACCACCAGGAATCATCGTGAAATTTGTTCGCGTAGTTAGGGATAATTTGCTGCGAGAAAAGGAAACCAAAAAGACATTACGGAATTGTGATTTGGGTTATAGTACTGGTAGTTTGATTTACATTAACCAAAATTTAACAATACGTCGTAAACAAATATTTAATGAAGCCAGGAAAGTAAAGAGAGATAAGAACTTTGCTTATGTTTGGATTGACATGACGGGGACTATTAAGCTTAGAAAGACCCATAATGACCCCCAGGTGTACATTTTAAACAGTGTGGATGATGTGCATGCCCTAATAATTAGCAATGCCGCCAATGGAGAACAATAACTTATTGTGCTATTATCAAAATGTAAGGGACATGAATACCAAATTAACTGAGTTGCACTTGGGTGTCTTAGCAACTGATTATGATATTGTTCTTACGGAATCTTGGCTGACAAGTGATGTTCAAAATTCAGAATTATTAGACAATAGGTATCAGATTTTTAGACAAGATCGAACAAAAAGTAGAGGGGGGAGGTGTGTTGGTCGCCGTCAGGGAAACTATTAGTGTAAAATGTATTAATATGTCAGTTGATTGTATAGAAATTGTATATTTGCGTATAAGTTGTGCCGTCAAAAGTTATTTATTTATATCATTGTATATTCCTCCTGATACTAAATTGGATAAATATTTAAACCTATATTCTTTGTTAGAAGAGGTGTATATCTCTTATAATGGTAACATATTTATTATTGGAGATTTTAATATCCCCACAATATTGGATTCACATGCTGATCTTACGCGGTGTGGGAATATCGCAAATGCACTTAATGATTTTATGAATTTATTTGATCTAAGTAGTATCAATGACATAAAAAATAATAACAATAAAACTTTGGATCTAGTGTTAACCAATGTTAGAGACCGTATTAATGTTATAAAAAGTACGTTTCCGCTTCTACTCCTCTTATATTTAATTTACCTTTTAATTTTAAGTGCTATCGAACTAAATTATATTCAGCTATGTTTTTTTTTAACTTTAAGCAAGCTAATTTTTTGAAGTTCTATCAGGATCTTGCTGGTAGTATTTGGGAAGAATTGGTAATGCATGGGTCTTCTATGGTTTGTCTTAATTCCCTTTCATCATTCATTCTCGTGGTTGTCCCGGGTTCGATACCCGGTGGAGTCACATAGTGGTTCGGATTCCACTTTAAACTATAGGTCCAGTCCCGATTAGCCTATCTGTGCATAAAGTGGACTTAAAACAACAAATCAAAGATACAAACATACCGAAGTGGATTCCAAGTTTACACCATGTATTCTAAGCTTCTCGCGTTACAATTAACATGTAAATGTTTTTACCACCACAATAAGGTATTATTGGAAAGTAATATAACGCTATTATCATTTTAAAATGCATAGCTCTATTGCAACCCATATTGCATTGTTATTAATATTACTGTCCGTTTTGGTTGATTTACTCGTATATTACTTCGCTTTTCTGCCAGTCTTGGGTAGTCCCGAAGATGAGTATGAAAAATGATGAAATTGATGAAAGCACAAACACACAAGGACAGAAAACAAGTCGCGCAGAGGATTATATTGGCTCTGTGGCCTATTATCCAGTGTAGGGTGTGCTGCATAGAAGAGAGGTTGGCAACTAAGTGACTTCAGCAAATGTCACTTAGTTAGCTACATTAGTTGTGAAGGTGTGGCTGCAAGAGAATGAAAATTGATTACGTTGTGTTTAAGAAATAGAGGAAAGAAGAGAGATGAAGTAGGAATTGGGTTTAAGGGTAAGAAAGAGAAAAAGGAAGCCAGACGGATATGAACAGACAAAGAGAGGGAGCGAGAGATGGGGGGGAGAGAATGTAAAGTTAGGTAAATTTAGGAGCAAAATTGGGGGAGGAAAAGAAACGAATAAAAAAGGAGAGAGGAGGAGAGAAAAAGAAACGGAATTAAAAATAAAATCAGGCAGACAACGGCAGGGAAAACAGTAAAATAAATTGACCAAGAAGGGTGGAAGCAATCAAGTACATATTCAACTAAAACTGAAAATAAAATATCGATAGTTAGATAGAAGATACATGAAGAGAGATTCATGTAGAACATAGAAGGCAAGAATACGTATACAATTTTCCATACATCAAGGCGGAGGGGTAGGGTAAAGCTACTCCACCCACCCTTCCTGCTTACGCCTATGTGTAGCTCTCAGAAGCTTAAGTTGTAGTTAAATGGATCAACCCGAGGACGGCAGCTAGTGCATGTGAGGTGTTAGCGGATATTTGTGGCTAACTCGACGAAGGTCGATTTTTCTTTCATTGTTGCATCAATGAAGACTGTAGGAACTCATGCAACGTGTGACGAGCATTTACTCGGCTCGAATACTCTGAAATTTGTTTTAGAATAGAACAGTGCAGAAACAGACGTGGCTACTTTTAAGCTGCTCGAAACTTGTATTTTGCGAGTTCCTCCTAATATACACAATGCCTCATATTATAATTTTTAAAAATTTTCTACGTAATGGAAAGTGTGTGTATTATATCTGTGCACACCATGATCTGTTCCAAGGTTAAAATTTACATCACGAGTAGACGTCACCTTAAACATTATACTTTCACTGAGAATACTTCTACGTTGACATAAACGCATTCCCTCTCTGCTATGCCAGTTCTCAGAGTAACTACAGTTGACCCTATCTTGCAATTGTTGTACAGGAATTACTACCCAAGAACGCCTTACGTAACCTTGCGGTAAACTTCCAAGAAATTCCTGTCAATTTTCTCCATTAGTCTTACACACGACATTTACTTTTCACCATACACTCATCGTTAATCACCCGGGTGACTGCAATTATAGCAAACCAAGGTAAAAGAAAGGAACCCGCCAACTCATATTTTTAAAACTACAGACCATACCTTGCTGTTACTCACAATTGTCTCAAATACGTCACTTGTAGTGTTGACCAGCACTTTAGAAAAAGTGATCAGCATAGCAATCATAGCATTTTCTAAAACAATGAAGGAAAGTCGAGAACAACTCAAGGTTTTTCTCGTGAAATTTTCTTCGTGGTTACATTACATCATTTGCCCCAATAACACAATAACTGCGTTCATATGCAAGCGAAAAAACGAAGCCGTAAATGTTAAAGGAAATTCAAAACTTCCAGCATCGAATTAGTACTCGAAAAAATTATATATTTTCCAAGGTTTTATTGCACGGATGCACTTTCCTCATCAGAAAATGCAAGCAGGTAATCGGTGGCGTGTTTAGTGATTCGTAACCCACTTTAAGCGCTAGATTCAGTGTGTCTAGACAGAAAAACCCATCACGTTGATATTCCTTATCTTGGACGTTTTCTCTACAGGAATTTACATGCAAGTTATCTCTTGACATGCGACTAACGGTTCTCTATCACTGACAGGTCAAGATTGATCAACACGTTTAATGCATTTAACGTGGAAACAAGGTTAAATCGTGTTACCATTAGCCATTCAGGACATATTCGTGATTTACCAAAATGGTAAGAAGTACTACAATGAAATCTAATATATAAAAATGGATGTATGTACGTGTGTATGTATGTATGTGTGTATGTTTGTACCGACATAACTCTCGAACGCCTGGAGCGATTTCAACCAAACTTGGAACACGTATCACTTGCAATCTGGAAAGAAATACTGTGGGGGCAGGACACCCCTGGCACCCCTAGGGGTGAGGGTGGGAGGGGGTGACAAGCAAAAATAATCGAAAACGAGCGATATTAGTGTGGAATCCATAGTTTTGGGGATCGATAAGATGAATAGGGACTCTCCCAATGCCATTCAACTCCAAGACACCCCTGGCACCCCTAGGGGTGGGGATGGGAAGGGATGGCATGTAAAAATAATCGAAAACGACCGATATTAGTGTGGAATCTATAGTTTCGGGGTCGATAAAATGAATAGGGACACTCCCAATGCCGTTCAACTCCAATACACCCCTAGCACACTTAGGGGTGGGGATGGGAAGGGGGTGATATGTAAAACGACCGATATTAGTGTGGAATCCATAGTTTTCGGGGTCGCTAAGATAAATAGTGACACTCCCAATGTCGATCAACTCCAAGACACCCCTGGCACCCTTGGGGGTGGGGTGGAAAGGGGGAGACATGTAAAACGACCGATATTAGTGTGGAATCCATAGTTTTCGGGGTCGCTAAGATGAATAGTGACACTCCCAATGGCGTTCAATTTATTTATTCTTGCTCCTGGAGGTGTTACTAAAAATTTTGTTCATAATCAAGTTTTGACTTAGTGAATTTGTAAAAGATATTATTTTATAATTTATATACTGTGCTTATACTTTTAAAGAGCTGTAAATAAAATTAGTTACATTTTACGCTATTGTTAGAATTCATTAAACACCCGGTCAACGCCTGGTAATCAGCTAGTGTTTAATGAAGTAAGAGTCGTGAGAGTGCTAAAGCTTGAAAACGCCATCTATACATTTCTCGCAAGCGCAGAATTAGCTATTGGGTCCACAATTCCATATTTAATGGTTCTGAACTCTTCTTTCTTGGAATGCAGTAGTCAGTATGAAGACATGATAAAACGACAGATTTCAATTCACGATAGCAATGGCATGTCCAAAAGGGGACGCGGTTTGTGGATTCATGTTTCCAATTTTCTAAAAAAGAGAATGGATGTAAAATACATGCAAATCCATAGCAAAGTCTACTAAAAGAAGACAACCTTTCTCTTATGGCCGTATCATTTTCTTACGAACTGTCTCAGCGTGTAAAGAAAGTTACGGAAATTTTCGGTTATTCCTTGAATGCATTGTTGTCCAGTCTGGGAGCTTCAGTTTATTCAAATGGGACAAGCAAGTGGAAAGTGTAAAATCTATAATCACTGGAATTTTTAACTCGTTTCCTACTTTCTTTGCATTCCTTGTCCTGGCTTCCACATCGTTTCGGTCACTTCTTCGGTTCGAACATTCCAGAAGGTGAATTATGACAGGGTGATTGCATTTCCAGTGGTGGTTTCGCTTGCCGATATCATCTCTGCAGGCACCAAATTATCAGCAAGCCTGGCGAAAGCTTGAAAAGGGTTGACGTCATAGTATCGTCGGGACCTATAGAAGAATACAAGTCATGGCAAGAGAACAGTGTTTGGAAGTAAGAGTTACTTTTACTTTTTGAGGAATTCTAACTGTAACTAGGTACTTTTAAAAGTAGGGATTTAGATTTATTGTTTGTGAATTGTGGAATTGAAATGAATTGTATATAACATATTTATTATAGTATTTAACTGTAACAGAGTTAATTTATTCAATAGAACAGTTATTTTTACAGTTACTTAACTACACTTAAATTGGTATCTTGAAAATTTGTAACTTCGAAGGTGGAGCTAATTTTGGCAACTTTGTTCCCAACTGTGTATGTTTTCTGGATCCTAAGGTGAAAGGATGTTCGTGGAATCGCTTAAGGCAAGGAAGCTAGGCTACGTTGCATTTGAATTTAGCTGACTCATTATTCCATCGTTTTATTTGTTGTAATAATATAAACAGAGGATAAAGATAAAATTTAGATAAATTTTGGTGGGCAGAAACTGGCTTGCCCCCACACAAGTTCAGCGACTATGAATATAAAAATATAAGTCATTAATTCATTACTGAGTGCCTGTAATATTCTTTCAAAACATTTTCCAGCAGAAAGTTAATGTAAAAGTAACTTACAGTAACCGATTACTTTTTAAAATTAGTAAATGTAACTCAGTTACTTTCAGACAGTAATTTTGCGAACACTGCAACAAAATTACTACAGCAAATAGTGTGTGAATATCAGTTTCAAGTTAGCTTCAAGAGAGCTTTCATGCAGAAATGTAGATGTCGATTGAATAGAACTGAACTAAATACAAGAATATTATGAAGCGCGTCACCCCATTCTGGTAATAAAGGTTGAATTTTACTGAATTGTTTTTTTATGAGCTATAACAGGCGATATGCTGTAGGCAACATTGCACTTTCATTCGAAAGATACCTAAGAAAAGTCACGCGTGTATGTTAAAAGTTGATTTAAGTACATATAATTAATTTAAGCTCATACACATTTTTGTATGTGTGCACTGCAAATACATCATTTTTATTGATTTGTCAATAAGAAATATAGCATTTGAGATACTTAGAATTCAAAATGATATAATTTCCTTGAAATATGATCGTAAAAATTGTGGACAGCAGACATCCAAGTACTCGACAAATACGTTTGTATTTGCTTGTACAGCGTTGACCAAATGTCTTAGGACAACAACATTTGATACTAGGCAACCCAACTTACGCAAGAAGTTAGTGGGTTGCATGTAGAGTTAGGATGAATTTTAGGGTTGCCACATACACAATATACAGGGTGTTTCTAAAGGTCGTTTACAACGCTTGGGAGGTGATTCCTCACACGAAAACAAGCAAAAAGTCTAAGTTCCATTTTTACGACTGAGGCTTCGTTTCCGAGATAGGAGCCTCGCAAAAGGTGACAAAGTGATCGTCACACCTAACTGGGACGAATACTATAACAGATAGAGAGGCGGTTCCAAGGGAATCATAAAGGAATCGTATGTGCTCAGTCCGGAAGTCACTATGAAAAGTTCACTGCACGCATGCGCAATGGAGTCCTCAAAGGAATTGGGGATTTCCAGCAAGAACAATACATGGAAAGGGTATGTAACGCAGCAAGAAGGACCGTGACAATGAGAAATGCGTTAAAGACAACACATCCCGACCTCAAACATCAAAACATGAGCACCGAACACAAAATCCGAAAAGTTGAGCACGGTTGCATACCCCAGTTACACGCGAGGAATGAACGAATCATGTCATGTGGCATACGAGAGACACATTACTCCACCAGGAGGAGGGAAAGAAAAACACATTATCAGGTGATTGCGACAACGTGTATTTTTACACGCGACAACTACGTAATATCCCCCCCCGACACACACACACAACAAACAACAAATGCTACAATGTCTTATGCACAGACAGTGCGTGCCACTGTACACCAACTGAAGATGTCATTTTCACCACACAAAGGGGGTGGGGAGCAATACCAAAAGTGTTCGCACGCGATCATTGTGACGTAAAAGAGACCAGTTTTGGAAGCGCTGCACAGGCAAGTCTGGCTCTCGTAGTCTACGTTTGACCTTCATGACTGCTGTTCCCGCGAGAGGAGCTCGAAGGGTTGGTTCTCTCCGGCAGTCGTTCCAGTCGTGTTGCAGGTGCTGGGATATGATCAGCAGTTCGCTCTAGGTTGTCATACGCATTGAAGAGTACTAGTATGTTGTATTGAAAGAAGTTGACGTGGTGGAGTGGACAAGTCAAGTATCGCAACAATTGGTCTGTGGTGTTCGTACGGTGATACGGCCAATTTGTGCAGTGTGCCAGTGTTAAACAAAAACAATACTTTGCAGTTCCAGCTCCCTATTACACAGATGGCTGCGTATACGACCCAGCAGCTAGCAGACATACATCTCATGTATGGGGAGGCACGTGGTAATAGCCGCGAGGCAAGGCGTCTTTATGGAGAACGCTTTCCACATAGACCTTTACCGTCTCACACCTTCTTTCAGGTAGTGGACAATCGACTGCGTGAAACAGGGTCAGTGTTACCACCGCGGCAAGAAGTTGGAAGACCCCGAAGTGTACGCACACATCAGTTTGCAGAAGATGTGTTAACAGCGGTCGCAGAACATCCTGGAACTAGTACTCGCGTGCTCGCTCGGGCACGAAACACGTCTCATGTGAATGTTTGGCGAGTGTTGTCAGAGGAAGGAATGCACCCTTTTAAACTGCAGAAAGTAAAAGAACTGTTACCTCGTGACTTTCGCCCTCGTATGGAGTTTTGCCAATGGTTGTTGCATCATCTGGACACAAACCCTCACTTCGGGGCAAACGTATTGTGGACAGATGAAGCCATTTTCACCAGGATTGATGTCTTCAATAGTAGAAACAGTCATGTATGGGACTTTGACAACCCACATGCACTTTTTGTGGCCCATCACCAGCACAGGTTTTCAGTGAATGTGTTGTGCGGGATAGTACATGATAATTTAATTGGACCATACATTCTCCCTGTTCGCCTGAATGGTCGCACGTATCATGCATTTCTTAGTGACGTTCTGCCTGAACTGTTGGAGACCGTACCTTTGGCACTGCGGCAAGAAATGTGGTACCAACAAGATGGTGCACCAGCTCATATCGATTGTAATGTACGACATTTCCTGCATGACGTGTTTCGCAATAGGTTCATTGGTAGGGATGAGCCTGTGCCTTGGCCACCGAGGTCGCCAGTTCTCAACCCTCTCGATTTTTTCTTCTGGGGAGAAATGAAAACCCTCGTATACGACACACCTGTCACATCAGCTGAGGACCTCGTTGTCGCATCAACGTCGCCGCCGCGACGGTAGCAGATACATCTGGCTTGTTTGCTCGTACTCGACAATCCTTGAAATGTCGCTGTCATCTCTGCGTAGAAGTGAATGGCAGACATTTTGAAAACCGTCTGTGATTATTGCCCTCGGCAAATCTCAGTGAGAACACTCTTGGTATTGCTCCCCACCCCCTTTGTGTGGTGAAAGTGACATCTTCAGTTGGTGTACAGTGACACGGACTGTCTGTGCATAAGACATTGTAGCATTTGTTGTTTGTTGTGTGTGTGTGTCGGGGGGGGATATTACGTAGTTGTCGCGTGTAAAAATACACGTTGTCGCAATCACCTGATAATGTGTTTTTCTTTCCCTCCTCCTGGTGGAGTAATGTGTCTCTCGTATGCCACATGACATGATTCGTTCATTCCTCGCGTGTAACTGGGGTATGCAACCGTGCTCAACTTTTCGGATTTTGTGTTCGGTGCTCATGTTTTGATGTTTGAGGTCGGGATGTGTTGTCTTTAACGCATTTCTCATTGTCACGGTCCTTCTTGCTGCGTTACATACCCTTTCCATGTATTGTTCTTGCTGGAAATCCCCAATTCCTTTGAGGACTCCATTGCGCATGCGTGCAGTGAACTTTTCATAGTGACTTCCGGACTGAGCACATACGATTCCTTTATGATTCCCTTGGAACCGCCTCTCTATCTGTTATAGTATTCGTCCCAGTTAGGTGTGACGATCACTTTGTCACCTTTTGCGAGGCTCCTATCTCGGAAACGAAGCCTCAGTCGTAAAAATGGAACTTAGACTTTTTGCTTGTTTTCGTGTGAGGAATCACCTCCCAAGCGTTGTAAACGACCTTTAGAAACACCCTGTATATGTGTAAAATGCACGAAAGGAATAAAAGAAACTATCACGTACTTAAAAATACAATTATCTCCCGGGTTCGATACCCGGTGGAGGCACAAGTGGTTCGGATCCCACTTTAAACTGTAGGTCCAGTCCCGATTAGCCTTCCTGTGCACAAAGTGGACTTTAAACACCAACTCAAACCAAACCAAACTCCTTCTTATCTCTCGTTCACTCTACCCTCTTCTCGTCTCCTCCCCTCCATTATTTTCATTTCGTCTTCTCTCTTTTCCCTTTTCTCTCCCCTCCTCCTCTACCCCTCGTATCTATTGAACTTTCCTTTTCTCTAATTTTTTCCATCCGATTCTTTTCCTACTCCCTTTTTCGCCTCATCTTCGCTTTTCTTTTCTCTTCTGTCTTCTTTTATTTCGTTTAGGCTCGTCAGGGATGACAAATTGATTTCATTTATGTACGGGAACTTTACTTGTTTCATAAAGTAACCTATTTTCTCTTTTTCGATAAGACTGAATTATTTGTATCTTTAAATACGTGATAGCTTTTTCTTATTCCTTTCGTGCATTTTACACATATATATTGTGTATGTGGCAACCCTAAAAATGATCCTAACTTACCAACTCCTTGTGCAAGTTGGGTTGTCTAGTATCATGTCGTTGTCCTAAGACTTTTGGTCAACGCTGTACAAGCAAATACCAACGTATTTGTCGAGTACTTTGAGAAGAATTCCAACAATGAGAGTAATGTGATTAGATGTCTGCTGTCCGCAATTTTTACGATCATATTTCTAACTAACTAACTAACTAACTCTCTAGCCTTCTTAAACCCGAAGGTTCATGGCTGCAGCAACACAGGCCTTCCATCTGTCCATATCTTGAGCAAGATCTATATACTCTTTTCCATCCCTACCGATTTCCTTTAGGTCCATCTCAACGTTGTCCCTCCATCTTCGTCTTGACCTTCCTATAGGTCTCTTACCATCAGGTTTCCCAACACGAATCCTGTAAACTCCTCTTTCCTCTCCCATTCGTGCCACATGGCCTGCCCACCTAAATCTTCTTGATTTAATTATTCTAATAATATCTATACATGAATACAAATTATGTAGTTCTAAATTTTGTAACCTTCTCCACTCACCTGTCTCCTCATCCCTTTTAGGTCCAAAGATTTTCCTAAGGATCTTATTTTCAAATACTCTCAATTTATGTTCCTCTTTCAATGTAAGGGACCAAGTTTCACATCCATATAATACTACAGGAAAAAATACTGTTTTGTATATTTTAACTTTTAGTTTCTTAGATATTAAACGAGAAGACAAAAGTTTATGAAGAGAGAAGTAACATGCATTTCCTGAATTAAGCCTACTTTTTATTTCTTCTTTGATATAATTTTCATTTGTTAATATTACTCCTAAGTATTTGAATTTGGAAACTGGTTCAAACAAGTTGTTATCAATAATTAGATTTTGATAATTACCTAACACCTGGTTTCGGCCTGTAAGAATATATTTAGTTTTCTCTTTGTTAACTTCCAAACATATCTCTTTAGCAGTTTTAAAAAATATTTTAGCATTATTCTTAATTGTATTTATATCATCCCCTAATAAATCTACATCATCTGCATATGCTAACAACTGAGTCATACCATTTAATTTTAGTCCTTCGTTAGTTTCTTTTACCTTCCTTACAGCATATTCTAAGGCAATATTAAAGAGCAATGGAGATAATGCATCTCCTTGTTTTAACCCATCATGAATTGTAAATTTGTCACACACATTAATACCCACACGAATTTTACTTTCTGTTTCACTGGTGCATACTTTTATCATACTAACAAGGTTCTTAGGTATTCCAAACTCGACTATTATATTATATTATTTATCTCTTTTGACCGAATCATATGCATATGTCTGATGTGAAAAATTTGATCTGTAGTTGATCTGTTACGTTTAAATCCTCATTGATAATCACCTATAATTTCATTAGCAAATGGGGTTAGTCTTGTTAAAAGAATGTTAGATAATATTTTATTTGTTGTTGAGAGTAGAGAAATTCCACGGTAATTATTGCAATTCATTTTATCACCTTTTTTAAACACAGGAACAATTATGGATTCTTTCCACTGTTGAGGGATTTCTTCTTTATTCCATATTAAACAAATTAATTTATGAATTTGACATATTAACAAATTCCCACTATATTTAATTAACTCAGCTGGTATTAAATTAATGTCAGGTGCTTTGTTATTGTTTAGCCCTTTAATAGCATCTTTAATTTCAGTCAGGTTAGGTTCTGGAACTAAAGGTTCTGCTGTGTGTAATTCATTTACTTCTCATTTATCTCCTACATGGACATTTAAAAGGTCATTAAAGTAGTTCTTCCATCTATTTAGAATATCGCTTGGGTCAGCTAGAAAATCACCGTCTTTATCTTTTATCAAGTTTACTTTAGGTTGGCACCTCTTTCTAAATTCATTTACACCTTTATATAAATCTCTGATATTTTTGTTTTTGCTGTTTGTTTCAATTTCGTTGATTTTGCTTTTCAAGTAATCTCTTTTTTTTTTACTTCTAAACGTGCGGTTAACTTCTCGCTTTATTCTATTATAATTGCTTAGATTTGTATCATCAGAGTTATTTAACCACCTAAGTCTAGCCTGATTTCTTATTTCTATTAGATTATGACATTCATTATCAAACCATGGCTTACTTTTTCTTGGTTTATGGTATCCTATACTTTCTTTAGCTGCTGATTCTATTGCGTTACGTATGTGCTCCCAATTCTTATTTACGTCTGTCTCATTTATATTTTCATCATCATTTAAATTCTGCAAAACATCAAATCTATTTGACAGTTTAATTTGGTAATCTTTCTTAATTCTTTCATCAGCAAATTTTCCTGTATTAAATTTTAAAACTTTTATATTTTGTTGCTTATGATTTATCACTGCGAGTCTTTCTCTTAATTTAGCAATTACTAAATAATGGTCACTGGCACAGTCAGCACCTCTATGTGTACGAACGTCAATTATACTAGTATGCCTTCTCTTATCAATGAGAGGGCCTCCTCGATGGCGCAGTGGTAGCGTCGCCGACTTGTAATCAAGAGGTCCCGGGTTCGATACCCGGTGGAGGCACAAGTGGTTCGGATCCCACTTTAAACTGTAGGTCCAGTCCCGATTAGCCTTACTGTGCATAAAGTGGACTTAAAACAACAATTCAATCAATCAATCTTATCAATGAGAATATGATCTATCTGATTATGAGTTCTTCCATTTGGAGAAGACCAGGTATATTTATGGATATCTTTATGTTTAAAAGTTGTACTTTACACAATTAAATTCTTTGAGGTTGCAAAAGTAATCAATCTTATACCATTATCATTACTTAAGTCATGAAGACTTTCTTTACCAATCGTGGGTTTAAATGTCTCTTCTTTGCCAATCTGTGCATTACAGTCACCTAACAGAATTTTCATATCATACTGAGAAAATTTATCAAAGACCTGTTCTAACTCTGCATAAAATTCATCTTTAGTATTATCATCTTTATCTTCCGTTGGTGCATGCATGTTTATTAAAATAATTTTACTCCACCTACCCTGTAAAACTGCATATGATATCCTATCATTAATAAATTCTACTGTTTTAAGAGCTGAGATAATTCTATTATTTATGAAAAAGCCTGTTCCAAAATTATAATTTTCAGTACCACCATAGAAAAAAAGTATAGTTTTTAGTTTTACAATTCCCTTCTCCTGGCCACCTAACTTCCTGGACAGCTAATACATCTAATTTATACTTAACTATCTCTTTAACTGTACACTGAAATGCCCCAGGCCGGTAAAGGCTCAGAACATTCCAGGTGCCTAATTTAATATCCTTATTCCTAATGTAGATCTTATCCTTAGTCCAAGAACCTCCCAAAGTAGTCCCCACCCGGAGATCCGAATGGGGGACTATTTTACCTCCGGAATATTTTACCTTGGGAACATCCATGGCCTTATATTGCTGTTTCTTGACATGTCTTTTTACAGTGCAGAGTTGTCAGCTCTACGCCTAACCCCCAATATGAATGGAGGACCGCACCTGTCGTTGGTCAGCGGATCCCTCGGATCTAGCTGGGAGGATCACATTGTAGTCCACCAACCATACCCCACTTCTGCCGATTGTGGGACGCTCATAGAGCCATGACAGGACAGCTCTGTAAATCCCAACAGAGCAAAATGTTGACCATTTCACTCTGTTGGTTGACTAACTGCAGTGAACAAGTCACTGGGCGATGAGGTAGTCACATCCCTACGCCAACATTTGTGAATATACATTAAAATTGAATCGAGATACGATCATATTTCAAGGAAATTATATCATTTTTAATTCTAAGTAACTGAAATGCTATACTTTTTATTGACAAATCAGGAAACTGAAGGATTTGCAGGATCTATTATAATCATATGTTGAATATTTGCCAATGGCTTTTTTAACTTATCTGTTTCCAGAACCAAGATTTTTTTTCATAAGTATAACTTTACAAGAACTTGTAGAAATACTAGGGCTTTGCTAATAATCATTGCTTTTTAGCATTACTCGTGCAGTCTAAAGAACCATACCTACCATGTATCCTGTTTTTCTGTACTTATAATAGATTTTTCTCTTTTGAGATTTACTCTTCGCTTCTTTCAACAAGGCCTAGAATGAAATTATACAATTTTCAACACATGCATTAATATTATTATCCTGTAGTGACTCACGCTGCATTTGACACATGCCATGATATAGTTGCAGCGTAGGATATATTATCTTTCAAATTTAGGAACATTATCATACGTTTATCTGACCTGCATTGATATTCTAACACAAAATTGAAAAGTGGGATGATAACCAACTATGTTACAGATATTGGAGGGTGGTTCTTTAAGTGTTATAACTTTAAATTAAACTGTTTGGAATCCAACAATTGAAGCATTTCACATAATTTAAAACCCTTAGAACCTATTTTTGAATTGTTTATGGCGTCATTATTATAGTATTTTAAATTTATAAGAGGCAATATAAAGTCCCCCATCAAAAATGTATTCAGGAGTAACAAAATTCACCTAAAACATCTAATGGAAAAATAAAGTTTATCCTCCCCGTATGGTGTAGTGGTTACGCTGTTGCTTTCTAATCAAGGAGATCCAACATTCGATTCCCGGTGAAGGCACTGGTTCGGATTCCTTTTTAAACTGTAGGTCCAGTCCCGATCAGTCTATCTGTGCATGAGATGAACTTAAAATATACTTTGGGTGTGGGGAAAAACGACATTCCATTGACCGCAAGTAACCTCCAAGAAGTGGAAATCTGGAATTCTTAATCCTTTTTCGTAAATTCCACCGCTGAATTCTTTTTTTCTTTCTTAAACTTTCTCCCAGTTTTCCTCTGCCAAATCACGGTCGCCGCTTGCGTGGGTGGAGGGAGGGTGGCTCGGACAAAAGAGAATCGCAATGTCGCCTTCAATCCTCCATAAGTCTGCACAGCAAAAGCTTTACCGGAAATGCAGCGTAACTTTCACAAGCTGCTTCGGGACCCACGCTCTCCTCCACGTGAAGGACTTTGAATGTAAACAATGAGCTCCTTAGCACGCTCGCTCTGGTTCACTCTTCCGGCAAACCATTAACAATCACAAGTGCCCTCTCCCCCAATTGTGGATATTGTTGTGGCTGGGCCAGGCCCGTAGCCAGAATTGATCTCCAGGGGGGGCTCACGGGTTATGGGGGGGGCTTTGTAAATCAACTCCATTTTTCAAAAGTTTAACAGTGTTAAATTAAGGTAAATTATGTGTGTGGGGGGGTGTCATTAAGTTACATAAAGTTTAGAAATATCACACAAATACTACATTTTTCTACACCTTTTAAAATATCACTTGAAGTGTTAATTGGCCGCTACTGAAATCATCCCTTACTACACACTCCATATTACGTTTGATGATACAGATATCACACAACAAAAAGGGGCAATATTCAATCATAGTGCTTACCGAACATTCCACTCCCAGGCAGAAACAATACAACTCCCCTTCGTTCCCAAAATTTGGGAGCTGTTAACCTTTGGCGAAGATGCGGAGGGAATTTGCATAATGACATCAAAGTCACAGATTTCTGTATAAATGGGAGGTTGCAACAGAGGCAACGAAGGTACAGATAAAGAAGCTCCCCTGTGAAGGAACTTTCTGAAGTCTAGAGAAGAGAATCTCCTAAGTACTTGCCGCTACTAGACTTCTTATAAATAAGATGCATGAATGTAATAGCTGCTGTTCATGCTCCCTGAATTTATCCTTCACCAAAGTTGTGAGCAAAATAATATCGGTTGTCTACATTTTGACTCTTCACTGCAATGAAATTACACAAAATAGTTTTACCTAATGTCAAGGGGCTGACCTCAGTGCCAAGGGGGGCTGTCGGCAGTTCCAGGTGGAGCTCAACCCCCCCCCCCCCCGGCCACTGCCTGGCTACGGGCCTGGGCTGGGCCCATATTGTTACTGTTCTTGTCCTATCTCCCAACTTCCAGTCTCCCTCCCGCAGTCCTACTTAGAGTGTGTGTATTCAGTGGCGTGCCCAAGGGGTGATGGGTTGATGGGGGTTAACCCCGCCCCCTTTTGGCTCAGTACTCCTCAAGAAAAACAGAACATCGAATGTAGGATAAGATGGCGAAATGAGGGCTGACTACCAGAAAAAGTGTACATAAACTCTCCCTTTCGAAAATCCTGTGCACGCCACTGAGTGTATATGATGTGCGTCTCGCACCGTGGCCGTGTGGTCGAAGGCGGCAGGGTTTGTACTATGTTCAAGTCTTCTGGGGGAAGCGTAACAACATTTATTCTAAAATTTCGACCTGCGTATGGGACAGGTGGCCACCCACCATCGTGAGGAAATTGGGGAGCTACGAATGAGTAGCATAAGCCTTGGGATTCGTCGTGCTGACCACGCGTCACCTCTTAACTGGTTGGATGATCGCTCAGCTCTGCTCAGACACGCGTCCTTACAAACATTACCTCAAAAGACATTAAAATCTAACCTGTATGTATGCAACACAACACAGCAAACGATCGCTCTGACGTAACTTCCAAGGACACGTGCCAGGCACTATATTTAAAATCAGAAAGCCATAAGTTAGATTTCCCACTGTTTATTGCCGCGAAGACTAGAGAGGCGTTGTGTTGGAATACCTATGAGTAGTAAAAGCACTAGACAATAGATAATGTCCAAATCACATTTCGTGATTTCCCCATTCTGTTTCTTTCTCTCTCTATCTCTCACTCTCTCTCTCTCCCGGTCCTTGTTTTTCTGTCTCTCTTTCTTTCTCTTCCTCTATTTGTTCCTTATCTTTCTCGGTGTTTGATTCTATATCATTCTTTCCATCTATTTGTTCTCTCTCCCCGTCTTTCTCTCTCTTCCTTTATACCACTTCACTCTCTTTCTTTATCTGTTTCGTCTCTCTAACTTTCTCTCTTCCTCTCTGGGTCTTTATCGCTGCCTCTCTTCTCTGTTTTTGTCAATATTTCTTCCCTCTCACCAGGGACGGCGCCAGGGGTGGGCACGGGTGGGCAAGCGCCCACCCAAAAATTCCTGTGCCCACCCGATTGCCCACCCAATCAAATTCAATAATTACATATACTTGGAGATATATGAATAATTCGATAAATAAGTGTATTCTGGTGTTCATAACATATATATTTTACTTGTGAATATTATCTATGCTAAAAATATTCACATATTATCAACACATAAAAAGCCAATTTTGTCGTTAGAAAGTGAAAGTAAATACTATAGCTATTGAAACAAAAACTGTGATCAAATGAATACTTCCATGATTAAAAGCAGTTAGTAGGCTTAGGAGGCTCAAAATTATGCAGGGTATGATCAAGTTTAGATCAGAATTTAGGTTGAACTTGAGGATTGCAGATCCGGGCCTCCACACACGTATATAAATCCCGGCCTGGGTTGGTTAAAATAATCTCTAAATAAACAAATAAAATCATCATCTTAGCGTTACTTCCACCGGCAACACAATACATTATTTTGACTTTTTAATTATTATTATTAGAATAATTTAATCAAGAAGACTTAGATGGGCAGGCCATGTGACACGAATGGCAGAGGGAAAAAATAGTTTACAGGATTCTTGTTGGGAAACCTGATGGTAAGAGACCAGTAGGAAGGCCAAGCCGAGGATGGATGGATAACGTTGAGATGCACCTAAAAGAAATCGGCAAGGATCGAAAAGATTGGATTGATCTTGCCCCGAATAGGGACAGATGGAAGGCTTCTGTTGCTGAAGCCATAAACCTAGAGAGTATAATATAGTTTTAATTAGCTCTGCATTAAAATTCCAGAAGTGTCCTTTTTTTTATTTCATTACAATTTTTATATACTTCTTATCTTCAAATATCAATATGGTATGCGAAATATCAACTTTATATTCATTTTACTAATAAGAAGGAATCACAATAATCACTACAATACTGCAGTGAATAAATTTTAATAAACCAGTTATGTATGGAAAAAGCTACAGAATTATTCAATTGCTAATGAGTGGCTTATCCTATTTAGAAATCTTCGTTCCATACATAAATTTTGCCACATGAATCAGCCAAAAATGTCAACAGAATCTGTAGATGCAGCTGAAGTAAAGAAAGAAAGTTATGTCACGAAGTATCCAGAAGACGATTTTATTAGTTTGTTTTTAAATCCACTTTTATGGTCAGATAGGCTAATCGGGACTAAACCTACAGTTTAACGTGGCACCAGTGTGCATTGTGCTTCCACCAGAGGAGGGGGAGTCGAACACAGGACGTCTTCATTATAATGCGACAGCGTTATGCCTTTGGGGAAAAATATACAGAAAGAACTCGCACCAAACGTGGCATTTTATCACCACAGAAGGTGCGTCCATTTTAGGAGGGTGATTGCCTGAGGCAAATATTTGAGACTTTGGGAAAACAACATCATTGTTCACGGAATTAGCTGCCTTGACTTGATCCACTAATGAAACGCTGTGCAATTGAAACTACCATCTCAACTGTCTAAGAGGTATGAACTAATGCAACTCCATTTTTGGAACAGTAAGTTGTGGTTGATTTGTTATATTTAACCTTTAAACAGCCGAGCCGGTTTTCGAAAGTAACCCCTCTCTCGCCGCGGTCTTTGCACGCGATTTTTAAATTTTTACACTTATTTCAGGAAAACGTTATATCTCGGATACTATTTGAGCAATCTACTTCGGATAACTTTTGTTTGAAAGCAAAATCATCAGAGCACGCGACCGTGTATAATTCAGAAAGACCAAGTGAGAAAAACGGGGTTGGGAGGGGCAAGTCCCAAAATTTCAATGAAAATAAAGTCTGGCGTTCGCACCCTCTTCTCCCCTTATTTTGGAAAAAGGGCGCAAACATTTGCATTGTTTTCAAAGAGTAGACCTTTTGCAACAAAGCGAAACTTGTTTCAAGTTCTAGTTCTCATACAAGCTGAAATATGAAGTAATATGTACAATTTGCATTTTGGCTAAAAATAGCTAATTTGCATATTAGAGAAAGGGTTAGGGGGTGGGTTTTCTTCCACATGACATTTCAATGTCTTGTCTCAACATCTGTCAGCGTTTACAACCTCACATACAAGTATGAAGGTCCTAAAAGCACGTGAATGTTGTAATCCGCACCATGGGTCATATATGACCCATTGGCTGTTTAAAGGTTGTCATTTTTCTGCTAATTTTGATAATGAGGACGATAAGGTTCAATGGTGATTAGATTAAAGTTACGAAGGGGCGAAATCAAACACAAGCTGACACTCAAAATACAAACCCTCATAAATTATTACTTTGACAGTGGTTCCAAGCACCAGGGACTCGTTACCTGAAAAATCAAGTTTCCAGGGTGTGCTGCACAGGATAGAGGTTGACATTCTTGTGTGTTCGAAATGGTCACGCCATGCAACCCAAGTCATTATGAAAAATAGATGAATTATTACTGGCACGGTGATCAACTTCGATGAATTCCTGTGTCCTAAATAATTTTGTTACCTCAAAAAATATGTTCATGTAACCAACCATACGTGTATTGCTTCTCCCGCATTAGTAACATGACAGTTCAGAAAATGAATAACAACTTAGCTAATAATCTCTTCAATTCTGAACAGATTTTTCGATCTTACTTGTTTGTGAGTGATATTCTGTCAAAGTAGCCTTTCATTAGCCTAGGCATACTGGACAATGAACAAAGAATTTGATTTCCGTGTGTGTTTTAAATCATTCCTAATAAGACGTTCATTTCAATCCAAACATTCAGTGGCGGCGATTAGGAGAACCGAGAAGTGGGGGATGCGGTTCCCTCGCCAAATTTTGCCACTTTTTGCCCCTGCACTATGGCCTTTTTATGCTAAGCCTTTTCTACCAAGAAAAAGTATATTGTCCTTGCCCCTCAAATGTTGGCACCCGATCGCCGCTACTACAAACATTCAGATAGATTTCTCAGTTGTACAAACCTTGTAAGCTAAGAAAAGTGACCCCTAAGGAGTAAGAATACTCTTTCAGTTAAAAACTCATACGATGAAAATACTATGCTCAGGAACATGCATTTAAATTACGAGAATCTTCACGATTGTCTACCATCGCACTTTCTATCATTGTCGCCGAATACATAAAATCAAGTATGTGCCTTGTATTTGCAACACAAGCTTAAATCTAATTCAAATTTATTTCACTGCATTAACATGCATACATTAGAATGTATGGCTGGGGTATGGCTGCGCATGTGTAAACACTTCCTTGTGTCCATCAGAGACAAAACGAAAGGAAATGGAACAAGATGCGAGAATAGATTAGAAAAGAATAAAGAGGAAAACAAGGAAAGGAAAAAGAAGTAAGAGGAAAATCGGGAGTGTAAGAGAGAGGGATACATACGTACACATACATGGTCTTACATTTATACTGCCCACCCTAATCTATCAATAAGGAGCTTCTGCCCACCCGGTCGAAAATTTCTGGCGCCGTCCCTGCCTCTCACCCCTCAATGTGTGTCTTTCTCTCTCTCTCTCTCTCTTTCTTTCCCCCTTCACTCTCATTCCCTTCCCTTTATTTCTTCCCCTTTTTATATTTGCCACCCTGGCTATCTTTATCTTTCCGTCTGCTTCTTTATCATCTTTCCCTCACTTCTTAGTTTACTTTTCTCTCTTATTTTCATTCACTCAATATTTTCTCTTTTTCCTTCTTTTATTTTACTTTTATTTCTTCTTCCTTTTCTCTGTATACTCTTCGCCTTTCTTCTCTCATTATCATTCACTCATTATTTTCTCTATTTTCTTCTCCGTTATTTTACTTCCTTTTCTCTGTATACTCTTCGCCTTTCTCAAATTCTCACCCGTCTTAAAGTTGTATTCTTTGTTCGCTAAGAAGTTGCAAATTATTTTATCACCTATATAACATCTTCGCTTTCCTTTCAGTATCGTTACCGTGGCCATTTCTTAACAAGGTGAAAAGGCAGTACTTTTCACGTCATTACGGTCCTGCATTTACTTCATGAATCTGGTTCTTTCCAGTTATAATTACTGAGTGCCTGAGATGCCCTGCCTTTATTACACTATTTCTGTCCCATGTAAATATTCTGTAATTGAAGAGCATCTTAATTGGGATGTTTCTTGTACGTGTATGTACATCAAACATTCCTTTGAAGAATTCTTATACCAATTTTAGAATTAAACCCTTTGATAAGGGTGGGTGAGGCGGAAGTTATTTATATTCGATCGTACTAATCCATTTTTCTTCATGATCACTTTCCTTAGTCCTGTATTCAATACTAAATTATGTGAACATTTCATCAGGGAGCAGACTCCAATTTTATTGTGGGTGAGGTGTTTTTCTTCTGAGCCAACAGGGAAAGGGAGAGTATAACCCCCCGTTGTGTACGCCACTGAGGTGGGAGAATACAGCTCTACCACGAAGGCAAATCCTGTTGCGCTGTCGTCGAGTTTTAAAAGCGGTGGGAGATTGAATGATGCAGATCCCTTGACCTCTATTTTCCGTATTGTAGATTATAAGCCGAGACCAGTGATGTGCCGTAGACTATAAGTTTACGTCTACATCCGTTGTCTACACGTAATCTACGCGTAGATTACATTGGGTTGTAGTTTACATAGACTACCTGGACAATCTAAATTGCATTAGAATTAATTTTCAAGGCTTTCATGAAAGGAAATTGATATTTTCAACTATATTTATTTATTTATTTATTTATTTATTCCTTGTTTTGGATGGCGAAGTTAAGGCACAAGCCTTTTCTTCCACTTAACCATCTCTACATTACATTTTATAAATTGATTTTTATAGCTAACTGTATGATAAATATATAAAAAACTAAATATTTAAGATACCAAGAAATGAAATCTATAAAAAACTAAGAACATTGAGATACCAAAAAAAAGAAAAACACAAGAAAAAATAAAAGAGAAAGACGCAAAAAACATAAAAAATAAAGACAAAAATACATACACACTAAGTAAAAAAGATACACGTAAAACATAAACACACACGCAACAAACATAGTCAAATTACAGAAAAAGTCGGTGGGTGTTGGTCCTACCAGTTTACACGAAGGTTTAATTTTATTTTATTTCCCTGTTTTCAGTTCTGGTAAGTTGACTCCAGAAGATGATTTGTTAATTTTGATTTGAATTGGAGAAGAGAAGAAGAGTTTCTTATGTCGTTGGGGAGGTCGTTCCACGCTCTGGTAGCAGTGGCCGTTAAGGAATTTCCATAAAACGTTGTCTTGTGGGAGGGGATGGCCAGCAGAGAGTTGTCTCTCGAACGGGTGGCAAATGTGTGTGCTGAACTTAGGGGTTGAAATCGAGAAAGTAGGTAGGACGGCTCTCGTGAGTTTACTATTTTGTAGAGCGCTGTAAGAGCGTGAAAGCGGCGGCGAGTGGAAAGGTCGAACCAGCCTAGGTCCTTGAAAGCCGGGGTCAGGTGGTCAAAAAATTTGATATTATAAATGTAGCGCACACGTGCATTTTGTATTCGCTGTAGACGTCTTGCTAGTTCACCGTTGAGGTCAATATATGTCAAGTCGCAGTAGTCTATATGAGACAGAACTAAGGACTCCACGAGTGTTTTTTTTACTTCTTGTGGTAAAATATTTTTAAGGCGGTACGGCGAGTGTAATGCTGCGTAGGATTTTTTACATATGGCCTTCGCATGGTCACTCCAAGTGAGGTTTTCGTCCACGACGACTCCCAGGTCTTTGACCGAAAGCGACAACGAAATGGGGTTTCCTTCGACAAGAATGTCGGGGATGGAGGACTTCTCTGTTGTGGAAATGAGCTGACGTGAGCCAATTAAAATACATTTAGTTTTCTCAGCATTTACTCGCAGACCGTTTGCCTGAGACCACTTGCAGACGTTCATAATATCGTCGTTTAGGGCTTTGATGGCCATATTGATGCTTGTTTTAGGGAACGACAAATAACATTGGACGTCATCAGCGTACAGATGGTAATTAGTCGATTGAAAGTTTCCAGATATATCATTTACGTACATGGAGAACAGCAGCGGAGACAGGACGCTACCTTGGGGTACACCGCAATTCGTCGGCAGCCACGACGACTTATTGTCAGAAACGAATGTGCGTTGCTGTCGGGCTGCTAAATATGAGCGAGCCCAGTCAACAGCGGGTTGGGAAAAGTTGAAGTAAGATGACAATTTTGCCAGAAGGATATCGTGGTCTACGGTTTGGAAGGCTTTGCTGTAATCGAGGAGAACTAGCATTGTCCCTAACGAACTGAAAAGAATCCTATTTACAACAAAATTTCTCTTCTCTCCATCATCAACTATGGAAGAAGATAAATAGTATGCTAAAAGAACAACAGATGGCACTCATGTGCCAAGAGTGGTATTTTTCCCATAAAACACTACAATATTTCCTGTATTAGGTTTCTTCCTAGGTGAGAAATTGTTCGAATTTGGAAGAGAGCGTATGAAAAGTTCTCCTTACACATTAGCAACTGATACGCAGTATAATTTTCTTTTAATTCCACGGCGCCCTTTGCTGAGTTATCACCTTTCGCCATGTTGTTTACGTAGATTACGTCATCTACGTTTATAAAATTGTCTACGTGTAGAATGTAGACTACCGTTGTTTACGCGTAGACGCACATCACTGGCCAAGACTTAACTTTAAAAATATTAGGGGGATATCATCGTGATTTGCCTTGGAGGAGTCTGCATCGTGAGCTTCTCTTGCACGCAGTTCAAGCGTTTCCCAATAGATGACTCTCGCTGTGCTCAATTCATGCTGCCCTCTAGAAGAGATTTCTTTAAAGACATTGAACTGATCATCAAGTTAACCCTCGCTTATCCGTGCCGTACGAGAAACTTACTTACCTGAGGGGGGGGCACCCTTGTTTAGAGAAATTTAGTTATTTATTAACTATAATGATTAAAAAAAATAATAATAGTAACCCGTGGCTCGACAGCCCTTGAAGGACCTTGGCCTATCTCCCGACTGCCATTCTCCATCTCACAATGCTACCTAGAGGTGTGGAGATCTTCAACCAGTAATGGGGGTGACGTGGGGTCAGCACGTCGAACCCGCAGCCGTTATAGGAGATTTCCGAGACCGGATTACGTTACTCACTCGTAGCTCCCCAATTTCCTCACGATGGTGAGTTGCCGCCGGTCCTATACACAGGCCGAAAACCCAGGCAGACTCGAACCCATGCCGTCCCGCAGTCGGAATCTAAAGCCTTAGACCGCACGGGAAAGTGGTAAATCAATAAGCCAAAAGTGCATTATAACCTACATTTTCATTAATATATATTTATATAATATATAAATATATTTATAACAGGAATCGAGCTGATTCGCTTGATATGGATGTTAACATATTGCACTTGGAAAATATAAATTTAGGGTGTAAGGAGTGATCTTTCTCAAGACACCCAATATGTCAACCTCTCTTCCACGTAGTACACCCTGGACTGCATGTTGCAGACTACCGAGGCTCTGGCGTCTGGACTCACAGCTAGTATAATCCTCTGTGGAGCTCGTGTTTTGTTCTGTCCCTTTGTGTTTATGATTGTCCATTCATTTATTGGATCTTATCACAATTCATTCTCATCTTCGCGATTTGCCAAATGTGGCAGAATAGCGAAGTAAAACAAGTTGCATGCACCTCTTCGATGGCGTAGCCGTAACGTCGTCGCCTTGTAATCAAGAGGTCTCCGATTCGATACCTAGTGAAGACACATAGTTGCTAGGATTCCACTTTAAACTGTAGGTCCAGCCCCGAAAAACAAAAACTTAACTCAACAACAAAGTTGTAATTTGTACACCAGGAGCTTCAGAACCAAACACACAAAAGTTGATTTTCTTTTTATTAACTAAAAAATGGCTTTATAAAAAGTTATGGTTGATAAACATGTATAAAAAGTGTGTAAATTTTATTGACAATACTGTTTTTTTCACTCTTCCTTACAACATTCATCCTTGGCTATTTGTGCAACCGCCGCGACCTTGTGAGCAATGTGCTTGGCCGCGTCCAGATCACCTTCTGACGCTCTCAGCTTCTCCTCCAATCTCCTTATCCTCTGCCTGGCCTCGTACAACACCTGACTCTGCAGCAAAGCCTCGTCCTCAGCCACCTGCGACGCATGCGCAGCTCGGGCAGCGTTGATCTTGGCCGAATGCAAAGCCGTCGTGAGCGCTTGCACCTGCTGGTCGCACTCGTGCGCAAGTTTCTGCGCAGCCGCTGCCGACTGCTGCGCCTCCGCTGCCTGCGCAGTCTCCAACTCGACCTGCGCTTCCAGATCGTACAACTGTTGCTTCAAGCGCTGCACGACCGCTTCCTTCGCTAGCAGCGCTGCCTGAGCGGTTTGTGCTTTCTGGGCTAGTCTCAGCTTCACGTACAGCGCTGCTTTGTGGGAGTTCTCTGCTAGACTAACTGCCTTGGCTCTCAAAGCTACGTGCTGGGCTATTGTTGATATTGGCACGTGATTTCCTGCGTATCCACCATAACCTCCTGGACCACTGCTGAAACTTGTACCGTACGTTCCTCTTTTGTCCTAAGTAAAATACCAAGAAAACAGTATAATAGAGAGACAGAAATTGCAGAATATGAACAATGGAACTACATCTATGCTTTAATTTAAAATAATTAATGGAATTTTTAAGTACAGACGCTGCAAAAATCTCAAAAACTCCAACAGGATTGCCTGAATAGTCATTTTTTTCATAGTTGCCAAGTACATAAGAATAACAAATACATGGGCGACAATAAAATGTTACTAAAGACACTCAAATGTTGTTTCTTGAAGTTATATTTGCGCTGTTGATATTAAATTAACGTGTAATCAGAAGCATTTTAAGAGAATTAACAAAAGAAATATGTAAGATGAAGCGATTGAGTGAGGAAAGTGAAGAGAAACACAAAAGTAAAATGGAGTAAGAGGAGGGAAGGAAAGTTTAGAAGTGATAGAGAGAAGGCATCTATGAGAAAGAGAGAGAGGAAGAGATGTGTAAATGAGAGAATGGGGCAGAAATCGGAAGAAGAGAGAAACACAAAATATTGTAAAATGATATAAGAAGAGCAAAACAGAAAGCAAAGAAATAATTCTGAAAAAAAAGGAGGAAGCAAACAATAAAGGGGCAATTTTGCTTATTTTAAGAGGTAAGTAACCTCCGTTGATCCTCTCTGAGTGCACTCAAGAACAAGTGTAATGTAAATTGTGATTTTTTTCCCAATATAATAGGACCCAGTTAAAATAAGTAAACTAAATATTTTTAAAAATACTACTTGTTTCTGTCATCTTTTGAATGATGCCTAACAGAAGAACAAACGACAAGCGTTGTATATACAGGATGGGCACAAAGTCGCCTTCCCCAAATATTTGATTTCTTCATTTATTGGAGAGAACGACTTTGTGCCCACCCTGTATTTCATAGTTAAACAGATATTTGGAAAATCTATAATCGTATTAAAATTTACGGTGCAGATTATGAACTTACTTGGCTGTAAGATTTTTTTGGTATTATTAAGAAGTGGTAAAGATTACATGGTAAATAATCTAGATTTACACTGATGTTTTTGTGTTATATTGGAAAGAAAGTTGGTTTACGACGGAGTCACACTGACTTAGCCAGTGGATTTTATTCGAATGGACTCAAAACCAGAGGAAATAATTGGGGAAGTGGGCTGGTGGTCGAGACTGCTAATATTCCCTCTCTCCCTCTCTCATTCGTTTCTTTTCATCTAGAATTCCTCTTCTTTTTTTCTTGCCTCTTCCGTTTCTTTCTCTTTACCCATATCTCCTTTTCTTTCTCTATCTCTTTCTCTGTTTCTATGTTATCCTGTTTGTCTACTTCCTTATTTGTTTCGTCCATCTTTTGCTATGTTTGTGTCTCCCATTATTGTTATATTTCTCTTTTTCTTCCTTCCTCTATTTTAATCCTCGGTTTGTTTCTTACTCTGTTCCTTTATTTTCTTCTTTGTTTCACCCTTTGTTTCGCTATCTTTCGTTCTTTGTTCTCTCTTTCTTTCTTGTGATATTGCATGCTCTATTTCCTATTTAGTTTTGTTCTCTGTTCCACCATTTCTTTCTTTCTGTGCTTCTCTGTCGCTTTCTTGTAATATTCTCCCCTTAGGTCTTATTCTTTCTTCTCCTACATATTGTACGTATATCGTCTTTACTCTTTCTCCATTTCTGTACTTTGTTCTCCCTTTGGTTCTGTATCTCACTTTCTCTCTTTTCTCTTTTCAGTTTTCTGTAAACCAACAACACTCTACGTGTATGTGTGTGGTTATTGTTCAACACTCTAAGTGTATGTGTGTGGTTATTGTTCAAATACAACCAATTCTGATGCAGCAGATTTGAGCGGTCTGGAGGAGCTAAAACTATTTCACTACGGACCAGAGCCACCCATTAGTATGCTAGTCATACAGGTACTTCATACTTATCCTAATTCAATGAATCTAAACCTAATTAAATAGGAACAACATCGTATTACTTCTGACCTGGAATACGCAATCAAGCAGAAGTAAACATGTCTCGTATAGATTTCGTGTATAACCGACCTTAAAATATTAATTACAACTATTAAGCAAGCAATTGAAACTTAATAACGCTTCGTCAGACAATTTATGCAAATTTTGAGTTTTAAAAGTAATTGATTTTATTTTCGAAATTTTATAGGAAGCACACTGCACGCATAAGAGCTTTATTTGCATCTAGAGGATGAGGGAAACACAATCTTCATCTTGAACAGGTCTGGACACCTCACTCTATTTATGGTAGAGCCCTCTTCAGACACGTAACCAGGGGGAGGGCTAAGGAGGCTGAAGCCCCCCTCCCCTCCGATATTCTACAAAAATCTAATTTGAATAGTGTATAGTTGTAATTAATTTTACTTCCTTAACAGGATTAAACATCTTGTGTAATAAGTTCTAATATAGTGAGAATTTCATCTTCAGAGCTTCTCCTCTACTTTTCCGGGGGTGGGGGTCGAACGGGTCCGTCGACCATCCCCCCTGGATATTGACATCGTTCAAGTTTTGAAAAGGCAGAACTCCGTTATTTTCATTGTTGATAACAGAAATAAAGTTTTAACCAATGTACAAACTGCATTAGATCGAATAACGTTTAGTGTATAGCAGATAAATCCGGTTATATTTTTATGTTGTGCCATTTAATCGAAATTAAAAATGGATTCACAGCTTCCAAAATTAATAGTTTTCTTTTTGAAAGCTCAAACAATATAAACTTAATGAGTAAAATTTACCCCTAACATTTAAAGCCTTCTCTCGAACGGAATGTGTAAAAGTTACAATAACTTTGGATTGAAATTGGTTTATTTTTAATAACTTATAATAGTTATCATTGTAAAATTACAATTATAAGCATGGTAATAATAATTATTATTACATTTTAGCATATTTTTTTGCTAAGGGTGATGTTTTCCCCAAACATATAGAAATTTACATTATGAAGAAGCTAATTAAGTTAAGATGCTCTTTAAGGGCATATTTTGGCATATTTGGTCATTTTTACGTGATATAGCATATTTTGATGTTTTTTGTCATATTCAGCATATTTTTGCATTTTCAAGAAATATACAGTCATTTTCGAAGTGGATTCGTTCTTACTCCCATGTTTACCCGAGAGGTTTTTTTTTTTTTTGGGACTGTAGCAAAAATCTTTTTCATTTTTATTTGAAAATTTAGAGAAAGTATTCATTGTGCATTGCAACTCAGTGCCCATAAAGTGAACTAAAAATAGTACGTATGTGAAAATATCTTGTTATTATTATTTCTGCTAATCAAGTTTCATCAATGGTCTGATCCCCTCTACAAATATTTCTGAGTACGACCTTGCTGAGTCAGGGATGAGCCCTCCTTCCCCGAAATAAAATTCTGGCTACGAGCCTGGCGCTCTAGTGTGCACGCGTGAACCTCGCAGCAGCCAGCAAGGGAGAGAGGCGGAAATGAGGAAAGCTATGGAGGGGGCCTTGAGGTGTATTGTATCAATAGGCGGGAAGCTCGTTTGAAACCCTGCGTTGCTCGCGCACGGTATGTGATTTTAACATCGTTATTTATCAGTCAACACCCTTCCTCTGCCTAGCTGAGTTTCTAACCTTCCTTTTTTACCCCACGATTTTGTGTTTAGTGTTAGTAAGATATTCGAGCCGCTAGGGAGGGTTCGTTGAAGCCATGGAGCTAAGAAGGGAGAGGAGCAAGCATCGCGCCATTTTTCTGAAGCCGAGTCACGTGGTAGGACAAAGCGGAGACAGCAGTGTTGCCACATGAAGGGAAATTCGAACCAAATTTTGAACGAAATGGGATGAAAAATACCAAAATTCCATGGAAATTTTAAGACACCAAACTCAAAAATAGTACAGATTAGTACAGATTATGTACTATTTATTACTATTATTTTTAAAGGTTTTTAGTGAAGGGAAAAAAGCGAAATTTTGCCCCTTGGAAAGGGAAATTATGCGCCCAGATTGTGGCAACAGTGGTAGGCAGACCAAGACATCAGTAGTCGCCATAAGAACATATGTGATTTTGTGTACTTTTTAATGCGAATTGCGGAGCAATGGTGGCTTGTTCAGCATATAGCTGTACCAACAGAAGCAACAGGAAAACTGAAGGAATAATATTCCATAAGCAAATACCGCTAGTCATCGTTTGTTTTGTACTATTTAAGTGTAAAGTAAACCTCGAGTTTACATTTGTAGTTGGAGCCTAATTCCATGCTCCTTCCAGCCCGCGTGCGCTTGCAGCAGCCGATGCGATGTTCTTCTGTCTGTTGAAGTCATTGGTTGAAGTAGATGCGGCTACAGCGCCTAGAATAACGTAGTGTGGAAAACGGCATGCTTCTGCGCTCTCTGTCTGGTTCCACTCGAAAATGATCCGCTAGGGGCGCTGGTGTTGACCCCGGTGCTTGGTGTTCGACTGCTTATAATGGAAGTAAATGGAGTTTTCGCTGCAACGTCTGATTCTTTTACATGAAGCATTTCTATGAATGTGATAATTGCTATGATATTTGGTACAGTGGTCGCGAAGATATTAACGAACATTCTAGACAGTCGACCACGTCCTGTTAACGCTATACTTTCTTTAATAATACGGGAGAAAAAATACGCATGGATTCTTGGCAACTAAATTTTTGTGTATGAATTAGGTTCATTATTATTATCATCATCATCATTTCTCTTAAAGATATACACACTGAAGCATTTGTATTTTGGATATTTACTGTCTCTTTTCTTCCGCTTTAAACTAATCGCGGCGATGATAATAATGATGATTGCATGAAACGACAAAGGGAACCTCACAAAACTTTCTTAGTGCCATCGACATGAGTGTAAGGAAACTTTCAAACCAATGGGACAAGCGACACGGGATGTTCACACTGTCACACTAGTGACACACACTTCCAGACTGTAAAATAGCATTCATTGCACATGAGGGTCCAAACAGCAAACGACACGTTCATATGGCGTATTCGCGTGCTACTTGTTACTTCGGTCGGAAAGCTCCTTAAAGGAAGGGTGCTGAGACCGAAGCGACGCGCTACAGGGGGAGTTCCCAACTAAGTGACAAGCGACATGGTGCCTTCAGTCTATTAGCAAGCGTTACTTGCGAACAACAGATAGGCGACACGATAAACCGCACATTACAACAACAGATCTAGGCGACACGATAAGCCACACGTGTCGCTTTGTCCCTTCTGCGTCGCTAAAACTGGGCCATTTCCTCAATAGCTTGCAACATGTTGCCGTGGTTTGTTATTCGCGCATACGCGATGCAATGAGTGTCTTGCTTTAGTGAGATTGCGCACCAAAGCGACAAGCGGCACGCGACACTTATCACTTGAGGATTTCACCAACCGAACGCTGGCCTGTGCTTCCCGTCATGCCGCTACGCTGTGAAATGTTGCTCTTGATTGGCTCCTTTCCAAGCAACATGTGTCACTTCGGTATGAAACTTGCTTTGGACCGAATGACCCGTGTCGCTTTGGTGTGAAATCCTCGTATCGTTTGTCGCGTGTCGCTTTGGTCTAAAATCTCCTTGAGGAAACGATGCAGTCAGAGCTTTTGTCCCTACGGTTCGAAAGACTGCATTGATTTCCGACTGCTCGCTTTCAAGCGACATTTGTGGTTTGTCGCCTCGGTATGAAATATCTCTCAGGATACTATTTATATTCTAATAACAAAGAAAAATAAACTCTAATACACAGTCCAAGACCTGACGTCCGGAATCACATTGCGATGTTTCTTCTTGTGTTACGCATGCTATTTATTTATTAATTTTATTTTACTTTTCTTTCCAAATTAATGCCATTTCGTGACTGCAAATCACTCCACAAATATAACTGTTTCCATCAATTCACTTACCGCCTTTCTAGAGAAACAAATCTACGCAATATATTCCAAAAACTAACTAAGCCGCATTACTTGCATAACAAAATTAGCACCTGGGTCGATCGCACTGCCATCTACTTGTCATCGTCTCGGGGAACCAGTTTCTTGGGTCGTTTTCCACACTACGTTATTCAAGGCGCTGTAATGCGGCCATCTAACGCAGACAAACTTAAGCTCCGCCCACTGGCTTCAAACCGAAAGCAAGGAATGATACGAGACTGCAGGCACCTGGTTGAAGCCATTTGCTGTCTTAGTCCATACGCGGCTATAGGCGTAACTAGTTTTCACTGAAAATCCGATATACCGTTCCATGCCCAATTAACGAAGAGTACCTTTTCTAAAAACCGGTCTCTGAGACCGTGCGCTACCAACGAAGGGTTAAGAAATACAATTAAACATTTCTAAATTTTCAGTACACTTACCCTGTCGTCTACAGATTCTTCTGCCGGACTACTCATGACATTTGCTGAAAAGAAAACAGAACATATGTATATTTTTAATAAGCTGTATATGTGTGTACATTTATATACGAGCGTATGATTCACGTTGTTTGTGAATGTTATAAGTTGCATTAATTCAGGATTCGAAACTATTTGTTTAGCGCCAATGAACACAAAATATTGTTACAACCAAGCAAGAATTGGGTTGTTTTTAAATCATGTTCTGCCCATCTTGAGAGACCCGTGAAGCACTCGGCGTGTGTAGGAATACCGAATATGTGCCCAAGATGAAAAGGTGTGAAATTTTGGAGGAATAGAACTTATGTTGGAGACACTGAAAGACTAAAAGTATGTCCTCAGATGCATATGCATATACTTATTCTCATGAAAGAAGAAGAAGTACGTTGATATCATATGCTCCATTATACTTGATATTTTTTGTTACCTTTGCCTAATATGTAGGTTTATGCTTGTGAATTCGATTCGGGTGAAACGGAGAAATTAAAAGACGTATCAAAACATGAAAATTTCCACTGTAAGCATAACTAAAACATTTCTTTTTTGCCTCGTGAAATCGTATTTGACAATTGAGTATCCATTCCATCAAAACATTCATAATTTACTCTCACATTGAATTAAATATCTTTTATAAGTTTTTTTTTTTCTATCGAAGCAAAATGCTTGATTTATTTACGTTCTGAAGAAATGGTGAATTCATTCCTATGTTTATGATGAGCAGAGTCATCTGTACGCAATATTGAATACTCGGTCTTAGTATGCCTTATATGCTTTACAACACGAAAGAGAAAAAAAACATCTGAAAATATCCCTGAATCACAACTATTAATTATTCCAGATAAAGACAACCAAAAATAATTTGTTTCGTTGTTCTTAAAATCATGTACAGGACCTGGCACATTTGTCTTGTAACGGCTCAATTGAAAGTGATCGTGAACGGGTAGCTAATGAATGCAAGCAAAACAAGTTATTTACTTAAACCTTTACTACGATATAATTTTACTAATAACATATTTTACAGTTAGACCCAAATATAAATCACTATGTAAGATGTGGCATTCTGTTCGATCATACACAAAAGTTATTTTACGTACGAATATTTTAAGTCAAATAAAATACAATAATTATGTTGTTTTCATATGTCATTATTTAATAGAATAAAATCACACACTCATAATTCAAATAAACAGTACACCATAGAAACTATATTCGCTCTCAACTCTATGGATATAATAATAATAATCCTGTGCGTAACAGCCCATGAAGGGCCTTGGCTTATCTACCGACTGCCGGTCACCCTCCCACGCTTTCCTTCGTCACCTCTAAGCGTGGAGATCTTCGACCAGTATTGGAATAGCCGGGTGGTCAGCCCGACGTATCCCCAGCCGTTATAGTAGGTCTCCGCGACCGGTCTCTGGATATACGTAGGCCTATAAATACTACATGTAACATTATTTCTGTGTAAAGACTGAATTTTTTTTTTCTGAAATGAACCACAGCAAGAAATTGCAATATGATACGTCTGTTTTTATGAGCAGCTGCAAAATGATCTACAACCTTGTTTAAATCCAAAACTTTGGAAGCTTTATCTCAATGGACAGAATAGATAGTTCGCTCAACCACTCGCATATGATAGTACCAGTTCGTACCAGATAGTACCAAGTCAGGCTAATTAAAAGAAGTCGTCAACTAAACAATGCTACCCTTGAATATAAAGCTCTCTCGTTTTCTTGTTCAACGACTGGAATTCTGAACTGAAATTCTAGAAATGAATTCAAGTCTAGAAATGTGGAGGATGCGAGAAATACCGTCCACTTACAGTAGCATTTCTGAATTGATTGATTTATTTAGTTTTGTTCACATTTCTGCCCTTTTACTCAGGGCAGGAACGTAACGTACTTTACTTACCAAAACATAGTAGGAAGTAGAATTCAGTCTTCATGGCTGAAGCTTCTCTGAAAGCGTCTGGAATGAGAAAATATTTGATAGAATACATAATATACGTATATTCAGTCTTCAAAGCTAACTGCATAATAGTAACGAGGATACACATAAACGCTTTAATCTGTAACCGTAATATAACCGTTGGCTTTTAGGGGGGGAGCAAGGTATTATTGTATTATAATGTATCAACCAATCAACCTAGGGCACTATTTTTACTTGAGACTGAGTAGGCTTTAGACCAACGTGGAAGTTTGTATCTACGTACATATACTACAAAAAATTAGGGAAAAAAAATCGAAGGCCACTTTACGCACAGGTAGGAAAGAACCTATAGCTTGTCTTGGTTCCTTAATTGGTGGCCTTCATCTAGTTGGGTGACTTTCTGGCCAACTTGTTTCTATGATTATTATGTATTTTTGTCATTATTTTATATTGTATTATTTTAATATCAAAAAATGCACCGGATAACAATGTAGGCATCCTTAATTTCGAAACTTCAGTTTTAACATCTACTTCTACGGTATCGCGCAGGTGCTAAGTTACATAGAAACAAGACTGCATAACCACAATCTAATTCCTATCCGTACCGTCAATTTTGATTGCACTACAACTCATTTGATGGCTTTGAGTCAGTATCAGAATGGGTCTGGTGCGAGGCATAACCAGCTCCACAAAACGCCAAAACTAAACACTGAGAGCTCTAAACCAGGCCCTCCTAACCTAACAATTCCTAACCTACAGTTCCGCTTAGGCCTAATAATGCATATGTGGTGGCTAGGTTGGGAGGAGGGCCAGGTTTAGAGCTCTTAAGTTTTGGCGTTTGTTGCATGCTGTGTGTGCACTGCACCAGACCCGTATCAGGAAGTGCAAGGAAGAGCTAGAGCGCCTTGCACACGATCAAATAAATCATGAACAAGTCCTTGAATTGAACGCTTAAAAGGAAATGATGTCAGAGACAACGCCATTTTTCTTATTGAATCCAAGGTTCGGTTAAAGAATTTCTATTTAGGAATGGTTCTAATTAACACGATCCAAGCCTGACTGTCGACCAATCAGAACACATGCTATTGAAATCGATTATCGAAAGCGACCTCTACGTCACGAATTCAGATGTAATGGCGGCCGCGTGAGATGTAAACAATGTTTCACTTCACATTTTAAAAAGTATTTAACTATTCATCCGAGGGGAATAAGGTTTCATATTAAATGGTTTTAGGTACAAAAGAATGGCACTGGTGAAATACATACTTTAGAGCGTTTACTGTACACGTATGGAAGAATATTTGGTGTAACTCGATGTGCCTTTCGTGCTGTATGCATTATACATTGAAATCGCAAAAACTAAGAGAAATGCTCCTTCCTTGTAATGCTTTCGTGTAAAGTAATATCTGCTATAAGATGTTTTGAAGCATTTACTTAGCATTTATGCTAACAATAATGTTAAAGGAAATGCTTTCGACTAAAGCAGATTCGAGAAAATACGTCAACATCACACTTCTTTCGAGTTTCTAATATGTCCTACTTCTTCCTTTGGAAATAAAATTATCTCTGTTACGGCTAATCGCTAGTCTATATATTTTTTTGCATATCGTACACACTGTCACCTTTTGGTCAAATGTGAACTTGTCCATTTTTTTCTTTCATCGTCTACATCATCAATTTCAGATCATTCAAGATTTCTAACAGGAATGCTGTTTGACTTCCAATTGCGTTCAATTCAGCGAATTGTTCATGAGTTCATGATTAATTTGATCGTGTACAAGACGCTTAAGTCCGCTGCATTTGAAGCGTTAAGCACTGGCGTCAACTGAGAGGGGGCTTAGGGTGGACTCTCGCCCGTCGTGGAATAATCTTCTGCTCATCTAAATAGTCAAGGATTTAGGACGAGTAGGTGAGTTATGTCATGGCTATTGTTTTTTATTTTCACCACATTTCAAAGTTAAGCCTCTCTGATGGTTCATTTGTAACGTTGTCGACTTGTAGGCTCTGAATCTGTCACTGGCGTAGGCACATTGCCACTGCTATTAGGATCCCACTTGAAACTGCAGGTCTAGTCGCGATTAGCCCATCTGGGCATAAAGTGGACTTGAAAAAAAACTTTCTGACATATTTCAAATATCTCCATTTTTCATTTTGTAGAAGTAACTTGCTACAGTTGAAGCCCCTTTGAGAATAGAAACCCGAGGCTGCAGCCCCCCTCTCCCCCCTGTGATAAATTTTCAGAATCACTTAGAACAAGAGATTTTGTTTCAGTTTGCTTTTTAAGTTCATTTTATGCACAGATAGGCTAATCGAGACTGCATATACAGTTCAAAGTGGAAGCCGAATCACTATGAGCCTCCACTGGGTATCGAACCCGGAACCCCTTGATGACAATGCGACGACGTTACAACTACGCAATCGGTAAGGTTGAAAGGTTGAAAGACAGAAATTCATTGAAAGTTAAAGGAGAAAAGGAAGTGGAAAGAAAGTGAGGTAGAGAAACCGAGGAAGAAAAGAAGAAAGAAGAAAGAAAATAGTGAGAAAATGTGATAACAGAACAGATAAACAGAGGTTTACGGAAAAAGAGAGAATCAGAGAATCCTGGCACACTGAAGACCCCCAGCTGAAAATGTTTGACGAATACACACTGGAACACTACCTCACGTAACGAAACGATTTGTTATCGTTCACGAAACAAGCGAACATCAGTGATATTGTCGACTCAGAAAACAAGAACTAACCTTAGATACGAGTCCAACACTTAAAATCCTCGTTGCAGAACAAACGCCGAAACACACTGTACTGTCATCGTTTCATAGCCCAAGACGAAGCAAGCTTTCCAAAGCGACAGCTGACAAGAATTAGCATATGGAGCAACGTTCCTTCCTTTTATACACCGTTTTGACTTCTCCCACGAAAGTCTTTATCGTCGAATAGGACGCACAGAGGTTTCTGAACTGAGAATGGCGGTTAAACATCTTTCTAAATGGATAACTGTTGCGTTTGCAAAAGGTTATTTACTTCAGGAACATCTTTGGAGTTAGAACGAGCTACATGTTGTCGCTTTCACTGGAAGAATAATCCTTTATCGACGCATACGAACTTTTAAAAATGCACCTTCTCCAACTCCAATTGTAACGTCTTCAGAATGTTATTTCACATGCATTGTTGTACTTTTAATTGTTACATCCACACAATCCAAGGGGGAATGGAAGCAATGAAGAAAAGGATAGGTATTGAAATTACAGAATGTTAAGGATACGTTTTGTAATGGATGCCATAACACAGAACACTAAAACGTAACACTAGTGAAAAGGAAAGGAAAAGAAAGTAGGAGAAAGGGTACATTAGTTGTAATCGTGCGAGTGTACCAGGAAAGGAAAGAGTATAATGGGAAACAGATTCAGAAACGTTTAGTACAGTGGCGTACTTATGACTTTATTTCGGAGTATTTTTTTTTAAATATAGCAGACATGACTTAACGTTTCTTTACCGTATGGGGTGCAAGTAGGGTGACCATAATATGTTGACCTAAGAACGGGACATCCCAAGGAGATCAGTTTACTCCCCCTTTCCTGAAATATCCATTAAGCCTAATTATAAAATTATTATAGGCATGGATCACATAAATGAAACATCATAAACAATAAATGTAATACCGTATGTTCTCCCTTTGTCAAAAGGTATTATTATAATCTCAGTATGACTTCCATACTGTTTCTGGTCCATTCTGATCAGCCTTTGATTTTAAGTCCCACGCTGAAGTTGAGTAATGCCAGAAGTACAGCGCCTTGAATAACGTAGTGTGGAAAACGACCCAAGAAACTGGTTCCCGCGACTGATGAGAACATAGATGGCAGTGCGATCAGTATCGGTGCTAATTTTCTTATGAAAGTAATGCGGCTTTGTTAGTTTTTGGAACATATTATGTAGATTTGTTTGTCTTGAAAGGCGGTACGTGAATTGATGGAAACAGTTATATTTGTGGAGTGATTTGCAGTCACGAAATGGCATTAATTTGGAAAGAAAAGTAAAATAAGATTAATAAATAAATAGCATGCGTGCGTAACACAAGAAGAAACATCGCAATGTGATTCCGGACGTCAGGTCTTGGACTGTATATTAGAGTTTATTTTTGTATGTTATTAGAATATAGTATCCTGAGAGATATTTCATACCGAGGCGACAAACCACAAGTGTCTCTTGAAAGCGAGCAGTCGGTAATCAATGCAGCCTTTCGAACCGTAGGGACACAAGCTCTGACTGCACCGTTTCCTCAAGGAGATTTTAGACCAAAGCGACACGCGACAAACGATACGAGGATTTCACACCAAAGCGACGGGTCCTTCGGTCCAAGGCAACTTTCATACCGAAGCGACACATGTTGCTTGGAAAGGAGCCAATCAAGAGCAACATTTCACATCATAGCGGCATGACGGGAAGCACAGGCCAGCGTTCGGTTGGTGAAATCCTCAAGTGATAAGTGGCGCGTGCCGATTGTCGCTTTGGTGCGCAATCTCACTCAAGCAAGACACGCATTGCATCGCGTATGCGCGAACAACAAACCACGGCAACATGTTGCAAGCTATTGAGGAAATGGCCCAGTTTGAGCGACGCAGAAGCAACAAAGCGTCACGTGTGGCTTATCGTATCGCCTATCTGTTGTTCGCAAGCAACGCTTGCTAATAAGACTGAAGGCACCATGCCGCTTGTCACTTAGTTGGGAACTCCCCCTGTATTGCGTCGCTTCGGTCTCAGCACCCTTCCTTTAAGGAGCTTTCCGACCGAAGTAACAAGTAGCACGCGAATACGCCATATGAACGTGTCGTTTGCTGTTTGGACCCTCATGTACAATGAATGCTATTTTACAGTCTGGAAGTGTGTGTCACTAGTGTGACAGTGTGAACATCCCGTGTCGCTTGTCCCATTGGTTTGAAAGTTTCCTTACACTCATGTCGATGGCACTAAGAAAGTTTTGTGGGGTTCCCCTTGTCGTTTCATGCAATCATCATTATCATCATCGCCGCGATTAATTTAAAGCGGAAGAAAAGAGACAGTAAATATCCAAAATACAAATACTTCAGTGTGTATATCTTTAAAAGAAATGATGATGATGATAATAATAATGAACCTAATTCATACGCAAAAATTTAGTTGCCAAGAGCATTCCACGAGTAATTTTTCTCCCGTATTATTAACGAAAGTATGACGATAACAGGACGTGGTCGACTGTCTAGAATGTTCGTTAATATCTTCGCGACCACTGTACCAAATATCATAGCAATTATCGCATTCATAGAAGTGCTTCATGTAAAAGAATCAGACGTTGCAGCGAAAACTCCATTTACTTCCAGCAAACGAATACCTAGCACCGGGTCCAACACCAGCGCCTCTAGCGGTATCATTTTTGAGTGGAACCAGCCAGAGAGCGCGGAACCGTGCCGTTTTCCACACTACGTTATTCAAGGCGCTGTACCAGAAGTATTTAGTAGAAGAACCAGTCTTCTTGAGAGCAGCCGTATTCTTCGTCAATTGTTTATAATTCTCCTCGAAAGCCTTACCCCACATATCAGACACACAACTCTAAGATTTTTCTTTTGAGGTTGTGTCAAGACGCAGGAAATTAAAATTCTTGTTGCAATTACCCAAAGAAACTGTATGCTTATTCAATGCTCTACAAATGACGGAACACATATGCAAAACAATACATCTTTTTTTTAGCCTGAAATATCACTCAAATTTAGACTTGTTCTTCAAGATAACTCCTACACTTTTATAAAACTGGACAAATAGTGTTTTTTTTTAATCATATGGATTAAACGAGACGACCGGGACACGTCTCTGAAACGGGACATATGGTCACCTTAGGTGTAAGGGGTAATGCTCTCTCACTAAAATATCAATATCTCCTCTCCTGTAGGCCAACTCCTTCGCATTTAAGCAAAAGTGGCAGAAAATATGACGTAAAATAAAGTAGTTTTGTCGTCTACACCAGGATTGGTTAACCGCCGTATTTGTGAAAGATCACCCTCGTATATGCAGCCTTACTGTAGCGTTGTAACGCATGCGGAAAGGAGGGAGTCAGCGAGGCAACCCAAGCATAATGGTACTAAACCTAGAGTTGACGAGCTGTATCTTTGCGGGTGGCCTTGGATACTTCGCGCAGAGTGTGTGAGAGATACGTTTATGTAGTTGCCACCTACTCGCCCTTTGGGTGGTCGACAGCAAGGACAGAACTCAAGGATAATGACGCGCAGCCGGAAGCTCCTCCTCCTTGCTACTGCGCAGCCGGGCTTGGGCAGGGTTCACCCGCAAAGATACAGCTCGTCAACTCTAGCAAAGTTTGAACTTCGTTGGCACCATGTCTGGCAAAATCAGGCATAATCTGTGAACACGCTTCTTCCTTTCTACATGTAAGACTATGGTTTCTTTTTAACAAGGTTATGAAATTCTATCTCTAAATTGTACATTTCCTTTTGAATGTCATTTCTTTCTTTCTTGTTAAATATGAAGATAACTTCAACTTCACTATTAACTGTGGTAATCAAATTTATTTAAAAAAATTAAAAGCTCTCTCCGACTTGATTTTCCCGGTAGACGGACAATTGCGATGGCGGACAATTGTGATGAACACAGAAGTGAAAGTACGGTTGGACAATTGCGATCACATTTTAAATCTTCTATCAAATTGAAGGGTGACTTAACGCCCTGTACAATACCTATTACAATAGAATTATGTGAAATATTGATTTCTGATTCGTCTCACACTTTCTCCAGGCTTGAGACTGGCAAGGTAGCTTGTAAACGTACTTGCATTACAACCACTTTTAGGTTAGGTTAGGTTAGGTTAGGTGCACCTGTGGGTTAGTAATCCTGATCGTCGCAATTGCACCGTCAAAATCATTGCAATTGTCCGTGATTTTGGCTTCATCGAAATTGTCCGCCATCGCAATTGTCATAGATTCGATTTTCGCACTACTCTCCACCGGATCAGTTTTCTCTGAAATTGGGCCGCGGGTCCTCCCCTGAAACCAGATAATAGCGGCAACGGGACTCTGGATTGGGTGGTTACCATTCACCCAATAACAATAAGACATTTCTTATCAGGTCTTCCCACATGAAGTTTAGTTTTTATTTTTCTTTCAAAGTTGAACTATTATATTCCTCCTTCCGCATAACTTGTAGTGAACAAACTGGTTCAAATTCACCATGACAGGGCTGGTGTTTCACGTAGGACAACTGTATGCCTTCCTCATACAGTGGCTCTGATACCAGTTTAAACTGTAGGTCCAGTCCCGATTAGCCTTAATGTGCATAAAAGTGCTGCCCTGTGCATAGCACCACGCCATGAAGGCGTATAGTGGGTGTGGGGGTAACGCCCCACAATTTCTTGATCCGGTCGTGAGTGGGGGTGATGTGATCAGCATCACGCCCCTGACCGCCTTTACCCCCCAGGGTTTCCCCCAGGTACCCATGTTATTCGACGCTGGGTGGGCGCCGGGGCCGCTTCCATCGTTAGAAAAGTTCCCGGATTTGAACCGGCCGGGGATCGAACCCGGGACCTTTAGCATGATAGTCAGACGCGTTACCGATTGAGCCACCGCGGCCTTTAATGTGCATAAAGTGGACTTAAAATTCCAACTCAATCAATCAATCATTGGAATAACGTAGGGTGGGCAAAGAGTGGCACTCGTCCTACCAACACTTTCGGGTTTATTGACTTTTAGAAGTTAATCTCCAGGGTCGTCGTGATTATCCAAAGGAGACAGAAAAGCGACGTAAAATAAACAATCAATCTGAGGTTCATATTGTGTCCTCAGAAAGTTAGGCCCAAAGGTACGCTTCTGGATGCAAACTTAAAATTTTCAGTGGGAACGTATAACTTGGAACTTAAAATCAATTTGGCAACAGGGTTTTCTTTGTTGGTACGGGGAAAGAAGGTAACTACATAATCTGGGGCTCATTTAAACATTGAAAGGAAAACTTTGAACTGCATTGAAGCCAATGCCAGCGAGGCGTTTCGAAACCCTGAGAAAGCGTATCTTCCATCACAGGGATTCTTACACAACTCTATTGTGGAGATCGGACAGAAGCGACAAAACGGTTTTTCCAGGGAAAGTCAAGAACTTTGAGAAAGTGCAAGGATCTTCCGTTCACGACCTTTCTCGAAATGATGCTTTGTGCGGTAAAGTGTCAATATTATGCATTTGGAGTGAAGGGATTTACGTCTGGAAGTGGTAGTTTGTAAACTGCATTTCCTTATCATAAAGAATCATTGTTGTGATACTGAAAAAAATGCAACAATAATCTTTGCTCTTTAGCAGGTCTAATGAAACTCTCTCAACTTCATCTCAAAATGAAAGAGAAGGGTTTGGAGGAAAGGTGTGAAAGGAAATATACATAAGTTATTCTCTAACTTTCATGTGAATGAAATCAATGAATAAAATATAGAACTGCAATAACATTACATCATAATTTTTCGTCTTTTCTTTTGAAGATAAATACAACTGTTTTTAGTTACTAACACAACAAAACAATACTTTTCCCAGGAGGGGCAAGAAATATATGCTTCGAAATTGTGCCATTTCCTTATTTTGAATTATTTGAAAACATAATATCAATATTTTTCATGTAAAAAAAATAATATACCAACTAAAAATTTTCAACACTCGCACTCCAAGGGTGCTAGTACTGGTAAAAAAATATCAATAACCAAAATAGAAGTAGAAATACAAAACTTACAAATGCGATCTCACCCACATTGTGATCATACTTTCCTCTCCAAACAATGGAATGGTTTTATTTCAAAATTAAATCTGCAATATCTAGCAAAAGTGAACCACAGAAAATTGTGAATTAATTTGAATTTGAATTAAAATAATTTTGGTTCGTCAGCACTGAGGCTATTTTGCTCCCGTCACACTATACGGGGTCCAGCCCCTTATCACAACAAAAATAAAAGCGTGCCTGAAAACTAAAATTTCCTTAGCTTGGTTAAAAGCTGAGGCCAAAAAAGGCGCTCAGCACAAATAAGGACAAAACACAGGACGACACAGAATTATACTGGTCATGGAGCCAGTCGCCAGAGCCTCGTTAGTCTGCACCAGGGTGTACTACGTGGAAGGAGCACCCCTTACACCCCAAAATGATGAATTGGATTCGTCACAGTAATTGTAATGTTTCCGAAACTATTAACACTATAAAAGTGAAGTATGTTGCAATTCAGATAGTAACAAAGGTAGAACATAGCCTCAGTTTATGGATTATTAATAAACAGGACACTGTAATATATCCTAGGGCCATCTCTATCTTTCTTTATGTAACAATTATGCTTTTTGTTTGTTCCATGAACAGTTATCCTGCCACGTACAGCACCTTCCTTGTCAAATAATAATAACATAGTAAACATTACATATTCCTTACAGTACAACACAAAATAACCAGTAAAAATTAAAACCTTACCCTATTCGAAAATATGCAAAGCCTTTAAAACCATTTTAGATTAAATATAAATAAAATATTTCCGTGTTCATGTCTGCATTACATTGTAATAAATTTGTACAACCTTAAAACTTCAGCTTCCGTTAAAGAAACTTTGACTAAAATGTAAAGAACTTGAAGGTACTATCCAGTGAATGTTCGAAAGGGAGTAATTGTTGTCCACAACATTGTTCTGTTGCATAATCAATTGTCATTTTAGGAACGTATAATACGATTATCTGTGATTGTGGTTTGTCGCCTTTCCTCTCCTACTCACCGACATTATGTCATGTTTTGTGATATTTGCATCCTACAAATTTTGAAATGAGGGGAACGAAGTAATATAGGTTATATTTAAAGATTTGTAGTTTGCAGTTCTGATGTTAAAAGATTCAGCATATTTCAAAATACTTCAGTTATATCTTAGTGTCAGCAGAAAATCTTTAGAAAAGTACTATTACTACCACTTTGGGAAACAGAAAATTCCAGCAGTGTGTTGCCACAATATACCTAAAACCTTTGTTAAGTATAAATTTCTTCGTCGCATATTCTATTATTGTTCTTTTCTTTAAAGCTTTGAATGGCGCTCTTGGCTTCTGCTCCCCTAGCCGGTTCAGTAGCGTTTCGTCCGAGTTGCAGTTCGTCCGAAAGCGAAATTCGTAGAAAAATGTTACAGTTTGTCCGCGACGGTTTAATAAGTTGCGTGTCGTCCGGGCTTGGATCCAGAAATTTTAGTCATGGCAGATGGCAACACTTTCTTACTAGCTGACGATTGTGAAGGCGAGAGATTATTACTATTTGCAAGTTCTAGAGGGAAAGAAATATTAAAACAACAAAAAATATTTTCTTGGATGGAACATTTACACTATTGACACCCTAGAAGAGTGAAAATATTTTTTTCATTCTTTCATTCATACGTTTTTTTTTTCCATAATCTTGTGTAGTAGTAGTTGTGCGTTTATTTTCCTTGTGTAGTGGTTGTTATGTGTTTGTGTGTCTTGTGCAGTAGTTGTGCTGTGTAGTGTGTGAGTTTGTCTTCTGTAGTAGCTGTGCTGTCTAGTGTGTTTGTGTTTGTCTTGTGTAGTAGGTATGCTATCTAGTGTGGTTGGGATTGTCTTGTGTAGTAGTTGTGCTGTCTAGTGTGTTTGTGTTTATCTTATGTAGTAGTTATGCTGTCTAATGTATTTCTGTTTGTCTTGTGTAGTATCGGTGATGTGTATGTATGTGTCTTGTGTTGTAGTTGTGCTGTCTAGTATGTTTGTGTAGTAGTTGTGCTGTCTAGTATGTTTGTTTTGTCTTGCGTAGTAGTTGTGCTGTCTAATTTGTTTGTATTTGTCTTGTGTAGTAGTTGTGGTGTGTAGTTTGTTTATGTTTATATTGTGTAGTAGTTGTGGTGTGTTTGTGTTTATATTGTGTTATAGTTGTGATGTGTTTGTGTGTGTCTTGTGTAGTAGTTGTGCTGTCTAATGTGTTTGTGTTTGTCTTGTGTAGTAATTGTGCTGTCTAATGTGTTTGTGTTTGTCTTGTGTAGTAGTTCCTCCATTCATATTGGGGGTTAGGCGTAGAGCTGACAACTCTGCACTGTAAAAAGAAAATGTCAAGAAACAGCAATATAAGGCCATGGATGTTCCCAAGGTAAAATATTCCGGAGGTAAAATAGTCCCCCGTTCGGATCTCCGGGTGGGGACTACTTTGGGAGGTCTCTGGACTAAGGATAAGATCTACGTAAGGAATAAGGCTATTAAATTAGGCACCTGGAATGTTCTGAGCCTTTACCGGCCTGGGGCATTTCAGTGTACAGTTAATGAGATAGTTAAGTATAAATTAGATGTAGTAGCTGTCCAGGAAGTTAGGTGGCCAGGAGAAGAGAATTGTAAAACTAAAAATTATACTTTTTTCTATGGTGGTACTGAAAATCATAATTTTGGAACAGGCTTTTTCATAAATAATAGAATTATCTCGGCTCTTAAAACAGTAGAATTTATTAACGATAGGATATCATATGCAGTTTTACAGGGTAGGTGGTGTACAAATATTTTAATAAACATACATGCACCAACGGAAGATAAAGATGATAATACTAAAGATGATTTTTATACAGAGTTAGAACAGGTCTTTGATAAATTTTCTCAGTATGATATGAAAATTCTGTTAGGTGACTGTAATGCACAGATTGGCAAAGAAGAGACATTTAAACCCACGATTGGTAAAGAAAGTCTTCATGAATTAAGTAATGATAATGGTATAAGATTGATTACTTTTGCAACCTCAAAGAATTTAATTGTGAAAAGTACCTCTTTTAAACATAAAGATATCCATAAATATACCTGGTCTTCTCCAGATGGTAAAACTCATAATCAGATAGATCATATTCTCATTGATAAGAGAAGGCATACTAGTATAATTGACGTTCGTACACATAGAGGTGCTGACTGTGCCAGTGACCATTATTTAGTAATTGCTAAATTAAGAGAAAGATTCTCAGTGATAAATCATAAGCAACAAAATCTAAAAGTTTTAAATTTTGATACAGGAAAGTTTACTAATGAAAGAATTAAGAAAGATTACCAAATTAAACTGTCAAAAAGATTTGATGTTTTGCAGGATTTAAATGATGATGAAAATATAAATGAAACAGACGTAAATAAGAATTGTGAGCACATACGTAATGCAATAGAATCAGCAGCTAAATAAAGTATAGGATACCATAAACCGAGAAAAAGTAAGCCATGGTTTGATAATGAATGTCATAATCTAATAGAAATAAGAAATCAGGCTAGACTTAGGTGGTTAAATAACTCTGATGATACAAATCTAAACAATTATAATAGAATAAAGCGAGAAGTTAACCGCACGTTTAGAAGTAAAAAAAAGAGATTACATGAAAAATAAAATTAACAAAATTGAAACAAACAGCAAAAATAAAAATATCAGAGATTTATATAAAGGTGTAAATGAGTTTAGAAAGGGGTGGCAACCTAAAGTAAACTTGATAAAAGATAAAGACGGTGATTTTCTAGCTGACCCAAGCAATATTCTAAATAGATGGAAGAACTACTTTAATGACCTTTTAAATGTCCATCTAGGAGATAAATCAGAAGTAAATGAAGTCCACACAGCAGAACCTTTAGTTCCAGAACCTAACTTGACTGAAATTAAAGATGCTATTAAAAGGCTAAAGAATAACAAAGCACCTGGCATTGATTTAATACCAGCTGAGTTAATTAAATATGGTGGAAATTCATTAATATGTCAAATTCATAAATTAATTTGTTTAATATGGAATAAAGAAGAAATCCCTCAACAGTGGAAAAAATCCATAATTGTTCCTGTGTTTAAAATAGGTGATAAAATGAACTGCAGTAATTACCGTGGAATTTCTCTACTCTCAACAACATATAAAATATTATCTAACATTCTTTTAACAAGACTAACCCCATATGCTAATGAAATTATAGTAAAAAAAAAAAGTAAAGTGCTCCCCTGTGCATAGCACCACACCATGAAGGCGTATAGGGGGTGTGGGGGTAACGCCCCACACTTTCTTGATCCGGTCATGAGTGGGGGTGATGTGATCAGCATCACGCCCCTGACCGCCTTTACCCCCCAGGGTTTCCCCCAGGTACCCATGTTATTCGACGCTGGGTGGGCGCCGGGGCCGCTTCCAACCTTAGAAAAGTTCCCGGATTTGAACCGGCCGGGGATCGAACCCGGGACCTTGAGCATGGTAGTCAGACGCGTTACCGACTGAGCCACCATAGGTGATTATCAATGTGGATTTAAACGTAACAGATCAACTACAGATCAAATTTTTCACATCAGACAGACACTTGAAAAAAAGTGGGAATATAATCAAAATGTCCATCAGCTATTCATTGATTTCAAAAAAGCATATGATTCGGTCAAAAGAGATAAATTATATAATATATTAGTAGAGTTTGGAATACCTAAGAAGCTTGTTAGTATGATAAAAATATGCACCAGTGAAACAGAAAGTAAAATTCGTGTGGGTATTAATAAGTCTGACAAATTTACAATTCATGATGGGTTAAAACAAGGAGATGCATTATCTTCATTGCTCTTTAATTTTGCCTTAGAATATGCTGTTAGGAAGGTAAAAGAAACTAAAGAAGGACTAAAATTAAATGGTGTGACTCAGTTGTTAGCATATGCAGATGATGTAGACTTACTGGGGGATGATGTGAATACAATTAAGAATAATGCTAAAATATTTCTCAAAACTGCTAAAGAGATAGGTTTGGAAGTTAACAAAGAGAAAACTAAATATATGCTTATAGGCCGAAACCAGGTGTTTGGTAATAATCAAAATCCAATTATTGATAACAACTCGTTTGAACCAGTTTCCAAATTCAAATACTTAGGAGTAATATTAACAAATGAAAATTATATTAAAGAGGAAATAAAAAGTAGGCTTAATTCAGGAAATGCATGTTACTTCTCTCTTCATAAACTTTTGTCTTCTCGTTTAATATCTAAGAAACTAAAAGTTAAAATATACAAAACAGTAATTTTGCCTGTAGTATTATATGGATGTGAAACTTGGTCCCTTACATTGAAAGAGGAACATAATTTGAGAGTATTTGAAAATAAGATCCTTAGGAAAATCTTTGGACCTAAAAGGGATGAGGAGACAGGTGAGTGGAGAAGGTTACATAATTTAGAACTACATAATTTGTATTCATGTATAGATATTATTAGAATAATTAAATCAAGAAGACTTAGGTGGGCAGGCCATATGGCACGAATGGGAGATGAAAGAGGAGTTTACAGGATTCTTGTTGGGAAACCTCACGGTAAGAGACCTGTAGGAAGGCCAAGACGAAGATGGAGGAACAACATTGAGTTGGACCTAAGGGAAATCGGTAGGGATGGAAAAGAGTATATAGAACTTGCTCAAGATAGGGAAAGATGGAAGGCCTGTGTTGCTGCAGCCATGAACCTTCGGGTTTTAGAAGGCTAGGGAGTTAGTTAGGAACATTTAAGAGTGTTAGCAAGCAGTTTGTTCAGTTGTATAGCTACAGTTAAGGAGACACTAGAGATGAAACGAATGTTACGCATGCAGTTTTTGCGTCGCTTCCTGACAAGACAGAGGTTACCTACATTCTCCTATTTGAAGCTAGCCTTAAAGTACACCGTGATTCAAAAAGAATATCCAGCATGCTGTTGAAACTACTCATCGGTCCAGCGGTTCTGAACGGAAGGTAACATTGAGTAGTTTCGTTCAATTGCCGCTAGATCGCTGCCGAGTGCGGTAATTCCATGGAGCTATTAAGAATTTACTTAAAATATCCATGGGTTATCCGTGCGGGTCCATGGGTCAATTATGACCCCCTGTCGTGCATGCCGAGTGCAAGGTTATAAGGCAGGCACACCTCCACCTCCACCATTTTCATAGAGAAGGACCTTATCGCACTGTAAACCAAAACTATGAACAATAGGAAACACTATTAGGATGGTAGCACTCGGACGAAACGCTACTCGGTCAGGCAACCGTAAGCTACCTGTTCCTGGTATTCGGACGAAACGCAACTCGAACGAAACGCTACTCGGACGAAACACTACTCGGACGAAACACTACGCCACGCCCCTAGTCTACCGCTCGCTACGGGCTTGACTCCCGCCTAAATAACTGCTACGTAGGTCAGTTTTGGAATACCAATTATAAGCAGTGTTTCTTTCAGGCACCTTTCCGGGGAGCTCCGCACCCCTGGAGGGAACCTACCGCCCCCCCCCGGACAAAATTGTACAACAAACCCAAAGTATAAAACTTTTCTGCTACCATTGTTTCCGTCGCATCGGACCGCATTTCTTTGTGTGGCGAATATTTTTGCCTTTATATTTTCCTCTGTAAATAACTACGCTCACACTTTGGCAACCGCACTAACCTTTTTTCCACACTAAAAGCACAGACTTGTTGTCATCAAAGCCGACGCGGTATTTTCTTTGTAATTGATACACAACAGTATATTTGTAAACGATAAGAAAATCGATTGTTGAGTCAAAGGTGACTGAAAAGTGTTGAGTTAAAAAAAATATATTTATGCGATTATTAGAATCTAGCCACCGCATTGCTTTTTTGTGTTCCAGTGGCAGGACCTAGCAAGAAATCGCGGGAAGTTGCAGTCTACCGTGGGATCTTCCAGTTCCAACCTGCATCCTTCGAAATCATCAGGTGCAAAAGAAGAACGCCACTGCAACAAACAGTGGGAATAAAAGTACAGTTGGCTGGAGTATAGTGAAGAAAAAGGAGGCGCGTTTTGTAAACTATGCCAAAATTTCATGAAGAATGACGCAAAAGTTCTGCAAAGGATAGGTGGCGTGTTCATAACTGCTCATTTTACATCTATCAGAAAAGCTTTGGGAAAAAATGGGAACTTAGAGAAACATGGACCCTCTTCAGCTCATACTGTGAGTGTACAAATGGAAAATCTCAAACGGCAGGCTATGAAGAAACTCGTTTATGCTCAAGTTATTCAACAGTGTGAAAATGAAAGAGTGTTAAACAGAAAATATTACTGTACATTATTTCCCACCTGTAACGCTCAGCGTCAAGTTCCTTGACGAACGACGAACGACGAACGAGAACTGGTAATTCTCAATATTAAACGCACATATGTTGTATTTCGCAAATGAGATTCACAACGCCCTCCTGGTTCTCTGGAATGCCCCCCCGCCCCATCGCGGAGCAAATTTTCTGAAAGAAACACTGATTATAAGAGATAGAAATAAATAATATCCTTGCCCTTAAAAAAAATTAAATTGCATAACAAATATCCAACTAATCGCTTAGCCTTGAGAACTGTATTCCAGATAAGCATTTAAAGTGAACCACATGAACTTCGCTACGAAATACCAAGAAATATTTAAACAGTAAAAGTACCATAAGAATATACACATTATAGAAGAATAGACTTGTGTGAGTACATTTAGAAACGGTTGATTTGTGTTTTTATTTCACTTTATGCACAGATAGGCTAATCTGCACTGGACCTACAGTTTAGAGTGGGATCCCAATCACTTTGTGCCTCCAGCATGTATTGAACCTGGGACTTCTTGATTACAAGGCGACGGCGTCACCACTACACCTATGTGGAGGCTTACTATGTAATTACAGTTAATACATTTCCTCACATTTCAGCCGGTGCAGTCTTGTTTTAAAAGCTATAGTTTTGAAATAGCCATCTCTAATTTTGTCCACTTAAACGAAATCACTTTTGCTTATATCTCAATAAACGTGTTTTCACTTTCTACCAAATTTTTATACTTGCAAAGTCTCCTGGACCTCACAAACAATGCACCTGTTGATTTTCGAAATTGCCCAATTCTTCCTCCAGATAATATCGTTTCGAACACCCCACTGAAAGCTTCCTTCTTGCAACAAAATTACCTCATTTGACCAGAAGATCGGTTTCTGCGATACAGTTTCTTGCCAGGGTATCGAACGATCGATTTTGTTAAAATAATAGAAAGCTCGAAATATTCAAGAAATGAAAATTTCCCAAGTAAAAGTTCTCTTTTGCTATCTCTGTAAATTGGGCGCACGATTTCGAAGTTTATCGTCGGAATCCTCTTGTAAGAAAAGTGGCGACTCTTCCGAGAATTAGGTAAAATTTTGTAACAAGTTTTCTCAATAGATGTCGCTATGTTCGTATAAATACTTTAAGCTCCTGAGGAGAACCACAGACATTTCTTTTCTTCTGAACGTTGTACAGGTAAGCAGCAGTTTTATCTATTTCTTAAACCTGGATTATTTGTTTGGGAATGTAAACGCAATCTGAACAATTTTACTGTGACCAAACTTTAGAAGTTACAATAACAGTCGTACACAATATCATATCAATTTACGTAGTAGGTTGACACGTTTGGTAGAATATGTTTTCTAGTTATTCTTGATGTATTCATATCTTCAAACAAAATAATGTATGTTTTGATATGGACATTGTTGTTACATGATCCAAACAAGAATTTATTATCCAGTCACAGGACGTTTCAATGATGGAGTAAAGATAAATTATGCAAGTTTAGACATTCTGTTGAAGATATGTTAAATTATGAGTTTAATAACATTTCACATGATATGGTGATGAATTAAAATTCTATCCAAATTAATTAGAAATATGGAAAAGTACTATAATACTGTAGACCACCAGGATCAAGGGATTAGTAAGTGCACTCCGAAGCTAGATAGGTTTTTAATCAGAATCATATTCATATTTATTTATATCTTGAAAATTGGCTATTATATTATCACAGGGTAGTTCAGTCTGATTTAGTATGGACCATGGCCTACTATGTCCCCCCCACTAAACTTGACGATAGATAAACAACAGGTACATTTCAATGCGTGTCGTCGATTCGGTGGAGTGAAGTGAAGTGGTCGATTTTGGATTTCACCACTGAAGTTTGATTATCAAGAAAGCATAGGTTCAGTGCCCGATCTGCAAATCGCAAAACCACCACATTGCGGGGGGGGGGGGGACCTTTAGGGATCCCTCGCCATGCACATATTATAGGATTTGTTTGCACTCAACTATGTGTATGTAAAACAATAAAAGTAGTAGCATAATATCCAGCACCGCAGAGCAAAGAAAGAACCACATACATATTGAAAGGTAACAGGATTTTTTATTCATTTTAGGTTGACTATCGTGCAGCACTTTTTCGTTTAATAAATTCGGTTTAATGCTCCACAAACTAAAAATTAATTGTCGTGTTAAATTTTGAAATAATAACGCATTTAAATCGTTCTTCTAATGTAAAACTTGTTATTTTTACCTATTACAGATCCTCCTCTATCCTATTATCATGAGAGCCGAAACAGCAGTCGTTGTGTGCTTCGGTGAGTACGAATTATGAACATTTCATTTCTGTATACATGAACAACTTACTTCTGAAGCCTTAAACGTACAAAAATGAACTTTTCACTTATGATAATCTATATATCGTGTAGTACTTATGAATTGCTCGTGGTGTGCATACAGCCATGCAAACGGTGATAACACCACGATGCATCAGAAATCTATTACTCAGTACATTATTATCTTCAGTAGGGCAATAATAAATTTGATCATATCTCTTGTGAAACAACATTTAAGTAACAATCAGTAAGTCGAGATTTATGAAACATTGTTTCTTGTAAGGGACATGGATGAAAGGAAAATATAACTCTCTTTTTTTGTGTGAGACTGCTACATATTTACATTTTCCACCGAGCAAAGCAATCCAATATCAAAAAAATGAGTGAGAGGTGGAAACTTCGACCGTCTCATGTACAGATTACGGAGGACACTTCGAACATATATTTTTACATTATTTGTGTACACATCCCTGGCGGAATGGTTAGCACATCGTGCTATGACGTCAGGCATCCTGGCTTCGAATCCCGGCCTGGGAATGGGTGATCTTCTATTTCATCATATCATCACTCATCCTCATCTTCGCGATTAGTCAAAGTGGCAGAAAAATTAAATCAAAGCAATTCAAACAAGTGATTCAAACAAGGAAAATGGTCTGTAGTTTAATTTCCAATATGAAGGTGTCCGCTATAGTGTATTTTCATTTCTTTTGAAAAACACGCTAAAATATCAAGAATATTTTGTACAGCATATTATGACTGATATTAGGTGGAACTGTAATTTAATCGTGGCTTGGTCGGATATGTATCTCGAAAAAAAATCCCTGAAATGGAATCATAGATACACCACTGACTTACACGTTCAGTACGGTTTGGCAGATTAATTTCTAAGACATAATACTACGTTGTTAAACATGCGAGTAGCCAAAGAGGTTGCTAGCAGCTCGTGATAATTGGATTTAATGTGCACAAGAAAGGACAACCCCCAACCTGTTTCTTTATATTATGTTTTAAAGCGTCTAAACCAAAGATTTTGTTATAAGCTAAGTTTGGCTGATACAGAAGCATGCATTTACTACATCCATATTAATTATAAAAATGTTCCTTTAGTAAAAACTGTTTTCAATGTTCCAGCTGCCATGGTGACCTTCTTGCAGTTAGTTTCATCTGAAACACGGGTGAGTAGACTTTTATTTTTGCGTCTCTAAGTGTGTGTAAAGAGAGTGACACTAACGTCACGAAACGTCACTTACTTAGCGTGCACAGGATGGTAGTGTGTACTCACGGGTGTTGCCAAAATAATTTCTACCTGTCAGGCCATTTATAAAACTTCACTAGTAGAAAAATAATAAAAAAATATTATTATTATTATTATATCCTATTATTATACCCACCAGATGAGGGATCTCTGGGTTTTTGGCTTGTGTATAGGACCGGTGGCAATCCATATCTTAAGGAAATTGGGGAGCTACGAGTGAGTAGCGTAATCCGATCTGGGAAATCTCCCATAACGGCTGAGGGTTCGACGTGCTGACCCCACGTAACCCGATTACTGGCTGAAGATCTCCACACCTCTAGATAGGATTGTGGGAGGGAAACTGCAGTCGGGAGATCTGCCTAGGTCCTTTAAGGGCTGTCGAGTCACGGGTTATTATTACCAGATGAATGAAAAACCGTTTTTCATTATTCTTTTTCATTTCATACCATTCGTGCACTGCAATACATAGATTTTGTATTTTGTTATTAACTTTTAGTCCATGAAAAAGCTTCAAAAGTTATGAGGAATTTTTAATCATAAAGTTAATGTTGTTTGACGTGTCATATAAAACTCTATTTTTTTAAATTTCGAAAATTGTGGAACCATTCATTCTTTGACTTGAGTGGTGGAATATGAAAGAAAATATTACCGACTTCCTGTATTTTGCTACATTTCTTCAACCTAATGCCTTTCTTAGTTTGGTTATTCATTTCGAATACGAACTGAACTTTTATTATTTTATTTACAACAAAAATCACAGCTTCTGCTGGTTTGTAAGTGAAAATGAACCATACCAAGTTACAAGGAGGGTCTAAGTAGCTCTTTGAACCACTTCCCGATGTCTTCATTAATTGATTGATTTGGTGTTTTTAGTCCACTTTATGCACAGTAAGGCTAATCGGGACTGGACCTAAGGTTTAAAGTGGGATCCGAACACTATGTGCCTCCACCGGGTATCGAACCCAGGACTCTCCACCCGATGACGCCCAAGTGTGTGTTTACCTGGCAAGGCAATCGTGACGTCATTCTTCAAAAGATCGGAGCTCGAATTCCTCGTTTGTTTAAACATTATGCCCCTAATGCCGTAACATATAAATATAGATACATATCAAAGTAGTACAGCGTGTCCACAATGAGACTCCAACATTTTGAAAGTCTATAACTTTTTCATTTTAAATTGTACAGCTGTGATTCCGGAAGCAGCAGAAGCAGAAACTCAAAAAGTTTATGTGGTAACGTTTTAGTGCGCGCAATAGCCGTAGTGGCGTTGCAGCAATCGATTGTTTGAAAATTGAGATTCCAAACGAGCGTGCACAGGTTGTGTGGTGGTGTGCAGAAACGAAATCACTTATTCAAGTGCAACGGAACTTTCGTCGTGTGTACAATAAGGATCCTCCGACATTCACGACTATAAAGAAGTGGTGTGATCAGTTTTTGGCGACCGGCAATGTTTTGAAAGGACACTGTGGTGGTAAACCCAGAATCCAGGAACAGGTTGTAGAAAATGTGCGGAGGTCATTCGAAAGGAGTCCACAGACGTCAGTAAGACAAGCAGCGAGAGAACTTGGTATGAAACGGTCGACAGTAGTAGTGGGATTGATGCTACAACCAGTGCCGGAAAGGAAGAGCTCCTCTCCAGCAGATTTGCTACACTTAAAACTTGCTCAACATGGCCATATGAGCTTTTTGCTCTAGTGTGGAACCCCGTCTAATCCAAGATTTTTGTAAAAATTCCCTCGGGAATTTTTCAGAAAGGAAGAGCTCTCTCAGATTGATTTGTGCATACTTACAAAAGTTGCATCAGCCAGATTTTTGTCCATAAACTTGTCAATTTTTGGCCACACCAGAAATTAAGCAAAAACCCATACATATACACACTGGTTTAAGTTTAATTGGATACCAGGTTCAATTTTTTTATCTATATGCAGAGCCCCTCTAGAATTGCTCCGTGTTTGCATGTTTCTCCTCTGTGCCAGTGTGTATAATTCCCGAGACGGTAGTATTGATTTTTGGTTTGCATGTTTCGCCTCAGCGCCAGTACTTACAGAAATTCCCGAGTATTGCATCAGCCAGTATTGTGAGAGTGACTGAGGGGAGCAGATGTGTTGATACAGTGCTTCTCATACTTACTGGTTTAAATTGAACAATATAAAATCTGATATTTGTTGTAATCCACTTATATTTAGAGTCAAGTTTATATTTGTCCTATAGAGATTAGATTTAAAACCCAGGAAATTTTATATAAATACCAAAGCCAAAAATATTAACACACATACACACATACACACCCACACACATATACACACACACACAAAGCACACAGCTGAACCCAACTGATTCAGTATAAAATTTTGAATCGAAACCCAGGAAATTGTATATAATAAACAACAACAAAAATGCCGAATCAAAAATATTGTAATCAGTGCAATAAAAATATATTTAGCTCTAATTGGGCCAGACACCAAAAGATTTGTAACCCAGACAAATGCAGAACTCCCACAAAAATCTGCCCCAAATGCAATAGAAAATACAGCATGGAATACTTCATATATAAACATAAAAATACTTGCTCTGCACAATCGTCAACACAACCATCCGCATCTGGTCTGAAAAGAAAGCATGAAGCACCTCTTAATGCCAGAGCAGCAAAGCAGCCACGCTATGAACCTATCCACAGCAGTTTTAACAGCCAATTAAGGGATTATCGGTTTGTATCAGAGCCAAGATGTGGCATTGAGAATTTTTTGAACAGTGTAAATTCTGATCTGCAGGCAATTCTTAATGCACAAAATGGCTCTTATAAGCTCTCCCTCAAATTGTTTACACAATATAAGAAGCCAAATGGCACAAAATTTACACAGCCCCACATAACAGAAACTGTACCTGTATATTCAAATACAAATTCGGACAAAATAATAAGCAGTTTGATGGATCAACTGAATATCAAACACTCTGAATTTGCGGCAAAAGAGTCCGGATGGAGCCTATGCGGTTCATCACACAAGTTATATGTTAATATTTCTGAATTCAGCCCATTGCAAGGATCTACATATTTGCCATTACCTGCCAATATCAAAAACAAACAAGCCGTGGTTAATATAAAAAAAAACCGACCAGAAATGCTTTTTGTGGTGTATTTTAGCTGCTTTGTATCCAGTTTCAAGGAATCCTGAGAGAATAACTTATTACAAACAACATGAACATGATTTTGATGATGCAATGGAGGGTTTGGAATATCCAATGTCTGTTCAGAATATTGACAAATTTGAAAAAAGGGCCAGGAATATCAATGGCAAACAATTATCTATTAATGTATTTATTTGTTCCACTGGCAATTGCTTGATAGAACCTCTCAGAATCAGTATATTTGATGATGATTCTGCTGTTCCGATTGATCTGCTCTTAATTGAAGGGGATGGCTTATATCATTACACTCTGATACATAATCTTGAAGCTTTAGTCAGAAAACAACTAGACAAAACTCATAGAATATTTAAGTTGTGCAGAAGATGTTTAACTGTATTTGATGGTCAAAAAATGGTGAATGGGGTTCGTGAAAAAAATGCAGAAATTGCTAAAAACAAGTTAATTGAGCATCTGAAATACTGTGGCAACCATAAACCTGTTCATATGGTAATGCCTAATCCAAGTGAAAATTGCAAATTCAAAAAGTTTAAAGCCTTGTCGGAACACCCAGCATATATTGTTTGTGATTTTGAATCGAATCTCAAACCTCATGCATTCTGCAATCCAGATCCTGAAGAATCTTCAACTACACCATACCAGCTACATGAACCTTCCAGCTTTTGTTATATAGTTATACGGGATGGTGTAGCTAGTGAGCCACACTTATACATGGGACCAAATGCCATCAAAGAATTTGAACATAGAATAGAAAATGAGAGCCGTGACATAGCATCTAATATTTTATTAAAATCAAAGCCTATGTTGCCTTTAACAGAGGAACAGATTGAAGATTTCAACAATGCAGAAAAATGCCCGGTATGTGATTCTGAATTTTCAGATGCAAATATCAAGGTGAAACACCATTCTCATACAGATGGTCGATATAAACAGGCCCTGTGTAATAGCTGCAATATTCAGATCAAGAGATCAAGATGTATCCCCGTATTTTTCCATGGAGCATCCAATTATGATTTCCATCATCTGATCAGGTACGGGGGGTTTGACAAGCAGAATTTAAATATTTTAGCTGAAAATGATGAGAAATATATTGCTATTACCAAAATAATTAAAGTTAATGGTGTTCCTATTCACATAAGATTTCTTGATTCTTACAGAGCGGAAGGGTGTATATCCATATGACTATGTTACAGATTTTTCTAAATTTGATGAGTGTTCCCTGCCACCACAAGAAGAGTTTTACAGCAAAATCAGAGGATCTGGAATCACTGATGAAGATTATCACCATGCCAAGTTGATGTGGAACAAATTAAAATGCAAGACATTTGGTGATTATCACAAGGCATATTTGAAACTTGATGTCAGCCTCTCAGCTGATATATTGCAGGCATTCAGAAAATCTTCCATGCAAAATTATAAGCTGGATCCAATGTATTTTTACAGTGCTCCGGGCCTAGCATGGTCTGCAACGTTTTTGAACACTAAAATGCATTTGGATCTGATCCACGATCAAGATAAGTATCTGTTTATGGAGAAATGTATAAGAGGAGGGATGGTGCAATGTTCTCAGAGATATGCCAGAGCAAATAACAAATATATGCCTGATTATGATCCAGCACGGCCATCAAATTATATAGTGTATGTAGATGCAAACAGCCTCTATGGTCACGCTATGATGGATAAATTGCCATATGCAGGGCTTGAATGGGTTGAAGATTTCAATATTGAGGATCTTCAGGATTTTGATGACAGTAATTATGGCCTGTTCTTAGAGGTTGATCTGACAATTCCTGATGATTTGCACAATAAATTTTCTGATCTGCCCCCAATTCCCGAGGTTCAGTGCTCACCTGGCTCTAAACAGAAGAAGCTCATGATGACTCTAGAGCCAAAACAGGGTTATGTCACATATTACAAAAACCTCCAGTTCCTGATGAAACATGGTGTTCAAGTAACCAAAATTGGCAAAGTCTTAAGGTTCATGCACTCAGAATGGTTGAAACCATACATTGATACAAACACGGAGCTTCGAACATCTGCAAAGAGCCAATTTGATAAGGGCTTGTTTAAATTGATGGTGAATTCTGTGTATGGCAAAACTATTGAAAATGTCAGAAAACATACCGATGTTAAAATAATTACTGACCCCAGCCTGAGCAAAAAATTGGTTGCAAAGCCCAACTTCAATTACAGAAGAATTTATGATGAGCACATGGCACTTTTCAACATGAAAAAAACAAAGATTAAGTTTGATAAGCCTATTTATGAAGGGGCTGCAATATTGGAATTGGCCAAATTACATATGTTAATATTGTATTATGATGTGTTGAAACCTTTTTATGGTGATCGTGTAAAATTGATGTACATGGACACGGATAGTTTTATTCTTGATATTCAAACAGAAGATGTTTATCAAGATATGTCCCAGCCTGAATTGTTTCAATATTTTGATACCAGTGAACATACAATAATTCAACCCCACAACAAAAAGGTGCCTGGCAAGTTAAAAGATGAGACACTTGGTGATGTTATTGTGGAATTTGCTGGGTTAAGTGCCAAAGTGTACAGTTTTGAAACATGTAGTGCTGTTGTCAAAAAGGCCAAGGGCATTGGCAGAGTGACTGTTGACAAAGAGCTTGTATTTGAAGATTATAAAAATTGCCTCAAATCCCAGAATTTAATCAAAACATCAGAAAATAGAATTCAGAGTGAGGATCACTTATTGACTAGCAATATTGTAAGAAAAGTGGCTCTGGACCCACATGATGATAAGAGATGCATTTTATCATGTGGCATACATACTTTACCATGGGGTCATTGTGATTTGAAAAATGGCAATCAATGCCCAAACACAGAGCATGATTTGAAATAAATAAACATGCCTATGAACTTATTTGGGTTCAAAAAACAGGCTATTATGGAGCTGCCGACACCACAACCCTCTTCTGATATAATATCTAAACTGAGTGGCTTGTTAATTATTCATCTGAACAGCATACTTACAGATGTTGATGATGAAACAGGTAAAACATTGTACATATTTAACAATAATTTAAATCATTACCAATTACCTGTAGGTGGGCAATTGCAATTTATTACAACCCCTGAGGGTGATGTCAAGATTTCAATAGGGAGAAATATTTATAGAATTAAGCACTCAAACATGGTTTCTGGCATTGTTTATACTGTTTCTGCTGGTGACTGCTTATATATTGAGGTCCCGGGATCATATGACAAGCTTATACCCTTTTTTATAGAATTAAGAATCAGATACTCTATAATAAATAACCACTAAAACAAAAATGCCTAATGATATATTTGGCCATACAAGACATGAAGATCTCAGTGATGAGATTCTGATGCTTGATGTCAGAGTCAAGAAATTAAGAAGTGATTTACAAGCTTTACAAACCACACTCAATGCCAGTCTTCAATTAGAAATTACAAATTTACAATCACAATGCATGGACCCTCTTCTTAAAATTGACTCAGAACTCAAAGTGCTGCTTCAGAAATATACTGACCTGGCCACATTAGATAATTTTCAAAGTTTAGAAGAAGCTGTTGCAGCTCTTCAAGCCAAATTTAAGACCCAGGCTAACAACTCTGAGCAATTGAAACAACAATTGGAAGAGCAGATAAATAATGTCCAGACACAGCTCCAAACAATTGTCAAAAGCATAAAATCACAAGAAGATTTTGATCTAGTGATTTCCACTCTAAAAGAACAGATTCAATCACTCCAAATACCTAATCTGGACCCCTTGAACAATGCCATAGCCGAGGTTAAAGAAAAAATTGAGACACTTGAAAATTTTATGAACAATTTGCCATCTTCTGATGCTTTGAATGCAATAACTCGGAGTGTTGCAAACATCAAGCTGCAACTTGAAACATATGAAGATTTTGGAAAAATTCAAAGTACCATAACCCATCTTGAGGGTACAATAGCAGCAGTGCAAAGTGATTTGGCAAATGTACAAGAATCTCGCCTGCCCGGTATTGTAGATACTCTTGTTAGTGTCCAGCACCAAATCACAAAGCTTGAAAACCTCAACACTGAATCTGAGCTTTCACATTTTCATCATTTGATCGATGATATTCAAACAAAACTTGAAATTTTACAACAATCAACACCCACTCAGGCAGATATAGCCCTGCTCCAAAATGCTATGCAAAATGTGGCTGATGCTTCTGAATTAAACAATGTAAAATTGGCACTTGAATCTTTGCAGAATACTGTTTCAAATCTTCCCACATCACAGGAATTTAAAAATATTAAGAGAGCAGTGAATCGCATATTGAAATCAGAAGATATCAAGAATATCCAGACAGAGATCAAACATCTCACTCAGACAGTGGCCACTCTACCAACCAATCAACATATTAATGAACTGCATGCCCTGTTTGAGGATATCAGAAGACAGGTCCATGATCTTACTGCTCAAAATTCAAAATTGGCAGTTGTTGAAAATTTGGAACAAATTGTAGCTAATATCAAGCAACAGCTAGGAACCATGGAATCCAATCAAGCAAATGCTCTGTCTGTTTTTGCCACCCAGCTTCAAGAGATTGTGCAACAATACAAGAAACTTATTGTGGACATAAAAATCAAGCCAGGCCATGATGATGTTGTTAGGACCATCAATGAGCACCTTGAATCTGTAACAAGCAGATTGCTTACAGCAGAAAAGGAAATAACAGGCATAATCGAGAATCCAAAACATACAGTAATTCTTGAATTGTACAGCATCCCCAACAAAGAATATGATTCTCCATTTACACCAGGTGGCAAAATATATATGCTGTCCCCTGCACAATTTTATTACCAGTTTTTTGTTGGGGGCACATTGAGACCAATCAAGATCAAATATTGGCTTCAACCTCAGGCACACCACTACCCCACCTTATCAATAACAAATGCTGACAACAAAGTAAAAATCACCAGTGTAGAGTTAGAGGATTTTACAGATCCCAATACATTAGAAACAGCCTATGCTGAAGATGATGGATCTCTGGAATTTAAAATACAAATAGGGGACAAATTATATTTAGAAAATCCTGCAGTATCAGCTGCTGAACACCCTATAGTTGCAATATTCTTGTTTTCATATTATGTCTAGAGAAATTATTGTTGATGAATTACACAGACAAGCCAGACATAATTATAAGAGACTGCCAGTAGTCACAAAAGGCATAGATGATTTATGGCAAAGCGACTTGATTGAGTTGTCAAGTGGACAGTTGAAAAACTTAGACAAAATCAACAAGGGCTACAAGTATCTACTCACTGTAATAGACACATTTTCAAAATTTGCATGGGCTGTGCCACTCAAATCCAAGACTGGAAAATGTGTTACAGAAGCCCTCAGGACAATCATCAATCAGAGTGGAAGATCCCCGCGCTATTTGCAAACAGATAATGGCAAAGAATTTTATAATTCTGTGTTCCAACAATTTATTAAAAGCCAGGCAATAAAACATTACTCGAGTTACAGTGACCTCAAAGCCTCAATTGTAGAGAGATTCAACAGAACCTTAAAAAATCTTATGTATAAACAATTTACACTTCAAGGTAATTATAAATGGATTAATATTCTTCCAGAACTTCTACATAAATATAACAACTCGGTCCATTCCACAATCAACATGAAACCCTCTGAAGTAACTTCATCTGATGAGCAAAAATTGATCAGGACTGTTTATTATCCTAGATACCAGCCAACAACAAGAAAGGCCAAATACAGGGTGGGTGATCAAGTAAGAATCAGCAAATATAAGCACTTATTCAAAAGAGGTTTTACAAGAAACTGGAGCACTGAATTTTTTACAGTGGATCAAGTTAAACCTGGCACCCTTAACACATATATAATAAAAGATCACCGAGGAGAAATTCTCAAAGGCCGGGTTTATGAACAAGAACTCAGCAAAACTAAACAGCCTGACACATATCTCATAGAAAAAATCATCCGCAGAAAAGGCAACAAGTTACTTGTCAAATGGCTGGGTCATCCGGAAAACAGCTGGATCGATGCAAACAAAATAATAATATGAGCACCTGGGATGTTATAAAAAGGCTGCCAGAACCTGAACAGCAGATTAAGAGAAATGGCAAGTTGCTGCCTGATAATATTAGGTGTCTTATTGTTGGGCCATCGGCTTGTGGTAAAACTACACTATTAATTGATAATTTTTTATTGGCACCCAACTGGTTAGACTGGAAAAACAGGCACTTGTATGTTTTCTCTAAGAGCTTGGAACAATTAAAATATCAGCAGCTGATGAAGCTATATGATGGATTGGATATTGCCACTTTTGAACCAGATGTTAAGCCACTCGATGAATGTCTCGATAATTCTGTTGTTGTGTTTGATGACATTATATTGGATAATCAAAACAAGGTTAGAAATTTCTTTACACAGGGGCGGCACAAAAACATAGATTGTTTCTACCTGGCACAGACTTTTTCAAAAATACCGAAGCAGCTGATCCGAGACAACAGCAATTTTATATGTGTGTTTCATCAAGATCATACCAACCTCAAACACATACACGATGAATATGTAGGTGGGGACTTGAGCTACAATGATTTTTCTAAGTTTTGCAGCAGGTGCTGGAACCAAGACAGTTATGGGTTTGTCACAATTGATATGACAAGAACACCCAGTAGTGGCAAATACAGAAATAAAATCAACAATTTTCTAGACATTGAAACATAAATAAATAACCATGAAAAGGCCAATCATTGATGATCTTAAATTAAGAGATTATCTTGTAAAAAGATTTAAGGGATGGAAATCAGAGAACCGAGGAATTTATGAAAAACACAAACAAACAGAACAGCCTGTAATTGATGCTATTAGTGAATTAGGTAAAAATATCAAAACTGTTACAGAGCAAAATCAAAATTTGATCACGGAGCTTGTACCTGTAGCTGCTAGGAACATATTAGATTATCCAATCACCCCACATTCCAGTATTCATACACCTAGTCCTATTGCTCCTAGAAGAATTGAAGCTACTCAGGATCCTATTGAATTGGGCCTTCTTGCTCAAAAATATTTAACCACACCTAAAGACAATAAAGATGAGGTGTTTGGCTTATATGCTGACACAGAGCTTGATGGTAGCATCATACATAGAATTGGCAATTTCAGAGTAACATTTATGGGAGATGATCTGATTGTTTATTCAGAATCTCGTCTCGGAGAAAAAGGTGGTTTTGTTAAGTACCCCGGAACACCTGGGTTGTGGGAACTGATGACTAGGAAAAGGCCTGGCAGCTATACAGATCAAGATTATGAGCACTACAAAGAAATATTAATAAAATCAGATGCTCTATACCAGAACAATGATCCCACACAAAGAAGAGTCAAGTCTAGCAGTGGGGCAAAATACAATAATTTAATCAAGCCCATATGGTCACAGATCAAGACTGGCAGTGGAATCAAACAATACAACACCTTGCCCAAAGAATTTGTCTGGGTTGATGATGTCAGGAAACTTGTAGACAGGTTATTGGTGATAGCTGGGGAGGAAAATGCTGGGAACCACAATTTTTACAATGAAAAGGTTGGAATTATGGACATGATAAGCACCAAATTGTCTAATTTTATAGTGAATGACACTAAGGGGATTGGATATCTCATAAAATTATTAATACTCTACCCCCTAAATTTTGGAATATTTCTGAGGGTCGGGGGTTGGTTAATGACATTATAAACAAGCTGCCATTTGAACTACATATTCCAGGCTAACAGTATTGTGGTCCAGGCACAAAATTGGAGCACAGATTAAACAGAGGGGATCCTGGTGTAAATCTCCTAGATGCTGCTTGTAGAGACCATGACATAGCATACAACACACATTCTGATCTTGACAAGAGACATGTTGCAGACAAGAAATTAGAAGAGGCTGCATTTGGTAGATTTGTAAGCAAAGATGCTTCTTTGAGTGAAAAAATAGCAGCATTGGGAACCACCATAGCTATGAGCACCAAACAAAAACTGGGGTGGGGGTTGTGAATATGTATATAATAAACCTACAATGAAGGCCAAGGGTGTTATGTATCAAATACCTTATGCAGGTCTTAAATCTCTTAAAACTATTGATAGTCTTTTAACCAAAAAGCAGCGCAAGAAAAAAAATTCTTGTATTGCAAAGGGACATGGTATGAAATTGTTGCTTAGTACCCCCCAATTAAAAAAATTACAACAATCTAGAAAAAAATCACATGTGGGGGGTTTCATATTTACTATCCCCGCCATCTTAGCTGCTCTCGGGGCTGTGGGGAGCTTGGCTGGGGGATCAGCTGCCATAGCAAAAACAGTAATAGATGCCAAGAAAAATAGGGCGGAATTAGATGAGCAGAGGCGCCATAACCTGGCCATGGAGAAAAAAGGCAAAGGTGTTAAGAGAGTCATGAATAAGTTTAAAAAAAACAAGAGCCGCTTACAAACCAAGATATTGAAGCTTTAATCAAGCCACTGGGCATCAAAAATTTTAGAGGTGTGTACATGTCTGATTCTTTACCAGAGCAACCACTCAACAAAGAGTGTGGCATTGTTAATTTGGATGAGTACAAAAATCAGGGCACACACTGGATCTGTTATCTTAAATATTTAAAAGATGAGGCATTTGTGTTTGATTCATTTGGAGGTGTTCCACCTGAAAATTTAGTAAAATATCTAAATTCAGCTAATCTTTATTACAATAATGCCCGTGTTCAAAACTTCAAAGATGTTAATTGCGGACATTTGTGCTTATCTGTTCTTAGATATATGTCTCAAATAAATAAACCATCAATTGAAAATTTTCAAAAAGCCTTGTGGTATTTGAAACATCATGGGGGGTATTCCATCTCACCAGCCAAAATTCAATATTGAAACTCAAATTACATGATGACATAGTGTATCCCAAAACAATAGCTCTCAGAGCATTTTATGGCATGTACTTGATACCTAATATTACACACCACAACAATACAATTGCAGTTGGTGATCAAAAAATTGTCATCACTCCAGGGCAGTATAATCTGTCCACTCTAAATGCTCAATTACCCAGAGGTGTAGTGTTAACTCAAAATTCTGTCACTCACAGAGTAGAGATTGTATCTGCTACAGAAACAGTGGATCTGGGTACTATAGGAGAGCTGTTAGGCTTTGAGAACAACACAAAACTTGAACCGGCCATCAAACACACTGCTATGAATATACCTAAATTCTTAGCCATAGAGACTCTGAATATTCACTGTAATGTGGCCGAGGGTATGATCACCAAATCAAATGGTATAGGCACTCACAAACAAACTGGCATCATTGCAACATTCAAACCTAATTCTGAATTTATGGAGCCAATCATCTACACTCCATCCCCAACATTATATTTTTCCTGTGTGTCATAATAGAATAGATAATATTGAGTTGATGGTCACTAATGAAAAAGAAGAATTAGTTGATTTTGCTGGAGCCACAACAACTGCTATCATAGAGATTAATATTTAAATAAAAATACATACAATGGAAAATATTGAGAGTTATGAGCTACAATCATTCCCCCCAAACAGGAGGACATTTGCAAATTTAAATCAACCCAACACAGAGATTGAGGTTGATCTTGATGTAGGGGATGGATTTATACACCCTCACAGAGCAGATCTATACATCAAATTTGATGTTGTAAAGCTCGATGGAACAGATTACCCGGCAAATTCAAATATAAGATTGGTAGATAATTTTGTGCCGCATCTGTTCTCTGAAATTGAGATCAGAAAGCATGGTGTTGTTATAAACAGAATAGATTATCCCGGCATTACCTCCACAGCTTTGGCCACATTAAAATTATCCAAAACCGAGGCTTCTTACTACAAAATTGGTGGATTTGAGGCTGGTGAGAAAATATTAACCAAGAGCCACACAGTGCTGTTCCCCATGCGCCTGTTGCCAGGATTCTTCTCAGATTACAAAGATATTATGTGGAAAGGTGGGTTAAGAATCACATTTAGAAGAGCTGCAAATGATAACAATGCATTGATGAGGTACAGTGCAATAAACTCTACAGGGGAAGCTCTGCCTAATACCTTACCTGATGAAGGCAAATGCATTATTCAGACTATGGAGTTAAGAATCCCGGTTGTTGAATATGAGGCCAGTTATGCTCTTAAATACAAAGCAGATATAATAAAAAATCCACAGGTTCCTCTGCAATTTTATACATATCAATGTGTACAGAAGCCCGCATCTGGTACTTATTATGAGTTTGATGCTACAAATTCATTCTCCAGTATACAATATGACATGCCTGATTTTGTAGTGGTATTGTTTCAGACTGGAAGACACAATAATCAGGAAAAAAATTCAAGTAGATTTGATAACTGCAACATCAAGAACATATATCTTAAAAATGGCAGAAATGAGGTCTTTCCTAGAGAAAATTACAATTTAGACATGTCCAAGACTGATTTCCTCAAATTATATGAGGCATTTTCGGCATTCAAAAGGGTCACTACAGGCAATACTGACATGTATTACACACCAGATGAATTCAAAGCACAGAGACCCATGTTTGTAATCAACACTTCAAAAAGGAAACAAGTTGTGGTGAATGACAGGACAAACATTAAAATTATCTGTGAATTCCATGAGGCATTACCTGATGACACCATATGTAGTGTTATTCTCATAGGTGAAAAATCATATGTTTATGATGTAAGAAATGAGAGGGTCACAGAGCAATTCTAGAAGATATTTGCTTCTATTATGCTGTTATACAACACACAAACCTCAACTGTATTATCAGCTAGCAGTGAATATCTTATGTATGGGCAGTTGTATATATTTCAATCTTATATCAGGAGTCGAACCCAAAGCCCCTGATTACAATGCAACAATATTAACACTTCTCCATATGGAATATGCCCACATTTTACTGGGTTCTGAGACCTTAATACAGACAAAATTGGATTTTGAACTGCCATAATATTTTCTAAGTCTTTGCCTAGGCTCATATTATCAGAATAGAATTGCTTTCAGCATGAAGGGGGGCAGTTCATTGCCACTGTGTGAAAATATCTCAATAATCTTTGTTACACTTTTACATGTTGCAGACATGTTACACTTTTTCCCCTGTCACACAGAAAGATTAATGGCCCCTTCAGTGAATCGCACAGAAAAATCATTAATGTTCCCTTCTAGCTGTGTAGATTATATCTCTTGCGTGCCGGCAAAACATGCAAACAATTAATTATGTTTGCCCGCTTTTCCCCTATTGTATTGAGCGAGTGGTTATAAAACATGAGAAAATAAGAAAACTGAGAAATTCAGTTTTTGTACAATATATTGTTGTAAAACACTTTTTACTAGGTTTAAGATCTGGGGGTTGTATATCAACTATCTCAAAATCTCACGTGTGGAATGCCACACATATTTCAATCTATCAAGACTCGAACCCAGAGCCCCTTGTTTACAAGACAACAATATTAACATTTTGCCATCAGGGGGGCTTCACCAGGATTCAAACCCAAAAACCTCCTGATTACAAGGCATGCACCACACTTCACTGGGTCTCAGAACCCAATAAATATCAATTCAAGATTTTGACAGAAACAATAAGATAATAAGAGAACTTGCGATAGTTTTAAGTATAGACAAATCAATCTGAGGGAGCTCTTCCTTTCTGAAAAATTCCCGAGGGAATTTTTACAAAAATCTTGGATTAGACGGGGTTCCACACTAGAGCAAAAAGCTCATATGGCCATGTTGAGCAAGTTTTAAGTGTAGCAAATCTGCTGGAGAGGAGCTCTTCCTTTCCGGCACTGGTTGTAGCATCAATCCCACTACTGACAGTTCACACAGTTCTTCACTGCTTGTCTTACTGACATCTGTGGACTCCTTTCGAATGAACCTGTGCACGCTCGTTTAGAATCTCAATTTTCAAACAATCGAGTGCTGCAGCGCCACTACGGCTATTGCGCGCACTAAAACGTTACCACATAAACTTTTTGAGTTTCTGCTTCTGCTGCTTCCGGAATCACAGCTGTACAATTTAAAATGAAAAAGTTATAGACTTTCAAAATGTTGGAGTCTCATTGTGGACACGCTGTATTATCTTATTAAATACAATATAAGTAATATTGCGCTTTGCTGACGTTAGTACTTTATTTTAAAAACAATTGACCCGCCAATTGTCGCCACTGGCATGATGCATAAGTATTACTGAGCAAATTGTTCAGAGCCATTTTATTCCTTGCTTTACGCTTTGAAAGTTTCAACAATTGAAGCAAAACGTCAAATAAGCTGGTGACAAATCTCTGCACTAGCATAGGCACGCCTTAAAAATACGTGCGAACCAAGAGAAACATTTATAAGCATAATCATGGCTAATTTGTCGAGCATTACTTGTGCATCCCACTCTACATCCTAGAAACTGCACTCTTGCAGGCTAACGAGGCTCTAGCTCCTGGATATGGTGTCGATTGGCCACATATACCTTAGACTTTATCATTTGATCCTCCGATACCGATGTCGTAGTGGTAGCGTCGTCGCCTTGTACCCGGTGGAGGCACAAGTGATTCGGATCCCACTTGAAACTGTAGGCCCAGTCCCGATTAGCCTTACTGTGCATAAAGTGGACTTAAAACACCAAATGAATCAATCAAATCCTCCGATAATTCTTTGTTTTCGGTGATTATAAAATGAGTTTTAAAGAAGCGAGACATGCCCTACTTGCTCTTGATAACTGGCTCGTACTAGTATAAAGTGACCGGTGCAAATAGCCTTAGGGCTGACTACCCATAGTTTATTTTCAATCAATCAAAAATTGAATCCGCCCACTGAATAACGCTGTATGGCACTTTTGGGAATGTGCTGAGTTACCAGTGAAATCATGCTGCAGCCCTGCTTCTACAGGTTACAAGCTGGCCAGCCATAATGTCGGATGTTGCCCAAAGATTGCTACTGTGTTTGCATAAGGTTTTGTGTTGTTTCAACTTTAGTCCAGTAACATACAACATGTTTTATCCGTTGTTCTCGCATTCACTGAAATGTGCCATACAGCGTTATTGGGTGGAATGCTTCAATTGTGTAAAGTGAGGTGCTTAATTAATATGCTCTATTGGTAGGATAAACGTGGAGTAAGGGTGGTGCCGTACGGTGCAAGATCCGCAAGGAACCACTTCCAGATTTCCACCATCGCCCTGCAAGCAGCCTACCGCGCCAAAGCGGCCAGCGCAGCCCAGAAATCAGCAGCAGCTCAGGCAGCCCAGCAGGTGAAGGCCAAGTTCGCCCAGCAGGCAGAGGAAGCAGCAGAGGCAGCCAAAGCAGCCCTCTCCGCCAAAGAAGCCCTGGTCAACCAACTGGCCCAACAGCTGCAAGAAGCCCAGGAACAGGTCCACTCGGAGTCGGCACAAGCAGCACAAGCTCAGCAAGCTCTCGCCGCAGCTCAGGAGGCGTCCCACCAGGCCGCTCAGCAGATGCAGGCGCTGACTGCAGCACTCTATGCGTCTCAAGCCAACGCAGGCAACGCCGCGCAAGCTGCTTTCGCCGCTAGGCAGCAGACAGATGCGCAGAACCAGATGCTCTACGCCGCCAAGCAGAGGGTGCAGAATCTGGAAGCGCAGTTGCAGTCGGCACAAGCAGCGTTCTCGGCAACCGCTCAGTCTGCTTTCAAGGCGTCTTCAGCAGCTCAAGTCGCTCAAGCCAACGTGCTCAGTCATGGTGCTAGTAGCTACGGAGGAGGTCTCACTACTGCCCTCAAAGTGGGATATTAACCTCGACGTCCATACTACAGGCAAGAAAATATGTAAATCCATTTGTACAAGTCCAGCAAAATTGAAATAAAATATATTTATCTAACATGTTCTACCTTCCTCTTACATGGACATTCCAGCAACATGGACTCTAAATATTAATATCATGTTAGCACTTAGGAAATTATACTTGCATCCAATTTTTACAGTGTGACTCCCCGATGGCGTAGTGGTAACGTCGATACCTTGCAATTAAGGGGTCTCAGGTTAGATACCCGGTGAAGGTACAGTTACGGACATTTCTGGGTGCAAAGATACATCCCAGAAGTGACTTACATAATGGTTCGTATCCCACTTTAGACTCTAAATCCAGTCCCGATTAGCCTGAGCATAAAGTGGACTCAAAAAATCAAAATAAACTCATTTTTACTTTATATTTGCAGACCCGCTGTGGCCCAGTTAGATTCTTCCAGCAATGTCTTTGCATGAAGCGTCTCTGGGGTTCACTAAGCCTCTCATAAAATGGTACTATTGGACAAATAAATTTGATGGTTATGGTGTTGACCACATCAACTCAACAATGACCGAAATTGTGGATATATGGAGCCCTAACTCAACATACCCCATATACCTTCAAGGCATATGTTCCAATATGAAGGGTGTAGTTTCACCTTAACTTTTACGTTACTGCGCATTTGTATATTTAGTATATAATGGCAACGAAGAGAATAAGTAATGAAATTGACGATGTAACAAAAACAATGAAACCTCTATGCCTTATTCAGAATTCGAACCTAGGAGTGGTTCAGAGTAGAAGTTGCGTTTTTTTTTATTTTCTCCACACAAATAAAGCTATCTTAATAAAGTCAGTGGTGAGACTGGTAGATTAACTTGTAGTTCTCTTAAGCTTTTCTTGAAATGAAAGGGACACCAGAATCATAAGTTATCGGTAAAGCAAAATGGGAGGGGGTTACGCTATTTTGCTTGAGGAGACGGGGGAGGGAGAAGGGTTCATAGCTGTATTTAAACGGACACTTATATTTTTGCATTGCCTTTCAACTATTAAGGACTTAAATTTACGTAGGATATTGGTCCCAGGTTCGAATGTCGGGCAACATATATTTCTTGGTTTGTCCATTTCATTCCATCGTCCAAATTCTTAGAGAGGTTTAGAAACAACCAACATATACATTTTAAGTGTTTCCCGATAGCCACCAACACACATTGAATATTCTTAATTCAAAATTAGACTGCCTTTAATAAGAATAGAATGTGCTGAGAATAATTAAAGCTTTATTCAAATTCATAGACAATTTCAGCGCCGAGAAGAGAAGTGACTTGGCAATAGCTGTTGTGGTTTTATTTCCATCTATGGTTTGTGTATAAGTACAGTACAAGTGCACAGGTGATTTCACTAAAGTTTTTTTTTTACTATCAACGTGAAGAATAAGAACTTTCATTCCATACGACAAACCCGAATTGATTGGATATACTCGGAATTGTCCATTTCATGGCTTCTGTTTTCTGTCATTCAAATCAAATTATCAATCTAAGGATAAAAACATTGCGAGGACATCTGTTGCTAATAAATTGTACTACATTTATTGTGGAGGGTCGGATATTATGTTTTCAATACTGTAGCAAATATCATTTAATTTTCTGTCCTGTGATCCGTATATGTGAGGATCGTTCCAAAAGATATGCAATACTTGAGCAATGCCCGTGGGTGATGCAATCCATCAGATTATCACGTCAGCTGTGACGTAGATTTGAGTCTTCAACATGTGTGTGTGATCGCTGGCTAATTGAAAAACTCTCTCTCAAAATGGAAGAACTGTACACGTATTTTACCATATCAATTACGTTTCTTTTAAATAATATACCATCTGCAAACCCTTTGAAAAATAGTCTTATTCCGGTCGCTGCAAAATGCAAGGAACGCTGAAATCAACAGGGTGCATCCAAGGTTTAGCAATAGAGCTATATGATATAGTATAGAAGATAATGTTTTGACAGTAATAAATCGAGTATATTTTATTATATCTTCCCCTACAATCAATGTTTTAATAAGTTACAGCGGCAACAAATCCATTTCTAACCATGGCTTCCGTGTCCTCCACCGATGTTACTTCCGTATCCGCCTCCAATGTTACTTCCGTGACCACCTCCAATGTTACTTCCGTGTCCACCTACGTTGCTGCTTCCGTGTGATCCTCCATAACTAGCAGCATTCTGCTGAGCTGCCGTAGCTGCAGCAGCTGCTTTGTAAGCTGCTTGCTGAGTTGCCACCAGATCGGCTTTAGCAGCTGCAAGTTGAGCTTGTAGATGCTGAATGCGCTGCTTGGCTGCATTGAGCATTTGGTGCTGAGCTTCTGCTTGCTGCTGAGCGGCCTGAGCGGCGTGGGCAGCGTTCGCAGCGCTAGCTTGAGCGCCGTAGAGAGCTGAGCTCAGGGCCTGGACTTGCTGAGCCGACTGGTGAGCTGACTGCTGAGCGGCGTCGGCGGCTTGCTGAGCGCTTGAAGCTTGAGCAGACTCTGATTGTACTTGAGATTGAGCTTCCTGAAGCTGTATGGCCAACGCGCTCACGATGGCCTGTTTTCCGGCCAAAGCTGCTTGGGCTGTTTGCGAAGCCTGCTGCGCGCTCTTGGCCAATTTGGCTTTGGCCTGCTGAGCGGCTGCTCCCGCTGCAGAGTGCTGCGCTGCGGAAGCGGATTTCGCTTGCAGAGCTGCTTGCTGAGCGATCGAGGACAGCAGAGCACCTCCGTGGCTGGTGCCGTGAACATCTGCACCATGACCGCTGTTGGCTGGCACCCAATGGGAAATGCCTCTCTTCATCTGGAATGGACGGAACTACATTAAAACATAAGGGTTTACATCTACATGAGGGTTTGCGTGTTTTAGGTCTGTTTACAATTTATTCTCATAGATGGCTCTGGTTTCTAACTAGGTAGTTTGACTGAGTACATTGATGTACGTGGTGATTTCTATTTCACGTAGCATGGATTTTAAGTCCTCAAATGCATTTGCACTTAACTGGTGTTGTAGGAACATGTCAGATTTGAAACGTTCAAGTTTCACTTCAATAACTCTTTCATACTTAGCAACTGTTCAACTGTTCATATATAATAAATATATAGAGGGCGACGAGAAAGTGGATTGAAAAGTTTTGATTTTCTGCTGGTGCCAAAGGCTTTTATATGTAATTGTTTTTATTACCTAACAAGAGTAAATACTTAAATTTATGTTGAACATATCTTAACAATAAAGCTGAGTGCACATTGTCAGTTTGAAAGCAGTTTCATGAAGATTAATGTACGAGGTGCATTCAAGTTCTAAGGTCTCCTATTTTTTCTTCATTACTAGAAGCAGTTATAGACGTGAGAGTTGTTTGAGAAGAAGCATCCATTCTTGAAGGTTGATGAGGCCAAATGTCAATACGAAACGGCCCATAGGAAGCTAGTGGCGCTAACTAACGACAGACATGTTTTTGAAACTGGGAATGACATCACTTACATCAAAAGAACAGCGTGTTATTATCCATTTTCTTCACCTGCGTGGAGTATCACCCATCGATATTCATCTTAAATTGACTGAGACATGCTGTGGTGGTGTCATGAACGTGAGCAATGTGCGTTCGTGGGTCTGATAGTTCAAGTAATGTCGAACGTCGTATGTAAACAAACCAAAGGAGCCTCGCCCACGAACCAGACGCCAGTTATTCCATTGCTGAGAAAAGGGATGTTTTGGAACAGCGAAGGCGTTATACTCACGCAATGCTATCCTAACTAACTAACTAACTCTCTAGCCTTCTTAAACCCGAAGGTTCATGGCTGCAGCAACACAGGCCTTCCATCTGTCTCTATCCTGAGCAAGATCTATATACTCTTTTCCATCCCTACCGATTTCCTTTAGGTCCATCTCAAAGTTGTCCCTCCATCTTCGTCTTGGCCTTCCTACAGGTCTCTTACCATTAGGTTTCCCAACAAGAATCCTGTAAACTCTTCTTTCCTCTACCATTCGTGCTAGATGACGTGCCCACCTAAGTCTTCTTGATTTAATTATTCTAATAATATCTGGACATGAATAAAAATTATGTAGTTCTAAATTATGTAACCTTCTCCACTGACCCGTCTCCTCATCCCTTTTAGGTCCAAATATTTTCCTAAGGATCTTATTTTCAAACACTCTCAATTTATGTTCTTCTTTCAATGTAAAAGACCAAGTTCACACCCATATAATGCTACAGGCAATGCCATCCTAAGGGTACCACAATGATGGGTACAAGCTATGGAACTGATTTGAGGACCAAGTTGCTTCCAGCATTGCGAAAGAAACAGCCGGAAATGGCTGAAGCTGTGTTCTTTCATCAGGACAACGCACCTCCTCATTGGGCGGCCATTGTTCAGCCGCTCTTCATGGAAAACAAATTTGAAGTGAATCACATGCTCCGTCCATACTCCCCTGACCTTGCACCTAGTGATTTTTGGCTTTACCAAACGCTGAAGGACTTTCTCCGGGGTCGCACATTTTCATCTCGTGCTGCTATTGCATCGGCAATTTTCCAGTGGGGCAAGAAGACCCCTAAAGAAGCGTTCGCGAAAAGTGTGTGCCTCTAGAGGGAGACTATGTTGAGAAGTGAATGAAGTTTCATCTCTGTTGTGTAAATTGTTTATGAAAGAAAAAGTAGGAGACCTTAGAAGTTATATGGACCTCGTAAGAAAAGAAAAAAACAAGCACAGATGAGACATATTCCAAACTTCATTACCAGCCAGCGGTAGCGATGCCAGAATGTAAAGACTGAGAACGCATAGGAAGAAATATTTTCTGGGGTACAGTCAGATATACGTAGCACAGCTCCAAATACTATACAAAAATGAATATTTGGGTTATATGAGCACTTAATTATCTAGTTTCACTTGTTTGCTGGGATAGATGGACGGTGCTCTCTCCCCATCAGTGATCTCGTAGAGAATTTTGTTCGGATGAACAATTATATCAGCAGAGCTCTGGTCTGGTGATAATGATTATTAATTTTATATTTTTGTTCTCATGCTTTCTTTCTCTCTTTCTTTTCTAGTTTCTATCTTTCTTTATTATTCACACTCACTCTCTTTCCTCCCTTTCTTCTTTCTTTCATTGACATTCTCTCTTCTTCTCTCTCCTTTTCACACTACTCCTCTCTCTCTCTCTCTCTCTCCACAATTTTCTCCCTTTATATCTGTTTCTCATTCTTTTCCTCTCTCTCTGGTGATTTTGAAAATTTCTCATACGGTTATTCCGCGGTGGGCCAGAGCCCCCTGCACCCTTGGGGGCGACAAAACTTTTCCGAAGAAAATATTACAGCAAATTGTCAATTGTTCTTTATTTCTTTCATAAAAATTGATATTTGAGAGACGAGAGTTCTGTCTGGTAAAAATGTGGCAAAGGGTTGAAAAAAGTAGCTCATCAACACAACATTGTGTGCAGGAAAGGTTTTAGGAATTTGTTTCCCTTGTACTATCATTACATTTGAGATATTACGTGTAGTAATTACTCGCCTCTTTGCAAAAAAGTATTGACGTAAAATATAAGAAGCTAAATGAAAGAGTACATTGTTGACAAATGTGTTTTCTCTTCAATTTAAATAACCTACTAAACACTAGAGGACAATAAAAATCTTACCCTACTTTCGAGTCCATTTCCGTCACTTGCCACAATTAATGCAGTCCCCATGGCTGAAAAAAATAAATAAGAAATATTAATGTACACTTGTCAATTCGTAATTTTTGTCTCGTTGTCTTACAATGAATCATTTGGAATAATAGTCCTAGTTGAAACTTTATATTGATATGACGTGCTTGCAAGTAAATAACAGATACACCATTATTTACAATCCTAACAGTTAACTCCAGTTAAAAATTAGAATTGACATGACGTGTTTGCAAACATAAGCAACAATAACATTATTTACTATTTTACCACTGTAGGTGTAATTCAGCTACGTCACAAAATGTTTGATTGTGGCTTCGAGCAGCATTGTTAAGGCCAGTTCTTGTAAGCATACGGAAACCAAGCGCAGGGGATCCTAACACAGACATTCGTGATTTAAAACAAACGTGCAGTTAGTGCGGATGTAACGAACGCTACGTGGTGGATATTTCCTTGCAAACGACAAACATGGGAGTCCTGACGTCACATGAAACCCACCTATTAGCTACGTTTAGTTGAAACATGGAATTGACGTGATTATATACAATCCTTACACCATGTTAGATGTAAAAATAGCTCTAACTGGAATATAGCCCTATGGAATACGTATTATTGATTTATTTACGCCTTGTTTTAAATGGCGGAGTTAAGGCCGTACAAAGCCTTTCCTTCCACTCAACCATACACATAAAATTATACATTATTATATTAAACACCAAGTACATTAAGTCATTTCACATATGTCTACACACACATTATACTCATACACACAAGTCTTAACGCGCTTAATATAGCACACAAAATACAAAATATATAATGCACAAAATGCGAAATATGGAATACAAAATTTAAAAGTGTATTTAAGTAACTGTATTTTAAGACTTCATTCACTTGCACATGCCCTTTAGTCTGCTTGACAGGGAAAGATCTAACGACTACTCTGAAGAGAGTGGCGAACACGTCTGCTAGGAAACGAAGGAGCTTACTGCTCTAATGCTTTCTGGCAGCTGGTTCCACAGCCTTACAGCGGATACGGAGAAAGAGTTGGAGAAGAAGTTTGATCTGAGGACGGGGATAGAGAAATGAGGAGCTGCTTGATCTGGTGTCGCGATCGTGAAATTCGTGAAGAAATTGTATACGTATCAAGAAAATAAGCATTATGGAACATGTTGTTGATTTGCTTTATTTTACTTCGCCTTTTGTGCCACTTTTGGCTAATTTGCGAAGATGGGGATGAGTGATGACATCATGAAATTGATGAATGGACACTCACAAACATCCATGCCCAGGCCGGGATTCGAACCCGGGAAATATGAAACATGTGTTCACCATTCTGGCTAATATACTGTAGTGTATGCCAATATGTAAAATTCATGTCACAAATCAAATCTAAACTGTAAAGTCCATATACTTCATTCTTGAAAAGTATTACTTTTGTCCAACGTACAGCCTAAACTCATAAATGAAAATATGGAGAAATTATGTTGCAAGTGGCTGTGCTGCTCTAGTCGGAACAGCGTCTGACTGCTACGCAAAAGACAGAGTTCGATTTTCCGCAACTTGAGAGTTCATCCAATCTCTCATCTTGAGACGGCAATGACTGAGCAAATCGTGGAGCTGATGACAATGGGCCTGCATAGCACAGGGGAAAAATTGTCTATATAATATATATAAAACAGGGTGTCTACTATTAAGAAAGTCATGAAAATCAATAAAAAGTCAAGAAAATATACTTGTGATCAAGAATTTTTGCTATCAGAATGATTGATTTAGTTTATTTTACTTCACATTTTGCACCTTTTGGCTAATCGTGAAGATGAGGTAATGGTGGTGGTAAGATAAGATGGATGGAGTGAAGGGACAATCGCAAATTTACAGGGGTGACAACACGGCACATAAGCTGTGAGTTCAGACGCCAGAGCCTCACTAGCCTGCCGTCCAGGATGCATTAGGAGATAAGTCAAGTCTAATTCTCTTGTTAAATACAGCGCTAGTTTTCATCTTAACTGTCCTTTTGGTAGGGGACATTTATTTTCTTAAATGCTAATTTCTGACTTTTCCTAAGTAGGCGTCAAATAAATGTAAAAAATAATGTAAAAAAAAGTTCAAGAAAATGTCATGAAAAAGGCAATTATTTTGGTAGACACCCTGTATAATATAATTATTAATATTGCATAATTATAATAGTATCTTGTAAAATACTGTATATTCAAATCATCAGATGTAATTATAATAATGTAATAACACACGTGGTAAATTATACTACATTCAACAGCTTTGGAAGGTCATAGGTTCAAATCCATTTTCCCGCCAATCTAGCTGAGGTTCCTCAGTGGTTTTCCTTAGATAATCCAGTCAAATGGTATGGTATCTTTTAATGCAGTTAAAGGAAGTTTCTATCCTCATATTTGTCTTTTATTACGTTATTACGTACGTCATTCCCAGCACCTCCTTCCAAAAGGTCGCGTTTCTTTATTACAAGGGTAGGGGACGACCCTCTTTCATCTATTTTTTTACATTCATGATCTAATCCCAGATTGGCTCAGTAGTAACGTAAACTCAAACATGCGATTTATGTGGAATTTCTAAGTAAAATTTCACACCTCCATTATACGCGAAATAAATGCTAGTCTAAATGTTTTTTTTTCTTTAAATTGGCATTCTGGTTTCATTAAGTGACTGGTGGATTTTCATATCTAAAATATTTTTTCCATCTTAAAAAATCATTTTTCTTTTACTAGAAAAATATCTTATGTACACGTATGTAACTATCAGTGACGGTGATTGGGTTCCAAAACTAGGAGGGCAACGTGCAAAAAGTGAGGGGAGCAACTGCCCCTCTCGCCCCCCCTAATCGCCACCACTGGTAACCATCAACCTAAGAACACAAATACGTAGAAGTTCCAACGCTTTTAAAAATAATGAGTGAAGTTGACTAATTTTCAAATTTCATTTAAGATAATCCAGATTATTTTGTTTGTGTACACAATTATCCACCCCTTCTTTCTCCATTAAACTTGTTATTTCCTATTTTGCTGATTCATTTGGCAATTTTAAAATTTTATTTATCAGCCTCGGCAGCTCAGTCGTCAGGACGTCTGACTACCATGCGAGAGACCCGGGTTCGATGGCCGGCAGGGGAGAACCGGCGCCCACACAGCGTCGTATAAAGTGGGTACCTGGAGGAAACTCTTGGGGGGGTAAAGGTGGCCACAGACGTGATGCTGATCACATTATCCCCACCTTCGGTCGTGATCAAGAAAGTGTAGGGCCCTAACTCCACATCCCCTATACGCCTTCATGGCGTGGGGGATTTTACATGTTTCAACCTTGAAGACAAGAATTAAATCAGTTTTTTTTTAATGCGTGGAATTCTATTAATTTATTTGTTTCATTTATTTGTTTCATGTACGTACCGGCACACAAGAAAACTGGAAGCACTGAAAACTGCATATTGATGTTGTTGTACTGTAAAGAAACAGAAAACATGTGTATTCATTTTCTATTTAAACTATTACAAATTTTTTGTTCTTCGTACAGTTTCATAGTGCTTCTGTGAAGTTATATTTTGATGTCTCTCTTAAGTTTACTTAGAATTCAAATCCAGAATACAGAGGAGAATTTCATTTCAAGAACTCAGTTACCAAGTCACGATTAGCCTCACTGAGCACCAATTTTTTAAGATACTGCCTATCAAAGTTTTCCCATGCCATCTATTGGTGTATGAGTTAAACAATAGTTACTCACACATTAATAGAAGATATGCAAAAACTATGGTAGCTAATGCCTTTAAAGATAGGTGCTTTCTATGAGCAAATATGTAACTAAGATGAGGTTTCATTGCATCGAGAAAAAAAAAGTTTAAAAATGCAAAATCTATATGTCATACCTGAGTTGATGGTGTAAACTCTGAAGCTCACTTCGATTTCTGCAATGTAGATTCTTCAGGTAGGTCTTATATACCCAAGATTCTGAAATCTTCGTGTATCCTTTCACTTCCTTTACCCGTGTTCCGTCTGTATATAACAATCGCCAGTCTCTTTTCTTCCAGAGTGCATTGTTGCTTTCCCTTTCAATAATCCGTTCTTTCCACTTGCTTTGTTTCCTTTTTTTACACTTTCCGAAGATATTTTACCGAAAGCTTCTAAGTTTATAATGTCTTTTCATGTAATCAACCCAACCGCGCTGGTTCTCACTTTTAAATAATGAGTCTAAAAGCTCTGCTTCTTTGAGATTGTCTGCAGCTGTGCTATTCAATCGTAAATACTATTGCACTGTTACTAAACCCACCTCGCTTCGTAAATCTATCAAGCTTGATTTTGGTTAACAGGAAGTTTGAAGAACCGTTTCAGAAAACGACGTCAACAGAAAGTGAAATGTATTACAAGCTCCTGAATTCTCGTTCATTGTTAGGAAAAGGGTTTCTTAACTGTGCGAAATGCGTCGAGCTTTCACGACTTGTGCCGAATTCATTACTTCTGATGTTCTTGAACACTGGAAAATATATTAAGTATAATTAATAAATGGGCTATATTTTTTATTGTAACGTTACTAACCTGATTACACTGCATTTTTCAAAATGAAGATGCTATTGCGAATGAAAGGCATTGTGGAATCAATCCAGAATCATGTTTTACAACAATATTGATGTCTAGAACAGTATGTGTGTGTGTATCGTATGTCCTCGGTAACGATATACCACATAATGTCTGTATATATGTTTGTATGCATGTAGTATGTAGGTGTGTGTGCATAATTAGCAGTGGCGTAGCATGGACATTTCGGGTGGGAACGCCAAGTCCGAAGGAAGGGTCGGCCCTTTTTTGCTTAATTATTTACTTATGGTATTAGTCGCCACAGGTATTGTTTGTTTGCCTGAAGTCAGCTGGGTTTTCAATAAAACATCATCTATGCATGTTTTAGCTAGAAAATTAGGTGCCTCACTATGCCACAAATGTTTTGAACTCTGGTGTTTTAAACCTTTCTGCACGACGCAAGTCATTAAAAAAACCTACCTGAATCACAAGCGCCTCTGCACAACAGTAGACGTCATTGTTGTGGATGATCCAACAACTGATTGATTTAGTTTATTTTACCTCGCTTTTCTACCACTTTTGGTTAATCGCGAATATGAATATGAGTGATGATATTGATGAAGGGACACTCACAAAGAACACCCGTGCTCACGCCGGGATTCGAATCAGGGGCCTCTGTCGTCTTGGCACGCTGTGCAAAACACTCTGACACGGAAGTGGGCGGATAATCCAACTATCGTACACTCCACTGACGTAACAGTGCCGATTAATAATTCAGACCACTGTTTATTGCACTTTGAGAATGTTGATAAACATTTTAAAATAATATTGTCCAGAGACTATTTGATGTTAAGAGTTTTCAAATGAATGCTAAACATTTCCACTGACACAATATTAAGCAGTTAGATACTAACGATATGATAATAATAATAATAATAATAAAAGCATAGTTTTGCTGGTTAAGTGGTAGAGCAGCCACAGGCTGAATTTCTACCACGAGGACTTCACCAACTTATTTGACAAAACCTATGTTGATCTTTTAGTTTTTATTGCACATCGCTGCTCGTGTGATAAATTATATAATGTAGTGGCCATTAAGAAGCGGTATATTTGAGATTGGTAAAGTTACGTCAGTCAATATTGCGTATTGTAGCATCACATAGCACGAGTTGCATGAGCGCGAAGAACCGGGTAGGAATTCTACCGCTGTCGTCTGCATCAGAAGGCAGGGAGGGTCACATGAACCAATCACGGTAGACCTCTGCTCCGGACGCTGGCGTACGAGAGAGCATTTAAGCGCGTGCAGTAGAGATCTAAGCTTTCCCTTCAGAAAGGCAGCAAGGGATATAGAGTTCTTTACGCCGAAACTGCCCGGCGTCCAGCCAGGAAAGGCATTGAAAGAAAATGCTAGAACAAGTGTTGTTAGTGGAGAGTTTCAAGCGGATCACAAAAAAAAGCTATTATAATGCCATGAAGGTCAAACACATATGAAATTAGTCAAGTTTTACTTTATATTTACAGCATTTACGCATTTTTTAATTTTTAAATCTGGGAACGCCGGCCGTACCATAACGCTACGCCAATTAGTCCTTCGCTACACTTTGATGTATACAATACAGTGCCGGATCTACAAATCTTGGCCCCCCGCAAAATATTACCAAAGGTCCTCTCTACCTACCTTCACACACAATCATGTGTGTGTGTGTGTAATTCTTGATCTCATGTTGACAAATTCACATACGAGGGCCTACAGGGTGATTCAAAAGTCCGGTAACATCCCCTATAAGAAGTAAAGGAGTTAGGCTGGGTACAATTGATAGAAACAGGTTAGGCTTAGGGGAAACCACGTTGGTGTGTTCCAAGCGGATGTTCACAATGTTAGTGGCCGCCACATTGAATTCAACTCAATTGTTTTTTTTTTTAAATGGGAAGGGGGTGATGTGCATAGGCGCCGATTTGTTAAGAGATTTGGGGGGGGGGGGTAAAGCTAAGTAAAGCATCAATACTGATTTATTTCTGTTTGCGGCAAGATGGGTAATTTTCTTTTCCTTAAGGTGGAACCTAATACACTTGAATTAACCTTTGAAAAATAGTAATTGCAATAACTGTATTTGACAACAAAACATATATATCAGAGTACATCGAACTTTATTAGCTTGACAAATAATTCACAGCACTACTGTAATTATGTAATTATACAACATAATACTTTACATGTAACTTTTGACTGAGAATTTTTTATCATATTCTGTTTCTAATACTTATTCTTACAATCCTTTATAGTAGTTTAATATCTTCACACATATTTACATAAAAAAGGGCCCAAGATAAAATTTTCATCTGGGCGAGCGAATTTTGACAATTCGGAAGGGAAACATAGGAGCCTATTTTGCAATGGACTGGCTCATTCAAGAGCATGAAGACTGCAGTATTCCCATGCTTCTTCCTCTATTCTCGCACATATTCATTCATAATATGCCATGCGTTTTCCTTAATTCATTGTCAGTTTGAAAAAGGAAATACTAAAATAGTAAACGCACAAGCACAAAGAAAGACACTCAAACTGAGTGATAGTCCCACATTATTGATTCTGCTCATTTCAGAGCAGAATCCTGCTTAATTTCCCACCTAGTGTGTGTGAAGTTTCTGTGTGCAAAAGTTATGTAATATGTTGGAAGATATGCATTGGGTCCCTTATAAGGGGTCAAACGAGAACTGGATGCGGCCGGCCCCCTCTGCTCCTCCCTCCCGGTTTTAACACTGGTGGTGATGTGATGTACATATATTACACTATTTTCTCATGGAATTGTAGCCTGATTTGATCTAAGGTTCCCGCAAAAAAAGCTGATCCAGGGTCCAACCAGCATGAAATCGAATGGTACCCGTTTGGGGGGGGGGGGGTAAATGCAGCCGGAGCGTGGTGCTGATCACATCACCTCCAAGATGTCCGGCATCGAAAATATGTGAGGCCCTACCCCCTCATATCCTAAATGGCACGGTGCTATATGCACGGGGAAATTTAACTTTACCTGTTATATTGTATTCGTTTCTGTACCTCTGAGTAACTACGTTTATTTTTTATATGCGCATATACGAACCCTCTACTATGTCAATGGCTGAGGATCCCCCCCCTAAAGGCTTACTTGTCTCCGCCCCCCCCCCGCATTGCGGGGTTTTTCGGGTTGTAGATCCGGCACTGATACAATACCATTTTCAATTTAGTAACGACCGTCTCACACATCGTTTTTTGATCCAAGAGTTAAATGTCAATGTCGCTTTAAATGTTCGACACATCCTTCTTGAATGTGCCGACTTTAATTTCCTAAAAGTGTTAAGCTTCCAGCGATTTACCATTGATGATGAGAGTGTTTTAGGTAATGTTTTTAGCTTTGTGAGATGAGCGGTTCTTTACCACTCAATCTGGGATTTTTTTCATTGTGTTCTTACCATTTTTATTCAATGTATACATTGATGGTTGCAAAATGGCCACATGTTCCGATGCACGCAAACAATTTTAATGGAATCAATCAATTTAATAACGTAAATATTTATACTTCCTATCACTGTTTGCATGCTGGGCCTCCACCCATCTACAAACTAAATTGAAAAAAAATCAATGGTTTCTACACCGTTCTTACGTGTAATGCCAAGTACTTAATGTGATGACCAAGAATAGCCATAAACATTTCTAATTTAGCTTGCTTTGCCAATGTTGAAAAGAAAACAAGACATTTTTTTAATAATTCAGTACCTTAAACAGAAACACATAATGTACATATGCATGTCCAAGGTCAAATTGTGTCATCAGAGCATGTCTTGAAGTTGATCTCTACTTTACCCTAATTTCATCCTTGATTCCACCAAGAGGAAGCATAGAAAACATGGCGGAAAACACGGACAAGAAGAGGAACAATCTTCAAGTTAATTTATTTACTGTTTCACCAGGTATAAGTGCTCTAGACCCCACCACGAACATGTTCCTCCAAGGAATAATGCCTCTTCTAACATTTGGGCAATTTCTGGGTTGCTTTCCTTTCAAGTTGACAGCTGATAACAAGATCGTTTCACAATGGTTCTCCTTTCCAACTATCTACAGTTCCATTGTTGGTTTTTGCTATTCCTCTCTATGCATCTTTCGTATTGTTTTTGAGGAGAGGAACAAGCAGTACCACACTGCAGTTCACTCTCTCCTGCAGATTGCTGGTATACCCAGCTGGTGGTTTAGTCTTCATAAATTCTCTGTTTATATTGGCTCTTGGGGAAGTTTTCAAGACCATTACAGAAGCACCATGAAGGCTTCTTTGAGAATAAATATACGAAAATACTCATGCCTGTTCGTTGTTATTTTAGCTGTTTATACTATCTTTGCTGGTGTGGTCTATTTGTACTTGGAACATGGACAACTCATGATTGCACTACCAATACTGTCGGGAATTATTAACGACTTCTTAACTGAAGGAATGTTTTGCACAGTTTCCGTTGCCTTGAGCCAAACATACCAAAACTTGATTCTGGACATCAGACGTCTTTTCTCAGAGGCTGAGAAGCCTTTGGCTGTTGAAATAGGGAAAGTCCGTCAGTTATTTCTGCAGCTCAACCAAATTACCGTAGACTCTGGGAATGTGTTTATGGTAAGGTATGCGGAAAATGCAATTGTGGTAACATACTCAATAGTTATGTTCAGCTACTTTAGCATTTCTTCGCTTCTCAAAGACAATATGTATGCTTTGAATCCACTGATAATATCAAGCCTGATGGTTATTATCCTCATTATCAAGACAAACTTGTCTGAAACAGTAAGTAGCAAGGTGAGTGTTTTTCATATAATTTTCTATCGTGTTAAATATAATGGAATCGATATTTTTTTTTTAAATATTTTATTTATTTATTTGGCTTTATTATATATCCTCTATTCCAAGCAAGTATTAGAGCTAGTTTACAATACACATGGGTCCTTATGAGCTGGATAATTTAAAATTATAAATAATCAATAAAATTTGGAAATATTGACTCAAATATCATTGCAGGCACATTTCCGAAATACTGGGTGTCCCAGATCAAAGTAGCTCGGCTCAAAGACAATTGTCTATCAGACAAATGATGGCTATATTGCACCAGTAAAATGAAATAGTCCATTGTAACATGAACCATGGTAAGGTACTTAACGTCATCAGTACACACACTTCATTTCTTTTCATGATCCCTGGTTTGTAACTGTTGATCAGAGCGGGGCTATTTTTAACTGCGACAACCTTTATAATTCAAGGGTTATGTTATAAAGAAACCGATGAAAGTTAACAAGTGATTCAAAACTATTACAGAAAGGAAGATATTCAAATCTAGCGTGTTACATGCTGTCGTCTTGTTTATTTAGTGTTACCATACATACAGCAATTGTCGCATCCACGTTAAGGTTATTTTTTATGATAAATTTATGTGTTACGTATTAGTACGAAATTTAGAATTTGTTACGTGCCCTAGGAAAGTGGGTGTAATTCTGATAGCAAAAAGAGTGTTCCTGAAAAGCGAGGGAAGACGGTAGCAGGAGTAGGTTAGGCACCCTTGTTGTTTCTACACGTCGCCCTCAGTGGCGAAGAGATCGAACTAGCCTGGTTAAGGTGTAGAAAAGCGACGTGAAATAACCTAGACAAAAATATAAAGATAGTTTTACTTTAAATACATATCTGGATTTCTAGAAGGCCTATTTCGAGGATATTGAGGGGTAGGTAACTCCACAACGACCATCACAAAGTAGAAAAACTAAGCAAAGCCTGGGAAGTTTTAACCTTCGTTAAACAATGATTGTATTATAAAACAGGAACAGTACAACTTTGTTATAGTTATTCAATGGACATTTCCACTCAATTTTTTTTACAACAATTTTAAAAACTACACCCTGGAAAAATGACCCCTGCAAGTTCTCGCGTTTCTCTGCGTCCAGTTTAAGGCAGAAACGAGACTTCCAAAGTTGCGAGGCTAGCGTTGCGCTGAAAACACGCCGCCGCCATGTTACTACGTCACTCCTTATGGAGAGCTCGTTTGTCGTCTGCTTCGAGCGTCCAGTTCGGGATGGGTAGCCCACGGTGAGCGAACACGTGCAGCAGTTTCACAAATCTGTACCGATTTAAATACTGGAAGGAGGAGCGATAGGAGAAAGGAAAGCTATGCTTTGTAATGATCATTCTTCTATGAAATATCCGTGCTGCTCACGTGCAAGGTAAATGGAAGGGTTCAGTTGCGTGTGTGTTCTCAGGCCATACGAAAAATATTGCTTATAAAATTGGTTGCTGACCAGACACTCAAAAATAATTTTTAAACTTATATTATCGATATTAACGTAACCTATGTAGTGCAAGATAGGAATTTTCACATTCTTCACTTTATTTATGAAGCCTATTTAACTTTCTTTTCCATAAAGCAATTTCAGTTTGCGTTCCATTTCTGTTGCACAAATTATGATCAAAAATGTTTGTGCAGATAAGAGAAAATACACTGAGAAGATTACATTAGTTGCACAGTACATATCTATACTTAGTTTATGTATAATTATTACAAGGAAATAATGTGTATAACCATGGGCGTATTTAAGAGGGATTCAACGGGTCCAACCCCCCTCTTTTTTTGGTTCACTAAAATTACCAGTTTCCTTGTTCTAGCTGGGATACGGATGGGAAGGAAATTTCGTAATTCCACACACCAGATGGGACTGTAGACCAATATCTGCAATTTCCTGATAGTTTCGGAATTTCTGCGATAAGAAACTGCATTGAGACTGCCAAATCAGTTATTCCCCCCCCCCTCGAATCATATTAAAGAAATTTGGTTCTTAAAAACGTAGTGACACAAGATGAACAGAAAAGTATCAATACTAAGTAGCATGACTTCGTGACTACAAACACACAACTTTGTCGGGTCCAACATTCCCTCCCCCCATGCTCCCCAACAAGCTTCCGGCCAGCAGTGTCCTGGATTTTCACTTACGAAATAAAGCAACCCTAATCATACCAAAAGTTGATCCATCCCTCCCCCTCGTGAACTATATATACGCCCAAAACTGGAAAGTTATAGATCTCGCCACAACAAGCGACCATTCCTAGAAAAGCTCATTATCCCTGAACAATTGGACCAACAAAAATCACTCAACACGCTCGCAGAGGAACTCTCTGCAAACATCAGACAAGCAATTGAAAATTCATCACCCAGAAATAACCAAAGGAAAATGAAGAGGAAGCCATGGCCAAAGAAATTAACCAACCTTAAGAAACAAATGCAAAAAGCCAGGAAACTATATCAAAAATCCATCATCGCACAATACAGAAATGCCAACCTCCAGATTTACCGTGCCAAAAAAAGCAATACGAAACCGAGCTACTAAATTATAAGACACAACAATGGAATATCTTCATCGAAAAACGTCTGTAATTAAATAAATGGGGCACCCCGTATAAAATCGCTACCGGCAAAATAAAAAAACCGCAAACCATTTCCACCTTAATTAATGACGAGAACAACACGAATATGACAAAGGACTTGGAAGAAACCATCAACTTCTTAATGAAGAATCTCATACCAGACGACAAACCTGAAAACGACAGCGAGGAAAATAAGGATACAAGAAAAATCTATCACCAGCCATATCCAGAATCACCAATATTACCTTTCACTACCCAGGAAGTAGAAAACGAAATAAGCAGCATGAAAATGAAGAAGTCCCCGGGACCAGACGGAATTCCTGTGGAAATAATACAAGAAATCACCCCAGTACTTACGCCTTACATTACTCAACTATTTAATGAGTGCCTTGTTCAGAAGATATTCCCAGAAACCTGGAAGGAAGCAAACTTAATAATCATCAAGAAACATCCAAATAAAGATGAAACCAGGGTCAATTCATACAGACCAATATGCCTTCTCAACGTTTTGGGAAAACTCTTCGAGAAACTTATCCTAAAAAGACTCAAATAATTTCGCCTGCTCAAACCCATATCAGGGATACAATTTGGGTTCACGAAAGGTAAATGCACTGACGATGCATTACGCCTTCTATCGTCTACAACACAAAACACTCCAAACAAGTACATGGTTGGAATCATGGTGGACATCGCCGGGGCATTTGACAACTTGTGGTGGCCCAGCCTTTTTCAAACACTTAAAAATATGAACTGCCCAGGTACACTCTTCCTACTTCTGAAAAGTTATTTCTCTAACAGAAAAATTAGCATCAAATATCCGGATCTACAAATGAGTAAGATCACATCAAAAGGTTGTCCTCAGGGTTCCATTCTGGGACCCGAGCTTTGGAATACTAACTTGGAGCCTGCGCTTATGAAACTACAAGACCATCCAGACATAGACCAGATCATAGCTTATGCGGATGACATTATCATGCTCACTTCCGGTAACTCAAGAAGGGAAATCGAAGATAAAGCATCCACTGCAATCAATATGTCATCCAATTGGTGTGATCATGCTAAACTCAAAATAGCTTCGGAAAAGACTCATTATATTATCCTTAAGGGGAAGTTACAAAGAAACCCTCAAATCAAACTCAGAGAAAGAAATTTAAAAAGAGTAAGAGAAGCTAAATACCTTGGCATTACTCTTCAAGAGAAGATGTTTTTTAACAGACACATAGCCCTGGCAACAACCCAGGCCGAAACAACTATAAACAGTCTAGCCACATTGAGTTCAGCAAACTACAACCTTCCACTATCACACATAAAAACATATCTCATTACCATATATAATTGTATTATTTCCTATGGCTCGCCCCTGTGGGCCATGGAAACCAGTAAACAGTACATTAAAAACAGATTGAGATCTTCACAACGCAAAGTGATACTTCGCCTAACGGGTGCATTCAGAACAACCTCAACCCTGGCTCTTCTCATGATTGCGGGCCTACAGCCTATTGAAATCGTTATTAAAACTAGAGCATCAAAGTATTACTTTAGAAATGGACAAGAGGACGAAATCTATAAACTAATTGGAATACGCCCTGCCACGGTACCAGAAATTTACAACCACTTGTTTAGCGTCTGGCAACAGGAATGGACACAAGCCACGCAAGGAAGGAGACTTCACAGCTTCCTTCCAAACATAAAAGAACGACTTTCGATGGACCATTTCCATCCCACGAGAGGTCTCATACATTTCCTAACGGGACACGGTCCCTACGGTCAACACCTAAATAAGCACAACCTCAGACAGACTGATAAATGCCTGAAATGTAAAACCGAGACGGACACACCGGAACATAAAGCCTTCTTTTGCCAGACATCAAACAAACAAATCGAAGATTTAAGACAAAAGCTACCAAACTTCAACACGTACCAGTTAATAAGAAATCCCGAGCACTTTACGTCACTAAACGACTTAACAAACCTGGTGTCGAAAGAGGAACATTCCCTCTTCAAATCCGGCATCACTCACCTCCCCATTCAACCCCTACCTCCGGAATGTAATATACCCCCCAGAAGATCACAAAGAATCCACCTTCGACAAACTCAACAACAGGACATCCCTCCTTAGGACTAAGATCACCAAGAGGATAATGAAGCAGAACCTCCCACAGGAACATCAAGAAGGAGACACTAATACAGAAGACAGTGATACGCCAAAACGAAAAAAGGTTACGTCTCCCCGGAGAAAGGCAAAGGATAACACTGCAAGGACTCGACCTAGGAACCAACCGAATTTAACCAAGATTCTTCTTTTTCGTTTCTTTCTTAAATTGTAATCTTACACCCCCTTCTTTATTCTCGTTACTAAACACACTGCAAACTTCTCTCACTGATGCTTGACAATTCTCTATATTTCCACTACCGAACGTACTAATGTACCCGATACTTCCCAGGAAATCCCTCCCTACTTCTTCCCTTCCTGATGATGTCCCGGGTACCAACCGTCGTACCGATGTTCATCCCAGTCCGACCAACTCTTGCTGGTCTCCCGCAAGTCTCCTTGCATCAGGTACCACTCGTTCTTTCATATCTCTTCCTACTATTAATACGTACATCTCAAAGCCAATAATACTCTCACTATCTCAAACATAACATACTAGAACATAGACCCTGCTTAACATTCATAGAATCGTGTTAATGTCCATTCCTCATCTCATCCATCAACACTAATGCACACGACACACAATAAAACTTATCCTAAGAAAACATTACCCACCCAATTACACACTTATGTAATTTCGTATCTGTGATCATAAATAATATTAATGTTAAACACTAACACTTATTTACTTCCTACTATTTCTAACCTTTATCTTAATCTTCTTACCTTGTAGAATGATGTGAAACCAACTTTGTTCAGGAAAACCGAACAAATTTGGTTCTTCACACTGGGACGTTCTTGCCAATGTCACAGTGAATTATTGTAATTAAAAAAATAATGGAAATCAAGGATGAATCAAAGAAAAGCGGGGGAATCCGTAAAAAATTCACGGAACTGACGCCCTGGGTTAATTTTCAGGTACCAGGGCATAAGCACATACCTCCGAAAGTAGCTTGACTACTTTTATCCGTATACATAAAAAAAAAAAAATAATAATCGTTCTATGTAACCATATATTGTATACTGTTTAGGAAATAAAATTCTTTGTATATTAAAAAAAAATATATACGCCCATGTGTATAACAATATCCCATACTGAAATAGTACGATATAATTATTCTGAATTTTGTACTGCGAAAAAAGCCGCCTCATCTCGTTACCCCGAACACATTAATTGGTTGGTTCACAACTTCACCACCAAGGATCCTATTGAGACGAGACATGCAAGCCTTGGTCTCGTTCTCGTTGAGAGTTGTAAATATCTGTCTCGTGTTTATTTGTAAATGTCTCATTGACAGTCTCGTCTCAATTTATAAACATCCGTCTCGGTTTGGGAGGGAAATTCTCGTTCTCGTCTCAAGTCTAGAAAAATATAGAATTAACAACGTATGCAAAGGCTTATCATTATAAATACAAAAAAATATCTCTTAATATTTTTTTTTATTATTTTTTTTGACTCCTCGTTTCGACGGTACAGCCCTCGAAAACTAAATATTATCCTGCTTATATATGCAAACCAAACTGCAGATTCAGAATTACCAGGAATGAACTGGCGTTGTAATGATTATACACAAAATTCATGATTTATTTGAGGAAGTCGCATGTTCAGGTTTGACTCTCGACCTGGGCATGACTGTTTCCTTGTGAGTGACATTTCATTGAACTGGAAATTGTTACATGGGAGGATGTTTGCTCGAGACTTTGGGGACAGCTAGGGGGATGCTTCTATTGTTAATGTTAGTGTTGCTCACGAGACGAGGCATGTTCCGTCTCGTCTCATAAAAGGAGACGGGACAAGTGAATGTTTTCGAAATGAGATGGGACAGAAGAAAAAGTTCGTCTCTTATCATGGCAGCATGGGCGATACTTATATTGTGCAGTTGGTGGTAGTGTGTGTGTGTGGGGGGGGGGGTGTACTCCTGCACCCCGACTTCGAATACGGCTTGTAGTTCTTCATCTTCATTGTAGCGATTAGCCAAAAGTGGGAAGAAATGTGATGTTAGAGATGATAATTAATAAATAATTTATAATAAATTAACCATGCGTTCTCATCGTTGCGGTTAAACAAAGTGAACGGAAAAGCGACGTAAAAGTAGGCTAAATACAAAAATTTGCAATATATATATTAACTGAAGAAAACTGTCATTTACTGCAGGAAATTGAAAAACTCATCGTACCTTTTTATACCGTATCACCTCTTATATTGCAGAAATTGGCGTGTAAACCAGTATGTTCTAAAAGTATTATCTTAAAATTTGTGAAGAAAATATTATGACGAAAATAACTGTAATTCCAGAAAAGGCATTCCTATAATATTAAGTTCTTGCCAGTCAGAACTATGTATTCGCAATGAACAAGGCTGTTCACGTGTTCAGCCATTGACTGTTACAAGGTTTGCTTTGTCACCCTAATGGGAAAACCCTCTACCGAGTGGCTGAATTATAGTAAATACTGCTATACTGCTAGGGCATAATTCATCTCCAAGAAGTGGAGCACAGATTTTTGCATTGGAAGTTGTAAGATACTTGTTTTTCACAGTAGCAAGTGAATTTTCTGTCGGGACGAGCAGAAGCCCCGCCTGCACGCATTTCTAAGTGATGACGTCAGAGGACCTCCTGTCTGCGGAGAGGACGTTTTCAAATCCGTGACGTAGTAGGTGAATTTCAGCGGTGTTTGAAGGCGTGTTTCTCGAGAACCGAAACAAATATCGCCGAGATATTTTGCACATCTCATATTTGTGTCATTATCTGTAAAATGAATGGATTTAAAACGTTTTTCATGTCAAAGTGGAAATGTCCATTACACTGAAATTAATTTACACGCCTATAATCGCCCTGCCTTATTTGCGACTCATGTGCGCATGCGCCGACTGGACGAGTCCAGTGGCAAAAAAGGGGTGGAACGGATAAGGGAACAAACAGGTTCCTTGAAAGTCATCTCCTGTTGAAACAACATTGATGTGTCATACAGAGTAACGTTGCCGGTAAAATACCTTAACAAAACTGAATACATGTTCGAGATTTACAGATATAGGTATTCACTGATTTCAAGCAATTTTAACTAACCTTGCCTTGTATTTGCGAGTGTAAACCTATTTTACAAAATGCAGCAAAACTTTTACAACTATAAATTACAAATCGAAAGTGAAAATTTTAAACTTGTTCCACAGGCAGAGGAATTGTCGACCGAAGTGCTATCCATCCCAACCGTTCATATGGATATTGACTGTAAATACGAGGTAAGTACATAAAGTGATATTCTTATGTCTTTCCTATGAACTTAGTTTTACAGATTAAGAAGAATGATCATGCATGCTCATGTAATTTTCAGCAAGAATCTCTCGTTATAATGGGACATTACTTTAAATTATCTCTTGTATGAACGTAACCGAAAAATTCATAACGGACCTTACGGCTTTGTTTTGTAGTACTTCCGTGGTCCATAGACAGATAAATCCCCATAATCGCTCCTATACTTAATAGCTGTACTTTTTTTTCTGGTGGTATGCAACGGTACGCCATACCGGCACTTTTTTATAGGCGGGAATAAAAACAAAGGAAGTTTTACTTTTAGAAATGAAGTGTGTTTGTGTGTTTGTGTGTGTGTGTGTGTGTGTGTGTGTAACTACACCACAATATTTTGAGTGTTTCTTACATGGATAAGATAGAATTATATTGGCATCATGTTTACATGTCATCATGACAAAGAAAGGTTTTAAGGGAGATTGAAAAAGAGAGATGAAAGGAACGGTAGAGCATGCGAAAAAGAGAAAAATGAATGAAGCCACAGAAGAAGAGAGAAAAGGAACGAGAAGAGAAGAGAAACATAAGTGAGAAACAGCTATAGTAAGAGGACTAAAATAAGAAAGGCAAAACACACACACACACACACATGCAGAGACAGAGGGGGCAGGAAGTAGTCAAGCGAGAGAGAAAGAAAGATATAGAGAAGCAATTTGTCTTCATTCCAAGGGGACGCACATGAGATCTTGGTTATAAACACAATAACAAACCAGGTTGAAGAGTCGCAGAATAAAAGCACTGCTTAACAGTATTATACGTGACAGTCAGTATGCACTATACACGCACATGTTTTATGGGGCTGAATAAGGTTAAATCGATATTCTATGCGCACTGCTGTGTAAAGGGGTTTGAGGAAAACACGCATTGAAACCAAAGGGAGATTAAAACGACACAGGGGATGTAAAGATTGGAAAGGGAATCTTGGGACAATGTAATGAATCAGGAACAACACTGGAAAGAGAGCGGCAGAAGTGAAAGTGAAGGGGTAGCGGGTGGGCTGTGATTCAAGTACAAAACCCGTCTCGCACAAGTTTCAAGAATTCCAAATGTGTTGATGGCTCGATTGTCCCGAGGGCTCAGCATTGTATCCTGTTGTATTTTTGTAAAAATCGATATGCTTAATTCAAAATGCGTTGCCACTTTTGGTTTCTGAACTTATATTTAATCCAACATGCCAGAAGTTTCTGGACGGGGCTTAAACCTTAAAGGTCATGATTAGTGTTAAATTGAAATTGAAATCCTATATTTAAACACGTTTTTTTACATTATACACGTACATTGTTGTAGGAATAATTCAAAAAATATTTTTCAGATGCAAATCTTAGTGGAAGCAGTGCAATGTAAGAAGGCAAAAATTTCACTAGGTGGATTTGTAACAGTCAACAGGCCTTTTCTTATCTCAGTAAGTAAATATTTGCTGTTCATTAACTTCTTGAAAAATGATTGTTAAAGAGTAGCTGAGGAGTTAGTAAATTTTTTGGCCAAGTAGTAGAGGCTAAAACCCCGTTATTGCTTCACTGTGTTTCAGTAAGTTTGTTGGTACCCAGTAGCGGCGATTGGGTGCAATACTGGGAGACGGTTGGAGGCAAGAAAGTTTAGAGGAAACCGAGGTAATACCGAACACAGACGTAATGGCGGATAACAGGTTTTCTGCTTTCCTTTCTCGATAAGAGTGATCCAATTGGCGCTGCCACCTAGCACCTGCCACGGACAATGCGTTATGATTCTAGAGTCGTCATTATTCTGTGAGACATCGAAGCCAGCGGAACAAAGAAGATTGCTTTCATCAACTTTTCTTGAAAATTATGTGTTCGACTGATTAATTGATTTGATGTTTTAAGTCCACTTTATGCACAGTAAGGCTAATCGGGACTGGACCTACAGTTTTAAAGTTGGATCCGATCCACTATGTGCCACCACCGGGTATCGAACCCGAGACCCCTTGATTACAAGGCAACTACGCTACCACTGCGCCATCGGGGAGGCCCTTATGTGTTCGAGATACGTGGAGAATGTTACATTATTTTTATGTGGTTTATTCTTGTAGATTGTATATTCATGTAGGCAGTTTTCGAACACATTGGAAAGCTTCCATATTATATGCAGCACGTGTGATGATAATGAAAACAAAACGCAGAGAGGGGTAATGGCAAACAGGTGAATCCTTCCGCAGAGGTGTGCGGTTTGTGTGGAGAATTTGGATGATATAAAGAATGATGGCATAAATGCTCAAATTAAAATGTAAGAGCTGGGCCCATAAAGATAGTAGTTCATATAGGTGTCCTTCTTTACGAAGGCGACCGACGAAGCCCCCTGCCTCGCTAACTCCCTCATTTCCGTCCCTATTTCAACGTTGCAGTAGCGCTGCTCGCTCTGCAGTCGGCCAGCTGCATCTGCTGTAGAAACAAATCACAAATTCAGATACTTTAAAACATCGGCCCCGTCTAGGTCGCTACAGTATTTAACTTCCTCTGCACTCACGCGTCTAGATGGTTACAAAATGCAACACCAAGTCGTCTACTTCGTTTATTTGCTGTCATGGAGTGGATGTGGTTGTTTGCACTACGTTCTGGAGCGGTGTACAGTGTGGTGTATGCTCACGTGGTGCGTGCTAATCAATCAAATTAACGTTTAAAGCTGCAGACAAGGATTTGTTGAATCTTCTGAAGTCTACTTGTTTGAGTACAATTTCCTTGCACCAGCCTGACGTACCTGCACGACACCTGGTGTCGAAAAGTGCAGCGAACTAGACTGGGCTATTATATTACATTAGTGCATTTTGTATGTGTGTGATGACGGTATTCTGATGATTTCTTCTCTTACAGATGCTTGGCACCGTTGTTACCTACATGCTAGTGATGGTACAATTTAGAATCGGAACTGATCCGAACAACTCAAATTCAACATGCCTTTGCACATCGTAACTATCGTACGGACATGGAACTTGAAAAATCATGGAAATCCTTGAGTAACAAACCTATAATGAAAATGTTACTTTTTGTTTTAAGAATCTTTGAGAACATATATATATAGTGACGTCGTTTAGCTAGAAGAAGACCATAATAGAGTGACACTTTGGTGTATTTCTGATGAAATTATAATTAATATATACCCAGTCCCAGCTAACTGTAGAGCAGGGCCGCGATAGAGGAGGAGGAGGGAAATCGAGTGGTGAAAGCGCAGCGTTGCCAACCGTACGGTCCTGACCGTACATGTACGGAAATTTCATTGCATGTACGGACGTACGGTCCAAACCTTAGTCCGCATGCTAAATGTACGGCTAATCAAAATTTGCACTTGCTGTTCTATCCCTAATATTTCCATAAGAAATTTTTAAACCAAGCGTACGGACCTGGAGGCAAAAATACGGTTCGTTTGCCATGTGCGTTCGGTACTATCGTTTTCAGAAGTTTGCAACGCTGACAGAGCGAAGCAGGGAAAGCGGGTAACTCCAGTCGTCCATTACGCAATCCCGTTTTTCTCGCTGTTCATTGGTGGAGCAGTCTAGCGTCGCTACTTGCGCAGAGACTTGTTCTCGTTCGCCTGGTCAACAGTTAGCTGGTACAGGGTATAACTACAAAGAATTAGAAAATTGAATACATTGTATCAAAAGTGTGAGTATGTACGAACTGAAAAAAATGGAAATTTTGAAAAATTGACTGTTTCCTTCTTTTTGGTGAACATATTTCAGAAAAATTTTCAAACGAGGTAAGACAGCGTAAGGTTATACGTATATCTGCATAAGACTATTGTTCGTCACACTTTGAAATATGGTAGTGACAGATAATTTTAAGCTGCCAAGACATGTCTGTATTAAGTTGAATCTGTATAAAAACTCTATAGAATTGCAAGAAGAATGTCACTACCTCGAACGGTTAGTACAGTTGGACCTGCATACAAGCAAGAAGACTATCTAAATAAAATGATTTTGTGCAGAAGCTGTGTTTACTTAGCAAATATATAGTGAATATTTCTTAAATGATACTTAGCAAATATATGGTGAATATTTCTTAAATGATCAAGCTGATAAAATAGCCAAATAGCCCTGAGAAACAAATCAACATCTATGTGTGGGATCTAGTGGAAGATCATGGTGAAGAGAACAGACTGAAGCGTAAATGTAATGAAATATAAATTTGCTTTTCTATGCAATTTAAAATTTATGTATCTTATCTTTAGAATCGTGTATTTTTCATTTGATTATACCAGCATTTGGCCTTAAACAATGCTTATAACTGAAACTAAATTGTGTAATTATTGTTAGCAGTAGTAAGTTAGTATGACATTTGACGAGTCTAATGCTACGCCCCTTGTGGGTACGTACTTAAATGTTATTTACCACGGCTACAGATATCTTAATCTCAGGGGGATAGGTTCTTTGTTTGAGAATTCCAAATAAGAAAGCGTTTTATAGCCAAGAGGATATAGTAAAATGCTGATCTATATTCTGAGAACTTGACAAAATACAGAGAAAATATATGTATATGTATAATCGAAAAGGCTTCTTCTTCTTCTAAATGGCTTCTTCTTCTTTTAAAAGGCTTCTTCTTCTTTTAATATGGAAAAAGCTTCTTCTTTTCTTATGGAAACGGCTTCTTCTTTTTTAAAAGGCTTCTTCTTCTTTTAAAAGGCTTCTTCTTCTTCTAAAAGGCTTCTTCTTCTTTTAATATGGAAAAAGCTTCTTCTTCTTTTATTATGAAAACGGCTTCTTCTTCTTTTAATATGGAAATGGCTTCTTCTTCTTTTTCTTTGAATTTCTTCTTCTTTTATTAAAGCGTAATCTTATTTATGTGCTCGCTTTCCCCCCGCTTCTTTGTCAAACAATACAAGCTATACTTGTAGAAAGAGTAGGGTCGACTAAACTGACAATAGCGCCACCTCCTATTTGACGACGAAAGGGGAATAACGAGGATCGCTAATAACGAGCGCTGCCAATGGCCCAGTGCGACTAATAAAAAGCGCAACCGAAAAGTGCTTCGGGGCGTCTAATTTGACACAGCGCCACCGGGGAACGGACAAATGCAAAAGCTGACGATGTTCTCCTCGTCAGAGAATCAAAAAGAAATTGAGATACATTTCTGAATTCATTTGCTCGCTTAATAAATTTCCTAAACGTTTGATATGAGGCTATATTCTTAATTCTTTTAAATTACTATATACATCATTCTATTTACTTCTATTATAGTATTTGAACTCTTCTTTTATATATTTCTCAATTTACTATAATATATATAATCCCTCTTCTCCGCTCCTAGTTTGTACAATGAGCTCGGCTCTTCTTTATATGGCGTGCTGCCATCTATCGTCGATTCCGAGAAACCATTCCTCCTTGCAATCTTCATTGTGTCATCGAAACTGGCACGCAAATTTATATATTGGAAAGTTCATTTGTAAATTTATAATTTTTTCCCTCGTTCTATGCGACTTCTCTTACTGTTTCTTTTATTCATTAACTAAGCTCTTTTTTACTTTCTCCGTGCAGTTGTACCTCCTGATATTTTCCAGGTTCTCCCTTCTCTCTATATTTGTTTCTGTATGCTTTACTACTGCTGTGTTCCGAAACAAATTCAGGACTTCGTATGGACCTTCATATATGAAGAACAATTTCTTGATTGCTTTCTCTGATGCTTTGCTCATTGGGTGTGTTTTGCAAAATACTAAGTCTCCCTTTTTTAATTTTATTTTCGTACCATTCTCTGCTTTCTTGTTCATTTTCTTCATTCTCTTAATGTATATGTCTAGTAATACTTCCTTAATCTCTTCTTTGGATATTACTTCCCTCGGCCAATCAAATTCCTTGAAGATTCCGGGTTCTTCCATATATCCCAGAAACAATTCAGCTGCACTCTTCTTTGTTTCCTCCGATATAGAGTTATTTATCCATCTTATGGCTCTGTTAACTGCTGTAGACCACTTCGTTTGATTGTCATGACATAACATTCTTAGAATTCTTACTATTTCCACGTTATATCTCTCTATCGGGTTCGAACTTGGATGATACCTAGTAACGTTTATCATCTTAATTCCTTTAAACTTCATGTAATCCTTAAAATATTCCGATACAAATTGTGTACCATTATCCGTTAGAATTTTTAATGGAACTCCATAGTGTTTGACAAATCCTTCTTCTAAATATTTTGCTATTTCCTTTGCTGTAGCCTTCTTGAGGTTATAACATATTACAAACTTACTGCACACGTCGACGTATGTGAGAATATATGTAAATCCTCGCGATCTTGGGAGAGGTCCAATCAGAACAATAGATATCATATCTAGAGGATTTTTTGCAGTTACGTGTAACTCTTCTCTTTCCATTTTCAATTTTGAAGGTTTAGTTTTTATACATAACATACAATTTCTTACATGATCCACCACGTCTCTCTTCATACATTTCCAGAAGAAAAACCTCCGATCAAGCCTCAATGTTTTATCAATCCCGAAATGTCCAGACTTCTCATGCACTTCTGCGAGTACGTTTTTAATTAGTGCTCCAGGTACGCATAGTTGCACTTGATTGGATTTCTCTATGCTTACTCTAAAAATCATTCCTTCCTTAATTACATATTTTCCTTCTATCTTCGCTCTTCTCATTTTCTTTTCGTTTTCATTTCTATCTCCATTCAAGACATTTAAGATGCCGCTTAATTCTTCGTCTTTCTTCATGCTTTCTATCCATTCTTGTCTGGATATGTTCCCGAGTTCTTCATCCATGATGGCGTTTATGGATAACTTCAGCACTTCCTCTGGTTCCTGCATCATATGTAAAGGGGATCTACTTAAGGCATCTGCAATTTTATTTTCCTTTCCTTTAATGTCCACTATTTCAAAACTGTATTCCTGGAGACGTAATGCCCATCTTATCAAGCGAGGATTCCATTGCCTTGCAGAGTTTAACCATATAAGACTCTGATGGTCTCAAAGAATTTTAAATTTTCTTCCTTTCAAGTAAACCGCAAACTTTTCGATGCCGAATATGATGGCCAAACATTCCAGTTCGCTAATGGTATACGCCTTTTCAAACGCTTTCAGTGCACGACTCGCATATTGAATTACAACATCTTCTCCATCCTCGGTTTTCTGGAAGAGATAGGCCCCTAGACCTATATTCGAAGCGTCTGTTCATATGATGAAAAGTCTTTTAAAATCTGGCTGGCCTATAGCTGGACTAGATGTTAGGTCTTCTTTTAGTACATTAAAAGCCTTTTCCTCCTCTTGTGCCCATTTCCATTTCACCTCCTTTCTCAAAAGATCGTATAAAGGCTTGGCCTTTGAAGCGAAATTCCTAATAAATTTGCTCCTCCAATTGCATATCCCTAAGAATCTTTGCAATTGTTTCCTGGTTGTAGGCTTTGGAAAACATTTTATAGCCTCATTTTTATCGCTGCAAAGTCTTACGTTTCCTCCAGATACTATATGCCCTAGGAACTTGATTTCTTTCTTTGCAAACGAACATTTTTCTAACTTAACAGTAAGTCCTGCTTCTTTCAATTTACATAAAACCCAGTCTATTTTGCTTATATGATCCATCCAGTCCTTTGAATGTATACACATGTCATCTACATATATTGCTAACCATGACTTTGTTTCCAGACCAAATATTCTGTTTAGTGCCGTTGTAAACGCCGACACCGATGAATTTAATCCGTAAGGTAGTCTTTTAAATTGCAATAACCTGGACCCATACCTAGATGCTGTGTATTTTCTAGACTTTTCTTTAATCTCCACCTGGAAGTATCCTAGCCTTAAATCAAAAGATGTGAAGTACTTACTTCCCGCAAATGAATGCAACAACTCATTAATTTTTTCAACTTGATTTCGTGGTAGTAATACATGCTTATTTAGCTCTCTCAGGTCCAAAACAGGTCTCACGCCTCCGTTTGGTTTATCTACTACGTGCATGGGGCTTATGTGAATACTATTCGAATCTTCTGTGATATCCCAGTCCAGCCATTTCTGTAGTTCTTCTTCAACAGCTTTCCTCTTGGTAAAAGGTACAGAATATTGCCTAGATACTATGGGCTGATTTGTGTCTACCTCTATTTCATATGAATACACATTCGTAAGTCCAGGTCGTTGGCTAAATAAGTTCCTATGTTTGACAAGTACATTTCTCAATTCTCTCCTACTTTCATCTATCTTTTCTTCGAGTCTTCTATTATTATCTTTTGCTTCTCTGTTATTCTCTTCCATCTGTGTTTTTAATTCTCTTTCTAATCTTCTGCTATTCTTTTTATTACTTTCTTCTATCTGCATCGATAACTTCTGGAACATTTCTATCATGTTCACCTCTTCTGTCTTCTTTGGTTTTTCCTTCATTTTCTCTTCTTCCTTTTCCCTTTTCTTCTCTTCTTTTTCATTTATCCTTTCTTCCTTGCAATTTTTGCATACGTAATCTCCTCTTTCACTTATTCCTATGTATTTTTCTCTTCTTATCTTCTCACATAGCCAATGTTTCATTTCTTTGCATGAGCTGCATAGGATAGTTTCTTCCTTATTTCCCTCTTTTCCACAGCAGTTTAATATTTCCTTTCTGTCTTCCATTTCCTCCATTATAGTTTCTCTGTTCTCGCCTTCAATTTTATTTTCTTCCTCCATTTTGGCTTTCTTCCTTTTTCGCTTTCTTAGTCACAATTCTGCTAGCCCCAACGTTGGTCGCCACTAATGCTACGCCCCTTGTGGGTACGTACTTAAATGTTATTTACCACGGCTACAGATATCTTAATCTCAGGGGGATAGGTTCTTTGTTTGAGAATTCCAAATAAGAAAGCGTTTTATAGCCAAGAGGATATAGTAAAATGCTGATCTATATTCTGAGAACTTGACAAAATACAGAGAAAATATATGTATATGTATAATCGAAAAGGCTTCTTCTTCTTCTAAATGGCTTCTTCTTCTTTTAAAAGGCTTCTTCTTCTTTTAATATGGAAAAAGCTTCTTCTTTTCTTATGGAAACGGCTTCTTCTTTTTTAAAAGGCTTCTTCTTCTTTTAAAAGGCTTCTTCTTCTTCTAAAAGGCTTCTTCTTCTTTTAATATGGAAAAAGCTTCTTCTTCTTTTATTATGAAAACGGCTTCTTCTTCTTTTAATATGGAAATGGCTTCTTCTTCTTTTTCTTTGAATTTCTTCTTATTTTATTAAAGCGTAATCTTATTTATGTGCTCGCTTTCCCCCCGCTTCTTTGTCAAACAATACAAGCTATACTTGTAGAAAGAGTAGGGTCAACTAAACTGACAATAGCGCCACCTCCTATTTGACGACGAAAGGGGAATAACGAGGATCGCTAATAACGAGCGCTGCCAATGGCCCAGTGCGACTAATAAAAAGCGCAACCGAAAAGTGCTTCGGGGCGTCTAATTTGACACAGCGCCACCGGGGAACGGACAAATGCAAAAGCTGACGATGTTCTCCTCGTCAGAGAATCAAAATGAAATTGAGATACATTTCTGAATTCATTTGCTCGCTTAATAAATTTCCTAAACGTTTGATATGCGGCTATATTCTTAATTCTTTTAAATTACTATATACATCATTCTATTTACTTCTATTATAGTATTTGAACTCTTCTTTTATATATTTCTCAATTTACTATAATATATATAATCCCTCTTCTCCGCTCCTAGTTTGTACAATGAGCTCTGCTCTTCTTTATATGGCGTGCTGCCATCTATCGTCGATTCCGAGAAACCATTCCTCCTTGCAACCTTCATTGTGTCATCGAAACTGGCACGTGACATATTCGAAAACACAAACGAGTTAAATTCTGAAACAACTGTGTTTCTTATTTTTTCCAGGCTTCAAACCATTAATACGTGGGCAAAACTTAGAGTGAAGAAGCAAGAGGAGGCACTTGTCCCCTCCCCTAAAATTTTTCAGGTTTATTAAAATTTACAAGTTAAGGGCATTTTTGTTAACTTATTCGGACTGAGCTTAAAACGGTTGAAGACACAAAATCACAAAGACATGTACATTTACCTTGTATTGCATTATCAAACATAACTTATAATAATCGGGTTAATAGATGAGCTCCAAATAAGACCACAGTTTTCAAATTCAATCAGGTTTTGTAAAGATCCTAATTTGTACTTCTCCTCCTACCCCACTCCTCCTGCAAAATCTAGCCGTCAGGAAAAATGTACGAGGATCGAGGGTTTTGAATAATAATTTAATAATTACAAGCGTTATAGTATCAATTAACACATTTAAAATGCAAATAAACCTAACTTGGGAAAGGAATGTTGTGCATTAAGAAATAACTGCCAAATATCATTCTTTTGAATTATCTTGATATAAATTTCGTACCAGTAAATGCCCTTGATAAGACAATCAAATTAGTAAACACAATTTACACATCAACCCAAATAAGTAATGTACTTCTTTGTTTGCAAGTCTTCCATTGTAGAGCAAAATTCATAACAATCCACTTCGTAGCGCGTTCAGCACAAATTTAATTTTATCAGCAATCACAGTTTATTTGTTCCTCTCCTACGTATTAAACCCAACCTGAAAAGCAAACATTCCAAGTTAAAAAGAGAACTGAACCAGTTGTAACAAGTTCGTTGGTTATCTCTGGATCTTGAAGTCACCAACGTTATGGCTTTAGCATTGAAGGAAGCTTGGCAGTTGGAAGAGATTTATACAAACAATTTTGATCGTCGGGTTAACATTCACAAACGACTTGATGGAACAGAACATTTTCTAAGTCACATTAGGCCTATACTAAACTTTGGTCGTGTCCTAGGTTGCCTGCCTCTGATCAGCCTACATGAAAATGTACCAAGGTTCAAAATATTTTCCTGGCCTGTCTTATACGCAGTTGCCCTATTCGTGACTTCTAGTGCCACCCTGGTTATGATTTCCATCAGGTTAACTGTTGGAGATGAGTTTTCGTACAAAAACATCAAATTAGCGCTTATTTTCATGTTCATCACGCCATATCCTATAGAAATTGCATGTTGGTGGTTTGAAACTTACAAGATCATTCGTTATGTTAAGCAGTGGACCTTCTATGAACAAGAACACAAGGAAATAACGGGGCAGTGCTTCAAAATTAACTTCCGTAAATTTTGGTATTTCCAGGCAGTTTGGAACTTGTCTGTTATCATTGGTGGGTGTTCTGTCTTTCATTTGACGTTCCCAGAACTTGGAGTTAGTATAATGTTATTCGGCACGTATCGTATGTGCCATAGATCTCTGAGCGACGTGATATTCCTCTACGTGTCCTTCTTCTTGTACAAAGTTTACCAAGATTTCCCAAAGATGTTTCAAGCTTTGTGTAAAACTTCAACATCACGCGCAACCATCATTTGTCACACGCGATATCTAATCATGGATTTGAGTCGCTTGTTAGGAGATTCTTGTAATGTGTTTTGCTACAGACTTATTTTTTCTCTACTGTCCTGCATACTTCTTATTATAGTAGCATCTTACGTGTCTGTTAAATCTTATATGGAAGGAAATTACAGAGATGGCACTGGTTTGATGCTCACAGTAGGCTACTATGGTGGCCAGGTTCTGTTTTACGCCACAGTTTCTTACTTCGTGTCAACTAAGGTAAGTTTTATTTCCATTACAAAGCATTTTAGCTCATAAATATACTACCATGGAATAAGTTAATTTACCGTATGCATTTTTAAAATTTACCATGGTTTGATGATTTTCACAAATATAAACCTCTGAACGATTCTATAGTTATTTGTCACAAAACAAAACTATGATATTTTGAGTTTTCCCAGGATTATGAACAAGCTACAGTAAAACTTCTCCTAACGGACACCTCTGAATAGCGGACACCTCAAAATTACAGACATTTTAAAATTCCCGGCAGAAATACATGGGGTTTAATGGCAATATTACTTCTCAATAACGGGCATTCTTAATAACGGACGCGGACACTGAAAACTACCTCCCCAACGCAAATAAAACTTCTTAATAACGGACAGTCTGAAAGAAAACGGTCGCAATTCCTGGAATTCGACACAATAATGGCCAGTATTTTGAACTAGCGCGCATTGTTTCATGTCACACCGAACGTAGATATTTCTTTTTAAAAGTGCAGACAGTAGACAGTATTCTATGTGGTTATCTTGAGAAGTGTGTGTCACTTCTGCTACGTATTTTCTTTTTTGAAATTTGTAATGTAGCTATGTAGGGATGCTTTAGTAAATTTAAATTCACCGTATGTAGTACAGTATTTTGTTCCTTGAATGTAGGGGGAAAAAAATATGTTCGTAAAGTACGTACTGTAATATGCTTATCCTATTGTGTAACATCCTACACGCTTTTCTGAATAAGGACACTTCTTAATAACGGGCATTTATTTTTTCCTCCAGACCTGTCCGTTTATGAGAAGTTTTACTGTATATCTTTGTGAATCTTGTAATATAATTTAGAAATGTATTGAATGTCTTACAGCACTCTAGAGAAATATAATAAATTTCATATTTAACTTCGAATCAACATATTTTATTCTATAAATACTCAGTCGATTTCTGTAGATGATTACAATAAAGAATTCAAGTAAAACCTTTATGTCACAATTAATATTATAAATTTCTGCATAAACGTAGGAAACGTAAATTCTATATTTCAGGCTGCAGAGGTTAGCGAAATTATGCGGAAGTTGCCTACAACATATATGAACCTTGATGCCAAAATTGAAGTAAGTTTAGCAAATTCTTATTTCAAGTATTTTGTTCTGATAGTCAGGGCATCACTTACACATCACGGTTTATCACATCATTTACCTTGCATGGCAGCACTTTCCATGACTTGAACCAAGAAAGGCACAATAACCAGTAATGGGTAATGTTTTTTTTTTGACATTCTGGTCTCTAGAATATCGACTCTTTAAGCAATTTACATTAATTCGACTCACTAACATGCAAAATAATATTTATGTTATTTACAGATGAGCATTCATAGATGGAAATTCGTAGATGGGGGATGCTTGATCGAATTTTCGGATAGATGGAGTAATGTTTGTAAGGTTCAACGTGGAAACCATGAAATACGTGGGGAATACTTAAGCAAGTTTAGGATAGCATCTCACCCCCTTCCCCCACTTCGAGTATTGATCTGAATGCTGCATGCAAAAAAAATATACGATGAATTTTATATTATTCCTACACACACACACACACGCACACACACATACACACAACACGTGCGAGGTAATATTAATAATTCATTACAAATAAAACCAAGGAAAAATTTTGTCGCAACGCTTCGGTCTTATTTCCAAATTATTTTTAATTATATGTTCTTTACATAAATTGAAATGCTGAAGCTGTGACAATTACTTTAATAATGCGCACAAAATATATTTTAAACTGGAAAGTTTAAATGAAAACAAGCAATATACCGGTATTTAGTCATGAAGATTATACTGTTTATTGCTTTATAACTTTCCAACAGATCTCCATTATATTCTAATTAATTTTACTAATTAGATTAATTACAAAACCAATTATGGAGTTGGTACTGTTAAGGTAATTATATTTGATGTAGCTATCATTTTGGTATTTTTATATTAATTTATATTGTAATATCAATGTTTAGTAATGACTTGGGGGATGTGCTTCTAGTTAATTTTTAATTATAATTTTGTAATAAAATTTTATATTTGTTAGCTTGGGGATTGCCATTTAAAATTTCTTTTGTAATGTATTGGCATAATTAATAAAATTATAATGGATATTATTAATTCTAATACTTGGCCGAAGCCTAAGCGTATGTCTTCAAAACATAGCATAAATCGTTCTTGGGACCTCACTTCCTAATTAATATGCAATTAAATATACAGGGTGTTTCTGAGACCATGTTACAGACTTGCAGGGATAATGGAAGGGAATAAACGCAAAAAAATGAGATAGGGAACCCTCAATTCCACGAGCAAGGAGGACGAAGAACTGCAAGGACGCCCGACCTTGAAGAAGCAGTGCTGGATCCGGTGGAAGGACAACGATCCATTAGTACACGGGCTGTGGCACGTGAAATTGGTGTATCCCATAATACTGTTTGGAAAGTTCTGAGGTAGCAGCAGCTGCACCCTTACCATCCACAGCTTGTCCATGCTTTGGGTCCAGCTGATTTCGCTGATGGTTACTGCAGCGCTTTGTGGTCGACCACCAGTTCCATGCCTGTGTACTTTTCACTGATGAGGCTTGTTTCACGAGAGACGGGATGCTGAATAGTCGCAATAGCCATGTATGGGTCGATGAAAATCCCCGTGCCACAATCGTGAAGGGCCATCAAGACAGATTTGCTGTAAAGATGTGGGCGGACATTGTCAGCGAACATTTAATAGGTCCGTATCTTTTACAGTTGCGATTAACTGGACCAGTGTACACTGTGTTTCTGAGAGACATCCTCCCCGAGTTATTGGAACATACCCCACTTCAACGCATGTGGCTTCAGCATGATTGGGCACCAGCCCACTTCATAGCTGCTGCTCGTGATTTTCTGATGGATAGGGAGAGGCGGACCTGTTGCTTGGCCTGCCCGTTCACCTGATCTGACCCCACTTGATTTTCTTTGTGGGGTCATGTCTAAGAGACGAGTGTAAGTAATGTAGAGGATGCTACGCCCCTTGTGGTTACGTACTTAAATGTTATTTACCACGGCTACAGATATCTTAATCTCAGGGGGATAGGTTCTTTGTTTGAGAATTCCAAATAAGAAAGCGTTTTATAGCCAAGAGGATATAGTAAAATGCTGATCTATATTCTGAGAACTTGACAAAATACAGAGAAAATATATGTATATGTATAATCGAAAAGGCTTCTTCTTCTTCTAAATGGCTTCTTCTTCTTTTAAAAGGCTTCTTCTTCTTTTAATATGGAAAAAGCTTCTTCTTTTCTTATGGAAACGGCTTCTTCTTTTTTAAAGGGCTTCTTCTTCTTTTAAAAGGCTTCTTCTTCTTCTAAAAGGCTTCTTCTTCTTTTAATATGGAAAAAGCTTCTTCTTCTTTTATTATGAAAACGGCTTCTTCTTCTTCTTTTAATATGGAAATGGCTTCTTCTTCTTTTTCTTTGAATTTCTTCTTCTTTTATTAAAGCGTAATCTTATTTATGTGCTCGCTTTCCCCCCGCTTCTTTGTCAAACAATACAAGCTATACTTGTAGAAAGAGTAGGGTCGACTAAACTGACAATAGCGCCATCTCCTATTTGACGACGAAAGGGGAATAACGAGGATCGCTAATAACGAGCGCTGCCAATGGCCCAGTGCGACTAATAAAAAGCGCAACCGGAAAGTGCTTCGGGGCGTCTAATTTGACACAGTGCCACCGGGGAAAGGACAAATGCAAAAGCTGACGATGTTCTCCTCGTCAGAGAATCAAAAAGAAATTGAGATACATTTCTGAATTCATTTGCTCACTTAATAACTTTCCTAAACGTTTCTTATGCGGATATATTCTTAATTCTTTCAAATTACTATATACATCATTCTATTTACTTCTATTATAGTATTTGAACTCTTCTTTTATATATTTCTCAATTTACTATAATATATATAATCCCTCATCTCCGCTCTAAGTTTTTTATAATTTCCTTCACTCCTCTATATATAACGTGCTGCCATCTATCGTCGATTCCGAGAAACCATTCCTCCTTGCAACATTCATTGTGTCATCGAAACCGGCACGTGACACAATATCCCCCTCCTTGAGGATAAAAAATTTATATATATTGGAAAATTCATTTGTAAATTTATAAATTTTTTCCTCGTTCTAGGTGGCTTCTCTTACTGTTTCTATTCTTTATTAACTAAGCTCTTTTTTACTTCCTCCGTGCAGTTGTACCTCCTGATATTCTCCAGGTTCTCTCTTCTCTCTATCTTCGTTTCTGTATGCTTTACTACCGCTGTATTCCGAAACAAATTCATGACTTCATATGGACCTTCATATATGAAGAACAATTTCTTGATTGCTTTTTCTGATGCTTTGCTCATTGGGTGTGTTTTGCAAAATACTAAGTCTCTCTTTTTTAATTTTATTTTCGTACCATTCTCTGCTTTCTTGTTCATTTTCTTTATTCTCTTAATGTATATATCTAGTAATACTTCCTTAGTCTCTTCTTTGGATATTACTTCCCTCGGCCAATCAAATTCCTTGAAGATTCCGGGTTCTTCCATATATCCCAGAAACAATTCAGCTGCACTCTTCTTTGTTTTGTCTATCTTCGCTCTTCTCATTTTCTTTTCGTTTTCATTTCTATCTCCATTCAAGACATTTAAGATGCCGCTTAATTCTTCGTCTTTCTTCATGCTTCTCAGATATAGAATTATTTATCCATCTTATTGCTCTGTTAACTGCTGTAGACCACTTCGTATGATTGTCATGACATAACATTCTTAGAATTCTTACTATTTCCACGTTATATCTCTCTATCGGGTTCGAACTTGGATGATACCTAGTAACGTTTATCATCTTAATTCCTTTAAACTTCATGTAATCCTTAAAGTATTCCGATACAAATTGTGTACCATTATCCGTTAGAATTTTTAATGGAACTCCATAGTGTTTGACAAATCCTTCTTCTAAATATTTTACTATTTCCTTTGCTGTAGCCTTCTTGAGGTTATAACATATTACAAACTTACTGCACACGTCGACGTATGTGAGAATATATGTAAATCCTCGCGATCTTGGGAGAGGTCCAATCAGATCAATAGATATCATATCTAGAGGATTTTTTGCAGTTACGTGTAACTCTTCTCTTTCCATTTTTAATTTTGAAGGTTTAGTTTTTATACATAACATTAAATTTCTTACATGATCCACCACGTCTCTCTTCATACATTTCCAGAAGAAAAACCTCCGGGCAAGCCTCAATGTTTTATCAATCCCGAAATGTCCAGACTTCTCATGCACTTCTGCGAGTACGTTTTTAATTAGTGCTCCAGGTACGCATAGTTGCACTTGATTGGATTTCTCTATGCTTACTCTAAAAATCATTCCTTCCTTAATTACATATTTTCCTTCTATCTTCGCTCTTCTCATTTTCTTTTCGTTTTCATTTCTATCTCCATTCAAGACATTTAAGATGCCGCTTAATTCTTCGTCTTTCTTCATGCTTTCTATCCATTCTTGTCTGAATATGTTCCCAAGTTCTTCATCCATGATGGCGTTTATGGATAACTTCAACACTTCCTCCGGTTCCTGCATCATATGTAAAGGAGATCTACTTAAGGCATCTGCAATTTTATTGTTCTTTCCTTTAATGTCCACTATTTCAAAACTGTATTCCTGGAGAAGTAATGCCCATCTTATCAAGCGAGGATTCCATTGCCTTGCAGAGTTTAACCATATAAGACTCTGATGGTCTCAAAGAATTTTAAATTTTCTTCCTTTCAAGTAAACCGCAAACTTTTCAATACCGAATATAATGGCCAAACATTCCAGTTCGCTAATGGTATACGCCCTTTCGAACGCCTTCAGTGCACGACTCGCATATTGAATTACAACATCTTCTCCATCCTCGGTTTTCTGGAAGAGATAGGCCCCTAGACCTATATTCGAAGCGTCTGTTCATATGATGAAAAGTCTTTTAAAATCTGGCTGGCCTATAGCTGGACTAGATGTTAGGTCTTCTTTTAGTACATTAAAAGCCTTTTCCTCCTCTTGTGCCCATTTCCATTTCACCTCCTTTCTCAAAAGATCGTATAAAGGCTTGGCCTTTGAAGCGAAATTCCTAATAAATTTGCTCCTCCAATTGCATATCCCTAAGAATCTTTGCAATTGTTTCCTGGTTGTAGGCTTTGGAAAACATTTTATAGCCTCATTTTTATCGCTGCAAAGTCTTACGTTTCCTCCAGATACTATATGCCCTAGGAACTTGATTTCTTTCTTTGCAAACGAACATTTCTCTAACTTAAAGGTAAGTCCTGCTTCTTTCAATTTACATAAAACCCAGTCTATTTTGCTTATATGATCCATCCAGTCCTTTGAATGTATACACATATCATCTACGTATATTGCTAACCATGACTTTGTTTCTAGACCAAATATTCTGTTCAGTGCCGTTGTAAACGCCGACACCGATGAATTTAATCCGTAAGGTAATCTTTTAAATTGCAATAATCTGGACCCATACCTAAATGCTGTGTATTTTCTAGACTTTTCTTCAATCTCCACCTGGAAGTATCCTAGTGTTAAATCAAAAGATGTGAAGTACTTACTTCCCGCAAATGAATGCAACAACTCATTAATTTTCTCTACTTGATTTCGTGGTAGTAATACATGCTTATTTAGCTCTCTCAGGTCCAAAACAGGTCTCTCGCCTCCGTTTGGCTTATCCACTACGTGCATGGGTCTTATGTGAATACTATTCGAATCTTCTATGATATCCCAGTCCAGCCATTTCTGTAGTTCTTCTTCAACAGCTTTCCTCTTGGTAAACGGTATAGAATATTGCCTAGATACTATGGGCTGATTTGTGTCTACCTCTATTTCATATGAATACACATTCGTAAGTCCAGGTCGCTGGCTAAATAAATTCCTATGCTTGACAAGTACATTTCTCAATTCTCTTCTCTCGTTTTCCGAGATTTCTATGCATTCGCTCACTTTATCTTGTATTTCTTTAACGGACGCCACATATTCATTTTCTTTTTCCTTTATTTCTCTATGTTTATCTTCGTCGTATTCACCTTCTTTATACATAACGTCCCTTTTGTTAACCACAAGACCTTGTTTTCGAACACATATTTCTTTTGTTGACTCGTCACACATTGTCTCCATAGGAATATCAAGTCTACACGACTCTTCCAATTCAACATTTAGCCTTCTATCTTTGATATGAATGTGCCCGTCATACTTTTCTAGGAAACACACTCCTAAAATAATCTCACACCGTAATCCTTTCACCACTAGGAAATTTACTGAGAAATTTTCACCTTGAATATTCATCATGATTTTTATCGATCCCTGTATCTTGTATTCATCCTTGCCGGCTGCCATGACCAATCTAATCCTGTCTTTCTCGCATGTATCTAATCTAGCTTGCGGGTACTTCTCTCTTATTTTCTTCCAGCATTCGTAACTCATGACTTCCACTACGCTTCCACAATCTACCAAACATTTAACTTCCAGTTCTATTATTTTAGCTTTAACATAAAACGTTCTCCCAGGTTTTAGTCTTCCAAAGTCTGGTTCTCCTACTAAACATAATTCTAAACTGTCGCTGGGTTTCTCTATTATTTCTCCCCTCATTTCATGTTCCTTTTCACTAGCTCTCACACCTGGGGATTGCTGCAAGAGCATTACATGTTTGACGCTCGATTATTCTGGGCGTTCTCCAAATGTTCTCCTCCGTGCGATCTTTCTTGGAACCTTCTTTCATCATTACAATAGCTTCTTGTTAGCTCCATTGCCTCGTTTCTCTCTTCGTCCTGAGATATATTTCTTCTCTCAGTTTCATCATTGGATGCTCGTCCATTCTGCTGTCTTTCTTCTCTTTCCTCTCTCCATCTAGGACTTCCCCTTCTGCCATATCTTTGGAACCTATTTCGGCCTCTATATGTCCTATCAAATCCCTGGTACCTTCCATCTCCAACAAACTCTTGATTCCTGACGTGATCGTTCCTATTTCTCAAGTTGGTTCCTCTTCCTCTATCCTGGTCCTGACCTCTCAAATCCAGATTTCTAACCTCGAGCTCTTGTCTTCGGAACTTTTGCCTGTTGCTATTATCTTCGTCATCATAACGCCTCTTTGAATAAGGTCGACCATCCCTGTCATTCCTCTCTCTATCCCAAGAGTTTTGAGTTTTCTTCAACATATCTTCTGTCCTTAGGTATTCTATTAAATCATCCACTTTCTTTATTTTCACCGCTGCTATGGCTCTTTGGATTCTTACTGGTAGCGTTTGGATTACTTGTTTCACTAATTCCTCTTCACTGCATCCTTCTTTCAAATTCTTCAAGCTTCTCAAGGTTTCCCATGTACGTTCCTCCAGACTTTCAATTTTCGACCAGTCGATGTGTTTTCTTTTTAGGGCTTCCAATTGCCTTTCCTTGATGTCTTTGCTACAATAGTAATCTAAAAACTTTCTACTGAATTCTCGAAAATCTTTGAATTTGTGTTGGTTTAATTGGTACCACCCGGCTGCTGACTGTTCGAAACACGTGTCAATGAGACTAAGAGACATGTGATCTGGGATTCTCATTAAACGTATGTTCGTGGTAAGCTCCTTCAGGAATTTCCTTGGGCATTTCTCTGATATATTCCCATTAAATTTAGGCATATGCTGTAATTCCTGTGGTCTAGGTATCCTTGATTTATATCTTTCACAGCCTTTGTATTCTTCTTCTAGCGTATCTAAAAATTTCTCATTGTTGCTCCTTTCTTCACTACTCCTCCATTTTCTCTTTCTCCTTTGGTAAGATCTTTTTCCATAATCTTTTTTCCTTTATTCTTCCGTTGTAGACTCATCGCTAGAGCTTTCTTCTTTTATCTCTTTCTTGATATAAGTCTCTTCCTCGCTGCATCGAAAACTGGATCTAGCGTTCCTTTCTTTTACTGATATATTCCCTAATCTTCTTTCCACTTCTTCCATTCTCTTCTCTGTCTTATCCATCCTGGATACTGTTCCGTTTATTTTTCTATCCATTTCCTTTCCTCTCTTATCTGCTGCATTCATTTTGGCTCGATTTTCCACAATCTCCTTTTCTATACTTAGAGTTTTTTCTTGAGCTTCTTGAAGTCCATGCAAGTTTTCTTCTCTAAGTTTTAAAACTTCCCTTTCGATTCTATTGTTCATTTCCAGACTTCTATCTTCTATCAGGAGCTTAGCCTCCTCTATCTTGCTTTCGTTTTCTTCTATTCTTGAAACGGCTAATTCTATTTGAGATTTACTTTCAACCAGCTTTCTCTCCAAATTTTCATTTCTTTGTTTATTTTCCTCTCTGAGATTCGAAACCTCCTCTTCTATTCTTCTATTTACATCAAAACTTGTACTCTCAATTAACAACGTTGTTTCTTCTATCTTGCTTTCCAGCGACTTTCTATTTCCTTCACACGTTTCATTCAATCTCAAGAACATCTCGTTGGTTTCGGACCTCGAAGCTTCCAATTTCCTGCTATTTTCCTCGAGCCTTTCTTCCATCTTTTTATTATTTTCTACAAACTTCTCTTCTAACTTTCTACTATTTTCATCTATCTTTTCTTCAAACTTTCTTTCTAATCTTCTGCTATTTTCTTCAATTTTCTCTTCGAGTCTTCTATTATTCTCTTTTGCTTCTCTGTTATTCTCTTCCATCTGTGTTTTTAATTCTCTTTCTAATCTTCTGCTATTTTCTTTTGCTTCTCTGCTATTCTTTTTATTACTTTCTTCTATCTGCATCGATAACTTCTGGAACATTTCTATCATGTTCACCTCTTCTGTCTTCTTTGGTTTTTCCTTCATTTTCTCTTCTTCCTTTTCCGTTTTCTTCTCTTCCTTTTCATTTATCCTTTCTTCCTTGCGATTTTTGCATACGTAATCTCCTCTTTCACATATTCCTATGTACTTTTCTCTTCTTATCTTCTCACATAGCCAATGTTTCATTTCTTTGCATGAGCTGCATAGGATAGTTTCTTCCTTATTTCCCTCTTCTCCACAGCAGTTTAATTCCTTTCTTTCTTCCATTTCCTCCATTATAGTTTCTCTGTTCTCGCCTTCAATTTTATTTTCTTCCTCCATTTTGGCTTTCTTCCTTTTTCGCTTTCTTAGTCACAATTCTGCTAGCCCCAACGTTGGTCGCCACTAATGCTACGCCCCTTGTGGGTACGTACTTAAATGTTATTTACCACGGCTACAGATATCTTAATCTCAGGGGGATAGGTTCTTTGTTTGAGAATTCCAAATAAGAAAGCGTTTTATAGCCAAGAGGATATAGTAAAATGCGGATCTATGTTCTGAGAACTTGACAAAATACAGAGAAAATATATGTATATGTATAATCGAAAAGGCTTCTTCTTCTTCTAAATGGCTTCTTCTTCTTTTAAAAGGCTTCTTCTTCTTTTAATATGGAAAAAGCTTCTTCTTTTCTTATGGAAACGGCTTCTTCTTCTTTTAAAAGGCTTCTTCATCTTTTAAAAGGCTTCTTCTTCTTCTAAAAAGCTTCTTCTTCTTTTATTATGAAAACGGCTTCTTCTTCTTTTAATATGGAAGTGGCTTCTTCCTCTTTTTCTTTGAATTTCTTCTTCTTTTATTAAAGCGTAATCTTATTTATGTGCTCGCTTTCCCCCCGCTTCTTTGTCAAACAATACAAGCTATACTTGTAGAAAGAGTAGGGTCGACTAAACTGACAATAGCGCCACCTCCTATTTGACGACCAAAGGGGAATAACCAGGATCGCTAATAACGAGCGCTGCCAATGGCCCAGTGCGACTAATAAAAAGCGCAACCGACGATGTTCTCCTCGTCAGAGAATCAAAAAGAAATTGAGATACATTTCTGAATTCATTTGCTCACTTAATAACTTTCCTAAACGTTTCTTATGCGGATATATTCTTAATTCTTTCAAATTACTATATACATCATTCTATTTACTTCTATTATAGTATTTGAACTCTTCTTTTATATATTTCTCAATTTACTATAATATATATAATCCCTCATCTCCGCTCTAAGTTTTTTTATAATTTCCTTCACTCCTCTATATATAACGTGCTGCCATCTCTTGTCGATTCCGAGAAACCATTCCTCCTTGCAACATTCATTGTGTCATCGAAACTGGCACGTGACAAGGATCTCTTGGCAAGAATCCTTTGAGCCTGTGATCTGTTTCGAACGACTCCTGGGATATTAGAGCGGATGCGACAGAGCTTATTGCGACGCTGTCATGCCTGTATCGAGGCGTCACTTTGAACAAGTGCTGTAATGATGGCTGCAGTTACTACTCATTAAAGCCACTACAATGATTCTTCTGTGTTTGTTTTCCACTTCTCCGGACATCTTGTATGGTTCCCCTCCGCGTTGTTCAAGTCTGTAACAAAGTCACAGAAACAGCCTGTATTTTGATACAATAAGCCCCCTAAAACCAAACTAAAACAAATTATTAAGTAAATTAGCCGAAATCAAATATATTTTTATATAAACAAATTTAATTATTATGAAGTAACAACTTTCAAAGTTTTAATGCATTTAAAAAATGTCTACATGGTTTGGTAGATTATTTAGTTGGCTTTGTAGTCTGTGGATCAGGAAACTTTGCATGAGACAAAATCTATGTATCTGACAAGTGAAAAGGTTAGCGCTTTGGATAGTGGGAGAAGAAACTTAAGCTCATTTCTGTTTTGTATTCCAGATGCAGCTTTTGTTCGATGCACTAGCCACTAGAAATAATCAGATGTCGCTTGGTGGATTCGTTACCATGAACAGAGCTCTTCTGACATCCGTACGTGTAGTTTTATTTATTTTTTTCATTTAGGAATTTACTTTTTTCGAATAACCGAAAAATGATTTACCAGTTACGAATCAGTGGTAACAGCTAACAAGCAATTAATTGGACTTATTCACTGTTTAGTGCTTTTACTTATAATTATTCTAACATTACGTTCAAGAGAGCAGCTCTGCTATAGTCATCAGATGAGCATATTCCTATTTGCCGGTGATGGGAATCGAACCATGGCAGACCTGTGACTTTTCTACAAATCCAGAGTGGTAACAAACCCCTCCACGGCGTCCACCGGAATTCTGTACTACTTGTTCCGCCACTTATGCTACTATTTTTTTTTCTTGAGTAGAGGGGGACCATATTTGCTTGAAACCTACACTGGGATGACTTATAGGATTTTGGACCATTCCAATGAAGCTATTTCTTTGATTTTCCTCACATTTCAATTTGGTTCTTTTTTAATTTTATTTTAAACTTAACCGTAATTCGACAGCCCTTGAAGGTCCTAGACCGACTCCCGACTGCCAGTCTCCCTCCCTCAATCCTACCTAGAAGTGTGGAGATCTTCAACTATTAATGGGGTGACGTGGGGTCAGCACGTCGAACCCCCCGTCGTTATAGGAGATTTCGGAGACCGGGTTACGCTACTCACTCGTAGCTACCCAATTTCCTCACGATGGTGGTGGCCAACGGTCCTATACACAGGCCGAAAACCCAGAGACTGAACCCATGCGGACTCGAACCCATACCATCCCGCAGCACAGCGCCTTAGACCGCACGTCCACGGAGGAGGAAAATTTGGTTCTTTGTTTCAGTGAATTCTATGCGATTCATTCCATGCACGTTAGGCTACATTCGACCTGTCTATTTGACGTCATCTCTGTAACTATCAGTACTATAAAAATAAATGTTGATACATCGATAGACCTCTCAAGTCAACATAAATTTACTCGATCGACCTATCTGGCCTTGAATCGATCTCTGTGGCGGAGTGGTTAGCACAGCGCACTACCGGCATTGACATGGATGTTCCTAGTGAGTGTCAATCTCATCATATCATCATTCATGCTCATCTTTGTGATTAGCGAAAGTGGAATAAAATCAAAGTATAATAATCTAAACCAATCAATCAACTACGTGGCCGTGAGGGACAACAATCAATCTAATGTGACTTGTTCCACAGTAAATGTGAAGTTATGAAATTGTCGACAGTTAAAGTTCTTGCAAATTTTGTTGCTGCGTCCATCTGTCTATTGACAACAATAATTTCATTATACTTTCATGTTTTTATGAACCATCGTATAATTCAATACATTCTTGGTAGCTTGCCATATACTGCCAAATGTGCGAGGTAGTTCAATCTGTCGGAGAGTTTGGCAATATCTAAGATAAACTATTAATACACAGTCCAACAATGAAGTAATGAGGCTGATTTTACATTGTGCCATTATGTGCATTCTGTCTCTGAAGTAACGCGTTCATGCTGTAGCGTGGTCCACAATCTACAACTTGGCAACACCTCATGAACTTGCGATGGGCATGCTGGGAATTATACCGCCATGTCGTGAGTGAGGTGTCGTCACGTAATCGCCATTGAGCAGCGAGTGAACATCAAGTTGCATGAAAGACGTTCTGAAAACTGCTTGCTGGAATAAACTTTTTCTTGAATACCAATGTTGTGGAGAGAGCATTTTCGCTACGGTCTATAAGGTCCTCCTACGAAACTACAAATCTCTAAATTTACCAAGATGCAAGAAAATGCAGCTCTAAAAATTAAAAGTGAAGACAATCTTGTGTTTTCTACTACAGCAAAGGCATTATGCATCATGATTTTTTTCCAGAGGGTGAAACTTTAATTGGCTGTCACTATCATAGTGCTCTGAATGATTGAATGCGAGGGAGAAAGTGACCGTGTCAGTATCCTGAACCGGGCAGTTGGTTCCTGCTCCACGATTTTGCACGGTGGTTGTCTAGGTATTGCTAGTCTAAAAAACATGTGAATGTGTTGAATCAACCTCTCTACTCTCCACATTTTTTCCCCTGTGATTATGTCCTGTTACCGAAAGTGAAGCTGCTTCTGAAATTACGCACTCTTGATGCACACGGGAACATCCAACAGTTTGTGACGTCCAGTCTTCAAGTCATGCCACATGAAGACTTGCATATGTCGTTTCAGTTGTTGGCAAACCGTGCCAATTGCTGAATTGGATGTTCTTTGAGTATTAAACAGGCAATGTTCAAATATTTTGTTTCTTTTTCATTTGATAACGACTGTTTCATTACTTATTTGTCGGGCTGTGTATGTAAGCTCATGAGTATTTATGTTCTACTGCCGTTCACAGTTCAAATTTTCACCATCTTCCCACTCTATAATCTTATTAAGGAGCATCATCTAGCGTTAGGTCTTACAATCATCAAGAACTTATTTATTAATGCAAAACAACTGATTTTTCAGATCCTCAGCACCGTTGTAACATACTTGATCGTATTGGTCCAGTTTGATGAATCAACACATGTACAAGTGAACTGTACTCAGGATCCTGGAAATAAAGCGGTTGGCTTCTGATGACCACTTCGTAAAACTACACGTGAATTTTCACGTATTAGTTGCTTTGTTATAAGATACTACTACTAGTAGTATTATTTTTGTGTACTATCTGGCGTTGAAATACTTATAAGAGTGTCGTAGAGATAGATGAACATGAAATTTGTACTTTTATTGTTAATAATGCAATTTCTAGTTAATAACTAAAGGTGCTGGTTGTTAAAAACATTATTTGAACTTAAAAGTATATACTTGTATCAGTTGGAATCATGTACTATATAAATAAATTATATTGCACTTACTGCATTATGGTTGAATATTTATTTCATAACTAAATATTGAGTTTATGAGCTGTAAATCCAGATAGTTCGTTTAATATTTGATAGTTCTAATCTTATCTTCACCATAAATATAATGATAGTAGTTGTACAGCTCAGTATAAGGCCCCACAGTTTCAATGTAGCAGCTACATGGAGTGGTATGGCTTTAACATATGAACTGTATCAATCCTTTCAAGATTCCTGCATAACTGCCATTGAAGATACTAGTAGGATTCCCCTGAAGCCATGTGTATTTGCTTACATTAACGTTGTTCTTGCAGTGGACATAGAATAAATTTTTATGGCATTTCTAGTATTTTTCAAAAGATTTACTAACTACATTTTGCTTCTTCACCATCTATTTATGCATTTTTAGTACATGTACTTCTTCAAGTATACTATAACCATAAATCACTCTTTTCTTTCAACTCGAGTGCACAAAGAGAGAGACTATGTTGAGTCTTCCTAGTGCCTGATCAAGTGATCACAGATATCGATAGAGAGGACGGTATCGAAGAATTGACTCTGAAGTCAGCTGCAATTGCACTTGTTATTTCCCCCATACTTTTATAAATTTAATCTATCAACTATCCACGTGTACCGAGTTAATGATAAATTTCACAAATACGTGACCCTTTTGTCACTTATGGAAAATTCAAGTTTACAATATCAATATCAAAAGTAATATCTATTATAGGTCATTTCGTTCATTCAATTTTTGAACCATACTCTATTGGCATATTCTAGTAAATGTTAACATGAGGAGTCGTTTAGTACATGTAAAAGGATAATGGAATTTGGGATTCCCATACCTCTTTATCAATAGTAATGAATACATTATTTACTCTACCCCAGTCATTAAAAGAAACTTTTGCCTTTTAATATGATTAATTATAGATGGAAGTGAAAGCTGGACATTTAATAAGAAATTAGCAATAGCTTGAGCTGCCTTCAAGAAAAAAATAAGAATATGAGACGTGGGGATGAAGATAAGATGTTGATTTGTACAATATTTTTGAAGAACTATCTATATTAATTACCAGCAAATTAAGACTGGATTTGGCAGGCCATACACAAAGGTTGAAACCACACCATATACTAAAACAAGTAGCATATTGTTAAGCCACGAACACTTCTGGGTTGTAACCATTGCACTGAAAGTCAATGAGTTTGTTACAACCCAGAAGGTGTATAGTGGCAATGGACTAGGAATATTGGAAGTCAGGAGTTGGAATAGGAAGGTTATTAGATAGACATGATTCAGGGCAACATTGTGGAAGTCAGGCCTTGATGTCGAGCAGCCGTGCGGTAGCAGAATGTAAGTTGTAACTCAGTTACATTTACAGTAAACTTTCTTCAACAGTTAACTGCTAACTCTTCTAAGAATACGTGAAAGACACGCTAAATATGATATACACATTGCTCATCTAAAGTTGAAACACTTTGACTATGATGATGTTTCTACTCTTAAAACAGAGTCTGCAATGGATATTTGTCGTCATATTATTTAATTCCCTTGTCTGTATCTCATGGTTTTTACCTTGGAATTTCTCTAATAACAGCGTTTGCCAATCCGTGCATTCATAACAAAAAGAGCACTAACGATCAGAGTAGGACTATTTCACTTGACGAGTCAGTATCACGAGACTAAATCCTCGTGTTTCACAAGACGCAAATGACAGCCTCATGTGTTTCAACTTCGAACAAGAAGAGTGAAGTAAATTATAACAAACATTTCGTATGAAACGTACAAAGATTAACATGTTGTTCAAGAACTCTACAGTTTTTTCTTCGTATTTAAATTTAATCTCTAAAAAGGTTGCCACATAATTATTTAACTGTCTCTGTCATCAGTTCCTTAATCCTTGAATCTTCCCTTTATTTCAGCTGAACAAGCATAACCATGTACGTTAAAATGGCGCTGTTTAACTGAAATGGAAAGGTATTTTCATTGCGTGACAAGTAAGTACAAGAGCAGTTCAAAATATAAACATTCTCACCTTACTTTGCATGCAAACTGGTCAAGCCTGTTCTAATGCTACAGTTCTGTAATAATAGAAAGCTTTTGGATTGTTGTGGAATTAAAATCCCAGAAATACTTTCGAAATAACAATATTATTTAAAAACAATGAAGAATTAACAATATTTAAATAGCAAAGTAGTGGAAACCTTGGCATAAGCATGCTTTGGGTTACGATTCTATGATGCCTGTTTAGTAGTACAAGTTGATAATTGTCAATTACTTTTCTGTACAACATCGCAGCAACAAAACAAAGTCAATTCGAAAATTTTATTAATGCAATGATAAATAGATAAATGTTGTAGGTTTTAAAATATTTTGTAGTTTTGATCTTTGCAATGAAAATATATTTTTAATTCGATAGGAGGAAGCTATGTTAATATGTTCCTTCTCCCCTCTAAAGAAGTGTTATTAGTGCTTAAGCTCATATTAATTAGTGTATACAGTTGAGAAATAGAGATTTGTTTACGAGTAAAATTGTTGGAATGGGGACATGGAATTAAAAAAAAAACAAAAAAAAACAAGTCACCAGGCCCCTGTATCACGAAGGTTCAGAATCACTGATTGAAAATAACACATCAATGAATTTTAGTAGATTTAAATAATTCCCATGTTCCGTTTCTTCCCCCCTGCCCCCTCTCTCTCTCTCACACACACACACACCCATACACTAATACATGTAAGTTACAATGCGTTAATCTAATATTAGTCCGATATGTTAGTGAATAATATGTATTTAGTACTTGACATTTACTATCGTGAGAGGGGGTGGGCAGAGAAATATGCAAAAACATTGATGAAATGATTTCTGGGATTATTCCATAGATCTTGAGTTAAGAAGTAAAAATTCGCATTGATGGCCAGAAGTCCTGGGTTCGAGTCCCGTCTTCGGCATGGTTATATACCTTCTACCTCATCTAACCTGACGAGGAGGAACAATTTAAAATAAGCAAACTGTAAAAATGAAAATAGATGACAACTCAGATGCAAGGATTTTGTAAAACTCACCGAAGTGAAAAGTTCTCTGTTCATTATAACGAATCCACCTAATGAAATTCGAGGAGTGTTCGTGGAAACTGTTTGAAGCAATATCTGCATCTGTTAAAGATAAGTAAAGTTATATTAGTTTCATGGATGTTATGAGCATGCAACATATAATTATACATTGTTTAGCTAAATGATTGATTGATTGATTTGGTGTTTTAAGTCCACTTTATGCACAGTAAGGCTAATCGGGACTGGACCTACAGCTTAAAGTGGGATCCGAACCACTACGTGCCTCCGCCGGGTATCGAACCCGGGATCCCTTGATTACAAGGCAACGACGCTACCACTGCGCCATCGGGGAGGCAATGTTTAGCTAAACCTTTACCATTTATCCACTCTAAGTTTCCAGATAACACCTCTCGTTGTGTATTCAGGTTAACCGCTTTTTGTTCATTTTGTCAATGGTGAGATTCGAACCTACGCTGGAGTGAATTACTAGTGATCCAACGCTCTGACTACTACTATGGGTAGCCATATTTGTTTAATGTACACTGGAGTGGTGATGTATTGGTTAAATCGTGGATATGAGAGAATAGGTAGTCTGTCCAAACATTGTGCTTGAGTAGGGAAAGAATTATTGTGGGGTTTGTTTGATTCGAGTTGCTTTGTTAAACCTGCTTTATGCAGAGAAAGGCTAATCGACGTTGGAATAACAAAAAAAAAAAATTTTTTTATTCTAACAACGAACAGTAGAGATGCGGTAATCTAGTCAGTAGGGTGTCTGACTGTAGCGAAGTGGGACCCAGCTTAGATTTCCTGGGCTGAGTGATTTCCAGTAGGGAATTTGTAAATGGGTACCTATGGGAAATAGAACCGGAGTGTGGTGTTTGCGTGTATGAAGGATGGAAAGTAATAATTAATAATACTGTTGCGATGCCAATTCATTGTTAAAAGCATGGTAGTTCTAAACTGTAGGTATAAGTACATTTCTTTTAGAAATAGTCTGAGCTCCGTGGGGATAGATCCCTTTGAGGGCCAAGGCTTGTTAACACTTACAGTGCTAATCACGTATATATACGGAGTTCCCGAACTTCTCTACTGTGCGGATCACGTATATATACGTAGTTTGATTCAAAATTTATTTCAACGGTCATTTGCCGTACATGTACGGAGTTAGCAATCCTGAGTAATGTTTGGACATCGTACTTCCTCATACTGCCACTAGATGGTAGGCAAATGCTCATAACGGTTCTGTTCACGTCGTTGTCTGATAGTGATATGCTTTTGCCCCCGCACTATGCTAAATCTTATCTACAAAGGGAAATATACCGTCTTTGCCCCCTAGTTTTGGCACCTTACACTCCCCCAGTATTGGGACCCAATCTCCGCCACTACTTTTCTATATCATAGGCTATATCTTGTCAACTTTTTATTTTTAGTACATTTCCTATCATTTATGATCTAACGTCCAAGGTAGCCATGTAGTTATAATGTAACATATCATATATCAAAATAAAGAGGAAGAATCAAACTTTTCAACAGTGTGTGATGCATAGTTTTTGAGATATGATTTTTTTAAAAGTAGTGAAAATGGTCAGCATTCTTGGGTGGGAAAGCGACTTAGAGGTCAGCGCAACTTTATCTTTGGGTGACATATGACTGACTTCACCGCCCTTTGCTTTAAATAAGTTCCTCAATTATCCTCATGATACTGGACCTGGAAGAATTTAAACGTGTGTCAACAGGTTACAGGTCGAATTCGGAACCATTTACACAAAAGGCGAGAGCGTTAGCAATTCGGTTATACAGGAACTCAAATCTTTTTATGAATATACTCCAAAATTACATATTTTCCGCTAATGTTATTAAAATATAAAATAACTTGATTTGATTTCTATTAGATAGGCTATAACTAAAAGAATAATTAAGATTACCTTATATCTTCATAATACCTTCTTCAATATTAACTTAATTAAACAACAAACAAAAATATTAAAAGTACATTTTCACGTACCTCAAATTTGGCGTCATGATTCAAACTATTAGAGTCCATCTTCTGCAGTTGTTTGTAAAATATTTCTCCCTGGAAGTAAAACTTAAAAATGATCAAAACTTAGGAGTTGAGATTGATGGTTACTTCAAGTTACAAAAAAAATATCGAGTTTCAGTTTGTTTACTCTCATTAAATAAATAAGCATTTCCTCTCTTAAATTGAATACATTTCTATTTAAATTTATCAGTTATCAAATGAAAACCTGATAACTCGTTGTGCCTTTCGGTTAAATATATTTCCTAACGTTTTCTGTGCTTTGCATAGCAATCGCAAATGATATCGGAATGTTACATGAAATGTTTTTCATCTAAAGTATAGAACCTACCGTAATTTGTGATGAATTCAGACAAGAGTGTATTTCCTCCTTTGTCGAGCCTGCAACACTACACCAGCGTGTTGTTAGTTCCTGCATTGACGCTTGTGGCATTGCTGAGTTATGTATATAGCTCATAACCTTCAGTTGTTGAACTTGTGCACGTATGTCAATGTACATGTGAGACTTGTCTGAAGTTAAAGGGGAATTTGCATTGGAAACTTTCGGCCATAGCTGACAAATAATGAGAATTACAAATGTTTGTCCCAAGAACGTGTCAACAATGGAGGTGTGAGGACATTTCTGTGATAGTGTTAGTGTAAGCTGTGTGCATTTGCAAGTGGACGTGTAGCAACAGTCAAAGTGGCTGACAGTGCTTCACCGGGGTGAATTCGGACTGATGCGTGCAGAAAAAAAGTTGAAGGACAGAATTATTGAAACTATGATAAGAAAGATTTGGAGAAAGCCATAAGAGATGTGAAGGCAGGAAAATTAACACACAACAGAGCACGTAGACAGTAGTGATGATTGATTGATTGATTTTCTTAATTTTACTTCGCTTTTCGTGCCACTTTTGACTAATTTGCGAAGATGGGGATGAGTGATCATATGATGAAAGGACACTCACAAACACCCATGCCCAGGCCAGGATTCGAACCCGGGACCCCTGGCGTCGTAGCGCGCAGCGATGAATCAGAAATGCAAGATCAACAAGAGAGAGAGAGAGAGAGAGAGAGAGAGAGAGAGAGAGAGAGAGAGAGAGAGAGAGAGAGAGAGAGACCATCTCAGAAACCTGCGATCGTCTTTTAGAAGAGAATATGATGATATTTGGAACAGTGCGTTATACATACACAGATAACAAAAAAGAGCAAACACGTTGTAACTGGTGTAGCCACAAGAAATCATGGAGATTCTTCCATAGCCGCAAGAGAAGAGTGAAAAATTCACATTTGGATATGATATTCTCTGACTTTTTATTGGAAGCATGCTTTAAGAAAGAACAATTAAACACAAAATGATGTGATTGTCTTGTTTGATATGCAGATTATGTAATGGATATTTGTATCTATACTTGTATTTAATTAACTAACTAACTAACTCTCTAGCCTTCTTAAACCCGAAGGTTCATGGCTGCAGCAACACAGGCCTTCCATCTGTCCCTATCTTGAGCAAGATCTATATACTCTTTTCCATCCCTACCGATTTCCTTTAGGTCCATCTCAACGTTGTCCCTCCATCTTCGTCTTGGCCTTCCTACAGGTCTCTTACCATCAGGTTTCCCAACAAGAACCTTGTAAACTCCTCTTTCCTCTCCCATTCGTGCCACATGGCCTGCCCACCTAAGTCTTCTTGATTTAATTATTCTAATAATATCTGGACATGAATACAAATTATGTAGTTCTAAATTATGTAACCTTCTCCACTCACCTGTCTCCTCATCCCTTTTAGGTCCAAAGATTTTCCTAAGGATCTTATTTTCAAATACTCTCAATTTATGTTCCTCTTTTAATGTAAGGGACCAAGTTTCACACCCATATAATACTACAGGCAAAATTACTGTTTTGTATATTTTAACTTTTAGTTTCTTAGATATTAAACGAGAAGACAAAAGTTTATGAAGAGAGAAGTAACATGCATTTCCTGAATTAAGCCTACTTTTTATTTCCTCTTTAATATCATTTTCATTTGTTAATATTACTCCTAAGTATTTGAATTTGGAAACTGGTTCAAACGAGTTGTTATCAATAATTAGATTTTGATTATTACCTAACACTTGGTTTCGGCCTGTAAGCATATATTTAGTTTTCTCTTTGTTAACTTCCAAACCTATCTCTTTAGCAGTTTTGAAAAATAGTTTAGCATTATTCTTAATAGTATTTATATCATCCCCCAGTAAGTCTACATCATCTGCATATGCTAACAGCCGAGTCACACCATTTAATTTTAGTCCTTCTTTAGTTTCTTTTACCTTCCTTACAGCATATTCTAAGGCAAAATTAAAGAGCAATGGAGATAATGCATCTCCTTGTTTTAACCCATCATGAATTATAAATTTGTCAGACATATTATTACCCACACGAATTTTACTTTCTGTTTCACTGGTGCATATTTTTATCATACTAACAAGCTTCTTAGGTATTCCAAACTCGACTAATATATTATATAATTTATCTCTTTTGACCGAATCATATGCTTTTTTGAAATCAATGAATAGCTGATGGACATTTTGATTATATTCCCACTTTTTTTCAAGTGTCTGTCTGATGTGAAAAATTTGATCTGTAGTTGATCTGTTACGTTTAAATCCACATTGATAATCACCTATAATTTCATTAGCATATGGGGTTAGTCTTGTTAAAAGAATGTTAGACAATATTTTGTATGTTGTTGAGAGTAGAGAAATTCCACGGTAATTATTGCAGTTCATTTTATCACCTTTTTTAAACACAGGAACAATTATGGATTCTTTCCACTGTTGAGGGATTTCTTCTTTATTCCATATTAAACAAATTAATTTATGAATTTGACATATTAATGAATTTCCACCATATTTAATTAACTCAGCTGGTATTAAATCAATGCCAGGTGCTTTGTTATTCTTTAGCCTTTTAATAGCATCTTTAACTTCAGTCAAGTTAGGTTCTGGAACTAAAGGTTCTGCTGTGTGTACTTCATTTACTTCTGATTTATCTCCTACATGGACATTTAAAAGGTCATTAAAGTAGTTCTTCCATCTATTTAGAATATCGCTTGGGTCAGCTAGAAAATCACCGTCTTTATCTTTTATCAAGTTTACTTTAGGTTGCCACCCCTTTCTAAATTCATTTACACCTTTATATAAATCTCTGATATTTTTATTTTTGCTGTTTGTTTCAATTTCGTTAATTTTGCTTTTCAAGTAATCTCTTTTTTTACTTCTAAACGTGCGGTTAACTTCTCGCTTTATTCTATTATAATTGCTTAGATTTGTATCATCCGAGTTATTTAACCACCTAAGTCTAGTCTGATTTCTTATTTCTATTAGATTATGACATTCATTATCAAACCATGGCTTACTTTTTCTTGGTTTATGGTATCCTATACTTTCTTTAGCTGCTGATTCTATTGCATTACGTATGTGCTCCCAATTCTTATTTACGTCTGTTTCATTTATATTTTCATCATCATTTAAATCCTGCAAAACATCAAATCTATTTGACAGTTTAATTTGGTAATCTTTCTTAATTCTTTCATCAGCAAACTTTCCTGTATCAAATTTTAGAACTTTTAGATTTTGTTGCTTATGATTTATCACTGAGAGTCTTTCTCTTAATTTAGCAATTACTAAATAATTGTCACTGGCACAGTCAGCACCTCTATGTGTACGAACGTCAATTATACTAGTATGCCTTCTCTTATCAATAAGAATATGATCTATCTGATTATGAGTTTTACCATCTGGAGAAGACCAGGTATATTTATGGATATCTTTATGTTTAAAAGTGGTACTTTTCACAATTAAATTCTTTGAGGTTGCAAAAGTAATCAATCTTATACCATTATCATTACTTAATTCATGAAGACTTTCTTTACCAATCGTGGGTTTAAATGTATCTTCTTTGCCAATCTGTGCATTACAGTCACCTAACAGAATTTTCATATCATACTGAGAAAATTTATCAAAGACCTGTTCTAACTCTGTATAAAAATCATCTTTAGTATTATCATCTTTATCTTCTGTTGGTGCATGTATGTTTATTAATATAATTTTACACCACCTACCCTGTAAAACTGCATATGATATCCTATCATTAATAAATTCTACTGTTTTAAGAGCCGAGATAATTCTATTATTTATGAAAAAGCCTGTTCCAAAATTATGATTTTCAGTACCACCATAGAAAAAAGTATAATTTTTAGTTTTACAATTCCCTTCTCCTGGCCACCTAACTTCCTGGACAGCTACTACATCTAATTTATACTTGACTATCTCATTAACTGTACACTGAAATGCCCCAGGCCGGTAAAGGCTCAGAACATTCCAGGTGCCTAATTTAATATCCTTATTCCTAACGTAGACCTTATCCTTAGTCCAGGGACTAATTTAATTATTATTGTTATTTATTATTTGAAGTAGGGTTATTTGAAGTAGGGTTACACTTAAGCTTAAAGATTATCTTACTATAAAAACTATGTAGCTCTTTGCGTATCTTAAAACTCATTTTTGTGTCAGAAATCACCCCTAGAATGGTACAAATTCAGACGAAGTATTTTACAATTGTTTGTCCGAAATGACCCCAAAACGCGGGGGTGACTTCGGACATTTAATAAAATTTGAAGTATGGCCTTTTCATAGAATGTTTTAAAGTAGTTGTGTTCTTAAATATACCCCACAATGCAATGTGTAACAACTGTCCGTGCTCAAAAGCTTGTTTGATACGCATATTAAAAACTCACCAAATCGTCCAAATTCACCTCAGATTACGGTACGTAAAATACTATAAAATTTTTGGGATCATTTATTAAAGGAAATGCTTGTCTAAAGCGGGGCTTAGCTTATATAGTACCCAGTCCCGGTGGCAAAACCTCCGTTTTCTGTGGAATCTTCGTACGCAAGTAGATGCATTCCAGGATCCCGAAGGTACACGTAAAAGGTACTGTGTAAGATGCAATTAACAGTTAATTTGTAATTAAATGTGTGGATTTTCACCTTAAGGATAATGTTTTCAAATAACAAACCACAGTTAACAACAGAATAAATAGAATCTTACAATATATATTCTTAAGTCTAAAGCTCATTACGCTCTGCGAATAAAAACTAGCTTATGAGAAGGCATTGAAGCCATGTTTTGCATTTCAGTATAGCTATTAACCTATAAAAAATACAAACATTTACCTCGGATGTGACCGACTCTGGAACTAATGTATACATAGCAATGATGGCCATGAAAACACATCCTCCGAATAAGTTCATATATATTACATCATAATATCCATACCAATATTTCATTACTAGATAGTAACCAAATATCACATAAGACGCCAAGAAAAGAAGAAGTTGGGCGAGGAACCTGTAACAGAAAACATTCCCACTCTCTGTGCATATTTGTGTCAATTGGATGTACAGATTTCTAAGTTCCATTAAGTCTGACGCCCGCATTATTGATTCGCGTGAAGCTAGTTGTTTCAAGTACCTGTTCAAGAGAGAGTATGACCGTTTTATGGAAACGCAGATTATAGAGAACATCAGGTCGGATAATGTACACAGGACGAAAGGTACGGAGTATATAAAGATTGCAGCGATGTTTTCTTCAATAAGTGAAATAACAATTAAATGGGTTAAGAAAGCCACACCAAGACACGCTGTTGACAATCTGGAAACTTTTTTAAGATTTAGCTTCAGCTTCTGCCCAGTTATAGTTTCATAGAGGGTTTGAAACTCGTACCAGTGTTGAACATAGCGTGGAAATCCCCTCATACCTATCCACCATGACATCATCTGTATGGTCTGGACAGAGTAGAATATGGTGATGAAATAGTACATAGCCCAATTACTAGTAAGACTACTAAATGTAGAACTTCCAGCTATGATAAACGTTACTCCAAAATATGAACCAATAGTAATGAGAATGCACATAGCGAGGCTATAGACTGATATGGAAGAGAAAAAATTAAAAATTACGAAACAGTCTTTGTAGATTGTGCACGGAAAACATCCCCACATACGTCCAAATATGAGCACATATTTAATGGTGACAAGAAATTCGTTTCTATTGTCGTATTCCGAATGAGAAGGGCTAGGATCAGACTGCTTGGTGTCACATTCTTTGAACGATCCACTTGAACATATTTGCTTCGCATCTCTTGACAGATAACGGCCATTTGACTCTACGTGCACCATTATTCCTTATTAAACCGAATTTTCCTCCCAAGATTCAGAAACTTGACTTCTTCTCTATCGCAGAATTCCATTCTATAGACTCGCATAGGCGTGGTTTCATTAGCAGGTCGGCAAACAAACGGTTTGAACGCAACTTTCATGAAGATTCTAATGAAATTATTCGCCTTCCAATCGGCTTCGTAATTGAATAATCTGAGAAACACAATTACACAATTACGGTTCATTCTGTTCTCAACATCAAACTGTAGTTCTGTGTGACAGAATATCGAATCTGCAAGAGGGTAGAAAATTTGCACTACTCGTATATCAATACCGAGTGAACTAATTGTGTAAATGCTTTCATAATATCTAGTTGATCACTGGCAGGGAAATGTCTGGTTTCTCGAGGGAATTTCTGGGAAATTGAGTTGTCACCGCTGAGCAGCCAGTCAGCTGACGCTCACGCAGGAAGCAGAACGCCTGGTAGGACGTTCAACACGACGAGGTGAGGTTGCACATGGGACATTCGCTGAAAGCTGCTTATAGGTAGGGTGAGTGATATGAGATTTCTAATTTCAGTATATTCAAGATGTGTATATATTGTTTTTGCGTTATTCGGTGATGTATCGCTTGAGATTTTCCATGAGTTTTTGTCAATTAATTGCATGCATCAACTTTGTGCCCCTTTCAACAGACAAACCACGATATTTGGAAAGTCAAATCCTTTCATTCCGTGAATATCATAAATAAACGATTATATTATCATATCAAGCGGTAACACCTCCGTATGGATTTCTTCATTTTTACAGAAGAAACTACTTACGTGTATGAGTTTCTGTAGCATTTTGAAAGTTCGTGTAGGTGATTTTCTTTCGTCGTGGAATGTATTTGACCGGGAATTCATGTGTTTTTCAAGAAAAGTATCTCTCCGACGCACAATTGCTGTTGCTTTTATTTGCTTCCGTGAACTGAATGTTGCGATGACGTAAACCCCTGTCAGTGTTTCCAACTTTACCGTTGTTTTGCAAGAAGATCAAGAAACGAAATATACATTCCTGATATTACTAGGACCCAAAATTTTAACTGTTTGCCTAACCTAACCTAACCTTACCGTGAATGGTTTTTGGGGCTATCGATGAAATGGCTTGTGGGGCATTTTCCGGTTACGAAGGTTGGAAACATTGCATACCCACTGATGATCCACTACGCTAGTCAAGCTGCGCTCGCCATATTGTGTGTTACGGAAGAGAGAAAAGGAAGAACAATAATACTCGTAATGTGAAAAATTGAATTTTTTTTCGTGAAAAAAGCCAAATCCCACCTTTCATCTTTCGCAATGCAGAATATGTAAGTACGAATGTAAAAAATTACGAAATAAACGACTGAGAGGTGTTGGGACCATACGGAAGTAGTAATTATGAAGCTCATTGATATGTATATTGTTATTATCAATCGATAGCTATTCGTGTGTAAAATTTAGCTAAAAATTGTACACAATTTTATTATTGAACTCTTATTCGCATATTAGAATGAGGATTCATTCCATTCCTAACATTTCGTGATTCGTTCTTGTAAAAGTGAATGTTCGTTAGGACTAACATTGTACAATGCTCGTCAGGTATGGAAAGTGAAATAGACATGTGCTTAATACATAAAGAGAAGAGTCTACCAAAGAAAATGTAGACACTGAATAATATTTTTAATATTAAATATCAAATATATGCTACCAAATGTTAGTTTCTCTCACAAGTGCATTAAAAATGTTAAAATTTTAATCAAGTTTAAATTAGACGGGAGCAAAAAGTCATCCATCGCCAACGGAAAGTATGTTGAAACTTCCCACCCTTATATGTACAGTCAGAGAAAAAATTACCTGGGCCACGGGACGTAGAATTTCGTCGTCTTAAAGCCTGTTGTTTATGCAACCCAAATAACAAAATATTTGCTTAAGTTTGCCTGGTGATTCTGAGTTCTCGGGAAGGATTGAGCTTTGATAGCATGAGTCACATGACTCGTGCCCCAGCCACAACAAACAGCTGGGTGCTACGAGGCCTCCAGAAGAAAATTTCAGGAACTGGTTTCTTGACAAGAGCTACTCGTAAGGAAATACTATTCTTTCGAGTGATATTAGAGTCATTGTCAAGAAGGTTCGCTGAAATGATGGTTCTCATGACAGACCACATGCCACACGTTAATTGTTTAAGTTCAGTTCATGCACTGGACCTACAGATTAAAATGGGATCCGAACCAAATGCCTCTCTATTTGGTATTGAATTCGGAAGCCTTTCATTACATGGCGAAGACGTTACCACTACGACATCAGAGAGGCAATGGACCCCCTTGAGAAAGAGATAAGCGAAAATTGGTACGTGACAAACCATATTTGCCCGTAAATTTTAAAAATAAGACAATATTTTGTACTGACAGTTTCGAACCGTGGGAGAGGCATATATTTGTTTGTACAATCGTCCATTTCACGAGTTTATAATTCTTCCTCACCGACACGATTAACGCGAGTGGTAGAAGAAAAGCAAAGTAAAATAACTGAAACAGAAATAAAAGGAAAAAGCGAAATAAATTTTATTCATAATATTCTGCAGTCACTTGAGTTGTATTCACGGGATGCTATCTTTAAATAGAGCCGTGGTCTCTTCCTTGTCTTTTTCGCTTCCTTTGTGCTCTTGCTTCCCCCTGTCACGATTGGTCTAAAACTAATTAATGCGACGTTAATTAAACAATCCAAACAACGAAACAATGCACAATCAACTGCACAAAACAACATTCCAAATGTTTTCGAATCGGAAAACAATTGAGATGCTGTAAAATGACTTAAGATGCAGTAATAAAGTGGGAATTTGGTACCGTATAGAATTAAATCGGTGGAGATGTTCGATTTGATTGGATATTTGTTATTTAGATTTGCTATTCTTTCACTTTTGGCAAATAGCGACGATGAAGATGAGTGATGCTATGATGAAATTGATGAAGGGACAATGACCAAGGACACCCACGCCCAAGTCGAGATTCTAACCAAGGACCCATGGCATCGTAGCGCGCTGTGCTAACCACTCGTCCATGGAGTGGACATTATACCATATTTTGTGTGCTCAATTGGGATCAATCAATGGAATGAATAGGCATATTATATGATTAATAAATTCATATCATAATACCACGTCATATTATTCGGCACGAAGTAACATCAGAGACATTCAATCTTGCATTTTTGCCTTTCAACTAATTCTTTGAATTCAGGTTAATCACAACAATAAGATAAATTATGAAGCAAATGACAGTGAATGTGGGATATTGACAGTTATTACGAATTACCTGACAGAAACAACATTAAGCAGGCTCGGTGGTCAAGCTCATTAAGTGATTGACATTCGATATCGTCGCCTACGTTCCCGGGTTTGAGTACCGTCCTTGTCGGGGGTGTTTGACTATTTCGTCATCAATTTCATGTAATGGTCACTCGTCCTTATTATCGCGATCATCGAACAGGGAATAAAAATTATAAAAATAAATACGATGGAAGAGTACTTATTTCATCTCTCACGAAATCTCCTACAAAACCGGAATATATGAAATACATGTATATTCATTCACATACATCTTCGATTTCTATATTTAATTAATCGAGACCGAGAACGGGAGAGCAATTTTCAATTCGACAAACCGAGAGACGGAGACACTGTCAAGTCTCGTTTCTCCTTGGCACCTCCGTAATCGAGTTGTTCTATTTGTCATTGGCTTTGTATTGGCAATTATTGTCATTATTCTTCCCCTGTAGGAGGTAAACCATAACGATGAATTATGATGAAATGAAGCAGATAAAAGGGCAAGAACAAGAAAGTCATACCTGTTCCGGACTCCAACCCAGAACCTTATGTAACGAGATTTGAAATTCTGGAGAAGGCGTCCGTGTTTCGCTTGGTTTTCTCTTTCCTCTACTTCTCTTATATTATCATACATGTATAATAAAAATGGATCTGATACGATATGTTGCGATTCATAATTGTGCTGGTTAGATGCTACAGATGTGAACTCCAACCTGCAATATATTATTCCCTTTTGTTTCGTATGTGGTTGAACATGAAATTTTCTTACACTGTGACAATTTCTTTCTTAGTTTTGGTTTGGTGGACAGATATGCTAATCTGGACTGGACCTTCAGTTTAAAGTGGGATACTAACCACTATGTGCATGTGCATGCACCGTGTATCAAACCCGGGATCCACTGATTACAAGGCGACGACGTTATCACTACGCCATCGAGGAGACCCCATGACAAAATGTTATTCACTCGATCTCTACCATAATTTATTTCAGCATTTATATTTTCGTTTTCTTCTTCTTTTTTCCTTTTGTTAACTACTCTTATACAACTCTTTTTGCGTCTTCGAATTTCTTCTTGTTTCAGGAAAAAATAATACATGCAGGCTGTATAAAAATCCCCCGTTCAAATAGATAAAACGTTCACTCTCGAGAACTAATTTACATGTTTATCACTAACGTAACCATTAGGAAACTATTGAAATGTTAACTGATATAACTGCAGATGAAACAATACTTACAGCCACTAAGGAAATATCTATTCTCGTGTAGCCTCACAGACAACAATTATCTGGTGAGTCATTCACTCTTGCTGACTACGGGCGAAGGTCACTGAACTAAAGGGTGGTGGCAAGCAAGAAGGCTTCTGCTCTACCAAAGACGAGGTCACGTGTTCCAGTTATCAATGGCGTACGAAATAAGGAGGAACACAGCTATCTGACGTATGTTTTGGTCCCGTCATTGCACGTAAAACACTTTATCGTCGTGGCCTTGAAGTTCCCTCAGGGCACTCCTACGTAAAGGCTTCTCAGCTAGAAGGATATCTACCCCATTGAGTGGAGGAAAAGTGGGTGCGTATAGAGGTCCTTCAACTTTCGTATTCTTGTTCACTTCAGAACGCGTGATGTATCGTCGACTTAATCCAATCTATCCGTTGTAGGTTTTAGGTTCTGCTTCTATTCGGTTATTTCACATTGTCTTACTGCTTATGTTATTCGCGACGAAGGTTCTGGAGTCGATAATATGGACAATAACGGGATTGTGTTGGTTGCTTGATTTGGTGTATTAAGTCCACTTTATGTCCTGTTAGGCTAATCGTGAATGGACCTACAGTTTAAAGGCGGATTCGAACCACTATGTTCCTCCACCGAGTATCGAACCCGGGATCCCTTAATTACAAGGCGCCCACGATCCCACTGCGCCATCAGGGATTGTGTTCGAAACGAATGAATCAAATTTGAGTGATATGATATGCAACCATTGTAAGACTATTGAAAGAAAAGCTATGGGAACCTGCCAGTTTTTCTACTGCAGACAGGAAACCGTAAACATGGAAGAGAAGCTTATATTCTATGAAACCTGACGCTATGTGCTCGAATACTGGCTAAATATAATCCATAGAGGCATAGCAACGTTAAACAACCTATTATATGATACATATAGGTTTAAAAAGGTCGAAATACAAAGATTGTGTGCGCCTCACTGATGGCGTAGTGGTAAGGCCTTGTAATCAAGGGGTCTCGGGTACGATACCAGGTGATAGCACATAGTGGTTCGGATCCCACTTTAAACTGTATGCAGTTCAGATTAGTCTATCTGTGCCGGTGACTCAGTCGGTAACGCGTCTGACTACCATGCTATAGGCCCCGGGTTCGATCCCCGGCCGGTTCAAGCCCGGGAACTTTTCTAAAGTTGGAAGAGGCCCCAGCGCCCACCCAGCGTCGAATGACATTTGTACCTGGGGGAAACCCTGGGGGTAAAGGTGGTCAGGGGCGTGATGCTGATCACATCACCCTCACTCACGAACGAATCAAGAAAGTGTGGGGCGTTACCCCCACACCCCCTATACGCGTTCATGGCGTAGCGCCAAGCACAGGTGAGAACTTTACCTTTTTTTTTTTTGCATAAAGTGGACTTACAACAAAATTTAAACTTACGATAAAGATTATGATAAGGTATTAAAGAATTGGGTCTAACACATTTTTTTATTGTTTACCAATGACATTGTTAACTAATATTCTTAATTTCAGTTTCAAGATGAAATCGGCTACGAAATAAAAGGAGTGGGTTCATATTTCTGTTACGAAAATCCACTTTTGTAGTAGACCTTTGCCACACTAAGATGTGACATAATAAACAAATCTGAGACACTTTCAAAGTATTAAATTGCTATCTACGTATTTGGGAACAATCTTTCAATATAATACTTTTTTTGGACGCGTCAAATCATAGTATTTAATTCCTGTTTTAGCAACTTTAAGAAACCTGATTTGGTGGGGGCGGGGGTTACAAATGCTCTTTCTGCTCCCGTCAAGTTATGCCTATGACGAACAGGAATTCAAAGTAAAAGACTGTCCCGACTAAATCGGGAGACACGTCTGATAGATTTACAATTGGGAAAATCATAATTAAGCGTGTAGTTGAAAACAACCTATTTTCATATATTGCATGCAGCTCTACTTTTTCTGCAATGTGGATCAAGAACTGGGGACGTGGAGAAGCACAACACTCCACGTAACCAATAGTCACGTGACCCTCTTTGCTTTCCTGTCATGTTGACCTTCTCGTGGAACACATTTCTCGGTGTTAAGACAGGCAAAATCACCCGATCATCGAAGGGTGCAATATGTGTTGCCTACCCTCCTGTATTACTTGCTCCTATTAAAGCCTTATGGGGAAGAACTTTTTTCCATGACTGTACGTACTAGGCAGAGTACCAGGACTGTCTTGCAGATGTCCAATTTTGGAACGAATTTACAATACCGGAAGTTTCTCCAATTTGTTTGAAATTCGGCATACTCACTAATTTTGGCCTCCTAATCACGAATCTGCAGTTAAAATTTGGCGCTCACGTGTAAAAATTTCAAAATAAGCTAAATTGTGTGGTCCGCGATCGGCACAATTGCTCATTATTTACCGGAATTTTTTTTTTGTTTCAAATTCTTAATTACCGATATATACACCCCTGACATTGCTACGACCCCAAATTATTATGCTTGCCTAACCTAACCTAAACTTACCGTGAATGATTCTTGGGGCTATCCGTCAATGGTGTGTGCACCCGTGCATGGTCTTACGACCTCAAATATTAACCATGTTTGCTTAACCTAACCTTACCGGAATGGTCAGTGGGGTTATCCGTCAATGGTTTTCAGGTAATTGCGACAAGGAACCGATAATAAATCTTATTTTCGTAGCACTTTCACGGCCAACGTTGCTAATCGAAGACGCCATTTTCGTATCCTGAAATTTTACGATCCATGCACTGTTGCAAAAACTTACCTCTAATGAAATGAGTTCGCATTCCACATTCTATTCTACATTGTGATTGTCACTTTCACTTCCGTCGCTTTCGTCCTCGACGCATTTCTCTGTGGGATCGTTTTGGGGAAAACACCGAAATCCATAAGCTTTTTTTAATTAGCCCACGGCCATCCTCCTCCACACTGCACCTAACGATCTGTCCAACATTCACAACTTTTTTACTGCTCCCTTCCGCCATTCTAACACGATCCGTGCTCTCCGAGTATGAAACCAACACTTTGGCAATGCTGTAGACACGGTAACTGATTGCGAACGTTAATTGTCTATATCAACAAATATGGTTCCCATACTTCTATCCGGAGAATGATTGCGAAAATTGAATCTGTTTTCTTGCAATTTCTACACATGAGCGCCAAATTTTAACTGCACATTCGTGATTAGGAGGCCAAAATTAGTAAGTATACCGAATTTCAAACAAATCTTAGATAGTTCCGGTATTGTAAATATATACCCCAATTTTTTGTATCTATTTAGTCTATGTTGTCAGAGAGGTTTCTTTAATTTTTCTAGTATGGTGACAGTTTTAGTAATTTTAGCATTTCTTTATGCTCTACGGATATAATCTACCACTTTGGTCTTATAAATTTTGATTATAAATTAGAACATCATTAGTAAGGATAAACTAGGATCCAAGTTCCTTTTGTTTTATTGCGATTCCATCACGCTACGAATGCAATTTTCACATGGTTCGATTTCGATTTATGTCTGTTAACACATACTGCGAAGTTTTGCGATTACTTAAGATTTTGTTCAATATCTTCTTTCGTGGTCAGGTTTGGTTCAAGTCTCTAAAACTCACGTTCACTTTCCATAATCCAGCTCGACTGACTTTCAAATCAAAACTCTGTCGTCTCCCCAAGTCACTCTCTCTATCTCTCACAACAACTTAAGCGCAAACCCTCTTACCTTCTTTCAGCACCCCCAAACCAACCACTCGACCAACCCTACTCAAGCTCAACTTTGACCGTCGTGTTTCAGATTCAACTTCCATCCTGTCCTTCCAAGCTCCGTCTACTTTTCATATCACCCCACTCTGTTCTGCAATAACTGGCAAATGCTTAGTGCTGAGGTTGACACATTCCTTACTGTTTTCTGCCTGGCTACCTCGCTCAATGTAACTTGAAAATGACACAAAATAAGATATATGTAACGCTACATATCATTCTGATGTTAGGTGGGGTTGTTGGTACTGGGTATGTATCGCCTGTAGTTTATAAGGCCTTAGAAAAGTGTTCGCACAAGTCAATGGAGAATATGCTTAGTGTCCCATCCTGTAATAGGTAAATCTTGATAGCACTATCACTTGTCATTCTGAGTCCAGGTAGAAATTTACTTAACAAATTTATTGACTGGTGTAATTGTAAAGCCTGTAAATAATAATATAATATCATTTGCTTAGTGTTCATATATATGTCTTGTTTTGTTTGATGTTGGCTGTGGGTATGAAGATTACTAAGATACCCAAATATATAGTAACAGTTTGGTGCAGTTTAAAATGACTTGTCTTACATTTTTACAGTGATAAATATTGTCATTGAGGCAATAAGAATTCACTCTGTGAAGAACACTCAAATAACCATTTTTCATTCGGGAAATGTTGGTATCGCACTATCTTAAAAACGCAAAATAACTTTATATATTAATCTTATTAATATTAGACAGATAGTTGTTTGCTTATGGTTATATTTATTTGAAGAAAACTGTTTTTCGTGTAAGATGAAACATTTAATGTTATGAATTTTCCAGATAACTCATCTTCTAATGTCTCTTAAAAGTTCTGTAAAAACTCATATTACGAGAAAAAAGTCATATCTACATCCTAATCAGAACATCTTAAGCGTTTGATAGCGTTTGTTGATATACTCCATTTTACCCTACAATAGTACCAAAGTAATAAATATCGAAAGTAAAACATTAATTGCTTGTAACTATAAAACTTTATTTCTTCTGTACAGTAGCACCTAGGATCTCATGAGGTGAATTCGGTGTTCAGTGAGGAACTCTCTGTTGCAGGAAGTCTTTGTTGCAGGAAGTCTTTGTTGTAGTAACTCTCGGTTGCAGTAAGTCTCTGTTACAATAAGTTTCTGTTCCAGGAACTCTCTGCTGACTCAATGCATGTCCTAGTGAAAAATGCAAGAAGAACGAAATACACTCTAATCTCCTAGACAGAGTTCTAGCATAAAAGTTATGTACGAACTTGACTATTTATAGTTATTAACTTTAGGAAGCCAAATTTCATCGCATGTGCTACTGTAGTGGCCGCGTGGATCACAAAGGTGATCCACTCGTATATTTCCACGTGCTTCTGCAGGTTGGCAACACTCTTTACCTTGGCCCCCAGTCTACTTTCCTGGAAAAGTTCAGAATGTTTGCGCACCCGTGATTTGAAATATATCCATTGTTGACTTTTTATTAGAGTTCATATTTCATGGAGCACAATAGTGCCACGCAAATATTGATGGTTCGGATAGGTAGTGTTTCCATGTATATAAGTACGCGTTTCTCAAATCTGTTATAAATATATGAAGTGGGTGTGTCCCAGTGGCGGATCCAGAAGTCACAGTTGGGGTGGGCGAATTTCAGTCGAGTGCTGCACATCTCACCGAGTCTAACCTACACTTGCACTGTTTTGTAAAACAATATATTGTACTGTAAGAAAGGGTCAAGTAGAGTTCCATGTTCTAGAGATTAGAGTATTTATTGTTTTGAAAAAATAGGGGTCCAGAGCTGCAATAAGTGGTTATTATTGTCTGTTGTTATCATAATTCCTCCCATTGCAACGGAAAACTCAACGATCAGATATGAGGAGTAGAGTGGATTAAAAAAGAAGACAAACACCTATTCTCTCAAGGGATCTAGGGTTCGATTTCCTTTTGAAGCACACCGCACGGTGATTTGGGTCCAAATTTAAACTGTAGGTCCAGTTCCGATTGGCCTCTCTGAGTATAAAATGAACTTAGATGAAGCTTTAAAAATTATTCTCGAACTAATTAAAGTTGGTGATAAAAGACAGAACATTTGAGTCTTTCAAGATATTAGGGACAATAATATATCCAAAAACCTGGCAGTTGGGGAGGGAGCAATCGCCCCTATCCGCGCCTGGTGTGTCCAGACCACCAAAAATATATTTTTGAATTTCTTGGGATAGAAAATAACAAAAGTAAGATTCCAAGATATGTAATTTTGTTTGGTTTCATCACATCCAAATGTTATCCACTAGATTCATGATTTTCTGCCTCCTGTAATGTGATGAGTGAAATAAGTTATGATTTTGTTAAGTGAACCAGAATATTTCAGAAAGGGCATTCTCGCTATAAAACAAGAGAAAATTTGACAAACAATGGTCCACACGACCAATGACGGGAGTTTTTTTTTTCCCGCGTGACCACTGCAGTGTTAATGTTAAGCTTTGACAAACCCTGAAATTTGAGGACTAAAGTACTGCAAGGTGGAATTTATTTCGGAGCTTCAACCGATGCACATAAAAATTATATTTGTAAACTAAATATTGTTACCTTACAAAATAACTGAAACGTGTATGTGTTTTTGAATTCTTAATCAACATTCAACATGACCACTTTTGTTACTACGTCAATGGTGAATCCAGAAGAGCGTTGAGAGGGGCGAATTTCAGTCCGGTACCTTACCAAACCGATAATCAATTCTGAGCTACAATTACAATTTAATTTTCTATGTAAACAATATATGTTTCTATATACAGGAACCAATTGACTTCCATGTTTTAGAGATTAGAGTATTGTTTTGCAAATGTAGGGTCCAGGTATGGAATAGATAGTTTGTATATCGTTATCGTAATTCCTCACATTGGTGCGGTCAACTGAACGATCAGATACGAGGAGCAAAGTTAATAAACAACAAAAGCCAAAGCCAGAAACTATTTATTCTCTCAAGGTATCTCATACTACATCACACAAGAACTACAAAACTTACCTGTGAACGCTGCACTCCTTGTTCCTGAGTAGATGCATAATTTGGCGCAGATCGCTGCACTGACACTTTTTTTAATTTTTTCCTCCATTTTATTTTTTTCCCATGCTCCCGCGGAACTGGAGTTCCACTCTGAGGATTTCTCAGCCTTACATGTTCCCTCCCTGGCTTCTTCAGCCTCCCTGCCTCAGGACCTAAGTGCCTCCTGAGCTCTTTAAGGCCCAACTTGGCCCTTTAGTCCCCCGGGCCCCTTTCAGGGTTCCCCTTGGCCCCTTTGAGGGCCCCTGAGACCCCTTTGAGCCCCCCAATCTTCCCTAGGGGGAAAACCACCACTGCGGAAAAGATCCTGGACAATGGAGGAGCCCAGGTCGGAGGGGAACGTGCGGGTACCTCCATGCCTTCCGCCCTCCTTCCCTCCGTATCCCCCCTCCCCGTAGGAATGAGCCCCCCAGGACTCCTGGGCGCCCACGTTAAAGGCGCAATGTATCCGAATCGCCGTAGTGAACAACGAAAGGGACAAAAGAGGCCCACACACACGCACATACACACACATAAATACTCATGCACACACTCGCACACACACACCAAAAATAAAATATAAACTACGAGCTACCAGGAACTAACAGGGGACTTGAAGGGTGAACTACTTTACACATTAATGGGGTTCCAGACCAATTATATATTCTACGTGGTGGCTCCAGCCACCATACAGCAGCCGGAGACAACCCTTATTGACTATAGGGTATCCAGCCACCTCTAAGCAGCCGGAGACCCCCTTATGCTCTACGTGGTGGCTCCAGCCACCATACAGCAGCCGGAGACCACCCTTATTGACTATAGGGTCTCCAGCCACCTCTAAGCAGCCGGAGACCCCCTTATGCTCTACGTGGTGGCTCCAGCCACCATACAGCAGCCGGAGACCACCCTTATTCACTATGGGGTCTTCAGCCGCCTCTAAGCAGCCGAAGACCCCTTTACTCACTAAAGTAAGCACAAAAACCCATATTCTACCTCAGAAATAGCGGTAGCACAGAAACTCTCTGGTGTGTGGAGATAGTTTTAGTGTAACAGCATGTTTAGACCCAGCCTCTTCGCCATTCCCACTTGTCTCTTGGTGCCAATGCTTTTCCTAACCAAGAACAGATGCTAGAGACTGTCAAGACTGGAGGCCATGGACGCCTACAGGAAGGGGATACCTAAGCATACTTTGGGCTGACTTTAGCATGATCTGGAAAGTCAAAAGTCCTGGGTTTGAAACAGATTTCATTTTATAATCATCATCATCTGCTTGGTTATCACAGCACGCTTTGACTCTAGGAGTCCTGGGTTCGAATCCTAGCCTGGGTATGGGTGTTCTTTGCGAGCGAATGAGTGAATGTACAATATTTCATGAACATTCCACAATATTTTGAGTAGGGCGCCTGCAGAAAATTTTTCAAGGGTCGTCAAAATCGAAAAACTGCATCCTGAAAGTAGATACACGTATATCGACATCGTGTTCACGTGCCATCAAAAGAAAGAGATATATGAAGCGGTAGAGAATGAGAGAAAGGAAGTGAAAGAGAGAGACAGAGAGGAAGAGGAAATAAGAATGTGAAATAGAGAGAGAAAGAGAGAGAGAGAGAGGGGGGAAGAAAAAAATAAGAATGTGAAAGAGAGGGAGAGAAAGACACGAGAGAGAGAAAAGAAATAAGAATGTCAAATAGGGAGAGAGAAAGAAATACAAGAAAGAGAGAGAGAGAGAAGAAAAATAAAGAATAATGTGAAGTAGAGAGAGATAGAGAGAGGAGAGATACAGAGAGGGGAGATGCAGAGAGGAGAAAGAAATAATAATGTGAAATAGAGAGAGTGAAAGAGAGAGAGAGAGAGAGAGAAGGAAATAATAATGTGAAATAGGGAGAGAGAGAAAGAGAAGATAGAGAGAGAAAAAAATACGAATTTTAAATAGAGAGAGAGAGAGAAAGAGATAAGAATGTGAAATAGAGAGAGAGAGAGAGAGAGGGAGAGGAGAGAGAAATAAGAATGTGTGTGTGTGTGTGAGAGAGAGAGAGAGAAAGTGAGAGGAGATAGAAATAAGAATGTCAAATAGAGACAGAGAAAGAAAGCCAAAAGAGAGAGAAAGAAAGACGAGAGAGAGAGAGAGAAAGAAAGAAAGATAGAGAGAGACGAGAGAAAAGAAACAAATATAATAGAAAAGCGTGAGAAACAAAATAGAAATTTAGGCATAGAGAGAGGGAGAAAAGAAAGGGCGTAAGGTCGAAACAGAGAGAGAATAAAAAAAACGACAGAAAAAAGGAGGGAAAGCACATAAAAAAATAGTCAACAAGAGAGGAAGTATACACGCAGGAGTATGTACTAATACCGAGAAGAGGTCAAACTCTTGGAGGATACAAGTAAAAGTAACGGACGAATGGGTAGTTGATAATTTTTCCTTATTCCAATGGGTGAGGAGAGCAAAGGACCCCTCCCTTGACGCTCCCTGCGGACACTCGTGAGTTCTTATGATGAACACAGTAACGCACCATGTTCAAGAGTAGCGGAAGCTTTCTTGCCTGAAAGCAAAATCACTGGTCACGAACATTTTTTTCTTTTCACCATTAGCTTGCTGTGGATATCCTAGAGTATCTTTCCTTTAATTTTTCTTGTCGCGTGTAACCAAAGAGTTGGAAACTCTGTAAGCGTCCATATCACAGCCTCATGATGACAAGAAAGAAAGCAGGAAATCGAAATTTAAAACCTCGTGGTGAGTGAGTAGTGCGGACAGAATGGATGTCATGCAAATAGCTACTTAAAACACACGGCAAACTATGCTCGCAACCTAACAGTAACTTATCTAAAGCTATTCTAACTATCCAGTGCTTTCCACATCACTATAATTTCCTATGAACCAATTCAATACTTCTCATTAGCTGTAAAATACTCAACTAATTGATGTATTTCTCTTGTAGCAAGTGAGATAATCCCGTAACCGAAACCTTAATTATTCTAATGATTTCTAATGCTCTAATGCTCTCTTGGCGCATTTTTGAACTATTACTAATTGAGGCGAAACCTTAATTATTCTAATGATTTCTATATTTTTCTCTTGGCGCATTTTTGAACTATTACTAATTGAGTCGAAACCTTAATTATTCTAATAATTCTATATTTCTCTCTTTGCGCATTCTGATTCAGAGTTTCTATTTACGGATCTCCTCTTAACTCTAACACCCTACCAATTTCATCACGTGAAGCATAGTTTAGCTAGATTTGCTTTCCTTGTGCAGTGTGTAGCTAAGTAGGATTCATGTTTCCCTATTATCTTTAGTCCTTAATTATTATTTACCTAACCCTGTCTGTTACACAGCTGCGCCATTTCAAAATATGTCTTGAACATACTTTATATACTTTACATACATATAATTATTTTTCAACCTAAGTAAGATTCATGTCGCTCTCTATCTTAATTCAACCTAATTCAAATCTAATTCAACATGTTGCTTCTTTCTTCTTTATACGGCGCTACAACTCTCTTGAGAGTTTTGGCCAGCTCAACAATATTGTGCCATTGCTTGTTGTCTTAAATTTCTAACTTTCGTATCGTTCGTATCGTTCTCTTAGGATAGTTAAGAATCGAGAGTAATTTCCTTTGTGTTCTTAATAAAATGTATGATATTGTATAGAATTTATACGCTTTCATTCTCCTCAAATCTTCTTCGACGTCAGCTTACAATTTTTTTTGGTCTTCCCTTAATCTAGATTTTATTATTCTTTTAACTGTTCGAGCTTCCTCCATTCTTTCAATATGGCCTAACCAAGCTATCCCTCGAGATTTCACTTCTCTTACTATATTCCTTGTTGCATAGCTGCGCATTTTTCCTACAAGTTGCTGTCTAGTAAACCTGCCGATTTCTATACCTATAGATTATTTACGAAGCTAGATACGGGTTAGCATTCTAACATTGCCAGTTTTCTTACACTATGTAACTAACATCAACGTTTACGGTAGATACGTATAGTAATCCTTAAAGTTAATAGTAATATTGTTCGACTGTGACCTAGATGTATTTCAATTGACGTACAACAAGTTGTTAATCGTATAACACATATTCTAAGTGTTGATAATAGTGGGAATTGATTGTGGAAGGTGTGACGTCATAATGAAGGATGGCTTCAGTACGAGCTAAAGACCTGTTGCATTTGAAACATGGACATCGCACCAAGAAAGTAATCTAGAGGAAGACTGTAAGCATGGCAACAAGAGGCAAAGATGGAACACAAGAGGGAGCACGATCTCCCTTTCCAAGGGTTTATTAAGAGAAGGGAATGCCAGCCGTGCTGGCAGAGTGGTTACATATCATGCCTGGAAGCTAAAGGCCTAGGTTAAGACAAGGATATTTCATTAAGTGATCATCCGTCCTAGTTTCAATTAATCTAGAGATCTAGAGATAAAATAAGGAAATTCCAGCTCAAGAAGGAGATGTAACATCTAGGGAGGAGAAGAGTGACAGGAAAGACCAAGGTGAAAGAGAGCGTGGAGAGGAACACTGATAAATGGGAGGAAGGGCCGAAGGAAGATCATGAGCAAAAGGACAACGGATGAAAGAAATGACATGCAGGGATTCTGGTGGATAAATTAACAAATAAAATAAATTTACCTTACACTTAAATGACATCGAGGCACACAGAAGAAAATCTTGAATCTCTTAATCTGTTGTTAGTAGGTCTCTGTGACGAAGCTGTTAGCATCTATCTCAAGAATCAATGGGTTCTAGTTTCGAATCCTGGGTAAGCATAGATGTCCCTTTATGTGTACCCTATTAATGTTCACTTCATCATATCGTCGCGGTTAGCATAACATCTTTGCTGACATAAATGATTCGTAAATAGCATTTTTACAACACAAAGTACTTTATACGGAAGCATTTCATGTAATATTCTGGTTAGCATTTGTGATTGAGATGCGAAGAGTGGAGTAAACATGAGATAATGTATACAGCACGGCTTTCATTTCATTAACAAATTTAAAGGGGAAGAGACAAAATTTAAGAGAGGAAATCGTTATTCAGTTCCTGAGATATCGTGTAAACAAACTGAAGCTCTTTACCTTTTTTTGTAATATCAAGAAACAACCACCTAACCTCGTATATATGAGCCTATATATTGAGATATTTCTGTCCATGGGTCAGTGGCCCGTGTTTAAATTGAAACAACTGACGAATTCTTACGTAGGTGTTGATTGATTAAGTTGGTATTTTAAGTCCACTTTATGCACAGTAAGGCTAATCGGGACTGGACCTACAGTTTAAAGTGCGATCGATCCGAACCACTATGTGCCTCCACCGGGAATCGAACTCTTCCGTAATATAACTAGTGAAGTTCTGTATTTAGGCAACGCCATTGATTTGTACCAAAAACCTTTTCGTATAAATAGGTTCTTCCTCTGCGTTGAATAGTTATCTTTATGTGAAGTGATACATTGTTTACATCGTACTTCGGCCGCCATTAGCTACATCTGCACTTGTGACGTAGAGCTCACTTCTGATTGGTTATGTACGCGAGATACTAAGTAAATTAAAACCGATTCTATCTGTGAAATATGCAACGATATATCCTATGGTATCAGAATGCTACAATATTTCTTCACTTTATACAGTGTAATTTCGATCACAGCAGAAATGTTAAGAGAGATGCATGGAAAATGTTTTCGTCTAAAGCGGCCCATTGTACAAACCATGACCAAAGAGACAAACTCCATTAAATGAAATAGCCAAGCAAACTAAGAAAGTATGAAAGAAAAGGGACATATGAAAATGTGTGGTCCAGTGGCTCGTGGTGTGTCACATTGGATGTCTCAGTCCTAGGTTCGGATCATGTGTAAGAAAAGGACGTTCAGTTTGTTCCCCGTCTATTTCATAAATTTTTTATTCATCCTCATCGTCGTGATTAACGTAGAGAGGTAAATAGAAAAAGAACAACCGAAAAACACAAAACCCGGTAGCCAAGCGAGTTGAGTGAGGAACGCAGAACCCGCCCACCAAACATTAACATATTTTATATGAACCTAAAAGAATATATGGATTATTAAAAGATGTTCATCCTTAAATTTGTTCTCTATAACTTATGTATTCTATGATTCTATCTTGTCAAGTTTATTATAATTAAGATGAATGAGTACAATTTTAATAATAATATTTATGTAAGTGCAAATCAAGTTGTGATTCCAGAAAACATTTTTAATTTCGTTAGGATCCCGTCCCGTGCATGAGATTACAACTGTACTCAGCCTATGTTAATTGCATTGCCACGCTTTCTTTACAGAACGCTGTAACTGGGTATCTTCCTCTTGCGTTCTTAAATAACTACGGTATACCGTGTTCTAGTGCACACATGGTGTTACTTTGTCCGTGTGTCTTCGTTAGTTTGTTTTGAGCTCCGACCGGAAATCGAACCGGGACCGCTGGCACCTTCCCCATATCCCGTCCAAATAATAAATAAAAAGTATTAATCTTACCCCGATAACCTTTCTCCAGCCTATGTTAGAAAATGATGAGTAAATTAATTTATTGTATGCTCTGTGTACATTGGTGGAATGGCAAGAATAACGCGATGCGAAGCCAGGTGTCTTAGGCTCGAGTCCTGGGTAAGAGTTTGAATGTGGTTGTCTCATAGTTTGCTTTATCATTTATCAGTGCTTCTCAACCGGCCGACCGCTAGAGGTTCTCCTGACATTTAAGATTTTGTTTGAGCAGAAATTGTCATTAACAAATGTTTATTTGTCAACTTAGGGTTCAAGTTACAGCAGTCCAATGACAGTACAATAAAATAGCTATAAGTTTATTATTATTACATATTTATAGTTATTAATAATTACTATTAATTATAAGTAATTAACATTTTCTCTTAACAATTTGGATGTAAATATTGGCTTGATGTACGTTCATTACATTAACTTTAACAATATTATTTCTAGTACATTTAAGGTACGTTTTCATTTTTAGAACAAGATTTCAATCCATATAATGTATTGACTAATTTAGCACTGCTGTTTGTTTGATTGTACAATTAGTGTAAAATGTTTACTGAACCAATGGGAACGGTTTGCACTCGTTAAACTCTCCCCTTATATTCAGTCATGTAATCGAACTATTACTCTTTATGATTATGCTATAATTTATTTATTAATATTGAATTTCAAAAGTACACATTAATTAATGTATAATGTTTAAAAAATATTTACAAGTATATTTTTTGGAATTGGGACGTAGAAAGAATTTAAAGAAAGAATTTACCTGGTCGTGGTCTCTCAAAGGCTGGCCTAGACAGGTAGGATAGAGACATAGAATAGCGTAACCAAAATAGAATGTGGACAGTGTTTCCTACTCTCAACTGTCTCTTGTGACTGTGATACCACGAGTCACTGGAGGAATCGCTGGAACTGCTGGAGAAATGGAAAGGAGATCGAACTGCTTCCAGACGACAGAGGACCGAGCAGTGTGAAGTGTAGACGAGAGAGTCGAGCGAGTTTCCATGCAACCACTACATCCCCTGCAACCCTTCCCCTAACGCAACTAACAGGGTACAGGGAGCGGCCTCCCCCGCCTCTCACGAACGTCAACAGAGGAGACCCGGATACAACCTGGATGGCGTGCAGGAGCCCCGAAAGGTTCATGCAAACGGGGCTCGTTAAAGGGTGGAAGTATGGAGTTTTCACCAACGAGTGCTTCCTCAGCAGGCGCTGGTGCCTAGGTCCCTCCCGGCTTGGTTACAACCCCCACTGACCATTCACCCCTCCGCAGCGCCGGTTCTCCCCCCTCTGTAACCCTCCCCTGCCCTACCCTTTTCCCCTAAGGCTGAAGCGATCCTTGGAAAATGGACCCCAGTTTTTCTCGTGGCCTTAAGTAGGCTTTCTAACGAGGGGGGATTTTTTGGTGCAAGGCAGTGATCTGTTTGTTAATTATGCTTTATTCCCCTTTTTTTATTATCGGAACCTGAAAGAAAATAATATACACTTAGACCTGTTGGGAGATGATTTAAAAAACAACGTAGACTTAACAGTTTCCTTAAGTTAAAAACATTTAACTAATAGACAGCGGCGGCGCTTAGGGGTGCGTGGGGCAGTCCCCCCACTTATTTTCCCCCCGCACTATGGCCTCTTAATGAAAACCTTGCCTACCAAGAGAAAGTAAACTGCCCTTGCCCACAAACACAGTTTTTGGCACCCAATCACCGCCACTGCTTATAGAAGAACTCCCAAACATGGGGGAGTTCTCGAGTTGTATGGACGAGGATAGACGTCCTGTCTGTCTAAGAAACCATTTCGCTAATGTCGTAGTCCAAGTCATCCATTAGGGTGCAACGACATTTCAAGCATCAACCATGCAGACAAAGCTCACAAGGGGGAAGGGGGGACTTTCAGGATGGCAGAACATTTTGCAAAAATACAACATTACTCTATCTCATTTAGTTGCAACGAAATAATTTATTGAAATGGTGAGACAACTTTTTGTGCACCCTGTATTTTAGATTAGGTTTTTGATAATGTATTTCATAGGAGTCTCTCGCAGCTGTGCGATTGATCTGCATGGTTGCTGCTTGTGCCACTTACAGATACATCACTGTTCGGAAAGTTACTTCTTAAAAGTAACCGACTTACAGTTCCAGGTACTTGCTAAAAAAAAGTAACTGGAAGTTACTTTCTCCTGGAAATCGCCTTGCAAACAAATTACACACGATCAATGATAATAAGATGTATATATGTTTTATTTATGTCTCTCTCTAGTACATAATACATGTCTCCATATTAGAACTGAGCCCATACTGATGCCGATATATCGGTGTCGGAAAGTATCGGCTCGATTTTATGCCAGCCGATACATTTTCGAAATTTATATTATTCGTGGAGGTCCATAAAAATGCTACGCGACAATTTAGCTGAGCATAATTATGTAATATTTGAAGTTTCCTTTGATTCCGTACCAATATTATGTGAGAAACTGTACTTCGTGATTACAAAACAGGGATTTCTATACACTGATATTATATTATTATTATTATTATAAATCAAGACTCTGGTAAACTAAAATGGAACACTCACACAGTAATATAAATCATTATTTTCAACATATTTTATCAGTTACAATCTTTAAGCATCGATTGTTCTTTTCTCAAAGTGGTATTGGCTCAGCCCTGTTTACTATATTAATATTAATAAGAAATTTTATAACAAATATAAACATATAATACGAAATAAAAACATATAGCAACAAATAAAAAAACATACAGGCTTAACAACAAATCGTGGAACAAAACACCGAAGTATTCAAGTGTAATTTGAAATGACAACTTACAATAAAGCGTGTTCTAAATTTAGCATGCAACGAAACCTATTGTTATTGGCCTTACCCGAAACACATCCTAGTTTTTACTCAACTCCCTAGAACGCGTATAAAATGGATAAACATGCCTCAGAGGTAGAATAGGAGAGAACACGAGATCACAAGCAGTGGCGTACGCGGGATTTTTATTCGGGAGGGGCTGGAATTGTAAAGATGGAGAGTAAGTACAGTCACCAGCAATAAAAATGAGACACCTAGATCCTAAGATACTCGCTTCCCTACAAGGCGTTATGTGTGTTGCTTAAATCTAAGGTGGTGGTAGAAGTTGCTATTGGAAATTTGCTATTAAAATCCACTTATCGCCTTGCAGAAAAGCCAGTATTTCAGGATATAGTTGTCTCATTTTTATTGCTGGTGACTGTACATGCCTGCTTTCTTGGGAGACGATATACACAGTAAGATAGTTTCAAAAATCGCAAGCTGGGGTCACTTTAAGGGTTGCATTTCCCAGAATTCTTCACTGCTTTCATTATAAAATATTGATTTTCTCAAAATTTCGTAGAAGGCTGTAGTCCCATCAAGCCCCCCCCCCCCTTTTCTGCGTACGTCAGTCAGTGATCACAAATACAGTTTGTCTCGGGAGTCTGTAGAGCAAGGCTGTGCATAACGGTAAAGAAGAGGAGAAAGAGAGTGGGCTTCTCATCCCCACTCACGCCCCCATGGCGCAGTGGTTGTCGTAACCTTGTGATCAAGGGGTCCCGAGTTCGATACCCGGTTGAGGCACATAATGGTTCGGATCCCGCTTTAAACTGCAGGTCCAGTCCCGATTAGCCTTACTGTGCATAAAGTGAACTTAAAACACCAGCTCAATCCACTCACGCGTTCATGGGTCTAGCTCTCTCGACTCTTACTTGCACAGAGAACTTATTTTCGTTTGCTTGCTCCAGAGACTCCCGAAACAGACTTAGACCAGTAGAAGACCACAACAAATTCACTGGAGTTCGAGTGTTTGGAGATGATGTGAACAGCACCACGCTGCGGCCGCCTCTAACCCCCAGGGTTGCCTCCAGGCACCCATTGATTTGAGGCTGGGTGAGCCCCAGAGCTTACATCACCCACCCTGGGAATCGAACTCGGGTTTCCTTCGTGGCAGTCAGACACCCTACCGACCAGACTACCGCGGAACGATTAAGCTGCAGGGCCACCAGAAGTCGTGGTAGCCAATCCAGGGCCTGTCCATAGGAACGACACCTCAGGCCGGCCAGCGGACCGGCACCCAGCACCTCGACCTGCACCAAGGCTCTATCCAGGAACCACAGAAGGAGAACAGCAGCCATGTAACCTCCTCCCTTTAGTGCCCTTACATTTCCTTTAAGTTGCATCGTAAGTGGGGTACTTTGGTACGAACAAGGTGAATACTCATATTCATTTGGAAATCTGTAATTTACTCTTCCACAGTCTCGCTGTCCATTATGGGTGAAATTATCTGGTTACAGATAATGGTTTGCACAGAAGCTTCGTAAGGGGTGTCACTTATTATTTCAATGTATCTAATACTAGTTTAGGAAAGTTGAGCATTAAAATATTTTATCCCCAAACGAGCGCCTCTGTGCACGTCACCAATACAATAATATAAAGTTAACCATTAAGTGCAGAAATATGAAATATGAAATACATCACGAGACGTGAGTTGCATATTGACCTCTAGTGTCTAAAATATTGAATTAGACATTTTTAATTAGCTGCCTAATATAACCTTTTTTTACGAATTAGCCTTGAAAAGTATGGAAAATTACAACCACAGAAGAGACATTCACAACATACATTTAAATATATCATACTAAACCAAATCCCAGAATATCGTGATGCTACGTAGGTTTAACCTTGGTAATGGTAATGTTCAGCAAAAGCAGAAAGAAAATAACTTTGAAGTTGGTTGGATTTTAAGAGTTGCCAAAATGAGGTCAACGTATGTAAGGTAATCGCATGTGTAATTTATTTTGAAGGGATGTGAGTGATTCTCGTTTCACCACTGATATTCTGAGTGTCTTGTAACGACATTATGTTATCATAAGGACAGAGAATATAAAAACATGTACTTACCAACCCGTCGTGTTGGTCTCACTTGCAAAGGTACAAGGTACAAGGTACTTGCAAAGGTACAAGGTAAGACACAAATAACCTATGCTGTAATGGTATTTATTAAGAAGTAGAGTTAAATACAACTGGAAGTAGAAGCTTCACATCAGGGTACCCTCCAGTTATCTTCCACACTGTTAAGAACCAATCATATGGCAGTAATTGAGGACTAAAAGTGGTAAACGTTGTAAGTGCCAAAAGTGAAAGTGTTGGGAAATCGCAAAAACATTGTTTTTCCACATATCTTTCCACTTACACCGTTTACGATTTTCACTCACCCTCAATGTGAAACCTCTTTTGGTACCTGAAATAATAACATTTTCTTTTTCAATTTTTTGTTAGTCAATTTCAGTAACCTCGCTTGGCACTTCCATCGTTCACCAAATCACCCCGCAGGACGTTCATACTAACGACCTCTTTACACGCCCTTTTGAACTACTTAGAGGGCTACCAGCCACTTTTCACGTTTACCACATTATAAAGCATGGCACATTTCACAGTTTAACGTTAAAAACGGTGTTTGAATTTTTTTGGCACTTACATCGTTTACCAATTTTAGTCTTCAATTGTTACCACTTGTTTCAATCTACTGGCATAAACTGCGCCAAGTATGAAAGTTTTGTTGCGAGTCATTTAATTAACGTGGGTCACTTTGAAACACATCAATCCATTTCCCTCAAATGCAAGTCTGTACTGGTGCTCTAAGAAGTTTATCTGCCACACAGAATTTGGAAGCACCAAACTCATCGGCCATTCATCCTCCATCTTTAAATGCTTTGGCCAATTGCGCTCCAAATGCAAAATGTAATACGACAGCAGCCCTCCCAAGTATCTAACTAGTGTAAAAATTTAAACTAATGAGATTTACATTTACGCTGGCTTTCACAACTACAAAATTGTTGACTCACCCCACCCATCCAAAGTAGCGGAAGAGATTATAGTTCCTGCTAGCTTCCTTCTCCAAGCTCCAATTCTATGCTTTAGATATAGTTTTGAAATGTGAAAGATAGGTAGAAGGTGAAAATCTACAATCGAAGGGATCCTCTGAAGACAATGATTTTGAACATCTCTTTCTATACCCACTCGATCATCTTTCGGGTCTCGAAATAATATACGCAAAAATGTTTAAAGTGCTTATTGAAACAAAAAAAATAGAAGTTTAAACATTAAACATCATGTGATATAGTATCTAATCCACACATTATATCGAACTGCTTCACGAATCTAGTGTAGTTTACTGAAGTGTCGAGTAAATCTTGGTCTGGTCTCAATTTTACAGCCATCTCTATCTTGTACTCTCGGTCTCGTCATTATTTTTAAAATATCGTTCTGGTCTCGGTATTGTCCCTAGAATCTTCTTATCCATGTTTTTTTTTATCTTCTTCGTTGAAGCGACATTTATTTTGGAGATGCGGTCCTTATCTTCTATGATCTCAGAAGTGTATAGAACTCATTTCCATCCTATCCGGTTTGACAGCACACTGAATGATAGGTGAAATTATACAAACAGCGCTAAAGTGAAAATTTAGGTGGGAGTATGCTTTCTCAGGTCTTGGGGCTACTTGGAGGTGATGCTACTATGGTTTCACAGGGTAGCCGCGGGCAGGTGAGAGGTGTTTTGCATAAATTTTCCTGGCTAGGAGATACCATGCCCCGTTTCCCCGTTACTGTATATAAATATAAAAAGGACTCTCACCTACTGCTTGTACAGTTCTCCTCTCGCCAGGTGCTGCTGTCTCTTCTCCTATTTCATTGGCTTCTTAGGAGACGTTGTGAAGTCCATTCTGGAATTCGATTCTTCTCTGTGTCCTCAGTTAGCCTTGTTGAAGTCCGGGAAGTAAAAACAAAAATGTATTATTTTGGAATATTTGGACTATTCAAGTCGTATTACTACATTTTCTCAAAAAAATGTGCAAAATGAATAATATATATATAAAAACAGTAAAGTAACTGAAAGTTTTATCGTTATATCATTAAAAAACGATGCATTTTGTTTGCGGAACGGTTAACATATCGCGTTCCAACACCAGAGGCCCCTGGTTCGAAACCCGGCCTGGGCATGGCTGTACTTTGTAGTCCCTTAATTAATTTAATCATATCACTCATCCTCATCTTCGCAATTAGTAGGCCCGGATTTCCCAATAGGCCTCATAGGCCCGGGCCTAGAGCGGCACTTTCGTAGGGGCGGCACGATTGTTTGTTTTAAATCTATATGGAATACCTAATTCTCGGATTGCGTCTTTTTTTCTCCGGACACACGAATGGGATGACTTAATGTACTTGCATTGTAAATATAAGTTAACGAAGAATATTTCTTAAGAGAGACAGGCTAGCAGGGCTGTTGTTGCTTCGAATGTACAGTATTGTGCTGAGCCGGGTCGGCGATTGCGGCAAGAACGTGGAGCCTGCCGCTTGCTTTTGAAAGACAACACCGGCTTGGCTGCATTCTAGGAACGCCGTTCCTTGTTACTACAGGCATTGGCCGCATATTAAAAGCACGTGATTCGCGTTGAATTGTTGGGAATTAAACTGTCGGCGCAAGCATTATTAAAGGGGTTTCGCTTTGTACTATTCTACTGTTAGTTGCTCGAGGATATTATTCAAGAAGTAGGAGGTGCGTCACGTCTCGCGTGTGTTAGTGTCCGACGTGCGTTTGTTGGGGTAATTTTAAAACGACATTACGCTCATTATGAGTGATCAAAGAGTAAGACTCGGTGGGTCACAATACAAAAAGAGAAAAGCGGAGGAAGATGAAAAGCAGGAAGCATTTCTGAAGAAGGTTCCGAAAATCAGTTCTTTTTTATACGAATGTAATCAGGAAAAAAGTTAGGAAAGTGCCGTTGATGAGCCCAGTGCGTGTTCTGTCAATTTTACAGATGTTCCTCATGCATCCAATGAATCTCAGGGATCTGTATCAGTCATCAGTGGAGGATCACCTAATGACTCTTCAGTTGCAATGGCGAACTCTGGTAAACTTGAAACTAGTGGCAGTGTTAGCGTAAGTGTTATTGAAAAATGTAATTTATATAATTTATGCCATATCGCTTTGTTACATTTTTGTATGTAACTCTCATTTAATTAATACTACATGCCGTTAATAGTAAAAATAGTAATACAGAAAATAATGATTTTTTTTATTCTTGATAAACGGTATGGGGGCGGCAGAGCTTGTTTGGCCTAGGGGCGGCAAAGAGGTAAATCCGGCCCTGATGGCAGAAAAGTGAAGTAAAATAAACCAAATTAATCAATGTGTATATGTGTGCTTGCATTTTCCTGTTTCAAAAACAGTTAAATATTTGACGCTTCAAAACAGCAGACAACAAAGATTGATAATATTCCGATAGTAATGGACTTGTGGATTATTTCAAATAAAGAAAGAATTCCACCGATTACAAAAAATCTATTGCCAGTAGAGCTGAAAATTACGTACCTTCCTTTCTTTAGCTGATGACATATTGTCTTCGTTAAAATTGCTTCAACGAGTTACAACCAATCTGTTATTAAGTCACAGGTATCAGACTTTGTCTTGTACGGTTATTTTGTATAAAAATTCTATGGAAACTGTTGACTCGCAAGCATTATTACACGTCAACAATGTATTATTCTAAATTGTTTAAAACCGGATGTTAAAAATTCATGCTAGAATGTTGGCTACGGTCTGCACGCAATAGATTGAATTCGTTATTGTCTAGACAGCAGTGTTTGGAAGTAACTTGTTACAAGTAACTCAGTTACAAGTAACAGTTACTTTTTTGAGAAAATGTAACTGTAACTGAGTTACTTTTTTACGATAGAAGTAACGTTTTAACAGTTACTATTACATTGCGACACTTAAATTGCTATATAAGTGTCATAAATTATTGGCGATTTAGGACTCAAAGTGAGCTGGAATTTAGTTTCTGCTGTGATATAAAAGCCAATCCTTTGGTACATTAATTCTTGCAAACAATAGATGAAGAGGAAAAGAGAAAGTAGTTATAGTAAATTTGTCTCCTTGCGTTGGTCAGTCGGTAGGCTCTAGCCAGGCGCCAGGAATTTCAAAATTTATCATATATTTCATATTTCGTTTGGTAGACCTGAATTCCAAAGCGATATACACACCTCGGAAGAGGAGTGGATTTCCCAGAAGCGGGAAGATAAGCTTCTAGGAGGAGAATTCCTTTCTATTGCTGACAGCTTGCAATTGTCAGTTGTGGGCTGTGAAGTGTCTGTTGTTTCTGTAGTTTGTTTCCCCCTTCTGTAAGCACCATCCGATAGCTTCTTTCTTTGCTATAACATCGGATTAGGCTGAAAAGGGACGTACTGCAATATTTCAGTGTTTTCATGAAATAATTCAACAATACTGTTATCTAGCAATTGCGCATATGAATGGAAAACAATCTAATTGTTTCCACGTGATTTCACTCAACTCAGTTCCTGATAATTTAAAAATGAAAGTGAAAATATTTCCAGTTAGAATTCACTTATTTACGATCATTCAGAATTTCTGGACATTTTGAAAAAGTAATATATTTTGGTTAAGTGCCATTCGTTTAAGATTTAAATGAGAACCAATTTTCTTGAAATAGCAGATACGACAGATCTGAACATTATTATTCATACAACAGTAAATTACAACACTCAAGTGGCAAACTAACAAATCAGGAAGACCCTAGCCATCATTCTTACTTGTTTATGTAATCCTCTCGGAGAGAACTGAAGGGGTAAGTTTAAAATGCCATTTTCACCTTCATTGATAACGCACAATTATAGGCTACTACAATATAATTTTTATCATTTTCTGGTTCATAAACACTTGAAATTATACAACAAATTAATTTCTCTCTCACACACCCTTTATGCGAAACAGACCTCCCTTCTTAGAATATATTGTACAGTCACGGACACTTCTGGGTTGTAACGACCCTATTGAAGAAGCAGTGAAGCAAACCATCCATGTCTGACCACCAAGCGCCTTGTGACTAGACAACCCAACCAGCATTGAAATTCTGCGGCTTGTATACCAGTCACGGGTATACATATCTGTAAATTGAGTAGTGATGCCAAAGAGAAATACGAGATGAAGATTGTCGATCGTAATGTCTCGTGTTCTCGACATGGAATAATACTCGGTCCACGTTACGTTCCATTATTTAATGTTGTTTGGGAACGAACCTGACGGACGGGGTTTATATTTTCACTGCTTGGATTACAGTAAATTACATATTTTACAATTATATTAATGCTTTGAACGAAAATAATACCCAGAAAAACATCGAACACACGTGCACACCACTCTTCTCACACACATGCACGCGAAAACAAACACACAAAGCTAAGTTTTAACTTCCAAGTGAATGTCCAAATAACAGTAAATGGAGAAGCACGATGTGCGAAACATGGGATTTTTCACAGAAAGAATGCGTTTATTTTTGACATACGTGGTTTCTATTAATAGGCAATGAAACAATTATTGAGAGAAATTAATATGCATTTTCGTCTTCAGGTGTTGAGGAGGGAAACAAACTGACTGGAAAAAAAATTGTGGTGTTATTGATAGAGTGTTGGTTAGCGTACAGAGCTTTCATCAGTGAGGTCTAGGTTCGATCCCCACCAAGGACAATTTTTTTTATTCTTTTCTATTGGAAAAGAAGTATGTAATATTGTTTTCTAGGCATTTTGACGAAAGGATACACATCAAATTTGTTCGTTTAATCTGTATTTTTATACTTCTAATAAGTTCTCTGTCCTCCTCCGTAGCCGAGCGTGTTAAGGCGTTCACTCGTCTTGAGATAGTTCGCTGCGGGACGGCGTAGGTTCGAATCCGTCTCTGGTCGGAATTTATTCGGCCTACGTATAGGGCCGGTGGCAACCCACCATCGTGAGGAAATTGGGAAGCTCCGAATGAGTGAGCGGTAACCTGGTTGAGAAGACCTACAACGGCTGGGGGTCGGTCGGGCTGGCCACCCGTCCCCCTAGTCTGGCTGTAGATCTCCACGCCCCCTTGGTGGCTCGTGTGGGAGGGAGGCCAGCAGTCGGTAGGTAAGCCTTGGCTCGATATTGGGCTGTTGCGCTATTGGATTATTATTATTTATAAAACTGAGTTTTTTTCTGCAAAATCTTTTGAATTGCATGCCACTTCGTATGTTGGTAATCTGAAAGCAGCAAAGATGAATATTTGATGTTCCGAAGCGACGATGTATTTGTGTATGTGTTGAAAAAACGCAGTTATTTATTAGCGAAAAACATGCAGCCACGTGATCATTGAGAATGCTTCCTAGTTGTCAGTGCTAATATGGCAGTAGCTACATTCTGTTAACACACACCAACTTTCACGTTCCCCGTAAAATAATTGCCTTTCCACCTTTCAAAATCATGAGTGCTGTCTAAAGCAATACTTTGATACTTGCGTTTGCATGTTCGAAGCTAAAGTAATACGAAACTTGTTTTCCCCAGCAAATGACATTGAAACCATTAATAACTGTTTGCAATGTGATATTGATATCTTATATGGAAAGAATAAAAATGGAGAATTTCGCTTAAAACAACTTATAAATGTATTAAATTATGTGGATACCTGATGTGAAACGTACGATGCATGATCAGAGAGCCTGAATGTTGCATTGAAAACTGCAGAGAACAATGACTGACTAATGAACATTGAAAGGTTTTTCTATGTTCCAATGAGATTCTATTAGTAACTATAAATAAACAAGGGAGAAGGACACAGGTTGGTATGATGAACTAAATTGTAATCTAAAAGTTTTAATTGAAGAAACAAAACACGTTCAAAAAATAGGGCATTCAATTTCAGACACATTTCCGAATAAATTCCGTCCCGCAGCGAACGATCTCAAGATGAGTGAACGCCTTAACCCGCTCGGATACGGAGGAGGACGTTTTATAAATAAGGTTTGATGAAATTAGACAAAAAGAAAAGAGAACTTTCTTTACGCTGGGCTCGAACTCTGGTTGCCCGCATGATAGTCCGACACGATAACCAACGCTCCAAACAAGACAACTCGTAACTCTTTCGCAAGTAGTCGACTGAAACGAGTTAATTTTCAGATTGCTAATTCCCAAGGTTTAACATGCCTAGGCAGATGTGTCTTGCATTTTCTGTACTTTTGTTATTTCAGTCGCTTTGGTCTCTCCCTAGGTTAATCACGGCCATAATGAGGAATATTTTTTTAGACAAAGATGATAAACATACACACAGGAATAATCACCCTCGCAAAAAAAGCCACAACTCGAGTCTGGAACCTTCGACGCGAGGTGTGTTTCTTGTGTGTTTTCGTTAGATTCATGGTATTTCGTGAGTTGATATGAATAAAGTAAATCAATAAGACAAATGGTTGGAAAGGACTGGAGAATCGTAGTTTCGGAACCATTGAAAATATATCCATCGCCTAGATAGAGAATCTCTCTATCCCCTTGTGATAGAGAACTTATTAGAAGAATAAAAATACAGATTAAACGAACAAATTTGATGTGTATCCTTTCGTCAAAATGCCTAGAAAACAATATTACATACTTCTTCTCCAATAGAAGAGAATAAAAAAATTGTCCTTGGTGGGGATCGAACCTAGACCTCACTGATGAAAGCTCTGTACGCTAACCAACACTCTATCAATAACACCACAATTTTTTTTCCAGTCAGTCTGTTTCCTTCCTCAACACCTGAAGACGAAAATGCATCTTAATTTCTCTCAATAATTGTTTCATTGCCTATTAATAGAAACCACGTATGTCAAAAATAAACGCATTCTTTCTGTGAAAAATCCCATGTTTCGCACATCGTGCTTCTCCATTTACTGTTATTTGGACATTCACTTGGAAGTTATTTATTTATTTATTATTATTATTAAAGTAGGGTTACAATTAAGCTTACATTTTTTTTTACATTGATTCCGAACTACAAAAACAGCTTTTTGCCCTACATGAATTAATATACAGTTATGCTATTTGTTTATAAGTATACATAAAATGGAATATTATAAATTTATATAATTGGAAAACATAAGAAATAGACTAAAATAAACATTTTTTGCAGCTACGTTTTATGAAGGAGGCAATGAGGTAGAATAGGCACAGTGTCAGTATTCATAGATTAATGTCCTAATCTGTTGTTTAAATTTGGCCTAATTTCTCTCCTTTCTGCAATTTACAGGTAGTTGATTCCACGCTTTGCTTGCCAGTGATGACAGGGATTTTGATCCCTATCTTGCCTTGTTACATTTTGGTACTCTGATACTGTTGGTGTTGTTGGATCTCAGATTGGGATAATGTATATTACTAGATATCATTACTTTGTCCTTTAATAAGTGGTGGTGCTTGTTAATTGCCTGGTGAATTTTTAGTAGAAATGCATATTTTCGTCTGGATTCCAGCGTGGGTAATTGGAGTTCTTCTCTGCTTGCACGTGAGGTCGTGTGCGCTGTATTTTTTATGCTACGAATAGCCCAAATTTGCATTTTCTCTAGTTTTGTGGTGTTATTTCTATTAATCCCATAAAGTACAGAGGAACAGTATTCAAGTAACGGCCTAATAAATGCTTTGTAGAACGCTAATTTGTGGGCAAGGTGTACATATTTGCAGACAAATTGAAACTGCTTGATTCTAGGTGCTGCGCGTGAACACATTCTTTTTACATGTTGTGAAAAGGATAAACTTTTATCTAGGTGCATACCGAGATATTTTAGAGATTCACATGGTTTTATTATTGAAATTTCCTATTTTAATGTTGTCAATTAGCGTATTGTTATTATTTTCACTGGATAGTATTAATACTTGCGTCTTAGACTCGTTCACTTTCAACATGTTAGATTGATACCACTCAAGAACTTCGGGCATATTTTCCTCAATATTTGCAATTACTTTTTCTAATTTGCTTGACGCGCAGTACAGGAGACAGTCATCTGCGTACAAATATAATTCCAACCCAAATTCCCTGTCTGCGATGTCATTCACAAACATGTTAAACAGTTTAGGACCTAGAATAGATCCCTGTGGTACACCGAAAGATACATTTAAACTGTTTGAAATCGAGTTGCCTACTTTTGTGTCGATACTCCTATTCCATAAATAACTTTCGATCCAGTTACATGCAAGGGCAGAGAAATTAAATTGCTGATGTAATTTCTGTATTAATAAATTTGGTTGAACACTGTCGAATGCTTTACTGATATCTAGAGAAATAATGCCAATGTATTGCTTTCCTTTACGATCTAATATATTTCTCCAGTTATGTATCAGTTCATGCACGAGTAATTCTGTCGAGCGATTTTTTCTAAAAGCAAACTGTCTGTCTGTCAGTAGATGGTTAGAATGTAAGTATTGTTCTAATTGCTTGTCTATTACCTTTTCAAGAATCCTGCTTAATGAGGAAGTAATTGATATGGGGCGATAATTATTAACTTGCGTCGGGGACCCCCCTTTAAATATAGGTGTGACCCTTGCGTGTTTACAAGCGTTAGGAAAGATTCCGCTTTTTTAGGATGAATTACTTATATCTGTGAGAGGTTCGACAATCCATGGGGCGAGTAGATATATTATGCGATTACTTATTTCATTGAAATCTGGACCTTTTCTGAGGTTAAGTTTTTGAAGAATTTTCATAACGTCATCACTTGAGACGGGCTTAAAACTGAAGCTGGTTTCTTGATATTTAGCGTCTTTTTCATTTTGTTTGTTACTTTCATTTTTCTTCGCCCTTAAATTGTTAGTGAATGTGCTGGATATTGACGAGCCGACGTTAGCAAAGTTGTCATTGAGGACGTTCGACACCCTCGCATCTTCCGTAATTGTTTCATTGTTATGTTCAATAGATGCGATGGATTGGTTTTTGCTATCATTTCCAGTTAAGAACCTGAAAATCTTGAATTTGTTATTGCCTGAATATTTATCGGAATAGATCTGCGTAAGGATATAATGTCTTTTTGCATCTTTAACTGTTTTTGTTACGTAGTTCCTTAAGGTCTTATATTGTTCCCACGTGTAATTATTATTATTTGAATTACGTGCGCGCTTAAACATCCGGTTCTTGAGTGATATCAATCTAAGAAGACCGCCAGTGATCCAGGGACGCTTGTTGCCCCTAACACGAAACGTTTTTATGGGCGCATAGACATCCAGAGCTTCGGTTATTAACGACTGCAAATATGTCACCTTATCGTTTATATCCGGCATCATCGTTGTTTTGTGAAAGGGTAGATAAGAACAATGATCAACGAACTGTTGTTCAGGGAAATTTTTAAAAGAACGCTTAGTTTCGAGTATTCTTGGAGATCTTTGTGGCCTTAGGTTAATTGAGGTATATATCAAAAAATGATCGCTTAAATCGTGCATTACTACGGCGGATTTATCATGCAATTCTTTCTTGTTGGTAAAAATGTGATCTATGAGACTCTCACTCGTGTCGGTGACGCGTGTCGGCAGGCGAACGAGCTGCTTGTACCCCGCTGATTCCATCGTATCGAAAAATGCATTGTCCGCTGCAGTAGGTTTCATGACGTCATAATTTGTATCCCCAACGAGAACCTAAGCGTGGCAAGCCGGAAATGACTGCAAAATATTTTCTAGCTTTTCATTAAAAGTGACGGGGGCCTTGGGATGTCTATATACGCATCCTAGAATTAAAGGTTTGTCGTTCTGTTGAGTTTTAAAGACACCCACAATCCTTCAATATCTACATCTGACACAGAATATATAAGTTCCGATATTAAAGCTGTTTTTACGTAAACAATAATACCTCCCCCTTGCTTAGGATAGTCTCGATCAAGTCTGTACATTTTGAACCCTTCAATTTCAACGTGTCTGTCTGGAATGGAATCATCGAGCCAAGTCTCGGTGATTGCAACGCATGTGAAGTTTATTATATGTGAAGCTGCGATTTCATCTATTTTGTTCTTTATGCGGTTAATATTGATGTGGCCCACCGTGATATTTTCTGTGTTTTCGGGGAAAGCAAGGTCTTCTACGTGCGGATACAAGTTTGCAAGGAATCTCCGGTTTGCCACTCTCAGCCTGTGTAACGTCACGGGTGGTGGCGGCTCATTGCCAGGCGGGGAGGGAGGAAAGCTATTTACAACCCCAGCATTGTGGTCTCGACCTTGGCCTCGGGGGGAAGGGAGAGAGTGACCATTCTTGCAAATATCAGGGAACATCTTTCAGGGGGCCACCGCCTCAGTAAAACTTAGCTTTGTGTGTTTGTTTTCGTGTGCATGTGTGTGAGAAGAGTAGTGTGCACGTGTGTTCGATGTTTTTCTGGGTATTATTTTCGTTCAAAGCATTAATATAGTTGTAAAATATGGAATTTACTATAATCCAAGCAGTGAAAATATAAACCCGGTCCGTCAGGTTCGTTCCCAAACAACATTAAATAATGGAACGTAACGTGGACCGAGTATTATTCCATGTCGAGAACACGATACATTACGATCGACAATCTTCATCTCGTATTTCTCTTTGGCATCACTACTCAATTTACAGATATGTATACCCGTGACTGGTATACAAGCCGCAGAATTTCAATGCTGGTTGGGTTGTCTAGTCACAAGGCGCTTGGTGGTCAGACATGGATGGTTTGCTTCACTGCTTCTTCAATAGGGTCGTTACAACCCAGAAGTGTCCGTGAGTGTACCAGATTGTTTACCACAGCGGGTTTCCTCTAGTTGGGATAGGTTTTGGTAATTTGAGGTATCCTATGTAGAGAGATTCTAATTATTTCAAGCTAATTTGGACTTGTTAGTGGGGAGAGATTTCTACATACTCAGTTTCCGTTGACTTGCCTGTAAAAGAACTCAAGGTATTAATTGGTTTTGTGTAATTTTGGGATGGTTTGGGTGTAGTTTTGAGATAGACGTCTGTGTCGGAGTTAGATAAGTCTCTGTTAAGTCAGTCTGGGTATTCGTACCTCGTTGGTTGGCAGCAGGAGTGACCGAGCGGTTTGCAGAGTTTTTCTGTCCCCGGAGGTCAGTTGAGGTCGGCCTTCTCCCCCCCGCCACCGTCTCAGTAAACGTCGGAGAAAGAAAGGGGACAGCTGGTTCACGGGCCGGTTGCTTTATTGCACATGGTGGAACCCCCCCCCCCCCCAGGCTTCACAGTCATCACGACTTACCCCAGCCCGATCGCCTGTGGGTGTTCCATCCAATTTCCCCTGTTGATTTAGTCCATAGTTGCCACTTGCGTAATTTCCCCCGACTCTTCAGCGGGATGCGACCTGAAGGGCTGCGGATAGTGTAATTTTGTGGGTTCTCAAAGATATAGCGGAGTAGCTCTGGGACCCAACTCGTGAAGGTTCCTCCAACTTATGTCCCTCCAATCCCGGGGTGCTTCTGAGTCAGGTCATAGCTCGGCGCAAGGTGACAAGGACCTCCTCGATCGAGTTCCTTTTCAGGAACTTGGGAGCTCCTCAGTTAGGCTTTAGCAAGATGACAGGTGTTGGTTTAGCTTCCCCAAGGCCCCCAGAAGGACCGACCTAAGACAATCTTCCTCCGTGCGGCCCTCAGTCGGACCATGCGGCCCTTTTTAGGACCACCAACGGTCACCGTTAGGACGGTGGCCCGGGTTACTCCGCCGATCCCCACTACCCGTAGTCGGTCATACTCAACTCGGGGTCCAGCCCCGAGCGGTTCGCCTACTCGTCAGCTTCCCTAGTCGGGAGTGGTCATTCAGCAGTGAGCCAGCGCACTGGAAAGTTTCCGGCGTTTAATCGACGAACATGCAGGCACCTGCACGTTTGGTCTCCACTCCGTAGCGTCCCCTTGCGGGCTGCGAGGTTCCATCCAATTACCCCAGTCCGAAACCATTCCAAGGTCCTTGTCAGGAACCCCGCCTCGAGAAGAATATCGGGCAGCCAGTTCTGGAAGAACCAGCCGTTCGCATCCTCCGTTGCCCCTCCTATCTGCCTAGTCTGGCTAAGCGGCTCGTTGTCTGGGTGAGTCGTCTTCTAGGTCTCGTAACCTGGGTGTCCGTGGTTCGCCCTTGAACTCGCCCGACTGCCATCCAGCCCTTGCGATTCTCGCCGAAGATAAATCCACTGCTTACATCCCACGGGCCTGGTGAAGAGAGTTGAGATCGTTCCGCTTTGCCGCGATGTCTGGTGCTCGTTCGGTCATGTTCCCTAGACAATAGTCTCGTTCGGAACGAGACGGTTGCCGTAGCTATCGTACTTTCCATATGGGAGCCAGGCGATCTGAAAAGATCACCGGCCAGACATTTCGTTCCTTCATGAAGATAGGGAGCATGTGCAGACCCGGCGCGACAGCCACGAGCCCATCGAGTTCAGCTATTTGAAAACAGGCGCGATGGGATTCGATGCCCTGACCACACGGCTCCCAGTGAAAAAGCCGCTCTAGCAGGACCTGGCTGTCGGAGGGCTGTTGCGCCAATTCATTTACACTAGCTATTATCAGCAAAGGTTATGCGTACTCCTACAAGTACATTTAGAGACTGCAAGGGATGAGTGTGGATTAGAAATATTTTTACTGTTTTTATTAAAACTTATTGCAAAACTTATTTGTTACTTAAATAACCACTCGTAAATGCTTGCATTAAATAAATAGTATTCCACATAGCTAATTGTCACTGCTTATTTCCACTGTGAAGTGGTTAACACAACTCGTTACGGCGTCAGGGTCCCCGAGTTCGAATCTTCACCTGGGCAAGCGTGTTCTTTGTGAGTATCCTTTCATCCATTTCATCATATCACGCTTCCTCATCTTCGCGATTAGCCAAATATAGCAGATAGGCGAAGTGAAATAAACTATCAATAAATTGTTCATTCTTAACTCTCTCATTTATTATGTATTCTTTTTAGCATGCGACGTTTTGGTTAAAATTATAATACGATATACTAAATCTTGAAATGCTAAATGAGAACATTGTAACTTTCTTTGTAACGCATCGATCTGAAAGTTTCAGGCATGGATTTTCAAGCACGTGTACTTTGCGTCCTTTTAAAAGTAGAGCGTTTTCGGTTATGTTAATAATCATTAAAAGAATGCCTAAATACCATATCTGAGAATGACAATTCATATTTCCCCCCTCCTGAAAGGAAAAAAGAATAGTTTAGCTCTCTGAATCTCCCATATAAATGGTCAGTGCCTCTGCGGTGACGTCACGTGTTCGTGAAAGATCGGCAATCTTCGGATGGCTCTACCTATCCTTTATATTCCTTGACTAGGAGTGCTGCTTCGTGCTTGAGCGTCAGCTGACTGGCTGCTCGGCGGTGGCAAATCATTTCCCACAAATTCCGTCGAGAAAGCAGAAATTTCCCTCTCTGTGGGAAAACTTTCCCTTTCTGTAAGGAAAATTCCCTTATCGAAATAAGAGATCAAATCATTTTATATCAAACTCGTATTAACAAAGTGTAATGGATGTGATGTAAAACCAGAATATATTCAAAATTCATTCACAAGGTGAGGAGAAGGAAAAATTCCCCGTGGTCTTCAGTCCCAAAAGAATATATAGCATTGTAGTGCAAATGTTTAGTAAACGTTAATTTTCTTCGTTTTGTCAAAAATCTCTCAATCCTATATGCAAGCTCGGAATATCAAAGATCACTTTCTTTGTAATCGCTACGGCAATAACCTTATGCTTTGATTTATAAACTCTAATGTTAGTTTTTTCGTCAAAATCCAGCAGTTTTGATTTGTAGTATATTTCTCAGTTTTGCGGCTGGGAGAACTCTTATTCTTCAGTTTTGCACTTTATACCGCATATTTATGACGAGCATTGCAAAAGGCATGCACATTATCTTAATAGAAAAATACATTCGCTCATACCTTAAATACATTTTTCATCAGAAATGAAGTATCTTTCCCACATTCATTTGTTATCAAAATACGAGGCGCATGTCAAAGAAATGGGCCGATAATTTTTTACGTTGGGTTGGCAACACTGATGAAGTTGAGCATGTGCGGGAGCATGCCCTAGTATTCTGTGCTTCCAACAGAGATAGAATCGTCAGAGTGGGGTTGCGTACGTGCAAGTAACGGTAAGGTGAAATGGATGCCGTAATACAAAATCCCACCAAATGTGAAGTGAGATCTGCCATACGATTTCTGAACGCCAAAGGACAGTATGCAGCTAACATCCATCGGGAATTGTGTGCCGACAGTGATGAGTGAATTGAAGTTCAGGAAATGGTGTAGAGAGTTTCGGGAAGGGTGTTCAAATGTCCATGACGATGAGCGTAGCGGAAGGCCTAGTGTTCAGACGGACGATCTTGTAGAACGCGTTAACGAGAAAGTGCGTTCCAGTCGCCGGTTCACAATATCTGAACTCGGGAAAGAGTTTCCAGAAGTTCCTGCGAAAACAGTGCATCGAATTGTGACTGACAACCTGGGGTATCACAAACTGTGTGCGAGGTGGGTGCCAAAAATGCTGTCAGACGCTCACAAAGAGCAAAGAAGGACAGCTGCAAGTGATTTTTTTGCTCGCGGGGGGGAGGATGGGGATGACCTCTTTTCGCACATAGTGACGGGAGATGAATCGTGGATATTGTACGCCACTGGGGAGTCGAAGCAGCAGTCAATGCAATGGCAGCACTCTGGTTCTTCTCAAGCAAGGAAATTCAAACAAACACCATCAGTTCATAAAATCATGGCAACCATGTTTTTGGACCAACAAGGTGTAATTCTTGCGGAATTCTTGGAACCAGGACGAACAATTACAGCAGAGGTGTATTGCGAAACACTGATAATCTGCGACGTGCCATCCAAAATCGGCGGAGAGAAATGATACGCTCTGGAATTTTCTTTATCCATGACAACGCCCGCCCACACACAGCTGCTCGTACTGTTGAGACAATTCAAAGATTTCGATGGGAACTATTCAATCATCCCCCTTACAGTCTCGACCTTGCCCCCAGCGATTTATTTCATTTTCTTCACCTGAAAAAGTGGCTTGCATTGAAGCGTTTCAACGACAGTGACGTGCTCAAGACATCAATTCTGGACTGGCTGCACTCTCAGGCGGCAGATTTTTACGCAAAGGGTATACGGAAGCTTGTTCAACGCTATCAGAAATGTCTGAAGGTTAATGGTAACTTTGTCGAAAAATAGCCAAGCTATGTACTTCTTTATCAACCACAATAAATTTCTTCTATAATTTTCTTGTTTTTTTTTTTTTTTTAAATATCGGCCCTTTTTTTTACATGCGCCTCGTAGATACATTTTAAGCATAAGCATCAGTTGCTTTCCTTTTGTGCCGACTTTCGTGGCGAAGTGGTTAGCACTGCTACCATGCCAAGGATCCCGGGTACGAATCCCGGTCTAAGCATGAGCTTTCTTTGCGAGCGTTCCTTCATCAATTTCATCATAACATCACTCATCCTCATCTTCACGATTAGCCAAAAGTGGCCGAAAAGCGAAGTAAAATAAACCAAACCACACGCTTTCCTTGTGAAAAAAAAAATCAGACCAAAACTTTTCATACATTACGATGTTCATTTTTTTATGTTGACAAATATTAAGTGTAGAGACTTCATCTTTGTATTAATAGCAAGAAAATTGTTAATATTTCTTGGTGTTAAGACATTGAGAATCTTCTAATAAATGAGCACGGTAAGGATATGTATCTCATACGTTTAGACATAAACAATTGTATAATTTATTTGAATTAGAATTTTTACATGTTTGATTATTTCATTCAGCCTAATATATTATTGAAATTATCAGAATAAATTTCTATATCCACACTTTAGAAGGAAACACAAATTATATTGAAAATGTACCTGCTAACATACCACCAAAAGTTCTGCCCAAATCCGACAGCCTAAAGGAGGTGCTGGGAACTAAACCCTTCTTGAACAAAATTCTCTTGAAAAAAAGGAATCGAACCATAGGCGCCGACTCCATGGGGCTTAGGGGGGCTCGAGCCCCCCCAATGTTAATGATGTGGGGGCAGAGCCCCCCCAAATAATTTTGCTTAAGAGGATCTAATGTATTATTTTTCTTCTCTTGTAAAGTTTACTCTGAATTGTGCCACATGAACTTAACTTTAAATACACATTTGAAATGTTCTAGACCATCAACTTTGGGGGACTGAGACCGCTAAACCATCAACTTTGGGGGGGCTATGACCGGAGACAGCAAAACACACGACTTATTACTATGTACTAAGTATATAATTATTATTTACTATTATACATATATTAATCAGAGACATAATGAATTTAGCCAACGACTTGTTAAAGACTGTTTGGGAATCCCCTAAAAGAATGCAAATATTTAGGAATATTATTGATGTGAATGAGAAGGCTGGCCATACTGGACTGTGACCACTTTGCCCTCGTCGGTGGACGTTGAGAGCCTCCACTATGCAAAAGATCTTAAGGAACTATGAAAACCTTCTCAATTTTCTTGAGAAATTTTCTGAAGAAGATTCTACTGACGCAGCATTAAAATGTGCTGGATACCTTGAGACAATGCTTCACTTCAAGACATTTTTCTTTCTCTCCCTCTACTGCCATGTGATGGGTCCAATAGAAGAGGTAAACTGTAAGATTCAGTCTCCACGCATTGGTGCTACAGAAGTGGAATCAAAACTAAAATACTTGACTGACATCTTTCAAGAAAAGCGAATGGGTTTTGAGCAGTTCTGGCTGAAATGCACACAGGGCAAACCCAGCCTCGTTGATGAGCTAGAATTGCCCCGGCAACGTCACGTCCCTAAGAGACTTGAAAATCCTGATACTGCCAAACATCACAAGTTCTACACTCCAAAATAGTATTATAAATCAATATACACTGAAGTGTGTGACACAGTAAAATCATGTGTTAAACAAAGACATGAATCTACAGGACTACAAAAAGTAACAGCCGTAGAGAAAGAATGCATATCAGCTGTGAACAGTTGCACAACAAACTTTCAGCAAACGCGAGAATTCTTTCACCCAAGATTTGGATGCCGATAGGCTCTCTTTACACATGTCCATGCTTGGTGATATCGCCATAAGGAAGTTTCTTTTGGAAGACAGCACCCTCCAGGAGCCAAATTCATAATGGTCCTCCGCACTGTGCCAGTGACGACAGCCACAGCCGAAAGGTCATTCAGTGCTATTAGCCGAATAAAGACATATTTGAGATCTACAATAAGGCAGAAGAGACTAAGCAGATTAGCAGTACTCCACATACATCAAACTATGCTTGATAATTTGGACCTGAGACTGCTAGTTAATGAGTTCATAAGGAAATAACCCACTGCGTAGAGCAACTTTTTCTTTATTTTTAAATCATGTTCATATGTTTTTGTTATGTATATCACTTTATATCTTAGTGTACATGCTATTTTTTTATTATTGCAAAATTAAATTTAAAAAGTAAAATATTGTAGCAAGAACAAAAAAGTAAAACAATTTTCCTGCGATTTGTGTTAGCATTTATGTAAATAATTAAATAAAACTGTTAAATATTGTAAATATTCGTTATTTTATGGGTTATTTGCAATCCATCACATGTCTGTTGCGGACATTAAAACACACCCATGCCCTCGCCGGGACTCGAACCCGAGACCTCTGGATCAAAGCGAGTTGAGTCGACCACCCAACATGCTCGGCTACCGAGGCCGGCATAAAACTGTTAGGTTGGTCTCTTAATGTAAATACATACTTTTCAATAAAAATGTTAATTGTTATCTAAAAAACAAATGAGCAGACACAAAAGACATAAAGAGACTTTGAAACATTTTCTAAACGTTTTTCATGTTGCAGTTCATTTGCATGAGGAACATAATAGCTGCTTAAAAACTGCTATACGAAGACGTAATTTTTATTTTTAAAAAAGGGAGGAAGTGAATCATTCATTCATTTATTTCAGTGATCAGAGCCCCCCCAATAATTTTGACAAGTCGGCGCCCCTGAATCGAACACACGACTAACTAACAAAAAGGAACCTTCAACTCGTAACTGTCACACATACTCACATTACGAAATTATTGGACACTTCACTAATCCTAGTATACAAGTTTGTCATGGGGATTACGGTGGTGAAATACAATTTGAACTTGCATTTCCTGTTGGTGAATTCCAAAGCATAATAATAATCGCTGGCGCACCCAGGAAAGAAGGGGGGAGATTGGTGATAGTCATAACCCCCTTTGAGCCCAACTTTCCTAGAAAAAATAAACGTCAAATGCAGGAAAAGATGGTAAAAATAGAATAGTACATGCATACACATATTAATATGTCAATATCAACGTTAAATAACTCACTTTGTGACTGTAAATTCGGCATTCGCTAAATTTTTAAAACCAACTAACTCTACACTCATCCCTCATTAGAAATCTTGCTTTTGATTTTTGTATTTGGAGTAAGGGGGGAAAAGTTTGTTCGTTTTGTTTAGAAGAAGCACATCACTCGCCATATGTTCCGTTTTCTCTATCTTGGTTACAGAGCTGATCTCCATCCGGTGTGCTTCTAAATTGCACCAAGACCACCATGTAGGTAACGATGGTACTTAATACCTGTAAAAGAGAGGGTCAAAGTATTAAGTTCTTATCAGTGTTTGAAACTAACGAGTTAGTTGAAACGCAATTGTTACTTCTTTCGAGTAACGGTAACAACATATAATATGACTCAACAAGCCCTTTACTTTGATTCTGTGGCTCTGCACTCTGAATATCCTTGGGTTTCAGACTTTTATCTTCATACTTGGAGGCACCTGGAAATACACTAAACGTCATTTACAACTCTACTTACTATCCTATCGGATATCCGATATTCATCAACCCTTTCTATTGGATGTTAGGCATCACAATACCTAAACTCAACAAGAGGGTACACCTCACCTTGTAATTAAGGGATTCTGGGTTCAATATCCGGTTGAGATTCATTTCACAGTGGTTCGGATCCCACTTTAAGCTTTAGATCTGTGCATAAAGTGTGCTTAAAAAAAATCGGTTCTAAGAGGGCACCACGTTTCCTAGGAAAAACAAGGAAAGGGGTAAATGTGTGCACCCAAACCAGAAACCACATGCTCAAAGCCATGTGTATAGTCGACGCGCTAGCTACGTTAACGACCGGCTGGCTTTGAAGTCCACGGAGCGCGCCCACCAGCTGGAACAATCACATTCAACGCACAGTGTTGTCACACATCTACTCTCCACATCTACTCTACGCCACCTTGTCCCTCGGTGCACAAGCACCTTCCCATGGTCTCCACATTGAAGTTGCAAAGTACGGCAACAGCGTATCCGCAGTCATGTGACTGAGACTCCACGTGGAGTAGACGAGCAGAACAAAAAAAAAAACGAGAATTTTATTTTCCTTAACAGTATACAAGATACGGTTACATAGAGAGATTATTATTTTTCTGTATACGGATGGATCAAAAAGAGTAGTCAAACTACTTTCGGAGGTATGCCCTTATGCCCTGGTACCTGAAAATTAACCCAAGGTGTCAGTTCCGCGAATTTTTACGGATTCTCCCGCTTTTCTTTGATTCATCCTTTATTTTCCATTTTTTATTACAATAATTCACTGTGACATTGGCAAGAATGCCCCAATGTGAAGAACCAAATTTGTTCGGTTTTCCTGAACAAAGTTGGTTTTACATCATTCTACAAGATAAGAAGAATAAGATAAAGGTTAGAAATAGTAGGAAGTAAATATGTGTTAGTGTTTAACATTAATATTATTTATGAACACAGATACGAAATTACATAAGTGTGTAATTGGGTGGGTAATGTTTCGTTAGGATAAGTTTTATTGTGTGTCGTATGCATTAGTGTTGATGAATGAGATGAGGGATAGACATTAACACGATTCTATGAATGTTAAGCAGGGTCTATGTTCTAGTATGTTATGTTTGAGATATTGAGAGTATTATTGACTTTGAGATGTAAGTATTAATACTAGGAAGGGATATGCAAGGACGAGTGGTGCTTGATGCAGGGAGACTTGCGGGAGACCACAAGAGTTGGTCGGACTGGGATGAACATCGGTACGACGGTTGGTACCCGGGACATCATCAGAAGGAAAGAAGTAGGGAGGGATTTCCTGGGAAGTATCGGGTACTTTAGTACGTTCGGTAGTGGAAATATGGAAAATTCTCAAGAATCAGTGAGAGAAGTTTGCAGAGTGTTTAGTAACGAGAATAAAGAAGGGGGTGTAAGATTACAGTTTAAGAAAGAAACGAAAAATAAAAATCTGGGTTAAATTCGGTTGGTTCCTGGGTCGAGTCCCTGCAGTGTTATCCTTTGCCTTTCTCCGGGGAGGCGTAACCTTTTTTCGTTCTTCCGTATCACTGTGTATTAGTGTCTCCTCCTTGATGTTCCTGTGATACGTACTGCTTCACTATCCTCTTGGTGATCTTAGTCCGAAGGAGGGATGTCCTGTTGTTGTTGTTGAATTTGTCGAAGGTGGATTCTTTGTGATCTTCTGGGGGGTATATTACACTCAGGAGGTAGGGGTTGAATGGGGAGGTGAGTGATGCCGGATTTAAAGAGGGAAAGTACATCTTTCGACACCAGGTTTGTTAAGTCGTTTAGTAATGTAAAGTGCTCGGGGTTTCTTATTAACTGGTACGTGTTGAAGTTTGGTAGCTTTTGTCTTAAATCTTTTAATTTGTTTGTTCGATGTGTGGCAAAAGAAGGCTTTACGTTCCGGTGTGTCCGTCTCGGTTTTACATTTCAGGCATTTATCAGTCTGTCTGAGGTTGTGCTTATTTAGGTGTTGACCGTTGGGACCGTGTCCCGTATGAAATATATGAGACCTCTTGTGGGGTGAAATGGTCCATCGATAGTAGCTCTTTTATGTTTGGAAGGAAGCTGTGAAGTCTCCTTCCTTGCGTAGCTTGTGTCCATTCCTGTTGCCAGACGCTAAACAAATAGTGGTGAATTTCTGGTACCGTGGCAGGGCGAATTCCAATTAGGTTATAGATTTCGTCCTCTTGTCCATTTCTAAAGTAATATTTTGATGCTCTAGTTTTAATGACAATTTCAATAGGCTGTAGGCCCGCAATCATGAGGAGAGCCAGGGTTGAGGTTGTTCTGAATGCACCCGTGAGGCGAAGTATCTATCACTTTGCGTAGTGAAGATCTCAATCCGTTTTTAATGTACTGTTTACTGGTTTCCATGACTCTCAGGGGCGAGCCATAGGAAATAATAAAGGTAAAAAAAAAGGTAAAGTGCTCCCCTGTGCATAGCACCACGCCATGAAGGCGTATAGGGGGTGTGGGGGTAACGCCCCACACTTTCTTGATCCGGTCGTGAGTGGGGGTGATGTGATCAGCATCACGCCCCTGACCGCCTTTACCCCCCAGGGTTTCTCCCAGCTACCCATGTTATTCGACGCTGGGTGGGCGCCGGGGCCGCTTCCATCGTTAGGAAAGTTCCCGGATTTGAACCGGCCGGGGATCGAACCCGGGACCTTGAGCATGGTAGTCAGACGCGTTACCGACTGAGCCACCGCGGCCTATAGGAAATAATAGCATTATATATGGTAGTGACATATGCTTTTATGCGTGATAGTGGAAGGTTGTAGTATGCGGAACTCAATGTGGCTAGATTGTTTATAGTTGTTTCGGCCTGGGTTGTTGCCAGGGCTATGTGTCTGTTAAAAAACATCTTCTCTTGAAGAGTAATATCAAGATATTTAGCTTCTCTTACTCTTTTATAAGTTTCTTTCACCGAGTTTGATTTGAGGGTTTCTTTGTAACTTCCCCTTATGGATAATATAATAATATAATATAATGAGTCTTTTCCGAAGCTATTTTGAGTTTAGCATGATCACACCAATCGGATAGCATATTGATTCCAGTAGATGCTTTATCTTCGATTTCCCTTCTTGAGTTACCGGAAGTGAGCATGATAATGTCATCCGCATAAGCTATGATCTGGTCTATGTCTGGATGGTCTTGTAGTTTCATAAGCGCAGGTTCCAATTTAGTATTCCAAACCTCGGGTCCCAGAATGGAACCCTGAGGAAAACCTTTTGACGTAATCTTACTCATTTGTAGATCCGGATATTTCATGCTAACTTTTCTGTTAGAGAAATAATTTTTCAGAAGTAGGAAGAGTGTACCTGGGCAGTTCATGTTTTTGAGTGTTTGAAAGAGGCTGGGCCACCACAAGTTGTCAAATGCCCTGGCGATGTCCACCATACTATGTTTTGTGTTGTAGACGATAGCAGGCGTAATGCATCGTCAGTGCATTTACCTTTCGTGACCCCAAATTGTATCCCTGATATGGGCTTGAGCAGGCGAAATTATTTGAGTCTTTTTAGGATAAGTTTCACGAAGAGTTTTCCCAAAACGTTGAGAAGACATATTGGTTTGTATGAATTGACCCTGGTTTCATCTTTATTTGGATGTTTCTTGATGATTATTAAGTTTGCTTCCTTCCAGGTTTCTGGGAATGTCTTCTGGATAAGGCACTCATTAAATAGTTGAGTAATGTAAGGCGTAAGTACTGGGGTGATTTCTTGTATTATTTCCGCAGCAATTCCGTCTGCTTCCGGGGGACTACTTCCTTTTCATGCTGCTTATTTCGTTTTCTACTTCCTGGGTAGTGAAAGGTAATATCGGTGATTCTGGTTATGGCTGGTGATAGATTTTTCTTGTATCCTTATTTTCATCGCTGTCGTTTACAGGTTTGTCGTCTGGTATGAGATTCTTCATTAGGAAGTTGATGGTTTCTTCCAAGTCCTTTGTCATATTCGTGTTGTTCTAATCATTAATTAAGGTGGAAATGGTTTGTGTTTTTTTTTTATTTTGTCGGTAGCTAGCAGAATGACAGCTGCGCCCATTGGCTGAAGGTTGAGTGTGATTGGACGAAAACTACTCGCCCGCTATTTATTCCCACCCACGTTCGTGGCGGCGGCTTTCTTCAGTTATTCGACGTTAATGAAATAAACGCGTGGACATTACTATTTCTTTCAGCTGGGGCTGGATTTGTAAAGTGGATATCACATTGCTGCGTTCTAGATAGGAGCGGAATTTCGTAATTACCATTTTTAACCTTCAATTTAAAAGTTGTTCAAAGACAGGAATTGTATTCGGGTGGTGTTTTAAGGGGATTTGATTTTACCACTTTGGTATTTCCCAAGTTCTTTACTGCTTTCATTTCAAAATGTTGATTTTCTCAAAATTTGTGGAGAGGCTCTAGCCAAGAGGCGCCGATTTCTTCCAATATTTGGGGAGCCCAAAGCTAAGCAAGGCATAAATATCGATTTTTTCTGTTTGCGGGGGAAGGGGGGACATTTTTTTATTTCAGTAGTAGGGACACGCTTGAGAAAAACCTTTCAAAAATTGTAATTTCAATTAACTAGCTCTGAAAACACAAACTTATATACCAGGGTACATCAAACTGTATTATCTGGACAATAAATTAACTATATTTTGATTACAAATATATCATACGTTTGTTTTATAATTTACTGTGTGCTCGAATGAAGAAATACTGAAGTTGGGTATTCGCACAGGCTTGCGGAACACTATAAAGACTCGGCTGGGTGATAGAGTCCACATTCTAGATATATGCCTATTTCAGAGGAAAATTTAATTTATGGTATTCTCATCACATAAATAATATGTTGTTTCAAAAAGTTAAAATTAATGCATTGGGCCCCTTACAAGGGGGGCCCAAGTGAAGTTTGGCGCCCCTGCTCTAGCCAGGAACGGGGAATTTTGGAGCCAAATTATCGCAGGCAACAGGAAAGTGTGGCACATGACAGGGGGAAGAAAGAGCATCATTGAAGGCTTTCAGACGAGTTGAAAAAGAGGTCGCTGACCTTTAGACAACTAGACTTACAATGGAGAGGAGAAAATTCCTGGCGGACCGGGAATGGTTTATGAGTGCATCTAAAAATTACCGAAATGACAAGGACCAGTTCTAGTCTAGATTGCGTTGAGTGGTCTTTAAGGGTTCCTTGGTGCGTGGAATCTGGAATTTAGTTAGAGGCAGCGTGTGAATACAGTAGTGAGTGGATTGTAATTTTGTGAATGATAATGTGCTGTGTTGTGTAGTGAATTTAAATGAAGAACATAATTAACAAGCTGTCTATTTGGCTTACTTATGACGATAAGCTCCAAATCGTTGTGGATTTTTCTTTAATGTTCATTTTATGCACAGATAAGCTAATGGGGATCGGACCTACAGTTAAAGTGTTATCCGAACCAGCATGCATATAACCCAGGACCCCTTAGTTTCAAAGCAACGACGTTACCACTGCGCCAACGAGGAGGCCCTGAACTTCAAATAGGGCAACATAAGTATTTCACAATATGGTCCTCTTATTTATGCAAATAAGAATGAAATTCTTGAAATCGTTTTCTTACTGACATAGTGTATATTTCCATATTTTATTTATGAGGAATATATTTTTAATCACAATGTCACATCATTTCAACCCCCACCCCCAAATGAGCAAAATAGAAACATCCCCAGTAGCAATTTTTTGTCCACTATGATATGGTGCTATAAGCCCAGGATTTTAATACAGTATACGCCACTGCATTATGGTCAATTGCACACACTGTAACTGTGTGCGTCTTCATAACTCAAAACTCAATTACATGTTAATGAAATAAACTAGGGCCCGGAAAATGGGCCAAGGGCACTTGCCATCTGAGATATCAGGGAAACTTAATACGAATTTGGTGAAAAATGGGGTTGGATTTCTGCGCATCGTGAAAAAGTACAAGAAGACAAAGAACTCATCAATATCAACAGTGATAGATGTTTATGGAAAGGAAGCAAGTCGAATCGAGTTTCTATTTAAATAGTAGATTCAAGTATAAACTTGGCAACAACGCCATTGGAAATTTAATTAATATTTTATGATTTAAAGGTAAAGTATGAGTTTTGACTGAAGAGCAACATTTGAAATGTGTGTGTAAATTCCTAGCTGGGGGATGCTTTGCCCAGTGGGGAAAGGTGAGAGTACACTTGTGTATAAACATGAAGAAAATGCAGTGAGTTGGGGGATGCCTATGCAATTTATTCTAGACAGATATTTTATATAAGAATTTTGTTAAAAGGGAAGATTATCATCCCGCACGTTCCCCCACACTGAGCACTGCTGCTTCTCATAAAATAAATTCTGATGGCTCCCTTGATAATGAATGTAGATGCCGGATTTATGTTACCAAAGGATTTATAATCGTATAAAATATGATATTTTGATTACATGCAAATCAACATTTATTATAACTAATTCTAAAGAAAGAACTACAATTTTGATACAAAATACATACCGAACTTAGAAGTGCTCTGTTCATGGTCACAAAACCACCTAAATTAATTTGATTATTCCTTTTCGATACCGTTTGTAGTAGCATTTGCATCTGCAACAACGAATGGAACTTTTTAGCATAATTATAATCAGATAATAATAACATTATGCTACTTTCAGAGGGAAGAATTAGAAAATGAATGTGTTCAGTTGAAAACAGTTTACAAACATGAAATAAATATAACATTTTTGTTCTTGTTTTGAACAGAAATGCACACTTTGCATAAAATTAAACACTAATATTATTTACTCCATATTAATGTTAATATTAATGCGTGTACGTCGGTACACAATCATCACGAAAAGCTATATATATTTAGTGCTTCTTTCTTCCCGTACGTAACGGCACACCGTACCGGCACATTTTGTAGGTGAGAATAAAATTAGTAACATCTTATTTTAAAGAAAGAAATATGTGTATATGTGTAACTACATGGATGCACGATCGTTTATGAACGTACCCAATATTTTGAATAATTGTTATGATGAACACAGTAAAAAATCAACACAATAACATAACACACCAACTTGAAGAGTATACCGGAACTTTTCTTCCCAGAGAAAAAGCACTGTATATAATATACTTTATTTACAATTGAAACCATATTATATGGATTAGCTCCCAAAGTCCTTCCTCAACCACTGCCACAAATCAAATGAGCTGAAAGATGTTCTGACTGCCGGTAAACGAGCAACCACGTATTTAGCTCTGATGAGATGCACGTGATGAGAGAGTAGATGCTGTATTTTATGGGCAAGGTATTTTTGTGTTAATGGTGTTTTCTGTGTGTTTTTTAAACAGAGTATTCATCTTATATTTGAATAAGTAAAATACATAATTCTTACCTCTATTTTAGCATCAAGGTTCATGTGAGATGTTTGCAACTCTTGCAGCTTGGTTTTAAGTCGTTCGGCCTGTAAGTAAGAGTCGAATACTTTTACATCATGCAAAAATGTAAAATTTTTAAATAAATTGATCATGGATTTTAGTGAAATGTAAAACGAACTAAAAGAAATAGATTTATTCAAAATTCCTATGAAGGTTCCACCATTTATATTACACTTATAACGAACCATATCTAGATTTAAAATAGTTCTATGACTGATCGGAAAGTAATTGCAAAGAGAAAAATCGATTATAATTATATTTGCGATTTATGAAAGTTATGATTGAAACTTTCACTGGTTTATTAAACATACTATCAAATCCATGTAATTTGTAGTAATTAGACATTTTCCACATTAAAATATAGACTGTGTTAGTTTCATTCTGGCTTTAGCATATATACTATATATACACACACACACACACACACACCTACATAAACATACACTGGCATATAAGGTTAGTTGCTTTTTATTCTGTTGTTCCTACGAACTTTAATGGACAACATTTGATGACATTACACTTTAAATATTGAACATATTTAAGTGAATTTCAAAAAGAAACTTACCCTGTCTGTCACCATGTGGGAACTCATAGAGTGCAGAAACACTTGGACAGAATAGTAGCCTGCGTTCATCATAAATGCTGCACCTTCTCCATATTTTCTTTCAAAATATAAAATAAAAGCTGTATAGGTTGCTAGCACTATAAACAGCAAACTCTGGAGAAGTGAATAAATATATCTGTAGCAATACATGTTGCCCGCATCGTCTAGCAGTTCGCTCAAATTTACAAACAGATATCGTGTGTTGCAAATTACAGTGGAATGAGACTTTGAATACACATTCTGTGATTTGTACAAAGGTGTGAATGATTTAGGAAAGATTTCAAACGCCTTGCTTAAAAAATAGCAAATGAAGATGTAGAAGGCATCTCCTATAGAGCTGTGTAAAGCATAAAGAATTCCAATAAAAGTAAACCCTATGCCATGATCCTTTTGTATGATGTGAAAGGAAAGAACTCCGATCCCCACAAAGTTGCAGTTCCAAACTCCGAAAATATACCAAAATTTTCGTACGTTGATTTCCACATGCTGCCCTGTTAGTTCCTTGTACTCCCTCTCATAGAATTTCCATTTCTCGATGTAACGGAGTAACTTGTACATTTCAAGCCACCAAAAACACATATCGATTGGATACAGGACAATATACGCCAGACCGATGATGCGGTCTATACTATAATATTCAACTTCATATGTGCTCATGGAAATCACTATGTAAACATTGGAAAAGAGGAAGAGAAGAGTTGTGTATAGGACAGGCCACGAACACAGTTTGAACCTAGGGACGACATCCTTACAAAGATCAATAAGAGGGAAAAATCCAAGAAATCGACCAAATATGAGAAGAGGTCTAATGCGATTAAGAAAGCAACAATTTCCTTCAGCATTCTTGTTCGTCAGCTGATGTTCAGAATTGTCAAATTCGTTCCTTCTGAATAGCCAAGTTTCTTTCGATAACCCTGCCATGACGTCGACTCCAACTCTGAACTTGAAGCGGTTGTAACCGGATATGATAAAAATTAGAGTTTTCCGCTTCTAATCCCTTCATAACCCTCTCAGTTTGTTTTCTTAGGTGGATCCAATTCGTCTGTTTCCTTTGAGGATGGTTTCTGTTGATTAGCATTAGGTTGACAAACAAAATTTGCAATTTCCCATGTACGGGAAGCTATTCTTTATTGAAGAAAATTCTGAATTAGAATTCATGAGTCGGTATTGTAATCATAGCATTCAAGGTCTTCGTATATTATGGCAAACGTCTATAATTGTCAATTTCATGAGAATTGGTACCGTTTAGAAATGGCGTGGTTGCAAACTCACCCTTGCTTTACAAAGGAGGGGAAACGCAAGTGAAGATTGAACACAAACACAAATTGTGGCCTTCAGGCAGAATGACTAATGGAAGTGCTTCAGAGAAGAGCAAAACATTCTAATGATTTATTTACGTGGGCATACATGAAATCTGATTTTACTAATAAATGCTCTAGCACAGTCAGTCGCGGCGATTGAGTTCCAAAAGCAGGGGGACAATGTGCCAAAACTGCCCCCCCCCTTTGCTCTACCTAATCGCCGCCACTGAGCACTATTTATTGAATATTATGTCCCTTATATAATGTATATTTGCTAATAATTGTCTCTTATAAACAGATTTCGTTGTAGCAATCTGCCATCTTATGTGGTGTCAATGATAGAAATTATGGGAGGACTCCTATTTTTATTTTATTATTCTGTCTGTCTTCTCATGAAAAACGAACATAGCTTCAAATGAATACATTTACTTTCGTTTCAATGATTTTCTCATACAAATACAATAAAGCCCACAAAAGACTCTTACACATATATGTGGTTTAACAAAATGTTCATACAATATTATGCTGAATTTGTTTATTATGACAGGTCATGAAATGTCACTGAAATTAATAACTCAACAGTTGACGCACCAAAATACCCATTTACTGTCTGGGTCATCGATCCACTGAACATGTTTTATCTTAAAAAATTGGAAACATTCCTCATGGTGGAGTGCATAACGTAGCACGCTACAAGCCAGGGATCTTAGGTTCGAACTTCGGTAAAGCATGGCTATTTCATTGTTCCTGGTTTTTCATATTTTTCATTACTTCATCATTCACCCTCATTGTCGAGATTAGACTAGAGAGGTAGATGGAAAACGGTATGGTGATTAGAAGAAAAGTGTCGGACTGTGAGTAAAATACTGTTCTAGCATATTGTTAATTATGGCCTCCAGGATGGTGCAGTGGTAGCGTCGTCACCATGTAATCAAGGGATACCGGGTTCGATACCCGGTGGAGGCACATAGTGGTTCGGATTTCACTTTAAACTGTAGGTCCAGTCTTGATTAACCTTTCTGTCCATAATGTGGACTTATAACAACAATTAAATTAATCAATCAAACAATTCATTTTGTTAACTCGGTCCACAGAATATGAAAAAGAGAAAAATCATTTTGTTTCTATTTTATTGTGGAAAGGGGGGAAGGACGTAAGTGCAACGACAAACAGCAGCTCCATCTAAATTTTTGTCTATGTCTATTTTAGTTACAGAAAATATGCACGTTTCCATTTTACAAAGTCAGAGGAGGATTTAACACTTTTCGATTACATTGTATTATTTGTGAACACAAATATGACGAAACGCCATGCTTCAATTTGCTGAAAAATTTAAAAATATATGCAGCATACAATAGTCAGCGTTTATCAATGAGATAAAGAGGATCAGCCCGACAGCTTTCTTCAGAATTATCAAAGGTTTAAAAGGCTTACCTACCAAAATTGGTAACTTACGAGAGCAGCTAGATTTACAAATGATATGAGAGGCTGAAGCGATGTAGTCTAGCATAATATTAACACTTTATTTTCGAAAATGAAGCACTTTCTGATCTCTATTTAACAGTCCGGTGCTGATTGAAAACAACAAGAATGTTGGAATTCCAATCCGGACCTGATTGAGAACATACAGAATGTTAGATTGCCGGTCCAGTACTGATTGAGAAGTTCGTGCTCGTATTCCAGCCGAGTCAACCCTGCCACGGCATCTTATTGGTTTAATCCTCCCGAAACATATGTCAGATTGATTGACGTGATTGACACGCCGGGAATAAAACGACACTCTGATCAAGAACATACATTTGGTTTACTTTACTTCGCTTCTCTGCCACTTTCGGATAATCGCGAAGATGAAGATGAGTGATATGATGAAACTGATGGAACACACAAATAACACCTATACCCAGGTCGGGATTCGAACCCAGGACCACTGGCGTCATAGCGCGATCTGCTAACCACTCTCCCTCAGAGGTCGGCAGATCGTACAGACAGTTAGATTGCCAGCCGGCTCCGATTGAGAACATACGGGAAGATTGATGGTCAGTCCAACGCTTATTGACAACATACAGAAAGTTCGTCGGAAAGATTGAGCAGAGAACACAGAAAATTGCACAGAGAATTGGAATTTATCATTAGGGTCATATTTTAAAAGTAGCTTTCAATAGGAAATTTGTCACCAGTCTACAATAACATCTTGGTTCTGGTATTTGTTGCGATTCTTGTGAATGGTCTCTTGAAACCTTCTTCAAGAATGATTTTCCCCCAAAATTTGTGTAAAACTTAGATAAAGTTATTTTTTCATGATTATCTCGCATATCAATAGACAGAAACTTTTCTGGTTTTACCTGAGCACTGAGAAGGAGTATATATCCCGCGTTGAACGTTTTACTTAATGCTTGTTGCATTATTTCCCAGATATTGATTTCTTGAGTCCCAACACTGAAGTAAGATGAAAGGGAAACAGTACATTGCGCAATGCTATCAAGATGTAGCTTGATATCTGCTATAGTAAAGTACCTGTGATAAGCACTACATTCCAGATGATTTTACTCCTGAGAGCATGGATGAGCTCCAGAGATAGTAAAATTTGTACCTGAAATCACACACATGCACATACCTGTATATCTCTTCATGTTAATCACGGTTATGATACAATTAAATAAACAACACACCAATAGAAAGAATCCGCTGATGCTTTACGCGGTGTTATAATTCAAGGCAATTGGATTTACAGCATGACATGCAAACTAGGATTACTTATACTGGGGCGTAAATATATTACTATTACATATTTTAAATGTAAAAATATGTCCGTCCATTCACGTGCATGCAATTCAAGGATTCGACTTTGAAATAACTTACCTTCTGGGTCGTCATATGGGATATCATGGAGTACATGAACACTTGGGTGTAATGGTAGCCTGCAGCCATCATGAAGGCAGTACCTTCGCTGTACTTTCCTTTAAAATATGAATTAAAGGCAAGATAGGTTGATAAAACTATAGATAGTAAGCTGAGGAGAAGGGAATATACATATCTGCAGCAAAATATGCTTCCCGATTCCTCGAGCAGTTGACTCAAGTTCACTAACAGATACCGTACGTTGCAGATTACAGTGGAGTGTGATCTTGAAGCTCTAGTTGGAGATTTGTTCAAAGGTGTAAAGGTTTTTGGAAAGATTTCGCAAACACTGCTCAAAAAGCAGCAAATGAAGACAAACATACCATCACATAGAGAGCTATGAGCCATACAAAGAAGTCCAACATACAGAAACCACATATGTTCTCGATGCATAGTATAAAAGATGAAGGAACCGAAACATAGCATGTGAAAATTCCAGTAAGCGTAACAATACCAAAACTTCCGTACCTTGATTTGAAATTTCTGGCCTGTTAGTTCCTTGTATTCTCTCTCATACCATTCCCATCGTCTGATGTAACGGAGCAGTTTGTACGTCTCAACCCACCAACAACAGGTCTCAATTGGATGAAGCGCAGTAAACACGAAGGCTATGATACTGTTTAAGCTGAGAAGTTGCATTTCGTTTGCATCAAGTAAGTGAGTGCTTATTGCAATTCCAAAGTAAACGTAGTAGGAAAGAAACTGGAGAATTGTGTAAAGTACAGGCCACGAACAAAGTTTGAACCTAGGGACATTATTGTAGAAATTAACAAGAGGAAAACAACAAAGAAATCGACCAAATATGAGAAGAGGTCTAATGCTATTAAGAAAGGAACCATTTCCTTCAGGATGCTTGTTCTTCAGCTGATGTTGAGAAATATTAGTGTCTGGCCTTCTGAATAGCCCTGTTTCTTTCGATAACCCTGCCATGACGTAGTTTCCAACGCTGAACTTGTAAGCCTTGTAACAGAGTGTAATGAAAATTGGAAAGCTTCACTAAAAGCTCTTTGTTTCTTCTCTGTTTGCTTTGCTGGGAGTGCATGACGATTAAACTTATATTGACAAACACATATTATGTACGCTTTTCAGGAAAGACGTGGGAGAGGTTAACTCAACAAATCCATTATATTAACTGTTACATCTTGGTTGACTATTGTCATCATGCATTAAGAGTATTTGGAGGTGTTGTTTCAACATCTATCCCAGAGAGGAAGAGGTACTATCACCACAATTGATAATTGGTGGTTCACAATGAGGCACTTCGGTTAACGAGGTAGCATAAAGCATCAGTCAACTTTTTATTCTTAGTCACCATCAACTCTATTGACCATAAATATGGACATAGAGTTTTTGGAAACGCAATAACACCGAAAAACTTTAATTCTTACTAGAAGTGTTTATAAATATGCAACAATATGTAATAATCATATTTTCTATGACCCGCGAATTCGAATTTCAGCACCTTTTAAAGCAAAAAGATAAGCGCGAAAATAAAGCATTCATGGATTTACAAACCTTCAAGTCGTGCTTTCTTTACATACGAATATGGAATCGTGAAATAACGCGAATTTGACACTTCAGGATTGATGTAGTTCTTGCAATTCGAAAGCGGAAGATTATCGCAAAGTCTCAAGTCGTGTTTTGTTTATATTACTACAAGAACAACTTGAAGGATTGAAGAAGAGTTACTATAATGACCATCCCTAAGATAAGTTCCAAGGAGATAGGCAAAACGTCAAATGCAACTACCCTTCCCTTATTGTATGGATATTTCTTTCTTCTGTGGATTTATTAGGGCAGATTGGTTTGAAAAGATGCCTAGAAATTCATTTAGTAACTGACAGAGTTTCAAGTCAGTGAAAGAAGGCATTTGTTCCAACAATATGATATGATCCATATTTTTGTGTGACGTCATCAGTAGAAAATGTGTCACTAATATATTTATTTTGTGAAAGAAAGCGTAACCTCCTTGTTATTCTATGTAATATTGCGCCTTATTAGTAATTTATATCTTTTGTTTAATGTTTATTGTATTTTATGCTACATTATGGGTAATTTAATGTATCTTCATGTTTGCGAGAGTTCACTATACGAATTTGTATTTCTAAACATGTATAGATGTCAGTTTTGTTGTAGTATCCTTTTGTAGATAGTGAGTGATTCATCTGTACTTTAATCTGTGTTCTCAAAAATAGTATAAAAGCGAGGATATCGCGTAAGAATCAACACACTTTCGCCACGGATCGTCGAAGCTTTTTAACTTAAAAAGAACTCCTCGGTGTTGTGCATACATCCTGGTATGGTAGTTCGGGGCGCAAGCTAGGCCTATGTGAACATAGGTACGCCGATAGCCATGCATTGATGATATGCACAATACTGCAACCATTCTACGTTAAATAATAAAGCTAGCCTAAAGATTAATTTGGAAATAAAAGGCTAAAGAGCAAATATTGGCTCAGTTATCATTGCATATCTCTTGGTGTGGTAGTTCGGGGCGCAAGCTAGGTCTATGCAATCATAGGCTTGCCGATAGCCACGCATTGAGTTTATGCGTTTTAGTTGAGTCAATTCATCGACAAAGCGAAATCCTCGCTTTCATCTCAAGTATATTTGCATTATAATTGCAATGAATAAAGAATAAAACCTTTCAGTTTATATATACTGCAATAATGTGATTTTATTTCTCTGTGCTGTGAATATTGTCTTTGCCTAACACTACCCCTGTACCTGAGAGGAGTCTGTGTACTTCACCGAGTCTCATCGTTCACCGCTGAGTATTATTAAGTTAATATTAATAGTATAATAATACGACGCGTACGTCAAATTGTGCTTAGAACGTGTCAAGTGGCAGCTCAACGTGTTGGCTCGATTTTGTAGTGTACAAGGGCAAGACAATTGTTTAAAGTTGAGATTAATTGTGCAAGAGCACTGATCTTTCATATTTATTGAAAAGCACAGAGTTATTTTGTTTCGATATGGACAAGAAGCATTTGCGTAGCGCAAATAAAAATCTCACTTCGAGTTCAGGACTTAATGTTCCCGATTGTTGTCGGGACATTGATAAAGATAAAACCACATTTGTGTGCAAGAAATGTACAAAGCTTCTACATTTTGAATGTTGTGGCCTAGATATTCGAACTGAAAGCCACGAGTCTACCGATTTGGTTTGCAAAGATTGTGAATTATTGTCTACGGATAGTTCATCTGATCCATTAAATATGTTCAAAGAATTAAAAGCAATGATTGAAGGAATTAGCAAACAACAAGTCGAAAGTATGGGAAAATTACAGGCTGATATTAGCAATGATATTAGTAAACAGTCTGAAACATTGCAGGCTGATATGTCAAAACAGTCTGAAGCACTGAAAGCTGATATGTGCAGACAGTCTGAAGCACTGAAGGCTGATATCTGCAGACAATCTGACATATTAAAGGAAGATATCCTCAGACAATGTGCTTTGCTAAAGGATGATATCGGTAAGCAGCACGATGAATCTATAAAAGTATTAAGAGCTGAAATAGGCGAGATGGCCTGTGAGATTCAACAACTGAAGTCTGAGAACGAGGAAACTAGGGCGCGATTCTCTGAAGAAATCCGGCAGGCTAGAGAGATAGACTTTGATGACTTCCGGCGCAGCTTGGCAGCCGATGTAAATAAAGCCACGGAAAATGTTCGCACAGATGTGGAGGATATTAACTCGAGATTCACTGGAGAGTGCAATAAGATTATCGAAAAACAGCTGACAATAGAACAGATGTTGGCCGAGGCCGAGACTGACAAAATACAGTTCCGGGCTGAGGTCCAAGAAAATATTAGTCAGATTTCAGTAGTTGTGTCTCAAAGAAGCAAGGACGTTGAGGAAATAAAAACTCAAGTAGAACAACTAACGAATCAGTTAGAGACCATGCACGTTACCCGCCAAACGGAAACAGAAACTGGATCTCGAACGGCTGGTCATCCGTCTGCAGTTGCTGAGAGTGCAGCGTTGCCAACCATGAACATTGAACTAAATGAAGCGATGGACAGAGCCGGTGGAGAGAGAACTAGAGAAGACAAACAAGTCTGTCGCCCTCGAGTTACTGCTGATTCAAGAGCTAATGAAGTGGCGTCTGCTGTTCCACCTACCTTTAGTCTTTCGGGCGATGACAGAAGTTACAGAGAGCGTGAATCTCGCAGGGCCCGGCACAGTCTTTATGAAGAAAGGACAAAGAGGAAACGTCCAGAAAGGAAGAAAGATCGCAGTTCCTCCTCTTCCAGTACCACCTCTGACTCTCAGTATCAAGCAAAAATCAGGAAGCGAACACGAAGGCATGGAAATTCAAGGAGCGGGCCAGATGAGTCGCCGCCAAGAACTCAGCGATCAGCAATGACTGGAACTCCAAGGATGGCAGACCTTAATTCCTTGTCGAAGTTCAAGGGAGACCTGGAAGCCCAGAATGCTGAGCAATACTTAAAAGAACTTAATATTAATTTTGATTTAATGCAGATTCCATACGAATACCGATTGGAAATTATTCCTCGGCTTTTCAAGGGCCAGGCTGAGCATTGGTTTCGAGCAAACCAGTTAGAGTTCAAGTCCTATTCTGATTTCTGCCGTAGTTTTCGCAAACAATATGCTTCAGAAGAGGCCAAAGAGAGGCAGCTGACAGCAGTGAGATCTCGCCGATACTTAAAGCAGTCCGGTATGAGCATGGAGGAATATGCCTGGTCTATTTACTCAGCCTACCGTAATCTGTCTGCCCGTTACATAGAACCTGAGATTGTGAATTTAATCATCTCCCAGCTTCCATATAGAGCTCGCAGTCTGAGTCTAGCTAATTCTCCTCAAACTGTACGGCAGCTAGCCGACTTTCTGAAAAGGTTCAAGGTGCTTGAGGAACAGGACAGTTGGAAACCTGTGTGGAATAGGGAAGGTGCAGGCCAGGGAAATGCTCCCAGACAAAATAGAATTGGAAACCAACAACCCAGAGTCAGACAAGTTATGCAGAACCAGAGGAATGGATATTCCAATTACAACAGGCGGCGTAATCCTCCGAGAAGGGATGGCAGGAACAACTACGCACGTGGGCCGCGTCGTTCCAGATCTGATCCAGAAGATCATTCCCGTGACTCTTCACGTAACGCCTCTGAACCCAGTAACTTCAGAGCGACGGCGCCTCCGTTTGAACCTTCTGCTTCACGTTTGACGAACGAGGAACGTCAAAGCGTCGACATGACAAGAGACTTTTGTTGGGCACCATCGACTAGTGCTAATCCGAGTGGTATGCAGTCGGATTTAGCCAGTCGCCCAACGTGAATTCTTCGTTCCCGATCACGGTTGGGCTAAAATCTTGGACTTCTCTGGGAACAGATGACAGCGTTATAAATAGTGAAGACAATCATCTTTTTGTTGTGCTGACTCTCAATGAAGGAGAACAAAGTTTTGATAGAGCACTACAACAGGCAGTTAGAAAGGAAAATTTACCCAGGGCTCCATTAATTAAGGCAACTGTAACAGGCGTCGAGTTTATTTGTGTTCTGGACACTGGCAGCGAATGTAATCTCATGAGCTACGCCATTTGGAAGAAGATTAAAGAGAAGCTGCCGTCATTGCAGTTACAAACATGTCCAGATGTTAGGCTGACTGATTTCACTGGGAGAAACAAAACTAGAGTTGTGGGATGTAGACAAGTATATCTGGAGATTGCTGGAAGAAATTTATTGGAGGACATGTTTGTCTTGAGAGGTCTCGAAGCTGACTTTATTTTGGGCTACCCATTCCTCAGGAAATATGAAGCAGGAATTGACCTACAGCGCGAGAAGTTATCCCTCACCGTAGACGGAGTTCCGGTAGAGCAGAACCTCGTGAATAATGGATCTTCGACAGGGACGTATGTAAGAAAAGTCCGTGAAGATTCCCATGTCGATCAGTGGACGGCTAGTCCTGACGACATTCTGCAGAAGGTCAATGCAAATGATATTTTATGCGAAAGGGGTAGAAGCCAATTGAAAGAAGTCTTATTGAAGCATAGAGATGTATTTTCCGAGAGACCAGGTACTATTAAAAACTTCCAGTGTGAGATTGAACTCACCACCACAGAACCTGTGTATCGATCTCCATATCCCATACCTATAGCAAAAAGGAAACTCCTGGAGGAAGAATTAGAAAGGTGGAGACAATGGGGTGTTATAATGCCTTGTAATTCCCCTTACTTGAACCCTTTAATTGTAGTCGACAAGCCTGACGGTACAGTACGCCCATGCATTGACTTCAGAAATTTGAATAAAATTGTACGTGTTCCACGGAATTCAGTTGAGCCCATTTCGGATGCCTTACAAAAATTTAAAGGTGCTCGTTATTTTACAAATCTGGATCTGGCTTCTGGATATTTACAGATCCCTGTAAAAACTGACTGCCAACCATGTACTGCCTTCTCCTATAAAGGACGTCAGTGGATGTTTGCTCGAATGCCTTTTGGTATCTCTAGTGCTGTGTCAATTTTCATAGCTGCCATGCATGCTGTATTTGGTCCTGAAACCGAAGAGTATCTAACTCAATATATGGATGACTTGCTGATTTTCGACAAAGAACTCTCCAAGCATCTCGAACATCTGGACGAAGTGTTGCAGCGACTCCAAGAAGTGGGGATGACTGTAAAGCTGCGAAAATGTGAATTTGTCAAAAAGGAAATTACCTACTTGGGTCACATTGTTTCTGGAGATGCGATCAAAATCCAACCAGACAAAAATTCAGCCATTAAGTTATTTCCTAAACCTAAAACTAGAAAGGATGTTCGGAAATTTCTTGGCCTCGCCAACTGGAGGCGGAAGTTCATTGAAAATTTTGCAGCTAAATCTGAACCGCTCACCAAGCTGTTAGGTAAAAATCAACGTTGGATTTGGCGAGACGAGGAAGAACAAAGTTTCCAGCTACTGAAGAATGAACTTGTAAGAGATGCTGAATTAGCACAACCTGATTTTGAACAGGAATTCTGTATCCAAGACATTGAAGCGACTTGCAGTACGATACTTCTGGAAAGGCATGAAGGATGACGTGATACAGTACATCCGAGATTGTGAAATTTGTGCCCAGAGTAAACCAGACAAATTAGGGATACTCAAGGAGACCCTTCATATCAGTCCCAAGCAACCTCATGAGATGCTTTCTCTGGACTTGATTGGGAAGCTTCCTCGGTCTAATGGATACCAGTACATCTTGAGCCTTATTGATGTGGGTACACGTTTTGTCTCCGCATATGCTTTACGGACTGCCAGCACCACAGAAATTATAAACACGCTTCAGAGAGGATATTTTGCTCACTATCCAAACGTTTCGTTTACCCTAAGCGACAGAGGAGCTCAGTTTACCTCGAAGCAGTGGAAGGAATTTACCAAAAGCCGTGGTATCCATCATGTTTGCACAACAGCTTACAATCCAAAGGGGAACATGGTAGAACGAGCAAATCAAGAGATAGTCAGATTACTTCGTTTATTTTGTTATCGAGAACATCAGACTTGGTCGCGATACATATCAAAAGTTGTTTGGATAATTAATTATTCTATTTCTGAAACAACTGGATATTCACCTGCTGAACTATTCTTCAATCATCCTATACCCAGAGAGATCCTAACTCATTTCAATTGGCCCGAACGGGAAGAAGCCCAACCGGATTGGAAGTCCAAATTATTCTTAGCCCAAGTCAGGGAGAAGAAGAAGCTGTCGAAGGATTTAAAACAGAAGGGAAACGCCAAGACAGTGACAGTTGGAGACTTCGTGATGGTCAAAAACCATTCCTTAAGCTCCTCACTAGATAGGACCATTCAAAAGTTATTTATGTTGTGGATAGGACCTTATCTAGTGGACAAAGTGGAAAATAATGTTGTGACATTGCTAATTCCAAGGACTAAAGAATTATATGATAAGGTTAACTTGGATAACCTAAAACTGGTGCGTTTTTCGGAGGATAAAAAGAAAGAGTTTGTACTTTAAAACTAAGTTTCCTCCAGGTAGATAACTTCCTTCCTGAAACTTAGTTTTCGAAAGGAAGGGGCAGATGATATGATCCATATTTTTGTGTGACGTCATCAGTAGAAAATGTGTCACTAATATATTTATTTTGTGAAAGAAAGCGTAACCTCCTTGTTATTCTATGTAATATTGCGCCTTATTAGTAATTTATATCTTTTGTTTAATGTTTATTGTATTTTATGCTACATTATGGGTAATTTAATGTATCTTCATGTTTGCGAGAGTTCACTATACGAATTTGTATTTCTAAACATGTATAGATGTCAGTTTTGTTGTAGTATCCTTTTGTAGATAGTGAGTGATTCATCTGTACTTTAATCTGTGTTCTCAAAAATAGTATAAAAGCGAGGATATCGCGTAAGAATCAACACACTTTCGCCACGGATCGTCGAAGCTTTTTAACTTAAAAAGAACTCCTCGGTGTTGTGCATACATCCTGGTATGGTAGTTCGGGGCGCAAGCTAGGCCTATGTGAACATAGGTACGCCGATAGCCATGCATTGATGATATGCACAATACTGCAACCATTCTACGTTAAATAATAAAGCTAGCCTAAAGATTAATTTGGAAATAAAAGGCTAAAGAGCAAATATTGGCTCAGTTATCATTGCATATCTCTTGGTGTGGTAGTTCGGGGCGCAAGCTAGGTCTATGCAATCATAGGCTTGCCGATAGCCACGCATTGAGTTTATGCGTTTTAGTTGAGTCAATTCATCGACAAAGCGAAATCCTCGCTTTCATCTCAAGTATATTTGCATTATAATTGCAATGAATAAAGAATAAAACCTTTCAGTTTATATATACTGCAATAATGTGATTTTATTTCTCTGTGCTGTGAATATTGTCTTTGCCTAACACTACCCCTGTACCTGAGAGGAGTCTGTGTACTTCACCGAGTCTCATCGTTCACCGCTGAGTATTATTAAGTTAATATTAATAGTATAATAATACGACGCGTACGTCAAATTGTGCTTAGAACGTGTCAAATATAAACGTTTTGGGTAAATATTTTAAATGTCGAGTTACGTGAAAACGTAGATTCGGAGCAACATTAGTGGTTCGTTAAAGGGATTGGTTCAAATCATGTAATATTTTTGAAAAAAATACTGAATTAAATCACTCTAAATAAATAATTTATGGAATAATGTACATGAGGATTTTGTAGATATCAGAAAATTCTTTGGTGAAAGTACATTACTCTCGTAATTAATGGTGATTATTAGGTTCTAAGATAGGAACATAAAGAATAGAAAATATATATAATGATGGTGTGAATGAAGCTCATACGAAAGAAAATGTGAACACAAGATTTCTCTCGATTTAAAATTCATATAATTTTATGGGCAAAAATAGCAAACATTTTGTGTAGAAAAATATACAAAATACTAATCATGTTAAACCATAAATAGTGTCAATATCATTAAACTGTAAATAAACATAGCAGCTGATATTTTTCGAACTATCGTTAAAAGTATCTTCAAAATTCCGGTACAAAGACTATAAAAATATTTAAGTTAATATTTTAAGTTACAATTATAGAGTACATCCAGAATGTTTTAGTTTCACTGGAAGAAAATTTACTCTTTGCTTTAATCAAACTGTTCAAATATTTTACAGGGCTATTTACTAGAAAAACCTTTCTATAAAAAACATATACGTATATCTATATGCAAAAACCATGCAAACAAATTTTTAGCATTTTTTTTAAAAAAAAATCGATTTTAATTAAAAAAATCAACAAAAATGATTTTTTAATAAAAAAAAACATGACTTTTATCCGCCCTGGTTCGTTATAAGGAAGCTGAAAGTGAGAGGATGGAGAAAGAAGCAAGGAAGAAATCTGTCTGAGAGTTCATCATGAAGGAGATCAAGGTCCTACCATGAAATTCATAGTTAAATTTCGTATCATAAAACGAAAATGGCGATTCACCACAAGGAGAAAGAATTGAATAATAATAATAAAACAACAGCAAATTAGATAAGTAACATTTATCTCGCAATCAAAATATCTATTGCTTTCAACAATAAGCTACATTAAAGCACTATGTATTCTCTTTTTTAAAAAATGTTGAATATAGCAATTTATTTTTCATTACAAAGTTTTGCATTCTATAATTAGTTTACATACTGTTAATGAGATATAGCTATTTGTTACAATCCTGTTTCATTTCATATACCTACGTACATTAAGCTTTCTAGACATTCATAGGAAATCATAAAGTACGATGATCCTTACTTCACAATCAGTAGAGGCGATTAGGTGCCAAAACTGCGGAGGCAAGGACAGTTTACCTTTTCTTGGTACACAAGGCTTAGCATTAAGAGGCCATAGTGCGGGGGCAAAAAATGGCAAAAAGTGGGGGGAAGACTGCCCCTAGTGTGCACAATGGGAGAAGAAAGTATCCATTTGATATAGTTTTAGTAGATATAACTGTACTCATTGTAATTAATAGGCTAGTTGCATATAAATATGACGCCTGATCTCCCTCAAATTGCACTTGAGGAGGAAAACATGGAGTTTCCATTGTGGAATTTTGAGAGGAGCAAATACGACTAAAATCCATGAACGCAGTGAAGGAGCAAAGTAGCTAAAAGTTCATAAATGATGATATTGCAATAAGGAAATATACAATATGCCAGAAAATGCTGAATACACGTACAAAGAATAGTTCCTGGTTCCAACTGAACAGAAACGTACTACTATGATGTTAACATCGTCAATCTACCGACAAACTAGAAAAAAAAAAGTTGACTTTCATCAACGTCAGAGTCCCGGTCATAATTTTTTGGCAACACCTGTCGCACTGGAAACGGCAATCCACATTGTCAAGAGCTTAAATCAACAGTTTGGAACCAAATATCTTCACTACCGCACTTCATTCTTCCTACAAGACAATCAGACGTAATGACAGATCAGTAGAAATCATCGACCAGTCTACGGGTTCACTGCGACAGTCGCACGAAACATGACATATTTGTCTGCTTCTTTTATCGATATCTTCAATTGTCACACCACCTTTGGTGGTAAGGATCACCAGGAACTACACAATTAGTTTATCTGTGTCTCTCAAAGACATCGTTGTTTCTTGTGAATGGTATAATTCAATGTGAAATTCACTCTCAGCATCATTTGGACTTTGGAACTGAACCATAACAATTATGTACGTTACTACTGTGCTCAGGATCTGAAAAAGAGTAACATTATGTATTGTCTGAAACACAGTTTTACAGTATGAAACGATTACATAATGAAACAGTGAATATAAGATACGATTGACTAAAGTAAACTGGTCGATTTAACATTTTACATTAATTACTGAAACTGTAATTACTTCAATTGCATGTCACGATTTTATTCTGATGCAAAAAAAATATTAGAAAATGCATAACATAATCTACTACTTTCCGTTATTTCCCTCCATAGATTTACGTATGGCTAATATAGTTTTCATTTGCAATAGATACTGCATAAGACTATGATTAGTACTTAATTTCCTATAATATTATTTTCTACTTAATGTTTTACTTCGAAAATTGTTCAGTAAGTTGACATGTAATGTGAAGCACGGAAAGAACTTTTTCTTGCAAAAAAGCAGAAATTGTATACTATGCATTTCTCTCTTGACAGTCACTAATTTAGCAAGAAATTTTCTCTTAGATGCGACAACGTTATTTTGAGCTTCAGAGCAAACGAAATGCTGAAATAAGAGCATCGTTACAAGAAGTCGACAGCTTTTTGCTACACGACAATCCTCCTCCACACAACATTGCTCTCGTAAAGCAGTGTCAAAATGAGTGTGAATGTACTTCGTTCAACGACAATTGCTGAAAGTTGTACGTAGCTTGTTAAAGATATTATTCATCAGAAAAAAATTCATAAATCAAGAATATTTCAGTAGATGATAAACTTCCATGGAAGTGGGAAACGTGTTAAATAATTGTTTTATAATACAATATTTTTCTATCAAGAATATATTAGAAACATAATTTATATCTTGTTCTAAACTGAAAGTTCATGATACCGTTGGTTTAAGATTAACTGCCTTGTTCAATTGTAGATCCTATGAAAAGATACTAATTTCAACAGGTGATTGTAACAGTATTAACATTTGTTTCATTATAATTACACCTCTCGCTTAAGTTGTGGAAAATATTTCATTATCACTAGCAATAGTGCATTGTATGTGTGGAAATTGACTATGCATTTGAGCAAAAATATTCGTGATATGGAGATAAGCTAATTCCCATTAATTTTCTATTTTTTATTAGAGCTCAGATATTTCTCTGGCTTTAAGTTAAATGCCCGATATACAGATAAAATCTGCTTAATTATATTTTCTAGGGTTTTACGATAACTTTGATTTATAATGCACTTACAGAAGTTAACAGTGCCCTGTTCATTGTAACGTATCCACCAAATGAAATCTCAGTTTGCCTTCTACACACTGCTTGCAATAAGACGATCATCTGAAAAGGTGAGCAACGTTAGAATTTTAATTGTTTATCAAATTTGCTAAATTCAGAATAACTTATCGTATTTACTACCTCGATCAGAAAATTACTACATCTAAGAAAACGTATTGTGTTAATATCCTTCTTCCATATTTAATCCTTAAAGGAAATTGTGAAATTGAAATATTATTGACAAGAAGCTTGCTGCTCCGTTACATAATTGCCGTGACGCAGTGGTTAACACAGCGTTCCGGGTTCGCCTCCTGGCCTGGACATGGATTGTGAGTGTGCCTTTGTCAGTTTCATCGTCGCGATGAGCCAAAAGTAGGAGAAAATCGACGCTAAATAAAAAAGATCAAATCAATTTGGTTACACATTTTGTCACCATTTTTGTCAGCGACAATGCTAGAAAGTAGGAAACCAGAAACACCGCCTGTCCACTAGTCCGTAATTTTGCTCTTTAGTATCAGAAAATATTTCCACTTCCTCCCCTTTCCTCTCTACGTTTTACATTCCATCATTACTCCATCGTTCTCTTCTGTATAACATCTCATTATGTTTATTGGTTGCTATATTCTAAAAATTGTGAACATATTATTTATGTAGATTACGGCGTCTTATGTTGTAAATACATTATACATGGAAAAGTATGAAAATCCTCCGTTTGATGATTACCAGTTAGAAATACAGTTTTATTTAAATACATGTACAACACAATTAGAATATTATTAGGAGCCGTCAATTTAAGTTATTTTAAGAATTATTCCCACTTCGACCAATAAGAGACCTTAAAGCTGGCCTCATTATCCTACTGAATACGATAATCCTATGTAAAATCATAGGAATTGAATTCGAACTCGTGTAAGATGATAATACTTTGACCCTTTTACGAAACTTATTATTTTTTTAACACATCATTGAATTGAGTAACATTTATTCTATGATAGGTGAAACTATTCTTGGCTTGGCATGTAAAAGAAAATCAACTCTAGTGCCATACTTAATTCAATAAGAGTTACAACCAACATTGCAATACAACAAATGTAGCTCAAATAAATAAGAATGTTATAATACAAAACTAATTTTTATCTAAATGGCTTATGATCAAATCTTCGCCTAAGTTCTATGCTTTTAAGATAAAATAGGTCTAAATAATGTATGCTTCCAATAACATTGAATACTTATAAAGGTATAGGTATGTCTATTGCAATAACACCTTACATTATTAAACATTTATCAAAATTCAATCTGAAGTAACTTTTTTTAGATATAAAATAACTATGTACAATAACAATGACAATGTCCAGTACATTTTCAGTAAAACATTTTACACTATTTTCTAAATAAATATCAATAATTTAGCAGTTTGTTCCATTCTGTAACTCACCTCCAGTTTTGTATCTAGTGTCATATCTGACGTATCGACTGCTTCCAATTTTGTCTTAAATTCTTCTGCCTATGAATGACATGATTGGCTAAGATTAGAAAGAGATATACTTATGAACAAAGCACAAATAAAGTTGCATGTAGCCAATTATTTAACACCTAACTGATCTCAGAACCTTATAGGTTATTGTTAAAAAAAAAAAAACTATTTTTCTTTTGTTGTAAGCATACATGAACACAACTACAACAAAAAGATCTGTCAGCGAGCACACAGTGACCTAACTAAATATCACGATCGAGTAGATGCAATGGTTAAACAGGCAAGAACGAGAGAACACGTTTAGTTACCCCGATGCTCCTGTCGTACACTGACCTCCTCCCACGGGCCAAAATCAAATTAGAAGAACAATGGGACGATTGGTGCACCCAAGAAATACAACATACCACTACCTATAAGTGGCATGCACAAGTCGGAAACAAGCGTCCTTGGTTTCAAAACATTAATCTACCCCGTGCAGTATTAGTGTTTACCATGCGAATGCGTACCGGTCACGTCGTAATACAACCCAGTTCATATACAGTGCCTGCAACTTCCTGTAAGTGTGGAGAACCTACACAATCACACATTTGTTTCTCCAATGCCCAATTCGGCAACAACTTTGCAATACTCTTTATAAAGATTTACAAAGTGTGGATATCCCATTTCCGATGTCCCTTTCGACTGTACTTTACGAACCACGGACTGACGTCATGTGGATATTGTACAGATTTGCACGGAAACACAAAATCGTAACGTAAACAAACACAGACTAGAAATGCAAACAATCTTTCGAATAACAAAACACGCACGGGTTTAGACTTTAGAGACATGGTATCAGAAGAAGAAGAGTGTTACCAAAGTGTAGGCGTTCTTTGAGAAGAGTGTACTGCTCCCAACTAGGACCTCTGGCAGGAAATCGCTAGTAGAGGCGGTGTGTGCCAAACAAGGAACACGACGACGGCATACATGAATATTTATATCTTAATTTAATCTAATCTGGAAGATACATCGTATTGTGTATCTTTAAAGTTTCCCATTTTCTAAACTTCAATCGTATTCTTCGAACAATTGAAACAAAATGTGAATTTATAAGATCGAATAGTTGAATGATTCAATAAAATTTAAAAAATCAAGTTCACAATTAAGGTTGACGTCAAGAATAATGTAATACATAATCCTTGGTGACGTCATCACGCAGTGCACTTGGGAATGAATAGTTGAATACGCATGAAGTCAGGCAAACCTTCTTATAACCTTGAGTCAAACGATTCGAGGATGATAAGAAAAGCATATCAGAAGCCTGCTTACAGTTAGAAAACTTTCTATATTTTATGCATACATATTCCTCATATGATCATGAAAATCATATCTTGAACCACTTCGGCAAAGATCATACGCACAATGCTTACAGGGCAGTTTCCAATGCAGAATCTGATCTCTTCACCCGAAATATGGAGGAGGCTGAGCATGATTTCACGCAAAGAGAGTAGTTGTTAGCTGAATATCACCCACTTCGCAGAAAGCAGGTGTTATTTAATTCATGAGGGAAAAAGTAATTAAACTTCTGCAAATTGCAAGATTATATACTTTGTAACAGTGGCGTACGCAAGGGGGGGTTACCGGGTTTAAACCCCCCCTCGAGATTTTGAAATATTATGGAAAATGCTGTAGAAAAAATTAAAAATGGCTAATTTATCACAGTCAAAGATCTGCGACAGTAATAATAATAATAATAATAATAATTTGAATTATTATTCCCATGCAGCACGAAGAAAAACACAACATTCCAAACACAATCTAAGCGGCCGCAAAGTTCAATTTTGCAATTATTTTTTTTTGCAAAAAGTCGCGCAGTGACTCTCGCGAGAATTGTGAAAATTCCTTGCTTCGTCGCAGTGTGCCGACCTTATTGCAAACGTTCTTCCCGGTACTGATTTCACATCCCCTTGTTAACTCTCAAGTGATGCTGAGTCTACATCCACATCATTAAATAATGTTGAAGGGCTTTGTGAATCACCTAGAAGTGATAAATGTGTTGGAATGTCTATAAACTTACTTTTCAACGAAAACATAGACCCAGTGGAATTTGGCAACATGTATTCTCGCGCTTCATCATCATCATCATCATCCTGGGCGAGTTCCATAGGTAAAGGTAATGTGCATATACAGTAGCACCGTGCCATGAAGGCACACGTAGTGGTGTGGTTGGCCCCGAAGATTGTCGATCTCGAACTATTTTGCAGGTGATGTGATCAGCACCATGCTCCGGCAGCCTTCATCCCCCAGGGTTGCTCGCAGGTACCCATTGCTATGAGGCTGGGTGCGGAGACAAGGCTGGATAAATTCCAACCAATTCCGGGAATCGAACCCGGATATCCCAAGAAGTTGTCAGACTAGACCAGCGCGGCTCCTTGAATGAGTTTCATATTTTGATTATTTCAATAAATTTAATATATTTGCTTGTTTTTATGGATTTTCTTCACACTTAAAATGTCTCACTTACCATACACAACCGTTGACTAGACCAGTGTTCCGCAACCGGTGTGCCGCGGCACACTAGTGTGCCGTCACAAGGTGAAAGGTGTGACGCGAACTTTTACCTACTATTGTAATATTGTAAGAAATTAATTGTCGATTTTAAGTAAGAAGGTGCTTGTTTATTCTTGCTGATAACTGTTATATTTTCATAGAAATTAAATGTAATTTATTTACTCAATATTGTTATAGTTTGCTCATCTTATATGTATTCTCGCCTGTAATATTGGGCCGGTTTGAAGGTTACAGGCGGCAAGCTTTGTGTTCACCGCAAAGAAAGCCGCGTAGGACTTTTAGCGGCCCGCACCAATCATACAATAGAGCTATTCAAGCGAGTTCTTTGTTAGTAACACTGCATCTTTTGTGTACGGCTGGCTGTTTTGTGCCTGTTTGTCGGCGCTACTTAAACTTTATTGCTCTTTTCCTTCGCCGAAGGACCCACACATTGTCAGACAACAATTACAGTATTTCAGTTCAGTTCTATCACAGCTGTGCTCTGCAGTAGTGCGAATATTGGATTGCTACACCAGTCTTACAATCCTCTTTTTTCGATATGGATAAGTTCCTTGTACAAAGTGGTCCGCCCTGGAGTGCAAGTAGTGAAACCATCGAGCCCGAAAAAAAAAAACAGAAAGTAGTTCACCGGCAATATAGTGATAACTATTTATCTTAGGTTTTTTTTTAGTGTGGTGACAAAACATGCCCAATCCCTGAGTGTGTTGTGTGTGGTGAAAAACTCACTAATGCTGCTATGGTTCCCAGTAAATTAAAACGACATTTGTCAACAAAACATTTCTCTCTGTTAAGTAAAGATGTAAATTATTTTCGTCGGTTGTTGGAACAAAATAAAAAACAAGTGACGCTCATGACTACGTCGGTACGTGTTTCGCAAAAAGTACAGGAAGCTAGCTATAAGGTAGCCGAACTTATCGTAAAGGCCAAAAAAACACACACAATAGCAGAAACGTTGTAAATGCCCGCGTGTAAAGAAATGCGAAAAATAGTCCTGGGTTCAGAAGCTGCTACTGAAATTTCAAAAATTCCTCTCTCTGCTGACACAATCAGCCGCCGAGTTAGTGACTTGTCCAGTGACATCGAAGACATTATGAAGGAGAAAATAAAGAGCAGTCGAAAGTTCTCACTTCAGATCGACGAGTCCACCGATATTGGTGGTCACGCACAACTTCTTTCCTACGTAAGGTATGTTGATGGGGATGTAATTGCAAGTAATTTCTTTTTTTGCAAAGAACTACCCGAGCGAGCAACCAGTGAAGAAATATTTCGTACGACTAATGAATATGTGGTCCGTAATGAATTAACATGGGAGGACTGCGTTAGTGTTTGTACAGACGGAGCCGCTTCTATGACAGGCCGAGTGAAAGGAATCGTGGGTAAAGTACGCGAAGTAAATCCTAACTTACGAACCGACCATTGTCTCATTCACCGCGAAGCCATTGTTGCTAAGTCTTTGCCATCTCCTCTGAAAATTGTGATGGACGAAGTAGTAAAAGTCGTGAACTTCATCAAATCGCGGCCCCTAAATATGCGGCTTTTTAACGTTTTGTGTCAAGAAATGGGATCAGAGCACACTACACTTCTGCTACATACAGAAGTACGATGGTTATCTCAAGGTAAAGTGTTAACGCGAATGTTTGAACTTAAAGAGGAGGTACTTTCATTTTTGACTATTGAGGAGCATGAGTATGCGGATTTATTTGCAGATGATGAATGGGTATCTAAGTTGGCATATCTTTCCGATATTTTCGTACACTTGAATGAACTAAACAGAAAAATGCAAGGTTGAAACGAAAATATTCTGACTAGTATGGATAAGATTCAAGGATGTATTAATAAGTTGAACTTGTGGATACAGACAATTGAAAATGGATCGTGTGAGATGTTCCAAACTGTATGGCCCCTTGCTGACGATAACAAGATGTTGATGGACTTAATTAAAGTACATTTAGTACTCTTGGTGGCCGCGGTGGCTCAGTCGGTAACGCGTCTGACTACCATGCTCAAGGTCCCGGGTTCGATCCCCGGCCGGTTCAAATCCGGGAATTTTTCTAACGATGGAAGCGGCCCCGGCGCCCACCCAGCGTCGAATAACATGGGTACCTGGGGGAAACCCTGGGGGGTAAAGGCGGTCAGGGGCGTGATGCTGATCACATCACCCCCACTCACGACCGGATCAAGAAAGTGTGGGGCGTTACCCCCACACCCCCTATACGCCTTCATGGCGTGGTGCTAAGCACAGGGGAGAACTTTACATTTAGTACTCTTGCAGCACACTTTCAAAAAATATTTTGGAGAGAGCGTTGAAGATTTTGCCTGGGTTCGTGATTCATTCAGTATGGATTCGAAATATCTTCCGAAAAATTTACGCTTACAAGAGGAACTGGCAGATTTGAAAGCAGACAGAACATTGAAATTAAAATTTTTCGAAGTGCCTTTGGATACATTTTGGTTGTCAATAAGCAGTGAATACCCGGCTATCTCCGAGATGACAGTTAATGTGTTATTACCATTTTCAACTACTTATTTGTGTGAACTGGGCTTCTCGACGTTGACTGCAATTAAAACATCAAAGAGAGAGAGACTCAAATCCATCGATGAAGAAATGAGGTTTGCTTTGTCAACGATTCCGCCACGAATCAGCCGTCTGTGTGCTGCTAAGCAGGCTCAAGTAAGTCTATTCATATTTTATAATAATAATAATAACAACAACAATGATAATAATAATAATTGATTACATAACGACGTAACATTTTGGTGTGCCGTGTTGAGTCTAGGCCCATCTGGGGTGTGCCGTGAGTAAAAAAAGGTTGCGGAACACTGGACTAGACAATTATTTTGTAACAAAGAAACAAAAGAAATGTAATTTTGTTCTATTTCTTTCATAAATAGCAGCTGCATTAGTAGTAATTATTAGTAGTAATTAAACTAATTAATTAATTATAATAATTTTTAATTTATTTATTATTATTAATAATTAAAGTATAATAAAACAATGGTAATGTGAATTTGTAGAGAGTTTTCTAAATAACACCCCCCTTGATGAAATCCTGCGTACGATGTAAAAGCCAAATAAAAAACAAACACTACATGCAATTGAAATATTCAACGGTTTTTAATAGGTCACAGAAACACGTTTCATAAGTATGCAAGCAAATGCATTAATTTATGTTCGGTTGGTAATGGTATAGTTCTACATTTAAAGATATCGAACAATAAGTATAAAATAGAATATTCAAATAGTACTTACGCATTGTGTCACCAAGTGGGAAATCGTTACATACAGAAACATTTTAGTTGTAAAATATGCTGTTGAAAAGCCATGGCCTATGCCTTTGTTGTAATTCCCAAGTAAAAGGAAGTTTACCGAGTTGTATGTTATCAGTATCACAAACAATAAGCAAAATAACAAATAAAATATAAATCTGTAACACAATACGTTTGCCGAATCGCCAACTATTTGGTGCATGTTTAGAAATAATGTCTTAAGATCTCTAATGAAAGATGACTTCGAAAATTTGCCTTGAGTGTTGATGCACGGTAATAATATATTTGTGGCATTCTTGTATGCAGCATACAGTGAGTAGCAAATGTAAGCAAAAATGCCATCCAGAAATACATCTTGCTCTATGCTACACACTGCCATACACAGAACCCACACATCAAATTTTCTGGCAATTAAACAAGCAAAATACTTCCAAGACATAAAGTACTTATGTTCCAAACCAGATATAATTTCCAGATTTTTCTGTAGTTGAACACTAGTTGTTGCCTTGCTAGTCTAGCATATTCCTTCTGATATGATATCCATTTTTCCATTAAATTTGTAAATTTCCTTATTTCTATCCACGAGATACATATTCCAGTGGTACTTATCGTGTACATAGCTATAGTAAGATTAGAGTTGTAGAAAATGCTGGCATTTCTCCTGGGTACGAAACTTGAAACCGCCATATAGATTACACCTACGTAACAAAGGTAAGCAGTTAAAGTGTACAACACTGACAAAGACCAAAATCTAAACTTTGGAATGCCCTTGTGCAAGCGTGTTAGAGGAATACATCCAAGAATGAAACCGAAGATTATCAAAGGTCTGCTGCTACAAAGAAAACATTCGGAATTGGAACCTTTCTTGAATGGACAAGATGATCTTTCATGGTCGCCATTTTGAGGATGTTTTGGGAAATCGAATACTTTCACTGACATGGTCATGTGCTAACTGGGTACAGGTAAAAGTGTTGCTGTAATATCTTAGTTTCTAGAGATTTGCAAATGAAAACGTTGTCTAGACACCGTAATCGATTTTACATAACGTTTGTTCCTCAATTAACATTTCTATTTGTTACAGTACTAGGTGTGGTGAAAGCGTATTTCATTCTCTACATTGTTTAACAAATGGGTGATTCCAAAGCATAATCAGTGCATGTAATAATGTGAAAAGAAAATTTGTTTGTTTTAAGCGTTTTGCTAACACTCAAATAGTATTAGCGCCTCACGTGAGGTAATATGAAAGAAGTGAAGCAAGCTACATATCCTATTTCGAAAAAAATATTTGAGGTATATTACTTTTCCCCTTCCAATCTAGTTATTGAAATACTACCTCTAAAAATTTGAATTTGAATATACATTTTTGGGTGCGTCAACACTTAAAGGCTATTTTGCAGCCATTACGTTATTGGGGGTCCAGACCCTTACCTTACCTAAATTAACTTTAATCTCGTTAACTAAAATATTAAAACATTAAAACATTCTGACTTCAGTTAGGGACCTCACTCCATGGCACAGTGGTAAAGTCGTCGCCTTATAATCAAGGGATCCCGGATTCGATACCCGATGGAGGCACATAGTGGTTCGGATCCGATTTTAAACTGTAGGTCCAGTCTCCATTTGCCTTTCTGTGCATAAAGTGGACTTAAAACACCAACTCAATCAATGAATTCAGTTTAAAGCTGAAGCTGTAAAGAGGCACTGAGCACACATAAGGAAAAAAACACAGGACAACACAAACAGTCCTACGAATATTATACTGGCTGTAGGTCCAAACGCCAGAGCTTCGTTAGTCTGCAAAATGCAGTCCAGGGTGCACTACGTGGAAGTGAGGTTGTCAATTGAGTGTATTGCGTTGAAGGATCACCCCATACACCCCACTACCTCTAAAAGTCTGAAACAGAAGATACTGGTGGTCCAGAACTGGATACTTAATGCATTTGGACAAAGGTACTCAATTGCAGAAGGATCCGGATATTCCATATTAGGGGAACCCCTGACGGTGGATGACAATTCAAATTGGCCGTTTCAGAGAGTCATTTCTCGTCAAATTTTTACAGTTAGATAGACGTGACAACAGAGGAACAGAGGACACTTTACAGAGGATGATGACACCTTAGTGCACCACACACAGGCACTACCGTTGTGGGTTTCACTGGAACAGCAGCAAGATACCTTTAATAGTCGCACCACTTTAGGAGGCAAGGATAACCGGAAATTCACTCCAGCATTATATATGCGTCAAGGACATTAGTGTGTCTGTGTCACTTATAAGTTGTTTCATTCAATGTGGAACAAAATATCACCATATGTAATTAACTGTATACGTGCAACTTATAATTTAAATAGCAATGGAAAAAAACAATTCATTATGTGTTGGTAAAATTGCACATGAACATTTATGGAAATGAACAAGCAAAACAAACTGCTCAGATGAAGTAAATAATCCAATTACCATTACACTATGCTGATCTTTTGCCGAGGGTTAAGAAGAAATTTTTTGAATACTAGAAATTATGGTGTAATAATTCATTACAAAGTGTTGGTGAAAGCTATCGACCTTACGTTGAACACAATAGGTAAAACCTTGGTTTTATAATTGTAAAGGATCAAGAAATGCAACTCTTTTAGTAAATAGACTAAGAAGGGGTCATATGAGAACATGTTATCATTTATTTAAAATACACATTTTAAAATCTCCAAATTGTGACTTTGGTAATTTAAGGGGTGAGGCTCAGCATATTGTATTGGAATGTTCTATTCACGTAGAGAAACGAAATACTTTATTTAAAACATTAATGTAACTTTTAGAGCTGAGCCGATACCACTTTGAACCGATACAGATACCGACGCCGATACTCTCACCAATACCAATGCAGTAGTATGAAAATAGCGGAGCTGACTCGTCCGGACGATTCGTAGCCTTTTACGCTGTATATTTTAAGGTACCTTCACCGAAAATCACCTTTAGGGTAGTAGCGAATCATAGCCTTTTACGCTGTATATTTTAAGGTACCTTCACGGGAAAGCACCTATATGGCAGTACCTTCACCGTTAACACAGTACCTTCGCGGGAAAGCGCCTATAGAGCAGTACCTTCACGGTTAACCCAGTATCTTCACGGCAAAGCGCCTATAGGGTAGTAGCGAACCGTAGTCTTTTACGCTGTATATTTTAAGGTACCTTCACGGGAAAGCGCCTATATGACAGTACCTTCACGGTTAACCCAGTACCTTCACGGGAAAGCGCCTATATGACAGTACCTTCACGGTTAACCCAGTACCTTCACGGGAAAGCACCTATAGAGCAGTACCTTCACGGTTAACCCAGTACCTTCACGGGAAAGCACTTATTGGGTAGTATCTTCACGGTAATTTTGGACGAATCGTAGCCTTTTACGCTGTATATTTTAAGGTACCTGCACGGGAAATCACCTATAGGGTAGTAGCGAATCGTAGTCTTTTACGCTGTATATTTTAAGGTACCTTCACGGGAAAGCACCTATATGACAGTACCTTCACGGTTAACCCAGTACCTTCACGGGAAAGCACCTATATGAGAGTACCTTCACGGTTAACCCAGTACCTTCACGGGAAAGCACCTATAGAGCAGTACCTTCACGGTTAACCCAGTACCTTCACGGGAAAGCACCTATAGGGTAGTATCTTCACGGTAATTTTGGACGAATCGTAGTCTTTTACGCTGTATATTTTAAGGTATCTTCACGGGAAAGCGCCTATAGAGCAGTACCTTCACGGTTAAACCAGTTCCTTCACGGGAAAGCGCCTATAGAGCAGTACCTTCACGGTTAACCCAGTACCTTCACGGGAAAGCGCCTATAGAGCAGTACCTTCACGGGAAAGCACCTATATGGCAGTACCTTCACGGTTAACCCAGTACCTTCGCGGGAAAGCGCCTATAGAGCAGTACCTTCACGGTTGACCAAGTACCTTCACGGGAAAGCACCTATAGGGTAGTAGCGAATCGTAGTCTTTTACGCTGTATATTTTAAGGTACCTTCACGGGAAAGCGCCTATATGACAGTACCTTCACGGTTAACCCAGTACCTTCACGGGAAAGCTCCTATAGAGCAGTACCTTCACGGTTAACCCAGTACCTTCACGGGAAAGCACCTATAGAGCAGTACCTTCACGGTTAACCCAGTACCTTCACGGGAAAGCTCCTATAGAGCAGTACCTTCACGGTTAACCCAGTACCTTCACGGGAAAGCACCTATAGAGCAGTACCTTCACGGTTAACCCAGTACCTTCACGGGAAAGCACCTATAGGGTAGTATCTTCACGGTAATTTTGGACGAATCGTAGCCTTTTACGCTGTATATTTTAAGGTACCTTCATCGGAAATCACCTATAGGGTAGTACCGAATCGTAGTCTTTTACGCTGTATATTTTAAGGTACCTTTACGGGAAAGCACCTATATGACAGTACCTTCACGGTTAACCCAGTACCTTCACGGGAAAGCGCCTATAGAGCAGTACCTTCACGGTTAACCCAGTACCTTCACGGGAAAGCACCTATAGAGCAGTACCTTCACGGTTAACCCAGTACCTTCACGGGAAAGCGCCTATAGAGCAGTACCTTCACGGTTAACCCAGTACCTTCACGGGAAAGCGCCTATAGAGCAGTACCTTCACGGTTAACCCAGTACCTTCACGGTTAACCCAGTTTCTTCACGGGAAAGCGCCTATAGAGCAGTACCTTAACGGTTAACCCAGTACCTTCACGGGAAAGCGCCTATAGAGCAGAAGCGAACCGTAGCCTTTTACGCTGTATATTTTAAGGTACCTTCACGGGAAAGCACCTATAGAGCAGTACCTTCACGGTTAACCCAGGACCTTCACGGGAAAGCGCCTAAAGGGTAGTAGCTTCACGGTTAACCCAGTACCTTCACGGGAAATCACCTATAGGGTAGTAGCGAACCATAGCCTTTTACGCTGTATATTACAAGAGTTCACGGTGTATGTTAACCTCACTGTCAGCGTTGGCAGCTCTGCCATCAACATTTCACCACAATATTTTTACGAGTTAAACTAACCTAGTGAGTTGTCAACTCTGCGTAGCCGTTTATTACAAGAGTTCACGGTGTATGTTAACCTCACTGTCAGCGTTGGCAGCTCTGCCATCAACATTTCACCGCAATATTTTACGAGTTAAACTAACCTAGTGAGTTGGCAACATTTATTCTATCATGCATTGTTTGAGCCGCAAGCTAAATTTAGCTAACAAATCAAAACGAGTGCTCTTCAGGGGATGAAGTATGCTTTCGAAAACAAAGAAACAATACAAATTCCAGCATTTCCTCTACCGATGAACCTCTTTTCTGTTCTTGGTTAATTACGCAAGGGAAAAAAGGGCTTCGAAAGAAAATCTTTACCAGTAAAAATATTTGTATAGGAGTCATCGCTAATGCTACTTACGCGATTCTTTTCCTCTAATTGTGTGAGCAAGACGGAACGATGTATGTAGGTCAACTCCTATACGGATCGATATCATTTCCTACCACGCCATACATCGCCTCGACTTTTCGCAGTGCTTAGCGAGAAGGTGACCGAGTGACTATATTAACAGCATTCCTGCCGTGAATTGTTAGTGACATTTTTGCTGTATTAACTCTAGTGACTGAGATCTATATGTGCTTGTGGTGCACGCTGTGTTCAATTGCATGAAAACTTTCGCAAGAAGGAGAAAGAACAGCTTTACTTCAACAGAGGTAAGTACAGCAATTATGTTTTTATAGTGGAACCACAAGGAAAGAAACCTGCGCAGAGCCCATCGCGCTGGCGGGTGGGGAAAAAGAGAGGAGGAAGGAGCCTTCAGAGCGGCCAACGTCAGTGTTGCCAGACCTATTGATTTCTCGGTAGGATTCCACAATAAACTATTGCTATGGTACCTCCGACGGCCTGCTCAAAAACAAGTTTCCTGGTCACCTTACTTGAACATGGAGGGGAGAGTGGAACTCCACTCAGCCATGAAAAGTGCTGTTTGAACTGTGAAATTATGCCAAAAGATGTGCTAGGACATTATTATTATTTTATTACTATTACTACATTACCATTGGCTTTCACATATACTTTCAATTCAGCTGAAATAATGTGTGTTAATTATTGCATGAATATGATACATTGAAATTTAAGCAATGTTTTTTGAGGGGACAACACTATTATTGGAGAAAATGTGCCTTCTTTTGGCCCCCTGCCTGGAAAAAATCCTGCGGACATCCATGTACATTACTATTTTTAGATGGTTGTATTTTATCCCACCCGAAAATTCAGTTGATTTCAGTTAAAGTAATTTACATCCATTATTATAATAGGGATGTGGAAACGTGATAATTTCAAACTCAAGTGGTGTTTTCTGAGAGGGCAACATTATACGGGGTAATATGCTCGTTTAATCGCCTGATAAAAAATACATTGTTTCCCCCTCTCTGGAAAAAATCTGCAGACATCCTCTTGCCCCCCCCCCCCAGTGCACACGCCTATGTCGCCCCCCGAGAAGGTCGTTCATCCGCTACTATTAGATCATCGGATTTTGTAGCAGATCTTCTGGTTTCCCAAGAAACAATCTCCCGATTTTTTTCAAGTCTGACCTGACAATACTGCCCCGAGCACCGATAACGGCAGGGGAGATGTGCGAACGCTTTTGAGGGAAGGTTTTTTTCCTTGTGGTCGAGCTATACTTGCTTTATTAACCCGAGTTAACTTGGAATTTATTTTTACATTGCATATTATTAACTTAGCGTGGGGTTCTCTACATACAGTTTATCACCGACTTGAATGTCTATGATTTGCGAAGCATCCTCGGCATATGAAGTCTCTCCACTTTCGGGGTGTGTGAAATCAACCAGCTCTACATTGCGCACTTTAGGTTCGTCCCCTATATTCGTCACAGTCATAATCGGATAGTGAAGGGCTCGCAGTAGCGACCAGTAAGTTATCTTGACAAACTGAAGTTTTCCCCTGAGGTAAAATTGATGGTATGCTTTGACAGGAGTGAGCATGTAGAGTTTGCTTCGTGGATTGAAAGGGGACGGAAATTCTCGATTTGGGATGCTGAATATCTCTAGGACGACTGTCGATTTTAAGTTGTCGAGGCTAACGTTCAGGCTGCCGACGTTGGCTCGCAGTTCCTCCTGCACGTCGTCCAGTTTGTTCTGTACGGGCTCCAGGTGTTCGCTGAAGAGGTTAACGATGCTGTCGTAAGAAGGTTTGATCTTGATTTCCACGCGAAGTTGCTTGAAGTGTTCGTTCAGTTCACAAAGCTTGTCGGTAAAATCAGCCAAAGCAGACTCTTGACCGGTCTCCACGTCATCGATTCGAAGTTTCACGTTTGCGATGATTTGCTACAAGCTTTCGACGAGCCTCAGTTTGGAGTTTTGTGTCGCGAGGTCGTGAACCTGATTTCTGATTTCTGCGAACAGAGTGTGCAGCTCGTTGACGTTCTGGTTAGTGGGCATCGTGGCGATGGTGTCTCGAATTTGCACGATTTCAATCTGAATGTTTTTCACGTCCTCGGATTTGAGCAAACGATTCACTGTCCTCTTCACGGCTTTCAGTTCCTGCGATGTTGGTAAGTTGACGACTGTATTCTGCAGCGCGGTCAAAGCTTTTCTCACGGCGTCCAGCTCACTGGCGTCGGCTACCGTACCCAGCGCATCCCGGAGTCGCGTCATGTCGTCCTGTGTAGGGGTTGATTGCTGCATTGTTTCCAACTTGCTCTGTATGTCGTCGATCAGGTGATGGAAGTGTGAAAGTTCGGTTTCGGTGTTAAGGCTTTCCAGCTTGGCAATTTGCTGTTGAACGGTGGTCAGGGTTTCCGTTATGCCTGGCAATTTCAATTCCAAAGCTTCCTGCACGGTCGATAGATCAGTTCTCATGGTCGACAAAGTGTCCTCGATGTGGCTTACGGTGCCTTGGATCTTACCGAAATCCTCGTACGTCTCTAGTTGCAGTTTGATGTTGGCCACAGACTTTCCTATAATTTTCAGTTCCTCGGACGAAGGAAAGTTGGCAATGGCTTCTTCGACGGTTTGAAGTTTCTCCCTGATGTTTTTCACCGAGTTTTCAAGTTCTGCAAAGGATATCAGAGACGGGATCTCATCCCGAAAACTACCGAGTTCGTTTCGTAGATCGGCCACTGTTCGATTGATCAGAAGTATGTCTTCGGATGCAGGGTTGGTTTCAAGTTGGATCTTAATGTTAGAAATAACATTTTGAAGTTCGCTCAAGCTAGCTTGGATGTTTGTTTCCTGTTCCTCAAACTTAGTTTTTAGTTGAATAATGTCTCTGGATTTTTGTAGGTTAGATAATTCCTCTCGCAGGTTGTTCACTGTTTCCTGAATGCTGCTCAAACTTTCCAAGGATGCTAAATCAGCATACTTCGCGAACAGTGATTTGAATTCCGCTTCGATCTTCAGGATCGGATCCACTAATGTTTTCTGCAGACTTGTGATCTCATCTTGTAGGCTCGAGGACAGAGTGTTCTGGAGAGTCAGCAGGTCGCTGCGAAGTTTCTTTACTCGTTGGTCGAGTTTCAGAATTTCAGTGTTGTCGGGTGGCTCGGTATCCGTGCCGCCTCTGGAGTGGCCGAAGATATTGTTCGGCATCTTGATGCGTCTTACAGTTTACTTACAGATTCTAATCAAAACAATGGCCCAATATGTATATAATAGCCTATTGCATATCCCTGAAAGTTGGCTTTCTCTGTTGCAGAAAAATGTCGCAGTCACAAGACACATCCACTGCAGTTCCGAAGACGAAAGAACCCCAAGTTCACTGTCCCTTCTGTAATATCCCACAAACCAAGTCCAATCTAAGTCGGCATAAACAAAGATGTATTCAACGGCCTGGTTCGTCGAAAGAACCCACCAGCATCACCAAACCTTCCCCAACATCCAGGAAAGTGATAACAACAGAAAATCAGAAGAGTGGGGTAAAGCGAAAGCAGTCTTCAAACCAGTTGAGCCATGGAAAGAGAACGAAGATCATAGAATCGGCTGAAGCACGCGACCCAGAATGCATTAAGCCGAAGAGAACGGCCTTCAGGAATATGTTGGTAAATTACAGCCTCAGCAGCGAGAATAGGGGTTTGCCCTGCAGTGCCGAAATTTTCCTGGAGGAGAAGAAAGCAGAAGTGGTTAAGATTTTGGTTTCCACTCTCAACAAGGGCCCCTTCAAATTCAACATGGTTTTGGATTCGTTGTTCCAGAAGCATTCGTCGGAACAAACTCACGTGTTCTCCAGTAGAACAAAGCAACAACTTCTGCTGGAAAGTGATAGGGAGGTGATAAGCGAACTTTACGACAAGTTAATGAATGAGATCGTCCGGAAGCAGGAAGAGTTTCAAGGTAAAGGATCGGGTTGGAGTGTTTGCAACACTACACACATCATCAACATCAACATAAGCAAATACAAGCCTCTTTCAGGATCGACTTACGTGAAGCTCCCACACGTGATCGAAAACAAGAAAGCCGTTCTTAACATTGAAAACAACGACAACCAGTGTTTCAAATGGTGCCTCCTGGCCCATTTGCATCATAAAACAAAAAACTCTGCGCGCGTTGGAAGTTACAGCCAGTACGAGAATGAATTGGATGAATATTTCGAAGACGTTACATTTCCTGTGCAGCTGACAAAAATCGAAAAATTCGAAAAAGCATATCAACAAAAGAACGAGATTCCAATCGGTGTAAATGTGTATGGATATACAATCAGCAACAAAAAAATAAATATTTTTCCGCTTCGGATCAGCAAAATTGTAGGTGATGAGGTGATTTGATTTGATTTGATTTAGTTTATTTTACTTCGCGTTTTGTGCCTCTTGGCTAATTTGCGAAGATGGGGATGAGTGATGAAATGATGAAATTGATGAATGGACATTCACAAACAACCAAGCCCGACCGGGATTCGAACCCGGGACATGATGAGGTGAATGTAGTGCACATGTTGTTGATAAAAAATATGAAACAGCACCATTATTGCCTCATCCGTAATCTTTCGAAGCTGGTCAGAAGCGAGATAACAAAATATGAACATAAAATCGAAATCTGTAAATCGATGTATGGTATTTTTCAGCAACCTAGGTTCAAGAACCGCCAAGGAGAGACTGCAGGATCACCTCAGAGAATGCCTGCAGCATCAACCATCCAGGTGCGTGTTAGTAGTGGGTTTTATGATATTATAAACTCGAGAAAGTATGAGCCCCCCTCAGGCAGATTTGGCTACACTTAAACCTAGCTCAAGATGTGGACATGAGCTTATTGCTCAAGTGTGGTACTCTGTCTAATCCAAGATTTTTGTAAAAATGCCCTCGGGAATTTCCCGTGAAAGTATGACCCCCCTCAGATTGATTTGGCTACACTTACAAAAGCTACATCTGTGAGATTGTTGTCCATAAGCTTGTTAAAAATATGCCCTTCTTGATATTGTTTTTGGCTACACTTAAAACTAGGCCAAAGAGCCACCCACATCCACCCACACCCACCCACACACACACACACACACCCACACACACACACACACACACACACCCACCCAAACCCACCCACATACACCCACACCCACCCACACCCACACATATTTACTTCCGGTCCACTTCCGGTTTAAGTTCAATTGGGCACCAGGCTCAACTCATATATCTAATACTAAGACAATGTAATATGCAGAGGCCTTCTAGAATTGCTCTGGGACTCTCTCATTTCTTATATCATAAACATATGATTTTTCACCTATAAGAATAACACTACATATGGTGTCATCAGGGAGTGTATCATGGAATTCACAGATAATTTTAATGTTTGTCCTGTCATTAACCACAACTTGTTTCCTTTTTGAAGTGTTGATGACAAACATGGGTCTCTGTGCTTTGAATTCATCTGGTGTGTAATACATGTCAGTATTGCCAGTAGTGACCCTTTTGTATGCTGTAAATGCTTCATATAGTTTGAGGAAATCATCCTTGGACATGTCTAAATTATAATTTTCTCTAGGGAAGACCTCATTTCTGCCATTTTTAAGATATATGTTCTTGATGTTGCAGTTATCAAATTTACTTGAATTTTTTTCCTGATTATTGTGTCTTCCAGTCTGAAACAGTACCACCACAAAATCTGGCATGTCATATTGTATACTGGAGAATGAATTTGTAGCATCAAACTCATAATAAGTACCAGTGAGAGGCTTCTGCACACATTGATATGTATAAAATTGTAAAGGTACCTGTGGATTTTTTATTATATCTGCTTTGTATTTAAGAGCATAACTGGCTTCATATTCAACAACCGGGATTCTTAGCTCCATAGTCTGAATAAGGCACTTGCCTTCATCAGGTAGGGTACTAGGCAGAGCTTCCCCTGTAGAGTTTAATGTACTGTACCTCATCAAAGCATTATTATCATTGGCAGCTCTTCTAAATGTAATTCTTAAACCACCTTTCCACATAATATCTTTGTAATCTGAGAAGAATCCTGGCAACAGGCGCATAGGAAACAGCACTGTGTGGCTCTTAGATATTATTGTATCACCAGCCTCAAATCCACCTATTTTGTAGTAAGAAGCCTCGGTTTTGGATAATTTTAGTGTGGCCAAAGCTGTAGAGGTAATGCCAGGGTAATCTACTCTGTTTATAACAACACCATGTTTTCTGATCTCAATTTCAGAGAACAGATGTGGCACAAAATTGTCCACCAATCTTATATTTGAATTTGCCGGATAATCTGTACCATCGAGCTTTACAACATCAAATTTGATGTATAGATCTGCTCTGTGGGGGTGTATAAAGCCATCCCCTACATCAAGATCAACCTCAATTTCTGTGTTGGGTTGATTTAAATTTGCAAATGTCCTCCTGTTTGGGGGAATGATTGTAGCTCATAACTCTCAATATTTTCCATTTTTTTTGTATGTATTTTTATTTAAATATTAATCTCTATGATAGCAGTTGTTGTGGCTCCAGCAAAATCAACTAATTCTTCTTTTTCATTAGTGACCATCAACTCAATATTATCTATTCTATTATGGCACACAGGAAAATATAATGTTGGTGATGGAGTGTAGATGATGGGCTCCATAAATTCAGAGTTAGGTTTGAATGTTGCAATGATGCCAGTTTGTTTGTGAGTGCCTATGCTATTTGATTTGGTGATCATACCCTCGGCCACATTACAGTGAATATTTAGAGTCTCTATGGCTAAGAATTTAGGTATATTAATAGCAGTGTGTTTAATGGCCGGTTCAAGTTTTGTGTTGTTCTCAAAAGCCTAACAGCTCTCCTATAGTACCCAGATCCACTGTTTCTGTAGCAGATACAATCTCTACTCTGTGAGTGACAGAATTTTGAGTTAATACTATACCTCTGGGTAACTGAGCATTTAAAGTGGACAGATTATACTGCCCTGGAGTGATGACAATTTTTTGATCCCCTACTGCAATTGTGTTGTTGTGATGTGTAATATTAGGGATCAAGTACATGCCATAAAATGCTCTGAGAGCTATTGTTTTGGGATACACTATATCATCATGTAATCTAAGTTTCAATATTGAATTTTGGCTGGTGAGATGGAATACCCCCATGATGTTTCAGATACCACAGGGCTTTTTGAAAATTTTCAATTGAAGGTTTATTTATTTGAGATAGATATCTAAGAACAGATAAACACAGATGTCCACAATTAACATCTTTGAAATTTTGAACACGGGCATTATTGTAATAAAGATTAGCAAACACAAATGCCTCATTGTTTAAATATTTAAGATAACAGATCCAGTGAGTGCCCTGATTTTTGTACTTATCCAAATTAACTATGCCACACTCTTTGTTGAGTGGTTGTTCTGGTAAAGAATCAGACATGTACACACCTCTAAAATTTTTGATGCCCAGTGGCTTGATTAAAGCTTCAATATCTTGGTTTGTAAGCGGCTCTTGTTTTTTTTTAAACTTATTCATGGCTCTCTTAACACCTTTGCCTTGTTTCTCCATGGCCAGGTTATGGCGCTTCATTTCATCTAATTCTGCCTTATTCTTCTTGGCATCTATTACTGTTTTTGCTATAGCAGCTGATCCCCCAGCCAAGCTCCCCACAGCCCCAAGTGCTGCTAAGATGGCCGGGATAGTAAATATGAAGCCACACACATGTGATTTTTTTCTAGATTGCTGTAATTTTTTTAATTGAGGGGTACTAAGTAATAATTTCATACCATGGCCCTTGGCAAGACAAGAATTTTTTTTCTTGCGCTGTTTTTTGGTTAAAAGACTATCAATAGTTTTAAGAGATTTAAGACCTGCATAAGGTATCTGATACATAACACCCTTGGCCTTCATCCTAAGTTTATTATATACATATTCACAGCCCCCACCCCAGTTTTTGTTTGGTATTCATAGCTATGGTGGTTCCCAATGCTGCTATTTTTTCACTTAAAGAAGCATCTTTGCTTACAAATCTACCAAATGCAGCCTCTTCTAATTTCTTGTCTGCAACATGTCTCTTGTCAAGATCAGAATGTGTGTTGTATGCTATGTCATGGTCTCTACAAGCAGCATCTAGGGGATTAACACCAGGATCACCTCTGTTTAATCTATGGTCCAATTTTGTGCCTGGACCACAATACTGATAGCCTGGAATGTGTAGTTCAAATGGCAGCTTGTTTATAATATCATTAACCAACCCCCGACCCTCAGAGATATTCCAAAATTTAGGTGGTAGAGTATTAATAATTTTTATAAGATATCCAATGCCCTTAGTGTCATTCACTATAAAATTAGACAATTTGGTGCTTATCATGTCCATAATTCCAACCTTTTCATTGTAAAAATTGTGGTTGCCAGCATTTTCTTCCCCAGCTATCACCAGCAACCTATCTACAAGTTTCCTGACATCATCAACCCAGACAAATTCTTTAGGCAGGGTGTTGTATTGTTTGATTCCACTGCCAGTCTTGATCTGTGACCATATGGGCTTGATTAAGTTGTTGTATTTTGCTCCACTGCTAGACTTGACTCTTTTTTGTGTGGGATCATTGTTCTGGCATAGAGCATCTGATTTTATTAATATTTCTTTGTAATGCTCATAATCTTGATCTGTATAGCTGCCAGGCCTTTTCCTAGTCATCAGTTCCCACAATCCAGGTGTTCCAGGATACTTAACAAAACCACCTCTTTCTCCAAGATGAGATTCTGAATATACAATTAGATCATCTCCCATAAATGTTACTCTGAAATTGCCAATTCTATGTATGATGCTACCATCACGCTCTGTGTCAGCATATAAGCCAAAGACCTCATCTTTGTTGTCTTTAGGTGTGCTTAAATATTTTTGAGCAAGAAGACCCAATTCAATAGGATCCTGAGTAGCTTCAATTCTTCGAGGAGGAACAGGACTAGGTGTATGAATACTAGAAAGTGGGGTGATTGGATAATCTAATATGTTCCTAGCAGCTACAGGTACAAGCTCTGTGATCAAATTTTGATTTTGCTGTGTAACAGTTTTGATATTTTTACCTAATTCACTAATAGCATCAATAATAGGTTGTTCTGTTTGCTTGTGTTGTTCATAGATTCCTCGGTTCTCTGATTTCCATCCCTTAAATCTTTTTACAAGATAATCTCTTAATTTAAGATCATCAATGATTGGCCTTTTCATGGTTATTTATATATGTTTCAATGTCTAGAAAATTGTTGATTTTATTTCTGTATTTGCCACTATTGGGTTTCCTTGTCATATCAATTGTGACAAACCCATAACTGTCCTGGTTCCAGCACCTACTGCAAAACTTGGAAAAATCATTGTAGCTCAAGTCCCCACCTACATATTCATCATGTATGTGTTTGAGGTTGGTATGATCTTGATGAAACACACATATAAAATTGCTGTTGTCTCGGATCAGCTGCTTCGGTATTTTAGAAAGTCTGTGCCAGGTAGAAGCATTCAATGTTTTTGTGTCGGCCCTGTGTAAAGAAATTTCTAACCTTGTTTTGATTATCCAGTATAATGTCATCAAACACAACAACAGAGTTATCAAGACCGTCATGGAGTGGCTTAACATCTGATTCAAAAGTGGCTATATCCAGTCCATCATATAGCTTCATCAGCTGCTGATATTTTAATTGTTCCAAGCTCTTAGAGAAGACATACAAGTGCCTGTTTTTCCAGTCTAACCAGTTGGGTGCCAATAAAAAATTATCAATCATTAGTGTAGTTTTACCACAAGCCGATGGCCCAACAATAAGACATCTAATATTATCAGGCAGCAACTTGCCATTTCTCTTAATCTGCTGTTCAGGTTCTGGCAGCCTTTTTATAACATCCCAGGTGTTCATAGTATCACTTTGTCTGCATCGATCCAGCTGTGTTCTGGGAGTCCTAGCCATTTGACAAGTAACTTGTTGCCTTTTCTGCGGATGATTTTTTTTTGAGATATATGTCAGGCTATTTAGTTTTGCTGAGTTCTTCTTCATAAAACCTGCCTTTGAGAATTTCTCCTCGGTGATCTTTTATTATATATGTGTTAAGGGTCCCAGGTTTAACTTGAACCACTGTAAATAATTCAGTGCTCCAGTTTCTTGTAAAGACTCTTTTGAATAAGTGCTTATATTTGCTGATTCTTACTTGATCACCCACCTTGTATTTGGCTTTTCTTGTTGTTGGCTGGTATCTAGGATAATAAACAGTCCTGATCAATTTTTGCTCATCAGATGAAGTTACCTCAGAGGGTTTCATGTTGATTGTGGAATGGACAGAGTTGTTATATTTATGTAGAAGTTCTGGAAGAATATTAAGCCATTTATAATTACCTTGAAGTGTAAATTGTTTATACATATGATTTTTTAGGGTTTTGTTGAATCTTTCTACAATTGAGGCCTTAAGATCACTGTAACTCGAGTAATGTTGTATTGACTGGCTTTTAATAAATTGTTGGAACACAGAATTATAGAATTCTTTGCCATTATCTGTTTGCAAATAGCGCGGTGATCTTCCACTCTGATTGATGATTGTCCTGAAGACTTCTGTAACACATTTTCCAGTCTTGGATTTGAGTGGCACAGCCCAGGCAAATTTTGAAAATGTATCTATGACAGTGAGTAGATACTTGTAGCCCTTGTTGATTTTGTCTAAGTTTTTCAGCTGTCCACTTGCCATTTCCACCAAGTCGCACTGCCATAAATCATTTATGCCTTTTGTAACCACTGGCAGTCTCTTATAATTATGTCTGGCTTGTCTGTGTAATTCATCAACAATAATTTGTCTAGACATAATATGTAAACAAGAATATTGCAATTATAGGGTGTTCAGCAGCTGATACTACAGGATTTTCTAAATACAGTTTGTCTCCTATTTGTATATAAAATTCCAGAGAGCCATCATCTTCAGCATAAGATGTTTCTAATGTATTGGGATCTGTAAAATCCTCTAACTCTACACTGGTGATTTTTGGTTTGTTGTCAGCATTTGTTATTGATAAGGTAGGGTAGTGGTGTGCCTGTGGTTGTAGCCAATATTTGATCTTGATTGGTCTAAGTGTGCCCCCAACAAAAAATTGGTAATAAAATTGTGCAGGGGACAGCATATATATTTTGCCGCCTGGTGTAAATGGTGAATCATATTCTTTGTTGGGGATACTGTACAATTCAAGAATTACAGTATGTTTAGGATTCTCGATTATGCCAGTTATTTCTTTTTCTGCTGTAAGCAATCTACTTGTTACAGATTCAAGGTGCTCATTGATAGTCCTAACAACATCATCATGGCCTGGCTTGATCTTTATGTCCACAACAAGTTTCTTGTATTGTTGCACAATCTCTTGTAGCTGGGTGGCAAAAACAGACAAAGCATTTGCTTGATTGGATTCCATGGTCCCTAGCTGTTGCTTGATATTAGCTACAATTTGCTGTAAATTTTCAACAACTGCCAATTTTGAATTTTGAGCAGTAAGATCATGGACTTGTCTTCTGATATCCTCAAACAGGGCATGCAGTTCATTAATATGTTGATTAGTTGGTAGAGTGGCCACTGTCTGAGTAAGTTGTTTGATCTCTGTCTGGATATTCTTGATATCTTCTGATTTCAATATGCGATTCACAGCTCTCTTAATATTTTTAAGTTCCTGTGATGTAGGCAGATTTGATACAGTATTCTGCAAAGATTCAAGTGCCAATTTCACATTATTTAATTCAGAAGCATCAGCCACATTTTGCATAGCATCTTGGAGCAGGGCTATATCTGCCTGAGTAGGTGTTGATTGTTGTAAAATTTCAAGTTTTGTTTGGATATCATCGATCAAGTGATGAACATGAGATAGCTCAGATTCAGTGTTGAAGTTTTCAAGTTTTGTGATCTGTTGCTGGACACTGACAAGGGTATCTACAATACCAGGCAGGCGGGATTCTAGAGATTCTTGTACATTTGTCAATTCACTTTGCACTGCTGCTATTGTACCCTCAAGATGGGTTATGGTACTTTGAATTTTTCCAAAATCTTCATATGTTTCAAGTTGCAGCTTAATGTTGGCAACACTCCGAGTTATTGCACTCAAAACATCAGAAGATGGCAAGTTGTTCATAAAATTTTCAAGTGTCTCAATTTTTTCTTTAACCTCGGCTATGGCATTGTTCAGAGGGTCCAGATTAGGTATTTGGAGTGATTGAATCTGTTCCTTTAGAGTGGAAATCACTAGATCAAAATCTTCTTGTGATTTTATGCTTTTGACAATTGTTTGGAGCTGTGTCTGGATATTATTAATCTGCTCTTCCAATTGTTGTTTCATTGCTCAGAGTTGGTGGCCTGGGTCTTAAATTTGGCTTGAAGAGCTGCAACAGCCTCCTCTAAACTTTGAAAATTATCCAATGTGGCCAGGTCAGTATATTTCTGAAGCAATAATTTGAGTTCTGAGTCAATTTTAAGAAGAGGGTCCATGCATTGTGATTGTAAATTTGTAATTTCTAGTTGAAGACTGGCATTGAGTGTGGTTTGTAAAGCTTGTAAATCACTTCTTAATTTCTTGACTCTGACATCAAGCATCAGAATCTCATCACTGTGATCTTCATGTCTTGTATGGCCAAATATATCATTAGGCATTTTTGTTTTAGTGGTTATTTATTATTGAATATCTGATTCTTAATTCTATAAAAAAAAGGTATAAGCTTGTCATATGACCCCGGGACCTCAATATATAAGCAGTCACCAGCAGAAACAGTATATACAGTGCCAGAAATCATGTTTGAGTGCTTAATTCTATAAATATTTCTCCCTACTGAAATCTTGACATCACCCTCAGGGGTTGTAATAAATTGTAATTGCCCACCTACAGGTAATTGGTAATGATTTAAATTATTGTTAAATATGTACAATATTTTACCTGTTTCTTCATCAACATCTGTAAGTATGCTGTTCAGATGAATAATTAACAAGGCACTTAGTTTAGATATTATATCAGAAGAGGCTTGTGGTGTTGGCAGGTCCATAATAGCCTGTTTTTTGAACCCAAATAAGTTCATATTCATGTTTATTTATTTCAAATCATGCTCTGTGTTTGGGCATTGATTGCCATTTTTCAAATCACAATGACCCCATGGTAGAGTATGTATGCCACATGACAAAATGCATCTCTTATCATCATCTGGGTCCAGAGCCACTTTTCTTACAATATTTGTAGTCAACAAGTGATCCACACTCTGAATTCTGGATTCTGATGTTCTGATTGTGCTACATGATTTGAGACAATTTTTGTAATCCTCAAATTCAAGCTCTTTGTCCACAATTACTCTGCCAATGCCCTTGGCCTTTTTGGCAACAACACCACTACATGTTTCAAAACTGTACATCTTGGCCCTTAACCCAGCAAATGCCACAATAACATCACCAAGTGTCTCATCTTTTAACTTGGCAGGCACCTTTTTGTTGTGGTGTTTAATTTTTGTATGTTCACTGGTATCAAAGTATTTAAACAATTCAGGCTGTGCTATATCTTGATAAACATCTTCTGTTTGAATATCAAGAACAAAACTATCCGTGTCCATGTACATCAGTTTTACACAATCACCATAAAAAGGTTTCAACACATCATAATACAATTTTAACATGTGTAATTTGGCCAATTCCAATATCACAGCCCCTACATAAATAGGTTTATCAAACTTAATCTTTGTTTTTTTCATGTTGAAAAGTGCCATATTTTCATCATAAATTCTTCTATAATTGAAATTAGGCTTTGCAATCAACTTTTTGCTCAGGCTGGGGTCAGTAATTATTTTAACATCAGTATGTTTTCTGACATTTTCTATGGTTTTGCCATACACAGAATTGACCATCAATTTAAACAAGGTCTTATCAAATTGGCTCATTGCAGATGTTCGAAGCTCTGTGTTTGTATCAATATATGGTTTCAACCATCTTGAGTGCCTGAACCTCAAACCTTTGCCAATTTTGGTTACTTGAACACCATGATTCATTAGGAACTGGAGGTTTTTGTAATATATGACATAATCCTGTTTTGGCTCTAGAGTCATCATCAATTTCTTCTGTTTAGAGCCAGGTGAACACTTAACCTCAGGAATTGGGGGCAGATCAGAAAATTTCTTGTGTAAATCATCAGGAATTGTCAGATCAACCTCTAAGAACAGGCCATAGTTACTGTCATCAAAATCCTTAAGATCTTCAATATTGAAATCTTCAACCCACTCAAGCCTTGCATATGGCAGTTTATCCATCATAGCATAACCATACAGGCTATTGGCATCCACATACAGTATATAATTTGATTGCAGTGCTGGATCATAATCAGGTATATATTTGTTATTTGCTCTGGCATATCTCTGAGAGCATTGCACCATCCCTCCTCTTATGCATTGCTCCATAAAGAGATACATGTCTTGATCTTGGATCAGATCCAATTGAATTTTAGTGTTTAAAAACATTGCAGACCATGCTAGGCCTGGTGCACTGTAAAAATACATTGGATCCAGCTTATAATTTTCCATGGAAGATTTTCTAAATGCCTGAAGTATATCAGCTAAGAGAGTGACATCAAGTTTTAAATAAGCCTTGTGATAATCACCAAATGTCTGGCATTTTAAATTGTTCCACATCAACTGGGCATGGTGATAATCATCATCAGTGATTCCAGATGCTCTGAGTTTGCTGTAAAATGCTTGTTGTGGTGGCAGAGAACACTCATCAAATTTAGAAAAATCTGTAACATAATCATATGGATATACACCCTTCCGCCTAATTAATTTCAGGTCCTGATTTGGAAACAAAGCACATGTGATTTTGAATTGATCATCAGATAATTGACTGGCCAGTGTAGCCAGGCTAGCCGATAAAATTCTGTATGAATCAAGAAATCTTAAGTGAATAGGAACACCATTAACTTTAATTATCTTGCTAATGGCAATATATTTCTCATTATTTTCAGCTAAAATATTTAAATTCTGCTTGTCAAACCCCTCGTACCTGATCAAATGATGAAAATCATAATTAGATGCACCATGGCAAAATATAGGGACAAATTTTGGTCTCTGGATCTTAATATTACAGTTATTACACAGTGCCATTAACAATTTACCATTTGTATGGGAATGGTGTTTCACTTTGATATTTGTATCTGAAAATTCAGAATCACATACCGGGCATTTTTCTGCATTGTTGAAATCTTCAATCTGATCCTCTGTTAAAGGCAACATAGGTTTTGATTTTAATAAGATATTAGATGCTATGTCATGGCACTCATTTTCTATTCTATGTGCAAATTCTTTGATGGCATCTGCTCCCATGTATAAATATTCTTTATTAACCACACCATCCTGTGCAACAACATAATAAAAACTAGAAGGTTCATGTAACTGGTATGATGTAATTGAAGGATCTGGGCTACAGAATGCAAGGGGTTTGAGGTTTGATTCAAAATCACAGACTATATATGCTGGGTGTTCCAACAAGGCTTCAAACTTTTTGAATTTGGCATTTTCACTTGGGTTAGGCATAACCATATGAACAGGTTTATGGTTGACAGAGTATTTTAAATGTTCAATTAACTTGTTTTTAGCAATTTCTGTGTTACATTCACAAACCCCATTTACCATTTTTTGACCATCGAATACAGTTAAACATCTTCGGCACAACTTAAATATTCTATTAGATTTGTCTAGTTGTGTTCTAACTAAAGCTTCAAGATTATGTATCAGTGTGTAATGGTGTGTGCCATCCTCTTCAATTAAGAGGAGATCAATCGGAACAGCAGAATCATCATCAAGTGTACTGATTCTGAGAGGTGCTATCAAGCAATTGCCACGGCCAGTAGAACAAATAAAAACATTAATAGATAATTGTTTACCATTGATATCCCTGGCCTTTTTTTCAAATTTATCAATATTCTGAACAGACATTGGATATTTTAAGCCCTCCATTGCTTCATCAAAATCGTGCTCATGTTGTTTATAATAAGTTATTCTCTGAGGATTCCTTAAAACTGGATACAAAGCAGCTAAAATACACCACAGAAAGCATTTCTCATCATTATTTTCTATGTTAACCACGGCTCTTTTGTTTTTAATATTGGCAGGTAATGGCAGATATGAAGATCCTTGTAATGGGTTGAATTCAGAAATATTAACATAGAGCTTGTGTGGAGACCCGCATAGGCTCCATCCTGACTCTTTTGCTGCAAATCCAGAGTGTTTAATATTCAATTGATCTATCAAACTGCTTATTATTTTGTCTGAATTTGAATTTGAATATATAGCTACAGTTTCTGTTATGTGGGGCTGTGTAAATTTTGTGCCATTTGGTTTCTTATATTGTGTAAACAATTTGAGGGACAGCTTATAAGAGCCATTTTGTGCATTTAGAATTGCCTGCACATCAGGATTTATACTGTTCAAAAAATTCTTAATACCACATTTTTGCTCTGATACAAACCGGTAATCCCTAAGTTGGCCAGCAAAACTGCTATGGATGGGTTCATAGCGTGGCTGCTTTGCCGGTCTAGCATTAACAGGTGTTTCAAACTTCCTTTTCAGACCAGATATAGATGGTTGTGGGGGCAATGTTGATGACTGTGCAGAACAAGTATCTATATGTTTATATGTGAAATATTCCATGCTATATTTTCTATGGCATTTAGGGCATATTTTTGTGGGTGTTCTGCATTTGTCTGGATTACAATTCTTTTGATGCTTAGCCCAATTGGGGCTGGATATATTCTTTTTGCATTGATTACAATGTTTTTGATTTGGCATTTTTATTATTGGTTTATTATATATATTTCTTGGGATTCAAATCAAAATTCTATGCTTAATAAAAAATATCAGTTAGGTTCAGCAGTGTGCTTTGTATATTTAGTGTGTGTGTGTGTGTGTATGTGTGTTAATATTTTTGGCTTTGGTATTTATATAAAATTTCTTGGGGTTCAAATCAAAACTCTATACTTAATAAACCTATGACAGGTTGTATAAAGCTGATAGCCTACATGCACAAAGGTAGAATAAGTACAGAAGCACTCCCCTAGCACAAATGCACGTCTACACAGGCATATCCTAGAAAAACAATAACCTAATACCATGTATCATGTATAACAAACTGGGGCAGATATAAGCCTGACTCCAAATACGAGTGGATTACAACAAACAAGCAAGATGTGTCAAATATCAGACCTGTATGAGGAGCAATGCAACAACACATCTGTACTCCTCAGCCACTCTCACAATACTAACTGATATGTAATGCAAAAGCTCTTGCATCATAATTTGTTGCATAATATTGGGTAATAATTTGTTGCACAACATAATGCAAAAGCTCTTGCATCATAATTTGTTGCATAATATTGGATAATAATTTGTTGCACAACATAATGCAAAAGCTCTTGCATCATAATTTGTTGCATAATATTGGATAATAATTTGTTGCACAACATGATGCAATAGAAATAAACCAGAAGTAAACATGTGTGTGTGTGTGTGTGTGTGTGGGTGGGTGGGTGTGGGTGTATGTGGGTGGGTGTGTGTGTGTGGGTGGGTGTGTGAGTGTGTGTGGGTGGGTGTGGGTGGCTCTTTGGCCTAGTTTTAAGTGTAGCCAAAAACAATATCAAGAAGGGCATATTTTTAACAAGCTTATGGACAACAATCTCACAGATGTAGCTTTTGTAAGTGTAGCCAAATCAATCTGAGGGGGGTCATACTTTCACGGGAAATTCCCGAGGGCATTTTTACAAAAATCTTGGATTAGACAGAGTACCACACTTGAGCAATAAGCTCATATCCACATCTTGAGCTAGGTTTAAGTGTAGCCAAATCTGCCTGAGGGGGCGCTCATACTTTCTCGAGTTTATAATATCATAAATCCCACTACTCGTGTTCCCTGGTGGTTCTCATTTCTTCAGAAAGTACAAGTCCCAGCTGGAGGTCCCCGTTGTCATCGTTGTGGACTTCGAGGCATTCTTGAAGCCCATGGCGATCTGCGACCCCGATCCGGCGAAATCATCAACTACTGCCTACCACGAGCACATACCTTGCAGTTTCGCATACTACGTGTACTGGATGGCAGGAGCGGACGAAGATAACAAGGAACCGATTCTTTACCGAGGACCCGAGGCTAGAAAACGCTTCCTGGAATTCCTAGTCAAGGAAGTGGAGGAATGGGGTGATGTTTTGTTCAGGACTAAACCCATGAATGATCTTACCGAAGACGAAGAATTGAGGTTTGTTTGTGCAACACATTGTCCAAATTGCGAGTCCAAATTTGATGATTGTGTGATAAAAGTGGCACACCACAATCACGTAACGGGTCAATACATCCGTCCGTTATGCCATAGATGCAATTTGAAGCTTCAAACTGCCAAGTTTGTACCGGTATTTTTCCACGGGCTCAGCAATTATGATCTTCACCATTTCATCAAAGAGCTGGGCTATGACAAAAAATCCATTCGTGTGATTGCCGAGACCGATGAGAAATACATTACTATCAGCAAGTGGGTGAATATTCCACCGGGATATCATGGTAAAATGATCCCCTGCGACGATGAGTGCACGTTGTGCGCTGCTGGCAAGAAGCCAAAATACAGAAGAATTGAACTTAGATTCATCGATTCTTACCGCTTTCTCCAGGCTAGTCTCGAAAAATGCGTCGCCATGTTGGACGTGCCGGAAGTTACCAGAGATCATTTCCCAGATGTGTCCTTGGACGCTATTCGAAGGAAAGGAGTGTACCCATATGAGTACGTCGACGGGCCCGAAAAGTTCGACGAGACGGATCTTCCGTCGAAAGACGCTTTCAATTCAACCTTGAAGGACTCCGTGTGTTCCGACGAATACTATGCGCACGCCAAACGTATGTGGAACGAGTTTCGATGCTGCTCGCTGGGTGATTTCCACGATCGATACTTGAAGCTGGACGTGCTTCTCCTATTCGACGTGCTCCCCAGCGTTTCGTCAAACCGCTATTCGTGATTACAAAGTCGACCCTGCGCACTTCGTGAGTCTTCCGGGATTCACCTGGAATGCCATGTTGTATTCCAGTAGCATTCGATTGCAACTTTTCGCGGAAGATCAATGCGACATGCAGCTTTTCATCGAGAAATGTATCAGGGGCGGCATCGTTCAATGTTGTTTAAGACATGCGAAAGCAAACAACAAGTACATAGGAGACGAGCACGATCCCAATCAGGAGTCCAGCTACATAATATACTTGGACGCCAACAACCTGTATGGTTATGCGATGACGCAGAAGCTGCCACAGTCTAATTTCGAGTGGTCGGACATCACCGAAGAAGGACTGAAACATCTGCTTCAAGAGGATAATTTTGAAGGATCGACAGGATACTTCGCGGAGGTAGACTTGGAGTATCCTTCAGAATTTCACCAGCTCCATTCGGATTTTCCTCTGCCGCCTGAGCTTAAATATCCTCGTCGCTCCAATCAACCAAAACTGCTTCTGACGTTGGAGAGGAAGGATCATTACGTAGTGCACTGCAAACTGCTGAAATTCTATCTCCAGCAGGGCCTTGTTTTAACTAAAGTGCACAGAGTTTTGAAATTCACGCAGGGCAAATGGCTGGAACCCTACATCAACATGAACACCCAGAAGCGGCAGGTGGCGACATCTGACCTGGATAAGGATATGTATAAACTGATGAACAACGCCATCTACGGAAAAACAATGGAGAATGTAAGGAAATACAAGGACGTCAAGATAGTTTCGGACGAAAAAAAATGCAGGAAGTGGGTTGCCAATCCACGCTTCAAGAGCAGGAAAATTTTCAACGAGAACCTGACGTTGCTTCATCTTGACAAATCCTGCATTACGTTCAACAAACCGACGTACGTGGGGGCTGCAATTCTCGAACTGTCGAAACTGCAAATGTACGAGTTCCACTACAACATCATGAAGCCACGATACAAAAATCAAATCCAGATTGCTTACATGGATACGGACAGTTTCGTTTATGTGATGAAGGAAGATCCGTACAGGGGCATGACAACCGAATTGAAGGAACATTTCGACACTTCGGGCTATCCACAACCGAACCCCTACAACATTTTGCCAAGAAACAAGAAAGTTCCCGGATTGATGAAGGACGAAATGAACGGTGAGATCATCAGAGAGTTCGTGGGACTCAAGGCTAAATCGTATTGTATCAGAACGACCGTCGCCACCATCAAGAAGTCCAAGGGAGTTGGGAAAAGCACTGTTCAGGGGAAGTTAAACGTCGAGGATTACATCGAATGCCTGAAGAAGAAACTCCCCATCCTGCGGGAAGAGAAGAGGTTCCAGAGCATAGACCATGATGTGAAGACCGTGAAACTGAACAAAGTGGCGTTGGATGCAGAGGACGACAAGAGAAAAGTTTTGAACTGCGGCATTCACACCGTTCCATGGGGCTATTCACCAATCGGAGAAGAGTCCAAATCATGCAATATCTGTAATTAGGCTAATCCTGTAACGAATCCACTTCGCACGCTTCTGTAAATACTTTTTTCATTCACTTCATTTCCAGCATCCATCTATTTTTTTTTTTTTTGCTGAAATAAACAGCATATCACCAAAACCTTTTCTTTCCATTTATTGTTCTATCCCAATGTTGGGGTTGGCACAGAGAGAAAAGAAGGCAGCAGCTGAAGCAGAATGCAGTTCACGGATAGCAGTAAGTAATTAAATAGACATAATAAAATAGGAGTTCTTCACAATGCGTCCGAAAGGAGTGGCTTATCAAATCCCTTACTCAGAACTCAAAAAAGGTTTCGGGCATCGATAATATACTCACGAAGAAGCAACGCGAGAAGAAAAACAAATGTTTAAAGAAGGGACACGGGATGAAGCTCCTTCTCAGCAGGCCACAACTAAGCAAGTTGCAAAAGTCTAGGTCAAGAAAGCAGGGAGGTTTCATTTTCAGCATTCCCGCTATCCTCGCTGCTCTCGGAGCCGTGGGAAGTCTCGCAGGTGGCAGTGCCGCGATCGCAAAAACCGTGATCGATGCCAAGAAGAACACAAAAGAGCTCGAAGAGCAAAAAAGACACAACCTCGCCGTGGAAAGCAAGATGAACGCTACTGGTTCCGGATTGAAGAGAAGAACAAAGAAACAAACCACCGCAGCAGCGTTGAAGAAATTCAACCTTAAAAAAAAGTGCCCCTTTCAAACGAAGATATTGAGTCTCTAGCTGAATTGTTCAACGTTATAAACTTCAGAGGTGTGTTCATGTCCGATACATTGCCTGCTAATGGACCCGGAAGTGGTGGCGAAAGCGGAGTGGTCAACTTGGATAATTCTCTCAACCCGGGAACCCACTGGGTATGTTATTGGATTGCCGAGGACGGAAGCGCTTTCGTTTTTTATTCTTTCGGTGGCGTTCCGCTTCTCGCGCTGGCGAACTACCTGAAATCGACGTCCGAAATATTTTACAACGACGAAAGGATCCAGGGCTTCGACGAAGTGGTCTGCGGTCATCTCTGCGTCGTAATGCTGGTCATTCTTTCGCAACTAACCGGCAGCGGGGACTCGACGTCGTTGGAAATGTTTCAGAGAGCAACGGATTTGATAAAACAATAGCGATAAAAGAAAAATGCTAGTCCTGCATTTGTCCAGCGAGACTTCAATCCTCAAACTGAAACTGCATTACGATGTAATCAGGAGCACTCTGCAACAAGAGTCGTTGGGGCTCGTGGCTTTCTACAGCATGTACTTGATTCGCAACGTCACCGAATACAACAACACCCTCCACGTAGGAAGCAAGAAGATCACCGTTTCGCCTGGACAATATAACCTGACTACGCTACAAGCCCAATTGCCTTCGAACGTCATCCTGTCCGAGAGTTCGGTCACTCATCGCGTGGAGATTACGTCCGCCACAGAAGAAATAAACCTCGGATCCATCGGGGAGCTCTTGGGTTTCCCTAACGACAACAGGTTGGCGCCGGGGATCAAGCATGTCGGGTCCTCTATTCCCAAATTCCTGTCCATAGAAACTTTGAACGTACATTGCAACCTGGCTCAGGGCATGGTTGTATCGACGGACGCAAATCGGGACCAAACACACAAGGAAACCGGTATAATTGCAACGTTCAAGCCCAATTCGGAATTCCTGGAGCCGATTCTTTACGAACCAGCCAAACCGATCTTTTTTCCCATCCAGCACGACAAGTTCAGTGAAGTAGAACTGACTATAACGAACGAGAAAGGTGAATTGGTGGATTTCGCCGGAGCCACGAGCACGGCCGTACTGGCTATCTTGTAAATAAAATAGACGGTTAATCGAAAGCGCATGATGGATCATGTAGAAAGTTACGAACTGCAGTCCTTCCCTCCCAACAGAAGAACGTTTGGCAACCTCAACGAACCGAACAAGGACATCGAATTTGATGTGGACGTTGGTGACGGGTTTGTGCATCCTCATCGCGCTAACCTCTACATCAGATACGAAATTGTCACCAGGGACGAAAATGCAGCTTACCCTGCAGGAGCCAACATCAGGCTGATAGACAATTTCGTCCCTCGCCTCTTCTCCCAGGTGGAAGTGAGAAAGCATGGTACAGTCATCGACAGGATGGATAACCCCGGACTAACTTCGACCATCGTGGCGACCATGACGCTCTCGAAGCCAGAGAGTTCGTACTACAAAGCGGCGGGTTTCGAAACCGACAACAAATTACCCGGGAAACTCAGCACCGTGCTATTCCCTCTGCGACTCCTCTATGGATTCTTCTCCGACTACAAGGAAATCATGTGGAAGGGCGGTCTGAGGGTCACTTTCAAGAGAGCGTCCAACGACAACAACTTGTTTCTGCGATGGAAATCCGCGACGGCTGGGGGAGCCGTGGACGATGCGAGCCTCCCGTCCGAGGGTAAGTGTGTGGTAAAATCCATGGAACTTCGCATGCCGATCATCGAATACGAAGCTAACCACGCCACGAAGATCAAAGCAGAAATCCTGAAGAACCCGAACATCCCGCTCGAGTTTCAGATGTACCAATTCTTGCAGAGGACAGTGTCCGGGCGATACTTCGAGTTCGACGTGACGACACAGTTCAACAGCATCCAGTACGACATGCCCGACTTCGTGGTGGTCGTGTTTCAAACCGGTCGCGACGGCAGTCAGAATGCGGATTCCAGTATGTTCGACTACTGCAAAGTTAGGAACAGTTACCTTAAGAACGGGCGTAACGAGATTTTCCCCAGAGAGAACTACAACCTCGCGGAAGATGATTACCTGAAGCTGTACGAAGCTTACACAGCGTTCAAGAGGGTCACCATGGAAGGATCTACCGACATGTACTACACGCCAGCGGAGTTTATCCAGAAACGTCCGATGTACGTGATCAACACATCGAAACGCAAGCAGGTGGTGATCAGCGACCGCACGAGCATCAAGGTTGTCGTGGATTTCCAAGAGGCGATCCCAGACAATACAATATGCAGCGTGGTCCTGATTGCAGGGAAAAAGTTTGTTTACGATGTAAAGAACGAGAGAATCATTGAACAGTTTTGATATTTTTTATTGAAATGAAATAAATACAAATTTGTTACAAACCCCAACCGAGTTTTCTTTTCGTATGCATTGCCATTGTCGTTCCCAGAGCGGCCAGTCTTTCACCCATGCTGGCATCTCTGCTGACCACTCTCCGGAAAGCCCGGTGTTCCAACTGCATGTCGGCATCGTGCCTTGCTGCGAGATCCCTGTTGTCCCGGTACGCAATATCATGGTCTTTGCAGGCAGCGTCCAAGGGATTAAACCCCGGATCACCGCGATCCAGTCGCGCGTCCAATTTAGTACCGGGACCGCAGTATTGGTAGCCGGGAATATGCATCTCGAAAGGCAATTTGTTGATGATGTCGTTGATGAGTCCCTTCCCTTCCGCCAGCTTCCAGAATCGCGGGGGCAAGATGTTGATGATGTTGATCAGATACCCGATGCATTTCGGTTCGTTGACGATGAAGCGGCTTAGTTTGGAAACGATCATGTCCACGATGCCAACCTTTTCGTTGTGAAAGTTTCGGTTTCCGGCCCTTTCTTCTCCGGCGATGACCAGCAGCCGGTCCACGAGTTTACGAACATCGTCCAGCCACACGAATTCCACGGGCAAATTGGAGTAGCGCTTGATACAGCTGCCGGTAGGCAGGCGAGTGGGTTGCTGCTTGATTTCATTCCAAAACGGTTTGATGATGTTCCTGTACTTCTCACTGCTACTTGACTTGACCCTGTTCTGAGATGGGTCGTTGTTCTGATACAAAGCATCGGTCATCTTGAGAATTTCCTTGTAATTGTCGTAATCCTCTTCGGAATACGCGTTGGCGTCGGGACGTTTTCTAGTGATTATTTCCATTAGTCCCGGCGTGCCTGCGTACTTCTTGAAGAAACTTCTGCGTCCCGCTCGGCTCTCGTTGTAGATGATGATATCGTCCTTGTCGAACGTGACGTGCCAACTGCCTATCTTCCACACGACGCTCCCGGAAGGGTCGGGTGATGGATACAAACCGAAAACTTCGTCTCTGTCATCGCCTTTGGTGCTCAGATATTTGGCTGCGGTCGGTCCTAATCGTATTCCCTCGACGGAAGACGAACAGCTGCTGCTGCTGGGCGACGGAAACCTAGTGGGAAGCGACGGCAGTTGGAAGTGTTGGAGAGTTGTGGTGGGTGAAGGAGGAGTGGGAGGATAGTCCGTAATGTTACGAACTGCCACCGGCACCAACTCTGTGATCAAGTCCTTGTTATGTTCGGCAACATCTTTGATTTCTTTGCCCAGGTCACCGATCGCATCGATGAGCGGTTGCTCCTGTCGCTTCTTCTGCTCATAATATCCACGATTCTCTTCCTTCCACCCTTTAAATCGTTTAGCAAGGTACTCGGTCAACTTGATGTTTTCTTCGGCTTTCCTTTTAGACATTGCAAAATGAAGTTTTGGGCCTATCTGTTTTCTTACAATTTTGTTATTTTATTTCGACGGAAGAAACAAGACAGAGCTGTCAATGAAATGGTATTGTCGATAATCTTATCTTTTTTGTTGTTCATCTCGTACCATGCATCTGAAAATTTTCTAACACTCTGCTTATGATATCCAACAAGCATGTCTTCCATTTCGTCTGTTATTGCGTGAAGATCTTCGGTATTCACGATCTCTTTCCCCGTGATTTTAAATATGTGGTCCTTCATGATCATCTGGCACGGCACGGCGAACGCTGGCGAACTATCGGCGATATCAGTTATTCTGTGGATGTTATCTTCTTCTTTACCCGACACAATCTTGAAGATCTGATAGAGCAGCTCCACAGGAAGATTGATTACAAAAGCAGATCGTGATGTATTCATTTTTTCTTCACCTCGTACTATTATATTACATTTTCTATCACGATAAACTCGTTGATCTTGTTACGATACTTCCCCTGGTTCGGTTTGCGAGTCATGTCTATCGTGGCGAAGCCGTAGTCGTCAGCATTCCAGCAATGCGCGCAGAGGTTGCGAAACGACTCGTACGTCATATCCCCTCCGACGAACTCGTCGTACACGTGCTTGAGGTTGGTGGCATCCTGCCGAAACAAGCAAATAAAGTTGGCGTTGTCCCTGATCAGCTGCTTGGGGATCTTCGAGAAGGTCTGAGCCAAGTAAAAGCAGTCCATACCCTTGTGACGACCTCGAGTGAAGTAGTTGCGAACCTCTTCCTGGTTCTCAAGGATGACATCGTCAAAGACAACCACCGAATTCTTACGACCCTCGTCCAAAGGTACCATCTGCGAAGCAAAGGTGGCTATTTCCAGATCGTCGTAGATTGCAATCAGCTGCCGGTATTTCAATTGCTCGAGGCTCTTGGAAAAGACGTACAGGTGTCTGCTCTCCCAATCGAGCCAGTGGGGAGCCACTACCATCAATGTGGTTTTGCCACAACCCGAGGGCCCCACGATGAGACATCTGATACTTTCGGGAAGCAATTCGCCATTTTTCTTTCTTCCTTTACCTTCGCCGACGTCCGGGAGCCTCTTGGTCACCTCCCAGCTCATACGATATCGATGGCATCAACCCAAGAATTCTGCGAAGAGGGAAGACCGAGCCACTTGACGTAAAGTTTGCCCTTGCTGCGTCGGAGCACTTTCTCCACAAGGTAAGTGTCCGGGAACCTTTTACCTTTGAAAAGTAACAAATTTTGGTTTTGGCCACGCTTCTAGCTACTCAAAGACAATGGTATCGGCTAGTATCGTCGTCCTAGTTGGTAAAATGCTAATAATACAGTAACAAAAGTCATTGCAGATCTCATTGATAGACTGTGTACTGATTGTATCCATCCTGTTTGAACCCAACGCCACCTCTCGGAAATGTTCTGTTTTGTAATACAAAGAACAAACCTTGGAACGCGCAAGGAGTAAAGCCTCGGTGTTTACAAAATGCAATCAGTGACTGCTTCTAACCAAACATTCGCACACATTATTAGCATTTACCAACTAGGACGTCGTTTACAAACAATGAAGTCAGTGGCGACTTGTAATCACACATTCGCGATTATCTCGAAAACGGCTCGTTTGCAGACGAATGTTTACTGAGACTTTTTTGCTTCTATTATCGTGTACTTTCACCTGTTTCAGTTTGCGCTATTACTTATGAGACACCCTGTATTTATCAATCAGGTTACATAGGCCTAGTATGCACGAAACTTAGCTTCCGAACACTCAACGTATTTTCGCTCTAAATGTATTGATTGATTGATTCTTACTTAATTTATAAATTAAAGATGACAACATTCGGATGTTAGTAATTTTTAATTAATAATAATGTACTTGACAATGCTAGTCGGAGACAGTCGCGAAAATTCTCAAAAGCTTTGAGCTGCTGACCTGACAACAGTATCTAAAAACCAGTCACTGAAATTTTCGAAAGCTTGAGCTAGAGCCACTGGCAAAACTACCTCACTTCCGGCCGTTACGTTTGGCAGCAAATGTTACAGTGACGCACCTCTACGACCAAACTCTGAAACCTAACATACTGCACAGTTACTCCAGAACAGGAAAGTGTGAATAATTTCATCGACTCTATGGCCCATATAAACTCTGGGAACATTACAGCAAGCAGCATGCAGCAATTGTGGATAAGCTGCAGAGATTATTGGGTGTACAAAGCCTAGTAGATCCGCTCCTGTTGTGCACTTAAAATAGTGTCACTTCTCAAGCTGAACGAGTGCACGAAACACTACACTACAGCAATTCTACATCTTTCTACATCACAACGAAATGATTTGCAATGTAAGAAGTGACCGTAAAAATGTATACTATTTTACCGTTAAATTTTAACAGTAATTTTTTTTTAATTTTTCAAAGCAAGCACATTCAGATTGTCACCTCTCTGTAATTTAGAAGCAATGAAAAGTAAACCTCCTGTTGGTAAGAGCTTGGAATGTTATTTATTTACTTATTAAAATTTCATATACAGCACTGAAAATTTTATACTGAAACTGTAACAGCAGGAAAACATCAACAACAAAACAATAAAGGTAGCACAGAAAATAATTCAGAAACAAATGCATTCTTACCGATTGTCGGAAACTGCGTTCTCGCAAGAAAGTATCAACATTTGAGGCAGGTTATATGAATCATTACCTTCTCAATATGAAAGCCTGATGGCTTGCTCCGGTCACGTGACTAAACGTCATCAACTGGAGGCGAGATAGCTGCCATGTTTGATTTGCTTCTTCGGAATCAATGTTGGACCTTTTTAGTGAATATGGAATTGTAATGCAAATTTAAGAACTGTAATCGAGTTTACATGACGTGTAAATATGCTTAAATGTGGAAGAGGTATGGTGTATAAGTCTTGTGTACTCAATTGCAGAGGCAATTACAATGAAAAAGGTAAGAGTAACGTTCACATTTCTTCAACATGTTGTTAAAAATGAGAAATTTTTAGGGCAATTCCATGTGATTCAGTCACTACGAAAATATACAAAAAATGTATTATACTAAAAAATAAATAATAGTAATAGTTCATGATGTAAACATTTCATGTGTCCGAAATAGGCATCAAATATACTCGTAAATGTGGACAACATGTCAACATTTTTTTTAGAATTATCAAATAATTTACCCTAATTACAAACGTTGGTTAATATTACGTCTACCAAAGCAATTTGTTAGTGTAAATTTTATGCAAGCATTCGATAAATTATCCATATTATTTACACAAATTTTCAGTTTCAAAATGTGCTTAATGAAAGAAAGCTATACAACGGGGCAAAGTTGATGCATGTGTTCATTTATTCTTATTTTATCCCGCTTTATGCTTCTTTATGCTAATCGGAGGCTAATGGAAGATATGTTGTACATTTAAATACAAAGGTGCGATGTGTAACAAGAACGTCGATGAAATATTCGTGTGTAAAGCTATCCAAGAATATATATATTACTTATGTTTCAAATACAAATGTTTTCACACAAAAAGCAATTTGTTTCCTAGCTATGTAAATATGAACTACAAATGTATTAAATTTTTAAAACTGTTTCATATGAACTGCTTTTTATTTTTTGTCTTTGTGAAGCTTCAATGTTCGTAACTTTGATTATTAAATCAGTGATAATGTTTATTGTTTCATAATTTATTAACATTTTTCACGATTTTTCTAACGGAATGTAAAAAACAGTGTAAGGAAATATTCCAAATGTTTATTTCCCAAGTGAACATTAAAATGGAAATATTAATCTGCTTTTTTTCTCAATGAAACTATTAAGTTATTGTCACAAATCTTACTAACGACAATGAAAAGATTCAATTTGTTTATTATCTTTCGTTCAATAAAGTCAATAGGATCGAAATTACAATGTGACAAATTATTTACGTTTAGTCTTTATACACAGAAATGTAACATTGCCCTTGTACCAATTTCTTTCGCTTTTGCTGCAAGAATATAGAAATTAAGGTTTTGTATTGAGATTGTATAGCTACACAGAATATCTGCATTATCTGGTTGATTAATTTTGGGTAAATTTAAAGACAATTTAATTGATAAGGTAACTTGGAAAGTTTACGATCAACCTAACATGTTTTTTTATTTAATCAATTGATTTTACATACAAAAGTTCATACAAAAGCGGTTACGAGTTTTACTGTAGCTGACCAATATTCCCGATAATATTTTTCAAAGATATACAATGTTTAAATATTTCCGACAGGAAGTTTCTAACGGTTTTCAACTCTCTCTTTGTGCTATGGTAGGAATTTTTGTGGTGGCCATAGTGACTTCCTGAATGAAAATTTTGGTGTAAATATTCAATATTATACATTTTTCTTCTAACTATATTCGTCGGGAGGGTAAATGTCAAAATTTAACTTCATAAGAGAAATAAATATACCTTAATTATCTACGGTAAAATTACGTCAAGGAGTTTACAGCGTTAAGACGATCGCCTCCAGATGATGACGTCTTGACTGAGCGCTGTGGCCTGAACCTCAAGATGGTCTTGTATGAATGGGGAAGCCTATAGAGCAGAGACCATTGTGGAAGGAGAGCCTTGTAGTGGGATTGTGAAAAAACTTTGCGTTGCGTGTTGGTCGTGTGGATACTCGTAGATTAAATTGATTAATTAGAAATTAGGTTTTATTTTTACCATTTATGATTTTATGAAGATCGAGATTATGGTTAATTTTATGGAACGTTTCAAATGTCTAAATGTATAGCGTCGAGCTGGCATTATTTAAAATAGATTGAGTAGCATGAAAAGGTAATATGTACTGATAAAATGGCCAATCACACAGATACACACTAATGTATGTTTTGTACATAAAAATGAAATATATGACAAAAAAATCAAATTTATGTTTGAATATTTTATCTTGTAAAAAGGTACATGATAATAATTATAAATTAAAGTTTGTCTACATCATAAGTGCATCCCGATGTTAATCAAGTGGTTTCGTGTTCATACACGGTGAAGGCACATGATACAATGGTTCGGAATCCTCTTTAAACTGTAGGTCCAGTCCCGATTAGTCTTTTCGTGCATAAAGTGGACTTAGAACATCAAATCAATCAATCAAGTCTGCATCATAAATATATTTTTAAAAACTCAACGAATAATATTATATTAATTACAGTTAACTATGTGTTAACCACACTTCAAACACGATTATGGATATTTTTACGGTATTTGGATGGCAGCGGAAATCGACGGATTTATACCGTTATTTCTCCAGACAACATTTTGCAGCCTGATATAAGTAAAGACAGATCATTAGTGGACACTTTGCAATAGATGATGGCACCATATTGCACTATTCATCTACAATACCGCCGTTAGCCTCACTGGAACAACCGCAGGAAGCATCACAACTTTGTCTTAACTTTTCCATCGATATCTTCAATATCCTCACCACTTATGGAGACAAGGATCACCGGAATTTCACACAATTATCATATCTGCGTCAAGGACATTAGCGTCAGTGATTCTTGAAAATCGTTTCATTTAGTGGAACTGAACTTTCAGCATCATTTGGTCTTTGAAACTGAACCATAACAATTATGTATGTCACTATTGTGCTCAGGACCTGAAAAAGAATATAACTATTATCTGAAGTTTAAAGTAATAAGTAATGTGAATAAAACTTTTACAAATTGAAACAATAAATATAAAACTAAAAAATTATCTTAAAATATAGTATAGTTATATAGTTTCATCAATTTCATCTAATCATCACACATTCCCATCGTAGCGATTTCCAGAGGTGGCAGAAAAGGCGTAAAATAACAAAACCGAAAAAATGTATTTGTTTTTTAGCATTGTAGCACTGGTTGAATGATTAAAGCGAAATGATGAGTCAACTAGTATAGATACCAATACATAAAATTGATTCAGCTACATTAAAATGTGCGTAACATTTTTTATTAATTACCTTACATGTATCCATTGATTTTGCGTGATTAGTATAACTTTCATTACAATGGCAATTAAATAAGGCAGATGAATATTTAATTCCCTCTATCAGTATTTTCTACCTAATGATATAAGGTTGGTGTGCGCAATTTCGCCACGTTAAGCTTTGAACGACCGTTACAAATTCCTGATAAGTATGATGATAACGTCTGTACTGGAAATTGATAGTATATATGTTACGGTATGTGTGGGGAAAAAATCACGTTCATGCGCTATTAATCAGGTACTTCAAAAGACAAAAGAAAAAAACCTTGCAACTGGCGAAATTGCATACACCCTGTACACAATTTTGCCACCCACTGTAAACAGAGGGGACAGGACAAACCGCGCTACAAAACAAACATATTTTCACCCCATGAATATAATGAAAAAAGTATAGATAGTAATGACATACATAATATACAGGGTGGGCCAAAAGTCCCTTACAACCCCTTGTAAAATTCGTTTTAGTGGAAATTGATGAATAACAACCATGTGTGACCACATTAGGCCTAGGGGGAAGTCATAAGGGGGGGTGCCCTTGACGGCGGCCATCTTGAAAGCCGCCATCTTGGATACAAGTCCAGTTTTGTAAATAGGAAGGTAGGCATGCGATACATGGCGAAATTGCAAGCACTTCCAATGACTACACAAATAGGGTGAAAATATGACTCTCAATGTATACGACACAACACTACACATATCATTGTAGGCAGAAAGCGTTCGTCTTCACAATGCAATACTTGCTACATAGCTTCGAACCCTCCTTCCTGGACAAAAGGACCGCACTTTGTTGCTCTCGATCTTATAACAACGCTACGTCTCGCACACACAATGGCTGCCTGTCTTTTCCGTCTAGCTCCTCCCCATCAAAATGAGGCAAAACACGATCAGCGTGCGCTACCTACCTATACACTAGCACCATCTGCCGACTTAGGCCGACGTGTTGGGAAATACAGGTATCTGGCAGAATTGAAAACATGGCGAAATTGCGCACACCCACCTTATGTCGCATATGCATTAGTAAGTTTGACATATACAAGGAAATTTTACAAAAAAAGAAGATACCATATTCGCTTCTCTTCAAACGTCAGTGAATTCTGGAGATTTTCGCATGTAGATAGCAATGTTAGTAAAGAACTAACAATCTTCTGCTACATGACAACGCTCCTCCAGGTTAGTTATTATACATTAGGTCAAAATGAGCGTGATTGTACTTCACTTTATGACAATTGCTCAATGTTCTTACTTGTTAAAGAAGCTTGTAATTCATTCCAAACATTTGTCTCCAGAGAAGTGGCAAACATGTTAATAATTGTTTTTATTTAGCACAATACAACATCTTGCTATCAACAATATATTCCAAACACAATGAAAAACTCGTTTAATGTTGCCACTTCATGATATCGTTAGCGTTACGAACAAGTGTCTTTGTGAATCTATGTCCATACTCTTTGAATAGTAATTTTACATGTAATGTGCGGGTTTTAAGAAAAGACTAAAAATGAGAATATTAACCTCATTCCTAATAATCTGATCTCTTGCCGAAACAGTTTTTGATCAAGATTTAATTTGGTGACCATTGTACGACCAATAGCAAAAGTGTGCTTTGTCTTTAATCAGTGTCGGATCTACAAATCTTGAGCCACCCGCAAAATATTACCAAAACATCCAATACCTACCTACCGTTACCTACCGTTACACCCATACAACATACACCCCCTCCCACACACATACGTATATATACAGGGTGATTCAAAAGTCGCGCGACATAGGACAACTCCGTTATTTGTGCAGATACCGAAAAAACGATAGAGGGCATAATTGTAGGAAATATATTGTTGGAAATCATGAGCGTAATTGTTGTGACAGCAGATGGACCATTTATGAGTCTGCTTGAAATCACAAACAAAACAAAACAAAATGACTGTCAAAATGACAAACGGAAAGAAACACAAACAAATCAATGTCATAGCCGTACTCCATTTACTACCGAACAACAAAATTGACAATCGCAATAGCAACCGCACGGAGTGTCAAACTGATACAAAGGAACGACCGGAACTGACATGTCCAGCAGCTGCACCGCTACCGGAGGAATTGTTCAAATTGATTGCCATCCTGTTATCGGCACATCCGAATACGTTTCACAGAACTCTTGCGCACATTACGTAACACCATAGGTGTTATTGCTGCACAGGCTCCTCTGATGTTTTCCTGAAGTTCCTGCAGTGTTCGGGGCCTGTTTCTGTACACGACAGATTTGAGATGGCACCAGAGGAAAAAGTCAAGTGGGGCTAAATCTAGCGACCTATGCGGCCATTCCACGGGACCCCTGCGACCTATCCAACGCCCAGGTAAAACTTCATTCAGCAATTCGCGAATTGTTAGTCCGAAATGCGGCGGTGCTCCATTTTGCTGAAAGAAAACCCCCGACGTTTTGCTAGGGGTAGATTATCCAAATACGGCAGGAGTGTCATCTCGAGATGCTCTCTGTACAGTTCAGCAGTGAGCTTGTTGTTAAGAAATACGGGACCGATGAGAACATCCCCGTGTATGCCACACCACACATTTAACCTTGGGTCAGTCTGATGATGAGCATCTACAGCAATGTATGGGTTCTCGGTTGCCCAATACACAGAGTTATGTCTATTTACTGTTCCGTTCAGATGGATACAGGCCTCATCGCTGAAAAGAATATCAGCTTCAAGGTGTGGCTGCTGCGTTCGTCTCTCAGTAAACCACTCACAGAACTGCACCCGTCTATCTGTGTCATCTCCATGCAGTTCCTGGATAAAATGCACACGATATGGATGTAAATGATTTCTGGATAGTATCGTGGACACGGATGCTTGACTCATGCCACATTCTTGAGCCACTTTTCGTGTTGACCGTGTTGGACTGACTGTCAGCTTAGCTGGTACCCTAGCTGAGGTTGCATGATCTGTTGCTGTACGTGGCCGCCCAGGCCGTCGTTTGTCATGGATACTGCCTGTTGCCTTGAACCGCTCCAGTAAACGACCAATGGTTTCATGATGTGGTGGTGGTTGATCTGGATGCCGTCTGTGATATTCCTACGCAGCTTCCAGTAGATTCATCCCTGCAACATGGATAAGAACCATTTCCACCCTTTCCTGAATTGTGTACTGGGACATTGCTGTTGATTACTGAAAAAAAATCAACATTACGGTCATGATTTAAAACGTATTTTCCATCAATTTTGTTCGTGTTTCCTGCACACAATGAAAATAATACAAATGCAACATCACGGTCATGATTTCAAACATATGTTCAACAATTTTGCCCTCTATCGTTTTTTTTGGTATTTGCACAAATAACGGAGTTGTCCTATGTCGCGCGACTTTGTAATCACCCTATATATACACATACATACATACATACATACAAACACATAGCCCTATATAATGTTTGTGTGTGGGTGTAATTCTTGATTTCATGTTTACAAAGTCACGTTAAGGGCCTAGAGGACGATTCAAAAGTCCCTTAACACCTCCTACAAAAAGAAGTTAGGCTGATTACAAAGTGGCCGCCATATTGAATTCAACTCAAAATGGAAAGGGGAGTTATGTGATATATATCTGACACTGTTTTCTCACACCTGGAAAATTATACATTTGTTACAATCATGTAACATTAAAGATAGGTTGAAGAAACCTTCACCACTGCATTTCTCGTGAAATTCTAGCGTGATTACATTCTAGTCTGACTGCCACGCAGGAAACCCGGTGAGGGTGATCTAACCCATATATGCCCACCGCCCCAGTTTTGGGGCGCTATGGTTTTGAATTTTTCAAAAGTTACTACTTGCTTACAACGGATTTTGTTTGTTGTGTTTTAATGTGGTTGGCACTCCTCCACATGACCTTGACAGTACGCCGTTTGCAGGAGCAGTGTGAGTCTGGCAGGCATTGTTTTAAGAGAGGTGTGCGTTGTCCTATAAAATGTCGTTCCGAATTACCTAAGTATGACATTAATTAATTCAATTCTTTGCAGGCCATGCTATTTTTTTCTAACTGGAGTACATTTAGGAAGCACAATATGCAATTAAATTGTTAATTTTCATTAATTAATTCTGTTAAAAACTTGAAATGTGTGCTGCCCCAAAAATGAGGCAGTGGGCGCGTAGGGGTGCATCGTTATTTATAATCATATACCCCAAAAATGGGGCGCTGAGCACTACCGCCTACGTGGGTTTTTTTGCAATGATAGTCTATACCGTCCTTTCATTATTACATTTTACATTGATACATACACTGTTTAAATGCCGACAATAAAACCTACATTTTCTGCTAATGTTTACTTTCATATGTAATCAATATCACACTATTCTATTTCTGTTATTTTTCTCACTTTTCAACTTCTACGATTTACAAAAACGTATTAATCTGTATGTACGTATAATACATAGACTGTGTGTGTTCTGTTAGATTATTTGTAGATATTCTTTTACTTCTCAGATTCTGAAAGGGTGTGGCCAACAGGTAACAAATGCTGCTATATACACCTCCCTTCAGAAAATAACATGCTGAGTGACGAGGAAAGTGGTGATGAATATGGAGATATAAATTATCAGGGAATCAACTTCGAAGAGAGGGAGAACTTAGGCTACAGGAAATTGTGTTGAGGACGTAACTATTGGTGTTGCTGATCTCGTGAATGATCCGTGTGTTTCTCTTACAACAGGCGAAGCTGATCGTTTTGATGTCCCTGGTACTTCCAGCCAAACTGGCATTTCAGCAGTTTCGGGAACACCTATTCCGGATGAGCTTGTGTGATCGCCAACAATTTTAGATGAAGATCTGTCAGTTTATCATAATGAAAAGAAGCGAAGAAAAGAAGTGAATGAAACAAAGCGAGTGAGAAAAATAAATTATCCTAAGCCAAAAAGTGGAGGTTCACCAGGCCATAGGTTGACAAATGAGGATTTACCAATATCTCCAGAACGAGATTGGAAAAGGGTAGATATTACAAACACAGACAGGTCTCCAGTTGACTTTTTGAGATGTTTTGAAATGATCAATTAATTAATATGATTGTCACTGAGTCGAAAAGTATGCCATGTTCTAAGGTAATCATGGTTTGAATGTTGATCAAAGTACGATTAGGCTTTTGATTGCTGTTTGTACGAAGAAATCGCACTGACAGTCTGGCAGCTTGTTACATTTCTGCTAAGTTGCAGTGTGGTCAATTTACTAGTTATACAGAATTACTAGCAGAGAAAGGAGATTTCGAATATTAAGTCTCATAATGAACATTATGCAGTACTGCCTTGGAAGATATAGTACTCGTCCTGGTATACGTCGGCCTTTGAAAGTGACAAAAAGAAGAGTTCCAGATGACATGCGTTCGGATGTGAAAGACACATAATAATTTCAAATCGAACGCCGATTCGATGTGCCATAAGAACGGAACAAAAAAGTTCAACCAATATCATATTTTTTACAACTCAAATTACTTAGAAAATTTCACAATTAGTATATGCACATCATCCATATTTCTTTAGAGGAGGGGGTGCAAATATGGAAGCCCACTTTGTTTTTGGCATATAAAAAACTTGTTTATTGTTGTTTTAGCTTGAAAAATTACCTAAAGTTACTTTATAATGTTCTGAATATGAAACTGATACTAATAAATGCAAAAAGTATGGATGTAATAAATAAAGAAATATTTTGTGCTTGTACTACATTTTTTGAAAACTTCAAAAAGTGCGGGTAATGTGAAAACACCTTAAAATTATGGTAAATCAAATGTTTTATATAAAAGAATACAACGTTTGGCAATTATTTTATGGTACATTAGGTTTACATTACATTACATTACATAAGAACATTATTTTATAAAATTAGAATGGTAAGTAGAGCTCCGTTTGTCTCCAACCAGAAGGATGGCATTTTCCGATTGCTCCAGGTGGTGCTCCTTTCATTAGAGTATCAGTCCAGTTCTTTCTGGGGAAGATCATCAATGGTGGTATAAAAGTTCCACCAGCGCTCATGCAGCATATGACAGTTACAAGGCAACCTCGCTCTGCTGCTGTGATGGCTGGTGTTGCCCACGGGACGAGACGGGACAGGCTTTTAAAAATTCGAGACGAGACTGATTATGTGTCCCGAGAACAAACGAATATTTTCGAGACGAGACAGCATTTCACAGCATTTCCACGAGACGAGACAGGCCAAAGTCTCGTCTCGTAGGCAACACTAGTGATGGCACCTACTTGACGTTTACCTTTTAGTCTTAACTACATGTGTTATCTTGGTTTGGACTACGCTGAGGCCGGTTTCGTCGACATTGTATACACGATCAGCACTAAAAGAGTGTTTCTCATACTCAGCTTCCAGCATGTCAAAAAACTTGTCTGTGGCTTCTTTCTTGAACCCATTTGCTCTCGAGAATGAGGTCCCTATAGGCTTGTGGAGTGTGATTTTGTTATTGTATCACCTCTTAAAAAGGTCAAACCAAGCCCTACCTGCAACATTTGAGCTAAAAGGATGCTGGATATATTTCTTTGCGCTAGTTGATAGGCCATCCTCTTGATATCTAATCTAGCATGGCCATAAAAGCGATTATCCATTTCAACAAGATACTCCACCAACTGTTTCTCAATATTATCAGGAAGGGCAGGCGTACTCCCTATATTTAAAGAAACGCAATCTTCAGGCTACATATCGCTATGGACATATCTTTGCAGTGTCGTGTGAGGCACTTTGAACGTTTTTACCGCTCTTCTTAATCTTTTTTCCCCTTAGAGCTGTTATAGCCTTCATCATGTTTTCAGCATCCCACTTCTTCAAAAGAGCCCTCGGCTTCCGACCAATGTGCTTCCGCGGTATCCGAAACACAAGCACATTTCGCATTAGAAACAATGCATCCGATGGGGGTATTGTGGAAACGTTTCCACAATACCCACATATGCATGTTTCCACGTTACCCGCACATTGGCCATCTTGAATTTGAGTAGTTTACGTTTGATTGAGCACCGCCGCCAATACCTTCTATGTACGTCCCTTTATAAACTCCCTGATCTACATTAAGATACCTGCAAGATATGTAGACTAAGTTAATAACCTCAAACTTACCTCTAAAGATTTCACAAATCCGGGAAAATAACTTGACGTACTGTCGCCATGTCCACTGCTCGACTGACTGCTCGTGTTCTACCGTAACAAATAGGAACTTCTACAACTATTTCCCGTTCATTCCGCTGGAGTGCAGCACTCTGCAGGCCAGATATTAGAAGTTTCCACATTACCCTCACGGTTCCAGATTTTCACCCCCTCCTGTACTTATTAAAACATAAATGTTAAAGTTATAATGCTTTTTGCTTGTTTATGAAACATTAATAATTGTTTAACGTTACCTGAGCACATATTGTGTAAATCTCCTGTTAGAGTAGTTAAAGAAATAAATATAACTGAGAATCAAAAATAAAATTGATTTCAATAACATGTAGCCTCCAGTGCCCAGCGCCCCATTTTTGGTGCAGTGTTTCTTTCAAAAATGAAATTATGACGGTACGTCAGAGGTGAGGGTTACCTGCACGCAATCACGTCACGAGAGCACCCGAAAAAGATTCCCTTGACACCACAATTACTACAACTTCAATCTTGTATTTTTCAGATGACTCTCATGTGTCATACCCGGTACGCTGAAAGCGCTGATAAAGTACTGCTGAGAGGGAAATTTCAACCTTCAAAGAAATAAATTACTTTATCCCACCATATATTTGCACAACCCTAGATGCTTAAGAACCTACCATTCGTCTAAAGAATAAATTGTTACTGCTTCACAAATTCTGAAGCTTCCTATGGATAATTAGGTTCAAATTTCAATGATAATTCAATGTATATTTATACCCTTCTGAAGTGTCAATTACTACCTAACTCCCTAACTTGCACTCAATCCTTGACAACTCAATTCCGTCCTTGAATATCCCTTTTCCTCAGAAACGTGGATGAATTTAATTGTTCATAAAACCCAACAGAACCCAAACCTTAATACTGTCTAAGATCTGTGAAAAGCGTAGATGAGATATATAACACTATTATCTCCTACCACTTGGTGAGTTTGCTTAAAACAAATAACGATGCTGGATACATCCAAAGCACACCCAAATTCCTCCCTGCTGAAAGAGAATACACATATAGTAGAACATGGATTCATGCACTGAATTTAGGATAATTCACATGTTCATTCCAAGTGAAAAAGAATTCATGAACTATTGGACTTATTTATTGGTTGCCGATGTTAATTTTTACATGACTGTACCTTATGAGCAACAGGCGACTTCTGATACCACTTCAAATAAACAAAACAGTCATTTGTCTCAACATTAACAGCTGATGATTACTTTAAAATTGCATATGCTGACAATGTGAACTCATGGATACATTGGGCAACACCGCCTCAAACTGACATTTTCCTACCTAGGAAATAACAGAATAATTAAATATACCCAATTATCATAGGTATCACGCTATCCTTTTATGGATTTATAAGCAGCACAACTGACTGCACAGAACGTCTTTGTACGCTGCAAGCATGCCCATCAAGGACCAGCGACTTTGAAAATCCCAATAATTTATGATAATGTGTTTTATCGATAACAGTGACTTGATGCAAATCTTTATAATTTACATCATCTAAGTTCCACCTTTGCTGAAAGATTACCTATGCATTTTGCTTATTTCACAAAAGAATTCAATTTTTCAGTGGCAAAGCGACGTCCGCCATTTGTATTTACCACGAACGATATTTCAACTTCTTCGCACCACTCGCAACACACGTAAGCATGCTATTGAATACGGATGTATATTAGGCACATCTGCCGATAAAGTACGTAGACATGAGCTCATGTATTAATTGTAACGAATCTCGGCTTACCTCATTGCCGGTTGGTTTGGAGCACATGGATCGCCTCCCCTACCCTTTTCCTTTCGTTGAACCAAAAGTCCTACGGACGCATCATGTTTTACGAGTAGGTCCAGCTCATCTCCAACCTTTCATCTTTCAGAAAGACTATAACATAGCCCTCATCTTGCCGTGTGTTTGAATATTCCGGAGATTATTTCTTCTCGCCTTCCAATCTTCCGCACATCAACCAACATCCATCCTTCTTCCGGTCACACTTTCCCTCCAAGTTTCAACAACTCTTTTTTACAGCATGTTTTTCCGTGTTTACAAAAACAATATTTCTGAACATATTATTGAAAATGAATATATATATGTGTATGTATCAAAGATCTTATTATAATAAAGACTTAAATATTACTAATTATTTATTTATGTGAACTATGGAGAATAACGTGCTGTATGAATTAATTTTAATGTTAAGTGCGCAAATTGCAAGACCCCGTAAAATCGTTGTCAGCCCGAAATGTCCCCGTGCATAAGGCGACATCAAACTTTTCGTGGTATTTATTATTAAAATAAAGGATATTATGACCAAAAGTCAAAAAGTGCTTCCATGAAGCTTAAATATGAATCAAAATGGATTTTATCATAAGAGCGAAATTTACATGAGACGTAACTATAGAATTTATAGCTTAATTCCTAAAATTCCGATTGGGGCCTACCAACATTAATTTTTTACTATTAACATGAGCAGCGATTATTTTAACAGCACTTATACTCCATCTTTCGTGAATTACTTGCATTCAGGGTATCTGGACGTGTTTAAATCACAGTTAATCATACCACCGGATTGTAGGTAAGGTAAGATAAACCAGCCATATGACGATATCTGTCATAAAATGTCACTTTTTGCATCATCAACTCAACACAAAGAGTGAGTGCTGTCAATATAAACACATTTTGAACTAAAAAAAGGAAGTTGTGCATATATGGGTTAAGGTCGGAATTTTTCCGGCTTTGTCCCCGTATAAAGCGCCTCTAAGTACCAAACAGCCTCAAATGAAATTGTACTCGGGGGGAGGGGTATAAAGGCTGGCGCAGCGTTGTACTGATCACATCACCTCCAAGATGGCTGACATGGAAAATATGTGGGGCCGTACCCCTGAGTAACTAAGTTTATTTTTTACACACTCACATACGAACTCTCTGCTGACATAGACAATGGCTGAGGGCCCCCTAAAGGCTTAAGTGTCTCCGTATTGCAGGGGTTTTCGCCTTGTAGATCCGGCACTGACTTTACCTTTACCTGTACATAGTGTATTCGTTTCTGTACCTCTGAGTAACTACGTTTATCTTTTACATACGCATATACGAACCCTCTGCTATGTCAATGGCTGAGGACCCCCTAAAGGCTTAATTGTCTCCGGGCCTCTCCGCACTGTGGGCTTTTGCGGCTCGTAGATCCGGCACTATAGAAACCTGTGATATGGAGGCAATGAATCCCACAAACAATCATATGTAGGTAGAAAGAAAAATCAATAGTAATTACCTTGATGACTACTGGTGTAATTTACCATTGCAAGTTATATTTGTTTCTGACCAGGATCTTTTCAAAGAAATCTTGTTTTAAAACGTATTTAAGATTTTTTATTTATTTATAATGTACTTACAGAAGTCAATAGTGCCCTGTTCATTGTAACGTATCCACCAAATGAAATCTCAGCTTGTTTTCTACCCACTGTTTGCAACAAGACGATCATCTGAGAAACGAAAATCGGAATATTTAGAATTTTTAGCAGTTTATAAAAAACATCCTTCTCTATTTACAAAATATAACTCATACGAACTTTTTTTTTACAATATGGAAGAGAAATTTGTGGTGATTTCTTTGATGAGTACGGTACTAAATATATATTTTTAAAAATATAAATTGTTATTAGCATAAAAATGTTATTCACAGTCGCATCAATACCTTTTCACTCAAATTGGGAGGAGGGGGTCAACACCCCTTTGTTTACGAGATCCACCCCGAATCTTCCAGAAAACAAGTAAAACTAAATCAATAAATGATTTTTTGCACAAATAGATACTTCTTGTAAGTTTTTAGGGAATTCATTAAATATTGTTGCTCTGAAAATATTTTCTCCAGTTTCCGTTTTCTAAGTAACTTGTTTTATTCTATCTTTACGGCATCGTGTTGCTGTTGTTACTCACATGTCGTCTGCAAACTGTTTCTTTTTTTTGGCTCCTTCTCACACCATAGAATGTCGATGCAGATGCAACAGCTGGGAAGTTGATGACACTCATGATATTCACATTAAACCGTAACAGACATGTATTTTGCCTTTGAATCTGTTACTACGAGGGGGTATCAAAAAGTAGTGATCATTAGGTAAAATTATTAAATGTACGTGAATGAATTTTTGCCAGTATAATCATTGAAGTCTATGCACATCATAGTGCAAATACCGTGTTAATATGTCGTGTATTGTTTGTGTAGGTGGTGGTAGAAGTCGGTAACCCGGAAGGTGGAGAATATTGAAACTTCGCAGCTTGATTATAACGCACGACGAAGAGGAGTTTTTTTAGTCGTTTAGTAACTAGAAACCAAAGAGTGGAAGAAATATTTTCCCCTCCCCTCCCAAAAAGACCGAGGTGCAAAGGTCTGCAGAAAAAATCATGTTGTCGGTATTCTGGGATTGTCGGGGAGCCATCCTGACAGACTACCTTCAAAAAGGCCAAACTATTAAACGCGCATATTACTGCTCACTTCTGAAGAAATTGCGAGATGCTCTGAAGAAAAAACGCTCTCCAAAGGCATCCGTCTCCTCCTCGCTGATAATGTACCCGATCACTCATCTCAATCCGCTGTTGTGGAAGCAGAACACTGTGGCTTTGAATTATTGCCACATCCACCTTATTCTCCAGATCTCGCACCAAGTGACTTTTCTTGTTTCCAGAAATGAAAAAGCCACTGCGAGGTCGGCGATTTGATGCTACAGATGACGTCATTCACGAGGTCGAACAGTTATTTTCCATGCAATCTGCGGACTTCTATAATGAAGGCCTACGGAGGGTTCAGAAACGCTGGGAGAAATGTGTGAATTTGGAAGGTGACTACGAAGAGAAGTCTTAATTACCATAACATAACATCAAGTTTCTCAGGTAGTTATTTCATGGTGATAATCACAACTTTTTGATACCCCTTGTATATATTGTAATTTTTAATATTTAGGCAAATTCAATTAAAACAAATGTTCTTGGAATGTAATAAGAATTGCAATGTACAATCTAATATGTTCGCTAAAAATCACTCTTTGCATAATTATTAACTAAATAACATTATCTTAGGTTTTTCTTCCATTATGTAACTCACCTCTAGTTTTGCATCCAGAGCCATATCTGACGTATCCACCTCTTCCAATTCTGCCTTAAATTCTTCTGCCTAGGAACGATATGATTGGCCAAGATTAGACAGAACTATTCTAACATACCGGTACAACACATTTAGTTTTATCGTTAAGTGCGGGGAGCTTCAATAAATTTACGTGTTCTTAATATATCTCAGAAACTTTTAAGCTTGCTGATTTGTAAAGAGGTAAAATTTTATTTAATTGTGCATGATAAATATTCATTTCTTAAAGTATTACTTTTAATGATAAAGTGACCAAAATTTGCTGAGGTGCGGGGGGGGGGGGAGTTCATATGCTAGTATTTTCTAAGTGCTTCATTTTCAAGTTCATTAACGTTAACGTTTCATTTAATATACGACGTGACGTGTTGTGAAAAGAAATTAAATTTCACATTTACCAAATGCCTTGAGATTTCCAAAAACTCACATTTACAAAAAGTTTCAAATACAGCTATAATATCTACACTACAGAAGGAAGACAAAAGTGTTCCAAAAGTTTTGAATGAAAGTGCAAATCCATAGTTTTAACTTCCCCTCCTGTATGTGCATAAGCTCATTTCAACAGCATCACGAGGTAATTTGAAATCAGTTCATACGAAATGTTTATCTCTGCAGTGATCGAACACACACACACACTCACATACACACCACCTTCTGAAAAGTTGACGTAAGCTTCGGAATTATTGTCAAGGTAAGAATATAAATATACAGCGTTGTGCAAAATATATAAGGGGATTTCAACAAGACAGTGTGAGATAAGGAAAAGAAGTTCTTGAAAATTAACGAAGGTGCGCAAAGACATGCCATTCGCAGTAGTACGCTATTTAAAGCATAATGGGGACGAAATCCTTACTTTTTGAAGACATATCGTATCGACAAAGTACCGGGTGTTCCGTTCAAATCTACCTAATTTCAATTAATTGTAGAAAAGAAAGTATGAATAATAGAGCAATGAAATTTCAGAGAATTGAAGAAAAACGTATAAATTTTATTTTCCACACACTAGTACACCTCCACATGTGCCCCATTGTTAGCACGAACAATATCCAGTCTGTATTCATCTTCTTGCCATGTTCTCTTAAACATGTCCCCTGTTACTGTTGCAATCGTATCACGTATGCGGATTCGTAACTCTGGGATGTTATTCACTGGAGTCGCAAACACACGATCCTTGTCGTAACCCCAGAGGAAGAAGTCCAGCGGAGTGAGGTCAGGGGATCGTGGCGGCCACAGTATCGGTCCATCGCGTCCAATCCAGCGATTAGGAAATGTCGAATTGAGGGACCTCCGAACATCCAGACTCCAGTGTGGGGTGCCCCATCTTGTTGGAAGATGATGTTCGGTTGTAGAGCAACTACCTGTGTGTACACAAACTGCTCCAACATGTCCAAGTACACAGGGCCTGTTACTGTATCTTCATTGAAAACAAACGGACCGATGATCCTGTCCTTCATTAGACCACACCAAACATTCAATTTTGGGCTATCGCGGACATGTTTTATGTACACATGTGGGTTTTCAGATCCCCAGATCTGTACGTTATGCCTGTTGGCAATCCCCGACACGTGAAACGTTGCTTCGTCTGACAACAAGACGTTGTCAAGGAAGTGATGATTCATGTCGATACGCTGCAGCATTTCCATACCAAAATCCGTGCGACGCGGCTTATCATCTGGCTTCAATTGTTGCACAATCTGCACTTTATACGGATACAAAAGAAGCTGCTGCTTGTGCAGAACTCGATGCATTATTGTTGGAGTCTTAGCATACCACACCACTGCCTGCGCGCGTTGTTGAACAGTCGCCATTTTTATTTATGAGACCGTGGCGCTGCGTAGTGAGCAGACAGACAACTTCAAGTCATGAAAACAAAACTTGAAGATCTGGCCTTTCATTTGATGTTACAGATATTTCACAATTCATCGTACTACGTTCACAGTAATTAATTGAAATTAGGGAGATTTGAACGGAACACACTGTATCTTGCGACTGCTGATGACATTGACTTCAACGACGTGAAGGACTTCAAAGTAGTTGCGGATTTCGTGCACTGGAGCATGTGGTCACTGTGGCTTTGAAGTCATAATTTTTTAATCTGCTTGATGTAGAATTAAGGAACTGGTCCACCAACATCACAATCATTATAATACTATTCTGACAAAGGCTGATTACAGAGGCTGACAAAATAGCATTTAAAAAATCACCGCTCAACGAACTTAAGTCACTTTTCACATTTCTTAAACACAATAAGTAAACAATGGAAGTTCCAAATAATTATAAATTTTGATTTTTATTTATCTCGTGGTAAAGTAGTACAGTGGGATCCATGAGTTTACCGTGCAAATTGACCATGACTATATTCATTAATTTTTATCTCTCATCCTATTGTGTTTTTAAGCGATGGCTTTTTATGTCTGCTGGTGCAGAAGCTGTCAACAGCTTGTTATGAGTCTTCTTTTAATTCTTGTAGCTCTTAATGGGTCAAATAAAGTGCAGGAACATGGTGATGGTCAATTTGCACGGTAATACTCATGTATCCCACTGTACAGTGTCTCTCAAAAGTTTTAGGACAACGACATTTTAAACTAGGCAACCCAATTTACACAAGGCGTTGGTGGGTTGCATGTACAGTTAGGCTCAATTTCAGGGTTGCCACATGCACAATAGGTATTTATAAAACACGCGAAAGAAATAAAAATAAGTATTATTGTATAATATTATTATAAATATCACTATTTTATGGCAAGTGACAAAATTCTTTCTCAAAGGAAAAAAAAAATACGTTTTCTAGTATTTCAATGCTGATGAGTCTACAGATAGGAAAAGAGGTGAGAGAAAACGAAAGGTGACAAAGGGGAGGAGAAAGAGAAAGAAAAGGAGAATAGAGAAGAAAGAGAGGATAGACGAGGAGAGGAGAAGTAGTGAGGAGAATGGAAGAAGATTCTAGGAGAGATGAGGAAAATGGAGCAAAGAAGAGAAAAGAGAAGGAAAACGAGATGAGAGAAGAGGAGACGAGAAGAGGGGAGTGAAGAGTAAAGTAAAGGAGAGAGAAAGATAAGAACGAAAAGAAGAGTGCAGTAGAGTCGGAAATCTAAGACAGGAGAGGAGATACGAGGAGTGGAGATGAGTGGGATAGAGATAAGATGCGAGTAAAGTAGGGAAGGCGATATTAGATAAAAGCAGAGCAGGAGGAGGGGAGAGGAGAAGGAGAAGGAGAAGAGAAGAACAGAAGGGACTGAAGAGAAGAGGTAGTTGCAGAAAATATCTCTCTCAGCGTCATGAATTGATGCATTGGTCAAATTATCGACATGAAACATTCAATAACATTTTGAAATGTATTGGAGAATGTATTAGATCGGTTCGAAATGCCTTTTGGCTTAGTTCAGAGCAAGATAAAATCTTCCATGTAAGATCTTTGATTTTACCTGCGATCATGCCACTAAAACCATGAATGTAATTTTAATATTTATAAGAATTATCCAATTTTTGTCCACTTCTCGGTTCGTTGAAATGGAGATTTTGTAATTTAATATTTCCCCTCCCCCCATCGTTAATTCCAAACTGAATCATTCCGTTTCACATGGCGTGGATAATGAACACAATCTGATAGGTCTAAAACTTACGAAAATTTTCTGCCACCGGAAGGGTTTGAACCCATGACCATCAGATTGACAGTCCTGAACGGTAAACACTACCCTACAAGCTTTCGATCCTAAAATTAAGTAGAAGGAGCTGACCAATGTGAAATGTAGATGCAACTCTCCTCCTACATGTAATGTGCAAACAATACTTGTTTGTAACAAGAAAACGAAGGTAGTACGACTCGGCGAAAACATTTAATGGAGAATTGCACATGATGAAAACTTTTAATTCGATATTTGCGGAGGTATCCTTGCATTGAACTCGAGTGGAAAAAGGGGTAAAATTAGTATGCCCTGAATTCCCACAAATATAAATAGTTACTCCCTCTGTCCCATAATTATAGTCCGGTATGCCAAAATGGCTTTTTATTTATGTTCTCTTGGATACTTGATCGGCAAATTTGTAGGCTACTTATCCTTGAGTAACAACGTTGTATGACTCATTAATTTTCTTCTTCTGCATACACCAATGTCACAGTTTGCCTATCGGACAAATATTATGGAACAACAAACAAAAGTGTACCGGACAATAATTATGGGACAGAGAGAGTACTTCATTAATATTTGTCAATGTCTTTGAAGCAGTACACAATTATCGTTAGAGTATCATAATTCACGATCTTCTACATGAAATTATACCTTTGAACGTGTGTCAATTCATTTATTTGTTTATTTTTTTTATAAATTCCATTTGCAGAACAATGTATCCACTATACACTGCTATTACAAATAATGTTACCATGCTCTTGTTTATAATAAAAGGAGAATTAAAAAAAGGAGACCTCCTAAGGAGGATCGAACCTGGGACCGCTAGCAGCCTAATCGTGAACTCTAACCACTATTCTTTTTTTTTAAATAAAGGAAATACCCCCTACACGGAGGTATCCCCCACCATTCACTCTATTCCTCACTTTTACACTTTTCAATTCTTACATTTTCTTTGTTTCTTATCAACTGGACGAACACAAATACCCATGCCTTACCCGGGAGTCGAACCCAGAACCCCTGGCGTTGTAGCGCGCTCTGCTAACCACTTTATTTTTAATTTTTTTTTTTATTGTCTCATTCTGATATACATGTTATGGAATTACATTGTTTTTACATAAGTGTATTACTGCTATTACAATTTATATTTCTATCTCGTTAACCTTTACATTTTTGTTTGACCTAAATTAAGTATAAAGCACTAATAAGAAATTTGCATACCATTTCTTCCTTGCTTGGAGAGGAATTTTTTCGTATTGTTCTTGCAAGAAGATCCTGAATTGTTTCTGAAAACTACCCTCGTCATTGTGAAATATATATAATAAGTATTCTGTTATCAACCATTGTACTGCTCGTTGTTTTGTTGGTGGAAAAAAATTGAAATTAGGAAAAACTATATCTGTATCCGTAAACTTTGTTAATGAGGTGCGGCATATACGACTGAGCATTGTTCGTAATTTGTTCCATGCCGTGGAGGAGTTTCGACACTTCGTTAGCCTGTGGGCTAAAGAGTCAGGCACGTTGCATGATATACAGTTAGGAGAGTCACTGATTCCATATTCGTATGTCCTATCTCTTGTCACTATAACACGATGAACCACTTTGTACCATATTGATTGGCCCGCTTTTGAAAGGTGTTTGGCGAAGACATTTTCCCATATTTGTGGCCAATTATGTGTATTGAAATCCCTGACTATTCGTGGTACGGCGTGCTTGAAACTATTGATTTCGCTATATAACTTTTTAACAGATGGTATAATTGTCTCATGTCGTAATAACTGGTAGCATACCTGTAAAGCGATGTCCTTATAAAACAAAAACCTTTTGGGGATACTTTGGATATCGATGGGAGCTTCTAATGGAATGTTTCGTATTATCGTCTGTATACATTCTTGGGTCGTTGACTCGTGCAGTGAGAAAGCTGTTTGAAGGCCAGTCTGTACAAACAATGATCTTGCCTGTGTGTTCACGTGTATTAGTCCGAACCCACCTGTCTTCTCTGATAACGTGACCTCATTTATTGCCACCCGGAAAATTGTATCGTGCACCACTTCGCCACGGAGGTCGACACCACTACACCATGCCCTTACCTTAGATTGAAGCAACAATTTTTAAGTATTCTGTCCAATATTGTAAATGTCGTTAGGTATACATGTAGTTGAACTTTTACTTTAATTGTGAATTGCTTTCTTGTAGTATAGCAGATATCTTCGAGAAATAATTTTCGAAGTGATGAAGAAAAATGAGAATATTGGTAGTTGTGAAAATGCGAGTTATTTCTTCTAACTTATTATTGTGATTAGACATTGAACATTGCAGGACGATATTATTTTCCTGCGATACTGGAACAGACGAAATCTTGTTTACTGATGCAAGTCTCGTGTTCAGTGCAGTCTTATGAAATGTTTTTGCTGTTGCGTAAGGTAACACGAAATAATTACACCGTTTGCGAACTACCAAATCTGGGCAACGTTAGACGTAAACAGGCGGAAAATTTTATTCATAAAATCACTTCATATTTGACAGTATTAGTCAAGAGAGATTCGTGGGACACTGTGTTAAGGTGCTGGAGTAAATCCTTCTTATTTTTCTTCCTCGAAGAACAACAATTTTTAAAGTAGAGCAACAGTCGTTCCGCCTTTTCTTATTTCTTTTAAATTCTTCCACATTCCTTTAATTCGGTTAAGAATAAATAAAAATATTGCTTGCATTTCTGTCATTGACGTAGACCAGGCCCATACGCAGGATTTCTTTGAGGGAGGGGCCAGACCCAAATGTGTGTCTATATATATGAGAGAGAGAGAGAGACAGATATTACAAAATAGTTCAAATAGTGCGAGCGCCATTGAAAAGTCATGATAATTCTATATTTATAAAATAATATATTTATAAATTAAATGTTGCGTACTAGGAATTATTATTACAATAAAGAACATGTGTAATTGTGAGTTAAGAAAAAAACGATAATAAAGAGACATTCTCGCATCACGATTGCAGTTGAACAAGTCGGGACAGGGATTGAAAGTAACGCACTGTCCTGACTAAATCGGTGAATCGGACGTCTGATAGCCTTGCTTTATAAAACTAAAACCATCCAATATTGCAGCCTGAAGACTTTTCCGCAAGAAACAGATTCATGTATGTAAGAAGAAAATTGAAATTTTTACACATTTCTAAAATCGACGATGTTATTTTCTTAGTTATTGATAGGTTCACATTTAAATATTTCAGGGTACTGGCCTGACGTAGACAGTGGGAGAGAAATTTTGGAGAACTTTGTATTAAATTTATTATTTACATCCACCTTATGCTCAGATAGGTTTATTGACAATCGTGAACTTTTCGTTTAATAGATAATATTTGGTTTTAAACGACGGGAGAACATTGGTCTAATTTTCTTTCTTGCTCTTTTGAGAGAATATATACTTCTACAATAGCAATCGCGTTCGGAAACTGTGAAAAAAAAATGACTTGATTTTCGAAGGGCAACAAGCTTGGTAGCGCAGGTTGCTCGCGTTCAAAGTGACTCACTCACGCTATTCAAGGCTGCTTCTTATCGCAAAACACTGTGCGTCGATGCACATTGTCTGCACCCAGCAAGTTACAAGTCACCTGAGTCGAATTTTAAAGAGAATCTGAAGAATGATAGATTTCATCAGAGGCTGCTAGGTGGGCACTAGCTCAACATGCAATAGTTTAAGTGATAATTTCTGACAAACAAGAAAACTTATTGAATAAGTATAGGGATAATAATACGTGTATCCGCTCCTTTTTAAAAATGTAAGCTCGAAGACAATCTGTATTCCATTTGTTTATATTGGCAACTTGGTCACCCGGAGGTTATTATAAGGAACTATTTCGTAGATGTTCATTTAACCGTTATAAAATTACAAATAAAATATATTCACAAGCTTAGATATACCTACATCGAAGAATAAATTCAGAGTTAAATTTCAAATGCATGTGTATAGAGTAATTCTAGAAGTACAGAGATATATCAGAGTTTTGACCTTATTTTTGCAGAATTACGTTTACAATATTGACGCGACAGAATAATTAAAAACTGCTGCTCTAAGCGAAACAAAGGGCGTAGTGTATTAGTTAGAGTTCTTGAAAGCATTGATTGCGGTCCCAGGTTCGATCCTCCATACTAGGTGTTCTTTTTTTTCTATTTTTTAAATCCCCTTCTATTAAACAAGAGCATGGTAACATTATTTGTAATAGCAGTGTATAATGGCTACATTGTTCTGCATATGGAATTTACAAAACAAATATATGAATTGGCACACGTTCAAAGGAATATTTTCATGTATAAGATCGTGAATTATGAAACTCTAACGATAATTGTGTACTGCTTCAAAGACATTGACAAATATTAATGAAATAACTATTTATATTTGTGGCAATTCATGACATACTAATTTTACCCTTTTTTCCACTCAAGTTCAATGCAAGGATACCTCCGCAAATATCAAATTTAAAGTTTTCATCATGTGCAATTCTCCATTAAATGTTTTCGCCGAGTCGTACTACCTTCGTTTTCTTGTTACAAACAAGTATTGTTTGCACATTACATGTAGGAGGAGTTGCATCTACATTTCACATTTGTCAGCTCCTTCTACTTAATTTTAGGAGCGAAAGCTTGTAGGGTAGTGTTTACCGTTCAGGGCTGTCAATCTGATGGTCATGGGTTCAAACCCTTCCGGTGGCAGAAAATTTTCGTAAGTTTTAGACCTATCAGATTGTGTTCATTATCCACGCCATGTGAAACGGAATGATTCAGTTTGGAATTAACGATGGGGGGAGGGGAAATATTAAATTACAAAATCTCCATTTCAACGAACCGAGAAGTGGACAAAAATTGGATAATTCTTATAAATATTAAAATTACATTCATGGTTTTAGTGGCATGATCGCAGGTAAAATCAAAGATCTTACATGGAAGATTTTATCTTGCTCTGAACTAAGCCAAAAGGCATTTCGAACCGATCTAATACATTCTCCAATACATTTCAAAATGTTATTGAATGTTTCATGTCGATAATTTGACCAATGCATCAATTCTTGACGCTGAGAGAGATATTTTCTGCAACTACCTCTTCTCTTCAGTCCCTTCTGTTCTTCTCTTCTCCTTCTCCTTCTCCTCTCCCCTCCTCCTGCTCTACTTTTATCTAATATCGCCTTCCCTACTTTACTCGCATCTTATCTCTATATCCCACTCATCTCCACTCCTCGTATCTCCTCTCCTGTCTTAGATTTCCGACTCCACTGCACTCTTCTTTTCGTTCTTATCTTTCTCTCTCCTTTACTTTACTCTTCACTCCCCTCTTCTCGTCTCCTCTTCTCTCATCTCGTTTTCCTTCTCTTTTCTCTTCTTTGCTCCATTTTCCTCATCTCTCCTAGAATCTTCTTCCATTCTCCTCACTACTTCTCCTCTCCTCGTCTATCCTCTCTTTCTTCTCTATTCTCCTTTTCTTTCTCTTTCTCCTCCCCTTTGTCACCTTTCGTTTTCTCTCACCTCTTTTCCTATCTGTAGACTCATCAGCATTGAAATACTAGAAAACGTATTTTTTTTTTCCTTTGAGAAAGAATTTTGTCACTTGCCATAAAATAGTGATATTTATAATAATATTATACAATAATACTTATTTTTATTTCTTTCGCGTGTTTTATAAATATCTATTGTGCATGTGGCAACCCTGAAATTGAGCCTAACTGTACATGCAACCCACCAACGCCTTGTGTAAATTGGGTTGCCTAGTTTAAAATGTCGTTGTCCTAAAACTTTTGAGAGACACTGTACATATATAGCAAGAATATTGGAATGCACGATATGGCATAAAGTCTGAAATATTCTTCTCTAGTTTATTTCACATGAAATCATCATACAAACGTGTTAATTAATAAGAAAACAAAAGGGCGACATTTCTACAGAGTGCATGTTAATAAACTGTGAAGAAGTCGACGTAAAATCACATGCAATTCATATACTCTGTTTGAACATTGAACAAGCGTAATTATATAAATTCAAGCAACATGTTTCTTAAATATAGAAATATAAATATACAGGTGTATTTAGAAAATCAGAGATTTCAATACATACAAGACGAAGTGGAATCTGCAAATAGTACTTACGGATTGCGTCACCAAGTGGGAAATCGTTGCATACAAAAACATTTTAGTTGTAAAATACAAAGCTGAAAATCCATAGCCTCCACCTCTGCTGTAATTCCCAAGCAAAACGAAGTTCACTGAGTAGTATGTCATCAGTATCACAAGCAGTAAGCAAAATAATAAATAATATATAAATCTGTAACACAATACGTTTCCTGAATCGCCAACCATTTGGTGCAGGTGAAGAAATAACACCTTAAGATCTCTAATGAAAGATGACTTTGAAAATTTGTCCTGCGATTTGATTCTTGGTAATAAGATATATGTGGCATTCTGGTATGCAGAATACAGCGAGTAGCACATGTAGAAAAAAATTCCATCCACGAAAACATCTTGCTGTATGTTAAACACTACCATAGACAAAACCCACGCGTTGAAACTTCTGCTATTTAAGCACCCACAAATTAATCCAGGACATAAAATGCTCATGTTCCAAACCAGGTACATTTTCCAGAATTTTCGATAGTTGAAAACTAGTTGTTGCCTTCCTAATCTAGCATATTCCTTCTGGTAGGATATCCATTTTTCTATCAAATTTGTAAATTTCTTAATTTCCATCCACAAGATACATATTCCAATAGTACTCATGGTGAAAAAAAGCATAGGAGCAATATAGTTAAAGTTACCGTCTGTATTGCTCCCGAGTAGAAAAATTTTTGACGCCATGACATTTATACATACATAACAAAGATATGCAGTTAACGTATACAACACAGACAAAGACCAAAATCGAAACTTTGGAATGCCCTTGCACAAGTTTGTTAGAGGAATACATCCAAGAATGAAACCGAAGATCAACAAAGGTCTGCTGCTACAAAGAAAACATTCGGATTTGGAACTTTTCTTCAATGGACAAAATAACCTTCCATGGTCGCCATTTTGAAGGTGCTTTGGGAAAGGGAACACTTTTACTGACATGTTCATGAGCTGAATGCAGGTAAGTGTTGTAGAAATATCTAAGATCCTAAGAGGTGGAAAAATGAAAACGTGCCCTAGATACCGTAAGCAATTGCGCATTATGTTTGTTCTTCAAATTGATATATCGATTTTATACAGTACAAGGTGTGGTTATAACACATTTCATTCCGTTCATATATTGGGTGTGGTGTTTTAGAAACGGTTGATTCCAAAGCATAATTAGTACATGTGACAAGAAAATGTGTGTGCTTCAATGTTTCGCAAACTTGTATACATTGTATAAATCATTCACGTCAATTGATAATAATAAACGTGTATCAAAAACTTCAAGTAAGCCAAAATAAATTCCAATTTGGTTCAATTCCTTGTAACCTTTCCTCTACCAACCAAGGGATTGAAATACCACCTCCAGTTTTTCAATACATCAAAGGGTGAACGATAGAAATAATTTAGTTCACGACTCTTCCCAGCTAAAAGGGTTCTTAACTATTACTCCACCCATTGCACCGATCACGCAGAGCTATTTTTTCCTAGTTTGCTCAATCTATTTTTCTTTTGCTCGCCATATAACCATCCGCTGGATACAGTAGGTTCCCTACTATTCACTTATTTAATCGGCGTTTAGTCAATCCCAATTGTTTCACTCGTCCATTTCCACTTCTTGTAGAGTGACGGACACTTGCGTGATGTAACTTCTGTGTTGTTCCATTGAGTTCCAGTGGGACCGTTGCAACCCAGAAGTGTTCCTGGCTACGAATAACAACCAATTACCCCGACAAGCCAAGACGAATTTATCTCTGATCCTCTACAGGGGCGGCGCCAGAAAATTGACCGGGTGGGCAGGATCCTCATATTGAAAAAATAGGGTGGGTAGATATAAAGTACAGTGCGTCCATTTCTTTGCGAGGCCGAGAGATCGGGAGAAGTGTGGCAGCCGGCGCTAGCAGAGATACCGACATTTTCGACCAGTAACGTCCCGCTTAAGTTTACCCTCGAAAGCGTTTTGCTTCGCTCGGAATCGTTTGGAGGTTTCAAATGTGCAACACTGTATTAAGATTACGTTGCAGACTAAACCGTTAAAAGTCAATGGTTTTCGTGAGCATTGTTTGCAATCTGAAAGCTCCGAGCTTGAGTTGATTTTTCCTTCGCGACTTCAAGTGCCCTGGACAGAGATTCGAATGGAATGAGGAACAGACCTTGAACGAAGAGCGTGTTAATTTGGTACTGTGTGATAGAGTGTGGTTTTTGGTTACTTGCCGTGCTACTTCTTTGTGTAATTGCAGTGTGTGTGTGTTGTGTGTAAGTGAGGCGACTGAAATTCCAGCCGCATAGTTCACGTTAGAACAAAGAGTTATTATGTATGACACTTACGTGAAAATATACTCGTGTCGAGACGTGTGTAGGCAATTTGCACAGAAATTCCCTGGCGTTTCACTTCCAGGTAGAGAGACGGTCAGACGTCTTGTCCTTAAATTACGAGATATTGGGCTGTTAAATTTTATAACCCCTAACCGAAGAAAAACTCGGCGAAAACTGGGTGTGTCAAAATCATCAGCACATACAGCCACTAAGCTACTAAAATAAAGAAATAAGCGGGACGTTACTGTTCGAAAATGTCTGTATCTCCGCTAGCGCCGCCCACCAGACTTCTCACGATCTCTCGGCCTCGCAAGGAAATGGACGCATGGTATGTATGTGTATATATATATATATATATATATATATATATATATATATATATATATATATATTATATCTTTTATAATTTATATATATTGATTGATTGAGTTGGTGTTTTAAGTCCACTTTATGCACAGTAAGGCTAATTGGGACTGGACCTACAATTTAAATTGGGATCCGAACCACTATATGCCTCCACCGGGTATCGAACCCGGGACCCCTTGATTGCAAGGTGACGACGCTACCACTGCGCCATCGGGGAGGCTCTAATTTATATATGGTTTATATCTTTATACTGTATAGTTTCACAAACATGCATTCTCTCTCTCGTTTCTCTATCCCCCTCCTTCGCCCCATTTCTCCCGATTTCGTTTTTATATCTCTTCCAATTCCTTTTTGTTGGTGTACGTTTTCTTATTTACCGTTTACATATCTTTTTTCCTCTGTTTATGTTCCCCCCTCTCTATCTCTCTCACACACGAACATTCGCGTAATCCATTCGTCAATTCTTCTAATTAAATTCCTCATCTGTATTCTCTCTATCCACTCCACTCTAGGAAAAGGTGACGAGGGCTACTCTGCAGTCACCTATTGAAAAAATACTTAGCCGGTCCTGGTCCTCAAACATCTGTTGCTGCTCAGGGTTTTTTTTTCCCGCTCTATCATTTCTTCTGTCTTTCCTGTGTGAGTCTTTATATGATCACCCTATTTTTCTCTCTTTCCGTTCATTTCATGCCTCTGTCCATGCTTTCAATTGCTCATTGTGTACTTCGTTTTGTATAGTGGATATATTGTATTTTCTCTTTAAGAAGGAATTTGGCACATCCTTCTTTATTAGGTGAACATAGCAAATAACAGAAGGGCTATACTGTTTAATTCGGAAAAAAAATATTTACCAATGCAAGGGACAGTGAAAGTTATTAGGTTAGAATAAGTATTTATATTTGTGAAACCAGCGCCGCTTCTGTAAATGCTACATGGAGAGAAGCCGCCTAGCCCACTTTAAACTGAAGGTCCAGTCCCGATTATGTTATTTTAGCATTTATATTTGGAAAGCAAGTTATGCCAAAATTCTGCATTTTCAGTTTCGCAATTTTAACTGCTCTCCTTTATTTGTCACTATTAGCGTCCTTTACAAAACGAAATTCTGTTTTTTCTTTCGATGCAAGACATATGATGTGTGTACATTATGTATTCAAGTATGACGGCAGATAGTATGTAAACACAGACAAACGTGAAGATTTTTTTGTTTTCTCCACAGTTCAAATGAGTGATCTTGGATATGCAGTTTTTATATTGCGAGTTTTTAACTGGAAAGAGCGTTGCTTCCTGGATGAGGGTTTGATTGATTTGTTGTTTTTAGTGCACTTTATGCACAGAAAGGTTAATCGGGACAGTTTAAAGTAAGAATCCGAACCACTGTGCCATGTCCTTCCACCGGGTATCGAACTCGGGGACCCCTTCCTGGATGAGGGTTAATGAATCATCCTTTTATTAATTTTTATTACTTGGCTCAGGCACAGGGGTTTTACAAATTGATAAGTGCATATGAATCTGCATTTATTTCATGTTTTATTAGGAAAGTTTTAAAACACACAAGGAACGCACAATTTTAGTTCATTCTGTATTAAACTTTCCCAGCATATAAATGAGAATTTTCACACAAGATATCACTGAAAAATGCTAAAAATAAAGGAAGTTTGGCTAAATGATATCGAAAAATCCATGCAATATAAATCCATGCGATTTATTGAACGTACCTCAGAAATATGCCAGAAGCACAGGGGGCCATTTCATAGTTTATGCACACTCTACTTGAAGAAACATAGTGCATTACAAATGAGCATATTTCTGAGATACGTTCAATAAATCGTTGGCCTGCTCAATTCAGAAGTAGACTCTAATGTAAGTTCAAGCTCTGAGGTGCTGAAAAAGCTTTATCTACATTTGGTTCAAGTCTGAAAGATAACAGGACGGTTCTGCTCTGTGGCTGCAATACATTAGGATGCTCGATATTCGTCGGAATTTCATTAAAACCGAGCGTATTGGGAAGTGGAGTTTACATCTTGTATCAGTTACGCAAATGTTCTCCTTTTTGTTGCATCAGGGGTAACACCTGTGCTACAATACGTCTGTAATGGACTCTAAGGCAAAGTGACCGATTTAGAGCCGTATTTTACCATATCATATTAGGCGATTAGGGATGAGGGTAATGGGGAGCATTTCCCCCACCCCCATACACACACTTTTTGTCCCCGCACTATGGTCTCTTAATGCAAAGATTTGTCTGCCAGTGGATTTGACCTAAAATCGTCTGCCCGAATTCCATTTTCAATACGCTTCTCCCTAATTGCAGTCAGTAGAAAGTAAAGTATCCTTGCCCCTCCCCTCGCTCAGTTTAGACGCCTAATCGCCGCCGCTGTGTGCATACATTTTTAAACAACAAAAACGACATGTAAGTAATAAACACTGAATAAGACAATGCATTACGTTCTCACCAATATCATAACAGCGCTACGACGCCAGGGGTCTCTGATTCGAATCCCGGCCTGGGCATGGATGTTTGTGAGTGTCCATTCATCAATTTCATCATATCATCACTCATTCCCATCTTCGCAAATTAGCCAAAGTGACAAAAAACGAAGTAAGATAAAGCAAACCAATCAACCAATATCATAAGAAATGGAACACGTAAATTTAGGGAAACGCATGACTCTGCATTAAACTACATATCTCCTCAACCCCTGACTCTGAAGGCACGAAATAAAAAACAATCTCTAGAGGAAATCATAAGCTATGAGTTTGGTTCAGTAACGTTAGGACGTAAATTACATAGTTTCTTACATATTTGCTGTTTTTTTGTGTCAGAAACCAACTTTTACGCTAATTCTAAAAATTAAAGAAATATTTGAATCTCTCTAATTCGATTAAGATTTATGGTAGCTATATCAAACAAAAACTATAATATAGCAAATTTTCTGTTCTTTTATTTTGGTTAGCTTCACTTTTTGTGTACAATGCACCGTTTTCGATATATATATTTTTTAAAATTTTGAAGTTGAATTTCTGCCGCCATTTTCCAAGATGGCGGATTTTCCCCAAACATTTGGATGGCGGATTTTTAATATATTATTCACTATACCATTCCGCAAAATCTGGCACAAAAAACATTTGTGTTGCAATTATTTCCGGGTTAGGCCTTTTCTTCTCGTTCGTTTCCTCTACTACAGTGTACTTTGAGCCTTATCAGGTTGTGGTAACAATTGAAAGTCTAATGGCAACTTTAATTATAGTTTATTTTTTTAAGCCGGTTCAAACCGAAGGAGACGTTAAAGCCATTCTTCAGCATCGTCATTTATACATTTCCAACAATGACATCTGTCTGCCATAGTAACTTCGACGTATGAAGCCATTAGCGAAAAGTTACAAAGCATTTTACATGAAATTAAATTTGTTAAAGTAATTGTTTTTACATCTAAATAAAAAAAATCTGTGATATATTTCATCTTATTTGATGCACAATACCTGAAACTGTAGTACAATGCTCCAAAGGTACTACAATTGGAAATAGTACATTAAATCAATAAACGTGGATGGCCATTTGTAGGCTCACCTGAACTTCAATTTACAACAAAAATGCATGTACATATCGTCATGTAGACATCTGTTGTGTCGCTCTATATGTGTATTGGTGGTACAGATTCCACTTTAAAATTTAGGTCCGGTGCAAATTAGTATTTTTGTGCATGAAGTAGATTTTAAAATATTAACTCAATCTATGTGCTTGCACACTGTGTTAAAAATCTGAAACAGAAGATTCACATTGTCCAGAACAAGAAACTGAATACTATTTGAATATGAGCGACTCAATTTTTTGAGGATGTGGATTTTCCATATCATGTAGAGATCATTGACTTCGGCACATACGTACAAACTCTGTGAATACCAAAATCCAGCAACATGTAGCATTGTACGCCAGATGCTATATCATAACACGCATAAACTGTACTCTTTCTCAGTTATCTCTAGAGTAAGGCCGCGCATAGCGGCAGAGATGGAGGGGGGGGTGATCGAGTGGGCAGAGCGAAGCAGCACACACTGCGGCGAAGGCTTGTAAATGCAGTGCTTTCCCCTGCACGCAATCCCATTGCCTCTCACGTGGTCATTGGTGGAACCGTCTCGCGTCACTACTTGCGCAGAGACTTGTTTTCGTTCGTTTGCTCCAGAGATAACCGGAACAGAGTATATCTGGATTGATAGGTGTGTAAAGAGCAGCAGATCTGCGCCTGTTGAACACTTAAAAGGGTGTCACATCTCACGCTTAATCAGTGCACAAAGCACTCCACTACCGAAACTCTTCTTCTTTCTTCAACACAACGAAAAGATTTGCACTGTTTAGAAGTTACGGTAAAATTTGCAATATTCTACGGTAAAAAAAATTAACACTTTTCCTGTTAATTTATAAAAATAGGACACAATCATTTGTTTCTTTTGTCAAAGCAGGGGCATTCAGGTCGTTGCCTCTATGTGGTTTCCGTGGAATAAGAAGTAAGCATAGATTCGATAACAGCTTCTAATACTAAACCCAGATACTTTTACAAGTTATATACATACATATACCTAGGTATGTGTGTAATTATATAAAAATTGTTTTAACTTGCATAATTGCATAAATATAGATAATGATTATACACTGAACTTGTCTGCACCATAAATATTTTATAAACAAAATCAATATCATTACATTAATTACAGTTGCTATTTAATAGTCCTTAGTCTAATAGTATAAAACGGCCGTGGTAATTATTTATAGTTTTTGGATGACAGCGGAAATTGACGGTCTTTCACCGTCATTTCTCCAGTCGACTTTTCACAGTGTGGTAGAAAAGACGATAGATGAACAGAAGAAACCTTACAATGGATAATGACACCTTCGATCAGCATTCATAGACATAGCCGCTGTAGACCTCACTGAAACATGCGCAGGAATCATCCCAGCTTTGTCTTCGCTTTTTATTAGATATCTTCAAAAGTCACATCACTTTCTGAGGCAAAGATAACTGGAACTACGCATAGGCATTATATCTGCGTCAAGGACATTAGTGGCAATCTCTGTTATAAATGGTTTCATTCAACGTGGTGTCGATCTCAGCATCATTTGGTCTTTGAAACTGAACCATAACAATAATGTATGTCACAATTGTGCTCAGGATCTAAAAAAGAAGATTATAAAAATACATATTATCTGAGAATATAGGTTTACATAACTCATATAATCTGTATTATATTTTTACAAAATAAAACAATGAATATAAAATTCGAGAATTAGGCAAGAATTTCTCACAAACTATTAAATCCCCTCCACTTATTGCCACTTTTGCTCCCGCACTATGCTAAACCTTATCTTATAAGGGAAAGTAACCTGTCCTTGCACCCCAGTATTGGTACCAAATAGGCACCACTTGTTCCTTGTGAGTGCATTTTCATCAATTTCATGATCCTCATCGCCTCGAGTAGCCGGAAGTAGAACAAAAACCGTAAAATTACAAACAAAAACTGAATTTGTATGTTTAAAATTACAGGATGCATTATTTGAATAATTAATGTAAAATGTTGATCAATATATCTGACTCAGGAAAGATCCATTAAAAAGTGCTAACATTAGCTATTATATTCTGTTTTATTCATGCATTAATTTTGTGTGATTAACATAATGTTCATTTTTGTAAACCTAATGATTTACCACGAAAATTGTTGGCAGGTATTGTGAATCACAGAAAGAAATTTAACACGAAAAAGACGATAAAGGAAAATATATTCGTTACCTTTCGACCGTCAGTGAATTCTCGAAAACTTTTCTCATGTGGATAGATTTTTTTTTTTTTTTAGAGCATAGTTACAACAGATATTTCACTGACTTTTGCTGCTCGACAACGTTACTCCACACAACAGATAGCTCGTTAAGAAACGTGTAGGTCAAATTCATTGTGACTGTACTGCACTAATCGACCATTTCTTACGCTTCTAGCTTGTTAAAAGAAATTTGTTAATCATCCCAAACATTCTCAGAAATCAGGAAGATTTAAATAAATTATAAACTTTCTGAGAAGTCCATATTGTCACATTATAAGTTTAGAAGCTGGTGACATGGAGGCAAGAATTTCTCACAAACCATTAAATCCGCGATTAGATCGTTGGAAACATAGTTGATCACTACTCATGTAATTTCTTTCTGACTGTCCATTAAATACGGAATATATCTCCAATAAAATATTACATTCATGATCATTTCAAAGAAGTCTTGTTGTAAAAAATTATTAAATGTAACTTTTGATCCACAATGAACTTACAGAAGTCAATAGTGCCCTGTTCATTGTAACGTATCCACCAAATGAAATCTCAGCTTGTTTTCTACCCACTGTTTGCAATAAGACGATCATCTGGAAAAAGAAGTCGGTATATTTAGAATTGTTTGTACTTTATAAAAAGCATCTTTTTCTAAATTTCCTACATATAACTTATAGAAATTTTCGGATTTATAAGTAATTTGTGGTGATTTCTTTGTTCAACAGCCTATTTAATATATTTTTTAAAAATATTTATTACTGTTATGTTGTGAAAATTTAATCATTACTGTTTCAATGTCTGCAAGCCACTCACTTAACCCTCCATTAAACAAGTAATGCTAGATCAATAAATGCTCATTTACACAAATATACATTTTAGTAAGGTTTTTGAGGAATATTGTGACTGCGGCTTGCAAAATATTTCCTACGGTTCAGTCATTACTGCATTGTGTTGTTCTTCATCAAATGTCATCTGCAAACTTATGTTTTATTGGCGCGTTCCCCCACATCAAAGAAGGCCGAGGAAGCTGCATATCCTGGGAAGTTGATGACATCCATGTAGGGTTGGGTATTTGCGTTTAAAAAAGCTGCGTAAAAAACGCGTAGAATACTTAGAAAACGCACAAAATGCGTAACAAACTTACAATTCTACAGATTGCAAGGTGTTGCGTTAAGAAACTGGCCGGTTCAAATCCGGGAACTTTTCTAACGTTGGAAGCGGCCCCGGCGCCCACCCAGCGTCGAATGACATGGGTACCTGGGGGAAACCCTGGGGCGTAAAAGCGGTCAGGGGCGTGCTGCTGATCACATCACCCCCACTTATGACCGGATCAAGAAAGTGTGGGGCGTTACCCCCACACCCCCTATACGCCTTCATGGCATGGTGCTAAGCACAGGGGATCACTTTACTTCTTTACTTTAATAATCTATTATAATAAATTATTTTATTATTTATATGCAATATTTTATACATTCCTTTATTATTATTTTGTTATTATTTTTATTACATTTAGTTCATACATTATTTTTTTTATTTATCTATTACTTATTAGCTGCGATTTAAAGAAAGTAGGATGCAGTTTCCATAGATAATATAGATTGCATTGACCACAGCCAAAAGGGGCTCGGATACCAAGTTACTTAAATTTTATAATTGAAAGTTGTGAGTACGAACATGATATGAAAATTGCAACTTGTATCTAGGGTTTTAAACAAGTTGTATATTTGTATTGAATTCAAATCGTACCTCTTAGGTCCTAACTTTCACTAAGTTTTGTTTACCTACTTTTACAGATTCTGAGATATCGACATGTCACCTATCATCGATTGTTGCCTCTCACGGGTAGATAATATATCCGAACGGTATAATCTAATATGAATTTAGCTATTATTTGCAGGTCTATCAGTCCACCAAGTTTTATCTTTTTAGCTGCTGCAGTTTCTGGTTTACTTCGACTGACGGACGGACCTGGCTGCTATGTAGGATAAATTGTAACTAAAATAAATTAGGAAAATATAGTATATTACTAATTTCTACATATTTTTTAAAATGGACTATACTACATTCTTGGCATAATTTATACTAAATTCAAGATCAAATAAGTTTAAAATAATTCACGTCTTTCATCATGTCAACTTTTAATAGAAGAAAATAGAGTCATACATATAGAGAAAAACTCTAGAATTGTTTAACATGCACATGTATTATTATCTATTGTAATTTTAAACACTTTTACAAATTCAATCAAAACCCAACTTCTTGGAATGCAATAAGAATTATAATATCCAACATAAAATGATCACTATAACCACATTTTACATAATTTTCTAAGTAAATAACATTAACTTAGGATAGTTTTCCATTCTGTAACTCACCTCCAGTTTTGCATCTAGAGTCATATCTGACGTATCCACCTCTTCCAATTGTGTCTTAAATTCTTCTGCCTAGGAACGAAATGATTGGCCAAGTTTAGATAGAAATATTCTTACTTACCGCACATTTAGTTTTATCATTCAGTGCGGTGAAAAACATAAGGCAAACGTGTTCTTAATAAATCACAGAATCTTTTAAGCTCCTGTTTCGTGAAAAATCATTTTCTCTTGCATTGTACGTAATGGATATTTCATATAATAGTACTTTTAATTGGATAAAGTGGCCAAATTTCGCTGTCGGAGGGATTTTATATGGTATTTTCTTAGTTCAATTGCATCTACCAACGTGAGATTTGTATCATTTTAAAGCTTATGCAATAAAGTTTTCTTAATGAAGCATGATGTGCCTTCAAAAGAAACTGAATTTTCACATTTATCCAAACGTTTTGGGATTTTCAAAAATTAACATTTACAATGTTTTTCATGAAACAGCTATAATATGTGTTCATATATAAGCTTTGCATAGAGTGCAAATTCCTTATTTAAATCATATGGGAATTTCTCTGGTATATCAGAAAGATAGGAATCAATTACACTGATGTCTGAAATATTCTTCCCTAGTTGAATGAATAAATGAGTTGGTGTTTTAAGTCCAGATTATGCACAGTAAGGTTAATTGGGACTGCACCTACAGTTTAAAGTGGGATCCGAACCACTATGTGCCTCCACCGGCTATCGAACTCCGGATCCCTTGATTACAAGGCGACAACGCCACCACATCGGGGAGACCCTCTTCTCTAGTTGATTTCACGTGAAATAAATCAGCCAAACATGTCATTTCATAAAATAACAAAAATTATAACGTTTTTAAGAGCACGTGTAAAATTCACAATTTATGTATTTGATTTTAACATTCAACAAGTGTAATATTATTCAAATTCAATCGATATTTTTCGTAAGTATGGAGACGAATACACATGTACTAAAAACAATTAAGTGACAGATTTGAGCACATTCAAGAATAATTAGAATCTGCAAGTCGTACTTACGGATTGTGTCACGAAGTTTGAAATCATTGCATACAAAAACAATTTCGTTGAAAAGTACGAATTTGAAAATGCATAGCCTGCGCCTGTGCTGTAATTCCCTAGCATAAAAAAGGTCACTTAATAGTATGACATCAGTATCACAACCAGTAAGGAAAGTAACAAATAATATATAAATCTGTAGCACAATACGGTTCCTGAATCGCCAACCATTTGGTGCAGGTGAAGAAATAATACCTTAAGATCTCTAATGAATGTTGACTTTGAAAATTTGTCCTGCGATTTGATGCTCAGTAATACGATATTTATAGCATTCTTGTATGCAGCATAAAGTGAGTAGCACATGTAAGCAAAAATACCATCCACGAATGCATCTTGCTCTATTCCACACGCGGTCATGGACACAACCCATATGTCGCATTTTCTGACATTAAAGCACCCAAAAATACTTCCAGAGAATAAAACGCTAATATTCCAAACCAGATATATTTTCCAGAACTTTCGATAGTTGAAAACTAGTTGTTGCCTTGCTAATCTAGCATAGTCCTTCTGATAGATTATCCATTTTTCCATCAACCTTGAAACTTTCTTAGTTTCCATCCATAAGGTACATATTCCAGTAGTATTTATTGTGAAATAAAGAAGAGGAACCAAATAGTCTGAATTAAAGGCTGCATTGCTACTGGGCAGAAAACTTGAAAACGCCATAAAAAACCATGCCTACATAACAAAGATATGAAGTTATGGTGTACAAAACTGAAAGAGACCAAAATCGACACTTCGGAATGCTCTTGCACAAGTTTGTTAGAGGAATACATCCTAGTATGAAGCCAAACAGTATTAGAGGTCTACTGCCACAAACAAAACATTCGGAATTTGAACGTTTCTTGAATGGATAAATTAACCATTCATGATCGCCATCATGAGAATGTTTTGGGTGATCAAATACTTTTACAGACATGGTTATGTGCTAACTGAGTACATGTAATAGTGAGTGTTGCAATAATATCTTAGTTCCTTCAGAGTGACAAATAAAAATGTGCCCTACTGAAAGCAATTTCGCTTAATGCTCTTTCCACAAATTTAAAATCTTTATTTGTTACAGTCGAAGGCGTGGTCAAAACACATTTCATTCCGTATTGTGTGTTGTGTCTTAAAATTGGTAATTCCAAAACACAATTAGGGCATGTAAATATGTGACAAGAACATTTGCTGTCTTGAAGTGTTTTGCAAACATGACATTTGTATTGACTATTTAGATGAAATAATAATAATATTGAAATAACAAAAACGTAAAGTAAGGTGACATAATGACATGGTCCATCAGGAAGAACTATTTCTTGGGACTCTTATGTGTTGTAACTTCTGTGTTCTTCCATTGGGATCTTTACAACCTAGAAGTGTTCGTGACTACGTACAGTCACGGACACATATGAGTTTTAATGATCCCATTGAAACTCAATAGGGTTCTTACAAACCAGAAATGTCCATGACTGTACAATAAATAACCCATTACTCCGTTCAACCAAGCTGAATTTAGCTCCGGTGCTATAGTAGTTACTTTAATCATAATACATTTAGGTACTGAAATCCAAAATCGATATTATCATGGTGAAGAACGATAATTAATAATGAATTTTATATAAATACATCTTCATATATCCTTTCTACACTAGTGTCCAAAATTAAAGCAACAAACAGAAATCCTTTCCTCGTGTCATTTTTTTTTATAAATTTGCCAGGTTTAACTTATTGCTATCGTGATTCTCTTGTTGATAAATCCTTGCACATTAAGGTTAGTTTATTTTCTATCTTAAACCAGTTGTCTATGACATCATAAATATTACTCTCACCTGATCGTATTATGTGGTCAAATGGACACACGGGAAAGAATTTCCGTTTGTTGCTTTCATTTTGGACATTAGTATAGATAAGTTTATCAGTCAGGTAAGTTGGACCTAATCTGCACTTAACTCTACAACTTCCGTGCATTCAAATATTTTTCGCTTTAAATATAGCAAATAGTATACCATTCAGATATTATTTATTTTTAATTAATAATAATACCTGACAATGGTACTCAAAGGCAGTTCATAAATTCTCAACGACTTTAGCCTGCTAACTAAACAACGGTAGCTAGGCAAATGGCGGATTCTTTTTTTCAATAAAGAAGAATATTAAATTTCTATAAACTACAAGTTTATACACTGTGCAAAAGTCATGCAATCTGCGAAAATATGACGTGCAATTCATATATTCTGTAAGAATATTTAACAAGTATAATTTCATTCAAATTCAAGTTACTTCTTTCGTAAATATGGAAACAAATTAATTAGGTTCATATTGGTATAAATTAATTTTAAAATGACACATTTAAAAACATTCAACCCTAAGAAATATATGAAAACGTACTTACGCATTGTATCACCAAGTGGCAAATCATTGCATACAAGAACAACTTCGTTGAATAATACAAAACTGAAACTCCATAGCCTGCACCTCTGCTGTAATTCCCAAGCATAACAAAGGTCACTGAATAGTATGTCATCAATACCACGATCAGTAAGGAAAGTAACAAACAATATATAAATCTGTAACACAATACGTTTGCCGAATCGCCAACCATTTGGTGCAGGTGAAGAAGAAATACTTTAAGATCTCTAATGAAAGAAGACTTTGAAAATTTGTCTTGAATGTTGATGCTCGGTAATAAGATATTGGTGGCATTCTTGTATGCAGTATACAGCGAGTAGCACATGTAGGCAAAAATACCATCCACTGATACATCCTGCTCTATGCCACACACTGCCATGAAAAGGACCCACACATCAAATTTTCTGACATTTAAACACACAAAAATTGTTCCAGGACATAAAATTGTAATATTCCAAACCAGAAACATTTTCCAGAATTTTCGATAATTGAACACTAGTTGTTGCCTTGCTAGTCTAGCATATTCCTTCTGATAAGTTATCCATTTTTCCATCAAATTTGTAAATTTCTTAATTTCCATCCACAAAGTAAATATTCCAATATGACTAATCGCGAAGAAAAGTACAGGAACAATATAGTCGATCTGGACGTCTGAAATGTTCTTGGATAGAAAACTTGAAAAAGCCATAACAATTATGCCTGCATAACAAAGATATGCACTTAAGGTGTACAACATTGACAGAGACCGAAATTGAAACTTTGGAATGCCCTTGCACAAGTTTGTCAGAGGAATAGTACCAAAAATGAAGCCAAATAATATCAAAGGTCTGCTGCCACAAAGAAAACATTCGTAATTTGATCGTTTCTTGAATGGAAAAATTAACCATTCATGATCGCTATGATGAGGTTGTTTTCGGTGATCGAATACTTTCACTGACATGGTCATGTACTAACTGAGTACACGTAATAATGTTGCAGTAATATCTTAGTTCCTCAAGATTGATAATTGAAAACGTGCCCTACATACTGTAAGCATTTACGTATAATGTTTGTTCTTCAAATTAATTTCTCTACTTGTAACAGTAGAAGGCGTGGTCAAATTATATTTCACTCCCCCTACAGTTATTGTGTATGATGTTTCACAAACGAGCGATTCCAAAGCATAATTAATGAATGTAATCATCATGTGGCAAGAAAATGTGTATGCCTTCTTTATTGTCTTGAAAACACACAACATTATCGCCTGCTTAGATCAATTAATAATAACAATGGAATATAACAAAATGAACATGATGTCTTATTTGCATTAAATCTTTTTTAATATAGTAGTACATTTCCCCTTCCAACCTATGTAGTGAAATATCGCCGATAATTCTTCAACATATAAAGAAATAAACAGAGATCTGTTTACATCTATTACGCAGATAAACAGAGATCTTTTCACAGTTATTAGGCAGATAAAAATGTTTTAACTGTCATTTCAGCCAGTGCATCGAACACCCAGAACTATTTTTTAGTTTGCTCAACCCGGTTCGTTTTTACTCGCCAACAAAATTTGTGCCTGCTAACCTGACAACGGTAGCTAAATCCAGTGCCGGAAATCATCAAATGCTTTAGTTAGTTAACCTGAAAACTTCAGCCGAAGCCATTTTTGGACAATATCTCATTTCTGTCTGTCACATTTGGGCGCCAAGAATTTGTGTGACATACCTCTACGCCAGTGGAGAATTCCCCCTTGCTCCTCTTGAGGACTCAACCAGACTACTCTGAGCCTTCTCAGGTAGTGGTAACTATTGAAAGGCCACTATCAACATTAATCAGAGTTTCCTTAAGCCGGTTAAGCCGGTAGGAGAAGAAGAGCCATTCTTCAGCATCTAAAGCCGCCCCCCGTGGATGAGTGGTTAGCACATCGCGCTACGACGCCAGGGGTCCCGGGTTCAAATCCCGACCTGGCCATGGATATTTGTGAGTGTCCATTCATCAATTTCATCATGTCATCACTCATCCCCATCTTCGCAAATTAGCCAAACGAGGCACAAAAAGCGAAGTAAAATAAAGCAAATCAATTAATCAATCAATCAATTCATTCAGCATCTAAGTCGATATTTATATTTGCACCAATGACGTGTGCCTGACATGGTAATTTCGATGTCAGCGGAAGGTTATTAGGCATTTGAAAGCCTGAAGAAAAAAATATTTAAATAACGATTCTTCTTTCTAAATAAAGATATGTAACATGTTTAATCTCTATTGAAGCACAGTACATTTAACCAAATTACACTCATCAAAAAAATGTTAAGCATATACCAGATTCTGTTGTGTTCTGTAGCATTTTATTTCATGTGAAACTCAGAATAGTAAATACAACGAAAACGTACACTTCTCGATAGTCGTGATACCCAATATGAAAAGAAAAAACACTCTGTATGTGACTAAATCAAACAAAGTAAGGAACCTCCTCAGTTAGAACATCACAAATGAAAGACAGTTTTAAGGACAGTTTCACATAAATCAATAACGTGTTGGTCCTCCACAAACCCTTAGGCACTCTTGAACGCGACGGGGCACGCTCAGTACCAAATCATTGAGCATTTTTTGAGGCAAACGGTTCCACTTCTCGATGGCAGCATCTTTTAGGGCCTGAAGTGGTGGATGTTGACGGTTAGAAATTGCTCTTTTAAGGACGGTCCATGCATGGTCTATGCAGTTCATGTCCGGGGAAGACGCTGGCCAGTCCATTCTGCGGATCCCACGTCCCTCCAGGTATCCATTCACAGCTGTTGCACGATGTGGACGAGCGTTATCGTCCTGTAGATCTCCCAGTCTCTCCAAAACCACGTAGCATGGGTCGGAGAATGTTGTGTTCGTACACTGCGGCCGTTATGTTTCCTTGAATGTGAACCAGTGGTGTAAGGCGTCCGAACATTATACCTGCCCAGAATGGTTCTGAACCTCCAAGCTGTTGGTGACGTTCTACTGATAATGGTTCATTGTAACGTTCCCCTCGTGCCCTCCATATGCGCACAGAGTTGTTATCAGGGTGTAAACCAATTCGCACTTCATCAGTGAACAACATTCTGGACCATTAATCTCGTGTCTACGTCTGATGTGCTCTAGCCCATCGAACGCGAGCCACCCTGTGATGTCGTCGAAGTGGAGGAGTCTTGAGGGGTCCTCTCGAATGCAGTCCCTGGGCCTCCCCCATGGCGCAGTGGTAGCGTCATTGCCTTGTAATCAAGGTGTCCCGGGTTCGATACCCGGTGGAGGCACAAGTGGTTCGGATCCCACTTTAAACTGTAGGTCCAGTCCCGATTAGCCTTACTGTGCATAAAGTGGACTTAAAACACCAACTCAAAACCACCAACTCGAATGCAGTCCCCCATCATGGAGTCTATTGCGTACAGTTCGAGTACTTACATTAACTCCTGAGGCGTCTCGAAGGTCGTGGCGCAGAGTAGTAGCTGTGCATGTAGGGTAGAGTGTCTACGTGTAGATATGCGTATGTACCGGTCTTCAACTCCTGTTGTTTTGCATGGACGGCCCAAGCGATGTCGATCTGCTACTGAATGGTGGGTAAACTGCAAATATGCTTAACTTTTTTTGATGAGTGTAACATATCATATCATAGATAAAACATCAAACTGCAGTGTAATGTTCCAAATGCAATACAACTGGAAGCAATATTCAACAAAAGTCTATCTTTATTTTATATGTTGATAGGCTCAATTAGACTCGAACTGGCAACAAAGGTGCATTTATATCTTGCCATATCGCAATCATCATCTGTGAAGTTTTATAGGCCTACATACTGTGCCGGCCTTGTACGAAAAGACAAACAGGATATCCGAGTTGTCCAGAACAGGAAATTTATAACGTTTTGACATGAGCGACTCAATTGTATGAGAATGTGTATTTTCCATATCAGGTGGATATCGTGGATTCTATGGACCATATACATTCTGGGAACGCGTAATCCAGCAAGATGCAGCATTGTTGACGATATTCAACATTATTATTACACGCATAAACTACAAAGATTTTTGGGTGTGCAAAGAACAGCAGATCCACAACTTTTGAACTCTTAAAAATGGTGTCACTTTCCACGCTGAATGAGCGCATAAATCACTACACTACCACAATTCATCTTAATTCTACAACAATTGCCTTGCACTGTTAGAAGTGACCGTAAAACTTACGGTTGTATTTGCAATCAATCTACTTCGGAACGCTTAAGAGTGAAAAATAATTCCAAGTCCTAATTGCAAACACAAAGGGCAGTGGCCCAGGAAGACTGGTAACTTGATTTTATTTTTGTCATTTAGCGTCACTTCTTCCAGTTTTGGCTAACCGCAACGATGAGGATAACTTATGGTATTATGTAATTGATGGAGAGACTCTCACAAAGAAAACTCACGCACAAGCTAGGAAACGAGCGCGGCGTCCAAACGCGCTGTGCTATCCACTCAGCCACGGAGATAGGCTGGTAATTTAACTAGCAATCTCCGAATTGTTTGAACATTCAACAAGACTAATTTTATACAAATTCAAGCTACATCTTTCGATAATATACAAATAAATGAAATAGGTTGGTTATTTTTTTCTTATTGATACAAGTGCATTTAAAACTAACAGATTCAACTACATTCAAAACTAAGTAGAAAATTAAAATAGTACTTACGCATTGTGTCACCAAGTAGCAAATCATTACATACAAAAACATTTTCATTAGAAAATACAAAGTTGTCAATCCATAGCCTGCACCCTTGTAGTAATTCCCAAGCAAAACTAAGTTCACTGAGTAGTATGCCGTCGATATCACGAACAGTAAGGAAAGTAACAAATAAAATATAAATCTGTAACACAATACGTTTGCCGAATCGCCAACCATTTTGTGCAAATGAAGAAATAATACCTTAAGATCTCTAATGAAAGATGACTTCAGAATTTTGTCTTGGGATTTGATTCTCGGTAACAAGATATTGGTGGCATTCTTGTATGCAGCATACAATGAGTAGCACAAATAAGCAAAAATGCCGTCAACCAAAACATCTTGCTCCATGCCACACACTGCCATACACAGAACCCACACGTCGATTTTTCTGACAAGCAGGAAATAATACTTCCAGGACATACAACGTTAATATTCCAAACCAGAAACAATTTCCAGAATTTCTGGCAGTTAAAAACTAGTTGTTGCCTTGCAAGTCTAGCGTATTCAATCTGGTACATTATCCATTCTTCCATCAAATATGTAAATTTCTTAATTTCCATCCACAAAGCACATATTCCAATGGTGTTTATCGTGAACAAAACTAGAGGAGCAATATAGTTGATGTTAACAGTTTCATTGCTACTGGCTAGAAAACGTGTCGACGCCATAAAATGTATACCTACATTACAAAGATATGCAGTTAAGGTGTACAAAACTGACAAAGACCAAAACCGAAACTTTGGAATGCCCTTGCACAAGTTCGTTAGAGGAATACATCCAAAAATGAAACCAAACAGTATTAAAGGTCTGCTGCCACAAACAAAACATTCTGAATTGGAACCTTTCTTGAATGGACAAAATAACTTTTCATGGTCGTCATTTTGAGGATTTTTTGAATGATCTAATACTTTATCTGACATGGTCATCTACTAACTCAGTACAAGCAAAAGTGTTGCAGTAACGTCTTAGTTCCTCGACATAGACTATTGAAGTTGGGCCTTAATATCGCATAATGCTTGCTTTTAAAATTAACGTCGGTATCTGTTAATTTACAAGGAGTGGTCAATTCACATCTCATTCCATATATTTGTTGGGAGTGGTTATTTCCAAAGCACAATTAGTACATGTAATAATGTGACAGGAAAGTTTCTTCCCTACAGATTTTATGCCAGAAAACATACAAATTGAATATGGAGGCCAAATAATAATAATAATAATAATAAACGTGTAACATAAGATGTGAAGTAAGGCTAAATATAATATTTTAATTGCAAAACGTATTACTTCTACCTCCAGACTTGGATATTGAAATAGTACCCGTAATTCCTCAACATCTTTTACACCCTTTTAGTAGGTAAAATAGTTATTATCCTACTGCTCGACCCACTTCGACAATAGGACAGGGTAATTTCTTCCGAATATCTTCCGTTGAGTTGCTTCCAACTTGCAGACAGCTGCCCGGTAGGTAAAATATATTTTCCTTCTCATCACATCGAGTAGTTTCAACTTGCCCATACCCAGTCGGCAGCCGAAATAGGTTTTCATTGCACACATTCCGTTGTGTCGTCGACGTAAAATCAGTATGTGTCATATCAACTTACTGAATTTGTTAACGGACATAATCCCGGCTACATTTCATTTGTTATTTTCTGACAATATTGGCTAATCGCGACGATCGGGATGCGTGATGAGATGGTGAAATTGATGAATGTGCACTCACAAAAAACACCCATGCTAAGGCTGGAAACCTGGGACCTCTGGCGTCGTACTGCACTGTGCTAAACACTCCACGGAGGCTTATGTTGCACTTAAAATAAACATAACTTCCATGCACCTTTTCTAAATGATAATATGTATAAATGAATTGAGTTCGTATATACTAAATGTAACAGCCTCTGTTGTTCTTATGTGTTGTTTAAAGGAATAAAATTGTGTCGGTGCGAAACAGTTGTTGTCCTCTGTTTGTTAGTGTTTTTATTTTAATACACGATCATCACGTTGTGGAAAATAAATTGAATAAAAACCAGCATGAAGAATTCGTCCACTATTACTTTCGCCGTTGGGTGTACATGAAGTATTGCCACAGTCGGATGTTTAGTTTTTTACTGCAAATAGAACTCCCATGATTTTTATAGTAGAAAGTAACCCAAAAGTATTTACTTGTAAGATTATGTCGTCTTTTAGCAGGAGAAAATTGTACTGAAATATCTTGACCAATTTTGCTGTAATTTATGCAGCCCCACTGTCGTGGAATTTGGCGAAGGTCGCCGTGAAAAGCGCTTAAACATGTTTTTTTTCTTTTTGTTGAATATAACGTTTTAGGACAAAAATTTGCCGGATAACACGAAGTAGATGTGAACTTACTTTATGAAACTTTGAGTACATGACACATTTATGCAATTTCAATTTGATAAATGTACACAAATTGCATTATTTTTTTTTTTTCAATTTCCCATAAGAAAATACGTAAATAAGCACAGAATAGTTTTGCGATATGGTTGGTTTTCGCTGACACAGCTCCTTACTGTCGTCTGCTGTTTTCACGGATAGCCGCTAGAGTTATACCTTTTGCCCCATACTTCCCACTAGGAGTTTTAACCTACTCAAGGTGAGGGTTGGGACTATCGTCCCGCTTTTATCACGTGCTAAGATGAAGTTGAGTCAAATGTCTGTGTTTTCGTAGACAAAGCATAAGTGTTCAGAAAGTGCTTGAACGAATGTCCGCGCGGTGGCGTGAGGATAACCGTAAGAACAAGTTTATCTGTTTGTAATGAAAATTTTATTCAGTGTTTAAATATTATAATAATAAACTGTGCTTACAAACATGACACATCTTTGCTTTACCCAATGTATATAAAAATTACATAGTAGTTCATTAGTAACACTTAATGATTACTTACTTCAAAGAGTTATGTACATACATCACGCACAGACGCATTGACTTCCAGTTGATGGATTTTCTCTGATATTTTAATGTTAATAGTTTTATTGAATTAATTTTTAACATAGTTATTTTGTCCTTGGATAATCTTAGTTGGAAACAGGCACTTCAGAACTATCGTTTGGTGGAAACGATATAGCATCACATGAAAATTCCACCATAAAAAATGAACACACTGAGCAGTGCCAGACTGGCAATTCTCACATTCACTTTAGTACTACATCATATTGATGTATGGGGTGAATTCACAGTATTAATTTTGCAAAATAAAATAACTGATTTGTTGCTGCTAAATATAATATTACGTAGTAATCTTTACTCAATTTTAGGGACATTATTTCACTATTTATGAACATAAGTAAATGATAATTTAAAGTATTACCTGCACTTATAGGGATTTTCTGATAAATAAATGAATACATTCTATTTTCTTGCAGTAGTTAGTAGTGTAATTTTGTGACTCCCACGACAACTTTGATTTCTTGACCAAACGACCACAAAAAGTTGAAAAACTCACTTTCTCTTCCTGTTCCGCGCCTCATTTATTGCGCTGACGATGTTTCACGGGCGCAAAAAGGCAGTGATGAGTGAAAGATGAGCTCTCATCCTCTCATCCTTCTCATCTTTCTCATTCTCCTTTTATTCTCTCATCTTCCTCTCATCCTCCTCTCATCCTCTCATCTTCCTTTTATCCTCTTATTTTTTTATTTTCTTATTTTCTTATTTTTTGAAAGATGAGTGCACCTTATCGTAATTTTCCAAGTCTGGGACCAAATGTTTATATATCGTGACCTACGTAAACCTCTCCTCTCATTCTCTCATTCTCTCATTCTCTTATTTTTGAAGGATGAGTGCATTTTATCGTAATTTTCCAAGTCCGGGACCAAATGTTTATATATTGTGACCTACGTAAACCTCTTCTCTCATCCTCTTATTCTCTCAATCTCTCAATCTCTCATTCTCTCATTCTCTCTACCTTTAGAATATTGTCGTCAACATTAGAGATGAAGTTGGAGTGCTGGAATCAACGGGGCCAAATGTTTATATATATCGTGACCTTCGTAAACCTCTTCTCTCGGGGGAGGGAACGATGTGCCCACACACACACACACACACACACACACACACACGCGCGCGCGCGCGCGCGCGCGCGTATGCCTCTTATTATTTTCCGTATTGTGACGCAAGCAAACAAATAATAATTGTTGTTTTTTTAGGATACCTGGCCCCTATAACCTCGCCAGGGTGCGTGGTGCCCAGCCAAAAAGTAAAGGTTTTCTAATGGCTGCGGTTATAGATTACCGCACCTCTGTAGGGTTTCACGTGTTTTTTTTTTCCCCCAAACTTCCATGAAACTCTACAGAGGACCTCCGTAATGCATGCAACGTGTACTAACGACTCTAGTGTTATTTGATGTTGTGATATTTTTGGATATAGAGTTTTATTGTGATATATAGATAAAAATAATTATGTTTATTATAATATTTTCTTGATGAAGATGGAGAATATGTGTGTGTGCTACAAATAAAGTTGCATGCTTATTTTTCTAGTGTGTGTATGTGTATATGTGTTTTGATGTTTCGACAGCATCTGAAACGATAAAAAAGAAATTTTATTGTTAATTTTCACGTGTAAAAACAACAACAAATTTTTTTGTGCAAATTTTCTGATTGTCTCTCGTGCTATAGTGCAAAAAGATATTGTAACTGATAACTAATGAAATTGACATTTGTAACTGATCTGAACTACTGAAATTCGTATTGTGCCATTGTAACTGATTGTGCTAGCACTAAAAATTTCTTATTGTGCAAGAAAATAGATGATAAAAACTTGTTAAAACTGCTCTGTGACCCTCTCATTCTTCACGTCGTAGGCGAAGGACTTCTCTGCAATCAGGATGACACTGCATAGGGTATCCTCGGGCAAGGCATCGTGGAACTCGCAGACGACCTTGATGTTGGTTCGATCGTTGACCACAACCTTCTTTCTCTTAGATGTGTTGATGACGGTCATGGGTCTCCGTGCTTTGAACTCGCTGGGCGTGTAGTACATGTCCACACTTCCCTCGGTCACGCGTTTGTAAGCCGAAAACGCTTCGTAAAGTTTGAGGTAATCGTTTTTGGTCACGTCGAGGTTGTAATTCTCGCGCGGGAACACTTCGTTGCGTCCATTTTTGAGATAAATGTTCTTGATCTTGCAGTCGTCGAATTTGCTGGAATCTTTCTCCTGATTTTTGTCCCTCCCGGTCTGAAAGAGCACTACAACGAAATTTGGCATGTCGAACTGTATGTTGTTGAACTGCGTCGTCACGTCGAATTCCATGTGACTTCCCGATGCCACCTTCTGTACGCACTGGTAACCGTGAAAGTGAATCGGCACCTGTGGACTTTTCAAGATCTCCGCTTTGTACTTGAGGGCGTAGTTTGTTTCGTATTCCACCACTGGCATTCTCAATTCCATGCTCCGGATGACGCATTTCGCTGCTTCGGGTAAAGTGTTGGCTATCGGCGTGGTGCCGTCCGGACCCAAAGTAGCGTATCGCATCAGTGCGTCGTTGTCGTTGGCCGCTCTTCGAAACGTGACTCTCAGTCCTCCCTTCCACATGATCTCCTTGTAGTCCGAGAAGAAACCAGGCAGCAGACGCATGGGAAAGAGCACTGTGTGACTTCTCGTCGATATTTTGGTCCCGGCTTCGAATCCCCCGGCCTGGTAGTACGCTGCGTCCGTTTTGGATAATTTCAAAGTTCCCACTGCCGTCGACGTGATGCCTGGATAATCTATTCTGTCGATGACGGTGTTATGTTTCCTCACCTCCACCTGCGAGAACAGGTGAGGCACAAAATTGTCCACGAGTATCAAGTTTGCTGCTGCGGGAAACGCGTCTCCGCTTTCTTTCTTCACCACGTCGAATTGAAGGTAGAGGTCTGCTCTGTGAGGATGAACGAACCCGTCGCCTACGTCCACGTCGTATTCGATCTCCCTGTTCGCCTCGTTGAGATTGGCAAACGTGCGACGGTTGGGAGGGAAAGATTGCAATTCGTAACTTTCGATTTGCTCCATTTTATATGTATGGTTATTTATTATACGTTGATCTCCACGATGGCAGTAGTTGTTGCACCTGCGAAATCCACCACGTCTCCTTTCTCGTTCGTCACCACCAACTCTATGTCGTCTATGCGGTTGCGACATACTGGAAAATAGATCGGCGAAGAGGGCGTGTAGATGATCGGTTCCATAAACTCGGAACTTGGTTTGAAAGTGGCTATGATTCCCGTCTGCTTGTGACTTCCTAACAATCCGTCCGAAGATTTCGTGATCATACCTTCGGCCACGTTACAGTGTACGTTCAGAGTCTCTATGGCCAAGAATTTAGGAATGTTGGTTGCCACGTGCTTGATGCCAGCTTCGAGTTTTGTGTTGTTCTCGAAACCTAAAAGTTCTCCTATGGTGCCCAGGTCCACGGTCTCCGTCGCGGATAGGATTTCCACTCTGTGCGTGACCGAATTTTGAGAAAGGTACGTGCCTTTGGGTAATTGAGCTTGCAAAGTGGAAAGATTGTATTGTCCTGGCGTGACGACGATGTGTTCGCTTCCGACGCTAATTTTGTTGTTGTGCTGCGTAACATTAGGTATGAGGTACATGCTGTAGAATGCACGCAGAGCCACGGATTTAGGATAGACAATGTCGTCGTGCAGCGTGAGTTTTAAGATTGAAGATTCACTCGTGAGATGGAACACGCCCATCCTAGTGATGCTGTTTGAGGTTCCACAATGCTTTCTGGAAATCCTCGATCGTAGGGTTATTTATTTTAGAGAGAAACGCGAGCACGGAGAGGCAGAGATGACCGCAGTTCACGTCTCCGAAATTTTGAATGCGTTCGTCGTTGTAGTATATGGAGGTTTTGTTCGTTTTCAGATAATGAACTAAATTTGTAGGTGGAACACCTCCGAAAGAATCGAAAACGAATGCTTTATCATTGTCGTTTTTGTGGTAACATATCCAATGCGTGCCTGGATTTTCTTGACCGTCCAAGTTGACTACTCCGCATTCTCTTCTTTTAACGCTTGAAGGTAACGAGTCGGACATGAAAACTCCTCTGAAGTGTTTGATTTGTAACGGTTCGATCAGAGATTCAATGTCTCGGTTGGTGAGTGCTTCTGTTTCTTTTTTTTAAACTTTCTCATCACGCCCTTCCCCTTCTTCTCCATGGCCAGGTTGTGACGTTTCTGTTCTTCCAATTCCGCTTTGTTCTTCTTTGAGTCGATGACGGTTTTCGCGATGGCGGCACTTCCGCCAGCCAAACTTCCAACGGCCCCCAATGCTGCTAGGATGGCCGGGATGCTGAATATGAAACCTCCGATCTTTTGCTGTTTCCGCGAACGTTGCAACCGTCTCAATTGAGGTGTGCTGAGCAGTAATTTCATTCCATGTCCTTTCGACAAGCAAGAACGTTTCTTCTCACGTTGTTTCTTGGTGAGTAACCCATCGAGGGCACCTAGATTTTTAAGATTGGAGTATGGTATCTGGTACACGACACCCTTGGGCTTCATGTTGATGCTCTATGTGTTATTTTCACGGTATGTTATTTATATATATATTCTGATATTTTTCTTGTGTAGTTTTTTTACGGTATGTTATTTATATATTTTCAAGGCCTCGCAGTCGCTACACAAATTCTATTACGTGCTTTGTTTTCTTGCCAAGAAGTTCCTTTGTCCCCTTGTACACGATTCGAGTTTTGTTCTCGATTAAAATAGATAGCTTCTCGTCCGATAACATGTTAGCGTATCGATCTGGTAAAAATAGACTGTATTGTGCGTTGAGCAACAGGCGTACCTTGGGACCATACTGGGTAGAAACGATTGAACCGGAAGTTATCGTGTAAGATTTGTCGACTTCCAATTCCCGAATTTTTACATACTCAAATGACAAATTTAGCATTTGTTTTAATGCTTGGAGCTCACTCATTTTTTCAGTTGTCATATCGAAGAAGAGAAATTTTCAGTGTGCGTGTTAGAGAAATTTAATTGTTTTTTTTCACCATGTGTGTTATTTATATATACCAAAATTTATTTTTTTCACGATGTGCGTTATTTATATATCAAGTTTTTTGATGCATATATATATATTATTATTTTTTTAACAGAGGAAGAAAGTCCGTGCTTCGGAAAACGCGATGATGTGCGTAATGATATCTTCCTTCTCCTGCATAGACTTGTACCAATCATCAGTATACCGTCTTCTTCCCTGCATCGCCTCGTGCAGTTCCTCCGACCTCTCGTTCAATTTTTCCCCTGCAGCCGAAAGCAGAATGTTGAGATCACTGCACCTCAGGCCGCTGATCCCCCGAAGATGGTCCTTGAGAACCATTTCACAAGGGATGCGAAATTCCGGCGTCGTTCTTGCTATGATTACAAGTTTCCCTACATCTCCGTTAACTACCTTTTTGAATATTTTAGATAGTAGCTCGGGTGGCAAATCAGTTATACGAGACATGTTGTTTTTTTACTGGATGTTATTTATATACCCCACCCCAATTTTTGTTTCGTGTTCATGGCGATGGTGGTACCCAGTGCGGCGACCCGTTCACCCAACGATGCGTCTCTGCTCACGAACCTTTCGAAAGCTGCGTGCTCTAACTTTCTGTCTGCTTCGTGACGTGCATCCAGATCCGTCTGCGTGGTGTTGTAGGCGATGTCGTGATCTTTGCATGCCGCGTCCAACGGATTCACACCCTTGTCTCCTCTCTCCAATCTTTTCTCGAGTTTGGTACCCGGTCCGCAGTACTGGTAGCCAGGTAAATGCATCTCGAAAGGTAACTTGTTGATGATGTCGTTCACAAGCCCCTTTCCTTCGGCCATGTTCCAAAATTTCGGAGGCAGCGTGTTGATGATTTTGATGAGGTAACCTATGCCCTTGTCGTCGTTCACGATGGTAGAAATTACGGTTGCCTGCATTTTCTTCGCCGGCTATCACCAACAATCGGTCCACGAGCTTCCTCACGTCGTCCACCCAAACGAATTCTTTGGGTAACGTGTTGTAGCGTTTGACCCCGCTGCCTGTTTTGACCTGGTTCCAAATCGGTTTGATGAGATTCCTGTACTTCTCGCCGCTGCTTGATTTCACCCTATTCTGCGAGGCGTCGTTGTTCTGGTACAAGGCATCCGTCATGATCAGAATTTCCTTGTAACTCTGGTAATCTTCGTCGGTGTAATCTTTCGGCTGCTTTTTGGCAACGAGTTCCCACAGTCCCACCGTACCCGGATACCTGTTCCAACTATCCTTGTCGCCTAAATTGACTTTAATGTCGTTGCCTTCGAAGGTCACCTTCGATTTCCCAATCTTCCACACCACACCGCCGCCTTCGCTGGTTTCCATGCTGGGATACAATCCGAACACTTCATCCTTGTCGAATTTCCCCGTGCTCAGGTAGTCTCGTGCCAAAGGTCCCAACTCGATTTTATCCGAAGACGTGCTGCCTATGGCTCGACGTCGTGCCGGTGCATCCTTCAGTTCGAACGGCGTCGAAGGAATGCTCGAAATGGGCGTGGGTACAGCGTAACTTTTAGCTGCGAGCGGTACGAGTTCATTAATCAAATTTTTATTTTGTTCCGTGACACTTTTAATTTCTTTACCTAGACCGCTGATGGCATCAATCACAGGTTGATCCTGACGTTTCTTCTCTTCGTAGAATCCGCGATTCTCGGATTTCCAACCTTTGAAGCGTTTCGCGAGGTATTTTCGCAACTTGAGATTTTCGTCCTCGATTTTTCGTTTCGTCATAATGTTTATTTATATACGTCGTTTCTCACAACGTTGCAACGTTTAGAAAGTCGTTGATTTTGTTTCTGTATTTTCCGTTGTTGGGTTTCCTCGTCATGTCAATCGTAGCGAATCCGAAATCGTCACCGTTCCAGCAAGTAGAGCAGCAGCCTTCCGAAAATTGATTGTAGTTCATGTCTCCGCCTACGTAGTCATCGTACGCATGCTTGAGGTTGGTGTGATCTTGACGAAACAAACATATGAAATTAGCGTTGTCGCGTACTAACTGTTTTGGAATTTTGGAAAACGTTTGAGCTAGGTAGAAGCAATCCATTCCTTTGTGACGACCTTGCGTGAAAAAGTTGCGAATTTCATTTTGATTTTCCAGGATGGCATCGTCGAACACAACAACTGAATTTTCACGACAATCGTCGAGTGGTTTTATTTCCGAGGCGAACGTTGCAATGTCCAGACCATCGTACAGTTTCATAAGTTGCTGGTATTTGGATTGCTCCAAACTTTTCGAGAACACGTACAGGTGCCTGTTCTTCCAATCTAACCAATTCGGTGCAAGGAGAAAATTGTCCACGAGCAGTGTCGTTTTTCCACACCCCGAAGGTCCTACGATCAGACAGCGGATGCTGTCGGGGAGCAATTCACCGTTTTTTTTCTTCCTTCCACTTTCCGAATTAGGTAAACGTTTCACAACATTCCACGTACTCATAGAATCACTTCGTTTGAATCGATCCAACTTGTTTCCGGAAGTCCCAGCCATTTCACCAAAAGTTTGTTGCCTCTCTTGCGCAAAACTTTTTCGATAAGGTACGTGTCAGGGTATTTAGTTTTAGAGAGTTCCTCCTCGTAGAAGCGCCCCAATAAAATTTCACCGCCACTGTCTTTTATTATATACGTGTGACGGTTCCCGGGTAGAACCCGAACCACGGTAAAAAGTTCAGTACTCCAGTTTCGTGTGAAACCCCTGTCAAACGTTCGCTTCAATTTACTGACCCTCACCTGTTCTCCAATTTTGTATTTAGCTTTTTTTGTCGTGGGCGTGTACTTTGGACAGTAAACGCTAGAAATTAAACGTTGCTCGTCAGACTTGGTAACGTCAGCTGGCTTCATGCCTATCGTTGCGTGCCGTGTGTGATTATAGTCGTTAACAAGTTCCGGGAGAATAGTGACCCACTTGTAGCTTCCCTGAAGCGTGAAGCGTGACCACATGCGCGATTTCAGAGTGCGATTGAATCTTTCCACGATGCTGGCCTTGACGTCACTGAAGGTCGAGTAATGTTGAACGTTGTGTTTCCGAATAAACTTTTGGAATGCGGCATTGTAAAATTCCTTCCCTTTGTCCGTGTGCAGAAACCGAGGTCGTCTGCCGCCGCTTTCGCGAAAAATTGTCTTGAATGCTTCCGTGACGCACATTCCTGTTTTCGCCTTCAAAGGTAGAGCCCATGCGAATTTCGAAAATGTGTCTATGACGGTGAGGAGGTACTTGTTGCCCTTGTTCAATTTATGCACGTTTTTTAACTTGCCGCTACTCATTTCGACGAGGTCGCTTTCCCAGAGGTCGTCGATTCCCTTGGTTACCACAGCCAAACGTTCGTAGTTGCGGCGTGCAGGTTTATGCAATTCTTCGACGATGGCTTGCCTAGACATTTTTTATTATTTTTAGAGATTACGTTTCAAGAGAAGCACAAGCGTGATGGGATTCAAAGAGGGTGGCACTTCGCTCGTGTTTTGAATGATCAGCTTATCGCCGGCACTCACGTCGAAAACGGTGAGATCTTCGTCTTCGTGTATTTCATATATGTTGCGCGTTTCGTTCCAACGTGCCAGAGGAATATTTCCTGCTTTCTGGACACCACGATTCGATATCAAAGTCATGGTGGGAACGCTAGCTTTTCTGCCGTGAGACCAGTACGAAAATTCGTTTATCTGAATCGTGCCATCGAGGAGAAACTTGTAGTACGGATGATAAGGATGTAGCATGTACAGTTTGTTACCTTCGACGAAGGTGGAGATTCTCTGTTGATTGGGAACGCTGTTGATTTCGATGGCTTGCAGAGAATGCAGTTTAGCGAATTTAGTGTCGACGCTAACGAGGTTGCTGTGAAGCTGACCCAGTGTGTTTTGTACGGGCACCAAATGCTCGACTATGGTATCCGTTACGGTAGAAAATGACGGTTTGATTTTCACTTCCACGTTCAACTGCTTGTAGCTTTCGTTGAGTTCTTGCAACTTGGCACCGAAAGAGGCCAGCGTCGATTCCTGCGTTGATTCCAGCACTCCAACTTGATCTCTGATGTTGACGACAATGTTCTGAAGGTTCTCGATTTGATTCAATTTCGAGCTCTTCTCGGTAAGATCATTCACGATGATTCGCATCTCTGTAAACTGCATGTGAAGATCGGCGACGCTCTGCGAAGTGGGCAGCGTCGACACCAGCGAAGCAAGTTCGTCTCGAATCTGTTCCACGTTCGCCGTTTCCGTTTCCAGTCGTTTCAGCATACGTGATATGTTCCTTTTCAAAGCATGTAATTCTTTGGAGGTGGGGAGATTGGCCACTTTACTCTCGAGATCGCTCAATGAACTTTTGATGTCACTCGAATCGGATAGTGCCGTCACCGCCGTTTTCAATTTTTCCAAATCTTCGCTCGAAGGTACGCTCGTTCGTAACGATTCCAAGTCACCCTGTATGTTGTCCAGTACGTGATGAAAATGAGTAAGATTGGATTCGACGTTCAAATTTTCCAAATATTGGATCTTCTGCTGAACCGTGCTTAACGTGTCCTGAATACTCGTCAACACACTTGCTTCAGCGTGAATATTTTTAATTTCTTCGTTGATCAACTCCAGAGACGCCTGAAGCGTAGCGATGGTGGTTTGAATGTGTTCGAAATCTTGATAAGCCTCCAGTTGAATTTTTATGTTCGCGACGCTTTTACCGATGACCTGCAGTTCGTCCGACGATGGTAGGTTCGTCATTGTATCTTCCAAAGTCTGCAACTTGGATTTGATTTCTTCCAACGTGCCGGTGAATTCTTCTTGTAATTTAGAAACAACGACCTGCAAGCGTTCTATATCAATATCATTCACGACGGTTTGAAGTTCAGAGAAATTCTTTTCTATTGCGGAAGTTCGCTCTTCGATTTCGAGTTTCAATTTTTCCAAATCTTCATTTTTCGATTGAAATTGCTGTAATTTGGCCAAATCATTTTGAAGCGAATCCATGCTCAACTGTATATTTTGAACGCTGTCGTAAGAAGGTACGTCGACATAATTTTTTATGAGCGTTTTCAGTTCGGAATCGATTTTCAGAATAGGGTCGAGACATTGCGTTTGGAGCGTAGCGATTTCCGACTCTAAACTTTTGTTTAAGGTTTCCTGCAAAGCGATCAAATCGGTCCTCAACTTCTTAACTCGAATGTCCAACATGAGAATCTCTTCTGCGTGGTCTACACGCTTGGTGTTGCCGAAAATGTCGTTAGGCATTTTTGGTTAACGGTTATTTATAATAGGATAGACGATTCGTAATTCTATGAAGAGAGGAATAAGTTTGTCGTAATCTCCGAGGAGTTCCACGTACAGGTAATCTCCTGCAGACACATCGTACGTAATGTTAGAAAGCATCTTGTCGTGCTTGATTCGAAAAATATTCTTGCCGGTAGAAATTTTGATTTCGCCTGCGTTTTCCGGATTCACGGTGATTTGAAGTTTCCCGTCGATCGGAATTTCGTAGAAATGTAAATTGTTATTAAAAACATAAAACATCTTGCCCACATCGTCATTTAGCTTCGTCCAAATGCTGTTGAGATGAACAATCAGTAAACCATTGAGTTTAGGTAACACGGAAGGTAAGAGGTTATTGAAATTTGGTGATGCAGTGTCCATGTTGCTTTGTTTGCGAAAACCAAAGAGATTCATTGTTCTTGTTAGTTATTTAACACATTGTGCTTTTTTGCTATTCTTCAAAACATACGGAGGAAAAGGGGAGCCCTCGGGCGATGAAAAGTTGCAACCTGTTATTATGTTGTTAAGCCCGCTCCAAACCGAGGCTCATTAAATTCAACTCTTATTTTTCATCGCCCGAGGGCTCCCCCTTTCATTCTTTTCCTCCGTATGCCATTCTTCTTCAAAAACACAGCGGACTTCATGGCTATGGGGTTACGGTTAACACACGTCACATTTATCGCTTTTATTGTAGTGCCCCCACTCCCTCGTGTGGATTTGACAATGGAGAACACGTAACTTGTTGTCTCTGCCATCCAATGCGACCTTGGTTACGCGCGTCGTGTACAAATCATGCAATTTACTTGCAATGCGATGATCGGTGCTGAGTTGCCTTTTACCATGAAAAAGGCATTCTTTGTAGTCTTGCATGCTAAATTTGCTGGTACTTATTTTTCCCACCCCCTTCGCCTTCTTGATCTCTTTTTCTTCTGTAATCTTTACACAGTACATTTTGGCACGAAGCCCCGCAAATTCCCTGCTGTACTCCCCGCCAACTTCATCTTTGAACTTTCCTATGGTCATTTTATTTTCTGTCGAATGCAAGTGATGGCCTGATGGTAAGTTGCTAAAATCAAACAGATGCTTCATCTTAGTCAGATCATGTTCGAGGCTTGGTTTTTGGATTAGAAAAATAAAGCTATCCGTGTCAATGTAACATATTTGGATGTTATCTCCATAAAAGGGTTGAAACTGATCGTAGTACGATTGGTACATGTGCAATTTTGATAGTTCAAGGACAGTGGCACCTATAGCAATCGGCTTGTTGAGCATCACTTGCTTCTTGTTCCTCTCGACGAATACTAGATTCTCGTCGAAAATAGTGAAGTTTTTGAAGTAGGGGGACGCGACGATCTTTTCAAATTTCTTTTCGTCCGTGACCAACATTGCATCGATGTAATTACGCACGTTTTCCATCGTCTTGCCGTAGATGGCGTTATTGAACAGTTTGTACAGATCCTTGTCTGCAGGCGATGTCGATTGCGATCTGCGTTGCGTGTTCTCGGCTATGTAGGGTTCCAGCCACTTGCTCTGTCGGAACTTCAATCCTTTATGAACTTTCTTCAACTGCAAGCCGTGACTTATGTAAAATTGGAGGAGTCGGTAGTGCAGAACGTAATTCCGCTTGTTCTCCATGCTTAGTATGAGTTTTGGCTCCGATCCTCCAGGTGGCTTCTTCTTGGTGGGGGCCAGGGCCAATCCGTGATGTTTCTCGTGAAGCGTTTCGGGATAATCGAGATCCACTTCCAAGAAACAGCCCCATTCATTATCTTCCCTCCAGTTGAGAAAATCTTCGCAGGAGAGTTCCTCTTCGGTCATCCACCCGTAGTCGCTGATGGGAAGACACTGGGACATGGAGTGGCCGTACAGGTTGTTGACATCCCAGTAGACAATGTAGGTGTTGGGCTTCGATGCATCGTAACCAGGCGTATGAGGATTGTTTGCCTGAGCATGGCGTCGGGGACATTGGACGATGCCACCGCGTATCGCACTCTCCATGAAAGCATACTGTTCCTTCTCTGTGATGAGTCCTAGTTCCACGTTGGTGTATTTCATCATCGAAGCCCAAGTCAACCCCGGCGTCGTGAAGAAATACGCAGGATCCAACTTGTATATCGCGATGCATCTCTTACGAAACGATTCGAAAATATCCATCAGAAGTGTCACGTCCAATTTCAGATAGAGATCGTGATAATCGCGAAAAGTTTGGCAATTGAATGCCGTCCACACACTACGAGCGTGTTCGTAGTCCTCTTCGGAACAGACGTCCTCTGTGAGATGAGAATAAAATACCTCCCGGGGTGGAAGTTCCGTCTCGTCAAATTTCTCGAAATTGTTGACGTACTCGTAGGGGTAGACGCCCTTGCGACGCAACAGATTCAAATTCTCATCTCTCCCCGAAAAACACATTTGCTTGGTGGCCACAAGATCTTCGTCGCCAAGTTGAGCTGCAAGGCTTGCGAGGCTGGAGGACAGGAAATTGTACGAGTCCAGGATTCGCACTTCCACGCTTCCTCCTTCTTCGAGAGGAATCCAAATTCTTAGCGCAATATACTTCTCACTCGTTCTCGGAATGATGCTGATTCGAGAAGTTATGTTGTAGAGCTCTTTGACGAAGAGATGTGTGTCGTACTTCTCCGTGTAGTGCAGAAACACGGCAACAAAATGCGACTCCTTAATTTTAAGATTGCACGAATTACAGATGGTGCTCAGAAATAATCCATTCTGGTGGTTATGGTGGACGACCTTGTAATTTTCGGGGGTGAAAGCCTGGTTACACTCCTCGCATCTTGTCGCCGCATCATGTCTCTGTTGTTGTTCTGTTGTGAGAGCAGGTGGAGAAACGTAAGAGCCTTTCAGGCCGGGTGCAAGTTCTCTCGCGCATTCCGCTATCTTCTCAACAAAATGTTTTGCCGCATCGGGTCCGCAATACAAGATGACATCATTCAATTTTTCTCCGTAGATGGAGAAACTGCAAGGCTCGTGGTGAAAAATTTGGGTCGTGCTTGAGGTAGAGGGATCAGGGTTGCAAGACGTCATAGGAACTTGGAAGCTTTCAAAGTCGGCATAAAGGACGACGGGATGGTGGAGAAGAGCCTGGTGTTTCTGAAATTTCATCTTGGTTCCGGGTTCCGGCATGACATCTTCGGGTTCTGCATTCACAGAGCCAAAACACTTGTGCTGTTCTCTCATCTTCTTACCCCCGCGAAAAATTCTCAAACACCGATCGCAAATTTCGATCTTATCGCGATTCTTGCTGATCTGTCTTCCTACTAATCCTGAGAAATTCCGTATCAAACTGTAACGGCCATCTACAAGCAAGAGTCGAATTACATTATTCTGGCTTCTAGCAGGTCTTAAGACACGAATATTGCTGGAATCGTCAACCCCAAACACGGAAATATCGATATCTTCTCCTTTTTCCTCTCTATAGTTTTTTAAAAATTGATTGATCTTATTCAGGGGCACAGGATAGGAAATTCCTCTCATCATATTCTCGTATCTTCCCTCATATCCTCTGTAATTGGACAGGCGTTCGGGGTGAACATTATTAGCTGGGTGTAATGCGGCGATGACAGACCATAGGAAACTCTTCTGATCATTACTTTGTATGTTCAACACTGCATTTTGCTTTTTTTTTGTTTTTTGTTTTTTTTTTAGTGCTGCGTAATGGTTTGAAATTGCAGACTCGAAGTTCTAACATGTGGCTGCGACCGCAAAGACTCCATCCACTTCCTCTACCTTCAAACTCTTCTTGTTTTTGTGTCAGGTGATCAAATAGCCGTGTCACTATCTCGTCAAGATTCTCGTTATTGTCATCGTGTAAGGCTTCACACCCTACGTAAAAACTAAAAGTGCTTGACTCGGACGAGACAATTTTCTCATACAGCAGGGTCAAGACGAGATGAATTTTAATTGCAACATTGACGAGGCAATCACGTAATTTATCGACTACCAGAGATTTCACATTGTTGAGGAAGATGCTCGAGTCACACTTTTCATCGCTTCCAGATTTATATGTTATGATGCGTGCACTTTTATTCAAAGCACCCTCCTCATGCGCATCATTCATGCGAGATTTCTTTGCCGGGGGGGCGTCATCATGTTCCGGTAGACGACATTTTTTCAAATGCCTAGCAATATTAGGTTTCGAAATCAACTTCCCACAGTTGCGACATGCCACTTTCCCGCAAAGACCGGAGGGACCTGGTTGCGGTTCCATTTTTTCTCTCTGTTATTTATATATATACAGAGAAATTTTTTGGGGGGGGTTGTGGTGGTGGTAGTGGAAAGCGCACTGAAACAGAAGAAAAAAAATTGAAAAAATGCTCGACATTTTTTCCTTCCACATATATATTAGACGCGAACAGTATGTATGTATGTATGTATGTGTGCACTGTTGTAGGAGGTTAAAAATATGGGACATGTAAGTGTGTGTCAATTTTTTATGGCTCCTCTGAATATGCGTGTGTCAGATGCAAAACAAAAATATTAATATATCATGAAAAAATAAAAACTTACCTTTCAAGAGAGATAGAGAGAAACTTCAAAATAAAAACTTGTAGCTCACTAAAACTTCCACGATGATATATATGTATACTGCCAGACAAACAATTAAGAATACTGAACTGTCACGATTGACGTTCACCCTTCAAGAGAGATAGAAAAACTTCAAAATAAAAACTTGTAGCTCACTAAAACTTCCACGATGATATATATGTATACTGCCAGATAAACAAATTAAAAAATACTGAACTGCCACGATTGACGTTCACTATGATAATAATGTACAAAGAAAAAACTAGTACGTTATATAGGAACTCCTCTTTTTTTTTCTCCTTCTCTTCTTCCTACTCCACGCGACTCTCTTTGGTGAAAACACAATGAGGGTTATAGTTAATGTTTTAGCAAATAAAACCCTTGTTAACTGATTCATTCATGCTATATTTTTTCAACAAAAAAACTTTTGTGATACACACAATATCCTGTGGGGGACAAATAACAATAAACGGGACGTTGACGGTTCCACCCATGCATGTATTGTCGATTATTTCCCCTCGGCCTCTATTCCACGCCCCGTCAGGGTGTGGTGTGTGAAACGGGCGATTCCCAGTATAAAACTCAAAAAGCGGAAGATGCTGCTGTGTTTGCTTCCGCCGCATCCGCTTCTGATTCTATTGTTATCGGGGATGTAATAGATTTTTTATTCAGAACCGTGGGAAAGCTGAAAAAAAATAGAATCTCTTCGGGCGAAAGAGGATGCAAGATGAATAGGTTTGGGGAGGGGTTGCTGTGGATAGTTTGGTCCGTAATAAAAATGTTACATTGAGCGACGAAACACAATTTCTCCACAGGGACAGGAAAAATTCTACCGAGCGTCGCTATCTACGCGAACATTAGAAATTGCCTGAATAGCTTGGGGGCTTGGCATAGGATTATCGATTTTCGTTTTAGAGAATAATCTATGTAAGATTCTAGCATCGAGAATAAACAACATTGATTAAATTTTTGACAACATTCGCAGTACAAATCTAAACTCGTAATAATTTCGCCACCACCACGCACTCCTGGCGAGGTTATGAAGGGGCCAGGGATCCTAAAAAAAAAAAACAATTATTATTTGTTTGTTTGTTTGCGTCACAATACATACGCGCGCGCGCGCGCGCGTGTGTGTGTGTGTGTGTGTGTGTGTGTGTGTGTGTGTGTGTGTGTGTGTGTGGGCACATCGTTCCCTCCCCCGAGAGAAGAGGTTTACGAAGGTCACGATATATATAAACATTTGGCCCCGTTGATTCCAGCACTCCAACTTCATCTCTAATGTTGACGACAATATTCTAAAGGTAGAGAGAATAAGAGAATGAGAGATTGAGAGATTGAGAGAATAAGAGGATGAGAGAAGAGGTTTACGTAGGTCACAATATATAAACATTTGGTCCCGGACTTGGAAAATTACGATAAAATGCACTCATCCTTCAAAAATAAGAGAATGAGAGAATGAGAGAATGAGAGGAGAGGTTTACGTAGGTCACGATATATAAACATTTGGTCCCAGACTTGGAAAATTACGATAAGGTGCACTCATCTTTCAAAAAATAAGAAAATAAGAAAATAAAAAAATAAGAGGATAAAAGGAAGATGAGAGGATGAGAGGAGGATGAGAGGAAGATGAGAGAATAAAAGGAGAATGAGAAAGATGAGAAGGATGAGAGGATGAGAGCTCATCTTTCACTCATCACTGCCTTTTTGCGCCCGTGAAACATCGTCAGCGCAATAAATGAGGCGCGGAACAGGAAGAGAAAGTGAGTTTTTCAACTTTTTGTGGTCGTTTGGTCAAGAAATCAAAGTTGTCGTGGGAGTCACAAAATTACACTACTGTAGTTGTTGGTCTTTTTCGTTACTTATTTACGCGTACCGTGACCATGAATCTGAATTATTCATTGACGACATTAATGAAAGATCATTTAGATAGAGATGTCAATAAATTAGCCTGGATTTTAATCAAGTCTTTTCTGTTTCTCAGGGCATGTTTAAAATGAAACAGACCATATAGGACAGCGAAATTATATTATTACAACACATAATACAATTACAACCATTCGATCTTTGAAATTGAATCAGAACAACTATGTTACTATGGTGCTCAAGATCTGAAAAAAAAATTAAATATTACTTTCCTGGAAATCCAATTGCATAAAGTTTATCAATCATAGTTGAGAAGAATAACTGCCAAACATTTAAAAAAAAAATATGACCACTCTCTCTCTCTCTCTCTCTCTCTCTCTCTCCCCCACACACACAGACATGCACACACATTCCAATGTATTTGTGTGTGGGTGTGTTTGTTTCATTCGTTAAGTTCACTTTATGTACAGAAAATCAAATCGGGACTAGACCTACAGTTTAACTGTGCCAAGTGCCTTAACCGGGTATCGAACCCGGGAATGACGAATGACTTGTATTCACGACGTTACCACCACGCGATCGGAAAAGCCTTATTGTTTACCTCATAGTTCGAGTACAGAATGGACGACACGAGGTGTTGAATGCCATCTTTGCCCCTCTTCTCCGAGTGACAAAGTAATTAATTATACGACTGTGTATCAAATTATCATTGAAATAACGTTAGAGGAGTAAGAACTGTGCCGTTCTAACTGTAATAACTTGATATAAAGACAAAACTTTAAAGTTATTTTCAGATCAATTTATTTATATTTTAGGTCATTTTATAGATCATTTTTCGCATATTTTTAGGTCATCAAAATCTGGGTCCTGTTGATGACATTCTTAAATGACGTGTTTTGAAATTTGACTATAAACAGAGTTCATAATTGTATTACTAATTGACGAAGATCTTTTTAGTTAAGATCTGTAGAGTATAAAGTTATGTAAAATGAAAAAATACGCAACACTTTTATTATCAAATTGTACATACTTCGATGACTTCAACTGATCACTGACCAGTCTCAAGTCTTGAACTGAGTCCCTTTAAAAATTCTTTAAGAGGACCGACTCAGGGAAATGAGAGCAAGTTAAAGTTTCCAAGGTAAAAGAAAAATCTGTATTCCCAATTAGAATCCAACTCTTCCAGGTGACAGTGTTATTCATGTTGATTGATTGATTTGCTTTATTTCACTTCGTCTTTTGTGCCACTTATGGCTGATTTGCGAAGATGGGGATGAATTATGAAATTGATGAATAGACCTCACAAATATCCATGCCCAGGCCGGAATTCAAACCTAGGCGTCGTAGCGTGAAGTGCTAACCATTCCGCCACGAAGCCGACTTGTTTATGATCAGGTAGCATGTGTTCGCAAATAGCATGACACCAATTTTGGAATATTCTAGCGTTCAAATTTAACAGTCTACGTTTTCTTTTCTTTCTAAAAATAACTGAGCCAACATTTTTTTTTCTTTTCGTAACAGCAGGGACAGTCATGTTGTCGCCAATATGAGCCTTATACAGATGTATTATATCTATACAGCATTGAGATGTGTAAGAAAACATTAAAAATTAAGTTTGAATATTTTATCTTACATAAAAGAATGCAATTATAATTTGAAGTCGCCAGCACCGTAAATAAAATATAACTAACTGTGATGTTTTTCTTCAGCTTGCTTGTTGGCAGAATTAATTAACTGTGTCTGGACAACATTTTACAATGTAGTAGAAGAGACGACAAATCAACATTGGACACTTTACAATGGATGATGACACCGATCATCTACAGCACCTCTGTGAGACTCACTGGGACAGCCGAAGGAAACGTAACAACTTTGTCTTCGCTTCTCGAGGAAAGAATCACCCAAGCTTTACACAGACATTATATCTGCGTCAAGACATAAGTGTCAGTGTCTCCTAAAAATGGTTTCTCTCAGTGTGGAACTTGACTCTCAGTATCATTTGGTCTTTGAAATTGAACCATAACGATTATGTATGTCACTATTGTGCTCAGGATCTGAAAAAAAATGTAACAATATATATTATCTGAGTTTATAGGTTTACGGCAGTAACTAATGTAGTGAGTATAAAATTATTACAAGATGAAACAATGAATATTAAGTAGAATTTTCAGCGACGATTCAGAGACGATTCCTTACAGGTAAAACAGCGGCAACGAAAAAACAGGCTAACCCAGGCCGGGTTGGTGGTTCAGTGGTGCCGGCCTCCGTGGCTAGCGCATGGCGCGCTACGAAGCCAGAGATTCCTGGTTCGAATCCCGGCAAGGACATCGACGATTTTGTTTGTCCAAATGATAATAACCGAGAAAATGTGTGAATGACGGGGAAAACTACCGCATAGGGATATTTTACCAAAAAAAAAAAAAGTGGTAGAACAATGCCATTGTATGCTGGAGACCCGGGTTTGAGTCCTGGTAGAGCCTGCAATTTTCGCTGAAAATTCTACGTAGTACATCTACTGTGTGTATTCATGAATGAATATTAAACATAAAAATTAACTAAAATATTACGTATCGTTCTCTACCGGCTCAGTGGCCACCAAGGTGCCCTGAGCTTGGGTGCTCTTTGTGAAGGTAGCTTCATCAATTTCATCTCATCCTCAACGTCGCGATTAGCCAGAGGTGACAGAAAAATGACGTAAGATATTAAAACAAAAAATAAATTTGTATTTTTTTAGTATTAAGGACGTACTGGTTGAAATGACGACACAACCAGTATTCAAATTAATTACTCTGACTCAGTGCCAGTTGAAGATTGTGTAACATTATTTATATTCAGCCATTCAATGTTTGTTATTAACATAATATTCATTAAATTTAGCAATGGCAACTTCATAAGACTAGGAATAATATTCAGTGTGCCAATTCATTAATTTTCTGCCAACCTTAAAAAAAAAATGTAGTAATTTGGACTTGTACACTGTTGATGTATATTGGAAGCATGGAAAGCAACTAAAATTGCAAAAATTCCAAACAGAAAAAAACTATATGTTTCTTAGTTGAATGTGCGTGAATTCTTCAGAAATTTTCTCACACGGACAGCAGTTTTATTTTTAAGCCGAAAACATAAAATTCCAATTGAGAGCGTCCTCACAAGAAACAGTTCAGTGGATTTTGCTCCACACAACAGATAATTTTAGTATTCGTTTAAAGTACATTTTATGCACAAAATGGCTAATCGGGATATAACCTACAGTTTAAAGGAGGAATCCAAACCACTATGGGTCTACACAAAATATCGAACCCGGGTCTGTTGATTATAAGGCGGCGAAGATACCACTGCTCGATCGGAGAGTCACCCACAACAGAGAGGTCTTTAACTTATTTAAAGGTGAAAATTAATGTGATCGTACGTCACTAATGGATAATTTCTCAAGCCTCTTACTTGTTAAAGAAACTTGCTTTTCATGCCAAACATTTTCAGAAATCAGGAAAATTTCAATGCATGGTAAACTTCCAAAGAAGTGAAACAAACATAATTGTCTTTATAACATGTCTCTACATCAAGAATAATTTCGATACATAAAAGATAATTCGTTTTAGACTCACGCTTCAAGGTATTGTTAGCGGCAAGACCAACTGACTTTGTTAATTAGTTCGCTATTTGAATAGTGATTTTTTATCTAATGGGCGAGTGTTGAGACAAGAGTTAAAATGCAAATAATAATCTCACTCCCTACAATTTCATCTCTTACCGAAGCAGGTATCTGATCAAAATTTATGTTTGAGAACATTGTACGATTAACTGCATACATGTGGTTTCTCTGTGTATAGAAAATCCGTTGTGACTAATGTGAACTTTGAGTTGAGAAACTTGTAATATGGAGCCTAGAATTTCCCATAAACTATGAATTATACAATTAGAATGTTAAAAGCAGTAGTAACTTGATGACTAATCATGTAATTTCCTATTACAGATCACATTTGACTCTCCATAAAATACTGAAATCACGGCAGAAAGCTGTTACATTCATCAACCAAAAGAGATAACGTTTGATTCGTACTGCACTTACAGAAGTTAATAGTGCCCTGTTCATTGTAACGTATCCACCAATTGAAATCTCAGTGTTCTTTCTACCCGCTGTTTGCAACAAGACGATCATCTGAAAAAGAAAGTTGGTATGTTTATAATATTTAGCAATTTATAAAAATAATATAGTAAGTTTCTGATTTAAATAGTAACAATGTGGAAGTAAAATTTATGGTGATTTCTTTATTCAATTGCATTCCTAAATACATTTTTTAAATGTTATTACCATGATAGTTTCATACATAGTCGTATTATTAGTTTTGTCACTTGGAGGAGAGGGGCAGAGATAGTAGACACCACCTCCGATCAACTATTCCGCACTCGAACTATGAGGTAAACAATAAAGCTAAACAAGTATTTGATTTTCTGCCCAGATAACAAATTTTGTAAGGTTTTAAGAAATAGGATAAATGTTCGGAAATATTGAATGTATCGTATTAAGAATCATTATGTTGACCTTAATATTTTCAGTAAATACACAATTTACCTATATTTTAAGCAAATAATATTAATATTAAACTGACCTCTAGTTTTGCATCTGGAGTCATATCTGACGTATCCACCTCTTCCAATTGTGCCTTAAATTCTTCTGCCTAGGAACGAAATGATTGGAAAAGATTACACAACAATAGTCTAACGTACGGCACGTTTTGCTTTATCACTAAGCTAGGGAAACACAGAAAAATTAAGTGTACTTAATAGATATCAACAGCAGCCTTTTGGGACCAGGGCCTTCATACCGACTACCGGCGTCACTCAGAGAGGCTCAGCAGAGGTGGGTGATCATTCAACCAGTTACAGGGTGACGTGTGGTCCACACGACGACGCCTCAGTCGTTGTAGGTTTCCATGACTGGGTTACGCTACTCATTCGTAGCTCTCCAATTTTCCTCACGATGGTGGGTGACCACCGGTCCCATACACAGACCGAAATCTCAGGAGAAAAGGTGTTACGCTTTGCCCAGGAGTCTCGAATTACCGAATTTTCCGTAGCCAGAGTCCAAAACCTGACGCCTTTGACCTCAAGGGACACATAAAGCATGTAATCTCCGAAAAGAACACACACACACACACACACACACACACACATATATATATATATACCGTATATATATATATATATATATATATATATATACTTTTGTTTGAATATTCAACAAGTGTGATCTTATACAAATTCAAGTTACATGTTTCGTTAGTATACAAATAAAGGAAATAGTTTTTTTTTCTTATTGATAGAAGAGTATTTAAAAATGACAGTTTTAAACACATTCAAAACTAAGTAGAATATTAAAATAGTACTTACGCATTGTGTCACCAAGTGGCAAATCATTGCATACAAAAACATTTTCATTAGAAAATACAAAGTTGTCAATCCATAGCCTGCACCCTTGTAATAATTCCCAAGGAAAACTAAGTTCACTGAGTAGTATGTCGTCAATATCACGAACAGTAAGGAAAATAACAAATAATATATAAATCTGTAACACAATACGTTTCCCGAATAGCCAACCATTTCGTGCAAATGAAGAAATAATACCTTAAGATCTCTAATGAAAAGTGACTTCGAAATGTTGTCTTGGGATTTGATTCTCGGTAACAAGATATTGGTGGCATTCTTGTATGCAGCATACAATGAGTAGCACATATAAGCAAAAATGCCGTCAACCAAAACATCTTGCTCCATGCTAAACGCTGCCATACACAGAACCCACACGTCGATTTTCCTGACAATTAAGCAGGAAATAATACTTCCAGAACATACGTTAATATTCCAAACAAGAAACAATTTCCAAAATTTCTGGTAGTTGAAAACTAGTTGTTGCCTTGCAAGTCTAGCGTATTCAATCTGGTACATTATCCATTTTTCCATCAAATTTGTAAATTTCTTAATTTCCATCCACAAAGCACATATTCCAATGGTGCTTATCGTGAACAAAACTAGAACAGAATTATAGTTGATATTAACTGCTTCATTGCTACTGGCTAGAAAACTTGTAGACCCCATAAAATGTATACCTACATTACAAAGATATGCAGTTAAGGTGTACAAAACTGACAAAGACCAAAACCGAAACTTTGGAATGCCCTTGCACAAGTTTGTTAGAGGAATACATCCAAAAATGAAGCCTAGGAGTATTAAAGGTCTACTGCCACAAACAAAACATTCTGAATTGGAACCTTTCTTGAATGGACAAAATAACTTTTCATGGTCGTCATTTTGAGGATGTTTTTTATGATCTAATACTTTATCTGACATGGTCATGTACTAATTAAATACAGTCAAAAGTGGTGCAGTAACGTCTTAGTTCCTCGACATATGCTAATGAAGTTCTGCCTTAATATCGCATAATGTTTGCTCTTAAAATTAACATCCGTATTTGTTATTTTACAAGGAGTGGTCAATGCACATCTCATTACAAATATTTATTGGGTGTGGTTAATTCCAAAGCACAATTAGTACATGTAATAATGTGACAGGAAAGTTTATTCCCTACAGATTTTATGCCAGAAAACATACAAATTGAATATTGAGGCCACATAATAATAATAAACGTTGCAATGATAAGGCCGTTAGCCCATCGTGAGGTACGCGACGCACCAGCTCAATCTAGTCGAACTACAAAGACCGGGCCTCGTTGTCTAAAATGTCAGATACTTATTTGCCTCGACTGTTTGCTCAGTACCTTCAGGACATGAGAAACCGCATCCCAGAGTTCGGGTATGGAGCCTGCATCTAAACTTAGCTTACATACCTATGGATTCTTAATTTTATAGTCATGCATAATTATCCTCACTTCGGTACTTGGCTTAACCATCGTGATCGCACCCACGTTCCACTGACCAGTGAGAACGTGCATGCGGGTTACAATGGAAGCAGCACCAAAATAATTGACGAACTTGTGGGTCAACAGCACTTCCACCCCGCTGACCAGCTTCGGTGGAACACCCTGTCAAACCAGAAATCCGTCAATCAACAAAATATTATCTATACACAATAATGTTATGTTTACTTAACTTTTCAAAGAAACAAACTTTATCTTTAATGAATTCATTTACAACTCAATTCGAAATAACCAAACACCTAAATATAATACAAAAGAAATATTCCTGACTTGTACATCAATGGAATTTTTAAATTTTTGAATCATGGTTGGAGTTCCCAAAATATACAAACTTAACTTCAGTTATCTGGAATATAATTGACTACAGAAATAACCACAAAACCAAGAGCACCTTTTCTACCACATGTCTGAATCCATCAAAGATCTAAAACTACAGTTACTCTGTCCCGACAACTTGACGTATTACGAGTACAACAATTTTACATAAGGTCGGAGATCTTACTTTGTATTCAAAAGCTTTAGAAAAGACTGAACTGTATTATTCGTAAATTCTATATCTATGCCTTCATAATTCTTTCGCAATTGAGGTATACTACCCACTTAAGAGTCAACCTCCAAACATTGGCTAGTGCACAAGGTATACTACCCACTTAAGAGCCAACCTTGACAGCACTAAAGTTAACACTATGCAACGTTCCACCAGCGTGCTACACACTGCACGCTACACACTACACCAATAGGCGATGCAAAAGTGTACCCATGGACGCTAGCTTGTAACTAGCCGTAGACATGTACTCTAAGTATCTCAGGGCTTGCGGGGTTTAGCAAGGAAAGGTAAAAGATCAACCAGTAAAACTTTATTTATCTTTACCCACACCTGTAAATTACCTGTTTAGCACACTTACACCAGATGTCATCACTGCTCTGAAGGTCTAGAAGATAAGGGAAGACAGGGACCATTCATTTGTTCCTCGCAGTGAGGTCCCTTGGGGGTATTAGGGACCTTATTTAATTTAGGGGCATCAATTTGTGCGTGTAGCCCATAGCCGCCTTTGTAGTGGTCACGTACCGTAGTGGGGACAACGTGCGAAGGCGCCCAAGTCAATTGCGAGGGACGGGCGTGAGCCCGTGGGAGTCGCCCAAGCAATTGCAAGGGACGTGCTGGGGGGGGCCGTGGAATCGCAAAGGTGTTGGGAACAAAGTACGCCGCGGGTCACTCGGACTACTGCAAGGGAACGGACAGGTCCGTTGGAACGTCCAGGCAGTAGTAGCAAGAGACGGCAAGGTACAAAGGATAGGTCTGAGAGCATCCAGGAGACTTGGGCTTAGGCCGCCACGACCTAGGGAGCAATCCAAGCTCGTATTGGACAGAACCAGTAGTCAGTAGGTTATCTGCTTCTCTGCTTTTCCTCCTTCCTTCCTTCTGGCTTATCGGCTATTGGAACCTGGTTGGGGGAGCGTCCAGATTAGATCTGGGAACCAGGTCATTCGTAGTCGGCATCTAGCATTCGACTGAGCTCCGGGTGCGGTGTGATGCCATCGTCGCCGAGCCCAACGCACAAGTCGTGTTAGAATGTACAAAACTAAAGTAGCCTGAGTAGAGAGTGGATCTCTGGTGAATGTCGTGGATTGGCGCCAGGAATCTGCGATGACGTTGGTGAAGATAGTAACACCCTTGTCGATGTCTGCAGATGATGACAACGGAGTAGTTAGGTCAACGGAATTGTGGACACGAGCGGTAAAGAGAGTCCAATCAGTAATAGCTTCTCGTAAGGTGCGGAACTGATGTTGATATAAACCGTATCCGATGGAACCAGAGACAGGGAGATGATCGGAATCGAGGTCCCAAGTTACAAATGGCATAGTGCTGAGGCCGACATCTTTGGTCAGGATGACATCTAGCACATCGGGACGACTACCATTCCGTGGATAATGCGTCGGTTCGTGAGGAGCAGAGATGGAAAAAGCCAGCTGATCCATTATACCAGCCAAAGCGTTTCCGGCTATGTTGGAGGTGATAGAATGCCAGTCACCGTGTTTGGCGTTCAAATCGCCCCCCCCCAGTACAATTCTATCGCCAAGTGTTTCTAGTACAAGGAAATCGTTGATGGCCAGAACTTCTTGTGGAGGCTTATAAAGTGAAATGACAACTAGGTCTTCATTTGGTGCTTGGAGCTTCACCGCCAAGGCTTCCAACGAAGCTAAAGGTGGAACTGGTATTTGGATAGCAGTGAGGCCACGTTTAACAAGTATTAGCAGACCTCCCTTACGACGACCAATTTGATCATCTCGGAATATTTTGTAGTTGGGAACTGTCCATGTAATATTAGGTTTAAGATGAGACTCAGTGATAAGAGCGACATCTATATTCTGTGAGTATAAATAATGTTGAAGCAATAAGGTATGTTTTTCGATGGCATTTGCATTAAAGACAAGCAGATTTATCTGACGTAGAAGTCCGTTGCGATTAAAAGCACCCATCACTTTGCATTTCAATGAGTGTTTGCAGAACAATCGTGACATAGTTCATGCTGGTTGTAGCGCGTGACATTCGCTGGACTCCTCTTTTAATGTGATTTAATATCTTCTCGAAGTGCATTTTATTAACCATATCCAGTAGAGATTTGAGTATGGAACCCACATCTTCTTCGTTTTCTTCATTAGCTTTAGGACTTTGTCGTCGTCTGTTGTCTGCAACACTACTCACGGTATTTGCATAGCTGGTGGCATCCTGAGAGGAGGTTACGACTGGAGTGGTCAAGGACTCTATGTTCGCATTCGACGCGCGTGTAGACTGTGTCGGTTGTACTGTTTGCCGTTTCGCCATAGCGGTGAAGTATCGGCAACCACGGTAATTGGCCGGGTGATTTTCCTTACAATTACAGCAGACTGCGGGTGTTTCTCTGTCCTTCTTTGGACAATCTGCGGTAAGGTGGTCATTTCCACATTTCACACAACGTGGTCGAGCTGCACAGGTACTTTGGGTGTGGCCCAGGCGCTGACATCGGTGGCATTGTAGGATGCTGGGTGGTCGATATGCCAGAATCTTGATCCGATAATAGGAAAGAAACTCTTCTATATAAATGTCCGCAGACTTTTCGTTCCTGCGAAGTGTGACCAGATACAGAGATATTTGCTTCCGGACGTGAGTTTTTCGGTCCCTCTGCGTCATGCGTTGTACATTTTGCACATCGTAACTTTTCTTTGCCAACTCCGCAAACAAAGTATCATAGGGCACATCGATAGGTAGTTTGCCTGATTACGACCTTCAGAGGACGATCTTGTCGAACCGGTGCACTTGCAAATTCAATGTTCTTGGTGGTGAGGTTGCGTTCGAGAGATTTTAAGTCAGCAATTGTTTGACAGTGAACTCTGATACTGCTAGCTGAATATCGAATTCGCAGTTCGGATTTCAGAATATTGTGCAGCGTAGCCACAAATGTGTGCGGGGACGATACATTGTAAATAAACATCGGAGGTATCTTGCGATTGGACGAAGTTGTTTCACCCGCGAATTCAATTCCATCTTGATGTCCGTTGGTGGCAGATGTTCCTGCCATAGAATCAGAGGCCTTGGTATAAGTCTGAAGGAGCTGATATGCGTTGGACATTGGCACTGAGGCAGCAAGCGGCACAGATTGACTAGGCTTCGCAGCTTTCCTTGGATTCACTAACTGAAAACCATCGGAGTTGATATATTGGTCTGTACTGGAAATCGACTGTTGACGTTCTCTCTTGCGAGATTCTTCAAATTCTAGCCTGCTCACTGGTCTGGAGTTCAGGCAACCACGAAAACCACCTCTTGGGTAGGGATGATGCCGAGGGATGGCGCCGATATTTCTGGATTTCAGATCTTGGAAATGTGGAGTCGTCTGGGCTGTCTGCGTGCCATCCTGGTTGGCAGTCTCTGTAGATAGGTTCTCTTCCATCTCGACCTCGTCTGAGCAGTCACGTCCTCCTTCGGTACCCATGGCTGAAGAGATGAACAACACACCGGAAGGAATGCGGTCGTCTAATGAAATCTTCTGCTTGTCCGACATCTAGTCACAGGTTCCACAACTAGGCGACGTCTTCCGTAACCCCCTGACGTGGCTTAGTATCCACTAAGCCAGGGACTCCACTGTGGAGTGCGATGTTTCCTCGCAAGGAATATAGAAATATTTTAGGAAGAGCATTCCGAGACACGGATCTCTCCCATTGGCTAGAAGCCGCAACGAACTCTGACGTGACCGAGGGGATCTTTCAAGGGGCGAGGCTCGCGTAGCAATGGAAGCTTACGGGAAATATTTTCATTTTTAATTGTTCATATCTTGGTTCCATTAACCATTTGAAGCAGAATAATAAGCAAAACGCAAGGAATAAGACCTAGGCAATAATATGAAGAAGTTTACAGCACGCAATTACAATAAATGGCGTTATACAAATCAAACAAAAAGTAATCACGACTATTCGCTTATATCGCCCCTACATTGAAATCTAAAGTTGCGTATGGGTAAATAAATATAATTTTACGTATTAAATATTTCGCTACCACACCAATACTTATTATCCTTCATACCTTCATATTTTCACAGATGTTTGTTATTAATAATTTGTTCATTATAATTTATATATCTATATAGTATACATAGGATGTCGCTGTCGCTGTTGTTATATGACGTCGCTTTTCTACATTTTTAGGGTAACCGCAACAATAAAAATGAATGATGAAATGATAAATTTGATAGGCTAGATGTGTGTGACAAGCACTGGTGTACGGAGGGGGGGGGCTTAAGGGGCTGCAGCCCGCCGAAATTCTTAGAAAATAAAAAAATCAAATGAAGACAGTAATGAAGTAAAAAAGACAACTTTAAAATGACCCCCAATAACTATTATTGTGTTTGAAAAACTTTTAAAACGAAGGATTAAAATGGTAATTGGAGCTCGTATCTAATGAAAATAGAACAGCGACAACGGGATATCAGCGAAATTGATTTTCGGCGATACATTCTAATGAACCAATCTCATTCTGTTCAGTAAAGGTTAGATTCATGGCACTGAACCCGCGTACAATTTGAATTGAATTAACATAATCCTTGAGTGAGGTGGAAATGGGTTTTGGATAATTTTTTTTGTAGATGTGAAAATCTTTAACTAGTGATGCACACATGCTTTCGCTTAAATTAAAGTTTACACTATGGTAAAATTGCAGAAATATTCTACCTAAACTGATTTGTGTTTAAAAACCGTAATATCAAAATATGTTTTTTTAGAAATTAATAAATAAAAATAAATGGATAAAATGCAATGTCGTGGGAAAGCGTAATCCCTTAATAAATTCAAGGAAACTCGTGTCAGCTCGATGGCGAATCTGGTCAACCGCGTGTTCGACTTTGAATCCCATCACTGAAGTTCCCGACTTGGAGTCACGTCGTGGGCATTGATGTTCTTTGTGCCTGCCCTTTCATCAATTTTATGTGATCAACACTCATCGTCGCGATTAACCAAAAGTGGTAAAAAAGCGACGTCAAATAACAAATACATGAACAATAGGCCTGGCCTCTGTCTTGGTTTAGCAATGTGATTTGTTAATCACTATACGGTGGAGGCCGAGGCGGAAATAAATATCAGTAAGAATAAAAATTCATTACAACTTACCCTTCCTGGAGACTTATGATTTTGAAGACGATGCTACCCACTGTCGTCTTTTTCTCGCTGCACTTGCTTCCATGGACTTGAGTTTCATTAGTTTATTATTAAATGTCGAATTCTAATAAAAGTTCTTGTTCTGACATATAGGGAAATAATCTTTTAGTTAACTTCAGGAAATTTTGACTGAAGTACTGTCTTTACAGTGTCCATAACTTTATGTTGCTTGGAAACAGTTGACCCATGGAAGGATGCAAACACAATCTCAAATTGAATAAATTTTTCCATATCCGAACCACTAATCGTGACTCCACCGGGTACCGAACCGGAATCCCTCGATTATAAGGCGATGTCGCCACCACTACGCCATCGGGGAGGCCCTCAAAATAGAAATAGATGTGGTGCCAGATCCCTTAAAGCCCCAATTGGTACACTCTGCAACAGCACAAGAATGTTTACCTTTGGCACGCTTATTCATGGTACAGACACCGAATACACGTAATACGACCTAAAATTACTCGCTTTAATATTCAAGACAAACAGCACAAGCACTTTTGTAAACGAATACCGGATCGCTACTACTGGACCTGCAGATTTTTCTGACATCTGGGAGAAATCTGTGCCTCGAAGTTGGCTTATACCGAACAATGAAAGCGGAAACTGGAAGAAATTACTTTCCATTTGAATGTTCCCAACTGCAGATATGAACCCCCTCGGTGTACGTCAAATCGTCTATCGTATATCCCTTACCTGGAGGAATCGCTAGCGTAACGCTCTATGTACTCAGAAGCGAACCTTGGTTCAGGCATGGGTGTGTATCATTGTGTGTCTTATCTATTTCATTTTCATTTCATTGCCCTAGTTTGCTCTATATGTCAAAAAGCGACGTGAAATAATAAAACAGATTGATTGAATTGGCATTTTAAGTCCAGTTTATGTACATTGAGGCTAATTGTACCTACAGTTTAAAGTGGGATCCGAACCACTACGTGCCTCCACCGGGTACCGAACCCGGGATCCCTCGATTATAAGGCGATGACGCCACCACTACGCCATCCGGGAGGCCCTCAGAATAGAAATAGATGAGAACGTTAATTGGTTCAGTAACGATCTCGCTACCCAGCGAAGGTTTAAGGATCGAGTCCCGCCTGGACATTGTGTCCCTTTGGGGGAGTCCATCTATTTCATCTATTCATTACTCATCCTCGCCTTCCAATTAGGTAAAAGTTACAGGAAAGCAACCCAAAAATAAGAAAAAAATATTTACCTCGTAATGACGCAATTTGACAAGGACGCCCGCAAGATTTTTTCACAGGAAAGGCAGCAGTGCTCAAAGAGGGAAAGGTTTTGGAATGTTATCTCTCTAGTTAAGAATATCCTCTTAAAGAAAATTCCCCCCACTAGGATAAATTGCATAGACATCCTCCACCCACTGCATTTTGTCTATGATTTTGCAATATACTCGTACTTATTATGTTATGCAGCAGTAACTTCAATTAATTCTTGTCGACAATAAGTCGCCCCTGCAAAGAAGTTGCTGAAAAATCTACTGCTGGAAATTTTTAAAATACAACACTACCTGAATATATGTACAATATATTGACATAATTTGATGCATGTTTCTTCCGTATCAAAAAAAAAAAAAAAAAACACTACGTGTTAAATAAAAATTAAATAAGAAGGATACTGTTATAGACATTCGTATTATTGAAACTGATGGCAATATTTGCATTCATACGGCTTAGACGTTTATTATTGCGTAACTGTAACTTCATAATAATAATAGTTTTATTCACACGCACACAACACCGACATTTTGGAGCTTCCCGTGGATGCAACTCGACAGGACCCAAAGACTACAAAAAAGCCTAAATATAGGGTCGTTACACACACACACACACACACAATATATATATATATATATCCTGAGTGCCCAATTGTAGTAATTTCCACGTAGTACACCCTGGACTGCATTTTACATACTAGCGACTAGCGAGGCTCTGGCGTCTGGACTCGTGGCCATTATAATCCTTGGTGGGGCTCGTATTGTGTTGTCCTTACATGTTTATGATTGTCCCTTCATCCGCCTCATCTTATCACGATTCATCCTCATCTTCGCGATTAACCAGAAGTAGCATAAAAACGAAATAATAATAAATCAATACGTATGTATGTGTCGTTCATTTAAAGACGACTTTCTACTGGGTTGATCGCTACTATGAGGATGAATGATGAACTAATGAGTGGAGAATGAGACAAACATTGCTATATGCCTTGCTATGGTTCAAACTGGGGCCTCTGGCTTCCTAAAGCGTTATGCTGTCATGGAGACCGGTTATAGCCTATACATATAGAGGGACTTACTTAATCCTTTCCGTTCAATCTTACTCTCTCGATCCTGTTGCAGTTATGTCCACGCTATAAATAATTAAGTTAGTAAACTATTTGCATGAAAATATGCGCACGAGACTCTACTCCCACCCCCCTCCAGCACACACAGGCATTTCAAATTGTTTCACTTTACGATTTTTCGGGTGTTCTCTATTGTGCTCGTCTCAAGATGAGACTCTCATCTAATAATCATTTAACTTCATTGCTGTGTCTCGTAACCAAGGTCGATACCCGGTGAAGACACATGGTGATTCGGATTCCACTTTAACCTGTAGGTCCAGTCCCGATTAGCCTTACTGTGCATAAAGTGGACTTAAAACACCAAATCAACCAACCAACCAACTTTATTGCTGCGTGTAGAAGTGTATACAAATAGTGTCAAAGAACCAAAGACATTGATTCTCTTTTTGCTGAATTCAGCATGAATTTGTTCGTTTGCCATCCTCAGTTAACTTGAGAAAGTACGGGAAAGCAGTGAAGAAGAACTACATGTTATAAACATTGCTTCCCAAGAGTTATAATCGCCTCTATGAGGTGATAAACTTGTATGATTTTACATGTTATTAAGCGGCCTTCAGCTGAGGGATCCCCTTTTTGACGTCACTCTAGCAGAAGACCTTCACGTGCCGCCGTAGCGCGGGAGGCCGGAATAGTACCCCCTGGTTTCCTCGGTGGAGCTCCGGGCCTCGCTGCTTCGCTTATATACTGTCTAGTGGCAGCACTGAGGCGAGTGGAGAAGATCGGAACTAAGCTCGCTGCAGCGTTGCAAACTCCCTTCAATTTACGTGATGCAACTCGTGCGTTAAGAATTATCATGTTTTTCATCGTAAAAATCACTAGCATGTGGCGATACAAACTTAACACTTGTGTGCTAAACTGAACACGTTACAGTAATGATTATCCAATCTAAGCACATGACAAAGAGATTCAACAATGCAAGTTACATATTAAGCAACAATTACTGCACAAAAGATAACTGAATGCGTAAGGCTCGCAGGGCATATAGCATGCTTTCCCAAACTAAATAGGTTACAATAAACTATGCACAACAATATGTTTCATGCTTAACAACAATGCAGTCAAAATTAGATAAAGATGAACCAAAAGTGTAAACCTCGCAGGGCATTTTGCAAGCATTAATAATTATACATTAAAGAATATGGCGATCATGCAGGATCGCTAAATGTGGTGACCACGCAGGGTCGTTACAACTAACATTATGTTACTACAGAATTCAGGAAGTATACTACCAATTCTCAACCCTTTACCACTAAGGAAAACAATACAGGCCAACCTCAAAACATTCGTAACAAATAATAGGGGATCCAATCTCAACCCTTTACAAGGGAAAACAATATCTCAACCCTTTTAAAGCCATCATCGACTACTTATATTATAAATGCGACATTACTGAATTCTATCAAGCATTCACAACAATTAACAGAGGATCCAATAGAAACCCTTTTTCAACTGGGGAAAACAATTTCAACCCTTTTCAAGACATCATCGGCTACTTATATTATAAATGCAATATAATAGGGGAACCAATCTCAACCCTCTTTAACAGGGGAAACCATATCTACTCTTTTCAAACTACCGCCGGCTACTTATATTATAAAAGCAGATCTACAGAATACACTTAGTTAATTCTGTATTAAAAATTTACGACCGAAACGTATTATAGCTGTCCCAATAATCTGTACCATGGCAACCAATAAATGAAACCATTTCCTTTTACCTAATTACGCAAGTATTTACATTCTAACGGACTTTGTTCCGGAAATTTATTAACGTATTTTGATAATTTAATTGACAAGTTGGATGATATTTAACTTCATTACTGGATCCAATTGGCTATTTGCCCATCATTACTGCTGATATATCTGAATTAACAACTGATGTGCGCAGCTGTGAGAATGACAGTAGCAGTCGAAGAACAGTGTAAGAGTTCATTGAGGAACGTGGGCAAGTGGTACAATGCCTCTAAAGTGCGATTTACCTATATCAATGGCGTGGAGAGCCATAGGAAGGTTGGAAGCTGGACAAACAGCGAGAGGTATCTGTAGCCCTTGGAGTGTCTCAAACTGCCATTCCTCGCCTGTATATTCGGTTCCAAACAACGGGAAATGTGAGACGAAAGCGGTCAAGGCCGTCCGCGAGCAACAACAGCAATAGACAACAGGTAGTAACAACAGATTGGAACAGAAGACAGAATGCAACGAAACTATAACATGCCATTCTCACAGCAAGAGGGCGCAGATATCATCTCAAACTGTCTGTAATCGCCTTCTTAAAGATGGCCTCTATGCATATAGACTCATGGTGTGTGTTCCATCACCGTACAGCTATCAGTCCGTAGAAACTTGGCTGAGGGACATTGCAATTGGGGCCACAACGAATGGGGTTGAGCGGTGTTATCCGATGAGTCGCAATTCAGCCTCCAGCCTTACAATAGACGTGCCAAATCTGTAGGGAATGTGGAACACGCTATAACTCTGTTTTTGTTCAAGAAAAATTCTAAAATGGAGGTGGTGGAATGATTTTGTGGGTTGGAATAAAAAATGTGGGACGTACGGACCTCCACGTCATCCAAAATGGCAGTTTAGCGGCACTTAGATATGGAGACGAGAACCTCAGACCTCTTGCCAGCAATAGATGATCGTTTCCTTTTCATCGGCGATAATGCTCATCCTCACAGAGTTCTGTTAGTGCACAACGTGCCAGAGGACGAGGGAAGAGTGAGTATGGAGTGGCCACCGTGATTACTGAACTTACATCCCATAGAGAATGTCTGGAATGTACTTGGCAGACGCATTCTAGGTAGGATGGCACCTCCCTCAACTCTTCCAGAGCTGAAATTGCCCAAATTGAAGAGTGGCGAGGAATCCTCCAAGCTCTCATCGAGTCCATGCCACACAGATGTGCAGCGGTGCTGGCCGTTCGAGTTACTGCTGTGACCATGTCCGTTTTTGAGCTGTTCTATTGGTACACACATTGCTCTATAGTGACTCACGTCATGTGAGCACTGGTTCAAGCGACTTTAGGATCTTTCTGTTACCTGTGCTCATCCATACTCTACTGTATCTGTACTCTGAATGTTCTTTCAGTTGCATAAAAATCGACTGTACATGGTTCTCGTCTAGTTCTTCCTGTTTCTTTCTTGACCAAGAAGAAGCCGGTGCATAGTTATGGCAAGTCAATTATCAGACAAGACACTATTTGGTCAAATTATTGTGACAGCACAGAATTGGATTCTTCAAATGGGCTTTCTCTTAGAACCAATATCATGGGCTTTAGAGACATACTTGCAGAAAAATGTTATTCACCCTGATGGTATGGCTCTTATTCGGAGAGTAAAAGAAGAGGAGTCAAACTTTGGTGAGGTCTATCTGCCTTTTCCATTACTTTGCGGAGGGAAATAGGAGTCCAAGAATCGATGTCTGTTTGATACGTACAATGAGACGTCTATAAAAAACACCGAAAGAACAATCACATGGGAAGAACTCGGGCATCAGCCAGAGCATCTCATCTTCCCAGATTGTCAGAAAGTGAAGGAAATTCCTAAGTCACGTAATGAATAAAACAACTCTAATTGCATTTCTTGTTAACGAATGTAGGAAACCAGAGCATTTTGCAAATCTTTTGAATAAAACACTTCGCGAACTGTGGAGATAAATGATGGAACATCACATCTGAAGGGAGCCCCAAAGTGCTCAATCTCAACAGTAAACATGAAGATGATATGGTAATTTGTTGGTGAATATTGCCGCTGCTCAGATGACAAAGATGTGTGTATTGTGTGTTTTAGATTCCATGAAAGAATCATGGTTAAATTCTTCTGAAATATGTATAGTACCAAAATACCCATGATGGTCCTTGACATTAGGAAAATAGCTTCAACTCCTATTAAAAATGTTTGTCGAGATATGATAAGTCTCCATGTTCATTTCAGGAAAAAGAGAAGTAAGTGCATCCTTTCTGCCAACAGTCAAACAAAGGAAATATTTTCGCACCCTCGGAGATCAATGGGATCTCAATGAAATAGTAATGGACAAACTGTAGTTCTCTTGCTTACTGTATGCTCCAAAATCTTCCGTACATTGTGTGAGTGAAATGACATCTCGTCTATTCTGTACAAAGAAGGGTGAGATAGACATATATCAACTTGCAAGAAACATGCTTAACGTGCGATTATATCAATCCGCTATAAGCAAGAGATGTCTTCTGAATGATCCACGTACGCCTAGACCAAGTGAAAGAAGGTGGACATTGAAAAAATCACGATGGAGCAGCGGAGCTGGTAACGGATTGGATGGAATGGCAGTCAGCATCTTAAACTCTGTTAGATCTGCTAGCTTGCAACTCCATTACAAACTGTCTCTCCGATGGTGCAGTGGTAGCGTCACCGCCTTGTAATCAAAGGGTCCCAGGTTCGATACCCGGTGGAGGCACATAGTGGTTCGAATCCCAGTCTCGATTAGGCTTACTGTGCTTAAAGTGGACTTAAAACCCTAAATCAATCAATCAATAGATAAATAACATCAAGTTCACTGACAAGTGCCGACTACCCACATGTGAAAATCAGTGAGTGATGATTTGTTGTTGATTTGGTGTTTTAAGTCCACTTTATGCACAGTAAGGCTAATCGGGACTGGACCTACAGTTTAAAGTGGGATCCGAACCACTATGTACCTCCACCGAGTATCGAACCCGGGACCCCTTGATTACAAGGCGACGACGCTACCACTGCGGTGATGACACCTATTCAGAAGATGATGATGATGAATGTAAATAATAAAAATTTGTTTATGTTAAATTATATCATACATCCGTATTTAAGATTTAGCCACTATTATTATTGAAAATTGTAAGTAAAACTTATGCATTTAATCTGTCAGTATACAAGCAATATAATAAAGCTTTATTATTATTATAAGGATTATATTAATATTATTACACTTAATAGTTATAAAATAATATTGAATTTAATAAGCCTGATGAAATTAAATTTATTTATTCAAATATTGTGATCAATTTATATGCTTTTTATAAAAGATATTAAAAACCATTATTTTTCGGCTATGGTTACTAATCCAATAATATTATATAAAAAGCAAAGAGTTATGAGATGCTATCACACATTTTCCAGCTCCAGGCATCCACACCTTGCAAAAAAATTATATGAGAACCCATCCCCCCGAGTGGTACAGATCGCCTAAATTTGACTTCCTGGCTCATGGACTACTTTCAAAACGGTGCTGCGAGGTTTGGCAACGATGGTGGCTAGTTCGTCGACGTGGTTGGTTTTCGCTGACACAGCTTCTTCCTGTGGTCTGCTCTTTCGACGGAAAGCCACTAGAGTTATATATGCTATCGTCCCGCTTTACTCACGTGGTGCTTCGAAAGAAGAAGTTGAGTGTAGTGCCTGTGTTTTCACAGACAAAGCATAATAAGTTTTCAGACAGTTCTTGAACGAATGTCCAATGGTGTTTATCGTGAACAAAACTAGAAGAGCAATACCTCCTTCATTGCTACTAGCTAGAAAACTTTTAGACGCCATAAAATGTATACCTAGATAACAGAGATATGCAGTTAAAGTGTACAAAACTGAAAGAGACCAAAACCGAAACTTTGGAATGCCCTTGCACAAGTTTGTTAGAGGAATACATCCAAAAAAGAAGCCAAACAGTATTAAAGGTCTGCTGCTACAAACAAAACATTCTGAATTGGAACCTTTCTTGAATGGACAAAATAACTTTCCATGATCGTCATATTGAGGATGTTTTGTATGTTCTAATACTTTCACCGACATGGTCATGTACTAACTAAGTTTAGGCAAAGGCGGTCTTAGTTCCTCGAAGTGTGCTAATGAAATTCTGTTCTATAGCATAATGTTTGCTCTTAAAATTAACATCACGATTTGTAATTTTACAAGGAGTGGTCAATTCACATCTCATTCCATATATTTGTTGGGTGTGGGTAATTCTAAAGCATAATTAGTGCATCTAATAATGTGACAGGAAAGTCTATTCCCTATAGATTTTATGTCAGAAGTATAATGAATGTTAGACCAGATAATACTGATTAACGTATATCAAAAATGAAGTAAGTCTAATTATAATGTCTTAATCTCACATCATATTACTTCCACTTCCAAAGCAGGATATTGAATTAGTACCACTTACATCCTCAACCTTTTTATACCATCTTAACCTTTTGGGTCCCAAGTATCTCGATCGAGATACCCTGTGTCAAGGTAGTAGTTTTTACATTATAACTTTTCTATTTTTGGCTAGAATTTCGATTTTCTTTATATTGTTCCTAACACATGTATTTAACAGAAATGTTTCTTGCACCTTTTTTTTTCTTCATGAAAATGGAGGTGAAAAGGCGGGAAAAGGGATTTCTCTTTTACGTCTCTTTTCAAAGTCAAATTTTTGCCGACAAAGGAAGACGGGCTTTGTTGTTCTAAAGCAATGCTTTTCACTCCCACCTGTTAACTGTTCCAAGGAAGTTGTTTATCAGTATCTGATGTCAAAATGAAAGTTTTCCGTGAGGGTGCAAGCAGAGGGGAGGGGGAAGACTAGTTGTTGAATCTGCGTTGTGACAATGGAATTTCGAAGCACGCTGAAGGAAACCTTTGTTTTCTTAGCACAAGTGTCCACAAGTTGCGACAGGGGTTACCCTGCATTGTCTAAAAATAGAATTTCAAGCAAGAATCGGTGCTCATTCTTCACTGCGTTCTAGCTTTTCACCCGTGAATGTTGTGCGTAGGTGTCGTTTTGTGCCCAAGTGCGAGGATATTTTTTGGGTGAAGTGACAATTTTTTAAATAATTTTTGGGGGTTTTCTCCCTTCCCCCTCCATATATACGCCAAATTTGCATAAATTTTGCATTTTGTGCATTTTGACATTTTTTCGGGGGGAGGGGGAAACCATTTTTTTTAAGAAAAGTATTTTTGAGGGGAATCCCCCCCTTTCCCCTTCCATATGCACGCCGAATGTGCATAAATTATATATCGTCTGAATTTGTGGTTCATTCTGCGTACAACGGTATATCTTTCATATCTCTAGGGCATTTAGTTTCTGAGCTATAGTCATTTCAAGATACGCTGCATTTTGAAGCTTGAATCAGTGGCGTGCCGACCATTCCTTTTGGGTGTACAACTCAAGTTACATTGGTTATACGACAATGATGCAAATATTTTTCTGTTTCTTACATGCCAGCAATGATTTCTATGTGCATTTTGAACTTTTCATATCCTTTTTTTCGGAGGGGCGGGGGGGGGGGTGAAACCCCATTTTTTAAAAGAAAAAGTATTTTCAGGGGATTTCCCTCTTTCCCCCTCCATATATACGCCGAATGTGCATAAATTATATATCGTCTGAATTTGTGATTCATTCTGCGTACAACGGTATATCTTTCATATCTCTAGGGCATTTAGTTTCTGAGCTATAGTCATTTTAAGGTACCGCTGCATTTTGAAGCTTGAATCAGTGGCGTGCCGACCATTCCTTTTGGGGGTACAACTCAAGTTACATTGGTCATATTATAATAATGCAAATATTTTTGGGTCCCTTACATGTCAGCGATGATTTCCATGTGCATGTCGACACTGTCATGTACTTTTTTCTTGGGAGGAGGGTGGGGGAACCAATTTTTTTTTCCGAAATTTTAGAATTTTGAGAGTTAGGCCCCTCCCCCCGCCACATATACCCGAAATTTGCATAAATTTCATATAGTCTGAATCTCTGGTTCATTTCGCGTACAACGGTATGTCACTCATCTCTCTAGGGCAATTAGTCTCCCATCTACACTCTTTTAATTGAAACTCTGCATTTGGCTCAAAATCGGCTTGGGACCGATAGGCTTACTTGTGAAAATGGCCTCGGGACTCAAAAAGTGTATATGTAAAATAGGTTTTTCTCGACCTACTTCAACGATAAGACTGGATTTATTCCGAATTTCTTTGCGTCGAGTTGCTTTCAACTCACAGACAACCCAATAGCTATGTTATCCTACTGCTCGACCGACCTACTTGGTTCAAAGACACAGTTTGCCAAAATGTCATCACATCGAGCTGTTTCAACTCGCCTTTAGCCAGTCGGCAGCTGAAATAGGTTCCCTTTCTCACGATCCGTTGTGTCGTCCACAGTATGCATCAGGGTTCACTAACTGAATTCGTCAACCGGTTAAAATCCTGACAGCATTTAATTTGATATTTTATCGTTGCTTTTCAGGCTCTTGTGACTAATCGTGACTATCAAGATATGTGATGAGATGAAGATATTGATGAAGGTGTATTCTCACATAAACCCCAGGCATGGAATCGAACCTGGGACCCTTGGCGTCGTTGAGCACTGTGCTAACTACTCTTCCACGGAGGTAGGCTTATGCTGCATTTAACAGAACTTCCATGCACCTTATCTAAATGATTTTATCAATCAAATGAGTTTGTATATACTAATGTAACAGCTTCCGTGCCGTCACATTTTTTATTACTTTTTTACGCGAGAAAGATGGCAACATTCCAATGTTAGTTATTTACTGGAAATAGATTTAGTCATTGTTTTTATAGTAAAACGTAAGTATTTACTTGTAAGTTCATTTGCTCTTCTAGTTTTATAAACAAATTTTGCTGTGATTTATACTGCCCTCTGACGTACGCAGAAGAGAGATAAGCTATATAACTCCAACAAATTCCTGCCACTCCGTAGTGAGTCGCTGTTGCCGATGCAACGTCGTCTCCTTCTCTTCAGAAGCAAGTAAGAAAGTTCTGGCGCACCAGCGGGGAATAAGACTTAACATGCTGAGGACACTGACCCTTTCAACAAGGGTGCTGCGAGGTTTGGCAACGGTGGTGGCCAGTTCGCCAACATGGTTGGTTTTCGCTGACACAGCTCCTTACTGTCGTCTGCTCTTTTCGCTGAAAGCCCCTAGAGTTATACTTTTTGCCCCATACTTCCCACTAGGAGTTTTAACCTACTCAAGGTAAGGGTTGGGACTATCGTCCGGCTTTTATCACATGAAGTTGTGTTTTCGTAGACAAAGCATAAGTTTTCAGAAAGTGCTTAAACGAATGTCCGCGCGGTGGCGTGAGGATAACCGTAAGAACAAGTTTATGTGTTTGTAATGAAAATTTTATTTATGTACACACACAGATACATTGATTAAAAATTAAGTTTGAATATTTTATCTTACATAAAAGAATGCAATTATAATTTGAAGTCGCCAGCACCGTAAATAAAATATAACTAACTGTGATGTTTTTCTTCAGCTTGCTTGTTGGCAGAATTAATTAACTGTGTCTGGACAACATTTTACAATGTAGTAGAAGAGACGACAAATCAACATTGGACACTTTACAATGGATGATGACTCCGATCATCTACAGCACCGCTGTGAGCCTCACTGGGACAGCCGAAGGAAACATAACTTTGTCTTCGCTTCGCGAGGAAAGAATCACCCAAGCTTTACACAGACATTATATCTGCGTCAAGACATAAGTGTCAGTGTCTCCTAAAAATGGTTTCTCTCAGTGTGGAACTTGACTCTCAGTATCATTTGGTCTTTGAAATTGAACCATAACGATTATGTATGTCACTATTGTGCTCAGGATCTGAAAAAAATGTAACAATTTATATAATCTGAGTTTATAGGTTTACGGCACTAACTAATGTAGTGAGTATAAAATTATTACAAGATGAAACAATGAATATTAAGTAGAATTTTCAGCGACGATTCAGAGACGATTCCTTACAGGTAAAACAGCGGCAGCGAAAAATCAGGCGAATCCAGGGCGGGTTGGTGGTTCGGCGGTGTCGGCCTCCGTGGCGGAGTGGTCAGCGCATGGCGCGCTACGAAACCAGGGATCCCGGGTTCGAATCCCGGCAAGGACATCGACGATTTTGTTTGTCCAAATGATGATAACCGAGAATATAGTAACAATTGAGAAAATGTGTGAATGACGGGGGAAACTACCGCAATGGGATATTTTACAAAAATAAGAATAAAAAGTAGGAGAACAATGGCACGGTATGCCGGAGACCCGGGTTCGAGTCCTGGTCGAGCCTGCATTTTTCACTGAAAATTCTACGTAGTATATCTACTGTGTGTGCCAAATTTCATGAATGAATATTAAGCATAAACATTAACTAAAATATTACACTTTTTACATATCGTTCTCTACCAGCTAAGTGGCCACCAAGATGCCCTGAGCTTGGGTGCTTTTTGCGTAGGTACCTTCATCAATTTCATCTCATCCTCATCGTCGCAATTAGCTAGAAGTGACAGAAAAATGACATAAAATATTAAAACAAAAAAATAAATTTGTATTTTTTTAGAATTGCTGGTTGAAATGATGACTCAACAAGTATTCAAATTAATAACTCTGACTCAGTGCCAGTTAGAGAGTGTGTAACATTATATATATTCATCCATTCAATGTTTGATATTAACATAATATTCATGCAATTTAGCAATGGCAACTGCATAAGACTAGGAATAATATTCAGTGTGACAATTGAAACGTTCTTTAGTTAAAAGAACATGATTTAACTAAATGAACAAATAATAAGAGTAGTATAAGTGCACGGGTTCACCAACCGAAAATGGGGCTCGGTGGGGCTCGCAGTGTTGCCAACTCCTTACTCGAAAATGGGGCTTGGTGGGGCTCGCAGTGTTGCCAACTTCTTACTCGAAAAAAATCACCAAGGTTTTTTTTGGTCTAACCTAACCTAAAGCAAGGAGCTGGCAACCTTGCTTGAGGCTTCTTAATGGTTTGCTCTTGTAAGGCATAAGCCTCATTTTCTCGCAGTGTTGCCAACATCTTACTCGAAAAAAATCACCAAGGTTTTTTTTTTGGTCTAACCTAACCTAAAGCAAGGAGCTGACAACCTTGCTTGAGGCTTGTCTTACAGTGCATAAAGCAAGGTTGCCAACCTACTGGTGTTTTTGCCATAGCTTTTTACAAAAAAAAGAGAGAGGAGAGAGAGAGAGGGAAGAGTTAAACAACCGACAGCCTACCTACAACTTTTTTTTCTTGGTCTAACCTAACCTAAAGCAAGGAGCTGGCAACTTTGCTTGAGGCTTGCCTTACAGTGCATAAAGCAATTTTTGCCAACCTACACACACTGGGCAAGGAGAGCCGGCACTGCCGTAAAAGAGAGAGAGATGGGTGGATGGCAACACAGTATGTGTGTGCGTGTGTGTGTATAATATGTAGCATTATTAACTAGAGTGTGTTGGCAAACCACCTGCAACTAAAAAAAATAGAGATGCCAACGTTGCTGTAAGATGAAGAGAGAGAGAGACCTACGGCTGGCAACAGTGGTGAGCGAATGCGCCATATCGTAATTTTCCAACTCCGGCAATGTTTGTATATCGTGACCTTTGTAAACCTCTCTCGGGGGAACGATGTGCCACACACACACACACACACACACGCGCGCGCGCGCGCGCCTGTATTGTGACGCAAGCAAATAAACAAAATATTACGCTTTTGCCTGTGGATATCTAGAAAAACGACAATTTTGTTTCCTCTCTCTGCGTGTGCTATCAACGTTGACACAATGACACAAATTCAACAAATAGGTAGGCCACGATCTTCCTCCTAAATCGCATTATATACATGTGGAAAAAAAATCTTTGCCTGTTATTATAAAAAAAAACTTTGACCGTATTCTTAAATAACTAACAAGGACAATGAATCTTTTTGGCTTCCGCAAACAGATCAACATGGAGACTGCACCGCCAAATTTCAATAACCTCTTACCTTCCGTGTTATCTAAACTTAATGGTTTACTGATCGTTCACCTCAACAGCATTTGGACGAAACTGAATGACGATGTGGGCAAGATGTTTTATGTTTTTAATAACAATTTACATTTCTACGAAATTCCGATCGACGGGAAACTTCAAATCACCGTGAATCCGGTGAACGCAGGCGAAATCAAAATTTCTACCGGCAAGAACATTTTTCGAATCAAGCACGACAAGATGCTTTCTAACATTACGTACGATGTTTCCGCTGGAGATTACCTGTACGTGGAACTCCTCGGAGATTACGACAAACTCATTCCTCTCTTCGTAGAATTACGAATCGTCTATCCTATTATAAATAACCGTTAACCAAAAATGCCTAACGACATTTTCGGCAACACCAAGCGTGTAGACCATGCAGAAGAGATTCTCATGTTGGACGTTCGAGTTAAGAAGTTGAGGACCGATTTGATCGCTTTGCAGGAGACCTTAAACAAAAGTTTAGAGTCGGAAATCGCCACGCTCCAAACGCAATGTCTCGACCCCATTCTGAAAATCGATTCCGAACTGAAGACGCTGATAAAAAATTATGTCGACGTACCTTATTACGACAGCGTTCAAAATATACAGTTGAGCGTGGATTCGCTTCAAAATGATTTGGCCAAATTACAGCAATTTCAATCGAAAAATGAAGATTTGGAAAAATTGAAACTCGAAATCGAAGAACGAACTTCCGCAATAGAAAAGAATTTCTCTGAACTTCAAACCGTTGTGAACGATATAGACGCAGAACGCTTGCACGTCGTCGTTTCCAAATTACAAGAAGAATTCACCAGCACGTTGGAAGAAATTAAATCCAAGTTGCAGACTTTGGAAGATACAATGACGAACCTACCATCGTCGGACGAACTGCAGGTCATCGGTAAAAGCGTCGCGAACATAAAAATTCAATTGGAGGCGTATCGAGATTTCGAACACATTCAAACCACCATCGCTACGCTTCAGGCGTCCTTGGAATTGATCAACGAAGAAATTAAAAATATTCACGCTGAAGCAAGAGCGTTGACGAGCATTCAAGACACGTTAAGCACGGTTCAGCAGAAGATCGAATATTTAGAAAATTTGAACGTCGAAACGAATCTCGCTCATTTTCATCACGTACTCGACAACATACAGGGTGACTTGGAATCGTTACGGACGAGCGTGCCTTCGAGCGAAGATTTGGAAAAATTGAAAACGGCGGTGACGGCACTATCCGATTCGAGCGACATCAAAAGTTCGTTGAGCGATCTCGAGAGTAGGGTGGCCAATCTCCCCACCTCCAAAGAATTGCACGCTTTGAAAAGAAACATTTCTCGAATGCTGAAACGACTAGAAACGGAAACGGCGAACGTGGAACAGATTCGAGACGAAATTAGTTCCCTGGTGTCGACGCTGCCCACTTCGCAGAGCGTTGCCGACTTTCACACGCAGTTTACAGAGATGCGAAGCATCGTGAACGATCTTACCGAGAAGAGCTCGAAATTGAATCAAGTCGAGAACCTTCAGAACATCGTCGTCAACGTCAGAGATCAAGTTGGAGTGCTGGAATCCACGCAGGAATCGACGCTGGCCTCTTTCGGTGCCAAGTTGCAAGAACTCAACGAAAACTACAAGCAGTTGAACGTGGAAGTGAAAATCAAACCGTCGTTTTCTGCCGTAACGGATACCATAGTCGAGCATTTGCTGCCCATCGAAAATAAACTCGGACAAGTTCACAGTAATCTCGTCACCTTCGACACTAAATTCGCCAAATTGTTCACCTTGCAAGCCATCGAAATCAACAGCGTTCCCAATCAACAGAGAATCTCCACGTTCGTCGAAGGTAACAAACTGTACATGTTGCATCCTTATCATCCGTACTACAAGTTTCTCCTCGATGGAACAATTCAGATAAACGAATTTTCGTACTGGTCTCACGGCAGAAAAGCTAGCGTTCCCACCATGACCTTAATATCGAATCGTGGTGTCCAGAAAGCAGGAAACATTCCTCTGGCACGTTGGAACGAAACGCGCAACATATATGAAATACACGAAGACGAAGATCTCACCGTTTTCGACGTGAGTGCCGGCGATAAGCTGATCATTCAAAACACGAGCGAGGTGCCACCCTCTTTGAATCCCATCACGCTGGTGCTTCTCTTGAAACGTAATCTCTAAACAAAAAAAATGTCTAGGCAAGCCATCGTCGAAGAATTGCATAAACCTGCACGCCGCAACTACGAACGTTTGGCTGTGGTAACCAAGGGCATCGACGACCTCTGGCAAAGCGACCTCGTGGAGATGAGTAGCGGCAATTTGAAAAACGTACATAAATGGAACAAGGGCAACAAGTACCTCCTCACCGTCATAGACACATTTTCGAAATTCGCATGGGCTCTACCTTTGAAGGCGAAAACGGGATCGTGCGTCACGGAAGCATTCAAATTAATTTTTCGCGAAAGCGGCGGCAGACGACCTCGGTTTCTGCAAACGGACAACGGCAAAGAATTTTACAACGTCGTATTCCAAAAGTTTATTCAAAAACATGGCATTCGACATTATTCGACTTTCAGTCACATCAAAGCCAGCATCGTGGAAAGATTCAATCGAACCTTGAAAACACACATGTGGAAACGATTCACGCTTCGGGGAAATTACAAATGGGTCGATATTCTGCCGGAACTCGTCGACACCTATAATGATACGGTACACAGAACGATAGGCATGAAGCCAGTTGACGTTACCAAGTCTGACGAGCAGCGTTTAATTTCTACCGTTTACTGTCCAAAGTACACACCCGCGACAAAAAAAGCTAAATTCAAAATTGGAGACCAGGTGAGGATCAGCAAATTCAAACGCACCTTCGAGAAGGGATTCACAAAAAATTGGAGCACGGAACTCTTTACGGTGGTTCGAGTTTTACCTGGAAACCGACACACGTATATAATAAAAGATAGTAGCGGTGAGATTTTGAAAGGAAGATTTTACGAAGAGGAACTCTCTAAAACGAAACACCCCGACACGTACCTCATCGAGAAAGTATTGCGTAGGAAAGGTGACAAACTGTTTGTCAAATGGCTGGGACTTCCGGAAAAGAGTTGGATCGACGCGAACGAAGTGATCTTGTGAGTACGTGGAACGTGGTGAAGCGTCTACCGAATCCGGAAAGTCAAACGAGAAAGAAAAAGAACGGTGAGTTGCTTCCCGACAGCATTCGCTGTCTGATCGTAGGTCCTTCGGGGTGTGGGAAAACGACACTGCTCGTGGACAATTTTCTCCTCGCACCGAATTGGTTAGATTGGAAGAACAGGCACCTGTACGTGTTCTCGAAAAGTTTGGAGCAATCCAAATACCAGCAACTGATGAAACTGTACGATGGTCTGGACATTGCAACGTTCGCCTCGGAAATAAAACCACTCGACGATTGTCGTGAAAATTCAGTTGTTGTGTTCGACGACGCCATCCTGGAAAATCAAAATGAAATTCGCAACTTTTTCACGCAAGGTCGTCACAAAGGAATGGATTGCTTCTACCTAGCTCAAACGTTTTCCAAAATTCCAAAACAGTTAGTACGCGACAACGCTAATTTCATATGTTTGTTTCGTCAAGATCACACCAACCTCAAGCACGCGTACGATGACTACGTAGGCGGAGACATGAACTACAATCAATTTTCGGAACGCTGCTGCTCTACTTGCTGGAACGGTGACGATTTCGGATTCGCGACGATCGACATGACGAGGAAACCCAACGATGGAAAATACAGAAACAAAATCAACGACTTTCTAAACGTTGCAACGTTGTGAGAAACGACGTATATAAATAAACGTTATGACGAAACGAAAAATCGAGGACGAAAATCTCAAGCTTCGCGATTACCTCGCGAAACGCTTCAAAGGTTGGAAATCCGAGAATCGCGGATTCTACGAAGAGAAGAAACGTCAGGATCAACCTGTGATCGATGCCATCAGCGGTCTAGGTAAAGAAATTAAAAGTGTCACGGAACAAAATAAAAATTTGATCAACGAACTCGTACCGCTCGCAGCTAAAAGTTACGCTGTACCCACGCCCATTTCGAGCATTCCTTCGACGCCGTTCGAACTGAAGGATGCACCGGCACGACGTCGAGCCATAGGTAGCACGTCGTCGTCTTCGGATAAGATCGAGTTGGGGCCTTTGGCACGAGACTACCTGAGTACGGGGAAATTCGACAAGGATGAAGTGTTCGGATTGTATCCCAGCATGGAAACCAACGAAGGCGGTGGTGTGGTGTGGAAGATTAGGAAATTGAAGGTGACCTTCGAAGGCAACGACATTAAAGTTAATTTAGGCGAGAAGGATAGTTGGACCAGGTATCCGGGTACGGTGGGACTGTGGGAACTCGTTGCCAAAAAGCAGCCGAAAGATTACACCGACGAAGATTACCAAAGTTACAAGGAAATTCTGATCATGACGGATGCCTTGTACCAGAACAACGACGCCTCGCAGAATAGGGTGAAATCGAGCAGCGGTGAGAAGTACAGGAATCTCATCAAACCGATTTGGAACCAGGTCAAAACAGGCAGCGGCGTCAAACGCTACAACACGTTACCCAAAGAATTCGTTTGGGTGGACGACGTTAGGAAGCTCGTGGACCGATTGTTGGTGATAGCCGGCGAGGAGAATGCAGGCAACCGTAATTTCTACAACGAGAAGGTTGGCATCGTGGACATGATCAGCACGAAACTTTCCAACTTCATCGTGAACGACGACAAGGGCATAGGTTACCTGATCAAAATCATCAACACGCTGCCTCCGAAATTTTGGAACGTGGCCGAAGGAAAGGGGCTCGTGAACGACATCATCAACAAGTTACCTTTCGAGATGCATCTACCTGGCTACCAGTACTGCGGACCGGGTACCAAACTCGAGAAAAGATTGGAGAGAGGAGACAAGGGTGTGAATCCGTTGGACGCCGCATGCAAAGATCACGACATCGCCTACAACACCACGCAGACGGATCTGGACGCACGTCACGAAGCAGACAGAAAATTGGAGCACGCAGCTTTCGAAAGGTTCGTGAGCAGAGACGCATCGTTGGGTGAACGGGTCGCCGCACTGGGTACCACCATCGCCATGAACACGAAACAAAAATTGGGGTGGGGTATATAAATAACATAGAGTAAAAAATAATAATAATAACAACACATCATCGCGTTTTCCGAAGCACGGATTTTCTTCCTCTGTTAAAAATAATAATAATATATATACGTGTCAAAAAAAACTTGATATATAAATAACACACATCGTAAAAAATAATCTTCGGTATATATAAATAACACACATCGTGAAAAACAATTAAATTTCTCTTAACACTCTGAAATTTTTTTTTGATATGACGACTGAAAAAATGAGTGATCTCCAAGCATTAAAACAAATGCTAAATTTGTCAGTCGAGTATGTAAAAATTCAGGAATTGGAAGTCGACAAACCTTACACGATAACTTCCGGTTCAATCGTTTCTACCCAGTATGGTCCCAAGGTACGCCTGTTGCTCAACGCACAATACAGTCTATTTTTACCAGATCGATACGCTAACATGTTATCCGACGAGAAGCTATCTATTTTAATCGAGAACAAAACTCGAATCGTGTACAAGGGGACAAAGGAACTTCTTGGCAAGAAAACGAAACACGTAATAGAATTTGTGTAACGACTGCGAGGCCGTGAAAAAAAATCTCAGAACAGTTATATATAAATAACATACCGTAAAAAACTACACAAGAAAAATCTCAGAATATATATATAAATAACATACCGTAAAAATAACACATAGAGCATCAACATGAAGCCCAAGGGTGTCGTGTACCAGATACCATACTCCAATCTTAAAAATCTAGGTGCCCTCGATGGGTTACTCACCAAGAAACAACGCGAGAAGAAACGTTCTTGCTTGTCGAAAGGACACGGAATGAAATTACTTCTCAGCACACCTCAATTGAGACGCTTGCAGCGTTCGCGGAAACAGCAAAAGGTCGGTGGTTTCATATTCAGCATCCCGGCCATCCTGGCAGCATTGGGGGCCGTTGGAAGTTTGGCTGGCGGAAGTGCCGCCATCGCGAAAACCGTCATCGACTCGAAGAAGAACAAGGCGGAATTGGAAGAACAGAAACGTCACAACCTGGCCATGGAGAAGAAAGGGGGCAAGGGCGTGATGAAAAAGTTTAAAAAAAAGAAACAACAGCATTCACCAACCGAGATATTGAATCTCTGATCGAACCGTTACAAATCAAACACTTCAGAGGAGTTTTCATGTCCGACTCGTTACCTTCAAGCGTTAAAAGAAGAGAATGCGGAGTAGTCAACTTGGACGGTCAAGAAAATCCAGGCACGCATTGGATATGTTACCACAAAAATAATGATAAAGCATTCGTTTTCGATTCTTTCGGAGGTGTTCCACCTACAAATTTAATTCATTATCTGAAAACGAACAAAACCTCTATATACTACAACGACGAACGCATTCAAAATTTCGGAGACGTGAACTGCGGTCATCTCTGCCTCTCCGTGCTCGCGTTTCTCTCTAAAATAAATAACCCTACGATCGAAGATTTCCAGAAAGCATTGTGGAACCTCAAACAGCATCACTAGGATGGGCGTGTTCCATCTCACGAGCGAATCTTCAATCTTGAAACTCACGCTGCACGACGACATCGTCTATCCTAAATCCGTGGCTCTGCGTGCATTCTACAGCATGTACCTCATACCTAACGTCACGCAGCACAACAAAAAAATTAGCGTCGGAAGCGAACACATCGTCGTCACGCCAGGCCAATACAATCTTTCCACTTTGCAAGCTCAATTACCCAAAGGCACGTACTTTTCTCAAAATTCGGTCACGCACAGAGTGGAAATCCTATCGGCGACGGAGACCGTGGACCTGGGCACCATGGGAGAACTTTTAGGTTTCGAGAACAACCACCCAAAACTCGAAGCTGGCATCAAGCACGTAGCAACCAACATTCCTAAATTCTTGGCCATAGAGACTCTGAACGTACACTGCAACGTGGCGGAAGGCATGATCACGAAATCTTCGGACGGATTATTAGGAAGTCACAAGCAGACGGGAATCATAGCCACTTTCAAACCAAGTTCCGAGTTCATGGAACCGATCATCTACACGCCCTCTTCGCCGATCTATTTTCCAGTATGTCGCAACCGCATAGACGACATAGAGTTGGTGGTGACGAACGAGAAAGGAGACGTGGTGGATTTCGCAGGTGCCACTACGACGGCCATCGTGGAGATCAACGTATAATAAATAACCATACATGTAAAATGGAGCAAATCGAAAGTTACGAATTGCAATCTTTCCCTCCCAACCGTCGCACGTTCGCCAATCTCAACGAAGCGAACAGGGAGATCGAATACGACGTGGACGAAGGCGACGGGTTCGTTCACCCTCACAGAGCGGACCTCTACCTTCAATTCGACGTGGTGAAGAAGGAAAGCGGAGACGCGTTTCCCGCAGCAGCAAATTTGATACTCGTGGACAACTTCGTGCCTCACCTGTTCTCGCAGGTGGAGGTGAGGAAACACAACACCGTCATCGACAGAATAGATTATCCAGGCATCACGTCGACGGCAGTGGGAACGTTGAAATTATCCAAAACGGACGCATCGTACTACCAGGCCGGGGGATTCGAAGCCGGGACCAAAATATCGACGAGAAGTCACACGGTGCTCTTTCCCATGCGTCTGCTGCCTGGTTTCTTCTCGGACTACAAGGAGATCATGTGGAAGGGAGGACTGCGCGTCACGTTTCGAAGAGCGGCCAACGACAACGACGCACTGATGCGATACGCTACTTTGGGTCCGGACGGCACCACGCCGATAGCCAACACTTTACCCGAAGCAGCGAAATGCGTCATCCGGAGCATGGAATTGAGAATGCCGGTGGTGGAATACGAAACGAACTACGCCCTCAAGTACAAAGCGGAGATCTTGAAAAGTCCCCAGGTGCCGATTCACTTTCACGGTTACCAGTGCGTGCAGAAGATGGCGTCGGGAAGTCACATGGAATTCGACGTGACGACGCAGTTCAACAACATACAGTTCGACATGCCAGATTTCGTCGTTGTACTCTTTCAGACCGGACGCAATAACGATCAGGAAAAAGATTCCAGCAAGTTCGACGACTGCAAGATCAAGAACGTTTATCTGAAGAACGGTAGGAACGAAGTGTTCCCGCGCGAGAATTACAACCTCGACATGACCAAAAACGATTACCTCAAAGAATTCAAAGCACGCAGGCCGATGTTCGTCATCAACACATCTAAGAGAAAGCAGGTGGTGGTCAACGATCGAACCAACATCAAGGTCGTCTGCGAGTTCCACGACGCGCTGCCTGCCGATACTCTGTGCAGCGTCATCCTGATTGCAGAGAAGTCTTTTGTGTATGATGTCAAAAATGAAAGAGTGACCGAACAGTTTTAAGTACAAGAAAAAAAATCACATAATTCTCAAAAAATTATACTGACCGCAGGTTCAAATATTAGATTAACCTGCAACGCAATGTTTAGGATGTACTGCGAGGAACACCTTCTTACATTTGTGAGAATAATCTGGAATAAAAAAATAATAATAATAAAAAATTAATTTTAATGCATTTATAATAAATCACACTTGAACGCACAAAGGAACTTCCCCTTTGGCCCTGCGTGTGCCCCATATTCAGCCCGTAGGGCGCGGCAGGGAGTTAGTCCCGCTAAAAATCCCAAACCTCCACCTGTTTTTTTTTTTTTTGCATTTGAACATAAACACTATTGTTCTAATATTTTGGCTATATTAAATTAGAACTTCTGTTACATAAATTGTTTTTTTTTTTTCATACATACATACATACATGCCATTTACCACATTCGAAGCTAATTTCTAGATGATAGTGGCCCCATGGGAGCGTGTGAATCCCACATTTCAGAACGCACCTCTTGTCGTCGCGTACGTCCAGGGCAACCTTTCTCACCTGGTTGGTTGTCAACACATGGTCGACGCTCTGGATGCGCTGCTCCACTCCTGCAATTGACGTCCTAGTTTGAAGGGTTTTGACGTAATCCACGAACTTGAGTAACTCTTGGATGACCCGCCTGTCCACACCCTTAGCCTTTTTCGTGATGGATCCTTCTGCCTGAATAGCATAGGTTTTGGCGCAAAGACCGGCTTTCTCGAGAGCCACATCACCGTTCTTCACGTCTTTGACTTTGCCGGGCACCATCTCGTTGCGAGCCAGGATGCCGTATCGGTTCGGCTGGGGATAGCCCGAGGTGTCGAAAAGGTCAACCAAAGATGGAACCGTGGCCATATCCTCGTACGCGTCGGCTGTGTGAACCTGGTATATTAAACTGTCCGTGTCTATGTAGAGAAGCGAGATGTTGTGGTCGTAGTGTGCACGTAATATGTCGTAGTACGTCTCGAACATGTGTAGCTTGCTCAGATCCAGAACCGTGGCTCCAATGTAGATGGGCTTGGCGAACTTCACCTCACCTCGCTTCATGTGAATCAGAGCCAGCTGCTCATTGTAAATGGTCCTTGATTTGAATAACGGGTTTGCTACGAGCCTGCGACATTGTGCTTTGTTTGATATTAGCCTCACATCTACACGATTTCGCACATTCTCCATAGTTTTCCCGAACACCGCATTGTTCATTAACTTGAAGAAATCGCGATCGAAATCAGAAGTGGCGACTGTGCGATGTTCGGTGTTGAGCTCGATGTATGGCCTCAACCATGGAGAATGCTCGAACATCAAAACTCGATGTACCGTGTGGACGGTAACCCCTCGCTTCATCAACCACCGGAGGTTTTGGTAGTGCAGAACATAACGCTCTTTGGGCACGAAGTCCATGATGAGCTTTGCTTGGTTCGAGCCGGGCGGGCATTTGAATTCCGGGACTGGCGGAAGATCGCAGAACAAATCCTGCACCTTCTCGGAGAACTCGAGGTCCACCTCGGCAAAAAATCCGCGTTCCGAATCGTCGAAACCTTCAACGTCGAAGTTGGAGGGATCGGCCCACTCGAAGCCTCCTAAGGGGAGTGGCTGCATCATGGAGTGTCCGTAGAGGTTGTTGACGTCCGTGTGCATGATGTAGCTGGACGGTTGCGAAGGGTCGTAACCGGTGGCCATGTGGTGATTGTTGGCGCGTGCGTACCGTTGCGACACCTGGACCATTCCACCCCGCACGGCACGTTCTACAAACAGCATCATGTCCACGTCCGAAAAAAGCTCAAGCCTGATTTTCGTAAGAAGAAGCATGGCCGACCAGGCCAGTCCGGGAAGACTGTAGAAGTATGCAGGGTCCAGCTTGTAGATGGTCTTCGCAGTTGCACGAAACGCCTGGAACACGTCGGCGAGGAGCGTCACATCAAGTTTGAGGTACGCATCGTGGTAGTCCCCGAGATTTTGGCAATCCAGCTCGCGCCACATGGACTGAGCATGGTTATAGTCATCCTCAGATATGTCCGAGCCTCGCAGCTTGCTATAGAAGTTTGCTCGAGGAGGTAGCGACGTCTCCGCGAACTTGGTAGGGTCCGTGACGTATTCGTAGGGGTAGACCCCCTTACGCCTGAAGAGACCGGCGTCCAAGTTCGGAAAATTCGCAGAGGTGATGAGTGTTTGCTCGTCGGTGAGCTTCCCCGCGAGAGCATCGAGGCTTGCCGGGAGGAACCTCAGGGAGTCGAGGAAGCGAAGCTCGACGGTAGAGCGTGATCCCGGGATTCGAACCCACTTGCTCAAGCTAATGTAACGCTCCTCGTTCTGCGCCAGGACGTTGATTCGCATGTCGTCGTACCCCAAGTGATGCACCAGATGGTGGAAGTCGTATCCCGAGCCATTGTGAAAAAACACAGGGATGAAGCGCGGGTCCCGGGCCATTAGGTTGCAATCGTTGCACCAAGGTCCAACATACCTACCGTTAAAGTGATCGTGGTGTTGGACTTTACGGTTGTTGGCGGTGTACTCCTCGACGCAGACAGGGCAAGCGATGGCCTCGTCGTGTCTACGTTGATCGTCGGGGGACAGTGGGAGCATAGACTTGGGGGCCAACAGTACCTTCCCTATCTCGATGGCCTCGACAACCATCCTCTCGAGGAAGTGTTTAACTGCGTCGGGACCGCGATACACGTAGGGCTCGGGGGCGATGTGCTGGTCTCGTCGCACCACAACGTAGGCAAAACTGGATGCCTCGTGGAGTTGGTAAGGGGTGGTGGAGGAAACTTCGGGATCGGGATCGCAAGTGGACAGGGGTTTGAGGAAGGCCTCGAAGTCCGCGATGATGATAGCGGGGTGCTCCACCATGGCACCGTGCATGTGGAAACGCTCCACGGTGCCAGGTTTGGGCAAGACTGCCACCCCAGGCTCGTTGGCATCGCAATAAAGTTTGTGGCGAGCGAGCTTCTCTGCAGCGATGTTGGGACCTCTGATGCGCTGGTAATCCTGCTGTTCTTGATTATGAAATGTAGACAAGCACCTGCGACAAACTTCTATGTGGGTTTTGTCTTTGCTCCGTTGGCTCGAAACAAGCCGAGAGAGGGAACGGATAAGGGTGTAATGGTGATGGGTCTCGTCCTTGATGAGCAGAAGGTGAATTTCCTGCACACCATCGTCGTCTACGTCGCTCACCCGGATAGGGTACACCACATTTTTGTCAGTGAGGCCATAAACGTTGATGGCCAACCGCGGGTTGTGTGTACGAGCCTCGAACTTGCGAATGTCCGAAAGCGCCACCGGGTAGTCGATCCCAGCCATAGCATCTTCCAGCTCTGGCTCGTAGGGTAGGTAGTGGTTAACTCGGTGTGGTTGGTTTTTCCAGTGGACAGGGTGCAACGCTGCAAGCACCGACCAGAGAAAGCACTTGGCGTCACTGTTCTGAATGTTCAGGACGGCCTTCTTTGCCGCAATGGTAGGTGGTAAGGGGACGTAGCTGGAGGCGGAGAGAGGCACAAACTTGCAAAGTTTGACGCACAGTTCGTGAGGCCCCCCACACAGCGAACCCCCCGAGCCCTTAGCTTGATGTTCTTCTTGTTTAACCAGCAGCTCCTCGGCAAACTGGTTGTAGATGACCTCGAGGTTGTCGACATCCGCCAGATGCAGCGTCTTCGCCTTGGTGTTGTGGCAGAAGCTGTAAATTTCATCGGACGGCTTCTTGTACTGGCAACGTAGCGATGCGTAGAATTTAGTGGAGGAGTACGTAGCCAGTGCATTACAAAGAATAGAAATTATCTCTGCTCGCTTCTCCTCTAAAAAGCTACGAACGTCGCATAAGCCCTCCGAAGTGAGGACAAAATCCTCCAACAAACGCTCGAAAGCAGATTGGTTCGCTTTCATCGCAGGCTTGACGCGTTTCGTGGGTGGTGCATTGATGGAGGCTGCTTCTGCCTTCCTCTTGGTGGAGGTCGAAGGCTGAGCCCCAGATGTACTTTCGCTTAGACAAGTAAGCTTATGCTTCTTGGCATACGCAATTGTGATGCGTTTATTGCATCCGGAACACAGTTCGGTGGCAGCCAAATGCTTGCCTGGCACGCAGGTGCGACAATGTCTTGCAAAATGTTTGCTTGATATGGTTGTTTTGCACACAGGGCAACTTTTCATGGAGCGCATTTTTTTTGGGGGGTATGTTTATTTATATGTGATCTGTTGGTGGTAGAGTGTTTACGAAAAAATGCCTTATGAGAAAAATTTTGTAAGCTAATTCTAATTAGCGTTAGTTTGGGGGGTTTATTTATATATGGGTGGTGTTGTCTTCCTCAAATATGTGCTTTAATCAACCCTATAAAAAAATAAAAAAATATATATAAGAAAAATATGATTGTAGATAGAAAAAGCACAATAAATATTATATGCATGTGTAATTCTATTTAGCTTATTTTTGCTAGACACGAATCTTCTTCAGATTTTATTGCCTACTAGTATATTTTTCTACCAATCTAGTAGAGATGCGAAACTATGAAAATGTTCTTGTTTAAGCACTAATCATTATGTTTCCAATAGGACTCCTATGGGACGTAAAACCTTGTAACTTTGCTCTATGTATATACTAGTGCTTTTCCAACATATTCACAAAACCTTAGAACCATCACAGACAAAAAAATAAAGTTCCCCCCCTGTGTACATGTATAATTCGAATCCCACTGTAGGTCCAGTTTCGCTTAACCTTACTGTGCATAAAACAGCAAATCCAACTTAGAGTATCAACACATTCAAAAAGATAAAGTTTCCCCCTGTGTACATGTATAATTTTAATCTCCAAGTTTGATACCCGGTAGATCCCACTGTAGGTCCAGTTTCGGTTAACCTTACTGTGCATAAAACAACAAATCCAACTTAGAGTATCAACACATTCAAAAAGATAAAGTTTCCCCCTGTGTACATGTATAATTTTAAACTCCAAGTTCGATACCCGGCAGATCCCACTGTAGGTCTAGTTTCGCTTAGCCTTACTGTGCATAAAACAACAAATCCAACTTAGAGTATCAACACATTCAAAAAGATAAAGTTTCCCCCCTGTGTACATGTATAATTTTAAACTCCAAGTTCGATACCCGGCAGATCCCACTGTAGGTCCAGTTTCGCTTAACCTTACTGTGCATAAAACAGCAAATCCAACTTAGAGTATCAACACATTCAAAAAGATAAAGTTTCCCCCTGTGTACATGTATAATTTTAAACTCCAAGTTCGATACCCGGCAGATCCCACTGTAGGTCTAGTTTCGCTTAGCCTTACTGTGCATAAAACAACAAATCCAACTTAGAGTATCAACACATTCAAAAAGATAAAGTTTCCCCCTGTGTACATGTATAATTTTAAACTCCAAGTTCGATACCCGGCAGATCCCACTGTAGGTCCAGTTTCGCTTAACCTTACTGTGCATAAAACAGCAAATCCAACTTAGAGTATCAACACATTCAAAAAGATAAAGTTTCCCCCTGTGTACATGTATAATTTTAATCTCCAAGTTCGATACCCGGCAGATCCCACTGTAGGTTTAGTTTCGGTTAACCTTACTGTGCATAAAACAACAAATCCAACTTAGAGTACACGCATCAATACCATCCACCATGAGTAAACTAACATGATTATTACCTCGCTTTTATGTTATTCGCGATGAAGAATAGTTTTTTTCAAGCGCACGTTATGTATGCTCATATTCTTTTTTTTGTTTATCGTAAATTTCGATGTTTAATCAAAACAACACTTTCTGTTCACTAACGCCACTCGTAATTATTATTATTAACACACACACACATGCAAAAGAAATAACAAGAAACAAAACTTACCTACAAAAAGCTGCTAGCAATTTAACACTCACAAATAGTAGTATAATCGCGCACAGTTGCAAAAACTTCACTGTTCTGTCTAGAAGCTTCCACAGAAAACGAAAGTCATCTCCCCCCCTCTCTCTTCTCTCCACCCGTCGTCGCATCCGGTTGCGGTGACAATATAAGCAAAAACTAGGTCGCGTCAGTATTGCCAACTCACTAGGCCTCTGAGTTTAGGGCGACCCGAATTGTGCTGCCAGAGCGTGTTGCGCGCAGACCAGGTTCGAGGGCACAAACTCAACTGGCATCTCTCGCATTACTATTTCAGCAAAGCGTTGCAGAACAAGCAATGTTTATGTTTCCCACGGCAGCATCTCGAGTATCATCACAAGCTGGTCGGGGGTTACGTACAGCAGCTGGCCTCCCCCCTTTCAGCGTGAACTTGGGAGTGGCGCGAATTCCACGCCGTCGGAGCGGACGTTCCACCCGGTACGGAAGTTGATGTTTATCGCGGCGTCACGAATCCCACACCGGCGGCGTGGAAGCCAAACAGAACACGGCTAAATTAATGATGAATAGTATGCACGGGTAAATGTACAAATTGAAAAACACCCCCGAAGAGATTCGCCCCCACGTCAATCAATTTTACGTTCGAAGGCCGTACGGGAAAACCTTTACTTTTTTGGTTGGGCACCACGCACCCTGGCGGGGTTATAGGGGCCAGGTATCCTAAAAAACAACAATTATTATTATTTTGTTTATTTGCTTGCGTCACAATACAGGCGCGCGCACGTGTGTGTGTGTGTGTGTGTGTGTGTGGCACATCGTTCCCCCGAGAGAGGTTTACAAAGGTCACGATATACAAACATTGCCGGAGTTGGAAAATTACGATATGGCGCATTCGCTCACCACTGTTGCCAGCCGTAGGTCTCTCTCTCTCTTCATCTTACAGCAACGTTGGCATCTCTATTTTTTTTAGTTGCAGGTGGTTTGCCAACACACTCTAGTTAATAATGCTACATATTATACACACACACGCACACACATACTGTGTTGCCATCCACCCATCTCTCTCTTTTACGGCAGTGCGTGTTTGTTGCCGGCTCTCCTTGCCCAGTGTGTGTAGGTTGGCAAAAATTGCTTTATGCACTGTAAGGCAAGCCTCAAGCAAAGTTGCCAGCTCCTTGCTTTAGGTTAGGTTAGACCAAGAAAAAAAAGTTGTAGGTAGGCTGTCGGTTGTTTAACTCTTCCCTCTCTCTCTCTCCTCTCTCTTTTTTTTGTAAAAAGCTATGGCAAAAGCACCAGTAGGTTGGCAACCTTGCTTTATGCACTGTAAGACAAGCCTCAAGCAAGGTTGCCAGCTCCTTGCTTTAGGTTAGGTTAGACCAAGAAAAAAAAACCTTGGTGATTTTTTTCGAGTAAGGTGTTGGCAACACTGCGAGAAAATGAGGCTTATGCCTTACAAGAGCAAACCATTAAGAAGCCTCAAGCAAGGTTGCCAGCTCCTTGCTTTAGGTTAGGTTAGACCAAAAAAAACCTTGGTGATTTTTTTCGAGTAAGAAGTTGGCAACACTGCGAGCCCCACCGAGCCCCATTTTCGGTTGTAGAGCCCGTGCACCTATACTACTAATAAGTTCACATGAAAGACTCGAAAGCATACACGTGATGCCTCTCAGAGTATGGGGTAATATCTTTCTTTGTTGTTCAAACCAAATAAAAATCAAAGTTAAGTTTGCACTAAGAAAAAGGAAGTCTATTTTACATCTTTGCAAACTAAATACTTATATTTCTAACATATAATCCATGTCACTCAAACAAATTAATCTTCTTACAATTCAACTTGATCACTCTCTTTCAAAAACCCAGTCCGAACTCCTAAGTCAAGACAAAAGACACTCGTAATTGCCATGGCAACAGCTCTTAACAAGATAATTATATACAGGTTAGTAACTATCCTGACATTATCATAGATAGGTAAATTACAGTAATTAATATTACAAAAACAATAAACATTTGCACAAGAGAAAAGATAATTAATAACAATAAATATTTGTGCAATGGGAAAGGACGTGTCAATTGCCCCCTCCGAAGAAAAATCAAAATCGACGACGAACTGGAAAACTTTCAACAGTCTAGGAGATTTTGGTTTCAATCTCTGGAAAACAATTTACAATTCTTCATGTATTTAGTTCACAAGTTCTGACATAAAACTGGACGTTTGAAGAAAGATTCATTTTTTTTAGTACAGCATGGGACTTCTGATACATAATAAATAAACTATGACACTTCATACAACTAAGATGACCAGATCAAATAAACATTCAGCAGCCTATTCAAATATGCTCTCGTTCTACAACATGTCGTAACCACAAACTCATAGAAAACGTTTCCAGTGCCAGGCCTTTCCAAAGACACCTTCCTATTGATCGTGAAGATTTCAACTTAAATCGGTACTTCGTTCCATTTTCAGTAATGTTACTGGAATCAATCTTCTTTTTCATATCTCTTGGTGAAGGAATCCATTTCTAATGGCTAGCTTTAAATTTCCGGACCCTTATTTACTTGTCTACGGAATTATTCTCTTCTAGCTCCTTTTAAATCGATACTCCGTCCACCATTAAATATAATATTCTATGTATAAGACTGATTTCAGTTTTATACTTTCGCAGAAACGATTAACCAACAGCTGATCTTATGTTAAATCTTTAACAATTAAGATTTCTATTAGAATGGTGCTTTCAGTAGTTTCGAGCACTGAGTTACGTTTGCCTACAAATTCAAGTTCTGAATTCTAGTTCTAGCTCACTGAATTTTTATACTTAATGATCTGCCTTAATTTATACATAAATTCTGATTTGTTACGAATATCAGCATAATATCTTTGTCACCAGACTGTAAAATCTCTCTTCTTGCCACCAGTTCCCTCCAAGACTGCCTTACATAAGGGGACGTTTCTATGCTAGGCGAGGGGTAAAATCCCGCACATGGTCAAGATTAGATCCGGTATCCCAACAGAAGTTCCTCGTTACTGCCACACTACGCTGTTGCTCAACTCTGGGATATGGTTCAACAATGTCTGTCTGCACGCCACTGCTCGTCATTTGAGTCCCGGGAGCATTATTGCTATCTCTCGGTGGAGATAAACGTTGTTGACTTGGCGAAGAAAACCCGCTGTTAGGATACGGTCTATCGTAAGGATTACCTCTGGAAGCTGGATATTCTCGTCGTGATCTAAACTGACTCTGTTGACGGTAATTATTTCCATTTCTAGGGTATGGACTCTCAGCTGGGTTACTCCTATTTTGTTGCTGAACTAAGCGAATTCTAGACGTTCTTTGAACATCTCTGCTGTTTTGTTGAGAGCCAGTTTCTCGTCTCCATGTAGACCGCCAAGCATCTTGTTCCTCTGCTTGCTCATATCTCTTAACAAAATCCGCTAAGAGATCCACGGTGTTCGGAGCATGAGCCAAGCACAATTGCTTTACTCTAAAAGGTAGCTGTCCGATGATTAGGTTAACTACTTCCTGCTCGGTGTAATGATTACTCAGATTCCTATAGGCAGAGTACACAGACCAAACATATTCCTCCACATTGTTATCATTCTGCTTATTGTACCGCCTAGTCCTCACAGATGCCAATTCTCTCTCTTTCGCTTCTGTTGAAGCAAAACGCTTCTTGAACTCTCTGCAGAAATCAGAGTAAGTGCGGAAATCGTTCTTATGCGAATAAAACCAGTGATAGGCCTTTCCAGTTAACAAACGTGGAATGATTTCAAGCCTATAATGTTGAGTAATCTATAGAATTTCAAGGTTTGTATTCAATTCCTTTAAATATATTTCAGCTGAAGTAGCGATAATATTGCCGTCGAACTTTCTCATAGAATTGATGTCTGCCATCCTAGGAGTTACCCCAGTGTGTACAATGCGTGAAGAAGGCTCTCTTCTGTTTCTTCTGCTGCGAGCAGTTGATTCACTGTCTGAGGAGCTGGATTCGTTCATCTTCTTGTACCTCTTTTTCCGTGAGGTTTTTCCTTGTAGGTTTGAAGCTTCATCTGAACAGATGGGATAAAATGTCGATCTTCCAGAACCTTCATCAACACGGTGGATTTTAGGATGATCAGACTTCGTCTGGATCTGTAACCTATTCAGCTGATCAGAAATATGAACAATTTCACTACAGATATGACCAACATCTGAGGAAAATTTGTCTTGTTTAGTTTCAACTGTTTTCCTCCATTCTTCGTCAGCTTTTCGGTATCCCTCGGTTTCATTTATATTCTCAGCAAGTTTCTCTGCCACTTTGTGATTAATGGTATCTTCTAACTTGTCTGTGATAACAGTTACCTGGTGATTCACATTTTCAAACACTTTCTTTCTGAAACTGCTCTGTTCTTCAGCGATTTCCTTACGAAAGTTACCCTGAGATTGTTCAACCTCTTCTCTCAACAGGGCAATTTCTTTTTGCACATTTGATTCCACTTGTAGAGAGTTTGCTTCACATGTCTGACGTAAGTTAACGATCTCTATTTGAATGCTTTCTTTTATCTTCTGTTGATTTTCTTCCATTTTTACAGTCAAATTGTCCAGTCTCTGTCCCATCTCCAAAGCAGATTCTGTGAGTTTCGAATAACCCTGTGAAAACTTCTCTTCTAAGCGCCTTTCTGATTCCACCAGATTTCTACCACTTTCCTCTAACTTTAAGTTCAAACTGCATTCCAACATGGCTACATTCTTCTGAAACTTAGCTTCCAGATTGCTGGAACTTTCTCTAATGTTTTCCTTAATTTTTGATTCCAGAGAATCCAAAGCAATGGCGTTTTCTTGGATCTTTGCTTCCAGATTGCTGGAACTTTCTCTAATGTTTCCCTGAATTTTAGTTTCCATAGCCCTTGTACTTTCCTCCAACATAATCCGTATTGAAGAAAGCAGATCTGCTGTAACTGGAACTGACTGCACTGGAGATTCATTTTCCTCAGCCGACGATTTACTTCCACTTCTCAATATCTTCTTATCCATATTCTTCTAGCACAGAATTTCCATCACAATCACAAATCAATTACTCTTCACGAACACACAAAAATGAACACCACTTACGAAACAACAGATTTCGGGCCCCGCGTTGTTGCGCCAAAATATTGAAACGTTCTTTAGTTAAAAGAACATGATTTAACTAAATGAACAAATAATAAGTTCACATGAAAGACTCGAAAGCATACACGTGATGCCTCTCAGGGTATGGGGTAATATCTCTCTTTGTTGTTCAAACCAAATAAAAATCAAAGTTAAGTTTGCACTAAGAAAAAGGAAGTCTATTTTACATCTTTGCAAACTAAATACTTATATTTCTAACATATAATCCATGTCACTCAAACAAATTAATCTTCTTACAATTCAACTTGATCACTCTCTTTCAAAAACCCAGTCCGAACTCCTAAGTCAAGACAAAAGACACTCGTAATTGCCATGGCAACAGCTCTTAACAAGACAATTATATACAGGTTAGTAACTATCCTGACATTATCATAGATAGGTAAATTACAGTAATTAATATTACAAAAACAATAAACATTTGCACAAGAGAAAAGATAATTAATAACAATAAATATTTGTGCAATGGGAAAGGACGTGTCACAATTCATTAATTTTTTGCCAACCTTGAAAACTTTGTAGTAATTTGAATTTGTACACTGTTGATGTATATTGGAAGCACGGAAAGCAACTAAAATTGCAAAGATTCCAAACAGAAAAAAACTATATGTTTCTTAGTTGAATGTGTGTGAATTCTTCAGAAAATTTCTCACACGGACAGCAGTTTTATTTTTAAGCTGAAAAAATAAAATCCCAATTGAGAGCGTCGTCACAAGAAACAGTTCAGTGGATTTTGCTCCACACAAAAGATAATTTTAGTATTCGTTTAAAGTACATTTTATGCACAAAATGGCTAATCGGGATTGAACCTACAGTTTAAAGGAGGGATCCAAACCACTATGTGTCTACACAGGGTATCGAACCCGGGTCTGTTGATTATAAGGCGGCGAAGATACCACTGCTCGATCGGAGAGTCACCCACAACAGAGAGGTCTTTAACTTATTTAAAGGTCAAAATTAATGTGATCGTACGTCACTAATGGATAATTTCTCAAGCCTCTTACTTGTTAAAGAAACTTGTTTTTCATGCCAAACATTTTCAGAAATCAGGAAAATTTCAATGCATGATAAACTTCCAAAGAAGTGGAACAAACATAATTGTCTTTATAACATGTCTCTACATCAAGAATAATTTCGATATATAAAATATAATTCGTTTTAGACTCACGCTTCAAGCTATTGTTAGCGGCAAGACCAACGGACTTTGTTAATTAGTTCGCTATTTGAATAGGGATTTCTTATCTAATGGGCGAGTGTTGAGACAAGAGTTAAAATGCAAATAAAAATCTAAATCCCTAGACTTTCATCTCTTGCCGAAGCATGTATCTGATCAAAATTTATGTTTGAGAACATTGTACGATCAAATGCATAAATGTGGTTTCTCTGTGTATAGAAAATCCGTTGTGACTAATGTGAACTTTGAGTTGAGAAACTTGTAATATGGAGCCAAGAATTTCCCATAAACTATGAATTATACAATTAGAATGTTAAAAGCAGTAGTAACTTGATGACTAATCATGTAATTTCCTATTACATATAACATTTGACTGTCTATAAATTACTGAAATACCGGCGGAAAGCTGTTACATTCATGAACTAAAAGAGATAAAATTTAATTCATAATGTACTTACAGAAGTTAATAGTGCCCTGTTCATTGTAACGTATCCACCAAATGAAATCTCAGCGTTCTTTCTACCCACTGTTTGCAACAAAACGATCATCTGAATAAGAAAGTTAGTATGTTTATAATATTTAACAATTTATAAAAATATTATTTTTATAATATAACTTATAGTAAGTTGTAACGAGTGCACTCACGGTCCCCGAAATGACGTGTCAATCATACCCCGGCACGGGGCCAAACGTCGTTATGCGTACGGGAAACCGGTCGTGACTCACGGTCCAGTTATCAAGTTCGGTACTGAGACGGTCGTTTATTGTCATACTATTGCGAGGCGGAGATTAATACCTTGAAAAGTTACACTGTTTTGTTTACCTTTGATATGTAGATTCGAACAATCATAAAACACTAATAGCATAATATCTGGTACCTGAAAAACGTCAAATAACAACACTGACGAACGGTAAAAAGTGAATATATATTGTAACAACAAAAAAATATTGCAATCAACAACTGTTTACAAAGCCTCCTCAAATTCTCACAACATTCACTCTTCTCTCTTTCACACACATGAGGTATTTTTACATGTGAAGTATGGATACAAATCATGGATCTCATTAACATATCATTCCTTTTAATTTTTTAAACCTTTATGTGAATTTAGGGCATTTGTCTGCCAGCTCCTGTGCTCTTTTAAATTAACTTGAGTGCCAGCCCTCGGAAAGCGGTTAACTAAGACAATTGGGTCGGCGTGGTTAAATCTTTCGTTCGAATGAACGTATGCATCGAGTCGTAAGCACGACATTATACAAGTTTCTCGGACGGGGGTATTACACACAAGCCTCTTTCGTCCAATGAGAACAACTACTCAATTACATAGTGATGCAAAAACTTAATTGGCTCCAGCTGCCGGAAATACACAAATCAATCGTCGGCGCGAGCAAAAATTACATCAAAAACCACTATGCAACGAATAATACTACTTCATGCGCACGACCTTGCAATAAAATTTACGCCTTCCACAATTAAACAGGACTCATCAGTCAAGTATTGACAAATTAAATGGCGCGACGGGGCGGTCGGTTACACAAGAAATGGAGCACACTTTGACAATTTATACTAAATATTAAAGAAATGAAATGGAGCTTCTAACCCTGAATGCAGACAATTAAATTAGAACATCTGAACATGAAATTACCCTTTTTTATAACAATACCAAAAATTATCAGACGCGGGGGTTAGGTTTGGGGTTTCCTGAGTAACTTTGCAAATAAGTGAGACTTCGGCGTTAACTGTACGGTGTTGATACGAACAATGCACGTTTACATTGACATAGACCCCCTGAAGTATACTCTACCGGACTCTGTTACCTGGCGTGGTCATTCATCTCTCCTGGACGCGGGACTTGCACACGGTTCCTTTGTGGCGAAATTGTTCTCCGAGGTCGATCGCGACGAAGAATAATTGCGACTATCTGGTGTACTTGCACCTCCTTAGTACTTCGGGCGTTCCTCTTGTCACTAGCGTCGGATGTACGTGGCCACGCGCCGGTCAGGAATCTCTCCAGTGTCGGGCATCAATTGGACGTCGATCTGCAATCATCTCTCTCTGGTGACATGCCTCGTTTGGGCGTCGTTCTGGAATCGTCCTTCCCTCTCTCTCTCTCTGGTAACGAGCTTCGGTTGGGGACGTCGATCTGAAAGCGTCCTTCGGGCTTTGGGCAGTGTTTGGTTTTTGCGTCGTCTGACTGGCTTCGGCGTCGTTGCAGGCGTCAGGGGAGTCGACGGACTCCCTTCTCGATCTTCTTTAGCCCTCCATTATTATGTAGTCCACGCTTGGCAAAAACAAATCACCGCGTAATCTTCACCAAAATAAGGCGCGCACTGGTAACTCTCTATCTGCGATTCGCTCACGGTACGTAAGGAAACAAAGTTCACGGACACAAAACAATGATCACGCGAGAGTGTAGCGCGGAGATGCTCTCTCTATGAAATCCGGGTAAAAACTGTGTCTGGAATCATAGTACTGCCTATATATAAGAGATTCGAATTCTTCCGTTGAAAAGGACGCTCTAGTGGCTTGGCTTCTGTTTCAGAGGGATAGAAATGACCTCTCTCCATTGTCTTGAAACGCGGTCAAGTGCGCGTCGTAGATCCAACAGGCTTGGGCTCCAGCTGATTTTCCTGGTCATCCGTGAACATGGGTTCGAACGCCTGCTGCGACTCAAGCCCGGTAGCGGCGAAAATAATTTTTCCTAATTTCCGTGTTGGTGCAAATATGTCATGTTCTAAGCGGCGGCTGTCACTCAAGAAAAACCCTTCTCCCAACTCCCGACGTCTGGCTCGGATACAAGTTTATCCACAAAATAAGATCAAACCTCACACTTTCATGTTTGTGCATAAAATGAATCAATAAACAAAAAATAATTTATATCGAACTGCGTTTCACATGTCACTAGATACCGTGACAAAGTTTCTGATTTAAATAGTAACAATATGGAAGTAAAATTTATGGTGATTTCTTTATTCAATAGCATACCTAAATACATTTTTTAAATGTTATTACCATGATGGTTTCATACATAGTCGTATCATTAGTTTTGTCACTTGGAGGAAAGGGGCAGAGATAGTAGACACCACCTCCGGTCAACTATTCATCACTCGAACTATGAGGTAAACAATAAACCTAAACTAGTATTTGATTTTCTACCGAGATAACAATTTTTGTAAGGTTTTAATAAATAGGATAAATGCTCGGAAATATTGAATGTATCGTATTAAGAATCATTATGTTCACCTTAATATTTTCAATAAATACACAATTTACCTATATTTTAAGCAAATAATATTAACATTAGAGATTTTTTCATTCTGTAACTGACCTCTAGTTTTGCATCTGGAGTCATATCTGACGTATCCACCTCTTCCAATTGTGCCTTAAATTCTTCTGCCTAGGAACGAAATGATTGGAAAAGGTTAGACAGCAATATTCTAAAGTACGGCACATTTTGTTTTATCATTAAGCGAGGAAACACAGAAAAATTAAGTGTACTTAATAGATATGAACAACACGATGGTGGGTGGCAAACGGTCCCATACACAGCCCGAAATCTTAGGAGAAAAGGTGTTACGCTTTGCCCAGGAGTCTCGAACCAGAGACTTTTCCGTAGCCAGAGTCCAAAACTTCACGCCTTCGACCGCACGGGACACACGAAGCATGTAATCTCCGAATTGTTTGAACATTCAACAAGTCTAATTTTATATAAATTCAAGTTACATGTTTCGTTAGTATACAAATAAATGAAATAGGTTGGTTATTTTTTCTTATTGATACAAGTGTATTTAAAACTGACAGAATTAAGTTCATTCAAACTAAGTAGAAAATTAAAATAGTACTTACGCATTGTGTCACCAAGTAGCAAATCATTACATACAAAAACATTTTCATTAGAAAATACAAAGTTGTCAATCCATAGCCTGCACCCTTGTAGTAATTCCCAAGCAAAACTAAGTTCACTGAGTAGTATGCCGTCGATATCACGAACAGTAAGGAAAGTAACAAATAAAGTATAAATCTGTAACACAATACGTTTGCCGAATCGCCAACCATTTTGTGCAAGTGAATAAATAATACCTTAATATCTCTAATGAAAGATGACTTTAGAATGTTGTCTTGGGATTTGATTCTCGGTAACAAGATATTGGTGGCATTCTTGTATGCAGCATACAATGAGTAGCACATATAAGCAAAAATGCCATCAACTAAAACATCTTGCTCCATGCTACACACTGCAATGCACAGAACCCACACGTCGATTTTTCTGACAATTAAGCAGGAAATAATACTTCCAGGACATACAACGTTAATATTCCAAACAAGTAACAATTTCCAGAATTTCTGGTAGTTGAAAACTAGTTGTTGGCTTGCAAGTCTAGCGTATTCATTCTGGTACATTATCCATTCTTCCATCAAATATGGAAATTTCTTAATTTCCATCCACAAAGCACATGTTCCAATGGTGTTTATCGTGAACAAAAATAGAGGATCAATATAGGTGATGTTAACTGCTTCATTGCTACTGGCTAGAAATTTTTCAGACGCCATAAAATGTATACCTAGATAACAGAGATATGCAGTTAAAGTGTACAAAAGTGACAAAGACCAAAACCGAAACTTTGGAATGCCCTTGCACAAGTTTGTTAGAGGAATACATCCAAGAATGAAGCCAAACAGTATTAAAGGTCTGCTGCTACAAACAAAACATTCTGAATTGGAACCTTTCTTGAATGGACAAAATAACTTTTCATGATCGTCATTTTGAGGATGTTTTGGATGTTCTAATACTTTCACTGACATGGTCATGTACTAACTAAGTTTAGGCAAAAGCAGTGCAGTAACGTCTTAGTTCCTCGAAGTGTACTAATGAAATTCTGCTCTATATATCGCACAATGCTTTCTCTTAAAATTAACATCATGATTTGTTATCTTACAAGGAGTGGTCAATACACATCTCATTCCATATATTTGTTGGGTGTGGTTAATTCCAAAGCACAATTAGTACATGTAATAATGTGACAGGAAAGTTTATACCCTACAGATTTTATGCCAGAAAACATACAAATTGAATATAGAGACCAAATAATAATTATAATATTAAACGTGAAACAAAAGGTGTGAAGTAAGACTATATTTAATGTTTTAATTGCAAAACGTATTACTTCTACTTCCAGAATTGTATATTGAAATAGTACCTGTAATTCCTCAACATCTTTTACACCCTTTTATTAGGTAAAATAGTTATTATCCTACTGCTCGACCCACTTCGACAATGAGACAGGGTAATTTCTTCCGAATATCTTCCGTTGAGTTGCTTCCAACTTGCAGACAACCACCCATTAGGTAAAATATATTTTCCTTGTACACGGCGTACTTAGTCAAAAAGTCACTATTAGTTTGCCAAAATTTTATCACATCGAGTTGTTTCAACTCGCCCATACCTAATCGGAAGCCGAAATAGGTTTTCATTGCACACAATCCGTTATGTCGTCGACGTAAAACCAGTATGTGTCATATCAAGTTACTGAATTTGTTAACGGACATAATCCTGGCTGGATTTCATTTGTTATTTTCTGAAACTATTGGTTAATAGCGACGATCGGAATGCGTGATGAGATGGTGAAATTGATGAAGGTGCACTCACAAAAACACCCATGCTCAAGCCTGGAAACCTGGGACTCTGGCGTTGTAGCGCACTGTGCTAAACATTCCTCCACGGAGACTTATGTTGCACTTAAAATAAACATAACTTTCATGTATCTTTTCTAAATTATTATATCTATAAATTGAGTTTGTATATACTAAATGAACAGCCTCCGTGCACTCACAATTTTTTCGCTTTAAAATTAACAACTTTTTAATACTTTTTGTACAGCCAACGGCAAAGATAATGGTAGAAAAGTTGTGCATCGATGTTGTCGTTCTTATGTGTTGTTTAAAGGGAAAAAATTGTGTCGGTGCGAAGCAGATGTTGTCCTTTGTTGATTGGCGTTTTAATTTTAATACGTGATCATCACGTTGAGGAAAATAAATTGAATGAAAACCGGGATGGTAAATTCGTCCACTATTACTATGGCCGTTGGGTGTACATGAAGTATTGCCACAGTCCGATGTTTAGTTATTTACTAGAAATAGAACTTCCATGATTTTTATAGTAGAACGTAACCGAGGAGTATTTACTTGTAAGATTATGTCGTCGTTTTAGTAGGAGAAAATTGTAGTGAAATTTCTAAACCAATTTTGTTGTAATCTATGCAGCCCCACTGGCGTACGCAGGAGGGAGCTGATCGGGCTTAAGGTATCTCCACCGACTTCCCATCTTCCGTGCTGCTTCTCTTCAGAAGCAAGTAAGAAAGTTCTGCCGCGCCAGCGGGAAATAAGCCTTAACATGCTGAGGCCACTGCCCCTTTCAACAAGGGTGCTGCGAGGTTTGGCAACGTTGGTGGCCAGTTCGTTGACGTGGTAACAGTAACAGTTACTTTTTTGAGAAAACGTAACTGTAACTAGTTACTTTTAAAACTGAGTTACTTTCTTACGATAGAAGTAACGTTTTAACAGTTACTTCTACAGTTACTTTAACAGTTACTTTGGGACACTTAAATTGCTATGTAAGTGTCATAAATTATTGGCGATTTTGGACTCAGAGTGAGTCGAAATTTAGTTTCTGCTGTGATATAAAAGCCCATCCTTTGATACCCTAATTCTTGCAAACAATAGATGAAGAGGAAAAGAGAAAGTTGTTGTACTATATTTATCTCCTGGCGTTGGTCAGTCGGTAGGCTCCTGCCAGGTGCCAGGAATTTATCGTATGTTTCATCTTTCGTTTGGTAGACCTGAATTCCAAAGCGAGGTACACGCCTCGGAAGAGGGATGGATTTCCCAGAAGCAGGAAGATAAGCCTCTAGGAGGAAAATTCCATCCTATTGCTAACAGTTTGCAATTGTCAGTTGTGTGCTGTGAAGTGTCTCTTGTTTCTGTAGTTTGTTCCTCTGTGACCTTATAACTTCCCCCTTCTGTAAGCAGCATCCGATAGTTTTTTCTTTGCTATAATATCGGATTAAGCTGAAAAGGGACGTACTGCAATATTTCAGTGTTTTTACGAAATAATTCAACGATACTGAGAGTATCAACGAAACTGAAGAAGACGAGGGCTAGCAAACGCGCATATGAATGGAAAAGAATGTAATTGTTTCCACGTGATTTCATTTATCTCAGATCCTGATAATTTAAAAACTGGAAGTAAAAATATTTCCTGTTAGAATTCGCTTATTTATGATTATTCAGCATTTCCGGACATTTTGAAAAAGTAATATATTTTGGTAAGTGCTATTCGTTTAAGATTTAAATGAGAACACATTTTCTTGAAATAACAGATACGACAGATCTCATCATTATTATTGATACAACAGTGGATTACAACACTCAAGTGCCAAACGAAAAAATCAGGAAGACCCTAACGATCATTCTCGCTTGATTATGTAATCGTCTCAGAGAGAATTGAAGCGGTAAGTTAAAAATGCTATTTTCACCTTCATTGATAACGCACAATTATAGGCTACTACATTAATTTTTTATAATTTTCTGGTTCATAAACACTTGAAATTATACACCAACATTTATTTCTTTCTGACACGCTCTTTATGCGAAACAGACCTCCCTTCTTATAATATATTCTACGTGAGTGATATCTCTCTCTCTTTCTATACAGTTTCTAGAACCCCCCACTCCAATGGCCATTCCTTAAGAACAACAATGATAATAAATACAAATGTTTAAGTCTCAGTAGATCAGGTCAACCTCCGTGGCGGAGTGGAAATCACAACGTATGTCAGGAGTACCGGATTCTAGTTCGTTTCGGACATGGATTTTTGTGTTTGTTCCAATGAGAATACAGAATATTGACATACGTGAAAACTGAGAAAATGTTAATAACGGGGGATACTACCGCATACTCCTTAAAAAAAAGTCGTTTGGGTGCCTGACTACCATGCGAGAGACCCTGGGTTCGATCCTTGGTGGGGGAGAACCGAGATTTTTTTTCCACCTGTTGAAGCGGCTCCAGCGCCCACCCAGCGCCGTATAAAGTGGCTGGAGGAAACTCTGGAGGGTAAAGGATGCCAGGGACTTGGTGCTCATCACATCACCCCCACCTTCGGCCAGGACCAAAAAATGTGGGGCTCTAACTCCACATCCCCTATACGCCATCATGCGTCGCGCAAAGCACAGGAGAGCACTTTATTTTATAATAAATACTATAAATATACGAAGACTTACATTATGTACTAGTAACGTAAGTAAAAGACATGTTAATCTTCACAAAATATTTTATTACAATAATTGATTGATTTGTGTAATTTGGTTGTAAGAAAATGTTCAGCAGAAAGTAACTAAAAGTAACTTACGGTTACTCTTGAAGTACATGTAACTTTAATTGAGTTACTTTGTAAAATGAATAACTGTAACTGTTACTTTTTTAAGCAAGTAACTGTAACTAGTTACCTTTTTAAAAGTAACTTTCCGAACACTGGTTTTTCGCTGATACAGCTTCTTACTGTGGTCTGCTAGAGTTATACATTTTGCTCTAGACTTCCCACTAGGAGTTTTAACCTACTCAAGGTGAGGGTTGGTGCTATCGTCCCGCTTTAATCACGTGGTGCTTCGGAAGAAGAAGTTAAGTCTAGTGCCTATGATTTCACAGACAAAGCACAATAAGTTTTCAGACAGTTCTTCAACGAATGCCCACGCGGTGGCGTGAGAGTAACCGTATGAATATGTTTTTAATCGAAATTTTATTCAGTGTTTGAATATCATACAAATATGTTTGTTACACTTTTGCTTTACCTAATGTATAAAAAGAATTACATAATAGTGCATTGTTAACAGTGAATGATTACTTATTTCAAAGAGTTACATACATACATACACATGCACACACACACATTGATTTCCAGTTGAGGGCTTGGCCTGGTTATTTTAATGTTAACAAATTTATTGAATTAATTTTTCACATACTTATTGTGTTCTTCGACAAACGTATTTGGAAACAGACACTTCAGAACTATCGTTTGTTGGAAATTTGCAAAAAGTGTTGCATCACATGAAACTTCCACCATAAAAAATGAACACACTGAGCAGTGCTCGACGGACAAACTTGCACTTCTGGAAAATGTCATGCGATGAGTCATACGCATTCAGTTTAGTCCTATATCCAAGTGATTGATATATATGGAGGCAATCTCGTTTGAGTACGCCACTCAAAATTGTCTACTTACATTTTTTTTTTTTTTTTTTTTTTTTTTTTAGAGTTGATTCACACTATAGGCCATTCGGTTTAGCTTGAGCTCTGACCTTCAGCTGCGCAGAATCCTGCCTTCAGCGCGACGATGCGAGCGTTCCACTGAGAGCAGAGTTGCTAACCACCTTAACAATTATCTACATCCATAATCTGACTTCAGAGCTTATTGCTAGGAGTGTTCGGTACTTCCATTTTGGTTTATTTTTTAAAGTGACAGTTTGAGAAGGTGATAATTCAAGGAAAAGAATGACAGAGGATTCATTTTGTCAGTGAAACCCTCCATTTATTAAGCCCCCTCGGTGAAACATGCATCCTCTCTCCCTCCCAACCTCTTCCCCTTCGGGAAGGGAGGGGGCCAATTCCTGTTATCACTAGTAAAGTGATTGTTGACGTGTGTTGCAGGGTGTTTTTTTTTATTCAACGGAAGCTGGGGTGAAAACTGGAAAAAAATATTGGAGAATGCAAAGTGATTCACAGTCAGAGTAGAAAGTATCTCAACGTGCATAAGTTTATGAAGAAAGAATCTGACAGTGATCTTGCGTTGAATGTTAAAGAAATGTAAAAGCATGTTTCCGCTGCTACTGAGGTGTCAATAAGTACTTCCAAATTCATCTAAAACGAAAATGATCGCAACAAAGTAACTGGAAAGAGATTGGTAACGACTAGCAAACCATGCACAAGATAGGAATTTAAAGTGATGTGAACGAATTTGACAAGTGTGTTATTCGTAGAACAATTGACGAATTTCATGATCATGGAGGACAGAGTCCTACTTTAAATGATTCGTAAATATGTTTTTTCTCTTCTTTTTAATGAGACAACAGCATAAGCCTTTGCAGTTTCATGTCTAGTAGAATTGTAACTTCCGCGAATTGCAACACTGCTCCTATGAGTCACGTGACATCTTCTGCAGACGACAAACCTTTCCCGCTTTGCGCATGCCAGAGCTCAGGCTAAACCGAATGTGCTGTACTTATTAAAGTAACAAAATTACTAATTCTCTACTACTAATTATACGACAGGCTCCAATTTAGACATGAAATACACAGTAACTCGACTCCACACATGACGAAACTTCACCTGGACAAGTTTTCAATATAATGCACTACAACCAGATGCTACCTGGTGTGCGACATACAACACCTTTAAAAAGGCAGTGACAAAAATTATTCTTAATGAGAAGGGACAGAGCTTCAATACACACGACATAAATGCAGCATTTTGAGTTGAGATCGAAACTAAATGTATAGGCACACGACAATGAGTAAAATTGTTTATATCTGTTTTACATTGTAAGTTACAAAATTATTTTGTGCGGATAAATATAACTGAATACGAGTACTTATATATGTTAGAGTAATACATACTGTATTTTTTTCCTTTTTGTATTTTTTGTTTGTTTGATTGTACAAGTTTTGCGGGTTAAGTGGTAGAGCAGTCACGGGGTGAACTTCGGCCATGAATACAAAATTTCCAAAGAATTTCTAAAAAATATTTATTTAATACTTTTTTGATGGAAGAAGAAATGAACAGTGTCGGGACAACAATTTACAATGTGGTAGAAGAGAAGACAAATCAACAGTGGACACTTTACAATGGATGATGACACAAGTCATCTACAGCACCCCTCTGAGCCTGATTGGGACAGCCGCAGGAAAGAAAACAACTTTGTCTTCGCTTTTCCATCAGTGACACTACTTCTCCAGGAAAGGATCACCCAAACTTTACACAAGCATTACATCTACATCAAGACATGAGTGTCAGTGTCTCCTAAAAATGGTTTCTCTCAGTCTGGAACTTGACTATCAACATCATTTGGTCTTTGAAATTGAACCATAACGATTATGTATGTCACAATTGTGCTCAGGATCTGAAAAAAAAAATAACAATATCTATTGTCTGAGTTTACAGATTTACGGCAGTAACTCATATAGTGAGTATATAAGTAGTGTAATTGGATTGTTTCAAAGTCATACTTAGTAGGTATCGTTTTTTTTTATCAATTGAATATCACTTTTTGACATATTTTGACAATTTTTTGTCGATGTTTTAGCGTTTGACGATTTTTCAGTGCAATTTTCACAGCATCTCATTTTTTTCCCACTCATACTTGGTAGGTATGCATTTGTAGCCTCTTTTTTTATCAATTGAAAATCAGTTTTTGACATATTTTGACAAATTTTTGTCGATGTTTTAGCGTTTAGCGATGTTTTTGTAAAATTTCCTATTTTTCTCTTTTTTCCCACTCGTACTTGGTACGAATGCCACGATCTTACGTGATATAACTTAACCTATTCATTTTTTTTCGTGCTAAACTACACGAGAGCCTCTACGTGCTTTGACCTACTTTAGAGTAGAACCATAAAGACAGAGCTGCAACCGAAAGTGAGGCTCGAAGTGAGGCTCGGTGAGGCTCGACTTAATAGTTTGCTCTTGTAAGACATAAGCTTTATTTTCTCGCAGTGTTGCCAACATTTTACTCGAAATAAAATCACCAAGGTTTTTTTCTTGGTCTAACCTATGTTATTGAACTGCGTCGCCACGTCCAAACCTGCATGACTTCCGAACATAGGTTGTATTCATATTTTACTCACGTATAGGCGTACATGATGAATCCTCAAACAGATTTCTCCTAAGTCTTACCGTTTCCAAGATAACCCTACTTCCGGTTGCCATTTTGGATTTCTGAACATAGGTTCTATTCATATTTTTTCTCACGTATAGGTGTACCTGATGAATCACCAAACAGATTTTTCCTAAGTCTTACCGTTTCCAAGATAACCCCACTTCCGGTCGCCATTTTGGATTTCCGAACATAGGTTCTATTCATATTTTACTTACATATAGGCGTATGTGACGAATTCGCAAACAGATTTTTTCTAAGTCTTACCGTTTCAAAGATAACCCCACTTCCGGTCGCCATTTTGGATTTCCGAGCATAGGTTCTATTCATATTTTACTTACATATAGGCGTACATGACGAATCCGCAAACAGATTTTTCCTAAGTCTCACTGTTTCCAAGATAACTAGTAGTGCAGTTTAGAGAGTTCTGAAACATCTTGTGGTGAGCTGAAGTGGTGAGCTCGGTGGGGCTCGCCAAACCTCAAAAACTCACTTTCTCTCCATGTTCCGCGCCTCATTTATTGCGCTGACGATGTTTCACGGCGTAGAAAACAGCACCAAAACATCAAAAACTCATTTTGATTATTTGGAGCTCACCAAAACCTCAAAAATTTATTTTTATTAATTGAGGTTCACCAAACCTCAAAAACTCTTATTTTCTCTCTATGTTCAGCGCCTTTATTTGTTGCGCTGACACAACGTGATGAGTAAATAATGCAGTTTCTCATTCTTGAAGGATGAATGCACCTTATCGTAATTTTCCAAGCCCCGGTTAAATGTTTGTATATCGTGACCTTTGTAAACCTCTCTCTCGGGAACGATGTGCCACACACACGCGCGTGCACGCCTATATTGCGACGCAAACAAACAAACAAATAATATTTTTTTTAAGATTCCTGGCCCCTAACCCTACTTCCGGTCGCTATTTTGGATTTCCGAGCATAGGTTCTATTCATATTTTACTTACATATAGGCGTACGTGAGGAATCAGCAAACAGATTTGTCCTAAGTCTTACTGTTTCCAAGATAACCCCACTTCCGGTCGCTATTTTGGATTTCCGAACATAGGTTCTATTCATATTTTTTCTCACATATAGGTGTACGTGATGAATCACCAAACAGATTCCTCCTAAGTCTTACTGTTTCCAAGATAATCCTACTTCTGGTTGCTATTTTGGATTTACGAGCATAGGTTCTATTCATACTTTTTCTCACATGTAGGCGTACGTGATGAATCCGCAAACAGATTTTTCCTAAGTCATGAATTGGAGGGTTCTATGGCAACCTATATTAATTCTCGTAAGAGAACAGAAAACACAAAAAAAAACAAAAAAAAGAATACTGTGGTCACTACAACAAATAGTCTTCTTCAACCCCTATCTAACAAACCAAAAAAATCATCATCCTAACTAGAACCATGTAACTAACATTGTGATGACTCATATTAAGTACCTCTTAATTGTATTACTTATAAGGGTATACTTATAAGCATATATACTCTATAAAAGTATATGAAACAGGTGGTTTCAATACGGTTCGCGTTTTTATTATATAAGACGGCATATACTGCAGATCAGTCAGTCTCGTGAGAGCAGCCGAAGAGTACGGATGTTCTGTTGCAGTGCTTCTTGGTTTTTGTAAAAATAATAGGTATTTAATTTTCTTTGAAGCCACATACCATCTATTATTTCAAGTTCAAAGGTGTTTCACGTGGTTTTTCATAGTAATTTCGACCAGATTGAATTTTGACGTGATCGTGCATTTTCTATTTCACCTCAAGAAATTCTATATAAATAACATACCTGAAAATTGTATCGCTATATACTAGATTTTTTGATTTCTGTGATTTTCGAAAAAGCAATGGCATCCACCACCAGTTTCAATTGTAAAAATGATAAAACTGAATGTGTTACTTGTGGGAAGCTAATCTCAAGGAACAATTTATCGGTACACAGGGCAAGATGTGGCGAAACAGGTTCGAGAATTAATCGTTCGTTACCTTCTAAGCCTTGTGCTCGATGCGGAAAGATGATTAGCATTGCAAATTTAAGTAAACACCTCAAAATTTGCAAACCATCGACCGGACAAGCATCGAAAAGAAAAATCGATAATGCAGATACGGAAGCTTCTACTTCCAAGCAAATTAAATTATCCAATGAAGGCAAACCAATTAGATCTGCATTCAACGACCAACTCCAGGATTTTTCAATTAAGTCAGAACCAGGCCGTGACATCCTTAGTTTCTTGGACGAAACGAAAACACCTGTACTAAATATTTTGAAAGATAAACTTGAAAACAACTCTATAAAAGTATATGTTGTTCTGTTTTCCGAATACGAGAAAGTCGATGGCACAACGAGTATTTTTTATCATTGTACAAAAAATCAGACTCTTCATTTTGCTGACGTTGAAAATTTGGACAACTTTTATTATAAAGTTTCCAACGAGCTGGTTAAGAAACACGACGATTTCGAGGCTAAAGGGTCGGGATGGTCTCTGTGTGGAAGTCCTCACACGTTAACTGTTTACGTGAATCGATTCTTGCCTCTTCGAGCTTCCAGCTACGTTCCTCTTCCACCGAACATTCAACACAAGAGGGCTGTGTTAAATATACAGAACAGCGATAACAAGTGTTTTCTCTGGTGTGTGTTGGCTGCACTGCATCCTGTTTATTGCAAAAATAATCCAGAACGGATTTATTATTACAAGCAATACGAGTCCGAATTTGAAAGTGTAATGTCTGACATCGAATACCCGGTGACATTGTCGGATATAACAAAGTTCGAAAATCGTACAGGAAAACGCATCGCTATTAATGTGTATTCCTTCACGTCAGATAAATATCTCGTGCACCCTGTCAGGATAAGCGATATCGACGATGACGATGCTTGTGTAATAAATCTCCTTCTTATTTCCAACGAGGATGATCATCACTACACGCTAATTCGTTCTCTATCACGTTTGGTCAGAAGTCAAACTACCAAGTATGCAAACAACATCGAAGTTTGCCCGAGATGCCTAACCACGTTCGACGATCGTGACCGACGTGATCATCAAAATCTTCATAGTCGTCAAATTGCTCTGGAGAAACTTGCCGAACATAAAATTTATTGCGGTGACAACAGACCGGCTAGAATGTTGATGCCCGAAACGAACGAAGTTGAAGAATTCAAAATGCACAAGGCATTGTTGGAACATCCTGCAATCATCGTCGCAGATTTCGAGGCGTTCCTCAAACCACTCTCCTACTGCGAACCGGATCCCGAACTTTCCTCCACAACGCCGTACCAGCTTCATCAACCTAATAGTTTCGGCTATGTTGTTGTGCGACGTGATAAAATGAATGAAGCATATATATACCGCGGGCCAAATGTAATCGAACACTTCCTGGAAAAAATGGTGGAGGAGGTTGAGGTAATTGGTAGCGTACTGCTTACATCAAAACCGATGGCGCCTTTAACTGAAAATGAACTTCAAAATTACAATTCCACTGAGGTGTGTCCGGTATGTGATCAAAGTTTCACTGATGAGAACAAAAAAATATTCCACCACGATCATTTCAGCGGAAACTACATAGGTGGAATTTGCAACACGTGCAATCTTAAAATCCAGAAACCTAAATTCATCCCCATATTCTTTCACAACGGAAGCGGATATGATTTTCACCACCTGGTGAGACATCTTGGCTACGATCCGAAACGTATAGGTGTCTTGGCCGAGAATGAAGAACGCTATATTAGTCTCAGCAAGCAAGTGTCGATTCCGGGAACGAAAAATACAATCGAGATGCGCTTCCTGGATTCGTATAGATTTCTCTCTGCAAGTCTGGATGCTTTAGCGAACAAACTCACCGACGATCAATTTAAAATAACTAGAGCTAGTTTTCCCAACGTAGACATAGAACTCGTTAGACGTAAAGGGATTTATCCTTACGAATACGTTAGTGATGGTTCTAAATTTAACGACGATGCTCTTCCACTTCCAAGAGAATTTTACAGCAGACTCAGAGAGAAAGGAATCGCGGAAGAAGAATACCAACACGCGCAACTCATGTGGGAGAAATTAGAATGTAGGACACTCGGAGACTACCACGACGCATACTTAAAATTGGACGTGACGATACTCGCGGATGTTTTTCAAGCGTTCAGGAAAACGGCAACGAATATTTATAAATTAGATCCAGCGTATTTCTACAGTCTACCGGGATTAGCGTGGTCGGCAATGTTATTCCAGACAAAGGTCAAGCTGGAACTGATATCGGATGTTGACATGTTGCTATTTATCGAAAGAGGGATACGAGGTGGAATGGTGCAATGCGTACAGAGACATGCAAAAGCTAATAACGTACACATGAAAGAAGATTACGATTCAAATCGAGCATCGAATTACATCTTCTACTCTGACGTTAATAATCTCTACGGACATGCCATGGTACAGAAACTTCCTTACGGGGGATTCGAATGGTTAGATCCCACTTCGATAGATATTATTCATTTCGACGATAGCGAGTGTGGTTTCTTCGCAGAGGTAGATCTCCAATTCTCCGACCACCTGCACGACACGTTTTCGGATTTGCCTCCGACTCCCGAAATCAAATGTCCACCCGACTCTGTTCAAGACAAGCTTTTGTTAACATTGGACCCTAAACAGAGATACGTCGTCCACTACAAGAATCTCCGGTTTTTGATTGGGAAGGGTGTTCAGATAGTGAATGTTAGACGAATACTAAAGTTTAAACATTCCACGTGGTTAAGACCTTACATAGAAACTAACACACAACATAGAACAGCTGCCACTTCCGATTTAGACAAGGACTTCTTTAAATTAATGAACAATGCGGTGTACGGAAAGACCATGGAGAATGTTAGAAAGCACGTAGACGTGAAATTAATTTCCGATAAGAATAAATGTCGGAAGTGGATAGCCGATCCTAGATTCAAGTCGAGAAAAATTTACAACGAGAATTTGGCACTTTTCAATCTAGATATAAAATTGATGAAATTCAGAAAACCAATTTAAGTTGGCGCAACGGTTCTCGACTTGTCGAAACTTTACATGTTCGAATTTCATTACGACGTGATGAAACCCTTCTACAATGATAAGATATCACTTTTGTACACGGACACCGACAGCTTCATTTACAGCATACAAACACCTAACCTATACGAAGACATAAAAAATCCTTCCATGCTTGAGTATTTCGATACTTCTGCGTATCCTCAACCCAACAGATTTGGGATTCCATCTCGTAACAAAAAAGTCCTAGGTAAACTGAAAGATGAATGTAACGGTGATATTATTGTCGAGTTCGCGGGTTTGCGTTCGAAGATGTATGCCATGAGAACAGAGAGTAGCGTCACGAAGAAAGCAAAAGGTGTGGGCAAGAATACGGTGGAGAACAAACTCACCTTCCACGATTACATCGATTGCCTTTACTCACAATCGACGATACTAAGTATAGAACAAAGAATCCAAAGTGTAGACCACGTGATTACAACAAACGAAGTTAGGAAAGTAGCATTAGATCCGCACGACGATAAAAGATGTATTTTGTCTTGTGGAATCCACACGTTGCCTTGGGGACACTATCGTTTTGAAATTAGTAAAAATTGTAGGCAATGCAAATGAAAAAAAAATAAACTTAAATAACTATATCTAAAATAAAAAAAACTTTGACTGTCTCAAATTATCACATACACAATAAAGAACTAGCAAGGACAATGAATCTTTTTGGTTTCCGAAAGCAAACAATGGAGACTGTACACCGCAAGGCAGATCATGAATTTCTACCTTCCATGTTATCTAAACTCAACGGCCTGTTGATCAATCAATTTTCAAAACGTTGCTCTTCTTGCTGGAACAGTGACGATTTCGGATTCGCGACGATCGACGTGACGAGGAAACCCAACGACGGAAAATACAGAAACAAAATCAACGACTTTCAAAACGTTGCAACGTTTCTCACAACGTTGCAACGTTTTGAAAGTCGTTGATTTTGTTTCTGTATTTTCCGTCGTTGGGTTTCCTCGTCACGTCGATCGTCGCGAATCCGAAATCGTCACTGTTCCAGCAAGAAGAGCAACGTTTTGAAAATTGATTGATCAACAGGCCGTTGAGTTTAGATAACATGGAAGGTAGAAATTCATGATCTGCCTTGCGGTGTACAGTCTCCATTGTTTGCTTTCGGAAACCAAAAAGATTCATTGTCCTTGCTAGTTCTTTATTGTGTATGTGATAATTTGAGACAGTCAAAGTTTTTTTTATTTTAGATATAGTTATTTAAGTTTATTTTTTTTCATTTGCATTGCCTACAATTTTTACTAATTTCAAAACGATAGTGTCCCCAAGGCAACGTGTGGATTCCACAAGACAAAATACATCTTTTATCGTCGTGCGGATCTAATGCTACTTTCCTAACTTCGTTTGTTGTAATCACGTGGTCTACACTTTGGATTCTTTGTTCTATACTTAGTATCGTCGATTGTGAGTAAAGGCAATCGATGTAATCGTGGAAGGTGAGTTTGTTCTCCACCGTATTCTTGCCCACACCTTTTGCTTTCTTCGTGACGCTACTCTCTGTTCTCATGGCATACATCTTCGAACGCAAACCCGCGAACTCGACAATAATATCACCGTTACATTCATCTTTCAGTTTACCTAGGACTTTTTTGTTACGAGATGGAATCCCAAATCTGTTGGGTTGAGGATACGCAGAAGTATCGAAATACTCAAGCATGGAAGGATTTTTTATGTCTTCGTATAGGTTAGGTGTTTGTATGCTGTAAATGAAGCTGTCGGTGTCCGTGTACAAAAGTGATATCTTATCATTGTAGAAGGGTTTCATCACGTCGTAATGAAATTCGAACATGTAAAGTTTCGACAAGTCGAGAACCGTTGCGCCAACGTAAATTGGTTTTCTGAATTTCATCAATTTTATATCTAGATTGAAAAGTGCCAAATTCTCGTTGTAAATTTTTCTCGACTTGAATCTAGGATCGGCTATCCACTTCCGACATTTATTCTTATCGGAAATTAATTTCACGTCTACGTGCTTTCTAACATTCTCCATGGTCTTTCCGTACACCGCATTGTTCATTAATTTAAAGAAGTCCTTGTCTAAATCGGAAGTGGCAGCTGTTCTATGTTGTGTGTTAGTTTCTATGTAAGGTCTTAACCACGTGGAATGTTTAAACTTTAGTATTCGTCTAACATTCACTATCTGAACACCCTTCCCAATCAAAAACCGGAGATTCTTGTAGTGGACGACGTATCTCTGTTTAGGGTCCAATGTTAACAAAAGCTTGTCTTGAACAGAGTCGGGTGGACATTTGATTTCGGGAGTCGGAGGCAAATCCGAAAACGTGTCGTGCAGGTGGTCGGAGAATTGGAGATCTACCTCTGCGAAGAAACCACACTCGCTATCGTCGAAATGAATAATATCTATCGAAGTGGGATCTAACCATTCGAATCCCCCGTAAGGAAGTTTCTGTACCATGGCATGTCCGTAGAGATTATTAACGTCAGAGTAGAAGATGTAATTCGATGCTCGATTTGAATCGTAATCTTCTTTCATGTGTACGTTATTAGCTTTTGCATGTCTCTGTACGCATTGCACCATTCCACCTCGTATCCCTCTTTCGATAAATAGCAACATGTCAACATCCGATATCAGTTCCAGCTTGACCTTTGTCTGGAATAACATTGCCGACCACGCTAATCCCGGTAGACTGTAGAAATACGCTGGATCTAATTTATAAATATTCGTTGCCGTTTTCCTGAACGCTTGAAAAACATCCGCGAGTATCGTCACGTCCAATTTTAAGTATGCGTCGTGGTAGTCTCCGAGTGTCCTACATTCTAATTTCTCCCACATGAGTTGCGCGTGTTGGTATTCTTCTTCCGCGATTCCTTTCTCTCTGAGTCTGCTGTAAAATTCTCTTGGAAGTGGAAGAGCATCGTCGTTAAATTTAGAACCATCACTAACGTATTCGTAAGGATAAATCCCTTTACGTCTAACGAGTTCTATGTCTACGTTGGGAAAACTAGCTCTAGTTATTTTAAATTGATCGTCGGTGAGTTTGTTCGCTAAAGCATCCAGACTTGCAGAGAGAAATCTATACGAATCCAGGAAGCGCATCTCGATTGTATTTTTCGTTCCCGGAATCGACACTTGCTTGCTGAGACTAATATAGCGTTCTTCATTCTCGGCCAAGACACCTATACGTTTCGGATCGTAGCCAAGATGTCTCACCAGGTGGTGAAAATCATATCCGCTTCCGTTGTGAAAGAATATGGGGATGAATTTAGGTTTCTGGATTTTAAGATTGCACGTGTTGCAAATTCCACCTATGTAGTTTCCGCTGAAATGATCGTGGTGGAATATTTTTTTGTTCTCATCAGTGAAACTTTGATCACATACCGGACACACCTCAGTGGAATTGTAATTTTGAAGTTCATTTTCAGTTAAAGGCGCCATCGGTTTTGATGTAAGCAGTACGCTACCAATTACCTCAACCTCCTCCACCATTTTTTCCAGGAAGTGTTCGATTACATTTGGCCCGCGGTATATATATGCTTCATTCATTTTATCACGTCGCACAACAACATAGCCGAAACTATTAGGTTGATGAAGCTGGTACGGCGTTGTGGAGGAAAGTTCGGGATCCGGTTCGCAGTAGGAGAGTGGTTTGAGGAACGCCTCGAAATCTGCGACGATGATTGCAGGATGTTCCAACAATGCCTTGTGCATTTTGAATTCTTCAACTTCGTTCGTTTCGGGCATCAACATTCTAGCCGGTCTGTTGTCACCGCAATAAATTTTATGTTCGGCAAGTTTCTCCAGAGCAATTTGACGACTATGAAGATTTTGATGATCACGTCGGTCACGATCGTCGAACGTGGTTAGGCATCTCGGGCAAACTTCGATGTTGTTTGCATACTTGGTAGTTTGACTTCTGACCAAACGTGATAGAGAACGAATTAGCGTGTAGTGATGATCATCCTCGTTGGAAATAAGAAGGAGATTTATTACACAAGCATCGTCATCGTCGATATCGCTTATCCTGACAGGGTGCACGAGATATTTATCTGACGTGAAGGAATACACATTAATAGCGATGCGTTTTCCTGTACGATTTTCGAACTTTGTTATATCCGACAATGTCACCGGGTATTCGATGTCAGACATTACACTTTCAAATTCGGACTCGTATTGCTTGTAATAATAAATCCGTTCTGGATTATTTTTGCAATAAACAGGATGCAGTGCAGCCAACACACACCAGAGAAAACACTTGTTATCGCTGTTCTGTATATTTAACACAGCCCTCTTGTGTTGAATGTTCGGTGGAAGAGGAACGTAGCTGGAAGCTCGAAGAGGCAAGAATCGATTCACGTAAACAGTTAACGTGTGAGGACTTCCACACAGAGACCATCCCGACCCTTTAGCCTCGAAATCGTCGTGTTTCTTAACCAGCTCGTTGGAAACTTTATAATAAAAGTTGTCCAAATTTTCAACGTCAGCAAAATGAAGAGTCTGATTTTTTGTACAATGATAAAAAATACTCGTTGTGCCATCGACTTTCTCGTATTCGGAAAACAGAACAACATATACTTTTATAGAGTTGTTTTCAAGTTTATCTTTCAAAATATTTAGTACAGGTGTTTTCGTTTCGTCCAAGAAACTAAGGATGTCACGGCCTGGTTCTGACTTAATTGAAAAATCCTGGAGTTGGTCGTTGAATGCAGATCTAATTGGTTTGCCTTCATTGGATAATTTAATTTGCTTGGAAGTAGAAGCTTCCGTATCTGCATTATCGATTTTTCTTTTCGATGCTTGTCCGGTCGATGGTTTGCAAATTTTGAGGTGTTTACTTAAATTTGCAATGCTAATCATCTTTCCGCATCGAGCACAAGGCTTAGAAGGTAACGAACGATTAATTCTCGAACCTGTTTCGCCACATCTTGCCCTGTGTACCGATAAATTGTTCCTTGAGATTAGCTTCCCACAAGTAACACATTCAGTTTTATCATTTTTACAATTGAAACTGGTGGTGGATGCCATTGCTTTTTCGAAAATCACAGAAATCAAAAAATCTAGTATATAGCGATACAATTTTCAGGTATGTTATTTATATAGAATTTCTTGAGGTGAAATAGAAAATGCACGATCACGTCAAAATTCAATCTGGTCGAAATTACTATGAAAAACCACGTGAAACACCTTTGAACTTGAAATAATAGATGGTATGTGGCTTCAAAGAAAATTAAATACCTATTATTTTTACAAAAACCAAGAAGCACTGCAACAGAACATCCGTACTCTTCGGCTGCTCTCACGAGACTGACTGATCTGCAGTATATGCCGTCTTATATAATAAAAACGCGAACCGTATTGAAACCACCTGTTTCATATACTTTTATAGAGTATATATGCTTATAAGTATACCCTTATAAGTAATACAATTAAGAGGTACTTAATATGAGTCATCACAATGTTAGTTACATGGTTCTAGTTAGGATGATGATTTTTTTGGTTTGTTAGATAGGGGTTGAAGAAGACTATTTGTTGTAGTGACCACAGTATTCTTTTTTTTGTTTTTTTTTGTGTTTTCTGTTCTCTTACGAGAATTAATATAGGTTGCCATAGAACCCTCCAATTCATGACTTAGGAAAAATCTGTTTGCGGATTCATCACGTACGCCTACATGTGAGAAAAAGTATGAATAGAACCTATGCTCGGAAATCCAAAATAGCAACCAGAAGTAGGATTATCTTGGAAACAGTAAGACTTAGGAAGAATCTGTTTGGTGATTCATCACGTACACCTATATGTGAGAAAAAATATGAATAGAACCTATGTTCGGAAATCCAAAATAGCAACCGGAAGTGGGGTTATCTTGGAAACAGTAAGACTTAGGACAAATCTGTTTGCTGATTCCTCACGTACGCCTATATGTAAGTAAAATATGAATAGAACCTATGCTCGGAAATCCAAAATAGCGACCGGAAGTAGGGTTAGGGGCCAGGAATCTTAAAAAAAATATTATTTGTTTGTTTGTTTGCGTCGCAATATAGGCGTGCACGCGCGTGTGTGTGGCACATCGTTCCCGAGAGAGAGGTTTACAAAGGTCACGATATACAAACATTTGACCGGGGCTTGGAAAATTACGATAAGGTGCATTCATCCTTCAAGAATGAGAAACTGCATTATTTACTCATCACGTTGTGTCAGCGCAACAAATAAAGGCGCTGAACATAGAGAGAAAATAAGAGTTTTTGAGGTTTGGTGAACCTCAATTAATAAAAATAAATTTTTGAGGTTTTGGTGAGCTCCAAATAATCAAAATGAGTTTTTGATGTTTTGGTGCTGTTTTCTACGCCGTGAAACATCGTCAGCGCAATAAATGAGGCGCGGAACATGGAGAGAAAGTGAGTTTTTGAGGTTTGGCGAGCCCCACCGAGCTCACCACTTCAGCTCACCACAAGATGTTTCAGAACTCTCTAAACTGCACTACTAGTTATCTTGGAAACAGTGAGACTTAGGAAAAATCTGTTTGCGGATTCGTCATGTACGCCTATATGTAAGTAAAATATGAATAGAACCTATGCTCGGAAATCCAAAATGGCGACCGGAAGTGGGGTTATCTTTGAAACGGTAAGACTTAGAAAAAATCTGTTTGCGAATTCGTCACATACGCCTATATGTAAGTAAAATATGAATAGAACCTATGTTCGGAAATCCAAAATGGCGACCGGAAGTGGGGTTATCTTGGAAACGGTAAGACTTAGGAAAAATCTGTTTGGTGATTCATCAGGTACACCTATACGTGAGAAAAAATATGAATAGAACCTATGTTCAGAAATCCAAAATGGCAACCGGAAGTAGGGTTATCTTGGAAACGGTAAGACTTAGGAGAAATCTGTTTGAGGATTCATCATGTACGCCTATACGTGAGTAAAATATGAATACAACCTATGTTCGGAAGTCATGCAGGTTTGGACGTGGCGACGCAGTTCAATAACATAGGTTAGACCAAGAAAAAAACCTTGGTGATTTTATTTCGAGTAAAATGTTGGCAACACTGCGAGAAAATAAAGCTTATGTCTTACAAGAGCAAACTATTAAGTCGAGCCTCACCGAGCCTCACTTCGAGCCTCACTTTCGGTTGCAGCTCTGTCTTTATGGTTCTACTCTAAAGTAGGTCAAAGCACGTAGAGGCTCTCGTGTAGTTTAGCACGAAAAAAAATGAATAGGTTAAGTTATATCACGTAAGATCGTGGCATTCGTACCAAGTACGAGTGGGAAAAAAGAGAAAAATAGGAAATTTTACAAAAACATCGCTAAACGCTAAAACATCGACAAAAATTTGTCAAAATATGTCAAAAACTGATTTTCAATTGATAAAAAAAGAGGCTACAAATGCATACCTACCAAGTATGAGTGGGAAAAAAATGAGATGCTGTGAAAATTGCACTGAAAAATCGTCAAACGCTAAAACATCGACAAAAAATTGTCAAAATATGTCAAAAAGTGATATTCAATTGATAAAAAAAAAACGATACCTACTAAGTATGACTTTGAAACAATCCAATTACACTACTTATATAAATTATTACAAAATGAAACAATGAATATTAAACATGAAAATTAACTGAAAGTATTGCAATATTGAAAGTATTGTCGTTCTTTACCGGTTCAATAGCGGCAGGGGGGAGGTTAAGTTTTCGTATTTCGATCTCTTCACCAGGGTTCCCTGAGCTTGGGTGTTCTTTGTGAATGTACCTTCATCAATTTCATTTCATCATTAATCCTCATCGTCGCGATTAGCCAGAATTGGAAGGAAAATGACGTAATACATTAAAACAAGAAAATAAATTGTTTATATTAGTATTATAGAACGCACTTGTTGAATTATTAATGTAAAGTGATGACTGTACCAGTGTACAAATTAATATATCTGACTGAGAAACGTGCAAGTTAAAAAGCGTGTAACATTTCTTATATTCATCCATTCACTGTGTGTGATTAGCATAATTTAGATTTGCAATGATAATTCCATAAGTCTAGGAAAAATATTTAGTATGCTATTTCATTAATTTTCTGGGTAATGATTTTCTTCGAAAATTATGTGGTAGTGCAGTCATGGACACTTCTCGGTTGTAATGATTCGACTGTAAGTTAGTGATTGTTACAACCCAGAAATGTTCGTGACTGTACATTGTTGACGAATATTGGACGTACGAAAAGAAATTATACTTGATAAAAATCAAACAGGGAACTATATGTATCTTATTTGACAGTGAGTGAAGTCCTCATCAATTTTTTCCCAAGTATAACAATGTTATTTTTCAGCTGAAAAAATAAAAGCTGAATTGATTTCGTCGTTATAAACAACATTCCAGTGGATTTTGCTACACGACAACGCTGCTCCACACAACAGAGAGATCGTTAAGTTCTTTATAGGTCAAGATAAGTTTAATTGTATGACACTGGAGGATAATTGTTCAAGGATCTTACTTGCTAGACAAACTTGTTATTCGTGCCAAACACTTTCAGAAAGAACGAAAATATCAATACATGATTGACTTTCAAGCTAAGTGAAAAAAACATAATTGTCTTTATGATAAGTCGTACTTATATTAAGAATAATTTCTACACATAATAGACTCACGTTTTAGACTCACGCTTCAAGATGTTGTTAGTGTTAAGACCAACTGACTTTGTTAAATAGTTGGCTATTTTGAATAGGGATCTGATATCTAATGAGCGGGTGTTGAGACAAGAGTTAAAATGCAAATAATACCTCACTGCCTACAATTTCATCTCTTGCCGAAACAGATATCTCATCAAGATTAATGTTGGAGAACATTGTACGATCAATGTATGATCTCTGTGTATAGAAAATCCCTTGTGACTAATGCGAATTTTTATTTTGGAAACTTGTGATATTGAGGCACGAATTTCACACAAACCATGAATTCTACAATTAGAATGTGAAAAGCAGTAGTAACTTGATGACTACTCATGTAATTTCCCGTTCCAACTCTGACTGTCCATAAAATACTGAAATCACAGCGGAAAGCTGTTACATTCAGAATGTATTAAAAAAAATGTTTTAATAACCAAGTAAGATAACGTTTGATTCATAATGTACTTACAGAAGTCAATAGTGCCCTGTTCATTGTAACGTATCCACCAAATGAAATCTCAGCTTTCTTTCTACCCACTGTTTGCAACAAGACGATCATCTGAAAAGAGAAGTCGGCATATCTTGTAAGGCCTGATAGTAAGTTTTTGATTGAAATAATTACCACACGGAAATCAAATTTATGGTGATATCTTTGTTTAATATCTTACCTAATACACATTTTTTAATGTCACATTATTTCCATGATAATTTGATACACAGTCGAATAATTAATTACTTTGTCACTCGGAGGAGAGGGGGCAAAGATAGCATTGAACACCTCGTGTCGATCTTTTCGTACACTAACTATGAGTTAAACAATAAAGCTAGATCAGTAAATGATTTTCTGACCAAACAGACAATCTTGTAAGGTTTCAAGAAATAGTGCAAATGATATTGCCACTCGGGAATACTGAATGTACGTACTAACAATCGTAATGTCCAACATAATATTATCACTAAATACAAATTTTATCTAATTTTCTAAGAAAATTACATTAACTTAAGGTATTTTTTTCATTCTGTAACTCACCTCTAGTTTTGCATTTAGTATCATGTCTGACGTATCCACCTCTTCCAATTTTGCCTTAAATTCTTCTGCCTAAGAAACAAATTATTGGAAAAGATTAGCCAGCAATATTCTAACCTACAGCACATTTTGTTTTGTCATTAACTGGAGGGAACACAATAAATTTACGTACGAGTATAATTAATAGATCTCAACAACAGGCCTTTGTTACCAGGCCCTACCTTCCGACATCACTCAGAGAGGCTCCCTACAGAGAGGCAACCCATATGCCTCAGCAGAGGTGGGTGATCATCAAAGCAGTTAAGCGGTGACGTGTGGTCCGCACGACGCACCTCTAGTCGTTGTTGTAGGTAACTTAACTGGGATAAGCTAATCGTTCGTGACTTCCCAAATTTCCTCACGAGGATCAGTTGCCACAGATCTCATACTCGGGCCGAGATATTAGGAGTAAAGTAATTATTATTCCCCCAGGAGAATTGAAACCAGCGTGCGCCTCATAACCTGAATCCAAAGCCTGACGCCTTAGACCACACGGTCAGGGTCCGGACATATTTTATATGAAATCTCCTAAAAAACATATATTCTCTTATTTGAATATTCAATAAGTGTAATTTTATTCAAATTCAAGTTACATGTTTCGTTAGTATACAAACAAATGTATAAGGTTCTTCTTATTGATAGAAGTGTATTTAAAACTGACATTAAAACACATTCAAAACTAAGTAGAGTATTAATATAGTACTTACGCATTGTGTCACCAAGTGCGAAATCATTGCATACAAAAACATTTTCACCAGAAAATAAAAAGTTGTCAATGCATAGCCTGCGCCCCTGTAGTAATTCTCAACAAATATAAAGTTCACTGAGTAGTATGTCATCGATATCACGAGCAGTAAGGAAAATAACAAATAAAATATAAATCTGTAACACAATACGTTTGCCGAATCGCCAACCATTTCGTGCAAATGAAGAAATAATACCTTAAGATCTCTAATGAAAGATGACTTCAGAATGTTGTCTTGGGATTTGATTCTCGGTAACAAGATATTGGTGGCATTCTTGTATGCAGCATACAATGAGTAGCACATATATGCAAAAATGCCATCAACCAATACATCTTGCTCCATGCTACACACTGCCATACACAGAACCCACACGTCGATTTTTCTGACAATTAAGCAGGAAATAATACTTCCAGGACATAGTACAAAGTTAATATTCCAAACCAGAAACAATTTCCAGAATTTCTGATAGTTGAAAACTAGTTGTTGCCTTGCAAGTCTAGCGTATTCATTCTGGTACATTATCCATTTTTCCATCAAATATGTAAATTTCTTAATTTCCATCCACAAAGCACATATTCCAATGGTGTTTATCGTGAACAAAACTAAAAGAGCAATACCTGCTTCATTGCTACTAGCTAGAAAACTTTTAGATGACATAAAATGTATACCTAGGTAACAGAGATATGCAGTTAAGGTGTACAAAACTGACAGAGACAAAAACCGAAACTTTGGAATGCCCTTGCACAAGTTTGTTAGAGGAATACATCCAAGAATGAAGCCAAACTGTATTAAAGGTCTACTGCCACAAACAAAACATTCTGAATTGGAACCTTTCGGGAATAGACAAAATAACTTTTCATGGTCGTCATTTTGAGGATGTTCTGTATGATCTAATACTTTCACTGACATGGTCATGTATACAGGCAAAAGTGGTGCACTAACGTATTAGTTCCTCGACATATGCTAATGAAGTTCTGCCTTAATATCGCATAATGTTTGCTTTTAAAATTAACATCACGATTTGTTATTTTACAAGGAGTGGTCAATTCACATCTCATTCCATATATTTGTTGGGTGTGGGTAATTCTAAAGCATAATTAGTGCATGTAATATTGTGACAGGAAAGTTTATTCCCTATAGATTTTATGTCAGAACTATATTGAATTTTAGACCAGATAATACTGATTAACATATATCAAAAATGAAGTAAGTCTAATTATAATATCTTAATCTCACATCATATTACTTCCACCTCCAAAGCAGGATATTGAATTAGTACCACTTACATCCTCAACCTTTTCATACCATTTTAATAGATAAAATAGGTTTTTCTCGACCTACTTCAACGATGAGACTGGATTTATTTCGAATTTCCTTGCGTCGAGTTGCTTTCAACAGACAGACAACAACCCAATAGCTAAAATATGTTTTCCTACTGCTCGACGTACTTGGTTCAAAGACACAGTTTGCCAAAATGTCATCACATCGAGCTGTTTCAACTCGCCTTTAGCCAGTCGGCAGCTAAAATAGGTTCTCTTTTTCACGATCCGGTATGTCGACCACAGTATGCATCAGGATTCACTAACTGAATTCGTTAACCGGTTAAAATCCTGGCAGCATTTAATTTGATATTTTATCGTCGGTTTTCAGGCTCTTGTGACTAATCGTGACGATCAAGATGTGTGATGAGATGAAGATATTGATGAAGGTGTACTCTCACATAACGGCCAGGCATGGATCAGAACCTGGGACCCTTGGCGTCGTTGAGCACTGTGCTAACTACTCTTCCACGGAGGTAGGCTTATGCTGCATTTAACAGAACTTCCATACACCTTATCTAAATGATTTTATCAATCAAATGAGTTAGTATATACTAATGTAACAGCTTCCGTGCCGTCACATTTTTTATTACTTTCTTACACGAGAAAGATGGCAACATTCCAATGTTTAGTTATTTTCTGGAAATAGATTTAGTCATTGCTTTTATAGTAAAACGTAAGTAAGAAAGTTCTGCCGCACCAGCAGGGAATAAGCCTTAACATGCTGAGGACACTGACCCTTTCAACAAGGTTGCTGCTAGGTTTGGCAACTGTGGTGGCCAGTTCGCCGACGTGGTTGGTTTTCGCTGACACAGCTCCTTACTGTCGTCTGCTCTTTTCGCGAAAATCCGCTAGAGTTATACCTTTTGCCCCATACTTCCCACTAGGAGTTTTAACCTACTCAAGGTGAGGGTTGGGACTATCGTCCCGCTTTTATCACGTGCTAAGATGAAGTTGAGTCAAATGTCTGTGTTTTCGTAGACAAAGCATACGTTTTCAGAAAGTGCTTGAACGAATGTCCGCGCGGTGGCGTGAGGATAACCGTAAGAACAAGTGTATCTGTTTGTAATGAAAATTTTATTCAGTGTTTAAATATAATAATAATAAACTGTGCTTACAAACATGACACATCTTTGCTTTACCCAATGTATATAAAAATTACATAGTAGTTCATTAGTAACAATTAATGATTACTTACTTCAAAGAGTTATGTACATACATCACGCACAGACGCATTGATTCCCAGTTGAGGGCTTTACGCTGATATTTTAATATTAATAGATTTATTGAATTAATTTTTCACATTGTTATTTTGTCCTTGGATAATCTTAGTTGGAAACAGGCACTTAAGAACTATCGTTTGTTGGAAATTTGCGAAAGATATTGCATCAGATGAAAGTTCCACCATAAAAAATGAACATACTGAGCAATGCCAGACTGGCAATTCTCACATTCACTTTAGTACTACATCATATTGATGTATGGGGACAATCTGGTTTGAGTCCTGCCCTTAAAAGTTTCAATTTATATATTTTTATGGAGTGAATTCACAGTATTAAATTTGCAAAATAACTTATTTCTTACTGCTAATTATAATATTAGGTAGTAATCTTTACTGAATCTTAAAAACATTATTTTACTATTTATGAACATAAGTAAATGATAATTGAAAGCATTACCTGCACTTATAGGGATTTGCTGATAAATAAATGAATAAATTCTGATGTTCTAGTCTTCTATTTTTTTGCAGTAGTTCTTCGTCTCTTTCATTGCTCATTTATCCTTACCGTGACCATGAATCTGAATTATTCATTAGCGACATTAATGAAAAACATTTAGATAGAGATGTCAATAAATTAGCCTGGATTTTAATCAAGACTTTTCTGTTTCTCAGCACATGTTTCAAAAAACGAGACCATATAGGCCAGCGAAATTACATTATTACAACACATAATAATGTAATTCTTTATTTAACACTAGGAAAGGCCACAAGTGTACAGATACACAGAATTCTAAATAGTCCCATAGTAAACGAGCTAAGCGATCAGTTTGATGGTGGTGTGCAATTACAACCATCCGATCTTTGAAATTGAACCAGAACAACTATATATGTTACAATGGTGCTCAAGATCTGAAAAAAAATTAAAATATTACTCTCCTGGAAATCCAATTGCATAAAGTTTATCAATCATAGTTTAGAAGAATAACTGCCATTTAAAAAATATATTTTTTACGACCTCTCTCTCTTTCTCCACAGACATGCACACACATTCCCATGTATGTGTGTGTTTGTGTTTGTTTGATTCGTTAGTTTACTTTATTTATAACTCCATTAAGCCTTGTTTCCATGATTATGAAAAACTAAATATGCTGACCAAGGCAGTAATTTATTTTATTAAAAAACATAAACTAACGTAACGTTTCAACCTTCTAGCAAGGTCTTCTTCAGACTCTGTATCAAGTACAAAAGTAACCAGATACAACAAGAAGGGTAATATATATACACAAACATTACTCCCTCCAGACTATTTAGAAAGTTGTTAGGAACTTTCTAGCAGATGACTTTCACTTTCCAACTTTACTTTCACCTAAAAGGCTAAACACAATTACTTCCATATAGAATGTGGTTGGACTTTTTAATCTCACGCTCTTTTCCCTTCATTTTTCTTCCTTCTCCTCTCCTCTTTTTCTCTTGTCCTTTCCACTCTTTCCAACATCTTCTTCCATTCTTTGTTTAACTTCAGTCCCCCATTCCAGTTCATTGTGTCTTCTTCGCCTTTCTTCTCTATTTCCTTGGCTTCCTTCCATTTTCTCACTAGCATTCTCTTCTCCCTTCCTATCTGCTTAGCCTCATCCCACTCTATGTCATGTCCTGTTTCTCTCGTGTGTTTAAATATTGCATTTCTCTCTCTCTTAAGTCGTACATCATCCCTATGTTGTTTCAACCTGTCTTTCAGCATTTTTTTTTGTTTCTCCTATGTACACACTCTGACATTCTTTACATTTTACTTCGTAGATAATCCCTTCTTCTTCCTCTTCTCTGTTTTCCTTTTTCTTGTTAGCATTCCTCGCTATTCCTAAGATGCTTCTCCCTCCCTTCCTGTAAGTTTTAATTCCTGCTTTCCTAAGCACTTTGCATATCTTTTCTGTGGTCTTCCCCATACTCCTTATTCCAAACCTTCTCTCGTCTTTTTCTTTCTCTTCCAATTCTCCCCTGCCCGTTTTCTTACTTCTTCTGTTTATGTCCAGTCTATCCTGCTTCTCATAGCCATTCTTTTCCAGCTGTTTCCATAGGCTATTTATTTTGCCTTCTTTTTCACATTCTTTCATGCATATTTTCTTGATTCTGTCCTCCATATTCTTTATAAAATTTATTTTTGTCACCTCACTTACATCACTTCTTTTGTGGCAGAATACCCCTGCTGCACACTTCTTCTGATGCCAAGCGGTTTCAATTTCTTGTCCTCTTTTCCTTTTCATCAATATATCTAGATAGCTTAACTTGTCTTCTTCTTCTATTTCAAGTTCCAATAATATCCCTCTTTCTTCATCTTGAATTTCTTTGGCAAAAATGTCAAGCTGCCTCTTCGTTCCCTTCCAAATGCCAAAACAGTCGTCCACATATCTGCAAAACAGAATCATTTTGTCACCTCCCTTTTCTATCACTTTCTTTTCCCATTCATTCATAACCAATTCAGCCAATGCTGGGCTTAGGCTAGAACCTATATTCAGTCCTTCACTCATTAACATTATTTTATCTCCCATTATACTGTAACCGTTATTCCAAATGATTTCCAGCGCCTTCACTACCCTTTTCACTATCCCATTCTCCTATAATTTCTTGTCCCATTCTCTTTTTAATAATGTCCAAAACGTGTCCCCTCTTGATGCTCGGGAAACTTACTTTTCACGTCTAAGCTAAACATTGTCGTCTTCATCTCATTTAACTTAAGTCCTTTTATGAGGTCTACTACTTGTTCACTGTTCTTAACTGCTCTGCTTTCTTGCTGTGTTACTAACACTTCAATAACTTTCTTTAATTTCTTTTCTAAGGGTTCCAAAATATTGTTTCTGCAGTTCATTACTGGTCTTAACTTTATCTCCTCTTTGTGTATCTTTGGAAAGCCTTTCAAACTTGGTAGTCTTCCTGTCTCCTTTATGCATTTCTTGAATCCACTCCTCCTACAGTCTTTAATGATTCTTTATTTTATAGATTGTTCTTCACCTGTTCCACAAATCTCCTCATATCCATTTTCTTTTAGGTCTTCAAACTTCCTCTCGTACCATTCTCTTTCCATCACCACAATTGCTCCACCTTTATCTGCCTGCTCTATCACCACATCATTTCTTGTTTTGATTTTCTTCATCCCTTCCCTTTCTTTTTGACTCAAATTATCTACTTTTCCTTGTTTTCCCATTTCTTTCTTTAGTATGGCTGCTGTTCTTCTTCTAATCTTGTCTCTTTCTGGTTCTTCTTTTATATGGAGCACTGCTTCTTCAATGTCATATATAACTTCCTCATAATCTACATTTCTTTCTTTAACTTTGAAACCTCTGCCTAATTTTAAAAAAGCTTCCTCTTCTTTTGTTAGATCTACATTCCCTATTACCACAACTCTTCTTCTGGTATCCTCTTCTTCTTCCTCTTGTCCTCTTTCTTCTTTCCATCCTAGTCCCTCTCCTTTCTTCTTCAATTTTATTTTCATTTTCTCTCTAAATTTCTCCTGCCAGATTTTCATTTCATGAAATGTATATTCTCTCGTAAAAATGGTGAGACCATCTTCAATAGAGAGAGAGAAATGCAATATTTAAACACACGAGAGAAACAGGACATGACATAGAGTGGGATGAGGCTAAGCAGATAGGAAGGGAGAAGAGAATGCTAGTGAGAAAATGGAAGGAAGCCAAGGAAATAGAGAAGAAAGGCGAAGAAGACACAATGAACTGGAATGGGGGACTGAAGTTAAACAAAGAATGGAAGAAGATGTTGGAAAGAGTGGAAAGGACAAGAGAAAAAGAGGAGAGGAGAAGGAAGAAAAATGAAGGGAAAAGAGCGTGAGATTAAAAAGTCCAACCACATTCTATATGGAAGTAATTGTGTTTAGCCTTTTAGGTGAAAGTAAAGTTGGAAAGTGAAAGTCATCTGCTAGAAAGTTCCTAACAACTTTCTAAATAGTCTGGAGGGAGTAATGTTTGTGTATATATATTACCCTTCTTGTTGTATCTGGTTACTTTTGTACTTGATACAGAGTCTGAAGAAGACCTTGCTAGAAGGTTGAAACGTTACGTTAGTTTATGTTTTATAATAAAATAAATTACTGCCTTGGTCAGCATATTTAGTTTACTTTATGTACAGAAAGTCAAATCGGGACTAGACCTACAGTTTAAGTGGGATCCGAACCACTGTGCCATGTGCCTCAACCGGATATCGAATCGAACCTGAGACCCCATGAATACAAGGCGACGACGTTACCAGCACGCGATCGGAAAAGCTTATATATAGATATACACTATCTGGCCATTCGTCACCGGACACCCCACCAAAGGCATGTGGAAGCGCCTGGGCACGTGACCACGAGCTATAAAAGGCATGGCAGGTGGAGAACAGCCGCACAGTAGGTAAAGCAGCCACTATGGACAGACGACGCGAACTTGGCGATGCGGAACGAGGAATTATTATCGGAGCCCACAGGTTTGGGCATTCAACACGGAGATTGCCAACAAATTTGCGATACCCCGATCGACTGTGAGTGATGTTATCGGGAAGTGGAAGCAGGAGGGGGTTGTCAAATGCCCACCCAGACCACGTAAACTGAAAATATTAACAGATCGGGACCGTCGAAGCTTGAAACATGTGGTGAAGTCAAATCGGATGGCCTCGCTCCAGACGGTGGCACAAGAGTTTCATGCGGCTACCAGTAGTGTAGCAAGTGATCGTACTGTCCGCCGGGAAATCAGTGCACTTGGTTTCCATGGTCGTGCAGCTGTTCACAAGCCGTTTATCACATCCCGCAATGCGAGCCGGCGTGTCAAGTGGTGCAACGAACGAAGTAATTGGACCCCTGAGCAATGGAAATCCGTCCTATGGAGTGATGAATCGCGCTACCAGCTGTGGCGGTCCGATGGATGTGTGTGGGTGTGGCGTATGCCCGGAGAAAGATTTCTAGCAGAGTGTCTCGTACCCACGGTGAAATTTGGCGTAGGTGGCATCATGGTGTGGTCGTGCTTCTCCTGGTATGGTCTTGGTCCTCTTGTGTTAGTGCATGGAAATATGAATGCAGATGCATACCTAACGATCCTGGACAATTCTGCACTACCGACATTGTGGGCACAATTCGGTAGTGGTCCTTATCTGTTTCAGCACGACAATGCCCCATGTCATATGGCAGGTGTGATCAACACGTGGTTCGAGGATATGGGTGTGCAAAAACTTGATTGGCCCGCCCAAAGTCCTGATCTCAACCCGATTGAGCATCTTTGGGACGAGTTGGAGCGCCGGTTGAGAGCCAGGCCACACCGCCCAAAAAACACTAAAGAGTTGTTCGCCGCTTTGCAAGAGGATTGGAGCAGGATTCCCATCGAAACCTATCGCAATTTGGTGGACAGTCTTCCTCAGAGGGTTGCGGCTGTACTTGCTGCAAAAGGTGGCCCCACACGATACTGACGGATGTCTGAAACCGGATTAAAGTACTCGTTCCAGGTGTCCGGTGACGAATGGCCAGATAGTGTATATTTATGTGTGTGTGTGTGTGTGTGTGTGTGTGTGTGTGTGTGTGGCTTCTCTATTATTTTTTGTTTGGTATTTTTCTACTTTTCTCTCTCTCTCTCTCACACACATACATATATAAATATATATTTGTTTATTTGCGTGTGTATGTCTGTCTGCCTGTATGTATGTATGTGTGTATAACACGTAGTATTCAACTTGAATATAGAAATATTTTACATAATATTTTAAGACAATTTAATACAACAATACACCGAACATAAATATAACTGCATAAATAGAATTCAAACCACGAACTCGTAATTACGAACTCGTTTGGAAGGAGCCAGCATAAGAAAGAGCTATAACCAAGGTACCGAAGTTACTACGTACCGAAGTTACTAGTGCTCTATTTATCGTAACAAATCCTCCGAATGAAATTTCTGGTTTCTTTCCACACAATGTTTGCATCAATAGTATCATCTGAAAGAAAAGTTCGTATTAAAGTTGCGTAATACTTTGCTCCTTAAATACATATTGTTTCGGCATTTGAAAAGTTACTGTTCATTTAATATAGCTCCTGATTTTGATAGCTTATAATTAGATTTATAAAAAGCTCTTGTCACAGATTACATGGTATTTCTTCAATGTCACCATCAAACTCATACACATACTAAAATTTCTTAATTATATTTCAATCAGAAATATTTGCGAGTCCGCTTGCCTGCGTGATGTGCGTATGTTTGTATTCTTTTTTCATTATCTTAGACATACATATTTATATTTCATCTCTAACTGTTTTCTCGTTCTATTCTGTGCTCACAATCATTGGATTTTTTTTACATAATTCATATCTATTTTGTTAGCGCAAATAGTTATCACCATAGTTAGAACAAAGTAATATTCACATTTTAAATATTAAGAATTAATGAAGTATGTTACTTAAAATGTATTTCTTTTGTTCTTTATCTGTCTAATTATAACATTTTATGGGATTCGAATTCGTTAACATCTATTAGTTAAAAATTATTAAACATACATAGTTTTGCTCAATTGAAAACTATTCAATGGAAATATAACAATATCTCTTAAATTATGCACAGTAGTACCACAGATAAGTAATACAACTCTTGCCTTTCTGTGTCGTGTAGTCGCAACATTTTCTTCATTGCTATAAAAACAGTATAATGATATTATTTATTTCTTGCATTCGCAATAGATGCTATTTCTATTTAATTTTTGGTCATGAAGTGTTAATCATTTCCACATAATTATAACTAAATTATGGCGCTTTCGTGTTACAAAGAAATAAAACGCCATCGTGAGAAATATGATAGAAGTAGCATTTGAATATTATTAGAAGTGAATATTCAGAAGTGCGATACAATAAAGTTTGATATGAAAAATGATTTTGTAATGGAATGTAAAGAATATCCTTGATTTATACGTTCAAAACTAATGGGAAAATATCCTAAATTTCCATAAACAATGCTCACACAACTTTTAATTGGAGAGATGAATTGCTAACATTCCATGAAAACAATATGTGCGAATGTAATTTTCCACATTAACTGGAAATTTGTGTAAAGTTTCAAATCATTTATTAATTAGTCATGATATATATATTATGAATATGTAGGATATGGTTGAATCTACTAATATATTCTTGAATTGATCTAAATAAATTTGATTATGTCATGGGTTCTCAGCCGCTTCTAGAGCCCAATTCTGTTCTATCGTACCTTCATGTATCAATTACAAATATTATTTACATGGTGGGGCTTCCGTTAATTTCAGTGTTGTTTCAGGGCTTAAAAAGTAGAAAAAATTATGTTACTGAAGTATGCTACGTGGAAAAGTGTGAGCTATAACATGTCAAGTTTAAATTCTTTAAAGTTTCTAAATGTTAAATTCATTTATGACCTAACACGTAATTAACTAAAAGAAATTGAAATTTCGAATGAAAACTATTCTTTCTAAATACGTCCAATGCTATTAAGTTTTTGAGGTTTTTTTAAGACTATTTTTATACACAGGTAGGCTATCGGGACTGGACCTACAGTTTAAAGTGATATCCGATGCAGTATGTGCCTCCACCGGGTATCGAACCCGAGACCCCTTGATTGGAGATGCAGTCCGCTAAATTTAATAGCAGTATTAGAATGAAACAACATATAGAGGTCTATTAAACACTCTAAACGTATATTCACTTTCCTAGAAAGTATCTTTTTGCCACGTCTCGTCTTACTTTTGCTCACCTCTAGCTTTGCGTCCAAAAGCATGTCAGATGTATCCATTCCTTCCATTTGCTTCTTAAATTCTTCACCCTGGTTTGACAGAGATTCACAAATATTATATTTGTTTCTCATTAGCACATGTTTTTACCTGCTAAATATAATTGACATATACGAGTATTTTAGGTTTTAATGACAAACCTTTCCTGAATGATGATCAGAAAAATCAATGTCAGGGGACGTGGTTTAAAATTATATTGTTAACTATTATTGCATAGCACAGATTGTGCAATAAATTCACTATAGAAGAAAACAGAATTTAATGAAAGTGGTTTAGTTTAGAAGAATTGCCGTAAAATGGGAGTATATATGGACGTATTTAAGGGTGGGGTTCAACGGGTCAACCCCCCTTTATGGTTCAGTAAAATTACCAGATTACCTGTTCTACCCGCTTTTTCATAAAAAATTCTTAATACTTATTTTATTCTCCTAAATTCGAGACGTATAGGACGAGATACGGATGGGAAGGAAATCACGTAATTCCATACATCAGATTGGACTGCAGACCAAATGTCTGCCATTTCCTGATAGTTTCGGAATTTCTGCGACAAGAAACTGAATTGGGACTGTCAAATCAGTTATAATTTTTTTCCCTCGAGTCTTCTTAAAGGAATTTGGTTTTTGAAAACGCAGTGCAAGAAAACTAGGGAAACACCGTATCATTCTCAAGTTATTTGACACAAGATGAACAGAAAAGCATCAATACTAAGTAGCGTGACTTGTGGAAATGTAAAGAAATATTTCAGCAAACTCTTCAGTTTCTTCACTGTGTAACCTGTGGGGAGTTTGAACATCTTCACTTGTTCTAACCAAATTGTTTTCATTCAGTGCAAGATTATGGTGGGCACCTCAAAAGGTGGACTGCTCAGTTCTGTGAGGATGTGAGTATTCTAATAGAGATATTAAAAAAGTAAAAAAATAAGAGAGTTCTGAGAACTTGAATGAAATGTATTCCAAAGCAGAAAACTACTATACGTCCTCTATTTTCCGGTACAATCCCGAAATGATATAATTTGTCCTGGTGTCCCGAATAATTTTTTTCGGGATGCACAAATGTCCTGGAATCGAGTGGGAAAGAAGAAATGATTAAGACCTTAACATTATTTATATTTAAATGCATCATATTAAAATGCTCATTTTACTAAACAATCTAACTGTACATTGAACTGCTCGCTCTCGATAATACAAGAGTTATCGAGTTACAAGAAGATGCTGCAAAGATATTTGACTTCATGATAGTGCCGTCGTCTGTTAGCAGCACTGAATTACAGTTGCAAATCTGTTCAATTGCATAGTAAGCTGTTTACTGTAAACAGTCAGTGCTTGGGTGCCCGCACTGTTCAGTCCGTAGTTCTCAAATAAAGTTTCGACATTGTCAGATAACAGCTTAATTCATGATGGCACGGAAAAGGAATTTCCAGGTTAATCATATACTTCGAAGTAGATTTCGGTTTATTTTTAAGAAGTGTAAAGAATATGATAATGGATATGTACATACACACAACTTTTTCGGGTCCAGCAGCCCCCTCCCTCTCCCCAACAAGCTTCCGGTCAGCAGTGTCCCGGATTTTCACTTATGAAATATGAAAATCTCAATATGCTGACCAAGGCAGAAATTTATTTTATTATAAAACATAAACTAAACGTAACGTTTCAACCTTCTAGCAAGAGTGTACATAAGAGTGTGTACAGAGAATGCTACCTTCATTTGATGCAAAGGTTCATAAACCTTAATCTTAAAACTCAGCTAGCTTATCTACAGGGTTCTTTGTAGACAACGAAACCAGACATGATGCCTTCCAATGGAGACGTTTAAACGAATATATTATTTAAACACAGGATACATGGAGTAAGAATTTTACATGATAAGCTACATTCTTCTATAATTTTCTCATTTACAGTCAATTTTCATCTCAATCTTCTTCCTTCATTGTAATGGGCAGATCTGGATCGGAACTTCCTTCTCAATGGACAGTCTGGACTTCCCTCTTAATGGACGTTCTGGGTCGGGACTTCCTTCTTGATGGACGGCCTGGATCGGAACTTCCTTCTCAATGGACGGTCTGGATCTAGACTTCCTTCTTAGTATGGAGGATATGGACTTCCCTCTTAATGGACGTTCTGGATCGGGACTTCCTTCTTATCTTCTTTGTGAACTTCCCTCTGGATTTCAATTTATTTTTAGGTTTTGACTATTTAACGAATTCCTTTATCCTTTTCCAACTTTTTCCTCCAAGCTTTGGGAATAATACTAATATCCTCCCTTGGGGCTGCAATTGGAACGCGCCACCACTAACTAGGTACAACAGAGTGTATACTTGGTGCAAACGATTTACACGCGCATCCAAGTAGGTGCTACGGTTAAACCGCGCAACCAAAAAGTGATTTGGGGCGTCGATCAGAACGCGCTCACCACTGATGTAAACAAAATTTCCCCTATAGGAATGGTAAATCAATCATACAGATGCTATATCTGTTCAAAGACACAAACTTGTATCGGTGCTTTGACTTCCTTAATTTTCATATTAACTTACATGTGATAACTGACTTGATTTATAAAATATATATATATTAATTTACTTCTTTCATATTTATTCTTTGTCTTCTTATAATATATTCTATTGTTTTTCATCTTTCCAATTTGCTTTGTTCTTATTTGTAAAATTATTCACATATATTATGCCAATTCTTAACCATGCACGCCTGGTGCTGCCATCTCTATTCTTCTTTGGCAAACTATTCACATTACTTGGTCCTATTGGGTACGTAACAAAAAGAAACGAAAAAGAGGCTGAAAGACAGGTTGAAACAACATAGGGATGATGTACGACTTAAGAGAGAGAGAAATGCGATACTTAAACAGACGAGAGAAACAGGACATGGCATAGAGTGGGATGAGGCTATGCAGATAGGAAGGAAGAAGAGAATGCTAGTGAGAAAATGGAAGGAGGCCAAGGAAATAGAGAAGAAAGGTGAAGAAGACACAATGAACTGAAATGGGGGGACTGATGATAAACAAAGAATGGAAGAAGGTGTTAGAAAGAGTGGAAAGGACAAGAGAGAAAGAGGAGAGAAGAATGAAGGAAATAGAGCGTGAGATAAAGAATCCAACCACATTCACTTTCAGCTGAAAGTAATGTTTGCAAGGGAAAGGCACCTGCTAGAATGTTCCAGAACAACTTTCTAATAGTCTGGAGGGGAGTATTTTTGTATATATATCGTCCTTTTCTTGTACCATGTTACATTTGTACTTGGTACATAGTCTGAAGAAGACCTTGCCAGAAGGTTGAAACGTTACGTTTAGTTTATGTTTTATAATAAAATAAATTTCTGCCTTTGTCAGCATATTCAGTTTTTCATATCATGGAAACAAGGCTTAATGGAGTTATAATTATGAAATATAGCAACCCTAATCATAACAAAAGTTGAACCCCCCCCCCCCTTACGTGAACTATATATACGCCCATGTGAGTATATAAGTCAAAAGAAGAATCATTTTTGTGTATGAATCAGCAAAGCTGAAAACCCTCATGTGCCGGCCAGTTCAAATCAATTCAAAAACTACTTCAACTAAAACTAAACGAAATACAAAAATAAAATTTTCCGACAGATCTACAACTAATAAATTGTTAACATGCTTATGTTCTGATTAGTACCCATGTAGCATATCACTATCACACATAAAATGCTGCCCCAACGTGTTTATATAGTTTTTAAATGCGATCATATATTAGAATTAAAATACGAGCAGTTAATCGATTGTTTCTCGGTAAATTGAAACACCGGGTTATGCATTTGGGTACGGATAAAATAAACCATTAATAGAAGCGTTATTGATATAGTTGGAAAATATTCGTGTTGGTGTTTTCGTACTTGAAACATGGGAGTTTTGCTGTAGTGTGCTGGCAACAATGAAGTTTGAACTGATTCGTTATTGTTAAAATGGCGTTTACGAACCAGCAACGGGCTACATGTGTCCTTTGGTATGCTAAGTGTCTGGGGTTTCGTTAAAGACAGTGTCTATTCACAGAAACCCACAGACATTGATGATTTGAAACTCAAAATCACACAGGCTTTCGACAGAATCACCCCAGACATGTTACACCAGACGTGGAATGAATTGAATCACCGTTATGAGTTGTGGAGAGTTCGCAATGGAGGCCATGTAGAAAACCGAAAACTGTACCAAACTGTTAGTAGTGTATAAAAATAAAAACCCCCACCTTTCAGTCTTTTGTTTAGAATATTTGAGGTAATTGCATTTGACCAAAAAAATTTCACATCCATTTTATTTTTTCTATACGCAAACGGATCACCCTGTATAACGTTCAACGTCTAGAAAATTGTATGGATCACATAATTATATTTCTAAGAAAGCCACAAAATAACACTTACACTTTGAGTAATGAAGTGAGAAATAGTAGAGTACACAAACATCTGCGTTAAATAATAAAAAGTAACAAGCCCATAGCCCGCACCCACGTTGTAATTTCCTACTAAGATGAATGATACTGCATAGTATGCCATCAATATCACAAACAGTACAGATAACAATAAAGATACAATATATCTATAACAAAACACGTTTCCTGAATCTAAAACCAATTGTTCTAAACGAAGTAACAATAGCTTAAGGTCCCTAATGTGTAACGACTTGGAATGTTTGCCTTGAGATTTTGTGTGTGGAATTAATATGTTTGTAGCGTTCTTGTATGCTGTATGCAGGGAAAAGCACAAATAAACAAGAATGCCGTCTCCAAAAACAGATTGTCCACTTACACACATTGTCATAAATACAAAAGTAATTTCAATTTTTAGGGTTATGACACTTGCAACAACGATGCAAGAACTCAACATAACAATATTCCAAATAGCATAGCATTTGGAAAATTTTCTGTAGTTGAAAATCAATGGTTGTTTCGCGAGTCTGGCATATTCCTCTTGGTAGATCAACCAATCTTCGACGAACCTAGGAAATTTCCGAACTTCTATCCACATGCAGCCAACTTGTACAACGTGTAAACTGTAAAACGACATCAGAAGTTCAATGCTGATGCCAAATTCCTTGAGGGTGGTGGACAGAAAATTGTAGAAAGCCATTGTAATTAAAAAGATAGTGCAAATCCAAAATGTGATCGTGTACAAAAATGACAAGAACCAAAACTGAAACTTCGGAATGCCCTTGCGCAAGTTCGAAAACTTCCAGAAATGAAACCAAATATTGTCGAATGTCTAATGGAACAAAGGAAACATTCTGAAGTAGACGATCTCTTAAATGGACACACAGACCTCTCATGGTCATTCTTTCCAGATGAATTTGTCTGGTCCAGTTCTTCTACAAGCATGGTGACGTCATAAACTAATTGCTGGTGGAAATGTTGAGATTGTGTTGGCTAGTTTGAAAATGCGAATGGTCTCTGACGAATATTGGTTATTATGATTATTCCTCAAATTACTAAACTAGTTTGTCCTAATATGTGTGCTAAGGGTGGCTGGATATAACGTAAGTAGTTCTACTTGTAAGCCAATCTAGATATGAAAATTTGATTTGTGCAAGTTTACATTCTCTATTTACAAGTCATCATTGTTCCCCTCGGGAGAAGGCTCGTAATTAATAATAACGTAATGTTCCAAGTGTGCATGCAATATTGGCGTATTCGTAATTTACAATCATTCACATCAATTGGGTGTGGTCTACATTTTACACAATGATTACTAATCCTAAATGAATTTTCTCAGTGAATGAATATACTATATAATAGCTTCTGTAAGATATTATATGAAACTATAAGAATTAATATCTCATCAGCCGTACCAATGGTACTTTCCAAAGGCTTGTTACAGTACGTAAGTCCGCCATACTGAAACACCTTGACTAATTTTGTTCAAACATAACGCCCGAATAGTTCGATACCCGGTGGAGGCATAAGTGGTTCGGATTCCACTTTAAACTGTAGGTCCAGTCCCGATTAGCCATAATGTGCATTAAGTGGACTTAAAAAATACCAACTCAATCAACCAACTCAATAACGCCCGAATAAGTCGTCCAAAGTGTCTAGCCGAAACAGGGAAGGTGCAATACATAAATACAATAACCCTGTTTCTTCTTTCAATCTGATAATTTTAACAAAAAGTTGTACCTTGTAACAAAAAATTTTGTTCAAATTCATTTTTCTTATTAGATTCATTACAAAATTGGTATTGTTAAAAAAATTCAAGTAGCAATTTACGCAGTATTCGAATTGTTATATACATATCCTACACGTCGTTTGAGTTTTAAGTCCGTCCACTTTTATGCACAGATAGGCTAATTGGGACTGAACCTACAGTCTAAAGTGGGATCCAAACCAGCAGGTCTCGAACCTGGAACACCTTGATTACAGTCGACGACGTTACCACTACGCCATCGGTGAGGCCATATACGTCGGAACACACGGTTGTCAGTTATATTGGTTTTTTTTACCACAGTTACCTTATTTGTCACTTCGAAAATCTTCAGTTCGTATGCACAGTGTTTTTAATTCGATACTTCCTAGATCATTTTCCTCCATATAGCTTGGTTTTTATACGGAGTTAATGTTAAATATTCTCAGCTCTCCATTTGTCCTTTACCCTCATTACAGTTTTCATTGTCCTACCTCTATGATTTGCTCCACCATTCGTGGTCGAGTGGCTATCGTAGCAGCACAAGAAAAATTCATGCCTAAAGTTCAAATCACCAACCCTGAGACCTTCTGTAAACAAAACCACCTGCATGCAGACAGCATTGCAAACTCATAGAAGTAAAATAATTCACACGGAAATACAGCGTTGTTACGGGATTCATTACATAAGGTAAAACAACGGCCAATTTGTAGTATGGGACACGCTGCCGCCGCAAATGACGTCTCACTTTAAACCCAATGCTCTTTCTTTTGTACTTATTGCTTCACCGTTATGGTTAACTCTTTGCACCAGTAATCATTTCCCATAAATTTGGCTTCTTTCTTGCATGTGAATTGAATATATTTCACTTGCATTTTTTTAGACAAAATGATATAACATGGTAATGTATATTTCTAAGGTTTGATATAGATAAGAGTGTATTTGAAATTTGTTTGTAGGTTTTATGTAAATTGTATCTTATGTAAATAAAATATATAATAGGCATAAACAGCCATATGCAATGTTGTAAGTCCAATAAATATATTGATGATGATGATCAAAACAAGACAAAGAAAGTTTGTAAATTTATTGCGGTTGGAAACTTTGACAAGCATCCTAATAACGATTTTTGTTCCGCCAAATATAGTGCACTTCGTAAAATAACTTGGTGACATGGCAAGGCAAGATAAGTGTGAACATTTTGTAGGAATATGCATTGTAACTTTCAATGAGCTTAGAGATTTGTGTACATAACGATATTTTATAACATTGGTTATTTTCTAGAAATAATCATGTGAACAGCAAGGAAGTACTGCCACTTTCAACATGGCGAGTTCTATGCTTGGGGAAGGTCTCCGTGTTCAGTGATACATCGAATCGGTGAGACGGTTTGTTTACAGAAGGTCTCAGGGTTGGTGATTTACACTTTAGGACATAGGCAAAAAGGTCATATCTTCATACTGTCTTGACGCTTCCCTTCGCATACTTTCACTTATACTATTGGTATAAAAACAAATCTGAGAAAACTCTTTCCACCTTCTCTCCATGCATGCTACTGACCTACACTCTGTCCAGGGAATCTACGGAGCAAGGCCGCGCATAATAGTAGAGAAGTGAAGAAAGCGAGCGGACGGAGCAAAGCAGTGCGTGCTGCAAACGACTGGTAGATGCAGTTGCGTTTTCCCCTCCATGCACTCACTTCCCCACTCACGCGTTCATTGGTCGAGCCTTCTAGAGTTACTACTTACGCAGAGATTTGTTCTCGTTTGCTTGCTCCAGAGAGTCTCGGAACGAGTGTAAAATTTAACAAGGAAGCTGTTAGCTTTGAAATTTAGGTAACTTGATTAAATGGCCATGCAAACACTGAATTGAGATAGGAGGCATGAATACAATGCATGTATGATAATTTGAAATAAGAATCAATGAACAACCTGTGTGGCATAGGAGACTGGACACTCCACTCCCTACAAACGTTTCTAAGGTAGATTCCTGGACTTAGGTGGTCCTTTCAAAGTGTCCCTTCATCAATTTCGTCCCCATTGTCGCGATTTGAAACGAAAGTATCGTAAATAAGGAAACTACAATTACAATAATTATTTTATTTTATTTGTAACTACAGGTAATAAATTATCACATTGTATGTACTTGTCAAAATAACGTTTCAAAAACAGAACAACTAACTATCATGTACCCAACCACTCCGTATACTCCTCCTCTAGGTTTGCCCACTGTCCGATTGAAATTGTACCAAAACAACCATATAGGTTACGACTGTGCTCATCATCTGGATTGGAAACGAAATATACATTTCAATTAGAAGTTATACAGATAACATGTATGAAATACCACGTACTTCAATTACAATTACTTTGCTTAAAAAGTAATTCAATTACTGTTAGATTTACTCATTCTGAAGGCTTATAAACGTTACTCTAAAATGTGACTGCAAGGCAACTTATGACGATCTAACAGTAAATTCCATACCATTAATCTATCGCCCGTTCTCAAGAATAGAGTTTAGATAAGCCATCAACAATAATAATGCAATGGTCAAAGGTTATGGATGTTTGATTGGTCTCAAGATGATGCAGTTCTCATGATATGGACAATTTCAGTCCCAGAAGTAATGAGGGTTTAGAAGACTTCCTGAACGTGACAAGTACTGATACTTGTCATTATGAAATGGACCTCAAAGCACCGAAAGTTTGTTGACCAAATAATGGCATTCACCGAAGGCATGACTGGATCGGAAAATCTCTTCTCATACTCAAGTAAGGATTCTGCTGTGCTAAATACAAAAGAACTTGCACATCCATTGCTAAGAGTAAAGGAAGTGTTTGTATCGATCAGTGTAAGATTATCTTTCAGACTTGTCTTGTGAACAGAAATTTCCATCTGGAAGTTGTTATTTCCAAAAACAAAATGCATCTTTTTACTGATATGAAGAAGGCATCTACAGAGAAAACATAAGACAAAGTAAGTACTATGTTTGGAACAAAATAGAAAACTTTCCTCCAGGGATTAAATAACCTGCAACGTTCGAGATGGGTATCTTTTCCGCTGATCAAGATCATTCCACCATCTCAAAATGTTCTCTACAGACAAGCTTTCATAGGGTCATCTCTGTAGACAGACCTTGGACATTATAATCGTTCTTCCCAGTCCCCGCTGCTTTCGAATGGGAGAAGCTCAATGTCTGAAATTACTATTTACTTGGTGGTCTACTTTCAGAGAAATCGTAAAATGTACCGAAAAAAAAAAACAGTTCAATGGACGTCAATGCGATTAGCCTAAAATGTGCCTGAACTGCATTTTACAAATGTGAAAGATAATATGTTTATTGTTTATTGGTTTGCTTTATTTTACTTTATTTTACTAGTGGTCAGCACTAGGCTACGGGGGCCAGGTGTGTGAAAGATATTTATTTTTGAGAACTGAGCAAAGAATAGATATGATCTAATGAGAAATTCTATACAAAACATTTCGTAAATAATTTTCACCATTTTTTTTTATTTTCACATTCAATGAAGGCATGCACTGTACCTCTCTTTCATATAAGAAAGCAATTTTATACCCTGTACATTTCAACCACTCAACTGAATTATTTGTAAATTGTATTTCTCTTTGAAATGTTATTTAAGGTGACTTTCTAAAATATTTTTAAAAATTGTATTTTAAGCGTTCAGTTAGTCTAAAACTTAATTCAAGCACTCTGTCGAAGGTTACTAAACATGACAATACATAAAATACTAATTTTCGATTCGAAAATTATCAATACTTTCAACTTGCAATTATTCTCACAAAATGTTAAAATATAAAGTGGGTTTTTCCTTCAAAACAACTATTCATTTTTATTGTGACATTTTACACTATATGGAGTATTTCTTGGTAGGTACCACCGTTCCATAGATATGTCAGATTCAAAATGTGCAATATGGCGATTATTTTTAAGGTGGTGGTCATGAGAATGCAGATAGCATTTCGCTATTCAACGGAAATTTGCTTAAATGGGTTAATAACTAATCTTAACAAGTCTCTTGCTCTTATCAAAACGTGTAGTAAGTGAATTCTTCCTTTGGCTGCTGGACTATTACTTATATTTTTCTAACAAGCCATCATTTTGTTCATTAAGTCTTGAAATGACAACAAAATAACTGTTAATTTCCTTACTCGTTACGCGGAAAGAGTTAACTGGGTTACGCTATTCATTTCAGAAAGTAACAAGTTACAGTTACCGTTTCTCGAAGAAAGTAAGTGCTGCTTATAACTACATCAAAGTAACTTGTTACTTTCAAGGACTTGTGCAATTCACAAGTATATTTTAACTTTTGCATCCGTCTCGAAAAGTGTTAATGAAACCATGAAACAAAATTACGTTAGGCGTTTTGCACTATACTTACGGAGGTTAGTAGCGCCCTATCCATCGTCACAAAACCACCGAGAGAAATCTCTGGTTTATGTGTATTTACATACTGCAATAAGATTTGCATCTGGAAGGAAAATTTATAAAGATATGATTAAATCTTAGCTATACTTATTTATAAAGATTTTATTTTAAAATGATAAATTCTTTGTTGATTGTATTGTAACGGATGAAAACATGGTATTCGCATCATCGCAATGAATGATATTCAGCGAACAACGTTCCCCACAATTCTCTGCGCGAAATCACTTCCGCTGCCATATTTCCGGCAAACAGATCAGAACCCTCGTTGAAAACATGCCGGGTAAGCTTCATGCCTATGATATTTGCCAAAGTGATTCAAGGTATGATTATAATGATCATATGAGGAATGTGTGCGTATAAAATATCGCAAATTTTCTTCCTGTAAGAAAGCTTCACATACACTTTCCTTAACACTCGCGAATCTGTTTGCCGGACTTCTTGCATATTCAACTGTTTCTTCCCGAAGTGCACCGCGTGATGACGTGAAGATTAATATCATCCATTGCACCTTATATACTGTCGCATTCAGAATATAAGTGCGATGCATTAATACCAATTTTTAATTTTTGGAATATAATTTCTCAGGAAGTGATAGGTATAATGAATTATCATTACCTTTTCGGAGACGGAACATTTCGACGGTACCCTAGCACTTTTACTTCCTTATAATGCACTAGCGTGTCACCAAAACCTTGAAATGACACTTCAAAAATATAATGCAGTAAATATTTACAAAAACAACACATGGAAGAACGCCTTCATTCCCTAGAAATGTTGAAATGATTCATCTTTGATGTAAAAATAGATTTGCGAAAATGATGTATTACGAGAGATGGATATATAATATTATCATATCTTTTACTTGATGGATAGTTTTAAAGCAATGTAATTAAGATTAATGTATACCGTACCTCTATTGATGCATTTGGTTCCAATTTATGATTTTTAAGTTGATGTATTACCCTCTTCAGATTCTCATACTGAAAATTAACAAAAAAACACTGTAAGATATGTTCTTACGCTCATTAAACCAATTTTTAATTTTTATCAAAATCAATACCATACGATGAGTCAATATTTGAACATAAGAAGAAGGAAAGTGAAGACACCCATTCGCTTGTGCATCATGAACAAAGACATTTAGTTCCATACCAGAAATGATGTCTTGATTTCATTTTGACACATTTATGTAAAGCATAGCATGGTCTAAAAATTGCGGTGGTGTATTTTGCGAATTAAAAAAGAATTATTATTGTAAATTATAAACTACTACACTGAACAGTTATATCTCCTAGATTTTAGCTGACCCATGTAAAAAGATAGGCTTGTCTAGTCTGGTGCTGCATGTCTATGATTATGAATGATACTTTATTTGTGTGATGTATCAAGTAGTGCTTTAATTTCCTTGTAAAGGTATTAGTGTGTGAAGGCAAAAGTTCATATTTAAAGATTTGTTTGCTATATTTAATCATAATACTAAAAGTATTACAAACTTGCAACATCTCGCTGCCATTTAATACATTCACCGATAAATATAACCTGGAATAATGAAACACTGTTTTTATGAAAGAGTTAAGTTTATATATGAAAAACAAACTGGCAGTGTAGACTGCATATATTTATAAAATTTTATATTAATCTCTTAATAACAAAATATACACGGGCACATATAACACTGAAACCCACTGAAACCGTTGTAAGGGTAAAAACTGACACTAATTACTGCATATTAAAAATGCACACACAATTCTCTAATATTAGACTCTTGACTTTCTGTATGTTTACTCCATAACCAAAGAATTTTCTTTTCTTTAAGAGAGATAAAAACTTACATTTTTGTTAACTGATTCGGCAAGGTTTGTTTTCAGGAAAAGAAGAATTGCAATAAACAAAGCAAGTATTAAAGCATATACTGCCCCTACATGTGCTATAATGATCTTAAGACCAAAATAGATAAAGAAAATAAGTGAACTCAACTCTACCATATTACTTTGAAGGAATCTGAGTAAGAAAAGGTTGCCTACATTTTGAATGATGACGTTTAGCTTCAAAATAAGGAGGCGAAATTCCTGAATATCGCTGGAAATTAGTAGAATATTGTGTGTAGAGTTCACACGTGCAAGATTGTCCGTCAACTGTTTTATTGTTCTCTGCACTGATAAACATATCAAGCAGAAGAGAGCATCCGTAAACAAATCGTTGGACAATGTCAGAAGAACAAATAGAAAAGAGAATCTTTGAAAGTAACCTTCATCCCACGGTAATACAACAGTGAAAGAGGATGCCAAGTAAAGTAATAAAATTACTGCCACGAAGATGCTATATCTCCTAATATTTAGCTTCAAAGGAACATTCATGGTTCTTTGGTACATGCGTTGTAAGTCCAACCAATCGGCGGCGAATGTTGAAAACTTCTTGCAACCAGGCCACCAACCAGGTATTCCAGCAATTTGAAGCACCGAGAAACACAATTTAAAATAATATTTTGAATTTCTTTCATAGTACACTCGTGCAACAAGTGAGGAGGCCAGTAAGACAGCCATGAAGCAGCTGTAAATCATTGCAGGAGAAGACCATTCGAAAGTAAGTGCACGATCGGTGATGGCCGAGAAAGGACAATAGCCAAGAAGACGGCCAAGTTTCAGAAGAGGTTTCATGTCTTCAAGAAACAGATTTTCTGTTTCGCTGTCATTCTGGCCATCCACTGGTGAAACATCCAAATGTTGAATATTAATATCAGCATTCGCCCGGTGCTGTTGATTTCCGCTAATGCGATGCATGGTAAGTAATTCGTGTTGAAATGGTCAAGAAACAGTTCTTCCAATCGCCTCAAATTGGTCCAAGGCGTAAACCAATTCACAACGGAATGTTTACATTTAATTTCAGCTAGAATCTTAATAGCAGAGCATTACACGATTACTTCTATTGAAATGCATGAAAATCGTGATTGTTATCCTCCCTTGAGAATCAGACAGTATATGATTTTATGTTTAATTTCCATATTTATTCTAAGCATTTTGAAGAATTGTACTCTCTCATTTAAGTCACATCACTGCAATTTAGGTAATAAGATTATGCAGAGTTGTAGCATTTTACATACTTTTTAGCATGTAATCTAACTTGTAAATTAGTCACTATCTAGTTTAATTTTATTCTAATACAATTTTCCAAAGAAGTGCCTCTTTATGCCTTTGTAGTACGGTTATATCTACAGCTGTGTATATTATTCATTCTTTTTTATGAGCACGTACCAAACAATAAAGGGGGAAACTCCCGATTAAAATACGTGGCAATTTTTTGTGTGTAAGGCGAAACAGGAAAAGGCGAAATGGGATGTCCCGTTTCGCCTTAGAAAGTTCGTGTCACATAAATCACTTGAAATTCTATTGGGGGAGGTGAAAATGCAATAAGGCGAAATGGGATAAGGCAAAACAGGAGGACAGGCATTCGCCTTTCAGTCCCAGAGGCAAACCTTATCAATTATGAAAATATAATCCACTTTATGTACAGTGATGTTTTGTACATGTGCTTGTGTGTTTTAGGACATAACACAGAATTTCATTCACACTACAAAAACATTCAAAATCAATTCTCAAAAATATAGAAAATAGTCCAAAAATATGAAAAAGTGAATTTTAATAAACAGCTTAGAGTTTTGTTGCAAGATCACTTTATGCACAAATGGACTCAAAGGGATAATGAACAGCGTAACAATGTTAACGTATTTGATACAATTGCTTTTAAAAGTAATATAATAATTATACGGTTTTCTTTTTTTAATTAAATAAAGGATCTAGTTTACTAATTTCGCACACTAAATTTCGGAATAACCCAGGCTTTGTAATACATATATGTTAGTAGTAGTGTAACTATGTTGGCACCATTGGCCAATAAAGAGAGAAGTGACGTTGAACCCCTATAGCTAAAAATATTCAAAAAATTCTTTTGAGACCCAACTCCTCCTCCTTCCTTGACAGAGGGAATTGCGTACTTACGGACCTGTTACTATTTGACCTATCCCTGTTACTCAGTCTGATTGAAACATTTCAGAAACATTTTATTTTAATTGAATAACTGAGTGTATGTATGTAAGATCCTCAGTATGGGGAATCAAGCTTACAAACTCCCACAAGAAATATCGATGACATATTATAGATCGATCTTCTTGAGTATAATATGCTATTCAGCATCGGTATGGGTCCATCTCACTGACCAACAACAGGTGATTAATAAAATGAGATCCTCACAACGGAATGTATTAATGAGAATATTCGGAGCCTTTAAAACTATATCCACAACATCAATCATAACGATTGCAGGAGTGCTTCCTATCGACTTGGAGGTTAAAAGGAATGCCTCGAGGTATTGGTGGAAAAAAGGAAATTACATGAAGACCAACCGAATTCTGGGTACCCAGATTAATACCCTTGCTGAAATAGACTCATGTTTATGGGATAAGTGGCATGCAGAATGGAGTCAACAGCAAATCTCAGTCCACAGCAGAAGATATCTTCCTGATGTGAGGAAAAGGAATGAGTTTTTCAAACCAACAAGGGGCATGGTCCATTTGATTTCTGGCCATGGACCATACAAGTCTTACTTCAAGCGATTTAACTTAGGTCACAATGACCAATGTTTGAAATGTGGCGTTGAAGATACTCCTGAGCATGCAATTGTTAACTGCACTAAGCATTCTAGTAATGAAATTGAGAGTCTAAGGCAGGAACTTCTAGAAGAGACCTTGGCAGCTGACATCTGGAAACCTGAAAGGTTTCCAAGAATCAATAGGCTGGTAGAGAAAATCTCAACCTTAGAAGAGGAGAGCTACATCCCATAATTGAGAGTGAAGCGTAATGAAGACACAATTCAACTCGCTCTATCAAAAGGAAGAGTAGCAGAATCAGTAACTTGGAAAGGAAATCCCAAATAACAAGAATTGGAAGTGTCCGAAGAATCCAGTGAAGTGAAATTTTACGAAATGGACCCTACAGCATTAAACAATGGAAATTATATGTAAAATCACTACAAGGGACCATACCAGAAGACTCAACAACGTAACTCTGGCTGGTGTTGGCAGACATAACAACCAAGGAACCGTCATGGACTAAAAGACGGTCCGCAATTGGCCTTAGTGGACCTCAATGGATGGTGTATTCGTGGAAGACTGTATGAGTATCCCTCAGTGTAGATTTAAAAGTAAAGTGTGATAAGTGGATACTGAGTGTCATCACTCCAAGAAGCCTGGTAATGGACCATGGACTAGCGAAACTTCATCCAGGATCTGTCATGAACTTTACATTTATCCATTGGATGACGTCCAGGAACCTCTAGATGCGGAAGACTAAATCCCAGTCGAAGAAAGGAGATTGAAGAAGAAGCCATCATCCGGTCTAGTAACTCCCCTCACTTTGGGAGGCTGAAGGATCTAAGGATCCACAGTATTAATCTTAATTATGTATCAATGTTCTGTGCTTGGTATACTGTATTATATTTCTTATATAATCATCATATTATTTATTCTATTTTATATCATATCAGATTCTATTATATGTTGCTAAGCAAAGACAAGGGATTCTAAATTGTGATTGTGATGTCTTAAATACTCTTACTAGAGCAAACATCATTGGAATCGGTCTAAGGACCATGACTGAATAAGTCAATCATTTCTGACATATCACTTTCATTATTATTTTCTATATTATTTATATATGTTGTTTGAATCTATTCATAGTATTTATTCTTTCAATCTTTCTTATCTTTGTTCTGACACAAATACTATACATAGAGAAAACATCCAAACAGTAAACACACCTTGGTTTTTCAAGATAGGCACCAAGGTTAATTACCTCTCCACCATCACCTGCATCCTCCGTTCATCCTTTCCTTTGGGACACTACCGCTCCTGGTAAGATTATAGCTAGATTGGCAATCGACGCCAAGTACGCCAGGAGAGAGGGTGATATGTGTGACTGGCAAGAGGAGGCTGGAGGACCTCGTACCTCAGTGTCCCTATCCTGTATGTATATAACTACATGAATGCATTATCATAACACAACATTTTGAATAGTTCTTACATAGGCGCGTGCAGAAGAAAATCCAAGAAGAGTCAAAATCCTGTTTAGATGGGGATAATAAGAAAGAAGTGTGTTGATGGAGATAGAGAAATAAGAGAGACAAGAGATAGTTAAAGAGAAAGAGAGAGATAGGGGGAGAAATAGGAAAGCGAGAGAGAAAGAAAGAATCAGAAAAGAAAGAGACAATGATATAGAAAAGCGAAAGAGATCAAGAAATAGAGAATGAAGAAGCTAGATCTAGAAATAAATAGAGAAGGAAGAACGAGATAGATAAATAAATAGAGAAGGAAGAGCGAGATAGAGAAATAAATAGGGAAGGAAAAGCCAGATAGAGAAATAAATAGAGAAGGAAGACCGAGACAGAGAAAGCGATAGAGAAGCCAGAAAGATAGATAGAAAGAGAAAAATAAAAAAGTGTGTGCATGTGTGTGATTGTGAGAGAAAGAAAGACAAAAAATAAGTAAAAGCGAGAGAGATAAAGAAAAAAGAGAAGAATAGAGAAATACAAAAACCAAAAAAGAGAGAAAAAAGAAGCAGGAGAGAGAAAGAGGAAGAAAGGAAATATAAAAATGAGAGAGAAAGAAAAGAGAAATACAAAAGAAAAGGACACAAAGATAGAGAGGGAGAAGGGAGAAGAGAAAGACGAAAATGACAGAGAAAGGGAGTGAACAGCGTAGAAAAATAAATGGTCAAGAAGAGAGGAAGTAAACTCCAACGAAGCAGCACTAAAACAGAGAAAAGGTCGAAAGCTAGAAAGAAAATAAAAGAAAACAAAGAGACAAAGCAGATACAAGTAAAAATAGGGGAGGGAGGAGAAGTAGGCAATTTTCCTTATTCCAGGGAGGGTCAATCGACTCACCTTTACCCTCCCTGCGGACGCCTGTAAGTTCTTATGATGAACACAATAAGAAACCAAGGATAGGAGTACTGATACTTTACATTCCCATAAAAAAAACTGGATATATCTATGTATTGGAAACAATTTTGTATAACTACAATTCACCCAGTTTTTCTCGAATGAACGTATTAATCCCTTTTAAGAATTATTACAAAAAGGAGTCTTTAAGAATCTTACCTCTTTGCCAACTGATTCGGCAGCATTTGCTTTCAGTGAAAGAAGAATTACAATAAAACATGAAACTGCTAAAACATACCATGCTCCGACATTTATCCCAATAAGGGTGATTCCAAAATATATCAAGAATATAAGTGAGCCCAACTCTATGAGATTACTATGAATGAACCTAAACAAGTAAACGCTGTCTGCAGTGTGTATGATATAGTTTAGTTTTAGGATTAGGAAACGAATATTCTGAAGATATTGGGATGATAGTGATATTCTGCTTGTAGAGGTGCACTGCATGAGATCGTCAGTCAATTGGTTTATTGTTTTCTGCAACGATAAACATATCAAGCGAAATATGGAATCCGTAAAGAAATCATTGCATAATGTCAGAAGATCAATAGTAAAAGAAATTATTCTCGATGCAAAAATTCCGTAAAGAAAGAACTAAATTGAGAAACAAAAGAACAAATATAATGTAAGAATTGCCGCTACAGACACACTTTGTCTCCTAATGTTTAACTTGAAAGGAACATTCAATGTTCTTTGATACATAAGTTGAAATGCCAACCAATCAGCAGCGAAAGCTGTAAACGTTTTGCAGCCATGCCACCATCCAGGTATTCCAGCAATCTGAAGCACGGCGTAACTAAATTTAAAATACTTGTCTAATCCTATTTTGTTGTACACCCGTGCAACAAGTAAGAAACCAATTAGGAGAGCCATAGAACAGCTGTGAAGCATCGCAGGGGATAACCAATCGTAAGTAAGTGCACCATCAGTGATGGTTGAGAAAGGACAATACCCAAGAAAACGACCAACTTTTAGAAGAGGTTTTATGCTTTGAAGAAACAGATTTTCCGTCCCATTACCGTCCTTGTCACCCACTGGTGAAACAGTCAAATGGTGAATATTAATATTAGCATTGTTTCGACGCTGATGTTTTCTGCTGTAACGATACATTGATACTACTAATTTTCAGTAGAGGATTTATGCCATGAAGAAACAGATTCTTTGTTTCGCTGTCATCCTGGTCACCGCTGGTAAAATAGCCTGGTTGCGCACATGAATCTTAGCATTGGAATGCATTGTCCAAGCGTCCCTGTTTTCACATACACCGATACATTGATAGTAAGTAATGAATTTGACTTGTAATGATCAATATGCATTTCATCTAATTGTTCCGAAGATTGCTAAATGAATGTTTCCCTTCCTTCAGAATAAGAAATTAAAAATCTAAGAGTGGAATTTTTGAATGCATTCAAAAGATGGAAGAAACAATTGTTAGACAGCTATTTTCTCTTTTACACAGCATTAAAATATATATATTTGGCTGGCTTGTAGATCTTAATTTATATTATCTGTGCTTTCTTGTTCTACCGCTACCTCTAAAGATATTACCTCTTTTATACCTTTCTGATATGTTTATGTATAGCCATGGAAGTTTAAAAGATGTTGTGAGGTTAGGCTTGGGTCTAGCTGGGGAATGCTCCTGTGGTAAAAATGAAACAGCTGTGGCGGGGGTGTTTTGCGAAAATGTTGTTAGTTGAAGGATACCATTCCCTCTGCAGTCCCCCCTAACTTTGAGCATTGGTAATCCTGAATGGAATCAGTACATTAGCAAGTACAGAGGAAGGTATAGCAACAAGGTGGAGTTTTACTAATTTGTAAACGTAATTGCCTATTATATTCTTTGATGAGGTGTTTTCTGCAGCAATACATTTTCTATTGCATTTGAAATTTTAAGGATAAAGAAATATTTTTTTAAAAAAAATTCCTCTCGTTCGACATATTTGATTCCAGTTTCAACTATTCCAAAAATGTTGAAGCAAAAACATATAACAAATAATGCACGTAATATATGTACTAAGTATATAAAACATACATCTTCTAAAAGAAAACAAGGAAAGAATTGAATTGTTGTTTTAAGTACACTTTATGCGCAGATAGGCTAATCATGACTTGACCTGCAGTTTAAAGTGGGATCCGAACCACTGTCCACCGGGTATCGAACCCAGGACCGAAGAAGAAAGTATATACATATGAATAATAAAGTAGGAAAAGTAATGGACTTGTCACCTTTCCACACCAAACGAATGGATTACCAATGTAATTTCTTGAATAAGCAAAACGTGAAAACTGGCGAACACCAGTTTCCTTTAAAAAAAAGAAAATTAAAGAAGAAAAGTTGACTCACAACTTTGTCTTTTTATCAACATTCAAACTCTCAATACAATTACAAACAAGCACTAATCAAACGCTAAAGTTTAGAATATAGAACATAGTGTACAGCGTGGCAGTAATTGCAAGAAATCAAGAATCTAAGTTTTAAACTTTCAATAGGAATAACTTTTAATAACAACTAACCAGCGAAAGCAAACTGATATTATTAAGTAATTGTACCTAATCCTTGATTGTATTTTAAAATCAAGTATGGCGTTACTGAAACTTATTCCATGTTATTACTATGTAATAACTTGATTGATTGATTGATTTAGTTTATTTTACTTCGCGTTTTGTGCCTCTTGGCTAATTTGCAAAGATGGGGATGAGTGATGAAATTGATGAATGGACATTCACAAACAACCAAGCCCGAGCGGGATTCGAACCCGGGACCCTTAGCATCGCACTATGTAATAACTATGTGACGTCATACAGTATCGTGCAATCAGCTGTATCAAGTTTATAACTAAAGGTCGAAAACTCTTAACGTTAACTAAAATCTGATTACAGATTTTGCCAGGTTGTGTCGATTTAAGTGTTCTATCTTTAATACCGGATGGCCATAAAGTTTCTCCCTCATTACAAAAATGTATTTAAAACAAACTATTACTGATATTTATTAAGTAATTGTACCTAATCCTTGATTGTATTTTAATATCAAGTATAGTTTGCTGCAAACGAAAGAGAAGCTCATTAAGTTTTATTGAAAATGTCAAAACACTTTCACATGAGCACCGTTTGTTGCCCGCAGAACATCTAATCGATATTCGATTTCTCGCCATGTATTCTCCAACTATTGTTGGGGGAAACCTCTTTACTTTCTCGGACACGTGGAAAGTAGCCTCGTCTGAGAAACACACACGCTGCAGGTAAATATTGTCGTCATCGATCCTTTGCAAAATCCCGCTCGCAAAATCAGCTCGACGGGGACGGTCATCCGGCTGCAAAGCGTTCACTAACCGGACATAACCGCACAAAACGCCACTGGATTTTATTATGTAGGGTTATGTGAAGGACAGAGGGTATACAAAACCTGTACATGATCTGTCTGAACACACTCAGAGGAAGGATAACTGAGTTGGCTGGTGTCACCCAAGAAATGTTGGACAATACATGGCGACAATACATCACCAAATATCAATTAGATGTTCTGCGGGCAACAAACGGTGCGGTGCACATGTGGAAGTGTTTTGACAATGTCAAAAAAAATTCAGTGAGTATTGTAAACCGGTCATAAAAATCTCTTATATAGGCTGAGGGTTCGGCATGCTGACCCCACGTCACCCCACTACCGGTTCAAGAACTCCACACCTCTAGGTAGGGGGACTGGCAGTCGGGAGATCAGCCTAGGCCCTTACAGGGCTGTCCCGCGACAAGTTTAAACATGTGTTTATATATCGCACCACTTATATGTCTTACCTTATTTATTAGCGTCTAAAATTGTTTACTTTGGTGTTTTAAGTACACTTTATGAAGAGTAAGGCTAATCGGGACTGAACCTACCTTTTAAAGTGAGATCCGAACCACTATATGCCTCCACCGGGTATCGAACCCGGGACTCCTTGATTACAGGGCGACGACGCTACCACTGCCCATCGGGGAGGCCTAAAAATGTTGCCACTTCGAATAATGTAGACCATTTACTCTTGTGTACCTCTAGTAAATAGACATTAATTGCGTCAAAACTAATTAGCTATTTTAATATTAACCGCTTATTGGGCCCCATTACAGAATGCAAATAATAGTGGGATCGGATTGTCGGAAAATATTTCACTTCCGGCGAAGAACGTGTCCTCTGGGGGTCAAAAGGGCACGTTCTTCGCAGGAAGTGAAATATACTTCCACTTTTTCTTGCATTCCAAACGCACTAATACATCGTCATACAGAACAAACTATTTAAAATTAGCTTCTTTCATATGCACGTTTCACACTAGCAGAAACAATAACATTTCTCTTTGACAAATTACAACAAATAACACAGGAGTTTAGTAACTTACCTCTTTGCCAACTGATTCAGCAACATTTGTTTTCAGAAACAGAACAATTGCAATGAAACAAGACATTATTAGAGCATATGATCCTCCGAAAACTATCTTAATAATAAAAGTAATACCGAAATACAACATAAATACAAACGAACTCAACTCCATTAGATTGCTTTGAAGAAATCTGAATAAAAAAATGCTGCCAGCATTCTGTGCAATGTAGTTTAGTTTTATGATAAGTAAACGAATTTCCTGAAGATCGTGGGATAGCAATGGTATTTTATGTTTGCGGGTGTATTGCATGAGATCTTCACCTAACTCCTTTATTCCTTTCTGCAACGATAAGCATATCAAGCAAAATATAGAATCAGTAAACAAATCATTGAACAAAGTCAGAAGGACAAGCATGAAGGACAACACTCTCTTCGCAAGAACTCCATTACAAAGGAATAAAAGTACGATAGGAAAAGTCAAATACAGTATGAGAAGAGCCACCACAAAGATGCTTTGTCTCTTGATGTTTAGCTTGAAAGGAACATTCAAGGTTTTTTGATACATACGCTGAAACGCCAACCAATCAGTAACGAATGCTGTAAACGTCTTGCAACCAAGCCACCAGCCAGGTATTCCTGTAATTTGAAGCACTGTGTAACAAACTTTGAAATACTCTTTGATACTCATTTCATAGTACACTCGGACAACAAGCAAGGAACCCACTAGAACTGCCATGAAACAACTGTAAATCATCGCAGGAGAAAACCAATCGAAAGTAAGTGCACGATCAGTGATGGTTGAGAAAGGACAATAGCCAAGAAGACGGCCAATTTTTAGAAGAGGTTTCATGCCTTGAAGAAACCGGTTTTCCGTCTGATTGGCATCTTGCTCACTCACTGATGAAACAGTGAAATGGTGGATTTTGATGTTAGCATTGTTACGACGCTGATGTTTTCTGCTATAACGATACATTGTTACTGAGCAAAATTATCAATAAAATGATTCTTAATTGCAGCAATGATTGTCGTGGGCGTATCCAATTAAGAAGAGTGTTTGCACTGAATATTGGACACGACCTTAATATGTATAGTTTATATGCATTACGTGATGAATTCTGGTTCATAAATCTAAAGAGAATAATTCATATCTACTCCTTTCATTTTCAAGTACATAATATCCTGTCAAATAAGTTATTTTAACATAAAATTATGATTCTTGGTAAGTTCAACTTCCGAAATTATTCAAAGAACGATGAAAAATTATATATCTTCGTTACAGCAGGCACATTATAGGCATGGGGGAGGCCAGGCAAAACCGAATAAGGTAACGGAAAACAATAGACACAAGTTATATTTTGGTGGCTCCAAAAATAAATACATGGAATTAGTAGAGTCAACTCTTGTCCGCATAAAAAAAATAAGTTTCCCGTAACTCCTGGCAGCGTTATGGTTTAATAAAGAAAAATATGCTATTTACCTGCTTTGCACAAGTACCTGAGCAAAGCGAATAGCGTTACACAACTTTCACAATTCTATTTACTTTTTATTTTTAATTGTAATGAACATAAAACATCAAGCAAATTATATTAATGGTCAATGTGAGAAGGTAATTAGTGAAATTATGGTAACTTTAAGCACGTTAGATCAGTACAGATCCATTATATTTTAAGCCACTTAATTTATAGGTACTGGAAGATTTTCTTTCTCCCATGCTCTTTTCAAGGCTTCTTCAGACTATTTTGCTTGTGCACACTCTCTCTCTCTCTCTCTCTCTCTCTCTCTCTCTCTCTCTCTTTTGCCTTCTATTCAAAACGTCCCGAGTTCGATACACGGTGGAGACACATAGTGGCTCGGATCCCACTTTAAACTGTAGGGCCAGTCCCTTAGGCTTCCTGGCATAAAGTGGACTTAATACACCAACTCAATCAATCAATCTCATAAAAATAGCACCCAGGATTAGTTCCTATTTATCTGGTACATTTGCAAAATCATAAAATTACCCATTATTTCTTTGCTCCTCAGGTCCCTCCAAGTTACACCAATTCGAGTATACAACAGTCAATAGGTGCAGATTATGATAATCGACAATCAAAGTATCTGTTAGAGTTGCGTTGATTCTTGTAAGAAAACACAATCACAAATGCACACGCTGATTCTTTTGAGACATCTATTTTCTACCTGTAATGCACTAACTACCATGAAGTATCACTGAAAGGCAATTCTAATCACTTTAGACGACGTATGTGCTTAGTAATGTCCAGCTGTGGTTATCGCGATTCGCGCCATGTTGCTTCTCTCACACTAACCGTTTTCTTTGCTTGGCGCCCACGCAAACAGCTGATACATGGACTCCATACGCCATCTCTTGAGAACAAAAGTAATTTAACCCACATCATCAAAACCAAATAATGAAAACAAGAACACATTCCTATACATATTCCCCCCTCTTGATTGGATAACTTCCAATCAACAGATTTGCTAATTCAATTGTCATTAGGTAAGGGAATCAATTTGTTCACTGGTCTTTTAGTAAAACCAGTTGTTGATCTAATTTTTGCCACACGCACTACACCGTCTTTACCAGGAAACGTCTCTTCCACTACTGCTATTTTCCATGTAAGTGGAGGTGCGTTGTCTTCTTTGACCAGAACCACCATGCCTGGTTGAAGATTTTCTGTTGAAGCCGTCCATTTACGACGCTGTTGTAGTTCGTGGAGATAATCCTTCAACCATCTTTTCCAAAAATGTTGTTGTAATTGCTGAATGTGTTGCCATCTAGAAAGACTGTTTTGGGGCAAGTTAGTTAAATCAGGCTCAGGTATGGACATGAGAGGTGACCCTATAAGAAAGTGACCAGGTGTTAAGTAAAAGGTGTCACTGGGAATATCAGATATTGAGGTCAGGGGTCGGGAATTGAGGCATGCTTCAATTTGCGATAATAATGTTGCAAGCTCTTCGTATGTCAAAGTAGCATTTCCCACTATCCTCTTAAAGTGATATTTCATAGACTTTACAGCGGCTTCGCACAATCCTGCAAAGTGGGGCGCGTTAGCTGGAATGAAGTGCCAGTTGATTCCATTTTTATTGCAAAATCTTCAAGTCCACCTTTTAGCTGTTCTGCTTTGAAGAGTTGACTGAGTTCTCTCAGTTCTCTATTAGCTCCAACAAAATTAGTCCCGTTGTCACTGTATATGTTTTGACATTTTCCTCTTCTAGAAACAAATCTGCGTAGAGCAGCGATAAATGCGTCTGACGTTAAGGAAATAACTGCTTCAATATGCACTGCTTTAGTAGCCATGCACACAAATATAGCTACATATCCCTTGGTAGTGATTCTGCTTCTTCTGTTTGTTCTTATGATGCAAGGACCAGCATAATCTACTGCTGTATTTAAAAATGGACGTGATGGTGTGACTCTTGGGCTTGGTAATTGTCCCATGAGTTGATGTGACGCCTTGGCTTGCAACTTAAAACATATTAAGCATTTATGCAAGACAGATATTACTGTTTGTCTGATATGTGGAATCCAGTATTCCTGTCTTAAAGAGCTTATCAACAATTGAGGCCCTGCATGTAATAAACGACGATGTTCTGATTCAATTATGAGTTGCGTCAGATGATGTTTGGTAGGCAAAATTAATTGATATTTGCTCTCATATGGCAATTCTGAATTTTCGAGTCTTCCACAAACTCGTAACAGCTGTCTGTCATCAATAAATGGATGAAGATCCTTGATAGGACTATTTTTTGATACTTGTTGTCCTTCTTCTAAGTCATGAATTTCTTGTGGAAATGAAATGCGTTGCACAATTAAGATACATTTCATCAGTACTGCACGTAATTCAACATAAGAAAAGTTTCCTGTTCTCTTCGAAACAGGATTCTTAACATTGTAAATGAATCTGTAGCATGTTGCTACTACACGAAGCAATCTCTGTAATGTGGAAAATCTCAGCATGAAATCTGCTTCTGTTCCATGTATCTTGCTAAACATTGATGTAACTATCTTCCTTTGTTCTGTTATGCATTCTTCAAGTTCGCTATTTTCCATAACATGTAATGGCCAAGTATCTTCTTTTAACCACGTAGGTCCATTCCACCAAATTTCCGAATCCTTGAGGGCTCTTGGTTCTACTCCCCTTGTTATCAAATCTGCTGGATTACACTTAGATGTGACATGATGCCATTGTTTAATAACAGAAAGTTCCTGGATCTGTGCAACACGGTTACCTACGAAGGTTTTCCATCGAGTGGGAGACGCTGCTAGCCACCCAAGTACGATTTTTGAATCTGTCCAAAAATATGTACTGTCAATTGGAATTCTCAAAATTGGTGTTGTTTTCTTAACTAGTTTAGCTAATAGAAGAGCACCGCACAATTCTAGTCGTGGCAAAGTAACTTTTTTTATTGGCGCTACTCTTGACTTTGCGCACAGTAATTTAACATTGATTCTTCCTAACTCATCTCTTGATCTAATATAAATGCAACAACCATAAACTCCTTCTGCTGCGTCGCAGAATCCATGTATCTGAATGTCATTTGTCTTTTCTGTTGTCAGTACAAATCTCTCTATTTGGATGTGAACTATATCTGGCAGTTGTTGATACAAATTCGTCCATTGGTTTCTTAAATCTGAATCTAATTGTTCATCCCACTCCAATTTACAACTCCAAAGTTTCTGCAAAAACATCTTGTATAAAATGACAGTTGGACTGATAAGTCCCAGTGGATCAAATATGGAGCTAACAATTGACACAACTTGTCGTTTGGTTATGTTCGTTAATGGTGAACAAAAGTCTCCATCTTTCGCTACTTTGCACGAAATTAAAAATTTGTCTGTTGATGGTTGCCAGATGAGGCCTAATGTGTTTATTTCTGCTTCATTATTGAACTGAAATGGTAAATGAACTTCTCTGTGTTCTTCTGGTACTGCTTGCACCAATTCCTCACAATTGGAGCACCATTTGCGTAAAATGAATCCACCTCGTTTCAAGAGTTCATTCAGTTCAGACTGTAAGTTGAGCATAGTTTCAATGTTATCACCTCCTGATGCTACATTGTCACAATAAAAATCCCTTAATAATATGCTGGATGCATTGGGAAAGTTTTCGTTTTCCTGTCTTGCAAGCATTTGTAATGCTGCAACAGCTTGGTACGGCGATGAGGTTAAGCCATAAGTTACAGTTAATAATTCATAAGTTTGTATTTCTTCGTTTGGTGATTTTCTCCACACTATTCTTTGATATTTAGTGTCATAAGGATGGACTCTAATGTTGCGAAACATCTGGGCTATATCTGCTGTAAAAACTATCTTGTGCGTTCTGAACCTCAGTACAATAGAGTATAGATCTTCTTGGACTGTAGGCCCTGTCATTAGAACATCGTTAAGGGATAGTCCACTGTCTGTTTTCGATGATCCATCAAATACAACTCTCACAGGTGTTGTAGTACTTTCTCTAATAATAGCATGATGCGGTAGGTAATATGACTCCTTGTTCTCTTCATCAGTAGTTTTAATTTGCTTCATGTGGCCTAATGATTCATAATTGTCCATGAATTCACAATAGTTCTGCCTGAGTGTTGGCTGTGTTGTTAATCTTCTTTCCAACTGATGAAATCTTTTGTCTGCTTGTTGAAACGAATTCCCTAATTCAGTATGATTTGGTTTGAATGGTAGCCTAACCATAAATCTACCATCCTTCTGCCTGATGGTTGTTTCTTGAAAATGCCTTTCACAATCCATTTCTTCTTTGCTCTTGGTCTTTGTGAATACTTCCTCTAACTCAAAAAACCTCTGTAATTGTAATTGAAGGCTATCTTCAGTACGTACAAAACATGAAGTAACTGTTGTAGGTGCTTCACATTGTTGAGGCATAGCTCCTGCTAAAATGTATCCTAACTCTGTATCTTGAAGTACAGGTTAATTTCCTATTCTTGTTCTTCTATCTGAACGTAGTAGCAAGAAAAATAGTTCAGATCCAATCAACAAATCTATGCTGCCTGGCTGATGAAATGAAGGATCAGCAAACTGAATATCCTTTGGGAGATTCCAAGTACTGCAATCGATTACCTGTGTGGGCAAGTCGCCTGTGATTTTTGGTAACACAAGACACTTCACTGTTGTTGTATAATTAGACGTTCTAGACTGGATTACAACATCTACACAATGTTTAGTTTCAAGACACGAATTGTTTATTCCCTGAACTGGAACAACATAGTTTTCTTTCGTCAGTCGTAGTTTTTGCACTAATGATGTGGTTACAAAATTAGACTGACTCCCACTGTCTAAGAGAACTCTGCAATAATGAAATTGTCCATTGTTGCCCTTTACCTTCACTAAGGCAGTTGATAATAAAACTTGTGAAGTGTGTCTTTCTTTGACTGTACAATATGAAGATTGAGGTGCTTCATCTCTTGCCACATTGTTGCTTTCTTGAGGAGACACCCTGGAATTCAATAGTTGTCTATTGCTTGTATTGTTACTGACACTCGCCGATCTTGGTCTTTCAGGTGTATCCCTGTGGAAGAGAGTATTATGTTTCAAATTACAAATTTTACAATTTCCAGATTTACAAAATTTCACTGAATGTTTTGAAGATAAACAATTAAAACAAAGACCTTTCTTCTTCACAAATTCTTGTTTCTGTTTATAACTTGCCTGTAAGAAAGTCTCACATTGGTACAAAGTATGATTTGCGGAACAGTACATGCACTGCATGTTAGTGGATGTTGCTAAATACGTGTTGCTTTGTTTCATGAATTTACCTTGTTTATCATGTGATTGAAACTGCTTAGCATTGGTGTCACTATGTGTCGGTTTCATGTTTTCTAAAGCTTGACACCTGCGCTCTACAAATGCAAATAATTCTGACAAGGTAGGAAAGTAATCATGCTCTTGTGATAATTCAAATTCCTTACGAGTATTGTGATCCAAATGAGATACAAAATGTTGTGATAAAATGACTTCATCCAAAGGCACCTCAAGTTTAAGAGCCTTTAAAGCATTCAGATTTGAGGTTGCTGTATTTACAAACTGTCTCAATTCATTTGCATCTTCTTTACGCACCGACTCTATGTGTAATAGTTCACTAACGTAATGTGATGCAATAAGCCTGCTATTATCATATCTTTCAGTGAGCAAGTTCCATGCTACTGTATAATTTGCCTCACTAACTTGCAAGTTTGAAATGAGCTTACTGGCTTGTCCCTTTAAAGAGGACCGCAAATAATGAAATTTTTGTATTGCTGGTAATGTATTGTTATCATGGACCAACACTTTAAAATTGTCCTTGAATGGAAGCCAGTTTTCATAATTTCCATCAAAAGAGGGTATGGAAATCTTTGGAAGTCTAAGTTGAGACTGAACTGACGTAACAGAACTAGTACTAACACTGGGCTGATTCATTTGATCATGCCGCATCACTATTGTCTCCATTTGAGACCTAATGCTGTAGTACTTTTCTTCAAATTCTATTCTGTGAACTTCCTCTTCGGTTGCTTCCGATTGAAGTTCCAAACTGGTTTGAACGTCATTGAATTTGTCCCACATCTCTGTCAAGTGACTTAATCTCAGTTTAATTTCCTGAACACTCTGTATATTAATGTCAAATGCATCGACGAATGCTTTCATACGTGTCAATTGCCCTTTGTAGCTTCCTCGCACAACTTTTAAACGTTTAATCTCTGCCTCTGTCATGGTGAAAGGATAACTGATAAGGTTTCACAATAATGCAATTAATGAACGTAATGTAATGTAAAGAAAGGAAAAGGAAATGGTACTAAATGAGCCTGATTACCTGCAAACTTCAGCGCTGCCGATGTTGGACACACAATCGTCTCGCCGGTTGGAAACACTGCTGCACTGCTCGCACGAAGAATCAGCTGATTTCCTTCCCCGCCTTCTGAATATGCTTGCTACGCAATAAATTTAGTATCGAGATTCCGGAATGTCCCTTCTGCCACCCGCACGAAACGTTCAGTTCTTGAGACACGAATCCACACAACTGGACCACGCTATGTCAATGCAAAACTAGAACACACCGTTCACCACAAAGTTTACAGTTCACAGTCAGGTAGAGGTAAGACATCCAAGGCTTGGAGGACCATAAAAATGTTAGAGTTGCGTTGATTCTTGTAAGAAAACACAATCACAAATGCACACGCTGATTCTTTTGAGACATCTATTTTCTACCTGTAATGCACTAACTACCATGAAGTATCACTGAAAGGCAATTCTAATCACTTTAGACGACGTATGTGCTTAGTAATGTCCAGCTGTGGTTATCGCGATTCGCGCCATGTTGCTTCTCTCTCACTAACCGTTTTCTTTGCTTGGCGCCCACGCAAACAGCTGATACATGGACTCCATACGCCATCTCTTGAGAACAAAAGTAATTTAACCCACATCATCAAAACCAAATAATGAAAACAAGAACACATTCCTATACAGTATCTAATCATTCAAATAATTGCTAATAACCGAAAAATCTGATTATCAGAATCTTACATACGTAAATTATTCATATTTCTCAAATGAAGTAGGGGAATGTGTCAGCTGGATATACGTAACTATCTGTTTTAAATATAATATTTACTCTTGTTTAAATTATGAAAATGTTTGCGCTCTTATACGTTAAAAAAGGTTGCATAACATAAGTGGAAAGATGAAAGCTGGTGGTTCGTTCTGTCGCCTTACATAACGATAATACGCAAGATAAGATGATTCCTTCGTTTCAATGAAGGGAAAGTAAAGAAAAATAAAGATTTCATCTTCGGCCTTTACAATCGGTCTTTCGTCATGCTGTGTCCTAACTTTCAACTCTGAAAGGTCGTTAGTCTGTGGTCTGGTATGAGGGGTATAAGACGAAAAGGAGATGGCGCATTGATAAACTGTGTGCCACATGAATCAAATAGGTGTCAAATAGGTTATTTCGGCCGTGTCAATCCCGATGCGTCGTCTTATCGGTTCAAACCCAACGTGATATATGCCAGGGTTTACTTCACTGGTGTCCTGATTGAAACTGAAATGTTACCTCCAAACCAGAGTGTCAAACCGGGGCCTCCGAGATACTTATACAGGCCACACACCAGCTTCCGTGACGTCACAGGACTAGTCAACTATAGTCAATTCATAGCATTTAACAAAGTGCATTATAAGAGTATAATATTTATTTTTCTGACTGAATCGTCCTTTCTTATTCATTCAGAACGTTGCTTTCACATCAAGAACATTTCAAATGTTATACGGCATTACAAAATACGTGAATAATGTTGACAAAAGTAAAATCCAATCTTTACCGTTCTGCATAATGTACCTTCATTTTTCAAATTACCAAGGGCAAAAAATTCGATAGAGATAAAATTTGATCCTACATTGATACCTACTCTAAATTCGTAAAGAATTATCGTCGTTAATATATAATTGCTATTGAATTGCTGTGGAATAAATTCAACTTATGAATGCAAGATAATTTTGTAAAAGTTAGGTTGAGAAAGTAGCTTGTAAGATTGGAATTTGGTATTAAATAAGCTTTCCAACTTTGGAAACCGAATTCCCGTGTGTAACTTGAATACATTTTTAATTTTCTAGAAATGCAGTAAATATTTGGCTGCACAAGTTTGACTGGTTTGGTTGACGGTTAAGCTTACATTTTTTTTAAAATCATGTTTCGTATTAAAAATTTTACATCAAGCAAAAAGAGAAAGTGTACACATGCAGCAAACGTACTATCCTAACCTATTCGAAATACCTGGATGCTAAGAACACTAACCTTAAATGATCTAACAGTAATTAAAGCCTATGAAAATGGACTTACGATCACTCGTAAATACTTCGTTTTTAATTTCATAAAAAGCGTAAGTTTCGTAGCACGTAGATCTAAAAAATTACTTTCCGCGCTATTTAGAAACATCGTTTATTATGAAGAACTAATTTTTGTAACGAGAATATTTGAAATGTGCGAAAAATCGAGGGTGTAGAAAAGGGTACCGGAGCCTGTAATTTGTGTGATATATTGGCGGATTGGACATTTCGGACATTCGATTTCATTTATGCGACTTCAGAAATTGGAAATAATATTTTTTTTTGTCAACTGCATGCCGAAAAGGGGAGGGTTGTTTTTTCTAAATGACTTGTGGGATGGGATAATTTGCGACTTCTAATTTTTATAATGGGAAGGGAGTGGAGGTTGGTATTCTGTGGAAAAGAACAACAAGGACTTTCAACGCAGGAGTTACTTCATTTTTGGACTTACAAATTGAACTTCGACCCACAATTTAATACCTGGCCTTGGTAAAAAGAGGTAAGTTACCTTCTTTGGTTTAATTTTAGCCTTCATTTTTTGTATCTTCATGTGTCAATGCGGAAAACAGTGAGAAATAGTGTTGTGGGCAGGTGACTTCGGCCAATTGCTAGCATGCCTTTAAAAGGGACTCTATAGATGAAGGCGGATAGCCGGAGCGTAGCGTAGCGGAGCGGAGGCGGGGCCGCGGTAGCGGTAGGGGGCGGTAAGTGAATTACCCCAGGGGCGGAGCCGGGAACCGGTGGGAAATTTTGACTCAACAATTGCAAACGACAAAATCGCAACTTTAAACGGCTGTACAGTCGTAAATACTTCGTTCCGCGCTCAAATGTTTTTTTTTTATTCACAAATAGGATCACGTAACCTTCATAATGAAAGGAAAAAAAAATCAAAATTCGAGGGTGTAGAATAGGGTACCCGACCCATTATCTCTCATGAGAATATTGTTAGAAGAAATTCGTATTCCAAAATCCTTATAATTATATCTCTTTTCGGTAGACAAGCTAGATATGGGAAACATCAAGAGACAAGTTGTTTTTTAGGATACAGCGTTAAGTTTTAGGAATATCAGCGTGTATTTCATTCATCCCTAAAAAGGACAATTTACTTGTAACTGTACCTGGACATGTATTGAAATCGTATCATGCTGACATATAAGTTCATATTTATATTGCCCCTTGTACTTGGGATAATTAGAACAGGTTGATATAAAATCTCGCTCTCCTACTTTTATAAATTTTATAAATTTAAATAAAGCAAAGAGGTTACATGAAATCACAATGACTGACTGTGCAAGTGTACGAAATAAATCGTTATTCAGATTCTTTATAAACTAGTAAATTTTCACTTTAGCAACTTGTCTAGATTTTCGTTCTACATTTCCAATTACCTTAAATGATGGTGACGCAAATACATATTTTTTAATAGTTCACAAACTACATCGCAATAATCATAAAGATTTATTCTTGCCTTGGACAGAAATAACCGACGAAGAGAAAATATATCATCCATTACTGAGTACAAAGGTATAAAATTATCCACAAGGTATTTGTGAAATAGGTTATTAGAATTGAACGAAGTCGTAAAATTCCATCGATGTACGTACATTATATTTCTTTCACGTGATGTATATAATCAAGATCATAATTCTTGTAAACCGGAACATAGCTTGGGTAAATTTCTTATATCCGCAAGATGGATTTCTTCAAATTTACAGGAGAAATTACTTACCGAATGCAGTTGCTTTATAGTTGTGGAAGTTCGAGGAAGTGTTTTCTCGCATCGTTCATTGAATTTTGCCGGTAAATCATCTATTTTTCGATATAAATGTGTGACCGATGCACGAAAGCTGTTGCATCTATTTCCTTCCAGCCGGATGTTGTCTGTGTGTGATGACGTAATCACGGTCAATGCCGGTCACGTTGGCTGCTGTTTTAAGTCCACTTTATGCACAGTAAGGCTAATCGGGACTGGACCTACAGTTTAAAGTGGAATCCGAACCACTTGTGCCTCCACCGGGTATCGAACCCGGGACCCCTTGATTACAAGGCAATGACGCTACCACTGCGCCATGGTGGAGGCCCATTTCCAAACACGTGTTTTTGTAACTGAAGAAGGTACGTTTCCGCACATGGTTTGTGGGGCTGTGTGTCAATGGTTTGTGGGGCTATGTGTCAATAGTTTGTGGGGCTATGTGTCAATGGTTCGTGGGGCTATGTATCAATTGTTCGTGGGGCTATGCGAGAATGGTTTGTTGGGCTACGCATTTTTTTTCTAAATAAATTTTTATCTATTCTAACCTAAACGTGACCCAACCTAACCTTACCGGAAATGGTTCGTGGGGCTATGTATGAATGGTTCGTGGGGCTACGTAGGTATTTTTGGCTGGAGTGGGATGGAAACACTGCATACTGAGTACGGTAGTGAAAAAGAAACGAAGAAAACTTACTCGATATGTCGCAAATAGAGCTTATTTCCGTGAAATAAGCGAAATGCCACCTTCAACAATGTTTCTCAATGCAGAATACGTAAGTACGAATATTCAAATTAAATGAACTAGCAAATTTCAGCAGTCTTGCGGATATAAGAAATTTACCAATTAGGTGTTAAGACGTGACTTTTGAACTTTGAACTACACAATTTTGGACAACTTATGAGCAATAATACGGACATATGAATAACTATCAACATTTTTTCATGTTAATTAAAATAATATAATTAGTAGTTACAAGTTTGGCATCTGTGTAATTAATATTACATACACAAATTCTTAAATGTATTTCGCGCTGGTTGAACACACTTTTTTTACTAACGTGTAATTAAATGTTGTATTACATATTAACGCATACATTTACTTGTAACTGATCAGGACATAACTATGTTTAATTTTCGATAATAATTATTATTCTTACTGTGAAATAAATACATTTACAGGAACTCTTTTTAGAACAACTAGTTCATTCAAATACATGTATTTCGCCCAAACACACGACTAATCTTTTGACGTCATCAGTCCTTTGATCAATTACAAGCACAGGATTACATGTATCAATTTTAATTCTTCAGAAAAACAAAGTTCAATACGTTTATACACTACATAAAATCGTTAAAAGTACAGTGTTATTAAAGCCATGCAAACTTTCTGTAAGTACTAAACATCTATACAAATCCGGAAGGGAAAGGGGGGCAAGGGGGGCCTGGAAAATGAATGTCACCTAAAAAGTATATACACTGGCTGACAAAGAAAGTGAAGCACCCAGAAGGAGTGGTCGAAGGTTACCCCATTTCGGTATACATGCATACCATTGATGTGTGAGTAAATGATTAGATGTACAAGGATCTGTAATGTGTAGAACGCCCACCAGAGTGCATTTGTGACGTCACCTCCTGTTGCTGATAAGGTGGGACCAGTCACCTGCTGTGAGTCAGACAGTGCAGCACGAAGTTCAGACAGGAAAACTAAGCACCGGCGATGCCTCGCAGACGCGTTAGACAGCCGATCCAGCAATTGACAGCATTTGACAGAGGCCGCATTGTGGGACTGCATGAGGCGGGTTGTTCGTATCGGGCAATTGCCAGGCATGTGGGCCATTCAGATGTCACAGTGGCCCGATGTTGGAATCAATGGGTACATGAGGGCAGCCATGCACGTCGTGTAGGTTCAGGTCGACCAAGAAACACCACTCCGAGGGAGGATCGTCGTATGGCGCTCCAAGCAGTGCGGGATCCCACAACTTCGGCACCCGTCATCCGAGAACATGTACTGGACACTCTACAACATCCTGTGAGTTCCGGCACAGTATCTCGACGACTCGCATCCGCCGGATTCGGGTCCTACCGCCCCATGCGCCGGTTGCCGTTGACACCACAACACCGACGCCTACGGTTGGTGTGGTGCCGTGCTGGGGAGGCATGGACATAGGACGAATGGCGTCGCATTATGTTCAGTGATGAGTCCCACTTCTCCATGACCTCCGATGACCATCGTGTGCGGGTGTGGCGGCGTCGAGGGCAGAGGGCACATCCTGCGTACATTGTGGAGAGACACACAGGTGTGACCCCTGCCATCATGGTGTGGGGAGCCATTGGATATGCGTTCAGGTCACCTCTAATAGTGCTTCGGCAGACTTTGATGGCACAGCGATACGTCACAGACATTCTGCGTCCACACGTCCTACCCCTTATGGCACAGCACCCTGGGACAGTGTTCCAACAAGATAATGCACGCCCACACACAGCTCATGTGTCTATGGACTGCGTAGAGCATGTTGAGGTCCTCCCGTGGCCAGCACGATCCCCGGACCTCTCCATCATTGAACATGTGTGGGATGACATTGGACGGGGACTACGTCCTAGTGCCAACCTGCGGGATCTGGAGGGACAGCTGCAACACCTGTGGACGAACGTGCCTCAGGAGAGGATCCAAAGGCTGTTTGACACTATTCCGATCCGCATAAGGACATGTTTTGAGGCCAGAGGGGGTGCGACACCCTACTGACCTGGCGCCACCATTCCACCTGTAACTGCCAACGGCCTTGACTCTTGCATCCTATATTGTAATCAGTTCAATAAAGGTACATGGACATTCAGCATATGTAGTTTCATTCACGTCCAACCACTCCTTCTGGGTGCTTAACTTTTTTTGTCAGCCAGTGTATTTCACACATAATTTCATTTGTCAGAGTAATTTATTTTAATTATTATAAGTGCGTTGAAGGAAAATTATAATTTCAGACTGAAACAGTGTTTTTTTCAGGGGACATTCTGACTAGGACCAAACGAACGAGTGGTTTGTACACATTATGTTAAGCAGTAGCGTAACACGCTCTGCGCCCCCCCTCCCCCCCGCAACTTTCAGTTGTGCGCCCCTACTCGCTTTTTTTATATATGCGCTCCTTTCTAAAATAATAATTCACACATACATTTATATTAGGTAGTTCTTACAAATATGAAAATACATACATGTAATTTGAATCAATGCAGAAACTTGTAAGAAAGGTTAAGACAACAGACAAACTGTAAATAATTATATATGAAAATACATGAGTTTTAAGAAATGAGTCATACCTCGCTAACAAGTCTATGAATTCGATGTCCCTTGAGAGCCAAACTACAGGTGGATTATGTTATTATTACATCTAAAATTATCTTAATGATTTCGCTCCACTTATCCAGACCTTGTTGAATATCTTTATGATTCCGGCACTATATGCCACACATACTACATGTATTCAAGTGAATTTAGCATATTTCGTGTTCTTTGATATTTTTTTTTACTTAATAAACCTATCCAATCTTTAATTTTCCATTTACACCATGCGTCATTAAAGTGTTTATCGAACCTATCGGCAAATAACCAGCACGATTCACAATAAACAGAGTCTAAAATAGATGAGTAGCATATCCAAAATCTCTCTATTTTCTGTCCGATTTTAGTGCTAACGTATCTGAGTTTGAAACATCAGCTAATGAACGTTTTCTTCTAATCTGGTAATTCACTTTCTACTTTTCTAGTGGTTAACATTTTATGTTTGTAGTTGTAGGGGCATATTGGTTGAACATATATTTTGACGCCGAAAATAAACTTTGCGAATTATCGGTCTTTCTTAATCTATCATTCTTAATGAGCCTCCGAATCTCGTTCGCACCCCCTCCCCCCTGCACGGTGGGGGTTGCGGGGGTGTTATTTACGCTACTGTTGTTAAGTAAACGAATAACTGTTCCTTAGCCAGGGGTCCCGTGTTCGAATCCAGGCCTGAGCATGGATGTTTGTGAATGTCCATTCATCACTTTCATCATGTTATCAATCATCCCCATCTTCGCAAATTAGCCAAAAGTGGCACAAAAAGCGAAGTAAAATAAAGCAAATCAATCAATGAAACTGTTGCTTAATATGATGACTCTTATATCCTACATTACGATCACTCATTACTGCATGGCTTTAAGAATGTTAGACGCTATGTAATGAAATATTGGCATTGAAATAATTTTAGTTTTATTCTACTCCTACCTTTCTACGAGAGAAATCAATATGTATAAGCAGACACACAAGGTTGCAAATGTCCACCCGAAAACAAAAGAAAACTTGAATAAAAAAAATAAAATGTAACGATCGCTATGGAGCCAGTGCCCAATGGATCATTTCCTTCTTTCTTTTGCTCTTATAACTTATTACGTTTCAGTGGCAGCAACAGTTGCGCTCCCCCCCCCCCCCCCCCGCAGTTTTTGCACCCTATCGCCGCTACTGTTCCGAATAATTTGCACGGACTTACGGACACTTCAGTCCCATAAAGGTACTTTTTTTCAGAATTTGTTCATTAGTGCCCTAAAATAAGTTGAAAGGCAAGGGAGGTTACAGGTGCATTTTCTATGGTTTTGTCACATCTGATATACAGTCACATCCGGATGAGAAATAAAGCGGCAAACTCACGAACTAAAGTAGACAGTCATTAGCACCCTTAAGTGGGTGTTTCGATTTTATAAATTGAGTTACAAGCGGATTACCCGAGCTGTGTTCGGGGTTGTAATGTGTAACGTTAAGCGGGTTGCCCGAGCTAGGTTCGGGCAGGAAAGTACATTCCAACTTCAGATCGGGTAACGCGAATTGTTCTTGGGTTTTGTTGTGTACACTATGCGAAATCCGATGCGCAGTTGTTTTTGAGATAGAGAGAGAGTGAGAGTGTGTGTGTGTGTGTCTTTAACCTAAATGGGAATTGAAACTACTGCACACATAATTTAAAGTAAACCGTCTCACTAAATTGTCAAGGAGAGAGATAGAGAGAGAGATAGGGAAAGATAGAGAGAGAGAGATAGGGAGAGAGTAAGAGAGAGTGAGAGTGTGTGTGTAACTCAAACCTAAATTTGTATTGAAACTACTGCACACATAATTTAAAGTAAATCGTATGTTGAATCTTATTACCCCAGTTCAGCGAGTCCCCAGTCCGCCCCTGTCCCAGATGGCATATGGCTCTGGACAACATTATAACATTACATGTCTTGTAAATGAGAGAAAGGTGAATGAACATACAAACATTCAAGCAAACTACAAAACTGTACAAAACGAAATGTATCTATGTATGTATCTATCTATGTATATCCATTCAAATAAAATAATTCCCCGCAACGGGAACATTGACTGGATCTGAAATGCACAAAAAGCCGCCAAATTCAAATGCCCGAGCACAACTGGGGCTCCCCGCTTAAGGGGTTAAGATTTGGTGCACATAGGAGATGCACTACGTAGAAATATCAGCGAAAAATACAAGCTCGAACAGGACTCGGATTCGGTTGTCTGGCACACCGTATTTTTGCTCTACCATTTTATTTTATTTTTTAAAAGAAAGGAAAACCCCTAAATGCACGTCAATGAAATTACGCGAGTGGCAGAAATTCGGGAGCGAATTTACAATACCGGACCCCTCCCCCATTTTTGTAATATTTCGCATACTCACTAATTGAAGCCTCCTAATCACGAATTTCAAGTTAAAATTTGGGGGTCACGTGTAGAAATTGCAAAATAAGCGAAATTGAGTGGTCCGCGATCGGAACAGAAACCCGGTATTTATCCACGAAAACAATGGTTATTGCAATATTTTACGTTTTACAACGAAATTTATATATTCCTGATATTACTACGACCCCAAGTTTTAACTATGCTTCCCTAACCTAACCTTATCGTGAATGGTTTGGGGCTATCCGTGAATGGTTTGTGGGGCTACCCGTGCATAGTTCTATCACCCCAAATTTTAACTATGTTTGCCTAACCTAACCTTACGGAGAATGGTTCTTGGGGCTATCCGTGAATAGTTTGTGGGCCAATTGCGGTCACGGACCGATAGTCTCATTGAGGACAAACGCAAACATCCAGGATTCGAACTCGGAACCCCTGGCGTAGACTCGCCACGGAGGATGCGCCAAAGGAGGATGCTTTCTCTTCTTGATAGAAAATACAGAAATAGATGTTTGAGCTCGTTACTACATCCAGTTGGTGATAGTGTTAAACTAGGTACTTACGTATAGCTGGAGAATATATAGATGAATGTCAGTCGAAGTACAGGAGTCCCATGAAACTCAGGCCGGTGGGTTAAAGAGGTCTTGAGCACATATCTGTTTCACCTCACACAACATACACACACGCGCGTAGGCCCACTTGACACAAGGCGAATCGCAAACATAGGATACTGAATGTCTTCCTTAGATTAATTGGACCTCACAGCCTTAATTATTGGCAGTTTTTGACCATAGATCCTAATTGAATAACTTCGGTAATTACAAGTACAAAGCCGTCGCACGGTTAAACAGGTTTCTATCACAAGATCAGATTCAGCTCGCAACACATACCCCCACCCTCTACCACGGCACAAGGGGAACTTCGTGCTGCTGAATGCACAAGAGATAGTGTCTCACTCATCGCACACCAAATTGAGCTCCTAATCCTACGTCTGTCTGACGTAAGCGTGATTGCTTTCGTTGTTGGTCAGGCGTGTTAGTTTTATGGCTCTTAGCATACATACACGATAAATGCCCTGCAATATTTCTGGGCTTGGTCAGAAATGTATTATTTATGCTAAAAGCCCTAAACCTAGCATTTATCCTGATGTCATACAGACGAAAGGCAGGGCGGGCTCAATTCGGTGTGCAATAAGTGAGACCTGCACAGGATATCCACGCACAACCATACGATTGTTTTCGTCACCGTCTTTAGATAAAGCAATTGCCAATCTTTAGGTCAATTAAGATTACAGAACTGCATAACCATCAGATTACATGTGTTTATGGAAATGTACTTAACTTTTTATTACTAGCACAGGAAGCATGCATCAATAGATGTTCTTAGGTAGCATGTTCTAGCATGAGTCAGACTACCCAGCAGCTTCATCAGTAACGTTTTGGTGTTCATGATTCGCAAACTCCCTCACCCAACCGCTAACTCATAGCAGTCGTTAACATGGCCATGAACGGCGTTGTGTTGTTTACTAGTAACTATTCTATGTCGTCTTTAGAAGTTTTTTTTTAGTCTTAAGTTTATTTTTAATTTAATAATTATTATTAATTATAGAGTAACGTGCCCAGTAACGGGGAGGGAGTCGAGGGGCTGATTTGTGTTATGACCCCTTCCTTTGACCTAAGAAAGAAACAGAAGATCGGTGGATAAATTATTCTCGCATTCGCTAGTGAAACAGAAGTTTAAGAAAAAACTCTTAAAATTCCTGGCCGCGCCATCACCTTTATATTAATTAATTAATTAATTGTATTTGATGAAGCACTAGATAGTTCTATAACGAGCCGCCAGGGTTCAGAGTAACCAGTGGACAGCCCATGGAGTGGGTGTTACCTGGTGAGTGTCATATTCCTTTTAGCACATGATCATCATCATCATCCTTTGCCGTTTCCTGCCTCTGGCTGGGTCGGCATAGAAGCCAAGCTTCTACATTTTTTTCTGGTCTTCCACCACTCCTCTCTTTCCACGGTGTTCCAATCTTGTCCTCTTCTCCAAACACTCTCCACTATCTGCTCTTTCCACCGACATCTTGCTCTCTCCTTGGCCTTATTCCCACTCCTTGTCCATGGTAAGTTCTTACTGGTAGTCTTTCTGCATCCATCCTCTTCAGGTGTCCGAACCACCTCATCTGTGCCTGATCTATCCTGTCCTGAAGCTTCACCACACCCACTGTCTGTCGGATCTCCTCATTCCTTATTCTATCCCTTCTAGTCTTCCCCAATATACTCCTTGGGCCTCCCAGATGGCGCAGTGGTAGCGTCGTCGCCTTGTAATCAAGGGGTCCCGGGTTCAATACCCGGTGGAGGCACAAGTGGTTCGGATCCCACTTTAAACTGTAGGTCCAGTCCCGATTAGCCTTACTGTGCATAAAGTGGACTTAAAACACCAACTCAACTCAACTCAACCCAATATACTCCTTAAAAATTTCATCTCCACTGCCTGGCACATGATGTGAACAATAAATATCTTAAAATGCCAAAGAAATACTCAAAATAATGCACGTGCTGATGACCAAAAATATTTCTCCACATTAAATTTCACGTTGGCGCTACTGTAAGTCTTTACAAGTCGTTAATTTTTTAAGATTAAAATATAATAACTCTTGAAAAGTAACTCAACCGTATCTGGTTTCTTCAAGTAGCCTATAACTACAAATACGTTTCAAATTACAACATGCAAGAGAACAATAACAATGTAATATTATGTTGATTGATTTTGTGTTTTAAGTCCACTTTATGCACAGTAAGGCTAATCGGGACTGGACCTACATTTTGAAGTGGGATCCGAATCACTATGTGCCTCCACCGGGAATCGAACCTGGGACCCCACAAGGCGACGACGCTACCATATATTATTATGTAATAATAATGTAATAAATTCCACGCTCGTTTAAGGATGATGATGTTCGTGAAGTGGTGGGTACAGGGGAAGGTAAAAAGAACCCATTTTGCCACATATTTTTCTTTTTTAATGACTAAAATCTTGGTCCTCTCATGAATGAGTGTAGATAAAAAAAACAAGATAACAGCATTAGTCATCTCCAGCAGCACACGTGCATGGATGAATGCAGGCCAAATCAAAGAGTTGTTTACCTTTGACATATGGGTTTTGTTCATTTTCAGTAATGGGTGTATATCCTATTTCTGTGGAACTCCCGTCGTTTTCCATAAAAATACAATTTTCCGATTTTTTCAGGGATTTTTAAAAAATACTCATTTACAAAACATGGTTCTTCTTTTTCAAATAGATATATTTTGGGAAGGAATCAAGAGAAGAAAATGAAATTAGTCCCATTTTTAATATAAAGAGTAAACATTATATATTATCTGATTAAATGATTATTTAGAACGTTTGTTCGACGTGTTTTATTTTCAAAGTTGAGTAAAAAAAATCCTTAATCGATCTTCCTCATTTTCAATGATTTGAGCATCCACGTGTCTTGTACGGTACAGTGACATCGTGCTTCAACGCCCGGGTTCGAATCCTGGCCTGGGCATGGATGTTCTTCGTGACTGTCCTCTCATCAATTTCATCATATCATCACTTATCCTCATCATCGCGATTAGCCAGAAGTAGAAGAAAAGCGACGCCAATCAAAAGAAATCAAAACTAATCGAATGAAATCAAAATTTGGTAATGTTTTTTTTTCATGTAAGGGAGAAAACATATTTTGAAAATTACATGTGCATTTACTTGCTGAACGGTTTGGAATTTTTTTCTCGTGTTATATGCAGCCATTCATTCTGAAATGCGATTATGTGTTGCATAAATATTTACAAATAACTTCTTGAGTGAATGGTCACAATCCAGGATAGTTTAATATGACGTGGAATCACCCACACGTACTTCATATTTGCATATTAAGATATAATACAACGGCATTATTCATATTTAGAATACTCGGGTTGGAATGAGTAAATCACGGCGCTGAAAATTACTGTCTCACGTATCAACTTAAACCCACAAGTATATTCCGATAAGTAATTATTAATTAATTAAACTTATATTATATACAAATCTATATTCCTAAACAAAAATTACATCAATTAAATTTACTAAGTTTATTTAATAAATAAGAAGTACCGTATTATACATTGTCTTTTTTTACTGTATTTACAACAAATTCATCAGTCCAGTAGTTGCTCTTGCAGAAAAGATCATTTTCGCTAATAAAATGCTCCTTCTAAAGAAATCATTATATTGTTTGTTGTATTCCGTTAAGAATTATAAATATTTATGTTTACAAACAAAATGTTATATCTTTTCTTATAACTGCTGGCATGTATGCGAGAATAAACTGTATTAAACCCAAGAAAAGAATCTAAACATAGAATTGTTTTCATAGCATCAATAAGTTAAAATTTAATAGCAACAATGGATTTCTATCCAGACATCATTGTCCTTTTCTAAAAGCATTGACTTCCATAATGCAGTTTGCTTCACCTGACCACTCACTCACCAGCCAAATCCTTGAAGAAATACGGACCAATCAATGACTATCATGTCACCCTTGCCCTACTGGACAGCTCTTCAACAACACCAACTACTGCCCTGAGTCGCCTTTACATTTAACGTTCCGTTAAACAATTACACCTTGTTTCAAGTTCATTGGATCCTAGACGATCACTAGCTCTTGTAAGCCGAGAAGAAAGCCAGTGCTTTCATGAGCTGGTAGCTCTTGGAAATCGGAATATTGCTATCGTAGAGCTTCGTGGAGGCCTTGCAGTCGACATAGAACCACCAGTTGCATTTCAGGATAGTCTGGTCGAACAGCGTAGACTCGGGACAGAGGAAACTTTTCATGATAAGACCTTCGTCGGTGAAGGCACAGACGTGGAACACCTGGAACAAAAAAAAAAGTTGAAAGAAATCAGAGCGGTGACTCGCTCTAAGTTATTTTACAAGTCTCAATTAGTCAGTTTTTGCTCGTTTATAAACTTGGCTGCAAAAACTGCATATCCATTAGAGCATATCAGAGGATAAATGTACAAGAACTAGATGTAATGACAGGATGACAATTTCGTAGAAGGTCGACATGAACACTCATCGGGTGAAAGGTATAAAGCAGAAAATGTAACGAAATGTCTACTTAATGTTGCTAATCATGGGCGGCCGCAGAACATTTAGGGTCCGAAACTAGATCATGAACTAAAACTACATATAAGTTTGCGTGTCACCTTGTTAATGAATGATAATGAGTTCTGGGTATGATACATGTACGGATTGAGGGAAACAATGAAAACCACAAGTTTTTCTTTACTTTTCTTATCTTTACAAATTCCTTCAGAGAGTTCTGGTAAATCAAGCAGGAACAATGACATCAAATTCATCTTAGGAAGGTTTCACTCTGAAGTGACAAGCTACAAACCACGAGTGAGACGGAACACGAGCTTAAGATTATTACCCCAAGGGGCCTTGCAAGATTACATATATTTCAAAATGTCTTCTCTTAGTTATTTGGTCAAAGAGCATGCGTGAATGCAAATGTGTTACAGTAAACACCGGTTTTCGAAGGAAAACTGCCGAGGCTCTCTCCGCACAAGAACACCCACATTTTGTTGGCCTAGTTTAGAAGATCAACCCAGTTTCCTTTTCCTAAAAGCAACTCCGATGGGAAGTTGTCTTACTGGTCCGTGCATTAGGGTAACGTATAGGAACGTGTAGGATGGTCGGTTCAGAAAAGAATCAAGAGTGAATTGAATTTTAATTATTTAATTTACGTCGCTTTTCTGTCACTCTTGGCTAATCGCGACGATGAAGATGCATGGTTACAACATGAAATGGATGATTGAGTTTAGTTTAGTTTAGTCCACTTTTATGCACACATAGGCTAATCGGGACTGAACATACAGTTTAAATTGGGATTCGTTCCACTATGTACCTTCGCCGGAATGAAATGGATAAAGGGACTAATATGGACGACATAACACCAAACCCCCACAGAGGATTATACTGACTCTGCAGAATGCAGAGTCTGCAGTTACAGGGGTGTATTACGTTTGTATGATTTACTATCGGATTATAAACAATAGATACTCGAGTTTAGACTCCAATTAAAAATTAAACAGTAGACCTACAAACAAACGAGTTATATCAAAATTTACCTTATTCAATTCTGCGTTAATGTATGGTAACAGTTTGCTTCATACTTTTTATCGTCGTGAGAACAAAAAAGAGCCGGTTTTTTGGAGTTTTTCAAACGATCGCTCTCTTTGAAATTCTATAAATAGGAAGCGGTTGTTTGATCGTGATGAAATTTTAGTATGGTTCAGGCAGAAAGGTTTTAAACACAATTCATAATTTTGATATTTCAAAAATTTGTCAAAAAACCGTTCTCGTCTATTTTGTGAGACAACGTTTTCTTAGTAAGTCAACGGAGTAAAGATTTTACGTGGAACGTGGCAACACCGCAATCATGGACTCGCAGTCACATCTCACAGTTTCGCTGTGTGCCGTGTTGCCACGTTTCGCGTGCAGCTTTACTCCGTTGAAAAAAAAAATCTGTATAAAATCGGTTCCCCAATGTGAATTGACAATGACAATGGATTTTAAAAGCAGATGCAATGAGCTTCAAAACAAGACCAATATTGTACTTGTAGGACTACCCAATACTAAGGAAACTTTGTTTTGCAAAATTGACGAGAACAGTTGTTTGACAAATTTCTAAAATCCGAAAATTAAGAATTGTGTTTAAAACCTTTCTGCCTGCACCATACTAAAATTTCATCACGATCAAACAACCGTTTCCTATTTATAGAATTTCAAAGACAGCGAAAAAAGCTCTTTTTTGTTCTCACAACGATAAAAAATATGAAGGAAACCCGAAAAAGAAATTGGTTAGCATAGATTAACGCAGAATTAAACAAGCTAAATTTTGATGTAACTCATGTTTATGTAGGTTTACTGGTTATTTTTTAATTGCAGTCTAAACTCGAGTATCTATAATATTTTAATCCGACAGTGTTTATTTTACTTCGCTTGTCTGCCACTTTTGGCTAATTGTGAAGATGAGGATGAATTGTGAGAATATGAGATGGATGAAGGGATAATCACAAATGACACAATACGAACTTCACAGAGGATTATACTGACTGAGTCTAGACGCCAGAGCCTCGCTAGTCTGCAAAATGCAGTTCAGGGTGTACTACGTGAAAGGGAGACTGGTATTTGGGTGTCTTTGGAAAAGGATTACCCCTTACACCCCAATAGTAATTTCATCAAAAGAATATGCATTTTAACATGGTTCACTCTCAAAATACCTTCACCATATGATGCTAAATTATATTTAATATTACGATTTAGTTAATTAATTTAATAATAATTAAATTCAATACATCTTATTCTGACTGAGGTTTTTCACACTTTTCAGAAGTCCCGTCAACCGAATCAGTGGGGGTACTTACTGTTATTGAACGTAACATGCTGACAATATATATTTAATTACTAAAGTTGCATCTCGATTCTTTATTCTTAGTCCGAATTTTCAAACAAGCCTTTATTCTTTTTCAAAGAATGGGAGGAAATAAGTGATTCATTTAAATAAAATAGATATGAGGTGAGATACGATAAATTCCTAGTCGTTCTGAAGTTGAAGCCAATCACGAATTCGTTCTCGGCCACTAGTGACTGTAAGACTAGGCTAGACCTCCCCCTGGAGGGGAGGAGACAGTAGAAGGGACAAGTGACAAGAATATACATGTACAGTCATGGAAAGTAGTTCTTGGGCCACGAGACCTACGATATCGTAACATCTTAAAGCCTGTTGTCTATGCAACCCAAATAAAAAAATTGTCGCTTGGATTTGCCTGGCGAACCTGGATTATCGGGAATGATTGAGTATTGACAGCAGCGTGAGTCATACCCCCAAGCCCAGCCATAACAAACAACAGCTGGGTGCCGTGTGAATGTAAAAAAATGTTCTCTTTACTGATATTAGAGTCATTGTCAAGAAAGTTCACTGAAATGTTGGTTTTCGTCGAATCATCATCGCGCAACACACATGCTGTCAACCCAGAACTCCTTGAAAAAGATTCGAGTTAAAAACAACTACTTGACAAATGATAAGACGAATCGATATTCTTTAGTCCCAACTTAGAATTTTGTGTAAGACATGGATCATCATGACAAATCATCCATTTCATAGCTTCATTAATCATCCTCATCGCCTTTGTTGACGGAAGTGCTAGAAAAGCAATATAAAATAAGCAAAATTAAGAAATTAATAAATGACATTTTCAGCGATTTCACGCAGCGACTCAGTTGCATGTTAATCGGGAACCAAGGGCCCCCTCGTTGTGCTTCATTGTCATTTTCCCTCCACTTTGCCTGCCGCGATTAACCTGATGTTGATTAATGCACAATCCACAAAGTGCACCAAAGCGGCGCATATTATGAATAGGTAAACTATGTGATATTATGCTAATTTAGAATTTAGAAATAAAATGTGAATTTTGGGGGGTTCAGTTAAGTGGCTGCACATCCATTACGTAATCGCGATATCATCAAATTGTACGAAGCGTGTCTACACCTACGTAAAGTGTCAGTCCCCGTCATAGGCGTGCGCAGACCCTCTGATTAGGGGGGGGATAGCCTTGATGATAGTTCAGGCCGGAAAGAATAACGTAATTTCATCTCACTTGTTTAAATTTTATTGCATTGATGGGTGTGTTTATATATACATCCCTCCCCCCGCCCCACACACACATATAAATACATACATACATACATACATACATACATATATATATATATATATATATATATATATATATATATATATACAACACACACACACACACACACACACACATATATATATATATATATATATATACATATATACCAACAGTAAAAATCATATAAATTGTCTCTCAAATCTGCGCGTTCCTTTTCCTCCAAACAATTGTTCATGCACTTAAGAGAAAACCTTTTAGCAGCAGTACTTCTCTCCTCGGTAATTTAAAATGCATTACAGAAAACAAATTGCGAGCGAAACGACCAATAAATTTTCAGATCCAAATTTTTGCAAAATGAAAACAATGTCGATTTAATATGGGGGGAAAAAATCATGGAGCGCCATATTATTCTCTTTTACAATTTTTTTCATTTAGATCGTTTGGCGTCCAGGGTTAACTCCCGTCGACCCCTAGCTACTGCTCTGAACTTGACTAGACTGCAAGAAAAGCAGACATTGCGAGCGAAGCGAGCAAGAACATTTTACAAAAGGTATTTATATTTGTATAAAATTTGAAATCAAGGGGGCAATTTCAGCTCTGTCCCCCCCCCCCCCCCCGCAGGTGGTCTTGGCAGTCTGACAGAAATAATGCAAGAAAGACGTGAAAACAAAATCCATCTTGAGTATCCTTTTGTCCTGCTACTCTTAGATTCTGCTACTCTTGCTTTCCTTTACTTCCATGTTTTCCCCCTAAAATTGATTTCCGTTCAAGGTTGTGGGGGGCTGTGTTTTCGCCACTGCACCCCCTTCTCCCGTAGTTGCTTTGAACTTTCATCGGCTTGAAAATACTTAATTTTCTTTAAGAGTATAATATAGTTTAATAACGGCGATAGGATTCATCTATCCTAAATTTCTAAGTGAAAATATAATAATATAGGGGCATATATGTCTGGAAAGGGGGCAAGGATTGCCACATCTTCCCCTTAGAAAACGAATGTCAACCAAAAAGTACGGTTTCACATGTATAATTTGATTTCAGTCATAATAATTTACATTAATTATTATAATGAGGATGCAGGATGCAGGAATGCGATAATGCAACACTATTATCGGGGTAATATGCCCCATGGAAAAATACCTTGCTTGTCTCTTCGTGGAAAAATCTGCAGACGTCCATGATTAGGGGGGCATTTGCTCTCCCCCTAGCCCCCTGGGCGCACGCCTATGATCCCCGTGATGGAATATGTAGCGCAAAGCCAGGGCTTTAAGATCAAATTTGTTTTGTTATTGTTTTTATTAGTAATTACCTCAGTTTTCTTCCTCTGAAGTTAAATTATTCATGACGACGATTTATGATTACATTTAAGACATGAATGAACATACACAATGAACCCATTTTGGTCGGAACTCGAACTCGAACTCGGAACCTTGTTCGGCAAGAAATACAAATATCCATAAGGCATGAGTGTCCCATTGGAGATGTTCCTCTACTTCCGTCATTTTATCACTAATATATTTCTTTAATATACAATAATAAATCACAACTACCTAAAAATAAATATTATTTTGCATTTTCACATGCATATGTTTTTTACGGTTAGAGTGTGAACTGGCACCTGTTTATTTAGATTGTTCTTTATGTTTCGTGTGTAGTTAAAGATAGGAAAAATGCTTGAGGAACGATTAGGGCTATAAGAATTCCGTCCGTGACAGAGTGGTTAGCACAGTGCGCTACGATGTCTGATGTCCTGGGTTCGAATCCCGCCGTGCGTATGGGTGTTCTTTGTGAGTGCCCCTTCATCAATTTTATCATATCACTCATCCTCGTCGTCGCGATTAGCAAGAGGTGAAAGAAAAACCACGCTAAATAAGAAAATAAAAAGACTTATAAGAATCATTCTTATTTCCGGACGTGTCCTACATTTTATAGTTGTGTCTGGCCTCCGGAAGGAATTTGAAAGAAATCGCAAAGGTCTTATACGTATTTTGAGTATCACGTAACTTCAAATTAGATGGAGAAACAGAAAATTGAGGGGAGTCTGAGATAACGTGGTTCCTTGGAGAAGTATGCTTAAATCAAAGAGTGTGCATGGTTGCTACTGGATGTTCGGAATAGCAATTACAATCCCAGCTCAGAAATTAATTCACGATTTTCTAGATCCGGAAAAGTCCGGATATATGTATAAAAATTCTTACTTTGTGAAGTTTTATCGATATAAGTGTCGGAAATTTGTTCGAAGTAACAAGTAATTATTCTCCTTATTGGAGAAATAAGGCACACAATTCTGTTTTTTCCCAGTGTATAGTAGTTTTTTACATATTAATAAACAAAAACTTCCAGACTTTGTTTACGAAATTGTGATTTTTTTCCATCCCGAATTCATGGATTGTTTTCACTTCCTGGCCCCACATCGACGAAAACCTTTCTGTCTTACATACACAAGTTGAAATCACATACAGCAGTGCTATTAATTAGCAGTTGAGGAATTTTGAACTCAACCGTTCACTTCAACATTAATTTTTCAGCTGAAGATGTGTCATATTCTCGTTATATGCTAAAATGTCTTATAGTAACCTATTATATTTACTGCAAATGTGTTCGTGTCTAACATTTTAAGACAATTCGTCCTACTTTCGGCTGAAGAGTGACCTGATAGCCCTATGTGTCATGAGAACTGGTTTTACTCAATTTCTGATATAATTTATTGCAGCATTTCCTTCAACTTCTATACCTTGTTATTACCTTCAATGTTTACAAAACTTTCCCTTCGTACTCGACCTTTGAGTTCAGAAATGTTTACAATACCCCCATCTCCTGCGTGTAAATAGCAGGCAACAACACTCTGGAAGACCATAATGTATAATACACCTTGCTTACTACATATTTTACGAAAATATTAGAATGTTAGCTTAATATAACTGTGGATTGGAACGAACGAAATAAAATACCTGTTTTACACGCACACTGGAACGAGGGAAGGCCTGCTGTGAGTCACTCTGGCAGTGAAGGTCACTGATCGAAGCAGTTGGTGCTTTCTTACTACAAGCAGGCGTCTTATCTTTCCTCAAGGAAACACGGAAATCTTCGTTACTTTTTTCGTCAGACTAATGGTGAACATTTACAGGAACGTAAGGAGTGGTATCGTATTCTATTGGAATTAGATTTCGTGCTGTTTAAAAGATATCATAACAATATGTAAATTTCTTTTGTGACCTACACTGAACATATTTTAAAGTTTCATTGACATTTGAAAGCGGAAATTTGGAGATCCTTCTTCCTTACGATTTCTAAACAACCGAAGAGTGTGGTGAACGTGAAACTACTTATTGTTCGCATCAACGATATGTATTATACAAATGGTCTCTAATCAAAAACCCTATTACATCACAGGAAGTGATATTTAAAACAATTCTACCCCGTATCCAACGTAACCAATATTCAGATTGATTCCAAGCTTCTGTTTGGGTTATTTTGTGTCGCATTTTCACCTTTTGCGATAATCGCGACGATGAAGATGATGGGTAATGATACGAATGCAATGCTACATCTAAGCCTCAACAGGTTTCAAAAATGGATCCTCTGGCTTAGTAGAGAGTTACGGTGATTTAGATTCTTCATTTGGTAATTTGAAGTCCACTTTATGCACACAAAGGCTAATCGCGACTGCATCTACAGTTTAAAGTGGGATCCTAACCACTGTGTCTCCACCGGGTATCGAACCGGGGACTCCTTGATTACAAGGCGACTCCTCTACTACAGCGCCATCGGGAAGGATGAGAGAGAGATAGAGAAAGAGAGAGAGAGAGAGAGAGAGAGAGAGAGAGAGAGAATTACGGTGACTACGATAATGAAGAATTGAAAGTAGCAGAACGACTAAGCTATTCTTTTGTCAATATTGGGATTGTTAATGAATGTCATGAATGTCAGTTCAAATTGAAAAAAATAAACTAAAAAAATTCCAGAGTGCCGTTACAAATCGTTAATTTTTCTCTTTCCACACATTACCTTGCTACTATATAGATATTTGCATGCTAAGATGTAGAAAGTTCTGCATTTTCAGTGTGTGGAATTGCGATTTATTTCTGAGAATGGAGTGAGTAGTGGGAAAAGGATCACCTCACATGTTTGGATTATAATTGTGTCAAGAAATATTGGAGCCTATTCACATCCCTACGGAACTTGAAAGAAAGCCCACGTAGAGATTGGGAAGTTTTGTTCCGACAAAATTGGGATGTAGAGTAAATAAAAAAGCAAAGTCCTACCTTGTGCTTTGCACCAAGCCATGAAGGCGTGTAGGGGGTGTGGAGTTAGTGGATTTAGGGCCCCACGCTTTCTTCATCAGGCCGAAGGTGGGAATGATGTGATCAGCACCACGCCCCTGGCCGCCTTACCCTCCTTCCCCAGAGTTTACTCCAGGTACCCACTTTATACGACGCTGGGTGGGCACCGAAGCAGCTTGAACAGGTGGACAAAATCCCGATTTTCCCCCGTCGGGGTTCGAACCCAGATCTCTCTCATGGTAATAAAACGCCCTAACGACTGTGCTACTGCGGCACATACAGTAATTAAGGCAAGAATTGTTTTAGCGTTTCGTTCAACGTTTTTAGGGGAATCATTTTCGGAGATATAACGTGTAGCTCTTGTCGGTTCTGCGACCTGGCTTGAGAAAAGGCGATTTTCTGACGAACAACATTCCACCTGACAAGTCACGTGACTTTCCTACATTTCCTGTGCCTGTTAGCTTTTGCATGAAAGACGAGTTGCTCTTGAGACAGACAGAATCACCCGATCACCTAATGGTGCAATGTGTGTTGCCTACCCTTCCGGCATTATTTACTGCCATTAAAGTCTTATGGGGAAGAACTTTTTTCCACCACTGTACTCCAGTGCATACTCGCCAACTGGGGGCGAAACGAATGAGTTGGCTATATTGCACTTGGTAGCATATTGTTTGATGTCCACTGTGACTCGAAGAAAGAAAAATGTGTGCAATCAATATTGTCTTATATTCTGTGAGTATATTACTCTTAATTAACATTAGTAACAGTGTTATATTGTTAAAAATAATATGATTTTCTGCCTAGCTTGCAGTGATCAAATTATAAATACTATAAAATAAATGCTTAATGAAGAGCGTTTCAAGTAATAAAATGGGGTATAAATTCGCTCCTTGCAAGCAGATTTTAGTTTACGACATAAAAATTATATTAGATTGCACCACGTAACTAATCTGTGACGTAACGGTTGTGTTTGGAAGGAAAATCCGGTGATTCCATACAAGGTGGTGCTTTAGGTTATGTAAAAGTAGGCCATTGGTTTGGAATTCCCGTCCATAAACATGGGTGAGCTGTTCGAAGATTTGTGACACATGCTTCCTACAAAGGTAAGTATGTGAAAGAAAACTTTCTGAGAAATTCCCACTGTGACAAAGCATTGTTATGTAAACATGTGGTGTTGTGTGATATTTAACATTGTTTATTATCTGGTCGAGACTCCAAACTACAATTTTCGGTAACGAAAATGTAAAGCGATCTGTCATGAAAGTGGCTACAAAAATAGTTTAAAGTTTAAAGAGAAGATTGTTAAAATATATTTATTTTCTTTCTATACTGCTGGACAATGAAAACCGGACACTTTAATATTTGACATCTGAATTGCAATAACAGCTCGCAGGTATATTACAGAATGTTCGGCAGATCATGTAGTACCATATGCACCATTCATAGGCTCGGACTTTGTTTATGCATTCGTACTTAATTCAGTTTCTGCAACATTTAGTTAGCCCTTGTACCAGAGCTTTTAACGACCCATTGCGTTATCACAAAAAATGCAAGTGTCCGGTTTTTCAGTTATATCAGTTTGATATCCGGTGGTTCGGATCCCACTTCAAACTGTAGGTCCAGTCCCGATTAGCCTCACTGTGCATAAAGTAGACTTAAAACTCCAAATCAATCAATCTTTCTATATCAGTAGAAATGTAACGTTTCTCGAGAGAATGTTCGTGAGTTTGGGGAGATCGTGAGCATGCAAGTGCAATATTCACAGTACCGACTTCTACTATATTTAAATGTTGGGGTTAGATTTCACAAGTTATTCAAAATAACTGTACACGTACTATACAGTTTTGTTAGATTCCTACCTGATATCATTACTTAACATATGAGCAAAACAGTGCAAATTAAACTTGAGTTACTATGAGAGGCTAGAGGCTATAGCGTGAGCTACAGAGGAGGTATAAGAATAAAAGAGAGATGTAATGTACGTGAGCAATCAATTCAAAAATTAAGCACTGGTTTATATACTGAATAATGAAACAAGTCTTGCAGCAGTTGCTAGATTTTATATAATGTTTGTAATGTATTTGCGCAATAAAACTTATCTGAATACAGACAGATCACTAGAGCTTTAATCATTGTACTGCACTGGCATCACTGCAAAGATAGAGGAAATAGGGAGAGAAGCTAGGGTGGAGAGCCGAAAGCGTGATCTTGAACCACAAATTCTGGCGTAAAAGACTCTAGAGGACATTGACTATAAAAATGCTGTAAGGTAAAGACTGCGAGATAATCATAAAGAATTCTGAATCTTATTCCTTGGACAAGTTCTCTTTGACGTTTAATTCTTTACAAAAGTAGACCTAATCTTAAATGATTTTTAAAATGTTGTTACAGTCACTGTATAGCATTGTATAGTAGGAATAACTGCCCATCGACTTTCCATAACAAACCTGTCAATACAGTTGAAGGGAAAAGAAGGCTGCTTCATGTATGGATCTGGTAAGGAGATTGATGTTCTCGGATAAATATAAGATTTTATGTTTTGTGTTAACAATTTCCTTATATCTGTAGATATATACTCGTATTTCATTCATGCGTATTATTGAGCATTGTACAAGATATTTCACTGAAAAAATAGGGGAGTTATATAATTAGTTGATGTCTAATTAACCACATCTCTCAATGGAGACTTGTGCTGTCAAACTTGAGATGAATTTTTAATTGTGATCAAGCTATTGTGTAGACAGAAAGTTACCATGTACGTGACTCACCATGCAACCAAGATCCTCATCAGCGTAGAGACCTGGAAAGTGCTTCTGTTGTCCACACGTGAAGGAGGTATCCGGAAGCTCAACTCTGGATGCGAAGTTGTCGTCGAAATTCTTGTCGTATCCCACCGGGTAGTACTCCTTCGGTGCGTTCATAACCTTGGAAAGACTCGCCAGGGCATATTTCCTTGGAGGAACGACGGGGGAAGGAGTGGTGGTAGTTGCAGTTGTAGTGGTAGACGGGGTGGTAGTGGTAGTAGCGGCGGTAGGAGCTTGAACTACCATCGGTAGAGACGCTGCAGCTACTTTGCCTGACGTCAGCGCTGCACTGATAGCTTCCACGCTCAGGTTAGAGGCCTTAGCCATGGCTTTGATGGTGTGTCCCAAGATGGCGCTTGCAAGAGGCACATCCTCGGGACTGATTGCGATGTTCTCCAGCGTTGGTGCTGCACCCTGGGAGATCTTCTGGATGTGCGATCCCGAAGGAAGAGTCCTGAGGGAGAGGGTGTTGCTGGACAATGTCGGCTGCTTGTAAACCGGTGACACCTGAGTCGCTTTGATGAAGTGAGCCATGGAGTTCTGAAGAGCGTTCCTGAAAGCTAGTGGTGCCTGCACCGGTTGCGCCTGCGAGGTCGGCAAGGGCTTGAAGTTCGCAGAGGCCATCCTGGATATTGGCGACGGTAGCCCTTGGTACGCAGGCACCGCCATCGAAGCCATCGCATGCTGAGGCTTCATGAAGATGACTTGAGGATTGACGGGGTTCATGGCTTGCATTGCGGCCTGGTGAGCGACCAAGTGGCTGGCGTTGCGAATGGGACCGACCGCTACGTACTGAGGATTGGATACGGTTTCCGACCGGCGTACTTGAGTAGGGTACTGGCTGTCTTGAGGGATTGGCCTGAAGGGCGGGAGCTGGGTCACCGGCCTCATGAGTGATCCTACCGGGTTTCGAACAGCGATCGCATGGTTATTGGCTCTACCTTGAGCTGCCGTAGCGACCTGTAAAACAAGAGGAAAGGAAACTGTCAAACATATATATTCAGCAATGAGGTTCAACTAATTTAAACAAAATATCGTATTTGTCAACAACCCTGACATAATCGAACGAATACTCTATATGATTATGCCATAATTTATTTATCAATATTAAATTTCAAGGATACCGTCCCTACCGAGACAAAGAGGCGTATCTCAGTTTTCTTGATTTTTCAGGAGAGCATTGTAAAGTTTGATTTCATACATTATGATTGATTGTACTTTTGTTTTCAGGGGTATTGAAATGTGTCGAAGCATACAGATAGCTAAAAGGCCTTGCTTTTTTGTTAGTGTGTTTGCATTTTTGCAAATCAGTAATAATGGCTTTGTTGGCCGTTGGATTTTTCTTTTTAGATACGCCCCTTTGTCTCGGTAGGGACGATACATATGAATTAATGTGTAAAGTTTAAAAATTAGAAACCTATTTACAAGTGAACCTTCAGAAAACAAATTTACCTTACCGTAGGCTCACGAAGGTTGAGAACCACTGTTCTAGAGAGAGCAGTGTTATTGAGAAGGGCACCACGTAGGCGATATCAGTTCGGATAGTTTTCAATATTCGACTTGGCGCAAACGGATAGAAAAACATTTGAAAGGCTTCTGGACATAAAATCTAGAATTCTCGCACGGAAACAGGACGTTACGGAAACGATAGTCTTTGTTATGAGGCTAACATGAAAAAAATGGTAAAACCAGGTATAGCCTACCTTTATAAACAAACAAAAATATTGCAAGACATCAAGCAATAAATAAATTCAAAAGTATGCAGTAAAGAAAAGATTATGTTTCGGTACTGTATTGGAGGACAGAGAAAAAATTCAGAGTCACAACATAGGAAGTTGCGTGCCGCAGGTTCAAAACCACTAACCAGAACTACAAGGAACCTGTAAGCCCATGACTGAGGATATAAGTTAATATTATGTAACTAACATGACCAGTGCTATAGTCCCAAAATTTCCACAGGGTATAAGCTAAGAGCTTTCGATTGTGTTTTCATAAATATGGATGAAATTATTTAAAGGGCTCGGGTGTAAAACATGGTAAGTGATATTTTGGTCATTTTTTAATTACAAAGTAAAATGTGCCATCCTTCAGTTTTCAAGTGAAATTGCCATGTTATACAATTTGCATTGGACTCAGTGAAGCCTTCTGAAATTCTTAAACACAATACGAAAACAATTTATCTACAGTATAGCTTCTAATAACCTTTTTTTCTTAATGAACTCAGAAATGACCAAAATGTCACTTACTATGTTATAGACCCAAACCCTTCATTGCTTCCTACAAAAAAGTCATTATAAATGATGATGATGATGATGATGAGAAGATATACCCATTATTGACATAAAAGGTCTTAATAGTCCGTCGCAAATTGTTGAGGAAAAAGAAAAACAAGAAGATTGTTGAGACATTCACATGCGGTTGATTGGATATATTGAAATCTCAAGTCACGTTAAGTCAAACTTCTACGTTGGTTCTGATATTAAAAAGGCAGATTTCATATTATTCAAGATGTGCACAAAGAGACAGACCAACCGTGAAAAAGTTGTGTACACATTGTGCGCATTTGTACAAAATTATTAATAAATTGTTGACGGGCATCTCTCCCTTTCTCAACATGATGTTTATTATCACGTGAAGCAAGAAGTATTTGACCGTAATGAGCATTGGAGTAGTGGCCAAATTACATAAATAAATATAAACAAAACGAAACTAGAAGGTATGGCATTGTAACAGAAATTATACGCTATCGAGTAAGGTTAACCAGAGGTGTACACGCTCGAGAACATCCATTAATATGACCTTCTTAGACACCTTTCTGAGCCAGGGACTTCATGTCCTATAAAACTGTAAAATATGTATGTAATTGTGTCATAAAAATGGAAAAATATGTCATGAAAAATTAACAATATATCCGAAAAAGGCAGAAATATTCCCAGTAAAGCCAAAAATTTGCACAAAAGTACTTTCGGATTTCTCATCATATATTCCAGGGAAGATACACTAGGGTGAAGAGGGGGGGTGAGGTTTTAAATTAAGTCAGAATCCCTTTAACCGAAGAATGTAGTGGGGAAAATACTGAAAATATCGTGAGGTTCACTGCAATTATCTCAGCTTTGCACCTTTGTGGAAACTAAATCATAATTGGCAGCTTGCTACAGCCTTGGTAAATCTACATAATCAATTCAAAAACACAACTTTTTTAGGCAGATTTTGATGTTTCGCCGTGTCTAAATACTGCAATACTGAAGATCTCTTCGAATATCCTTCCCCGGTTTCACACAACTTGCAAAAAAGGTAAAGAAATGAGAACAACTGAAACTTATTTACTTCCTGCCAATTTTCCCTCAATAATGTTTGCACGGCTATCAATTGTCGGCAGGATAAAAAAGGAGGTATTATTGTTCTGTAGTAGTTGGTAAAAAGAAACACCATCTGCTTTTAATTTCTTCGTTCGTAATTTCCTTATCCTGCCATCGATATTATTAACTATAACTTGCGTTATACGAAGAATAAATTATAAAATTACCGATTATATGCAAGACAATTACAAAATTATACAGAAATATGACTTATTACGAGAAACCTGAAGACATATGCTGTAAAAACGTAAAATTGATAAAATATGTGTTATCAAGTTCTTCTATTTCGGTTGATTTTCATCATATATGTAAAGGTCTCACCCCAGTATTCGATCTGATGCCAAATAAAAAATATGTTATAACATAAAGTACCGGTCCCTTATCAGATAGAGAATTGGTAGCCTACCTGAGTTGCTTCCTTCTGTGCTATTTGCTGCGTGGGAACGCCAACCACTGAGCGTCTTCTTCCTTCCACTTGAGACAGAGCTTCTTTGAAGCCCAGGGAATCTCCAACGCTGAATCCTAAGTAACAAAAGAAATTATTTTTTAGAATAAATCTCTACGTAGTCCATTCGTTTAAAGTCATTTTGACAACTTAAATTTTACAGGAATGTGCACGGGTAAAAATTGAACTGCACAGAGAGAAAAAAAAAAACAATAATCGAAAAATGGTAGCCAAACATTTCTTTAAATGGGCGGCAAAGAAATGATTGTTCACCACAATCAAATTATTTGAGTAATTCTTTACCAGCACCGAATACCTACTTTTGGTAATTGTTCACCAAAACTTCGGTCGAATAATCTGTCACTCTTATATAAAATAGTTTAAATATCACTGTCCCCCCTCAGAAAATATTTCCGCCTCACCAAATAGTAATCGTTCATATTTGTTTACAGTTGCCAAAATTGTTGGCCAAAATTACCAAATATAGTTAATGCTACTATTTTCTTTTTTTTGTTTATCTCGTAGTTACCAAAAATCTGAATCAAAAGTGTTTTGTTAATTTAAAGAAATCAGTTACTTTGATTGATTGAATTGAATTAGGTTATTCTACGTTGCTTTTCTGCGACATTTGGCTAATCGCCACGATGAGGATGACTGATGATATGCTGTAATTCATGAAGGTACACTCACAAAGAACAGCCTTGCCTAGGCTGGGACTTGAACCCGAGAACCCTGGTGTCGTAGCGGGCGGTGATCACCACTCCGTCAGCTGAGTAACTTTGATCCGTGCGCTTTTGGAAACTGCAAGTTGTAATCGGAGAGGGGGGAAATATAATTTCGTTCCTTTTCAATAGTGACGCCAGAAAATTTTGTAATATGGTTTCATTTTTTTTAAAGGGTATATCAAACTGGAATAGCTATATGTATTGGAAACATTGTCACTTCATGTTTATGGGTCATCGTAAATTATAAATAGTTTAAAAGGGAGACAGGGGGAGCAACAGAGGAAATATGAATAGGAGAGAGAGAGAGCGAAGAACAGAAAAAGTAAGTTTGTGACTGGAAAGACAGAGAGAAAAATAAAGAAAACGCAATAGAAATGGAGAATAGGAAACAATGTCGGCGCTTGAAAAGAATGTTTGTTGAGGCGGAAATATTTTACGGGGGAAAGTGGCATTTAATATGAGAGAGACAGATTAGTAAACCAAAGGGGGCGTGAACCTTCTTCCTCTCTCATCTGTCGCTCTCACTGATAGTGGAGGAGTAAGTGAATAAGAGAAGGTAGCAGGAGAAATAATCAACAAGAGAGACAATAGGATTAGGATTACCAGACGTCCGGATTTTCCCGGACATGTCCTACATTTTAGCCTTATGTACGGCGTCCTGGAGGAATTTGAAAAATATCATAAATGTCCTACATTTTGAGCGTCACATAATATTAATTAGGAAAATAAGTAACAGAAAAAAATCATACTAGTTTCAAGTCTATGGACTGCGCTTCCAAACTCAATAGTGAAATTTATTTTGATTCAGTCATTGCCCAAAAAGATAGAAAAAGTTTGTCCTGCTATTAAACAAAAGGAAAACGGAAGCAATTAATGAACAAAGTTTTGGGACCACTTTCTGATAACATCACTGTTCAATGCCTGAGCAGAATTTCTTGCATTAGGGTTTATACTGATGGAACAAGGTCTTGCCCATTCTGATTCAATATTCAATACAATTTGATTGTAAAGCAGGGGTATAGATAACAAAATTATTCATGGTGTCTGCCAGTCAAGAAAGTCATGGTAGTCAAGCAAAAGTAAATATATTAACAAGTAGGTCAAGAAGTCAATAAAAAGGCAATAAATTATTCTTGTGGTCAAGAATTTTTGCTATTCATTGTTTGCTTTAGTTTATTTTACTTCACTTTCTTCTGTCCCATTGTCTAATCGCGAAGATGAGGATGAATGATGGTAAGATAAGATGGATGAATGGTTTGATTGATTCATTGATTCGTTTTATTTTACTTCGCGTTTTGTGCCTCTTGGCTAAGTTGCGAATATGGGCATGAGGGATGAAATGATTAAATTGATGAATGGACATTTACGAACAACCATGCCCGAGCGGAATTCGAACCCGGGACCCCTAGCGTCGCAGCGCGATGTGCTAACTACTCGGCCACGGGGTCCGGCAGATGGATGAATGGATAGTCATAAACATATAGGGACAACCGACACAAACCCCACATAAGATTATACTGGCTGTGAATCAGGACGCCAAAGCCTCGCTTGTCTGCCAAACACAGTTCAGGATGCATTAATACGAAATAGCAGATCTAATTCTCTTCTTAAATTCAGCTTCAGTTTTCATCTTAACCAGTGGCGGCTCGTGACTTTTCAAAGATGCGTGCTACAACTGATGCTGTTTTTCATGTACTTATAATGACCCCTACCCCCCCCCCACCCCCACCCACACACGTGGCTCTGCGGCCACGAACGTTAAGTGGTCGACTTTCAATCTCGACATCGAAGTTCCGGGTTGGAGTCTCGGCCCGGGTATGGGTATTCTTTGTGAATGCCCCTTCATTAATTTCATTATTACAAAGTATTACAAAGAATACCCATACCCGGGCCGAGACTCCAACCCGGAACTTGGATGGCAAGATCGAGTGCCTTTAAATACAGTGCTGTTGTCAAGATGTTCTTTAACAGCATTGTCTAAACTGCTGACAAAATCAAGGAGCCCTAAAAATACCCCAGGGTTTGCGGAGGAATCTGCTTCATCGTGGCCGGCCAGGCAGGGCCAACGCAAAAGCTCCACAGAACTTGATGCAGTCTATGATTTTTGACAAGACGTGGCGATTTTTTTCAACTTGCTCGTTATGCGATTCTAGATAAGGGTGGCTTAACTGCGTTGCTATGTTGACAGTTCCGAGAGAGAGAAAATTTAACTCATTATTCATGTGCTTTTTGCTTTCACTATGCTTTCTCATATATTTACATAAATTTCCTAGATCTTTTACCCCTCCTTTAGACCACGAATCGTTACTTCCAAAAAGTATGCAAGGAAAACAGAATAATGCATTTCGAATTTGACACCCACAAAGCCATGGTTCACTATCGTACAGTTTTCTATTAAATCGCCTTTTATACATAGCGTTCTTACCTCCCTTTGCATTTTGCGATAGATCCAAATCTGGCAACGGCCGTCTTAGCGCTTTTATTTCCAACTTTTCTTCAAGTGTTCTTCAAGAGAAAGGTCGCTGCAACAAATAATCCACCGAATTCATCGTACACTAACAAACAATCACTTTCACTTCTAACAACAACAAAAAGCTAATCCTTCACAACAATGACCACCACTTCACGCGCCACGCGATTTTAACAAAAGAACCGCGCGGAAAATTTTCGGGTCTGGAAGGCGGGGAAAAAACGGTACTCTGTAAGCTCTGTAAGTTTGTTTCTCGACTATTGAAGTGCTACATAAACACAAGGAAATATATTTCTAGCATTTAAAAACAGGTAATTTAGATAAAATATAAAATTAAAATTTCCTAAACATAAATTACATAGCAGAATCCACTTTCGGAATCAAAAAGGAACGGACTATAGTTTCAGAGTTGCAATCTTTACAACTTACCATCGAAATAGATAAAAGGCTAAGGGGTAGTGTCAATTCGTGTTCCAACTTTTTGCAGGTGCTGCTATTGTATACGACATGTTACAAACATTACATAAATCTACACTGATAACGTACAGAACATTTGAAAATGACATTAAAAAACGTTGTTCTGACAGAGGCAATATAGGTTGTCGTAGACTTTCTTCTTATCCTGAGATGGCACACTTACCGTGCTGAGTCTTCCTGTAGCACGCTAGCAGACGATTTTTCTCGAGCCGAGACCCTATCCCCCGTACAAATTGAGGAGTGGGGGTGTACAGTATTCATGCGCGGAGTGATGAAAAAGGGGCGAAAACGTGCTGTTGAGATTTTAGCACGGTACGCTATTCCTTATAGCCCCAACAGCGTGAGGGAAATACGTAGCCCCGCTGGTAAATGTTGAGGTTCTTAACATGAGAAGTTTCATTTCACTTTGGGGCTTCATTAAACTTCTTGCATCTGTGAGATTTGCTTTTTTCTTCTTTTCATTTTAACAAATTTAGCAACGTGCTATAGCACGGTAGCACGTATTAAGCATCCGCCACTCATCCTAACTAGCCCCTTTGTAGGGATTTTCATTAAATAAATATTTATTTTCTTAATTACTAATTTCCAACTTTACCTAAGTAGGATCTAGAAAAGTCCAGAAAAAGTCAAGATTTCTGGATGTATTATTTTGGTAGACACCCTGTTATTGAACTAAAAACTACCCATGATGAAACCATTTTAAATTACAGTAATTGCTGAATATTTGTTTGCCATTACAGGTCATAATTCAAATGTTGAGAGTACTTTCATTACCATCAGCACAAAAAACTCACGAGAGAATTATTTTTTCATAAAGTCTGTAAAATATCCCTATAATTTCAACGAGTTTGACTGTCCATTCTAACATCAATACATAGTTTGACTGAACCTGAAATTTTGATAAAAATTGTCTCCTCTGAGATGTACCACTTAAATCAAGTAGTAAAAGGTGCATTGATTAGTATGATTGCAAGTTTTGAAATTTTGCATTTAAACATTCGTTGGGAAATAATTTTCAAAAACTGAAAAGCGTCATTTTTCAACTACTTCCTAACATGTTCTATAGAAATATGTATTATTCATTGAGAATGTGTTGCGTCCTACATTTTGACTTAATGTCCTACATTTTGGGACAGCATGTCCTACATTTCCCTTACAGCGATCTGGTAATCCTAAATAGGATAAAATAAGAAATAAGACTCAGGAAGGAAGACAAAATCTAGAAAGAAAAAATCAGGAATGGGGACAAGGAATACAAATAAAAAATAGAATAGGCATTACATAATTCTACATAGTAGAGTGAGTATTAATTATACAATGTAAATAATTATTTTGAAGGTAGGTAAATACTGTTGTTTCAATCAATAATTATCATCTTGTCGTACTTTCAATTATTCAACATATTAGCCTGTAATAAAATCTGTAACTTCTGTTTGCTAAGAAACCAAGCAATTTATAAGTAACTTTAACGAAAGATTTTTACGTATCAATCGTAATATTCTACGGTTCTCTGACGTAGTGCGAAGTCCAGCTTCTGAGAACTTGGAGGAATTTGCCATTGTCTCCAAGTGTGCCTCTACACCTGGCGGACAAGAAATGACGTCCATACTAATCCAATTTTACATAACATCGGCCAACAAGATCCATTTTGCTAAGTTCATTGTCTACTTCGACTAGCAGATTAATTTCACATCAGAAAACCGACCATTGAAACCATTATAAAAATAATAAACAGTTTAACTTCACATCGGCTGAGCTTGACATCTGCTCTTGCTCACGGCTACCAGCTGACTTGCTCCATTCATCACACTCGGACATCTTGATTCGCCTCTTCTTCTGTTCTACATGCCAACAATGGTTGCCAACTCTCTAATATACTTTACACCTTTCTTTGTCCTTCTCGCAAGAGCAGTTAGTAGGAGCAACCACCTATATTATCAAGTTCCGCTGCATCAATACAACAACTAACAATCTTAGGATGCAAGACACTCCTCACCAGATGACTCAAGGGTAGAGAGCAGTTATTCAGCTACTTTTGCCAAATCGCGACGATGAGGGTGAATGATGAATTGATGATACTGTAGAGATAACCACCACAAACACACGCGCCGCCATAGCCTTGTTATCCCACAATAATGCAGTCTGTAGGACAGTCGTCTTCAACCAGTGACGACGCCAGAGGGAGGCAGGGGAGGCGGGCGCCTCCTGGTCAGACACTTCGCCCCCCGTCCCCCCCCCAACTGAAGTTAATAAAATATCGAATAATAAGAGAGTTCATTTCTAAGAGAGTGACGATTTTCACTATTTCTAAGTGGTGTATTCTGCATGATATCACTTTTCCTGCTTATTATACCAACTTGAGTAAGAAATATTAATATATTAATATATATATATATATATATATATATATATATATATATATATATATGTGTGTGTGTGTGTGTGTGTGTGTGTGTGTGTGTGTGTGTGTGTGTGTGATTCGAGCGCCGACCTGGCCACAGACCATTTCTCATTCATTTATGTCCTGTAATCGTCACGATTAACCTAAGTTTTAACCAGTTTTAAGAACTGGAAAAAAAGCATTGAATGTGGATGGTTTTAAAACATCACGAACATTCTGAGGTCCACAAAAAATCATCTGTAGTACGGGCAAATTATTCTAATCGTGGGTCGTTGGTGACAACGCTATTTAGTAAAATACATTCAAAGGTGATTCAAGATTTGGTTGGTTGGTTGATTTGGTGTTTTTAGTCCACTTTATGCACATTGAGGCAAATCGAGACTGGACATACATATTGAAGTGCCTCCACTGGGTATCGAACCAGGGACCAAAAGTAATCCAAGAAAACGACACTACATGTCAGTTGTGAATGCATCGCGGTTTCTTACTATTCAGCAACTTTCATTTTCGAGATGATGACTCTGAGGTAAACCTTACCAAAGGGAATTTCTTCGATACTCTTGAAGTTAATTTCAAAATAAGGGGATATTATTCGGAAAGGTATTGAACTGGAACCTTAAAATGCAATGTACACTCAAAATTATATTCAAAACAAATTAATCTGCGTAATGTAGTGCACACTTATTCTCAGCAAAATAAGCCAGGAAGTGGAAGAGGCGAAAGTATTCGCACTCATGTCAGATGGAACAAAATACATTGCGAGATAAGAACAAGAAAGATATTTGTATCGCGGGCAGGTAAAATAACGTATTTTAGGATTTGCCACTCTTCAATCATTAGAAGCAGGTTCGCTTTTCCTCGTACATATCAAAATCGAAGAACTTCTTCCCAAGAACTCCATAGGTGCCTGCAATTGTGTAGCACAAACATACGTTGGAGTGGTAGAGTGAGAGATGCACCAGGGTCAGAGTATTTCTTGAATTATGAGATAACTGCAAACTTTTTCAGATTTTTATTCCTGTGATAACATTTCGCTGAAATGTCTAACGTAGATTTTGCCCAAAACGAAGATGGAACGAAAGTACTCCACTTAATGGATTTAGATATCTTCGAAATCCTAGGAAAGTATAAATTGACATTTCACAAGGCTCACACTCTAGTTGTATTCTCTTCAATGCAGCATGTGAAAGAACCTTTTCGTTTTCGGAACATTTGAAATGTTTTGCTCGAAACAGGAAAATGAAACTCTTCGAAGTATTTTTTTCCGTCATTTATATTATTATTTTATAACTTGAATATTTATATCAGTAGTTTCATCTCAAGAAAGACGATGAATTTTAAAATTATAAATGTCTTCCAATGCTGAAATCACTACAAACATCGCAACTTGCGGCAGTTCCCACGAATAAAAAAAGAATTAATCATACCGAGATAAACAAGTAGTAATCAAGAAGTAAATTTAGGCAGTAAACGTCCACTCTGAATAAAGGACACTCACAAAACACCATAATGAATATAGCTAATGATGATAATAATAATAATAATTATTATTATTATTATTATAAGTAATATATATAAATATATAGTGTTTTCGGTCGTTTCAATGTGACTGCCCCCAACAATATTTGTCGCCCCCTCCCCCCCCCCCAGTCACTGGCGCCGTCACTGTCTTCAACCCGCGGTCCGCTGGATTTATTTTAGCGGCCCGTTAAGACCTCACTTGAAAACAATGTGATCCAGTGACTGGAACTGTTTAGATGTGGGTAGATACTGCAAGCGGTGGTTCAAAAAAGTTACAAGTATGCTGAAACTGTCTCGGCATTGAGATCTGAATTCGCCACAAGATTTCAATACCTCAGGTCGCATAACATATTTAAGATATTCTCCAACCTTTTCAGTGTGATGGAATTTTACTCCAAATATGTGAGAGCGTTACAATTCTCTTTTCTGTAGAATCATGCCCTGTTCATTGCATCTCTATACGGTACCACCTATGTCTGCCAACATATCTTTGCCAAAATGAAAAAATGCGAAATCGTAGTTGAAGAAACGACTGACCGACACACACATTGAAAACTGTCTGCGAGTAGCATCATCCAACTTCAAGGTGAATATTGACATGCTAGTGAAGAAAAAAACCAATCACAGTTCTCTCATGATGCTTATTTCTTGTGTTGAAGAGCCTACACTGAATTCAGAACTTGTCAGTGTCCTTTGCTACGAGTAATTACCCATGCTGATGTTTTGTTTTGCAAGTAAATAGTGTAGTAAAGTGGTTGTCAAACTTTTTTCTCATTGTACCCTTTAGTCGTAACTAAATGTCTAATGCCATAGGTTTTATCCGAATAGTGGGTTTGGGAATTTTTTTGGGCTCCCTGATTGGTGGGGCGTTTTTCATATGTTGGAGGCTTGTAGCTGTAATAGAGCAACATGGCATTCGGGCTGTATGTGGTAAGATGGTAAACAAATAAACATTAGAATCGTACGTTTATTATTATATTGGGTGTTCCAACGTTTACAATCTTTATGATTACTTACAAGAATAAAAATGTGAAGCACATGAAGAAGTACATAACAAACTCTAATTTTCATATATTATTTTCCAGAGTTATTGAAAAAAAGTGACAAAAATAAGTTAGTAAACAAACTATCAAGCACAATTTTGGATTCATTTTATTGCAAATCCTCAGAGTTTCTAGTGAGAAGAATGTGCTTCCACATCCTGACACAGTTTCTCGATGTCTGGTTGTGTACCTGAGACTTCCAAGCGGAAATTCGGTTCCGAATTTAGCCTATTATAGATTTAGAAAGAGTGTTTTATTTCAAAACATATGAAACAAAGATAAGAGTGTCAGTGACAAAATCAGCCTTATTTTCCTCTTGAGTGTTAAAGCTATGAAGTCTGAACTACACACCCGCAGCAAATATGTTGTGGTGGGGTATTCTCAACATTTGCCTTCCGAGCCGATCGCGTACCCCCTTCAAGTTGTTCGTGTACCCCTGGGGGTACGCGTACCACAGTTTGAGAACCACTGGTATAGTAAATGAATGTATCTTGAAGAACAGAAACCATATAATTATTTGTAAAGCTACCACTTCCTCTGTGAATTGCCTGGATCAGTGTAGACCGTCAGGTCCTCACAGAATGTTGAAATTGCCCGCTATAGGATTGTTGATTGTTGTTGTTGTTGATTTGTTGTTTTAAGTCCACTTTATGCACAGTCAGGCTAATCGGGACAAGACCTACAGTTTTAAGTGGGATCCGAACCACTATGTGCCTCCATCGGGAATCGAACCGAGGACCCATTTATTACAAGGCGACGACGCTACCACGGCGCCATCGAGGAGGCCAGCCCGCTATAGGAAAAACGTTGAAGACCACTGCCCTATGGAGTACTATGTAGAAGGGTGTTTAATTTTTGAGTGGCTTTCCTAGGGGACATTAGGGCCGCAGTGGTCCACGTCGACTTCCACGGCGGAGTGGTCAGCACTGTGATCTACTGTTCGATTACCTGGGTGGGTGATCTAAGGTCGGAATTCTCCCGGCCTTGTTCTTGCATAAAGCGGCTCTGGGGTATACCCAGCATCAAATAGATGTGTATCTGGGGAGATAAAAGTGGCTGGAGCTTAGTACTGATAACTTCACCACCAAAAATGATCGTGAATATGTGAGCCTATACCTCTTCCTTCTTCTATGTGCCTTCATGGGAAACTTTATCTTTCTTTACCTGCTCAAGGTCATTTCTTGATTTTGATTTTGAATTTAAAATTTTGGGAGCGTCAGCACTTAGGCTATTTAGCTCCCGTCATATAATATGGGGGCCAGCCCCTTATCATTACAAATAACAACTCTAACGTTGCATAACTAAAAAATTTAAAATGTTCTGACTTCTGTTAAAAGCTGAGGCTGTAAAGGGGCACTCAGCACACATAAGGACAAAAGAACAGGACAACACAAACAAAATTATACTGGCCATGGGGCCAGTCGCCAGAGCCTCGTTAGTCTGCAGTCCAGGGTGTACTGACGTGGAAGTGAGGTTGACATTTGGGTGTACTACGTGGAAGGTCACCCCTTACACCCCAAGGTCATTTCTTATAGGGGTGAAACTATATCAGCGTCACAGTTAGGCGCAAAAGCATAATTTTATACCCTGCTGACAACAGGTTAGAAATAAAATCATAACCGCATCACAACTAGAACATAAAGGCAACGAGAAGTGTCCTATCATGAAGGCGAAATCCTTTAACAGGCGCTGAGAGAAAGCGCTGACCTACTGGGAATCCGGACAGACCTTGACATTGAGCTTCTACGTCATCCAGTGACGGACTGGAATAGGCAGGAAGTAAGTCCCTGCGCCGTCGGCAAAGCCACCGAAGAAGAGGGTCAATGTGAACACACTTTTCCACCTTCGGCGAGTGACCGATCGGCTCCGCCATTGCCGACCATATTGGTTATTAGTGAAATTGGTGAAATACTCGGTGGAGGCCCATAGTGGTTTGGTTCCCACTTTAAACTTTAGGTCCAGTCCCGGTTAGCCTATCTGCGCATAAAGTGGGCTTAAATCAGAAACTCAACAGCCACGTGCAATATTCTGAATAAACATTCATTAACTGATGTCATTGGCGGATTTAGCGGGAGGGGCACGTAGAAAAGACTAAATCTCATTTAAAGTAATGATATCATTATATCGCAATGCACAATGATAGAATACTTCACTAACTTCGGTTATATCCTTTTCCAGTCAGCCAAAGAACAAAACAAAGTTTGGCACAAATAAGCTAATTGGAACTACATTTGCTGAACACTGGAATGTGAGCCGCTGTAAAACGAATCTAGGATGCCTTGATTACATAAAGATCATCTTAATACTGCTACACTTTGAAGACTGAATTGATTGATTGATTGAATTGTTGTTTTAAGCCCACTTTATGCACAGAAAGGCTAATCTGGACTGAACCTACAGTTTAAAGTGGGATCCGAACCACTGTGCCATGTGGCCTCCACCGGATGTCGAACCCGGGAGCCCTTGAAAAAAGGCGACGACGCTACCACTGAGCCATCGGGGAGGCCCATACATAGCTCATAGTGGTTCGGATACCACTTTAAACTGTAGATCCAGTTTCGATTAGCTTTACTGTGCATAAAGTGAACTTGCAACACCAACTCAATCAAGTAGCTATGTATTTTCATTCGATTGTTCTTTCTGTAGACACTTTTTTCGTACAATTTGTTTCGAAAGTTACGAAGAGGTCCTCGTACACATTTACATATTCTACAATAATTTGCGATGTGAAAAGTAATTAATAGTTGACAAAATTGGTTTCTTAAATATGTGCACATAGCTGTGCTTTTTTGAATTTATAAATTTGATACAAATTTTAATTTGAGCAACTTATGACTTTAAAATTACGTTGAATATGTCCAAATAAAATAAATAGCAGAATTCTTGAAATTGCTTGGATACTCGATTATTATTAATATTACATATTCTATGATACTACATATTTAGCTACATATCATTTTGATAATACATATTTAGGTACATATTTTATCAATTAATGTTACATATCTATGTACCTGTATTTTATACTTTGATATTACATAAAAATCCGGGCTCTACATATGTGAGTACCCGAGTACATCATATAGTAAATGTCCCGTGAAGCATATCACACCTCTTCTGCCTTGCTGCAGATCCAACGTGTTACTTGTCAGTAACATTTATGCCGTGTGTCAAGTGGCAGCAAAATTATTCTTCATTTAGCATGGAACAAAACTGGGGCAGAGCATTCACTAGCGCTAACATTTCCTAGCTGAACAACACGAAGGAAAGCTGCTGGGAAAGTTTGTCGACAGACATGATCTATAAAGAGGCTGCTTACACGCTCAGCTATGTTTATTCAAACGTCACGTTTTTGAGCAATTCTAAAGTTAGAGACTTGGCATTCCGGAAAAAAAACAAAAGAAAACTCTCATACATTGCTCCATAAATGTTACGAAGAACAGGACAGGATTATGTGTTTAATATTAACGAATTATTTTGTCTATTGGAAAAAAATGCTTATGGCATTCTGAGGATGCCATGCAGAAAATGGAATAGTAGTAGGTAAGAAATATCAAGAGTTTTGGAACTGTTTGTTAAACAGTTTGCAAAAGTCAAATATCGGGTGGCCAATAAGTTATGATGCACCTTCAATTCTTAACATATAGTTTTATATTAACTAATTGTTATTGCTTATTTTTATAACATAACACAAGCTTGAAAACCGCATTGCCTTCTTTTTTGGGCTTCACATTGATGGGTTCATTTACAACATGTTTCACGTAATTTGTGATCGTTGAAAGTCGCCAGGCTTGAAGTATGTGATACAATTATTAATTTCACATCCTTGTAAAATAAATGTTTCACCAATCGAACGGTCATTCTCAAAATAACAATTGTACAATGTTTACACTGTGTTGCATCCCCACACTTCAATTTCTCAAATGATCCTCGTTTTAGGGTACCAACCTTCCACCCCTCACCACCCCAACTACATTTTACTCACTATTCCGACATTTTGCTACACTCACTGACACTACTAATTAAGTGTTTTGCTTTGGGGGGGGGGGTATACCCACTTAGTGGCGTATTTGTAATTTCATTTTGAGAGGTAGTTTCTTTTTTGGATATGCAAATTTGTACTTGTTACCAGTCAGTAAACTAAATTATTACCTTAAGCTGTTCTAAGAACCTTAGATCATTCGTTCTAACTTAAGTCATTAAATTTTATGATAATAGTTAATCGTAATTTCGTAACACTTAGTATAGCTATTTTACATTGTAAGAAAATACAAACTCATAGAAAAAAGAGAGCTATCGAACTAGTAATACCGAAAAGTTGACCATTTTTTTATAGCCAAGTTCAACCTTAATGTCCGAACGCCTTAATACATATAAAATAGCAGCAAGTGCAAAACGGCCTATTGTTGTCTCGGCTCGGTGAGTTGTTCAGTTGCACAATGGCATTTTTCTTAATCCATAAGGCGTCATGATTTTTGACAGGGAAATCTTGGATGATTGGACCATTAGTAGTCAAAAATGATTTTTCATGTATTTGTTACATAGTTAAGAAATTGTATATACAGTAAAAGCTCGTTAATCCGGACTAATGGGGGGATAAGTTGACCGGTTTAACGAAAGTCCGGATTAACTGAAATAACCTAAAAGAACAGTAGAAAGTGCGTTAAAACTTCGTTTATGGCAACAAAACACGTTTATTATGGTGTATTTAAAGGGCATAGGCCTAAATACACTATACAGTACAGTACAAAGTCTGCGGGAAACAAAATTTCATCAGTGGTTGACTGCCTTTTCTTTGAGAAGTTCTCTTGTTGACTTCTAGCCACATTTAAAACCTGCATTCTGCTTATTTTTTCTCCTTTTGCCTGTCCGGATTAAGCGAAGTCCGGGTTATCGGGGTCCGGATCAACGAGGTTTTACTGTACTTTCAATTCCTATTTCCGCTGGGGGGGATAAAAACATCCTTGGCAGCGAAAAAAATACATTTCTTTTACCAGGAACATTTTCTTTTGTGGGGAAATCCCCGGCTTCCCCTTCGATAATTCGCACGCCGCTCACTGGTGTCTAAGGAAGAGGCATGTTGCTTGTTGTCAAGTTAGGCAGGTTAAACAGTTATGTTCCAAACTTTCCTTAAAATATCATGGGTACTTCTGCAATTTCAGGGTGTCTACCAAAATAACAAAATTCTTTACTTTTTCATGACTTTTTCTTGGCCTTTATTTCCCTTTTTCCTTTTAATTTTTCTTAACATTTATTTAATCGTTCCTTACTTAGGTATAGTTGGAAATTAAGAAAATACATATTTCTATTCAATGAAAAGCCCAAGGCCGATTAAAATGAAATTGAAGCTGTACTTTAACATTGTGAATAAGGAATGGCCACATTAATATTTTTACAAAACTTAACGCACACAAGAACGCAATCCTTAAGAAACAATGTAAGGAAATCTTAACCACAACTAAATACAATTTTAGATTTCCTAATATTATTTTTTTTCAAATCCGAGTACAGGTACATAACAATGTGCTGTAAAAAAAATAGCAAAAGTTCTTGACCACAAGCATAATTTCTTGACTTTCTTGACATGTAGACACCCTGTATACGAGGGCCACTATTTATATTTTGAGCCTTGGCAACACTGATTGAAGTTAGGCGCTATTTGACGTTTGCACGGAATCGTCTGGCATTATTGACCATAACGTACTTCAAATGTTTTGTCAATAGCTTCATTTGTGTTGTTTATGTTGCCTTGGAGATTGCGCGACAACAATAAAATGGAATTAACTCGTGAACATTTTCGACCGATGATTTTTTACGATTTTCGAAGTGGATTATCAAGACAAGAGTGCATCGATCAACTTACTTCCACATTTGGCGATGAAGACCCATCCTTTGCCACTGTGAAACGCTGGTATAACGAATTTAATCGTGGCCGCCATTCGCTCACCGACGAGATTCGCGAATGTCGTCCAAAATCAGTTGTTGTTCAAGAAAACATTGATGCTGTGCAAAACCTAATACTGCAAGATCGTCATGTGACATACTGTGAGATTGAGGCAACCATACGCATTAGTTCCACCAGCATATATAAAATATTACATGATCATTTAGCTGTGAGAAAGGTATGTTCTCGTTGGATCCCACACAATTTGACAATAACTCAAAAAGACGCTCGCGTCAATTGGGGAAAACAAATGCTCAATAAATACAATAGTGGTGCTTCAAAGGACGTCGAATCATGGATATATGCATATGAGCCGGAACATAAACAGCAGTCGACTGTATGGGTGTTTCAAGATGAACCCAATCCAACAAAAGTTGTTCGCGCTCGAAGCACATCGAAACAAATGGTCGCCTGTTTTTTCGGGAAAACTGGTCATGTGGCAACTGTGCCTTTAGAGGAACGTAGAACGGTCAACTCTGAATGGTACACAACAATTTGTTTGCCAGAGGTCTTCGGTCAAATAGGGAAAACAAACAAACGCCGTCGGATCATTCTTCATCAAGACAATGCCAGCTGTCACACATCTCGTCTAACAACCGACTTTATGAACAGTCAAAAAATCGAATTGATGGGTCATCTGCCGTACAGTCCTGATTTGGCACCCAATGACTTCTTCTTGTTCCCGAATGTCAAGAATAAATTGCGTGGACAATGATTTTCGTCGGCGGAAGACGCCGTTGATGCGTTCAAAAACCATATTATGGAGGTGTCTCAAGAAGATTGGAAAAACTGCTTTGACAAATGGTTCGAACGAATGCAAAAGTGTATTGACCATAAAGGAGAATACTTCGAAAAACAATAAAGCAGTTTTCAATGCCAAATTCCTGTTTTTTCATTGTTAGGTTCAAAATATAAATAGTGACCCTCGTATGTAAAGTGAAAGTGATTTCAGTTCATATTAAATGACAAGTGATGAACTGACGCAGAAATTACCAATTAAATATATGTCTCTGAGTTCCAAAATTTCTCATACAGTCTTGAAAGTAGTTAATTTTTGTGCGGGAAGAAAGTCTTCCGGAAATTCAAGAGGAAGGAGATGTTACATCATGCCCATGGTGGTTTCTAAACCGAAATAAAATAAAATAAAAAAGTTGACCAAATCACAATTTATTACAGTTTAAACTCCTTTGTAACTAATGCGCCATCTGTACTTATAACAAAAATTAAGCTAGTTTTTCTTGTATGTACGCATTGCTTGCATTATAGAATTATTTTCCTGTAGTTTACGGTTATTACAAGCAGAAAACATGAAGTGAATTTGTGAAAACAATGATGGATTTGAATTACCTGATGATATTTAGGATTCATAAAAAAATGTGATCAAAAATATCTGAAATCAAAATAAAACAGAGTTCTTCTTTTCACAGTTAAGTTGCTATATTACAACAATGTAAAACAATGTAATATTGACAAAGGATTTTTTTGTTTAAAAAATTACTAACCATTGTTATAACTGTATCTTTAGTCAAAATGAAAATAAATGTCTGATGAAGGGAGCGTGTTCTCCTGAAACGTCACAAGAAAACTGTTTTCTTATGCTTGTAATAACCGTAAACTACAGGAAAATAAAAATTAAGCTTCTGTCAGTTTTTAGGCAATAATAAAATTGAAAGACAAATCGGTAAGGTGGTATCTCTATCTGAGGGGGAAATGAGGGAGGGAATTCCGGTTCCTCATCCCCCTCAGGTTGCTAAATTAGTGGGGGAAACTATATGTATAATTGGTATAATGGCCCGATGCCGAAATTTCTCCCTCACTGTAATTTTCTGAAATACCACACTACCAATAAGTATGCATGATATATACGGGGCTTCATTGGTTCGGTTTATTTTATTTCGCATTTCTGCCACTTTTGGCTAATCGCGAAGATGAAGAAGAGTGACGATGCAATTAAATTGATGAAGGGACACTCACAAACATCCAAGCCCAGGCCGTGATTCGAACCCAGGACCTCTGGCGTCGTGCTTGCCACTCCGCCGGCTGTATACGGGACTTGAAACTTATCTCTTGATTTGAAGCACGAATACCATGCTCGTGCCATTATTGGATGATATAGTTCAAATAAGTTCACCATAGTTTCTTTTACCTACAGCTCGACCAAGATGAGAGAACCCTCTGTCACTATCATCGAATTTTCCACCCTAAACGAGAAAAGGGAGCTGATGCAAAATGTGCGGCGATCGTCAACACATCGATTGAGTGCCAAGCGCTTGTGACATCATGAAGGAAGAAACCGTCCTCTGCGAAAGTTGTTGATTTTTGACAACGAAGCAAAGAAGGAGAAGCAACTAATATGGTAAAACGGGGACACTTGAGCACAAGCGAAGGGGGAGCGAGAGGGGAAAATGCACGACTCTCCGCTTTAGTTTGGGAGTGTGCCTGTTTTTCTCATCTTGGTCGAGCAGTGCTTATTGCTATCATTCCGTCAACCTGTAAGTGAGCATGAGCGCACTGTTCGGATTACCATATTGAAATGAAGATTTGGACTTCCGTTATTTAGAACTCATCGAGGAACCTTCAGTTAAGACAAGATGGCGGTCCACCACAATTCAGTATACTTCAGAACTGCATATCATAATCAGTGAAAGAGAGCCTGCGAAATGTATGAACAAAAATACAAAAATATTGTATGATCTATTGACAGACAGGAGTAATAGTGGAACATTTCTATTTACCACATCCAATGAGTTATGCCGTTCTGCTTTTTATACATTTATACCATCATTTCTCTTTTGTATATTTCTCATATGATATTATATTGTTTCAAGGCTTACTTTCTTCACAGTTATATTTGTTTGACGCCTAAAGTTTCTTTCATTTCGATTCTGTAAATAAACATTTCCATGTGTGTGTGTGACACTACGAAGTCTGAGGATCTGGTTGATTGATTTATTTGGTTTATTTTACTTCGCTTTTCTTCCACTTTTGACTAATTCTGAAGATAAGGATGAGTGATGATATGATGAAAGTGATGAAGGGATAATCGCAAAGAACACCAATGCCCATGCCGGAATTCGATCCTGTGACCCACGGCGTCATACCGCGCTGTGCTAACCACTACGCCACGGTAGTCGGCCCGGAAGATCTGGTTTCCAATCTATGATTGCACACGGGCTGCACAAAAAAATAATAATAACTGAATGAAATTATGAGTAGGAAACTTTAGGGAAATAATTATATTCTCATATTTTCTACAGGATTGGAGTTGGAGAGGGAGAGGGAAGGATTCTTGTTCCAAAATTGCCCCTTTCGGCGATATATCATTTTCTCTTTCCCCCTCTCTATATGTAATTATATGTGTGTGGTATTGGGGGAGGGGGTTGTCTGTCTGCGTCTGTCTGTCTCTGTCACGTGTGCACATTCACGTTCATTCGCATTCATAATAATTCCATTTTTCATGTCCTTTACTCAACAACACTTTCCAACGATCGTATCTAAGGGCAAATGAAGAGTTGACACGGTAAAGGATGTAAGTGCCAAAAAGTAAATTTTTCAGGAGAAATATCCTTCTCCATGCCAACGACCCTGCAGTTGCATCCGATGTCATCTTACAGCATCAGTGAGTACTACATGCAAGTACTCGGCACTTCCATCTCTCTCCAGGCCATTGGCATGTTGTCCATGCAAAGTTGGATATTTGACAAGTTTGGCACTTACATCGTTTTCCATGTCAAGGCTTCAAATGTAGTTTCACCATTAACATGACACCCTGCTCACACTATTTCTGGCTCAGTGTAAATTTGAGAAAAAAAAAACACTTGCTACAAGGGAAAGCAAATATTTCGATTTCCTCAGACCATGAGTCCAGTGTTTCTCCTTCTTGGTTGTCTTCTAGAAATCTTCAAACCACACGATTCATGGCCGGAGGAAGCGGGGGTAGAGGACGAGCATGGTTCGGATCAAAAGTTCTCCGACATCTTGTGAACATCCAACCACACGCCATCCTCTGCTGTATTTTGCGGTGACCCAATAGAAATGTACGAGGACAAACCAAGCCGTGTTTGGGAAAATCTTTTTTTTATCTAGTCTGAAAGCATTTGTGCCACGCTGCAAATATCCATTCCACAACTCATAAATATTGTGCAGCATGGGCGTCTGAAGGGAGGAGGGGTCGAACCCCCCCGAAATTTGCATGGTTCATTTCAAGTCACAAAAGAACATAAAGCTTGTTTTTTTATTGTTGACAACAGAAAATAAAGTTAAATTATTTGGCATTCGAACAGAATGACAAAGTAAAATTCGTGTTAAAACGAAAATATTGAGTGAGAAATACAGGAACCAGTGTATGGCGTCATATTCTAACATTTCAAAGAATAAATGGTTTCACATTTTTTTCAAAATTCCAAAAATTAAAGTTTTATGTGAGTGATCGCACGACAAAAACACTATGAATAAAATGTCGAGCTAATTCTTAAAGCATTTTCTAGAACAAGGATGTAAAAGTTAATATCAAAATAGAATAAGTATGCATTTCAGTACACTAACTGTATGAAGTATAAAAAAATAAAAAACATAAAAAAATAAAAAAACAACAACTGTGCTGGATATTCACTTATCTGTTGGATCGAGTGGAAGAGTCTCTAGAATGATTCAACAATAATAAAAAAATAATAATAAATTTGGAATAACATTTGTCTATTTTTGCCTGTTTATAATAGTTATTATTTTATAACAATAATCATAAACATGATAATTATTAATGTTATTATTTCTACTATTCAAGTATATTAATGGCCTGACCCGTCCTAAAAAAATGTTTGTCGACGCCCATGAACTCAAGTCCTGTATTATACGTAGTTGCAACACTTTTTTCTGTCTGCAAATACCTGTTCTGTTCCTATGAAGCAAACAGTGCCTTGTGCAGCAAAGGCGTGCTGATAGGGTAGGAGTTGGTGGCCCAACCTACCCCCTCCTCGAAATGTCTTCGAAGTAGTAGTGCCAATAATATTGCATGTAAACTAGCTGTCTTTTCATACTTCTTTTATGTCTGCATTTAATGTCCACAGATGAAGCAGATGTCTTATATAAACGGCTGACAGCACTGGCATACACATGATTTTCTTTTCGGGAGGGTACTGGATTTGTAAATGTGGATGGTATATAGCTGCTTTCAAGAGGGTTAGTATAGGGTAACTTCGGTGAATAACGCCAGGCGGGAAATAACGCCATTTCAAAGTTTCAACTCTTAAAACATGGACGCATGTAAAGTTAAGGTGTGACTCACCGTTGTGCGATAAACAATGGTGCCTGGTAGCATTGCTGATAATAACGGTTGCCATTATCGAGCCTTTATTTAAGAGAAACACTTTGAACAGTGTAGACGTTTGAGTTGAGTTTCGAGGAAAAAGGGTCCACATTTTCATCGCGCCGACAAAGGTGAGTGGTTTACTATTGTAGGATTAGATTTTAAATGTTAACAATGCTATACGTACACAATACGTTTATTACGTAAGTGAATGATGTGTGTACGGTTTTCATGGTCGGTGTCGTAAGTTTAGAACAGTTGGTTAAACTACAGTCTGTTGTTTCGGGAAATAACGCCATCATCGTGTCGGGGTATAACGCCACTCAATTTAAACTCAAATTTAAGGAAATGTTGATTTCGAAAATAGGTTTATCCTTGCTCAGTTACTTTCGAGGCGTACAGATATTTATTCTCGGATAATTTCCTCTTTCAGATGGCGAGGAAATGTAGAAATATACGGGCCAAATGGTCAGTGGATGACTTGAGGCAAGCTATGGCGGCCATCAAACAAGGGATAGAAGATAGCATGTGCTGCACGTTCCTCGCAGAACTTTGAGGGACTGGGTATCGCGAAAAGACAAAAAAAGACTTTTTTTTCTAATAACTTACTACAGTAATTATTTTTCCTAGTACAGTTTAGTAAAGAAAATGTGAATGTTTTACTTGTAATTAGGATAATGTGAATGTTTTACTTGTAATTATGAACATGGCGTTATTACCCCACAGGTCTGGAAATAACGCCATTTTGCATTAACACAGAACTTAGTATTTTATTGCTTTCATTATAACAGTGCAATCAATATTTTAATATTACACAATAGAGGAAAGTTCATTCTCCTATACATGTAAGTTTCATGTTCCTAACAATAAAAATGTATGAGTTCTAGAACGAAATGACCAATTGGTGGCGTTAATCACCGAAGTTACCCTACATAAGAATATGTTTCGTATGTTAAAACTTTTCACTTTCAAGAATGGGAATCGGGGTTCATTTTAAGAGGAGTTTGCATTTACCACTTTGGTTTTTTCTTTCCGAATTAACTGCTTTTATGTTAAAATGTTGAATTTTTCAAAATTTCGGAAGGGGCTGTAGCACCATAAGTTCCCCTCTACGTACGCCAGCTGCTGTCTACACTATATTGTATGAAAACTTTCTTGAATTTCAAATTCACTCAAGTAAAATAAGTGAAAACTAATTTAATTTTGTCCTGCAAGTAATGGACAATTTGTAATCACACGCTTCAGTTTTTTATTATATAAATCATTATGTTGACCTCAACGAAGAAAAAAACGTGTGGAGGGATGGGTGTGTGGGTGTCGATGGGTGAGTGTAAGGATACTGATGAAATTACACACACGGACGTGCCATATGTGGTAATGTCCTCATATTGCAATCAAGAGGTCCCGGGTTCGATACCCAGTGAAAGCCCATAGTGGTTCGGATCCCACTTTAAACTGTAGTAGTAGTCCTGGTTAGCCTACCGATACAGGATACCCAAACGCACGATATTTTAAAAAAAATCGGCCCTGTCAAAAACAAAAACCTTCTCTCTTGTTTTTTTTTACACACCCCTATTTTAGGCGGGAGAAAATTATTGTTGTTCATCCAATCATCATCCATTGTCGCGACTAGCCAAAAGTGGAAGAAAAGCGACGAAAAATAACGAGATACAAATTTTACAACACAAACAAAAATCTCTCTTGCAACATATTTTAATGGCATTTCACTCGCCTGCCAAATAATCCGCATGTCGTTAAATATTTGTTCCAGCTTTTGAAACCACATATTGCTGAAGAAAGCTAATGAAACATTGCCACATAGTTGTGATTATTCCTGCATTGTGTTCGGAGAGTGTCTTTTGACATTGATAGTCATGGACAAAAGACAAAAAAGCCATCATTATACATATAACCTCATCAATAATGATGAGAAAGGACAGGTGATTAACCAAAATTAGATGTTCCCTAAAGAACAAAAAAGTGATGAACCACGTTCCACTTTAACGCCCATGACCTGGACAGCTGCTTCACAGTGCCATCTAGCGTGTAGAATATCCGTGCCAACATCTAGAAAGAGACGGGAATCTCAAGGATAAACCCAAAACCAGCAAGAGAATGTGCTAGTACGTATAAGCCTTGCACACACACCCACAGTTTGGGATACCGATATACGTACATCCGTGAGTCAGGGCATTGAAGTAATCGCCACGTAATGGTGCAGATAACTGAATAATTATCGGTTTAGTTCTACCTCAAGGACAACGGTACCTGGTGTAGAAATATAGCATATGTCTGTCTGGAATTGACTAACTAATAATTAGCGGTAATGATATGCTGCAGAAAATTTGTTTTCAGTAAGGCTGTGCCCGAATCTGCAGCTACTGCCACCTTAAAGCAGCATTCCCCCCTTGGAATCTCCGTACCGTTATAGTCCGAATTCGCGGCACAGGTAGAACTGGAAGGGAGAGCTGTAAGCAGCAAGAAGTGCACGATTCAACTCGCTGCAGGGCTACGCTCGGCAGCCGTATTGTAACTTCACTTTGTAGAGGCAGCGTTTATCGAATATGTAAGTAACCTATATGCGAATCAGTGAACTCAAAATATGTGAAATAGTCAGAATTTCCTGTTCTGTACAATAATGCCATGTTCATTACCCTCTCTTCCAGTGGTTCTCAACCTTTTTCAGTCCAGGACCCACCTTCAAGGACATTACACTTCAAGGGATCCATAAGCATGGGCGGCGTCAGAAGTACTTGCACCCAGTATATAATCATATTTTTCCTAACATCGAGTACTTTAAAAAGCCTCTCTTTTACGCTTGCTTAAACAAGTTACACATAACATGTTAGGTACTTCATATAGGAAAGTAAATATGTAATTTAAAAGGTTATTTTACTGTAGTCCAATATCTAACTAAACACCGGTTATGTTTTAACGAGATGCCGGTAAAACGCAATAGTAGAGTGCGAATAATATAAATTTAGAGTTTAGACTGCGTAGAACACGGGTTGAATTTAAATTATTAAAACAATATAGCTATCTTAGTAATTTAAATTTAATAGATTTTTAAGGCACAGTAAATAAATTCTCGAGCTCGACTTTGCGACCCACCAAACGCCCCCTCGGGACCCAGCAGTGGGTCGCGTCCCATAGGTTGCGAAAGGATACTCTATTCGGTATCTCTTATGCCTGCGAACAGCTTCTTTCCAAAATGAAGAATGTGGAATCAAAGTTGAAGAATGGATTGGCCGACACACGTCTTCAAAACTGTCTGCTATAGTAGCCTCGTCAAACTTCAAGACAAATATTTATTTATTTATTCACACGTTTGTGAAGAAAAACCAATCACAGTGTTCTCTTCTTATTGAAGGGGTAAATGACAATTCCTGTGTATGAATGGTTATTGTGCTTTTTCCTCAACATATATCATATAACGTTGCTTCATTATGCTGATTTGTTGCGTGACGGTGTTCTTTGCAATAGTTACCCATGCTGATAAATTCTCTCATAAGAAAAGAGTACAGTCAGTGAATGTATTTTGAACAACAGAAACCAGGTAGCTATTTGTGAAGGTAATCTATGGACGGGCCCGTCAGTTCCTTATAGAATGTAATTTTGGCTCGCTATAGGTCAAACGTTGAAGACCACTAACATAGAGGATTTGTTTATAAGAAATTTCCAGTATACGTTGATTTATTGATTTGGTTTATTTTACTTCGCTTTTCTGCCACTTTTGGCTAATCGCGAAGATGAGCATGAGTGATGGCTATGATGAAAGAACACGCATGCCCGGACTGGGATTCGAACCCGAGGTCCCTGACGTCGTACCGCGCTGTGCCAGCGACTCCAGCGCACATGACAGCAAAGAGAACAATGTACAAAGGTGCGAATTTGGCGAATTGTATGCAAAGTGAACAGCGGGCGAACCGTTGACCGTAACGTCATGATATGTGTATCAAGGACACGCAGACGCATGGGAAAGGTTCCCATTCCTTCTTGCTTCCAGTCATGGATGACTGTGTCTCTGGGCGTGATGAAGACGTTTCGAAAACCCAATTACCTGTGGTATATACTTGGATAGTTTTTCCGTCCTAAAATCGAGCAGCCACATCAGTTCAGCCACGATGGGAAACACGTGTCATAACTTTTCCAATCTCTGTGTTCCTCCAAGAAGCGACAAACAATGGAACGTCAACACCCAGGATTGGAACCTGGTTTCGTACCGGTCTACATTAACCACTCCGCTGTTGAGGGTGGCACTAGATTCAAGCAAAAATGTCCATGCTGTGTGGTGTATCGGTTAGCGTTTCGGTTGCCACGACGCCAAATATCCTGGTCGAATCCTGAGTAAGGTATGGATGTATATGTGCCTATTTCATACTGAACGACGCAATTAACCTACATGGGCAGAAAAGAGACGAGATACGTATAACCAAACAGAAAATGATGAAATTAAATCAGAAAATTGGAATAAAAAGAAGAGAGTTTAAAAGTTTGTTTTAAGCCCATTTTATATACATATAGGCTTATCGGGACTGGACAGTTTAAAGTTGAATTCACTATATGCCTCCAACCGGGGGTACATAGTCAAGATAGAAGCCGGGACCCCTTGATTACAAGGCGACGACGTTATCACTATGCCATCGAGGTGGCCCAAAAAGAGTTTGAAACAAGAATTGTAAAAGAAAAGTGTGATGAAAGCTAAAAATGTTACTATTGAAAAATACGATCAAAAGTAAAACGGAAGTGGAAAAAATGGACAGCCAATTTAAAACTGACAATTATGAGCCGCCGTAATTACTGGTGTTGTACCAGCAAGTAATACATTAAAAAAAAACTTTAAAAATATATTGTTAGAATAAGGAAGAAGCTAGTCAACAATTCACCTCTTTAAATTCAGAATAATTGCAACGTTAAAACCAGTTCTTTTGTTTTTTTTGACGGGCACGAGAATTTGTGGAGCATGACGATAGGTTCGATCAAAGCATTCGCTTCATTCTCGACCTTCGTCAGTGCATGCTGGTGAAAGGAACCTACTGAGAATGGAAAGAACCCTCAATACAGGTGAAAGTGTCTGTACATATTTTTTTAAAAAGAACATTTTTATCCTTGACAGATATTAAATTCTAATATATTGTCAATCAAATTACTTCGGGTTTCTTCAAGGAGTTTCATGATGGACATAAAACTGCAAAACCAACATTTTTCTTAAAAAGTACTGATCAGTACCTCGAAGTTAATTGTTATTCAACTATATTTGATGTTTTCTGCAAGATGAGAATACAAGCATGGAAATTCAATAGGCTTCAAGAACACACATAACAGGAAAAATGGAATGTCATAAACATACCTTATCTTGTACTATATTATTTATTCTAGTACAGATGAGGCCTTGTATTGCTAAAAAGTCCCCTGAAGAACAATGGAATGATTTTAATTGTTGCTCAAGTAAGACAAATGAAATGCTGCAATAATTAATCACTTTTTCAAGAGAGACAGAAAAACTTCTCATTAACTTATACATTGGAGGAAACGACTTGTAAATTCACTATAAAACGAAATTCATAACCTACATCATTTTGTTTAAAAAAATATACAAGTCACTTGACACTAACAGTAATTCACCTCTTCAATGATTACCATAGTAGCATTCATTTTTCCAGTATTTATTGTTTTATCAGAGGCGGAGGTGGAGAGGGAAGGCATTGGGGGCAGCGTCTTCTCCTTTTCCATGATTGTGTCAGGTTCCAAATAGAAAGTGTGTAAATGTGCTCGTCAAGTCAGGGGGAGGGGGTGCTATTGTATTTGTTACTAGGACCAGAAACTTGGTTTCGGTGGTTTCATACAACATTTCTGAAAGTTACGGGCAAACTTTAATAATTTTTAGATTTCAGTCTTGGAACTCTTCATTCTGCGCTTAACGTTTCTAAATACGCGTTTGAACATGTCCTAATACAACAATATGGGGAACACACGGATTAAATTATGAGATATGAAGAAGCCGAGTTCTGATCTAGGTTGTCTCTGTAGTTACACTCAACTTGTGGAGTTAACTCAAGTTTGCTTTGTTTTTTTGCTGTTGTTTTTTGTTTTGTTTCTTCAGAAATGGTTGCAATCATCAGCACTCCTACCTTCGCTACACCCATGTGTATCCTTAAAATTAGTTTGACATCGCATAATTCTGTTTATATCAATGTAACCAAACAGTGCAATTCTTACATCTACTCACTCATGTTGAAACTCAGATATCATTCCAAAATGTACATAAAGTAAAGTTTTCAATCCACCATTGAAACCATCACCAATGAAAATTACAGAAAAGATATGTATAGACCAGTAATAATAGATTCAGGAAAGAACTGGTGAAAAGACAGTAGTGTGAGAAGACTTACCTAACCCGAAGTATCCTTTGACTCCACCCAAATTCCTCACCCTGAAAAGCCCGGACTGTTTGAAGCCACAATTCAGGGACCACCCGAATTCAGACTTCAGAACACATGTGGAATCGGTAGGCCTGTACAGGGAACCTAGAAGAAGAGAGTTAAGATGAACCCCGCTTGTTAAACAGGCCTACTGTGCACAATGTACAAGGTGAGATATTCCGTAAGTAAGTTATTAGTATTGAATTATTCACAAAGGATGGTGCAAAAGTAATGCTGTTTTTTTTCATACCTGAGCTGAATTCCACAATTGTCAACACGTGAATGTGATACAAAGACTCTCCAAGTTTTACATGCAGATTGCAAGTGCTCGATGTGGACCCTGTTGATAGTAGTTCAGTTTTTGTCCAATCACGTTCCAGTATATCCTAGAATATCAAATTCTTATCCGTGCAGGTGCTGTAGAGTTGGGTAGCATATGGACATTTTACATGATGTATCTCCACAGGGAAAGTGGTCGAGTGCGTTGCAATCTTGTTAGATTTGGTCTGGAAATGTCTCTGCGCCGTCACAACAGGCCCTCTTGGTGCGAATTCAATCATGTAGTAATCTTACACAGAGAGCCACTAGTGGTGGTTTCGTACTCAATACATACACAGGCAAGAATTCTTCATTTCCTTTCCCGTTTGATCGGTTTCCGTTCTCACGAATCTCGCTACAGGCCTTTACTTTTGCACCTTATAGTGTTTTGTTAGGTGAACTGTACAAATTTTGTTGTGAATTGTAAGTTCAGAATAGGAAATTTCTACATTAGAATAACTCAAAACTACTGACATTGAGTGAAAATTGCTTGGTATACTTTGCTTATTCATTTGTGAATAGTTGCATTGTTGTCTTCTTTTTTAAGGTTAATTTATTAAATCTTCACAAATATTTCTGATTTACAAAAAAAAGCTTTATAACTGTCTTTCCTTATTTAAATATTAATAAATATCCATATTTATTAATATGTTAATTAATTAGGTAATTACGTGTATAAACATATATATGTGTTATTAGTGTAAATCAATTTATTATGCATTTTTAGGTTCATATTATTCCATGTATAAATACCATGTAGCTCTCTGTTCTTGCTTCGTGTTTCGAACGTTCGAGGAAAAGGCGGGCAGTTTAGCTGTTAAAGATTAAAAATTTTGAAAGAAGGGCCGTTGGCAACAGACGCCAACCAAACGTATATAAACTCCCAGATGAGAGTAGGGGAGGTCGGCTGTTGGAACTGAGACTTGGAAGGGAGAGGCTGTTTTTGCTTCGGTCAGCTAGGACCGGAGGACAGGTCTCCCGAAACGGATGCTGTAAGAGATTGGATTGCCGGGCAAGCTAGTGCCTTGGTGTCCAATTTACAGGTAAAAAGGTAGTTTGTACTGGATGTTATTTTGAAGTAATTACGGTGCGCCGGGCAGCCTAGTGCCTTGTCACCGTGGAGGTTGAGAAATGTACACGTCGGGCGGCCTAGCGCCTGTTAAGACGTTTCTTGGAGTAACGCGAGTCTACCTTGTGACAAGCGTACTTCAGATGTAATTCATGAAATGTAAAGCATCCAGGTACAAACAATAGAGATTCCAACATCAAAATTAGAGTTTTGGCCCGATAAATAATTAGAGAAAAGAACGTTCGGATACGACTTGTATATACTTGAAATTTTACGTTAATTAAACTTATAGAAAATACCAAAAATTTCCGTTTTTAATTTCACACAAGCTGGACAAGGTAATTTATCCCCCTGATCATAAAGGTTTCGCAAGAGGTTTTCCGTTGTCTCTTGTAGTTAATTATATAATTATGTTGACTTGTAGCAACCCACGTGCATTGTCGTACAAAGAAGATACCCCTAGACAAATCTGAGCCGAGTACGAAGTGCACCGAACCTCGAGTGCGGAGGTAAAGTGTGGGGGGCAGGATAGTAACATATTTATTTGGGGGCTCGGTCCGCGATTGAACTAATTTATTTGGGGGCTCTGTCCGCGATTGAACTTAGTTATTTGAGGTCTTGTCGCAGGATATTGAACAAGATTTTTGCTTTGAAAGTTAAGGAGAGAAACGGACGAGGATCGAACCGATGATCTTGCGAAACAGAAAAGGGGAAGTTACAAGAATGTCGCTTGGTAACTCGAGTAGGTCCAGCCCGACCGCGTCAGAACTTTCTGTTGTTGAGGAACAGAGGTGCGTTCCAAGAGCGACAATGGAGGAAATTCGTTTGCCGCTTCCGACATTTGAGGGAAATGTAGGGAAGGAAGATGCTTTTTCGTATCTGGATAGGATTCAAGATTACGCGAGAACGCTGAAAATTTCTGAAGATGATCTTCTGAAGCAGTTTATTCCTCTTTCGTTGCGAAATGAAGCGAGGGAGTGGTTTTTGTTCACGGAACCGTTCGGTGATTTTTCACAATTCAGGCATAAATTCTTGCAGGCTTTTCATGGATTGGATTATCAGAGAGAAGCAGAGTTATTTTTGTCGCAAAGGTTTCAACTTGCTAACGAGGGATTGGCGGAATACGTTCGCAAGGTTGACAGGCATTTTAGTAGGATAAAGAATTCGGCTTCTGCGCAGGAGAGAATTAACTTTGTGAAATCGCACTGCAATCCGCTATTTAGGGATTATTTGTACAACAAGACATTCACTTCTATGAGAGAGATGAGCGAGTACACGCTAGAACTACAAGCGGAGTTTTTGGAAAGGCAGAGATTCAAGTCTTTTGTTTCTGAAGATGAAATTCGCAGCTGGTCTTTGAGAAAGTCATTTAACCAGGAATGCGAAGAGGAGAGGGGGAGAAAGAAACCTGATATTTTCTTGGACCCTGTGAACATTGGTTTTGACCGCCCGAAAGTCGAGCGCTTGAGGGCTGAACATGTGGTTTCACGCCCTCCACCCTCGCGGCTTGCGGTGGGGGATGAAAACAAACAGAACCGCTTTTCGAAGGAAGATTGCCAGAGAAATAAATTATGCTACACTTGTGGACAGAAAGGTTGCAGAGCTTCAAATCACCGTAGGGAAAACAAGATAAATGAATGTGGGAATGAAGTAACAAAAAACTCGTAGAGTCGCCACGAATTTGTCAAGTTCGTGGCGTGGAAACTGCAAATTTTACACAAAAGGAAAATTTTTCACCTCACAATGTAAATGTAAAAGATGTTAGGGAACCTATTGTTTTATGCAACGTGGCTAACGTGGAAGTACACGCATGTATCGATACGGCGTCGTCCAATAACTTTGTGTCTTTGGAGGTTTTCGAGAAAATGAAGACAAATGGAGTAAAATTGAAGGGTTGCAAAACTAAAGTAATACTTGCGGAAGGAAATGTGGAATCTTTGGGGAGCGCTTACGTGAATATTAAGTTTCACGGACACAAGGCTCGGGATCAGATATTTGTGTTATCTAATGCTAATCATGAAATGTTAATGGGAAGGACATTAATGGCTAAGCTGGGACTTATACCCATGATTCATCGTAACGGGTGGGCAATTGAGCCTGATCTTTCGAAAATCGTGCCTTTTGATTCGCCGCCGACACGTGACAGCGTTGATGCTGTTGGTTCTAGGGGACTGGGTTCGACCACGGATGGAGTCGAAGGAGTCCAAGAGAACGTTTCTGCCTGCGGAGCGGAGACACGTAGCAGCGACATCAAAGAGGAGGGGGTTGACGAAGAGAGAAGGATTGCCATGCTGATGGAGGGTACCGATATCTCAGAGGAAAACAAGCCGAAATTGATTGCCATACTGAGACGGCATATTGATGTTTTTCAAGAAAAACCGGGATTAGCAAAGGATTACGAGGTTCGTTTGGATGTGAATAACGAGAAGCCGGACCGAGCGAAACCTAGGCCACTTTCTGAGCAAAAGAAGAAATTCGACCGGAAACAGAAAAGGAAAACGGAAGCGATGTTTACAGATGCAGCTGGCAACACTGTAAACGGAAGACAGACGGACGGACAGAAGGAAACTTCGCCGCCCGTAGATCTTAACGATAAAGAAATGTGGAAAGGAGAACAGCAGAGTGATCCTTATTTGTCGAAATTAATTGGATGTTTAAATGGAGAAGAAGTTGAAATAAAGGATGCTCGAGAGAAGAGAAAATTTGACTTTTATCTACAACATTCCTGTCTCGACGATGATGGACTGCTTTACCGTTTCGTTGACGAAAACACTGGACTTTATCCACCGTTTAGCTCCAGATTGAAGCTGTGGGTACCAGAGAAGTTGAAGTGTGAAGTACTTAAATCTTCGCATGATGATTTATTATCTGCGCACTTAGGACATGGAAAGACATTGTTTAAGGTCCTAGAGAATTATAGTTGGGACGGAGTAGTCAAAGATGTCAGTAACTATTGCAAAAGTTGTATCACTTGTCTTCAGTATAATCCTGACAACAGCAGAAAGATGGGCTTTATAAACTCGAGGAAAGCTACTGCGCCTGGATACAAAGTGTTTCTGGACATTTTTGGACCACTGCCTACAAGTACGAAGGGGAGATACAAGTACTGTTTGGTCATTCAAGATGAGTTCTCAAGGCACATTAGTTTGACACCGCTTAGAACTACAACGGCGAGGACGATCTCGCAAGCATTCTTGAGGTACTGTTTTCAGTCAGGTTTCCCGAAATACGTTGTCAGTGACAACCAGAGTGTATTTCGAAGCAAACTGTATTCACAGACGTTGCGTTCTGTGAATTGCAAGCCTGTCTATATTACGCCATATAGACCGAAGGGAAATAAATCGGAAGCAGCGATTAAGATAATCAAGCAAGCACTTGGAAAGTTCTGCAAGGAACACTCGTCGTGGGCTGAAAACTTGGACGCGATAAGTTTTGCCATTAATAATGCAACGAATTCAATGACTGGATTGAAACCGTCATTCTTATTCTTTGGACGTGATTTGTACACGCCGCATGACACTCGGAAAATGGAGCTTCAGAGGGAAGATGGAACCGGGGAGGACGTCACGGCGGAGAGACAGATGGATTACGTCATGCAGTTAAAGGAAAGAATGGGTGCGGCTTTCGAATTTGCAAAAGAAAAAGAGGAAAAGACGAGGCAAAAGGCGTCAAAGGCCTACAATAAGGGCAGAAGAAGGGTTAATCTTCGTGTAGGAGATCCAGTACTGCTTCAAGAGCATAAGATTTCGTCTGCTTTTAACAAGCAAACTGCGTGCTTTTTCCCGAAATTCAAAGGATCTACAGAATTCTGAATTTCACTACTCCAAATAATGTTGTTTTGGAAAAGGAAGGTGAAGGGAAGAGAGTTCTGGCTAACGTTGACCAGCTGAAGGTCATTCCGAGAAGAAATTTGAGAAGTGTGAGGGAAAGCACTCGTCCCTAAATTCTACCCTGAGAATCCATCTCAAGGGGAGGGGGTAGAAGGACTGTGAAAAATGACGGAAAGGAAGCCGAGTGACCGACATCTTGTTTGTACAGTAGTAATTAAGTTCCTGATTTATTGTCGCTACACATTTGAGTTCTGGTAAATTTATTTCATGTGAATATAAGATTTTAAATTACGGACTGTTGGATTTTATGTTATGTAAACCTTTTACCGATAAAAGTAGATGAATATTCTGCACATGAGGACATGAGATTTTCATCGCTAAGAGAATGCTGAAGGATGGCAGTTCGATGCCCGGAAAAGGAAGGGAAAGTTTCCTTATAGATGGAAAAATGAGAAAGCCATTTTAAAGTCGGGTCGTGTGATCGAACGATAGAACCTTGAAAGCATTTGAAGCTGAAATTCGACAGGAGTCGAACCGAGTAACGCAAAAGTCCCAGACGCAAGGACCAGGGGACTGAGGAGCCCGGGGATCTTCGAATGGACCGAGGAGGAGGCTGAGTCGACCCTAGAGCGGGAGCTGGACATGTTCTTTGGAAGGTGGAGGAGCTGAATCCGTCTGCACCTGAGAGCAGTACTGATGACCAGATGACCGAGATGTCCAGGAGATTCCAGGATTCCAGGAGGAAGAATCCGTGTGGAAGTTGGATATTTAGTGCAGTGAAATCGAGACTCTTCTTTTCAGAGAGACGGTTGTGATGTGTAGTGAAAATAACTTTTTCAGTGAACTTTTCTTTTTCAGATAAAGTGCTTAACTTTTCTAAGCAATTTTGAAAGACAATTCAGATAGACTGAAATTTAAATTTCAGATTGAATTGTAACGCTGGGGAGGGGGAATCTGTTACCCTGCCCCCGTGTCAGGGCAACAGTGTTTTTCTTTCCTTATTTAAATATTTATTAATATGTTAATTAATTAGGTAATTACGTGTATAAACATATATATGTGTTATTAGTGTAAATCAATTTATTATGCATTTTTAGGTTCATATTATTCCATGTATAAATACCATGTAGCTCTCTGTTCTTGCTTCGTGTTTCGAACGTTCGAGGAAAAGGCGGGCAGTTTAGCTGTTAAAGATTAAAAATTTTGAAAGAAGGGCCGTTGGCAACAGACGCCAACCAAACGTATATAAACTCCCAGATGAGAGTAGGGGAGGTCGGCTGTTGGAACTGAGACTTGGAAGGGAGAGGCTGTTTTTGCTTCGGTCAGCTAGGACCGGAGGACAGGTCTCCCGAAACGGATGCTGTAAGAGATTGGATTGCCGGGCAAGCTAGTGCCTTGGTGTCCAATTTACAGGTAAAAAGGTAGTTTGTACTGGATGTTATTTTGAAGTAATTACGGTGCGCCGGGCAGCCTAGTGCCTTGTCACCGTGGAGGTTGAGAAATGTACACGTCGGGCGGCCTAGCGCCTGTTAAGACGTTTCTTGGAGTAACGCGAGTCTACCTTGTGACAAGCGTACTTCAGATGTAATTCATGAAATGTAAAGCATCCAGGTACAAACAATAGAGATTCCAACATCAAAATTAGAGTTTTGGCCCGATAAATAATTAGAGAAAAGAACGTTCGGATACGACTTGTATATACTTGAAATTTTACGTTAATTAAACTTATAGAAAATACCAAAAATTTCCGTTTTTAATTTCACACAAGCTGGACAAGGTAATTTATCCCCCTGATCATAAAGGTTTCGCAAGAGGTTTTCCGTTGTCTCTTGTAGTTAATTATATAATTATGTTGACTTGTAGCAACCCACGTGCATTGTCGTACAAAGGAAGATACCCCTAGACAAATCTGAGCCGAGTACGAAGTGCACCGAACCTCGAGTGCGGAGGTAAAGTGTGGGGGGCAGGATAGTAACATAACTTTGAGGAATTCGATATGACATTGTTATATCGATGTGAAACATCTGGTCTATATGAGATTATGTCGCTGGCTCTGAGACTGAGCGAGTTAAGTGTTCCCCTTTCGAATTCGCCACAGAGGTTCCCGGGTTCAAATCGTGATCTGGGAGTGGTTGTTCCTTGTGAGTGTCCCTTCATCAACTTAGTCATTTCAACACCCATCTTCATCGTCGCGATTAGCCAAAAGTGGCAGTAAAGCGACACTAAATAGCAAATACACATGAGATATCTCACCCATGCTCAGCTTAGTACTTGAACGTGGAACCTTCATGGTGAGAGCCTGTGTGAACAGTTTATCTGTAGCTCTGGTCTATTTTGCCTATGTTGGGAGAATTTTTCCACCCTCTGGTACATTCAAAAGTAATATATAACAAAAACAATTAACCAATCTTACATTATATATAGTATATACACTGTAACCATGAGACGTGCATTATCTACAAATTAACACTTCATACTTACCTACAACTGAGGCATTCCTGTATTGCTTTGATTAATTTGGTGTTTTAAGTCCACTTTATGCACAGTAAGGCTAATCGGGACTGGACCTACAGCTTAAAGTGGGATCCGAACCACTTGTGCCTCCACCATTCCTGTATTGCATATGGACTAAAAAGTGTTTTATATTTGGATACAATGATTGTATTTTAAGTCAGAGAAACAATGAGAATATGTACAAGAATTGAGTATAGTGTCTGTAAACGTTGCTTCAGTCGAATGACGCATTGGCTCATAGGGCAAGAGGTCAATTGCCTCCTAGGGCACACACCATGATAACAAATCACACTCCGTCTAAACTCTATGCATATCAAAACCAAATAATGTATATTGAAAATATTCAGCTCTTTGAAATTTAGTAGAGAGTACAACACATAACAACTGACATGAAAGTTGCATCTAAGCTCTAAAGAAGAAAAAAAGAAGCTTTAAAATCTGGTAAAACTTAAAGATTTCTTTTTCCTTGCAAAGATCTGAAACCTTCAACAGTGCCTTACCTACTTCTCCCAACAGATGGACTTGGGGCTAGCTTAACGACGATGAACTATTTTTGTATTTCATCTGCCTCTCTTCTGAACTTTACCGACGAAAGTGAATTCATCACCGACTACCACTGTCCTTTTCACGTCCTGTCCTTACAAAAAATGACATCATCAAAGGAACATGTGATGACAACACACTTCGACAAGATTTTAAGATAGATAAGGTCCGACTTCCTTTTAGTTTGTCCGGTAACGGTAGCACCAAGCATCATGATTTGTGCGATTGATGTGATCAGCACCACGCTCCGGCCAACCCTTTATTAGAGGCTGGGTGAATTCGAGAGCCGCTCCAAAAATGTCCACCTGAAATTATCCACCCCAAAAGTCCAACCTACCAACATGATCGTCGCGACTCAAATCACAATAGCTTGCAGAGAAAAAAATAATATTATTAGACAAACAATTTGAGTGGATTCTCGAAGTTGCCTCTGGTATGTAGAACCAACCTGTTGCTCAATGTGATGTACGAAGACCACAAAATGGACAGACCAAGCGAGATTTTAACCGCAAAAAACGCCAGGTCATCAATGTCAGCCCGCCTATTCATTTCTTTAACACGTTCCCTGGGTTTTCATTCTTCTCTTGGATGATGTAAGCAGTGAAAGGTCCATTAACACCGCAACTCGATAAACAGCTTTATTGCCTCATGGTAAAAAAAAATTCACGATTGTTGTGGAACGAATCCGTTAGTCATTCCTAAATCTCTCCACGTCAAATAACCAAATGTCACTTATTCAAAACTAGGATATGTTATCCTTTATCGTATCTTTGAAGAACTTAAATTCATTTTCAGGTTAATATACAGTTGTTGTTTATTAATGCCAATCTTTTACAAAATCCGCCACACGTAAATTTGACATATAAATAGAATTCCTTATTGTGTAAGAGGATTCGTATTTCCTTAAATCCATTTCCAATGTTCTGCTGATTCTTCCTACATTTCGTGCAGAACTGCCGCTTGAGAATAGTAATGGGCCAATGAAGATGAAGCTGAAGGACACAGCCGCCATATTGTAAAATCTGCCACCTTGTTCAATCTCGTAGGTTTCTTTCTTAACTCCAGAGATATTTATTCCACAGCCCATTTCTTGCCACACATTCACCATTGCGTCGGAGGTGATGAACAGTGATGATGGGGCAAAACGTGATATCCGCCAGTGTAGCTCTCCCAAAAATTATCAAACGGCGGCCATAATCACAATTCGGTTTAGGCTTATTTTATACTTTGTGTTGATAGATGGGGAAATGTAGACGATTTGCGATTAATAACATTAGAATCTCCAAACAATAGTATGTTTGGAAATTTTAATGACAAATAAATTGGCAGGGTAACAATTTTTATTACATGTTATAGGGAGTTACAGTATCCCTTGCTACGTAAGTATTTAAGAGAAAGCCTTCCAGAAATAGGCATTATGGAAGAAGAATATATCCACGTAGGGGAATTTTTTTAAGATGCAGTTTTGGAGCAGAAGCAAATGCATAAGCCTGATTATAGAAGAAAATGCACCCAAAATGCAAACCAATTTGATGCGAATAAGGAAGCAACTGAGAAGATCAATTACGATCGTATTATAAGAGATGACAGCCAAACATCCATGCTCGAAAACAACCTGCGATGACAACTCAATGCACTTCGCTACCAGAGGTGTTGGTAGTCTGCTGGTAAGGAAAAATGAAAACATAACTACTCTAAAGTACATTGAGTTTTTTTCTTTTAGTCTGAGTTTTCTTTTAAGTCCACTTTATACCCAGATAGGCTAATCGGGACTGGACCTACGGTTTAAAGTGGGATCTGAACCACTATATGTGCCTCCAATGGGTATAGAACTCTCGACCCCTTCATTACAATGCGACGACGTTATCACTACGCCACCGGAGAGTTCTTAATAGGATTGGATTGGATTGATTTGTTGTTTTAAGTCCACTTTATGCACAGTAAAGCTAATCGGGACTGGACCTACAGTTTAAAGTGGGATCCGAACCACCATGCGCCTCCACCGGGAATCGAACCCGGGACCCATTGATTACAAGGCGACGACGCTACCACTGTGCCATCGGGGAGGCCCTCTTAATAGGAAGGTATAGCAACTGTTAATCTCTATTTTGAAACTTACTACAAAAATCGATCTAAAGAGTAACCGTGTCAATAACTCCAATAAATAATAAATAACCATTACTTCTTAGTATGGCAGACTCAAAAATTCAATGCAATTCAAGATCAGAAATTGAGCTCGGAATTATAACCTTTGAAGTATGCATTCCTGTACATTTGGGTGCAACTTTTGCCTATCTAGAAGGGTACAGATTGAGAATGTCCCATTTCTTCCGATGATCCACAACTTTTTCCGTCGACAGTACAAACAATGAAGACTGTGAGACGCATGAGAATTCCACGAAGTGCAGATAGCTCGTTTGGCTAGTGATTGCATAACTATAACGGTCAACCTGGTGGGTGTGACAAAAGCAACCGTTGTGCACCCATGGTTCTGGCAGCATTCACAATACGAAAGGTGAGTCGAAGGAGGCGAGTAATGTTTGGAGAATGGTGCCAAATGGAAGGGTTACGAGGACATTTGGGAAGGATTAAATCCGAAAATTACGAAACTACAGCATGCAAAGAGGCAGCAGGACTGAGCACATATTTGAAAGATCCGGTTCTTTTGTAAAGTGTTCCAGAGAAAGAGAACTCGGTGGCAGTGACGTCAACGGCACGAGATAGACACGTGCCCTTCCATTCTGCTATTCCGTCCACTGAAAGAACGAAGTCGTTGTAAACAAACCGACGTGACTTGGAAAAAGCAATCGCTTCCCTATTGCTTAATTGTGTACTCAGGCCGTTCGTATGTACAGTCACCGGTAATAAAAATGGGACACCAAGATCCTGAACTATTCGTTTCCCTGCAAGGCGTTGTGTGTGTTGTCTAACTCTACGGCGGTGGTATAAGTTCCCATTGGAAATTTGCTATTAAAATCCACTTATCGAGATACGAAGCACACATAGTGCCTTGCAGGGAAGCGAGTATTTCAAGATCTAGTTTTCGTCCATTTTTATTGCACGTGACTGTACATTGACCTTAGATGTATAATTCGTCAAGTAAAACCTCACAAAGGTACTATATTATATGCACTATATTCCCAGGTGTCAGTCATGCACGCGAGAGCTGTCATCGGAATTAGCCAATAAGATTTCTCACACGTCACGTGCATTTGCTTACATCGACTTCATACGAGACTCCATTCACATTCTTAGAGTGAATGGAGTATACGTATTGTACCGACGATGAGACGTTATTTAGAAAAAAATTGGAGGAAAACTAGATCAGGTACTCTGAAGCTTGTCAAGACGAGACAGAGAACGAGATAGGCCTATATAAATTGAAAGAAAAACGAGACACAGCGTCCGAAACCCTCGGTTTGTTTGATGTTTGGTAAACTATAATATGTGTGAGTTTGAAAATGTATTACCGCATAATTTATGGATAGGTCATATACTTCGTTAATCAACCTGGTGGCAACTGTAGATCTGTCCACTAACAAAATTGCAAACTGTCTTTGCAGGTATGGGAGAGGAAAGAAGAGTTTACAGTATTCTTGTTGGGAAACCTGATGGTAAGAGACCAGTAGGAAAACCAAGACGATGATGGAAGAATAACGTTAAGATGGACCTAATGGAAATTGATAGGGATGGAAAAGAGTATATATATATATATATATATCTTGCTAATGATAGGGACAGATGGAAAGCCTGTGTTACTGCAGCCATGAACCTTCGGGTTCAAGAAGGCTGAGAGTTAGTTAGTTAGTTAGTCTTTGCAGGTGGAAAGCTTTGAAATACAAAAAAATCTGGTCTCTGAATGTACAGACACCGGCAATAATAATGGAACACCTATATCCTGAAATGCTCGCTTTCCTGCAAGGCGTTGTGTGTGTTGTCTAACTGTACGGCGGTGGTAGAAGTTGCCATGGAAAATTCTCTATTAAAATCCACTTATCGCCCCAGAGTTATTTGTCCCATTTTTATTGCCGCTGACAATACCTTATATACAATGAAATGTGTACTGTGTTACGCATAAATAACAAACTAAATCCTCGACGTTTTTACTTTTTAAAATATTCATAAATTCAATATTAAAAAAAAACAAAAATCCACGAATATTACACTTGTTTTGTTACGGGTGCTATGAATGGTCTACAAATTGAAGTTCAATAGAAAATGAACATGCCAAAAACAAACATTAAACAAAAAGCTTATTGGCTCCATGCAACATGATATCTTTTAATGGTTAAACTTTTTTTAAAAAAAATCTGGTTAGTTAAGAAAAATCCCCAATATTCCCACTTTTCATGGATTTGCTCAACTGTTAAAGAGATAAGCTTGATGTCCAAGTAACCAGCAGTGCGTGTAATTAGGTCAATCTGATTTGCTCATTACGTGCTTGGTGGTCCTTCACGCTGCCCAAAACACACAGTAATCTATATTTCATCATGCGGTGAATTATAGGGTACTCAGCATTGTACAGCTTTTATCACTTAAAGTGTATATTGTGCAATCAATAGAAGTCGGAGCTATGGGCATTGTGATGGAAGGCGTTTGTTTGCGTGTTGTTAAGCCTGCTGTGAAGGTCCATGTAGAGAAACGAACCATTTCCTGTTACAAAACGTTCAGTTTTCCCTCTCGGATTCCGAGCAGTGTTGCCAACGGTCTTTACCGTACATGTACGGTAATTTCATGACCTTGGACAGTAGGTTAAAACTACGGTCCTGGGGAGAATTTCAGATGCACCGAAGAATGTGAGCAACGTTATGCTAGTACTCATAGGTGTAACTTGGCGGGGTCAAGTGACTTCCCCCCCCCCATTTTTTTTCGGGTTTATTAAAATTTACAAGTATGAGGACCTGAGGAGCAAAGAAATATAGAGTAATATTTGTAATTTCGCAAACGTCACAGTTATTTATGGGATGGAAAAATTTTCGAGTTTCTTCCCCCAAAATTAGGCCCAGCTTAATTCTTCCCTTCAAAATGAGGCATAGTTTGATTCTGCCCCCTCAAAGTTAGGTCCCAAGTTACTCCCATGCTAGTACTGAACTGCAATTTGAAAATTCTGATTCTACTATTGAGGACGAGAGTCCAAAATTCCTGTAACAGGGTGCGAAATCCTGGTGGGAACAGGGGGATTTCGCCCCTACCAACATCGAAAACACGCACAAAGTACACAAAGTATTGTGGTTGTGAGTGTGGAATGATTTCTCTCCCTTTCAATATATCATTAACAGATCTACTACACCAATAACAATATGTGTTCAATACAAGAATGCAAGTCAAATATAACTATGAAATATATTTGATTTATGTTAAAAGAAAGCAGAAACTAAACAAAACTTATACATAATAATATTATTTCAACTATTTTGTAATTTTTTGACATGTTTAACGAGTTAGTAGCTAAAGAATTAGTTTGCTATATATTACTTTATGTGTATTTAATCATAATGTATTTTAAAATATTTAGTAATTTTACTTTTATATTTACTCGTAATAACATTATAAATATGTATACCACGTAATTAATTATGTTATATATATATGTATGTATGTATGTATGTATGTATGTATGTGTGTGTGTGTGTGTGTGTGTAGATTAAGATCTTCCTGCCCTCTCCACCAATTTTCAATGATTTCTCACCCTGGTTTGGAATGACGTTCTCTGAACACATTAAATTTTAAAAAATGGAAAGGATTATTCCTAAGGCTAGTCCTCCTCCGTGACCGTGCAGTCTAATGCGCTGTGCTTTGGGCTCCGACTGCGGGACAGCATGGGTTCGAGTCCGCCTGGGTTCAGTCTCTGGGTTCTCGCCCTGTGTATAGTACCGGTGACAACCCACCATCGTTAGGAAAATGGGGAGCTACGAGTGAGTTAGCGTAATCCGGTCTCGGAAATCTCCTATAACGACTGGGGGTTCGACGTGCTAACCCCACGTCATCCCATTACCGGTTGAAGAACTTCACACCTCTAGGTAGGATTGTGGGAGGGAGACTGGCAACCGCGAGATAGGCCCAGGCCCTTTCAAGGGCTGTCGAGCCATGGGTTATTATTTGTTATTCTTGAGGCTAACAGACGATACCGTACGCACTGCCAGAATCCGAGAGGGAAAACTTTTATGTAATAATAGCATCAGAAAACATCAGCAAAGAAGTTCCTTGAACACAAAAACTTTAAGAAACTGAATTTCTATAATAATACCGTATACTATTGTCTTTCTGTTGCAGCCATCAGCATAGTATTTTGCAGACTAAAAAGGCTGTGGCGTCTTCACTCACAGCCAGCATAATCCTCTGTGTGGACTTGTGTTATGCAGTGCCCATGTGTATTTGCGACTGTCCTTTCATCAATTTCACGTTAACACAATGTATCCTCGTCTTCACGATTACCTAAGAGTGGCAGAAACGAGAAGTAACAAAATCAATCAAGTCAACACCCAGCAAAGAAATCATACTCTGTATGTAGGTCCTATTGGTTTTCTGACAGCAATTGCAAGGTTCATAACTTCATAGTAAAACGTTTTGTAGCGTTGCGAGGTTGGCAACGCTGATTCCAAGTGAACAAAAAGGAGTGAACTTCCGTTTACCTTTGAGGACAATAACAAATCTTCTCTGCTAACGAGGTCAATTAGAACACAAGAGAATCGTTCAAAGATAAACAGACAAAGAGAAATCGTGAACCAGTTCTTGCATGATTCTGGACATTTAGTTTTCGTCGACCACGTGGAATTACCTTAAGTTAGACTTTTCTTTCTGATGACATGCAAAGTCCTTGAGTTCTAATGCAGCCTTATTTATCAAATCGATCTGAGTAGTAGAGTTGGGGTGGTAGTAGTAGTAGTAGTAGTAGTAGTAGTAGAGTTTCTACATAATTTGTTGACATACGTATTTTACTGCATTGTAAGAATTGAATATCTTCCAGATTTAATTGAGGTCTATTAAAGATGTCTCTGACAGCGTAGTTGAGCAGAACTGATATATTTTTTAATGATATCGTTTGATTAGATTTATTTTATTTAGCGTCGCTTTTCTGCTACTTTTGGCTAATCAAGAAGATGAAGATGAGTAATGATATGATGAAATTGATGAAGGGAAACTCACAAAAAGTTGTTTTTTTTAGATTTTATTTTTAAGTCCACTTTGTGCACATATAGACTAACCCGCACTGGACCTACAGTTTAAATTGGAATCCGAGCACTATGTGCCTCCAACGAGTATCGAACCCGGAACCCCTTGATTACAAGCCGACGACGTAACCACTACGTCATCGGGGAGGCGTGACGCTCTCAAGGAACATGGATGCCTATGCCGCGATTCGAACTCGGGACCCCTTGTCGTCATATACTAACACTCCGCCACAAAGCAACCAGATGAAAGAGCGGATTTTTGCTGGACAGTGTACTTTTCTTACCTCACTATGTGTGAAAGCGACCCCCGCTTCCCTCCTTTCTATCCGACCCTCTGGATTATTTCCTTTCCTTAATCCTTTCAATCTCTCCTTCCACATCTCTCCCTGGGTGTCTCGCGAGCAGATTATATTATCGCCGGAATTACGAAGGGGGGGTTACACATAAAATTTACATTTTTAGTCCCTAGGTTCGTTACCCATGCACAGAGAGTGAATAATCAACTGGTAAAAAGCAGTGCTATTGCTCAGGGAGTTTAATTCAGCAAATCATAACATTATCTTGGAAGTTTACATGGGTTTATTATACGTTGCTATTATATACATATTTACATAGCGTTTCCATATGTGCATTTACAAAATCAACCAATTTCCTTAATTCAACAATGGCCTAACCATTGGTACTTTCTCCAAAACAGAGTTAGCCTAACTATCTCTGTGGCCTATCCTCGACTTAATTCATATTCCGACCAGTTTTGCGTTTCCCTACGCAGCATCCTTATTCAGCCCGCTAGGCATTATGATGCGACTCGGCAATATCTTACAGATGCAAATCTTTGCTATTTGGGAAACTTGGGGATTTCAAACAGCGGTTGGCTTTACCAAATGCTACATATATTTTCCATCATCTGTTTAGCCACCATAAGTGTACTAAACTTTCGAAGAAGGTTCCTCGTCGTTGTGAAGGTAGTAAAAAACTGTTTTTCGTTAAGCCCAACTGTCCTTTTTTATAGTCAGGGTGGGAGTCCGTGGACGTTCACCCCGTAGCACTGGAAAATTCCACAGTAACTGTCTTTTTGAAGGACATCTGCCCCAACTGGGAAGCTAAGAAAAGGGGAATCTAATGTCCAGCAAAAGCATAATCAAACAAGCACATATACTTACATGCAATAACATATAAAAGTACACACATGGAAACATATTATTTAACCCTACACCTTCTAGCTGGCCAGCAATTAATTAACATAATACCAAAATACAAGTAATGGTCAATCCAAACATTACATATGTTACGTGCTAATTAGTTAGCTACGATGCACGAAGCGAGTCTGAATGCAAACTTTCGCCAAACACACTATTCAAACACAATTTCATCAGGAAAGGATGTTGTGCAGTAAAAATGGCACTGGTTACTGGTTTACGACTGCCATGGTGTCCATTTGCAAGATTCTAACTGCAAAGAACCACATAAATCTAAAGATCTGGTCAGTAGCACCAGGCTCACATTGCATAACGGTAAGTTCGAACGTGCAGTGTTAGCAGATCGGCCATGTGGAAGATTTCTGTATTGGTTTCCACTGAAGCGAGCTGAAGGACTCTGACCATACCGCAAAACGCTAGATTGGAAGGCAAATATCCTGGTATGCAGCAACCTAGCCGTGTGAAAAGAACATGCACTAACACGTACCACATGCACGCTGACCTGTGGACGACTTGCTTACCGCTTGCAGTGCCCGCTGGGTAATTTATTAGCCGCAAATGGTACTTGCTGGCGTTAACGAATATTGCACACAGTGCCACTTCGGCTTTAGCTCTGGTGCGCTCTTCTTTGATCTTCCGAGATGTTAACCAAGATATACATTCTGCCGTTAGAAAATTCTTACGTCTTGGATCAGTAAAGGCGTTGTCAGCACTAAGGCATTACGCCAGTGTTTGGAAATAACAGTGACTTTTGAGGGATTCTAACTGTAGCTAGCTACCTTTCAAAGTAAGGAGCTGTAACTGTAACAGAGTTACTTTTTGCAATAGAAGTAACGTTTTTTCACCATAAATTGGGAATTTATACCTAGGTATGTATCAGTGTATGCCAGTGTTTAATAAAGTATTCCAGAGAGCCTCCCATTCTGGCCACAGCAGAGAGAGGTGACAAAATCTTGTGATATGATATTTTTATTTGCTTTATTTTACTTCACTTTTTGTGCCACTTTTGGCTAATTTGCGAAGATGGGATGAGTGATGATGTGATGAAAGTGATGAATGTACACTCACAATCATCCATGCCCAAGCCGGGATTCAAACCCGGGACCCCTAGCGTCGTAGCGCCATGTGCTAACCACTCCGCCACGAGGGCCGGAATGATATGATATGATATGATGTGATGTGATATGGCTCCTGAAAAAACGCTTGCGTCACGTTCTTATAAATAAACAGCCAGACATTGATTTAAACAGCAGACTGTTAAATTTTAGCCGTAGAACATTGTAAATTTTACAATAAGTTCTAAAAATGTATAATAATGTAAGTAATCCACACTTGTAGAAAAGTGGGGGGCCTCCTTACGTTGGCTTAGAATGTGGCCAAGCTAAATCCCGGGTCGGGGACCGCCTTTATGGCAGTGACCCACTGCTGCCGCTTTTACCTACGATGAAACTTGTGGAAAAACAGCCAATTAGATCTACAGCCTCCCCTATTTGGCAACAAGCGGCAACCCTAGAATCCCTCCTCAATGACGCAGCCATCAGGGAAGCATGATCTTGTCAAAATAACCGCTCTGCTCTGTGAATGGGGGGACCGGGGATAGCTTGGCCGAGGTATAGTGTTCGTCGCCAGGGGTCCCGGGTTTGAATCCCAACCTGGCATGGGTATTCTTTGTGAGTGTTACTTCATCAATTTCATCCTATCTCACTCATCACCATCTTCGCAAATTAGCCAAAAATGGCAGAATGGCGATGTAAAAAAAAACAATCAACGTTGGTCTAGCGACATTTTAAACCCGACCCTTAATAAGTGGATAATTTAAAGAACAGAAAACGTCAAGATATAGTCAAACACCTGTACGCCACTGGTTGTCCAACAACTTCGTGAGAAACATGGAAGAACTCGCATGAGAAATTAGCACATCGCAAAAAGAACACACGTGCCGTCTGGAAATCTTGCATTACCTCAACCGCACTTGATCAGATGTGCGTGTGTCTTAGTTGAGTGTGGTTATTACATAAGTCCTGTTTGTTTTATGAGGGTCGTTGTGCTGTAGGCGTGACTCAAAACCCATCTTACAGCCTTAATTGTCGCAACGGCAAGTTCATTATTCTTTTCCAAACTGGATGAATATTGCTTTTCCCCACATTTATCGCTTCCCACGTCCCACCACTGCATAATCGTCGCACCCTGTAATTTTCAATCCAAAAATTGGTGTATAACTTTCATCCTGCAATCGCGACAGATAACGAAAGCAACGAGAGGGAAGCAGAATCTTTGGACATAGAATATATACCTATTATTTTAATCCCTATTTCGCAAAACTGTAGTAAATTTCGACTATAATGCACACATCAATAGAAACTAATGTGTTAAGATTTTTTTCAAACCCGAAAAATCTTGGCTAAACTGTCACGAAGAAATTATGTGCGTCGATTTGGACTACCGTAATCAAGTTTAACGTATATTCACGAGTATTCCGTGCATTCTAATCTTGCACCAAAGTGAATTTAGTAATAAATGATTTTCGAGTACCAGCACATTGTTTTTAAAAATAAAAAAGCTTCACATAATGGTCGCACCACACTTTTTTACAAGAAAATGAAATTGGCATAAAATCTCCGAACATTTTGCGGTGACATGCGGTGCTTGGTATAATGTCGCTCCTGATAGAAAAGTCTCTCTATCTATCTATCTCCCTCTCTCCTCTCTCTCTCTCTCTCTCTCTCTCTCTCTCTCTCTCTCTATCCCTCCCTCTGCGTGTGTTTGTGTGTGTTCCTTTCACACATTTTAATCTCCTCCTGTTTCTTTCACATTATTTTTCTTTCTCACTATCTCTATCTATCTTTGTCTATCTTTTGCCGTATTCCACCATTTTACTCTTTTTCTCACTACCCTCCTTCTATTTTTAACTATCTTTCTCTCCCAATTTCTCCTCTCTTTTACACTTTCTCTCTCGAGCCCTTTTCCTCCAACTTACTCTTTCCCTCAAATCCTTTTTCTCTTTTATGCCCTTTTCTTCTTTCCCCTTTTTACTCTGTTTTAGTTTGCTTCTCTTTTTCAATTCTCTCTCTCTCTCTCTCTCTCACTCTTTCTATGAATCTCTGTTTGTTGTGGTTGCTCTCTTTTACTCCTTCTCTCAATTTCGTCTCATTATCTGTCCCTTCCTTTCTTTTCCTTCGTTTCATTCTATCCTCTTTCTTTATTCGTTCTCTCCTTGCAAGGCCCCCAGTAACCACTAGCCCAATGAAATCCATTTATGCATCTACATCAGTGACTTCATCAAAGCCAAGACAGATGTGAACAGAGCGAGCAATGATTAATTTATCTCTTTTGAACTAAAGAAGTCCAACGAAACAGCATGAATGAAACTTCCTGGTTCCAAATATCATCATCAAAAGGTAGAAGAGTTGAACTTGTTTGCCTACCCATATTGCAAGAAGGTTTTGTTGAACTCGGCTCCATTGAATAAGCATGTGTGATTCTGAATCGAAAGCTTGCTGCTCTAATTCGCAGATTCAAAATAGGTGACCATTTCTCTTGTCTGTGTATTTGACTCGGTTTCCTTTCGATGTGTCCCAAAACGGGAGATAATCGACTACAGAGCTACTTTCAAACCATTAGGTGGTTGTTACGATTAGCCAAGAAGTGAAAGAAAAGCGACGTAACTTCGTTATTCGTTACACGAAGAAGAATAACTGAGTTAGGGTTATCCATTTCCAAATATAACTAAATGTCATTGCTACTGTTACAGCGGGCGCCCTACATGCTGACAAGTGTAGCGGAGAATACGCAGCAGACAAACTAGACAACAGCGGTGGCGCCGAGAGATACGACGTGGCGGAAATAAGTACCACGTGAACCTCATTCTACAGTGTATTGGTGTTTTAAGTGCACTTTATGCACAGTAAGGCTAATTGGGACTAGCCCTACAGTTTAAAGTGGAATCCAAACCCCTATGTGCCTGCACCTGGTATCGCGAACCCTTGCCGTTTCTCGAAAAAATAAAGCGAGTTACAATTATTCGTTTCAAAAAGTAATTCGTTACAGTTTACTTTCCTCGAAAAAGTACGATTTACAGTTACTCATTTCAAAGAGCAGCTCACTCGAAAAGTAACTGAGTAACTGTTACTCGGAAAAAGTAACTGAGCAGTGAGTTGCCGTTACTCGAAAAAGTAACTGAGTTACAGAACGTTACTCAGAAAAATAACTCGTTACTTCCAAAGACTCAACCATTTCAAATAACCTCTCATCTATATATGGGAAATTATTAAAACTATCCACAAAAAAATACCTAAATTGACCCTAATTACTGTTGCAGCTGTTAATAATGGCCTTAAAAGCCTTGGTATAAAGTTTTGTAATAATTGAAAATGCAATTACTTTTTTATGACTATGCGTTGTGCAATTTCGTACCAAAAGCGGCAACGTTGTGTGTTGAATGTGAGATGGCGGTAGCATATGAAGGGTCAAGGATGGGTCTTCACTAAAATTGCCATGCCAGCACTTTCTCCGAAGAGAATTGAGAATCAAGAAGACATTAAGCTATGCTGTTTGTTTATGAGCAACATATGAATTTTTGAACTGTAGGTGCAAGTCACACAGCAGAACCTTTAGTTCCAGAACCTAACTTGACTGAAGTTAAAGATGCTATTAAAAGGCTAAAGAATAACAAAGCACCTGGCATTGATTTAATACCAGCTGAGTTAATTAAATATGGTGGAAATTCGTTAATATGTCAAATTCATAAATTAATATGGAATAAAGAAGAAATCCCTCAACAGTGGAAAGAATCCATAATTGTTCCTGTGTTTTAAAAAGGTGATAAAATTAACTGCAATAATTACCGTGGAATTTCTCTACTCTCAACAACATATAAAATATTATCTAACATTCTTTTAACAAGACTAACCCCATATGCTAATGAAATTATAGGTGATTATCAATGTGGATTTAAACGTAACAGATCAACTACAGATCAAATTTTTCACATCAGACAGACACTTGAGAAAAAGTGAGAATATAATCAAAGTGTCCATCAGCTATTCATTTATTTCAAAAAAGCATATGATTGTCAAAAGAGATAAATTATATAATATATTAGTCGAGTTTGGAATACCTAAGAAGCTTGTTAGTATGATAAAAGTATGCACCAGTGAAACAGAAAGTAAAATTCGTGTGGGTATTAATGTGTCTGACAAATTTACAATTCATGATGGGTTAAAACAAGGAGATTCATTATCTCCATTGCTCTTTAATTTTGCCTTATAATATGCTGTTAGGAAGGTAAAAGAAACTAAAGAAGGACTAAAATTAAATGGTATAACTCAGTTGTTAGCATATGCAGATGATGTAGACTTATTAGGGGATGATATAAATACAATTAAGAATAATGCTAAAATATTTTTCAAAACTGCTAAAGAGATAGGTTTGGAAGTTAACAACGAGAAAACTAAATATATGCTTACAGGCCGAAACCAAGTGTTAGGTAATTATCAAAATCTAATTATTGGTAACAACTCGTTTGAACTAGTTTCCAAATTCAAATACTTAGGTAAAAAAAGTAAAAAAAAGAAAATTATATTAAAGAGGAAATAAAAAGTGGGCTTAATTCAGGAAATGCGCGTTACTTCTCTCTTCATAAACTTTTGTCTTCTCGTTTAATATCTAAGAAATTAAAAGTTAAAATATACAAAACGGTAATTTTGCCTGTAATATTATATGGGTGTGAAACTTGGTCCCTTACATTGAAAGAGGAACATAAATTAAGAGTATTTGAAAATAAGATCCTTAGGAAAATATTTGGACCTAAAAGGGATGAGGAGACAGGTGAGTGGAGAAGGGTACATAATTTAGAACTACATAATTTGTATTCATGTCCAGATATTATTAGAATAATTAAATCAAGAAGACTTAGGTGGGCAGGCCATGTGGCACGAATGGGAGAGGAAAGAGGAGTTCACAGGATTCTTGTTGGGAAACCTGATGGTAAGAGACCTGTAGGAAAGCCAAGACGAAGATGGAGGGACAACGTTGAGATGGACCTAAAGGAAATCGGTAGGGATGAAAAAGAGTATATAGATCTTGCCCAAGATAGGAACAGATGGAAGGCATGTGTTGCTGCAGCCATGAACCTTCGGGTTTGAGAAGGCTAGAGAGTTAGTTAGTTAGTTAGTTAGGTAGGTGCAAGTCTAGAATTGCATATGTGAGAAAGTAGTCCCACGTTGAAACGTAATATACTTCTCTCCAAATCTTGACCTTTTTGTTTCTTTCTATTTCGGTTCTCTCTCTCTCTCTCTCTCTCTCTCTCTCTCTCTCTCTCTCTCTCTCTCTCTCTCTCTCTCTCTCTCTCTCTCTCTCTCTCTCTCTCTCTCTCTGTTTGGTTCTTACAATCATGACGAGGAGGATTAATGATGTACTGATAGCATGGAAGATTGGACAAGGTCTGTTGTGGCACTGAAACACCAGCAGTGTTGCCAATGCACAGTCTTAATTTCTTATTTTTTTTTCCTAGTTCCCCCTTAAAGACGCCTCATCCGATTGGCTATCGGTAGAAATGAACATTTCTTTTTTCACAGCCATAGATGCCGCGCTAATCCACCTAACCAAACTAAAAATTACCGACAGCACGTCCATTTTTCATGCTTTGTAAAAAAATTCATTTACACTTCCCGTTACATCTGGCAACACTGCGTGGACACTAATGAAATCCAATCATTGTTCCCCGGTTTAAAAATATATGCATGAACAAGGCTTCAATTTGGTATAAGGATTATATGTGTACCACTTCCGGTTCAAAAGTTGTACTATCCTCAACTCCGGGTTGCGTTGTAAATGGAACACTCTGTATTTCATTCAGTAAAATTCTCCCACAATGCCACTGAATGAACGCTTATCAATATGACGTTAAGAGCCAAATGACTACAACCACAAATTACAGGATCCAAAATGTATCGCCGCAATTACATAGTTCTCTCCCCTTCACTTTCTAACAACACAAAGTTAAGTAAGAAGTAACACACTTGCGTCGCATCGTCTGGTAAATAAGCTCCAGAAATGAACAGAAGCATGTCTCACTTTTCCACCGATTTCCGCACTGGTGAGCATCTGGACTGAAGTGTTTTGAGAAAAAGTCGGGAAGCCTACGCAGTTCAGAATATTCGGGACATGCGTCGACATGAGAGAACAAAGCTCGTCCACACATCTAGATCCATTACGCAACGAACTAGATTCCCTACTATAACTCCTATTCGCCACTACAGACTACGCTTGTTTGCACAATTATAGTTCGTGCACATGTAATTCGCTTCTTATACGGCGTATTTGCAAATCATGCAATTTTACCCGTAGTTGCAGATGTGCTTATTGTGTTTTCTACACGGTGTTGCCCCAAAAATTCCCTGGTTGTATTTGTTTATACTGTAACTTCTGGTTACAAAGAATGTGGTGAAATAATAAAAATGATATTTACGGACCTCCATGCCATGGATTCCGATTATTTTAGGCTTATGTTTACCTCGCCATGAGATAAGTAAAAGTCAACAAGTTCATTTTTTTTAACCTCCATTGATGAGTTATTTAATCTCAACCATATGGGAAAAGAAACCCAAATACGAGGAGGAATATCTAAATGTTTTCTCAGCTTATATCATTTTAAAGCTTAAATGCAACAGTCGTCGTTGTAATTCGTAGATTTTAGAAAAGTGTCATTTCAAAAATTATATTAAAAAATCCAGGCATACATACATTTTTTAATTATGTGTACAGCAATTATACAAAAATGTAATAAATTTTGCCATCATTGAGATAACATATTGACATTTTCAGCTAACTTTATAACAATTGGTTTTCTTTATATATCAGTTTGTCAAAGTGATAAAAGTACAAACTGCTGTGTTGTGGTATTGGAAAATGTGTAGGTACATTACTTACTCGTATATTAACATCGTCAGAAAATGTGAATGACTGGTTCAGGTTGGAGGATTCTCGTTCGCAGTGATGGATCTACAAGCCGCACGTGGGGTGGGGGGGCGGAGACAATTAAGCCTTTAGGGGGCCCTCAGCCATTAGCATGGTAGAGGGTTCGTATATGCGTATGTAAAGAAAAATACGTAGTTATTCAGGTAAAGGTTCCCTGTGCATATAGCACCGTGCCATGAAGGCACATTTAGGGTATGTGGGCCCCACATAATTTTGATGTCGGCCATCTTGGAGGTGATGTCATCAGCATTACGCTGCGGCCGCCTTTACTCCCCCTCTCTCCCAAGTACCATTTGATTTGAGGCAGGGTGGGCACTAGAGCCACTTTATGCGGGAACAAAGCCGGAAAAATTCTGACCTTGGATCACCCACCCACCCCGGGTTTCAAACTAGAATCAAATCAGGCTACAATTTCACGAGAAATGCAGTAGTGAAGGCAACCTATCTATAAATGTTACGACTGCATGATTGTAACAAATGTATCATTTTCCAGGTGTGAGAAAACAGTGTCATATATACACATAACCCCATTCTCATTTACAAATTTAGAGTTGAATTCAGTATAGCGGACGTCCGCTTGGAACGTGTTTCTATCATGACCAATTGTACTCAGCGTAACTCCTTTACTTTTTATAGGGAGTGTTAAGGCACTTTTGAATCACCCCGGAGGCCCTTGTATGTGACTTTGTCAACATGAGATCGATGGATTGATTTGCTTTATTTTACTTCGCTTTCTGTGCCACTTTTGACTAATTTGCGTAGATGAGGAATGATATGATGAAATTGATGAATGGACACTCACAAGCATCTATGCCCAGGCCGGGATTCGAACCCGCGACCCCTGATGTTGTAGTGCGATGAGCTAACATGAGATCAAGAATTACACACACACACACACACACGCATACATTATATACGTATGTGTATGTATGTATATATATATATGTTTGTGTGTGTGTGTGTGTGTGGGTGTGTGTGTGTGTGTAAAGGTAGGTAGGTAGAGGGGGCCCTTGGTAACATTTTTGTGGGGGGGGCAAGATTTTTAGATCCGGCACTGCTCGTTCGGTTACCTGTTTACCTGTGGGAGCACTTAGTGGTTCGGATCGATCATACTTTAAACTGTAGGTTCAGTCATGGACGTCCGCAGGATTTTTTCCAGGGAGGGCCAAGCAAGGTAATATTTTCCAGGGGGACAAAGAACACATATTTTCCTCCAAAATAGTGATGCCCCCTCAAAAAACACTATTTCAGTCTGAAATGATCATGTTTCTTCAACGAATTTATAATAATTAATATAAATTACTGTGATTAATGAAATTATGTGTGAAATATATAATTTTTAGGTACACATTCATTTTTCAGGGGGGGTCGTGGCCCCCCTTGCCCCTCCTTCCGGACGCCCATGCATGCGCGCCGACTACGTAGGTGCTCCGGGGCTCGAGCACCCACATAAATAATCTTGTGGGTGTGCCGCACCCACAAGATTTTTAGTTTGATAAAAACAAAATAAACTAAATATTTCTCACTTGCCATTATCAAAAAATAATAAGCAATTAAAAATTGAGATGGAAGTTAAAATTTCTAACCTCTAAAACATAATTGTTTCAAATGTGTTTGTGCAAAGGCAACCAACAACACATTCCCCCCTTCCTTTCCTGTCTCTGACCAAGTCAAAGGCAGTCCCCACAATAACAATGGAAGTATATTGACATTACCAAAATTGCAAACAAATTCATAAGTGCAAATGACGTAAGAAGGAATGTGTTTTATATTGAAAGTTAACATGTCATGATTATCATTATTATTATTTTGTACATAAAGTTAGTCATTTTGTAGTTTCTGTTCACAAACAAAATCCTTGCATAGTTCTTTCTGCAATACAATTAAAATTATTTGCATTTATGAATATTTTTTCATTTTAATTGTATGAATGTGGTATTTTCTTTTAGTAACGTGTTGATAATATCATTGCCTCTTGCAATCACTGTGCATGTAAGTTGTTTAAAGTATACAATACTTGATAATTACAGATCTAGCCGCCATTGATTTGCACCCACAGAAATTTTGGAAAGTCGGCGCCCTTGCGCCCATGGATTCAGTCCTGATTAATGTCTGCGTGTATTCTGTTGTAGTTGTGTCTGTTCCTATATCTCATCATAATTCTAAAAATATATATTGATAAATTGAAATAAAATTGTAAATACGACACTGTCCATATCCGCAATTCGAAGTCGATTTCGGCGTCTCGACTTTAGTGTGCCCAGAATGGAGGGGCGTTAATGGGGATTATTGTGTCCTACTTTTCCATTGAGAAAAACATCGAGTGTATGCAACAATTGTAAGATATAGCACAAGCTACTAAGAAAAGAAGTTCAAGCTCCACCTATAGATCATAAACTGCCTTGCAAAATTCCTTGACATGCCACTGCATAAATCACAACTTGGGTATAACCCCTCCTGCCCCCCTAAAAATGTCTAAGGGCAGGCGTCATGACTGTACACACAAAAAACATGATGAAATGGAAGATTAGCTCCCTCCCAAGCCTCGATTTATAGGTAAAATTAGAAGAGAGAAAAAAATGGATGACCCCAAAACCGAGTCACTTTCAGCCTGAGGTAAAGCAAGCTCTTACGCAACATCTAACCTTGAAATCCGTCATTACAAGAAGAAGAAGAGGAAGCACAGGCTACTCGAATCGACAGAACGTGCACGTTTTAAAAGAAAAAGAAAACATTGTTTGGAAGCATTCTTCAGGAAGTAGCAAAAAAGGGGATGACTTGGGAGACTGGCAACATGTTGTATTGAATGATTTAGGTTTCCAATCAACGTTTACGTTAGTTTTTCCGAAGCCACAGATATCGGATCCGCTCCGGTCGTAAGAATGATGTTACTTAACGGTTCTCTCTACCAGAAGGTCAGGAAAGACAGAAGCGTGTGTATTGTTACAATAAGACTCTCTCAGTGTGCAGGCGTGGAACAATGGAAGTTGCTCGCATTATACCATTTTTGACAGACGTTGCAAAATGATAATGGGGGGAAAAGGATGAAGAAAGTAAACATTGTTTTCGTTCTTGCTTCGAAATATTGGGTCTGCTTGTTCCGCTTCAGAACCACTTCTGCCGGAAAGAATCGTCGGCTTACGTCGTGCTGGAAGGATCTTGTTCTGGGCAGACATAACCACGAAACTTCATGTTGTAAGGACTCAACACGATTTTGATTTTATTTTATTTGATGTGTTTTACTTCGTGTTTGTGTCACTTTGGGCTAATTGCGAAGATGAGGCTGGATGGTGACATGGGCGTAACGTGGGCCTAATTTTGAGGGGCAGAATTAAAATTGGGCCTAATTTTGAGGGGGCAGAATGAACTTTGGCTTAATTTTGAAGGGGCAGAATTAAACTTGGGCTTAATTTTGACGGGGCAGAATCAGATCTGCGGCCTAATTTTGAGGGGGCAAAATCAAACTCGGCCTAATTTTGAGAAGCAGAATCAAATTGGGCCTAATTCTGAGGGGGCAGAATCAGATTTGGGGCCTAATTTTGAGGGGTTAGAATCAAACTTAGGCCTTAAGTTTGGGGGAAGAGATTCGAAAAGTTTTCCATCCAATAAAAACAGCATCCAGGATTATTTCCTAAATAACTATGACATTTTCGAAATTACAAATAGACTACTCTTTATTACTTTGCTCCTCAGGTGCCCTAACTTGTAAATTTTAATAAACCTGAAAATTTGGGGGGGGCAAGTGCCCCCTTGTCCCCGCCAAGTTACGCCTATGGATGGTGATAAGATGAAGTAGATGAAGAGACAATCACCAATATGTGATTACAGCACACAACAGAAGTCCAGAGAGGATTATACTGGCTATGGGTCCGGACGCCAGAGCCTCGTTAGTCTGCAAAATGCAGTCCAGGATGGAAGTAAGGTTGACATTTAGATGTCTAGATAAAGGGTCACCCTTACACACAGGCCCAACACCATAAAGCAAAGAAAAACAATATGAAATACGGACCAATAATTGTATGAATGCCACACATCTGATCCGATAACATGTATGTACGCAGGTAGGGGTCCATGGGGTTACATTCCCATCCCACTGCTTAAGTTTTGTTTATTTCTTAATAGTACATTGTAAAATCACTATATGATATATTTACAAAATTCCTGGGCACCCTTTGTTATACTTGTAAGTAAAAATATAAATTGATTTTTATATTTTCATTTTGTATTTTTGAACTCATCATCGCCTTTGCCATTTTTGATTAATCGCGATGATGGGAATGAGTGACGGAAGACACACTCTGTGAGTCATGTAACCAAATATTTCAGATGAATATAAAAGGCTTGAAAACATCAGAGATCTATCTATATGTCAGAAGAACTCCTATCCTATGTATTTAGTAATGGTAATTCATGAAGCTTCCTAATGCGTAGGGCCTTGGGCATCCATCTCCGTAGAGCTTACCTTCATTAGATCACTTGTAGCAGGAATCACTGGGTGAGAGAAGGAAGGGAAACTCTCAAAACGTCCTTAAATATAAACCACTCGACTATTAAAAGCGATTTGCTGCCCAAATTAAAAGTTCCCCAACGCTTGAGTTTTGTTGTAGAAGAAAGGGTCAAATATAAATTCTGATATTTGTCAAGCAAACTATTTCAAGAGAAGACAAATATGTACAGGAAACATTGACAGACATGGTCTCCAAAGAATATTATTATTACCTGCATGCGTACATTTTCGAAGTTTTAATATTAATAAATGCAAATACAAGGCTCTTACACTATCTCATGTAGATCCCCAAATTTGAAATCGAATTTGAAAGAATAAATAGAAAACAAAGTTTCTGAATTACTGGTGAGTCGCATCCCATCCCCTCCCCCCCCCCCCTTCCGATATCCGCGACGCTGGTTGAACCTGTAAGTTAAAAAGAAAAAAGAGCTTTTCTTAAATTTACTCGTTAATCGAAAATGGATTCGAACCGCTGACTCGTCAGGATCGAATCCGGAAGCTCTTGGATACACAGCCTTGTCAGAGAAGTTACCAGAATTCCCAAGTACCATATTACTACTCAGTGGCGCAGGAACGTTTTTCATTTGGGGGGGTACAAAATTCAGCCTCACACACACACACACACACACACACACACATATATATATATATAATATGTCCAATCAAGTGTAGCAATAATAATAATTAGGATAATTATATTTAATTAAATTAATATATTAATTCATTAAATGTGTACATTAATTAATATTGTATTGTTATTATTACTTGAATAGGTAAAATATAGTAAAAGAATAGAAATGTAACAGCAAGTATTCATTATCTAGCGTACGTGTAGTTAAGATCGCCAAGATTTGCATAAAAACAACTGCCCTGGCAAGGAATTTAATGTCAGATAGAAAAAGAATTGAATATTTATTCAATAACAAAAAAGGAGTTAGATTCAATTAACGAAAAGTAAAGTTCCTGATTAATATTTTATGGATATTATCATTAGTAGTGTGCATAAATCTTTGGAATCCTTCAAAGCCGTATGCGGCAAATTCCTTGCCTTCCAATAAGTTCAGCGGAGAAAACCATCGAGTATACAGGGTGCAGCAGATTTCATTCGTGAATAACAAAGCAACTATCGATGTTATGCAAAATTTTATTTCACAGTTGGAAAGAACAAGGATTACCATTTTGTTTCCCATATGTGCCGAGACAACTACATGAACGCCCCTACTTTTTTGAAGAAGACGGCACGCAGTTAATGTAACGTCTGACCGTTATGTATGGATGTTACGCAACTTCCTGCAGCCGCAATCGAACGAACGTGGCAAATTGGCTGTGTGGTTCCAACAGGATGGTGCCACAGCACGCGTATCGATGAACGTGCTACGTGAAATGTTTCCAGGGCGTCTGATCTCACTTCGAAGTAACCTTCCATGGCCAACTCGTTCCCCCGAGCTCGCACCCTGCGACTTCTTTCTGTGGGAGTACCTGAAGGCTAAAGTTTACCAAGGAAGGCCGAGGACAGCCAATGATCTGAAAGATAGTACCAGACAGGAAAGAGCGGCAATACCGACCAGACATGACTAGGAGGGTAATGCAGAACTTCAGGGCGAGACTTCAGAAATGCGTACACTGTGCAGATCGGCACACAAATGGTGACTTGTGGCAATTTTGACAAAAAATAATTGGAACATTCTGTTCTTTGCAAATGTGCAATAAAAAGTAAACCTTGTTCTTTCCAACTGTGCAATAAAGTTTTGCATAACATCTATCATTGCTTTGTTATTCACAAATTAAATCCGGGAGATATTTCTGCCGCAACCTAACTTTTAATTGTTACGCTGTTCAAGCATGGTATTGGCACTGATGGAAATTGAGTATAACAAATTCTAAACAATTATATTTTGATAAATTACTTTCACTACTTGGTAAGTCTTTCGGGGAAAAGGGGTCCAGACCCCCTGGACCCCACATAAACGTCCTTGATACATAGTTATAATGTGAAGCCATGAGACATATTTTCTTTTAGAACAACACACACGAATGTCCTGTTATTTAATGCAAGATATGCATAAATATTTTTCATTGTTTTTGTTAGAATTTAAGTTTTTTTTTTAAAAAAAAGTATAGGGGTGTGGGGGTAACGCCCCACACTTTCTTGATCCGGTCATGAGTGGGGGTGATGTGATCAGCATCACGCCCCTGACCGCCTTTACCCCCCAGGGTTTCCCCCAGGTACCCATGTTATTCGACGCTGGGTGGGCGCCGGGGACGCTTCCATCGTTAGAAAAGTTCCCGGATTTGAACCGGCCGGGGATCGTTTATTCTAATTTTCAAAATGTCTTTAAACAATTTATGGCAGATGTGTACCACATCCAATGCCTTTTAGAAGCCATGTATTTGGTATTTTCTCAGACATCTATAGGCTGTTGTATTAAAAAAGAAAAAAATGAGTTCAGATGATTCCCAATCAATTCGTAAGAAGTCTAACTTTGAAATATTTGTGAACAATTTGACAAATCATTTATTTGTAATATATAATAATCCGCTGTACCTAATGACGCTCTTCAAGTACTGAAAGTAATATCATTCGGTACATTTACAAAACCGAAATCCTTCAGCTCTCAGAAGTAGCAAGGAAAGCCGTACGCTCAAAAGTTTATTCTTTCTTTTTAATTTTTGGTGGACAATGTGAAGAGCCGGCCAAGGTTTATTTTCGTATGTAGTGGTATTAAATGCAGATACATGCGTGTGTTTTAGGATGGCATGTCAATTTATCTTTTATGTGAAAAGGTAAACTTTAATGTAAACAGAAACATGTGCACGTCACAGTTAAAGATTTTCGCATCTACAAAGAAAATCCAAAACACATTCCCACCTCGCCGGACTCCGTGGCGGAGGGGTTAGCATAGCGCGCTATGACGCCTGAGGTCCCAGGTTCGAATCCTGGCCTGCCCATGGGTGTCATTTTTGAGTGTCCATCAATTTCATCATATCATCATCACTCATCCTCATCTTCGCGATTAGCCAAAAGTGGCAGAAATGCGAAGTAAAATAAACCAAATCAATCAATCAAATATTCCCATCTTACTCCCAGAGATCTTGTAAATCCAATCCAAAATCTACCAATAGAACCTGCAGTGAGTCTCATTTATCTCGTGCATTCATCTGACTAATGTAATTTTCTTACAATTTGACTTTAGAGTTTAACATAAAATGGCGTTGTGTTTGTGTTGCATTCGATATCACAATTACATTTTAAGCAATTAATGTCCAATTATAAGTATACCTAATACATAGGTAAAAAATAGTCCCCCCTCTGATAAAATCGAAAATTGCACCCTGTTTAAATGTCTAGGAAAGATTTCATTTCACCTAGGAATGATATCGCGATGCGATGAGTCGAGAATTGTCACAGCCTCATCTCGTCTCCTGTGTGGTGAGGTCCTTCTCGTTCTTGTTTGTGCTTATTTTTCTTTCGGTTTCCACTCTGAAGTTATGAAAACTTATTCCAAATTCACCTCATTCTCAGATAGGCTAATTGGCACTCTATTTTTTAAAAAATATATATCTTAATATATAGGTTTAAGTATAGTTTTCCCAACACCCTCTTACAAATTCATGAAAAATATAGGTGAGGTACAGGAATGTATTCTACCCCCCAAGTTGGTCTGTCCTGTCTCGTCTCGTTCGTGTAAGTGTTTCGTTTCGGAAAATTCCATTATAAATATTCAAAAGAAAATGGGGTCAGTCATATACTCTTCTGATGAAGATTTGTATCATATCTTCGAATCGACGCGACCACTGCTTTGGAAATATGTACCCCCCCCCCCTCTTACGCAAAGCAACAATCGTCTGCAGCGTAATTGTCTGAGAGTCAATCTGATTCCATCGTTCCACACACATTTTAAACAATTTTCATCTCCTTAAAGAGGTTTCCAAGAACTTAGGTCAATGAACTAACTAGTAGCAAGCACAATGTATTGTAGTATAATAACTTAATAAGTTTACAATTAAATGTTTTGAATTTCTGTGGTAAGGACTATAATGCTTAAAATTTATAAACAATAATACATTTTTTTATTGGGCGAATTGATAATAGGTAATTTTAACAGTAGCACCTTCCATCTGCTGTCAAATTACCAAAGGGGGGTATAGGGGGTACAACTGGATTTACGGATTTAGGGGGGTACAGTACCCCCCTTCAAAAATTTGCGGGGGTACAATGTACCCCTGTACCCCCCCGTTCCTGCGCCACTGTTACTACTTCAGTTTATACTTCCTTTGTACACCAGTTGACGAATACTGAACTCCATCAAATAACAAAGTGTGAGTTTAATGCATAGCCGAATGATTAGGGTTCAAGTGGTAGATGCAAGTGGTCCAGGCTTCGATTCACAACCTGATCTCCAAACTGTCAGTTACCTGTCAACCTGAGGATTAGCTCTCGTGAGCTAATTCAAAGCAGTAGTGGGGTCCCGAGTTCGATACCCGGTGGAGGCACATGGCACAGTGGTTCGGACCCCTCTTTAAACTATAGGTCCAGTCCCGATTAGCCTTACTGTGCATAAAGTGGACTTAAAACACCAAATCAACAACAACAACAAATCAAAGCAGTAGTAACGCACTAAGGGGGGACTCGCGCTGACCGCTCGCAACCAATTGGGGAGCCCCTTGACAGGACTAGGATTACTCCGCCAGTTTACAGTAGAGGCGTACTGGATAAGGGTACATAAACATAAGACAGGCGATTCCACAATGATGGGCATACTGGTGCCTGAACATTTCATTTCTAGGTCCTCTAAAAGTTCAAAATTATCATCTGAGAATCTTATCATTCAATTATCATCAGGTAATTCAAAATCTCTATCTTCTCTACAAAGTTTCTTGACCTTTTCTGTTAGAGTAAACTTCAGAAGTGGTGACTTACTGCACTTGTGAAAACGATTCATTGATTTTGCTTTATTTTACTTCGTTTTTTGTGCCACTTTTGGCTAATTTGCGAAGATGGGGATGAGGGATGACATGATGAATGGACACTCACAAACATCCATGCCCAGGCCGGGATTCGAACTCAGGACCCCTGGCGTCGTAGCGCGGTGTGCTAACCACTCCACCACGGAGGCCGGCTTGTGAAAACGAGAACTCCTCAGTGAATGTAGATCAACTTCTTCATTTTAATTAAAATTAAAATTACACAGCAAGCAATTCGTACACACAAGAATCATGCATCTAATACGCTGGGTTTAAGTTTCTTCTTTTTTAATAATAATGATATTATTGCAATATGCAAGAAGACAGTCAACTTTTTTGAATATTTGGTCGACTTGTAGTTTGTTATTCAGGTAAATCTAACGTAACTCTCCAACAATTTCCAACTTTAGGACTATTCTTGCAAGATACAAACATTTGTTTCTGAGTTCATTATGAGAGCGTTCAGCTTTAACAGATTCTTAGTATATTCCAACTGCGTCACAGAGTTGAACAAATGTTGTTCGGACGACGCTGTCTCCGTAATAAAATGGTGATGCCTGTCACGACACAAGCCCTACTTTTGGAAGATGTAGAAATCACCCGTGGGTCTACCTAGAATATTTAATAGCAACAATCACGCTTCAAGTAGTCACATTTCTAACCTTATCCATCTGATACTTGTGTACGGATTCTAGGTCGAAAGAATCAAGTTTGATTGGGACCTAATTTCCATATTGGTAGGGCAGAGTATCACACCTTCAATCGACAGAAGGTTACGACCGTAACCAAAGCCTATAAGAAAGATATTACAAATGTCAACTCGTGCAGGTTAACGAGGCTTTGGAGACGAAACTTTCAGCAAGGCTTCTGGTGTCTTAATTATATATAATATCGTATATATGTTTTCAATAATCGTCATTATAGCCTATCATTCTACTTGCTTCTTCTTTCTCCTATGTTAGTAGTTCCCAAAGTGTGACGCCGCGAAATGTTCCAATATTTTCACTGAAATGACAGTTATTGTTATGAATATGATTGTTCCAAATATGTGCTTACTTATTTAGTACTTTTTACATATAAAATGTTTCGTCCTAGAGACACTAATACACAAGACAGTGATGCGGCAGAAAGAAAAAAAGGTTACTACGCCTCCCCGGAGAAAGGCAAAGGATAACACTGCAAGGACTCGACCCAGGAACCAACCAAATTTAACCCAGATTTTTCTTTTTTGTTTCTTTCTTAAACTGTAATCTTACACCCCCTTCTTTATTCTCGTTACTAAACACTCTGCAAACTTCTCTCACTGATTCTTGACAAATCTCCATATTTCCACTACCGAACGTACTAAAGTACCCGATACTTCCCTCTCTACCAATTTCCTTCCTGATGATGTCCCGGGTACCAACCGTCGTACCGATGTTCATCCCAGTCCGACCAACTCTTGCTGGTCTCCCACAAGTCTCCTTGCATCAAGCACCACTCGCTGTTGCATGTCCCTTCCTAGTATTAATACTTACATCTCAAAGTCAATAATACTCACACTATCTCAAACACAACATACTAGAACATAGACCCTGCTTAACATTCATAGAATCGTGTTAATGTCTATCCCTCATCTCATTCATCAACACTAATTCACACGACACACAATAAAACTTATCCTAACAAAACATTATCCACACACTTATGTAATTTCGTATCTGTGTTCATAAATAATATTAATGTTAAACACTAACACATATTACTTCCTACTATTACGAACCTTTATCTTAATCTTGTTACCTTGTAGAATAATGTAAAACCAACTTTGTTCAGGAAAACCGAACAAATTTGGTTCTTCACACTGGAGCATTCATGCCAATGTCACAGTGAATTATTGTAATGGAAAATAAAGGATGAATCAAAGAAAAGCGGGGGAATCCGTAAAAAATCTCGGAATTGAAGCCCAAGTTAATTTTCAGGTACCAGGGCATAAGCGCATACCTCCGAAAGTAGTTTGACTACTTTTTGATCCATCCGTAGACATAAAATAATAATCTTTCTATGTAACCATATTTTGTATATTGTTTAGGAAAATAAAATTACTTTCCGTTGAAAAAAAAATTACCGGTAAAATGTTTCTGAATTTGAAATTGTATTTATTTTTTTAACTTAAGGCAAGCAACCAAACCACACTAACTGAGCTTTGCAAGTGTTAGATTGGCCTACATTCTGACTTGGGCGCCGTGAAACGAAAAGGTTTGGGGACCCCTGTCCTATGTGATGATTATAGGCGTTGCAAGCTTTGAATTATTGGATGGGGGTGGGCACAGCAGTCCATAAGTGCGTAAGTCGTTGCGTTTCTCTTGTTGCTATACCTGTAACATTGATCAAATTACAAAAAAATGTCTAGGGCCTCCCAGATGACGTAGTGGTTACGTCGTCGCCTTCTAATCAAGGGGTTCCGGGTTCGATACCCCGGTGGAGGCACATAGTGGTTCGGATCCCACTTTAAACTGTAGGTTCAGTCCCGATTAGAATTTCTGTGTATTTGGTGGACTTAGAAACAAACTCAAAGTCAAATGAATGTCTGATGAAGTGTGTTCTCACAAAATGTTACGTCAAAACCTGTAACTTCCTTGAAACAACTGCAAATTAGATAAAAAGTTAAACAGGCGGTAGTCGAATGGCACAACGATAACAAATAACTCTGGTCTTCCGATGTCGTAGTGGTAACGCGGTGCCATGTAATCAAGGGTCTCTGGTTCGATTCCAGTAGAGGCAGAGTAGATCTGACCCGACGTCAAACTATAATTCTAGTCCCGATTATCCTATCTGGGCATAAAGTGGACTTAAAACAAACTTTGATGTCAATGAAGTTGCCTTTTCTCTTATAATTTAGATTGCTGAAGTGGAAATGTTAGATGACAAACAGATTTTTAAAAGGCGTATTATTTTTTTGACATGCAACGCTCTAACTTCGCACGATATCATAAACTATGTTATTGTTTATTTAAAGAAAAAATGTAATTCTTGTAGTTTCTAAGTTCTCTGAAAAAGTTTTCTCTCATTGTTCTGATCATATACAATAATATTCATATAATGTAAAGAAAATAATAATTTGTTCCACGCAGACATATGAGTTTTCGGTGCATTTCATAAATAGTTATGTATGTAGAAGATACAGACAAGTGTGTTCGTAGTATGGTTACGTTTAATTATTCTACGCAATTCTCTAAATACTTGTGGATATTATACTGATGTGATAGATAAATAAATATGCATTAAATACATGTAGAGAAAATATTATACAGCGAAACCAAAGCAATAAAAATGTTTTAAAATATTCGACGAGCCTTAACAGAGCCTATCTAATAAAAAATAATTCCTATATACAAGTGTACGGACATCTTCTGGTAACAATTTCGGATTTAAATTTACATTTACATGTAACAGGATATATTTACAAGCTTTGAAAGATGGATACAATAATAAAGTATACACATTATATTTTGAAGAAGTTGAAATTAAGAAAATATTAGTAAAATAATTCAAGTTTTGATTTTCCAATAAGAATTTTACGAAAAATAACAAATGCGATAAAACCATTGGGATCCTAACTACAGCTTAAAGTGGGATTCCAGTTACTGCACATGTATCTTTACCAGGGTGCAAAGCGAGATCCTTGATTGCAAGCAATGACGCCGCCAGAGAGGGGTTGTGGGCCGAACCCTACTCCAGTAGACCAGTCTGCCCCAAGAAACAAGTACATAGCCCAAATATGCATTTTGTTATGGTATGTAGCTGCATAGGACGTCATAGCCCACGTTTTTCCTCCTCAGTCATTTTTCACAGATTACACGAGAATGCTGGTCAATACACTATGGTGGAGACCCGTGTATGGAAGCATTTTCCATTTTGGTTATTAAACGTTTCTTATTATGCGTTATTACAATAATAGCGACTATCAAGATGCATGATGATGATGAAGATTACAGAAGAAACCACAAACCCAAAGCATCACCTATTTCCTTTGTCTGGACTCGAAGTCAGAACCTTAGGAACCTACCGATATGGGGTTAAATTTAAAATATAGAAATAAATATTAGACATTTCAGGATTTCTACTTAGAATACTTGAAGCTTTCACCAGTAGAACCCAATTCTAATAACTTTAGGGGATTGAAAGATTGACAGAAAGTAGAGGTATTTTGGATGGCAGAGTGTGCCCCCCCCCCCCACAAAGTAGGCGACTCTACTTTCACTGTCATCGATTTTATTAGAAAAATCTTACTCCTTAATATTTCCAGCAGATGTCTTTCATATGTGCGTACGTGATAAAATTTCACTTCTCACATCCCGTCTACTCATTTAAAGATTTTCGATCCATTTCTGCTTTTCATAAACTTGTTTTTTCTCTCTTAACATTCTATAAAATACAACGTACATAAACTAACAGTACATTGAAAAACATATGTTGTAATAAGTAAACCGCAATAACTTTTTTGATATACTTTCGGTACACATACTTCACTATAATGTTCTCATAAACAGGTTAGTGACTATAGTTTCTTGCATAAATTCTTGTCTTAGAAGTACTAGGATGGTTTAGAAAATGGATGAACTGTATTATTTTATGGAATAAATCTAAATTATGCTTCATATAACTTTGTAAAGAATCTACAAATGTTGTCAAGGACTTTTTATAATGTGTAAATCAAGATTTCTTATATTTTTTGAGGATGAAGTGCTTCTTTTTTGTCTATGCTGCGGCATTTTGCATCATTTGCATGGTGGCCTAGATAAAGTGAAGTTATTAATGTTCACCACAAGAAACGAAATGGAATTCAACACAACATCGCCACAACATGCTAACAGATGCACGCATAACGAAAATGCAAATAAAAAAGAAAACATGTGTTCCACTTTTCTCACGTAAAATGACCAAGTTAAAAGTATAACTTCGTTCACTAAAAAAAATAATGAAACCGTGTAACTTTTGTCAAAAATACTTATTTTATTCGCCTATCGATTTCGGTGCCTCACTGTCACCATTCATAGCAAGCTGTTATTGATGTTGTAGTAGTTTTAATAGTTGATAAGACTATTAGTGTGTCAATCAATAGCTTTCAGTGAATGGTGATAGTGAGTCGCCGAAATCGTTAGATGAAAAAGTTTGTCTTCGCACAAGTTACGCGTAATCATTATTATTTTTGTAAGAAGTGAATTTCAACCGTGATTGACTCGAATTTATGTGTTCGTTTCCCGCTAAAACTTTTATGTGTCAAGCAACCAATCAGCTTCAAGTTTCTTTTGCCAAGTTCCTATCTGATTGGTTCTTCCACTGGTACGCTATCTAGTGGAGGGGAGTTTTCGCGGGAATATTGGAGAAATATATTTCACGGGCTACAGACTTACTGTTAGCACCTGTATACTTCATTAGTCTGTGGTTATAGTAATTACAAGCTGTTTAAGAAATAGTAGTTTGCACTGGTTATTCAGTGTACAGTGTCTCTCAAAAGTTTTAGGACAACGACATTTTAAACTAGGCAACCCAATTTACACAAGCCGTTGGTGGGTTGCGTGCAGAGTTAGGCTCAATTTCAGGGTTGCCACGTGCACAATAGATATTTATAAAATACGCGAAAGAAATATAAACAATTATTATTGTATAAAATTATTAAAAATATCACTATTATATCGCAAATGACAAAATTCTTTCTGAAAGAAAAAAATATGTTTCTAGTATTTCATCGCTGATGAGTCTACAGTAAGGAAAAGAGGTGAGAGGAAACAAAAGGTTACAAAGGAGAGGAGAAAGAAAAAGCGAAAGGAGAAGAGGAAAGGTAGAGGAGAGAAGAAAGATAGGATAGACGAGGAGAGGAGATGTAGTGAGGAGAATGGAAAAAGATTCGAGGAGAGATGAGGAAAAATAACAAAGAAGAGAAAAGAGGAGGAAAACGACAGGAGAGGAGGAGACGAGAAGAGGGAAGTGGAGAGTAGAGTAAAGGAGAGAAAAAGAGAAGAACAAAAAAAGAGAGAATAGTGCAGTGGAGTCGGAAATCTAAGACAGGAAAGGAGATAAGAGGAGTGGAGAAGAGTGGGATGGAGATAAGATGCGAGAAAAGTAGGGAAGGCGATATGAGATAAAAGCAGAACAGAAAGAGGGAAGAGAAGAAGGAGAAGGAACTGGAGAGAAGAGGTAGTTGCAGAAAATATCGTCTGAGCGTCAAGAATGGATGCATTGGTCAAATTATCGACATGAAACATTCAATAACATTTTGAAATGTATTGGAGAATATATTAGATTGGTGCGAAATGCCTTTTGGCTTAGTTCAGAGCAAATTAAAAATCTTCCATGTAAGATCTTTGATTTTACCTGCGATTACACCACTAAACAAATGAACGTAATTTTTAATATTTATAAGAATTATTCATTTTTTCTCTACTTCTCGGTTCGTTGAAATTGAGATTTTGCAATTCAATATTTCCTCTCCCCCCATCGTTAATTCCAAACTGAATCATTCCGTTTCACACGGCGTGAACAATGAACACAATAGGATATGTCTAAAACTTACGAAACTTTTCTGCCACCGGAAGGGTTTGAACCTACGACCATCAGATTGACAATCCTGAACGGTAGCCACTACCCTACAAGCTTTCGTTCCTTAAACCAGGTAGAAGAACCGCTACACCACGCCTTTACCTTCGAATGAAACAACAATTTTTTCTAAGTATTCTGTCCCTTTAATATTGTAAATGTCGTTTGGTATACGTGTAGTTGAACTTTTACTTTAATTTTGATTTGCTTTCTTGTAGTATAACCGATATCTTCGAGAAATAATTTTCGAAGTAATTAAAAACGAGAATATTGGTAGTTGTGAAAATGCGAGTTATTTCTTCTAACTTATTATTGTGATTAGACATTACTAATGGAAAATATCTAGAGGCTTGAACATTACAGGACGATGTTCTTTTCCTGTGATACTGTAACAGACAAAATGCTTGTTTACTGATGCAAGTATTGTGTCCAGAACAGTCTTATGAAATGTATTTGCTGTTGCGTAAGGTAAAACGAAACTACCAAATCTGTGCAACGTTATACGTAAACAGGCGGAAAATTTTATTCATAAAATCATGTCACATTTGACAGTATTAGTCAAGAGAGACTCGTGGGACACTGTGTTAAGGTGCTGGACTAAATCCTTCTAATTTTTCTTACTAGAAGAACAACAATTTCTAAGGAAGAGCAACAGTGATGATCTTTCTTATTTCTTTTAAATGCTTACACTTTCCTTTAATTGGGTAAAAAATAAATAAGAATACTGCTTGTATTTCTGTCATTGACGTAGACCAGAGAGACAGACAGACAGATGTTACAAAATATTTCAAATAGTGCGAGCGCCATTAAAAAGTCATGATAATTCTATGTTGCGTACTTAGAATTATTCATACAATAAAGAACATGTCTAATTGTGAGTTAAAAAAACAATAATAAAGAGACATTTTCGCATCACGATTGCAGTTCGAAAAAGTCGGGACAGGGATTGAAAGTAACGCACTGTCCTGACTAAATCGGTAAATCGGACGTCTGCTAGCCTTGCATCAATGATTATAAAACTAAAACCACCCAATATTGCAGCTTGAAGACTTTTGCGCAAGAAACGGATTCATTTATGCAAGACCAAAATTGAATTTTTTTACACATTTCAAAAATCGACGATGTTATTTTCGTATTTATTTATTTATAGGTTCACATTTAAATATTTTAGGGTTCGAGGGGGGAGCATGGCCCACATGGACCCTCCCCTGGGTACTGACCTTACGTAGACAGTGGAAGAGAAATTTTGGAGAAACTTTCTATTAAATTTAGTATTTACATTCACCTTATGCTCAGATAGATTAAACCGTTTATTGACAAATCGTGAACTTTTCGTTTAATAGATAATATTTGGTTTTAAACGACGGGAGAATATTAGTCAAATTTCCTTTCGTGCTCTTTTGAGAGAATATATACTTCTACAATAGCAATCGCGTTCGGAAACCGTGAAAAAAAAATGACTTGGTTTTCAAAGGCAGACAAGCTTGGTAGTCTAGCTTGCTCGCGATCAAAGTGACTCACTCACGCTATTCAAGGCAGCTTCTTATCGCAAAACACTGTGGTTCGATGCACAGTGTCTGCACCCAGCACGTTACAAGTGACCAGAGTCGAATTTTAAAGAGAATCTGAAGAATGGTAGATTTCATCAGAGGCGGCTAGGTAGGCACCAGCTCAACATGCAATAGTTTAAGTGATAATTCCTGACAAACAAAAAACCGTATTGAATAATTATTGGGATAGTAATACGTGTATCCGCTCCTTTTTAACAATGTAAGCTCGAAGACAATCTGTATTCCATTTATTTATATTGGCAACTTGGTCAACCGGAGGTTATTTTATCGCCTTCGATAATCGAATTGTCTGATCGATTATTTTTTGTTTACCCAGGAACATGCCCCATAGGAGATTTCCGAGACCGGGTTACGCTACTCACTCGTAGCTCCCCAATTTCTTCACGATGGTGGGTTTCTACCGGTCCCATACACAGGCCGAGAACCTAGAGAGTGAGCATAGGCGGACTCGAATCCATGCCGTCGCGACGATGAGGATGAATTATGAATAGAAAAATAAAGAAGGTCACGCACAAAGTAGAGGACGATCTTCAACCTCTTGGGATGACGAGTTCAAGCCCTTAATATGAGGATTTCAACCTTAGACGACCTTAATTTCAAAATTATAAACAAAATTCCTACTTACACTAAACTTCTCATCAAGGCCAAAATAGTTTGTAACTGTGAAACTACCCCTGAATACAAATTGACATTTTTTTCCTATGTGAGTAAGAATTCAATGTGTGGCATACAGACATAGATGATACCTTTGGAGAAACAATTAACTGTACCCTGTCCCAGGATCTCTGGAGCAAAGCCGCACATAGCGGAAGAGAAGTGGGGAGAGAGGATCGAGTGGACAGAGCGAATCAGTGCACGCTGCTGGGAAGGCTGGTAACTGCAGTGGTTTTCCTCCCTCCACGCAATCCCATTCCTCTCTCACGTGTTCATCGCTGCTCAGATACTTTTTTTCGTTCACTTGCTCCAGAGATAAGTGGGACAGAGTGTAGTTCGCATACATGTAGCAAGTAACGTATCCCAGAATGAAAATTCCACGTAGTTTTAAAACGTTTGTTTAAGCAATGAATGACTGGAAACGGATCACACATAATTCCCTTGCCAAAATCTAGTGGTCGAAAATTAATTTCAAGACATTTCATATCTATTCACCATATTCCAAGTTATAAGGAAGTATTTCGTAGATGTTCATGAAACCGTTATAAAATTACAAATAAGATATATTCACAAGCTTAGATATACCAATACGAAGAAAGAAATTCAGAGTTAAATTTCAAATGCATGTGTATAAAGTAATTCTAGAAGTACAGAGCTATATCTGAGTATTTAACTTCTTTTTTGCAGATAACGTTTACAATATTGAGGCGACAGAATAATTAGGAACTGTAGCTCCAAGAAAACAAAGGGCGTAGTGTATTGGTTAGAGTTCTTGAAAGCATTGCGGTCCCACGTTCGATCCTCCATACTAGATGTTCCTTAAAAAAGAATCCCTTCCTTTAAACAAGAGCATGGTAACATTATTTGTAAGAGCAGTATATAGTGGCTGCATTGTTCTGCATATTAAAGTTATAAAAAAAATAATAAACAAATAAATGAATTGACACACGTTCAACGGGATATTTTTATATATAAGATCGTGAATTATGATACTCTAACGATAATTGTGTTCTGCTTCAAAGACATTGACAAATATTAATGAAATAACTATTTATATGTGTGGCAATTCAGGACATGCTAATTTTACCCCTTTTCCCACTTGAGTTCAATACAAGGATACCTCCGCAAATATCGAATGAAAAGTTCTCATCATGTGCAATTCTCCATTAAATGTTTTCGCCGAGTCGCACTACCTTCGTTTTCTTTGTTACAAACGAGTATTGTTTGCACATTACATGTAGGAGAGTTGCATCTACATTTCACATTGGTCAGCTCCTTCTACTTACTTTCAGGAGCGAAAGCTTGTAAGGTAGTGTTTACCATTCAGGACTGTCGATCTAATGGTCGTAGGTTCAAACCCTTCCGGTGGCAGAAAAGTTTCGTAAGTTTTAGACCTATCCCATTGTGTTCATTGTCCACGTCATGTGAAATGGAATGATTCAGTTTGGAATTAACGATGGGGGGAGGGGAAATATGAAATTACAAAATCTCCATTTCAACGAACCGAGAAGTGGACAAAAATGGGATAATTCTTATAAATATTAAAATTACATTCATGTTTTTAATGGTATAATCGTAGGTAAAATCAAATATCTTACATGGAAGATATTGAACTAAGCCAAAAGGCATTTCGCACCGATCTAATACATTCTCCAATACATTTCAAAATGTTGTTGAATGTTTCATGTCGATAATTTGACCAATGCATCAATTCTTGACGCTGAGACGATATTTTCTGCAACTACCTTTTCTCTTCAGTCACTTCTGTTCTTCTCCTTCTCCTTCTTCTCTCCCCTCCTTCTGCTCTGCTTTTATCTCATATCGCCTTCCCTACTTTTCTCGCATCTTATCTCCATCCCACTCATCTCCTTTCCTGTCTTAGATTTCCGACTCCACTGCACGCTTCTCCTCTTCTTTTCGTTCATCTCTTTTCTCTCCTTTACTCTACTCTCCACTCCCCTCTTCTCTCATCTCATTTTTCTTTTCTTTTCTCTTCTTTGCTCCATTTTCCTCATCTCTCCTCGAATCTTTTTCCATTCTCCTCACTACATCTCCTCTCCTCGTCTATCCTCCCTTTCTTCTCTCGTCTACATTTCCTCTTCTCCTCTCCTTTTCCACCTTTCGTTTTCTCTCACCTCTTTTCCTTTCTGTAGACTCATTAGCGATGAAATACTAGAAAACCTTTTTTTTCCTTTGAGAAAGAATTTTGTCACTTGCGATATAATAGTGATATTTTGTACAATAATAATTGTTTTTATTTCTTTCGCGTATTTTATAAATATCTATTGTGCATGTGGCAACCCTGAAATTGAGCCTAACTCTACACGCAACCCACCAACGCCTTGTGTAAATTCGGTTGCCTAGTTTAAAATGTCGTTGTCCTAAAACTTTTGAGAGACACTGTACAATGTTGTTTCGCGAAAGGGATTACGTGCAGGTACATAACATGGAAATGAAGAACACAAGTAGCAGTTGACCTAAACAGTTGCTGTTTAACAACATTAACCAGCCATAAAACCATACCAAGCTTCATCCAGCGTGGGAAAACTTTAATATGTGGCTACAGAATGAAAGTGGTTCATGTCATGTTGACTACACCCTGCTATTTCATATTTGCCTTACCTGTAACCTTCGAAAGCTTAAATTACAATGTGCGATCCAGTGCAGCTTAGAAACCTACATTGTCTTAAACTGTGGTCAATATGGTGTTTGAAAATATGCTGCAGTGTGGAAAAGGGAGGAGAATTCCAGTGTCTTCTTGCTCATGTGTGTGTGTGTCGGTCTTTGCACACACTCACATTAAGATGTCTACTTGACATGCGAACCCATACTTCTAGGGAGTTATTTTATTAAAGAACGCATTCTTTAGAATAAAGAAGGTATAATTTGAATATAATTTGAATTTGAAGTTACAATATTAATTGTAGCATATTTATATTAATGGACAATCCTGTGTTCATGGTAATGAACAAATTATAATGCTGCAAGATATTTAAAAGCCCTAGCTACATAGGTAATATAATAGTTCAAATTTAAATTCTTTAATTTCTCTACAACGGAACTTTACATTTTCCGACTTTGAAACAAGTCTCCATAAAATACGCATACACTTTAACTTTATATCATGAAAGAAATGTCCAATAAATAGTTCATCTGCAGAATAAATTATGTTAAATAATCACAAAACATATTGTGATATCAACAACATGCACTGTTGGTGTTAGAATGATATAGTATTACGTAATATAGTTTATATACTGAGTAAGTGGGAAATAAGTATCCCGGGTTGAGATGTCATTCGTAACCAGAAAGTGGAATAATTCAAGACTAAGGGGGTCTCCCCTACAAATCGCACCCTGGCCTTGTGTTGTATTCTGCATCAAGACATAATTTGAACGTCTCTCCTTAAGTATTGTTACTGTCATACCACAACAGTAAAACATGAAATTGTTAATCCTTCAGATGTAAAGTTTCATTATGAATTTCCTAATTTTGTGGGCAGTTTCTCGTTCTTTTCATATATTTTGTGCATATGTCGCATGCGTTTGAAGAGGGCTAATGTCTGGGTCTGGGGGGGGGGCTTAGCCGCCCTAGCCCCTACCTAACTACGCCCATGCTAGCGGTAGTTGCACTTTGTTATCAACTGGACACGTGAGTGCTAAGAGAGTAAAACATACAGAGAACTAGAGTACTAGACGAAGCTATTGGCAATACTCTGGTATTCAAAATACGGTGCGCTTTGTGCTAACCGGATGCCGATGCGACGGTTCTAAGAAAACGACAGGGAAAAAATGAAGAAACGTGTTTCGAAGGAAACTTCGATCAAGAAGGAAACGATCATTGCTGCTGGCTCACAAAAGTGTTACGTAGAAGGGAATGTCAAGGAGCTGAGTTACAAATTGGCGAATAAGATGAAGAGTTTCCTTTAAATTTGCCAAAGTACAATGACAAGAATCAGAGCAAAGTGAAGAATAAATGTTAGCACGAGTGCAGCAAAACAATCGCCACAATATTCAAGTGTAAGAGTCGTTCTTTTATTTCATGCATCGTGCTCAAAAGGATCCGAATACCTATCATTCATTTATAAGGTAGGTGAGCCAAATGTAGCCCGTGTTTCAAAGAAGGGCTCACGTTACGAAAACCATATTAGTATTTAACACAGCTAACACAGTGGCGCGCCCAGGATTTTCGAAAGGGAGGGGTAATGCACACTTTTTTTAGTAGTCCTTACTCATTTTGCCATCTTTATCTGCCTTTGACGTTCTTTTTTTTTAGGAATACTTGGCCAAAGGGGGGGGGGGGGTTATGACCCACACCAACCTCCCTTGGGTACGCCACTGAGCTAACAAATGGCGCTACATTAATATGCCCAGTCACCCCTCAAGTACACCATGCAGAAAACGAATTGTCTCGGGCTGCCAGCAGCCATTTGATTTAAATTATTGTGGAACCCCTGGTGCCGTAGGGACTGTGCAGACCACTCCTCCACGAAGGTCGGCTATTCGTTGTTACTGTATATAATGCGTCAACAATCAAAAGTTTGACAATAACAATTTTCTCTAATAAGTTGTAGAAATGTGGTTAAACATAAATAAATATGGTTTCTTGAGCACAAATTTCATTTCTAAGCCAACTATTAGCCGTGGGCTAAAAAAAATCAATGTTACAAACTATCAATTTGGTACACGTTGTTAATTAGTGATAGGAGTTATTTCTTTCAATTTCAGAAATTTATCTCTCATTAGAGATTTGTAAATTGCTCTAGAAGCTTAACTAGGGCCACCTTTGGTTTCCCTACCTTATAGATAATATGTTCATTAATTGACGTCTTCAAATTAACTGAACGAAACCCAATATGTTGGTTAAAACTTTATATTTTAAAGCACGCTCCAGGCACAAGGTTAGTCAGATTGAACTTACAATTTTAACTTCCACCTTACGAGATCATCTACAACTAACCAAGATAAATAGTGCAATACAAATGGTTTTCAGGATTGTGTTATTTCATAAATGGCCAAGAACTAGATGTTTTGTATTGTAGTGATTGTGGACTAATATCTCTATAAATTAATAAAATTAATTCAATTTGAAAGCAATAGAATTGCGAATGAACAGAGAAACACTTTCCAACGAACGAACCTTCAAGATTTGAAATTAAACTCCAAGTAAGTGCCCACAAACTCTGCACCACTATATGCAGCCGCGTCCATATAGCACATTCTCGGTCATTCTGGAGGTGATGTGATCAGCACCACGATCCGGCCGCCTTTAGGATTCACCCCGGTACCCATTGATTTGAAGCTGGGTGAACCCCAGAGCCGCTTTCTGCGTGGACAAAGCCGGAAAATTTCCAACCTTAGATCATCCACCCCGGGAATCGAACCCGGGTCTCCCGCGTGGCAGTCAGACGCCCTACGCCCTACCAGCTCATAGACAGGACTTGGCGGAAGGGAGGCGAACCGTACCGCAGCTCAGCCAGGGCGGTCAAATTGGAAGAGAAGAAAAAATAAGGGAAAAAAACTAAAACTTGGAAGTTATAATATTACTGTATAAAACTTGTTCGAAATATGCGCAGTTTTACTCAACAAAAATGTACTGAACAAATATCTATAAATATCAATGTAATAGATGCTGTTAGATTCCTTGCAAATATATCAGACCACTTTGAAAAAAGCAGGAGTGATGAAAAGTTTCAGTTACTTAGTTGATGCGAATGACTTGGCACCAAATTTAGATATCGACGATTCAAAGATAAGTAATACTGTACAGTTCCGAAATTGAAAGAAGAAGTACTAGTTTCAGTATGAAGCAGAGGACGAAACTGTTGATTTACATAACCAGATTTAGCTCTAAGAGAAAGATTTGTGCAGCCCTGGTGATTTTTTAGATTCCTTGTATGATATTACAGCGGCTAGCTTTAGTAAGCTTAGATATGGCATCTGAATCTGATCTTGTATCTGAAAAGTACAAAATTTGACTGTATATTAACAAATAAAGGCTCTAAAGATCAGTGGCGTACGCAAGGGGGGGGGGGGTTACGGGGTTTAAACCCCCCCGTTGAGCTTGTGAAATATTATGAAAAATGCTGTGAAAAAATAATTTAAATGGCCAATTTACCACAGTCAGAGATCTGGGACAATACTATTACTATTACTACATCTACTACTACTACTACTACTACTACTACTACTACTACCACTAATAATAATAATAATAATAATTTGAATTATTATTTCCATGTAGCATGGAGAAAAGCACAGCATTCCAAGCACACGCGTCTTTCAGAGTGATGCCTTGAAAATAAGCACAAGTTCTTGAAAGTGAAATATGAGGGTAACTATGATTTAAAAGAGAAATAAAATGTTTTGTATTTCAGTTGCAACAATGTTCAATACTCTGGCGTACGCAGTTTTTTTGGGGGGGAGGGGCCGGAATAGTAAATGTGGATAACACATGGTTTGTTTTGGAGGGCAGGATGCATAATAAAATATTTCGTATTTTTGGAGCTTTTCAGTCTATTAAAATTGTATTCAAAGACAAAAATGGTAATCGGGACTCACTTTAAAAGAGGTTTCGTATTTACACATTTTGATTTTTTAAAGTTCTTAACGGATTTTTATTTTAAAATTCTGATTTTCTCAAAATTTTGGTAGGGGCTGTAGCATCATCGGTAGAGGCATGCATATTTCGTTTTTGACAAAAAGAAAACGAAATTTGAAATAACACATTGCAATGTTAATTTTTAAGGTTTCTGAAAGGTGTGAGGTGCATTTTCCTACCCTGTTTTGTCACGAAATGATGCGAAATGAACTGCAAAATGCGAAATAGACTCTTAAACACGAAATTTACCGTTTATATACCGACGCGACACTTTCTGAAGTCTGAAGTATCCTGTGTGTTATGCAATTAACGGAAAATTGATTAATTTTGCTGTAAATAATTGAAAAACAAAAATGGACTCCTCTATACAGGAATAAACTTAATATTCTGGTAATGATTTAATGTGCTATTAGAAGGGATGTGTTTATTTTGTGTAATAGTGCAGTTTTTAAATCAAATTTGGGATTATTTTCACATTTTTAAAACCAAAATGTTATTTTATATACCGCTTTTTCACCGCTATAACAGCGAAATTTCATTTTATTTACAGCTTTTGAACCCGAAATTGACTCTGTTTTTATACTGAAATTTTGCTTTTTTATATACCAAAAGTATGTGCCTCTAACCATCGGCCATGCCTCTACGTACGCCAGTGTTCAACGAACATGTATTTTTTTTGTGTGAACAATGAGAATTAACTAAAGAAAGTTCTTGGTTCGTTGTTAGAGGCTAATGTATAGACAAAGGCTAGGCGGAGAAGAATACAGTCACCAGTCTGCCTTCCCATTGTATTATTTACCGCAGCACGTTTGAATGTCTCTCTTTAAAATGTCTCACCTTGTTGACTAGACAATTATTCAAATGACAAGAAGCTTAACTATTGTAAAATGTTTTGTTGGTAAGAACAGCGAGACAATCCAGATGTGAATTATCGGGGACATTTATGCGGGGAAGAAGCCGGAAAAATTTCAACCAATTTCGGGAATCTAATCCGGATCTCCCGCGTGATTGTCAGACGCTCTACCGACCAGACCACCGCAGCTCCTTGGATGAGTTCCATACTTTCATTATTTCAATTTATTTTAATATATTTTCTTGTTTTATGGATTTTTTTCACCCTTAAAATGTCTCACCTCGTTGACCAGACAAAAAACAAAAAAACAAAAATGCTCCCAGGATTTGATAAAAATTGAATGATTAGAAAGTAATTTCTTTCTATTGTTTTCATAAATGGTATATTTATGTAGATCTCTACTACATAATAGTAGTAGTGGTATTAGTAGTGTTATTAGTAGTAATTCAGCTAATTAATTAATTATAAGTATTATTAATTAATTGTGATTATTATTATTTCATTAATGTATAATAAATCAAAGGTAATGTGAATTTGGAGAAAGTTTTAGAAATAACCCCCCCTTGACGAAATCCTGCGTACGCTACTGCTAAAGATATTAGCCCTTCTGATTTAAAAAGTGAACGAAGTGCTTTCGGCTAAAATAAAACACAAAAGTGCACCAAAGGAGGCTTTAAAACCGGTCATGATTTTGCACCTAATGTGAGTGTTACACTTCGAATTTTATTAACTTTGCCGGTAAGTGGGAAGTGGCGAACGAAGTTTTTCGAAACTATAACTAATAAAAAAAACTATCTTCAATAACCCGTCTGAAACACGCTTGAGTGTATAGCGATGATATTCATTATCCATAGAGCACCAGCTGATTTTTCATTTTCCTGTTGCTGGGTGGTGATGAGGGGGGGGGGAGGAGGTGGCCTTCTAAAGAGAGCGGCATCTGCCGCGACCGTCCAGGGCGGCAAAATTAATAGCGCCGGCCCTGCTCATAGGATGCATGCAAGAGAAAACAATGAAATGTCATAAATAATTTGCCAAGCAACACTTGTGCATCCCACTGTACGGTGCGATGCATAAGTATTACTAAGTAAATTAGCCATCACCATGTTTATTCAGTTTGTTTTACGCATCAAGAGGTGCAAGAATTGAAACAAAACGCCAAATAAGATATTGACAACATCTGGACAAGTGTACGTAAAAATATATTGCTTAAAAACACGAAGTGCAAGGAATAATGAATACAGAATTTACCAAGCAATACTTGTGCACACCACTGTACAAACGAAGGACATTCAAGCGTGAGAGAGCAAAGACCCTTACCTAGAAACAGCCAAAAGACGGCCGCTCTCCACATCATGGTCCCCGGTAAAAGAGTAGCACAGTACCTCAGTAACACACTTCCCGCGCACACAACACACACAGAACTAAGAGCCAGCAGGGAAGTCTTGCACGTAACCAGGTTTCAATGACCCACTCTCTGGAGATGTCGAGAGGAAGCAGGGGCGAGGCGGGCTGTCGTCCAATGAACTAACGGTATACGGCCGAGTTAAAAAACTTGTATATCCCGAGGGGGAGATTCGTAGAGTGTGCACCTACCTACGTTCAGACGTAGCGACCACCTGATCGTGTGGTTTGGATGTTCTCTTTTCGACCTTGACAATCAATGTCCGGGTCAGTAGTGCTTCGGGTGTCTCGTGTGGGAATCGTGCGAGATGAGGAATTCAGCGAAAGTTTGCCAATATCGATTGCGCTCTTCTTGCACGCATAATTATGTGCATCAGGAGGGGGGAGGGTTAACTGGTCCGTCGACCCTCCCTGGAATTTGGCTTCATTCACGGAAAGTTATACAAAAAGCAGAAAGTTTGTTAGTTTTATTGCAAATAACATAAATAAAATCCATTAAGTTAGTATTCGCACAGAATATCCGAAGTGAAAAAGTCGTTAAATCAAAAAATTGAGCGTAAAATGCAGAAACCAGGTTTTGCTTTTTCATATTCTACCACTTAATCGAAAAAAATTAATGGTTTCACATTCGCAGATTCCAAAATTTAGAGTTTTGTGTGACACCAACATGCACTTTATGAATAATATTTCCTCCATGCATTTCCTTGAGAAAGGTGTGTAAAAGTTAATAACAAAATAGAATAACAATGCATTTCAATGCACAAACTGCATGAATGTAAAAATATAATGAAACAAAAAGAGTTGCGTTGGATATTCACTCGTCTGGTGGATCAAGTGTAAAAGTCTCCCCAAGGATATAATAATGATAATAATATTGAACAAACTTGGTTCATTTATATTAGTCTTTAATAATAGTTATTATTGTATAATAATCAAAACCACGATAACAATTACTATTATTGTTATTATTTCTGCTATTTCCTGTCTACGTCGTTTACTAAACTTTGTAGGCTAATTCAAATGCAAAATGCTTCTAAACAACTGAATGTAATGTAATGAAACACTGGGCCACATTGAGGGCACGTTTAGGGTTAAATTCAATGTTGTAACTTGTTCAAAAAGAAAAGTGGAGGACTGTGGGATAGGTTGGGAAAAACTATCACCAGCTTTTCGACGTCTACTATTGCCGATAGGGAATGGAAAGTAAGGAAATAGGAACGTCGCCTACCACTGAGACAATAGGCAGCACCTAATTGCCTGTATGAGGAGAAACACACGCGCATAGGGAAACAAAGAAATACAGAGGGAAAGAAAGAAAAGCAAAGGGGGAAACAAGACGAAGAATGAACGGAAAGGAAGGCTTCTAAGAAATTCTAATGGTTGTATGAGTGGCAAATGTGCATGAATCTTGCGCGGAGGAATACAGTGCACGTGATAGGCATAGCCTCTCCAGTGTTTCTCAACAGCCAGGCGGAGTTGGCGACTTCAGCCTGAGCTGGCTACCACCTGGAAAGATAGCTTCTCGTTCAGGTTTCGACCGCGATAATAGGAAATGGTTTTATGGCAGTCAGTGGCGGATTAAGCTTCCTCGCCGCCCCTAGGCACAAACTTAATGTGCGCCCTTCTCAAAAGAAAAGTAGTAACTTATTTGCACTGACCCAGTACGTAAGTTCCGTCTGAATATGTGATTGAAAATGGTTCCCCAAGGTCCCAACAGATTTCTGCCTTGTTAAGAGTGCCAACTCGCAGTTTTTGTGTTCTTCAGAATTTTCGTGTGATGCTAAAATATTTTAAATGTTTTTCCAGTCTGAAATGCCGTGAGTTGCGATGTTTGTCTTGCCCTTGAACAACCTGCATGATGCCCAATAAACGGCACCAGTGCTGCACGAATATACCAAATAATTCAGCAAAATTGATTCTCCATTTACGAGTTTACGAAAAAAAACACTATTATTTAAAAATCTTGTCTTACCTGCTATGAGTCTTTGCGATTTAGAAAAATCGTTTTCAGCATTCTGATTAATTCCACGTCTTAGAAGAATGTCAATTGTAGACTCATTCAGACATCACTCGGCAGGATCGTCACTAACGAAATTTGCACTCTCGCTGTCACAATCAGGAACTCCTACGAACTGAGGGGACACTACCTCAGGTGCACTTTCTTCCTCCAGTAAACCCACAGTATTTTCGACATTTTGCGTTTCACAGAGTTCACTCGATGTAGCCGCTTCCACTTCAATTTTTGGACTTCTTTCGGAAATCACTTGTTCCTTTCACCTAAAAAACGTGTCCACTGTACCAAGCTTTTTCTGTAAGGTTGCTTCTCTTTCACGCTTTTCGTTTGCAAGTTTACGATAAGTCGCCCCACTTAACTTTGTTCGCTTCATGCTGCATAAAAAAAAAAAAACACCAAATCGCAAACGCACTATAGCTCTTTTCAGTTGTTACGGCGTGCGCTCTAGAAGCTGGCAGGGGAAGTGGAGAGCGGGGAAACGACCTATCCAGCGCAACGAGACAGGCCGGTTAGAGAGAGAGACTGCAGCGTTGCCATGTCAGAGTTAGGGGGAAATGTGAGTTGAAATCGAAAGAACCATGAAATACAGACGCCCCATTGTTCGCGTATGGCCTGAGAATGCATATTATCATCATCTTGTGGTCAGTAGAATACCGATAAGTGTACGATATCAAGTGTATACGTTGTAGGAATTCTTTCCAACTGTATCGAATGGTATCTATAGCATTGTCCATTACAATCACTGCGTCTTTGATGTTCCTTTCGTCAAGCGTATCTAAAAACTGCAAAAACCACTGAAAACTAATTTACATTACTGTAGAAAACCAGTGTGACTGGAACCTACGTGACAAACAATAATGCGCCCACCTTTACCACGGGCACTTTTAAACCCCATGTACCCTCTTTATTTTGCCAGTTTTTCGTTGGAGCGTAATTCTGATGTATGTACGTTTCTATTAAATGAAATACCTATATAGGGCAAAGGTTCCTTATTTTTTAGAAGATCCATTTTTCGCAAAAACGTTACTCTGGCTGTAACTATATCGGCTCTCTCCATCAGAAATCGTCTACCGTCATTGCTCTTTTTGTACTTTAACCCCATATACTTCAGTATCCTTCACAACGACGAAACTCCCCACTGAAAGCTTATTTGTGTATTCAAATCAACGAAAACTTGTTCAGTGTTGGATATTCGCCCTTTACATAATACCCGAGGATAATTCTTCTTGTTATATCTTCATCGCAACCGGCGATTGTCTTTGTGATACTGTTCCTTTTGATTAGTTTGCGCGGTGATTCAAATGACGTGGAACCCGACGCCTCAAGACTGTCTTTGCCTTCCCTAACAATACGCTGCACAGTTCGCGTACTCACTCCAAAAGCTTCCAACACACTGTTGCACTTTGTGCACACTTACCAAGGGACCACTGTTTTCTGCTTCCTTTTGATAATATCCATGAACCCTACTGATTATTTTCCTGCCTTGGCTATAAACTACCCTCTTTCCTGTTCGCCATCGTACGATACTTACTGCCAGGGGCGCCGACTTGTCAAAATTATTAGGGGGGGGGCTCTGATCACTGAAATAAATTAATCAATGACTCACTCCCTCCCTTTTTTAAGTTTTGGCCTCTGTGTTCGGAATCTCATAAAAGCCCATGATTTCCTCAAAAATATCAAAATTTTTATTCACAGTTCGAATGCAGAATATTGATTGTCAACGGATGGATATGTCACAAGTTTCGTCAACCATAATAGCAAAATATTCTCGACTTTTAATATCTGCTACCAAGGAGCGCAAAACAGATCTTCCTAATATATCAATGATCTCGTTCTGAATGTCATGTAGCCCGAACGTCCCATCCACTACCCTAGTTCATGCACATCGTCTTTTGAAACTCTTTTTTTAGTAAAAATGTTAACAATACTCATAATTATATACTTAGTATATAGTAATAAGTCATGTGTTTTGTTTTCTCTGGTCACAGCCCGCCCTAAGTTGATGGTTTAGCGGTCTCAGCCCCCCAAAGGTGATGGTCTAGTCTAGAACATTTCAAATGTGTATTTAAAGTTAGGTTCATGTGGCACAATTCAGAGTAAACTTGACAAGAGAAGCAAAATAATACATTAGAACTCGTAAGCAAAATTATTTGGGGAGCTCTGCCCCCCATCATTAACATTGGGGGGGGGGGTTTCGAGCCCCCCAAGCCCCATGGAGTCGGCGCCTATGCTTACTGCGTTAATAAGCACGGAACAACGAGAGTACAAATAAACGTCACATCACATGCCACATACACGTTTATCGAAGAAACAATGCAGTTAGGTAATACACGACGCGACAACAATTACTCCCACGTATGTTATTCCTACATCCTGCTCATAACAAACAGGAATCAACACTGGGACAAAATACCATCAGCAACGCGGTGAATTGGCAACACAGCAACGTGCAGAACGAAGTTAGCGCCTGCAGCTTCCTCCCGCAACTGCGTAACTCTCGGCTCCACCGCTAGGTGGTCTGTTCTCTGGTTGGTCAGCGGCACGTTCCCCGCTCCCCACTCCCCTGCCAGCTTCTAGAGCGGACGACGTAAGAACTGAAAAGAGCTATAGCAACAAACTGAATGCACCAGCCAGAGAATCCAGTAAGACAAAAACTAGTTGCGGTCCACGCGAAAGCTGCACTCACTCACTCACTTATCAGCAGTGTTTATGTGTTTATTTTTTTTTTTTAAGACTGGCATTGTTACAGATGCGAGTTTCAAACAACAGTCTTCTTTCCTGCCTGGCCATTAACAAGCGCTTAGTGGAAGATCGAGGGGTATGTATTTACAAAAACAAATCAACAAAGGCTGGGCGGCTTGCATTGTCATTGTAAGCGATAAAAGGCACAGCACGGGTTAAAAACAAATTGATTGGCGCCTGAAGGAGGCAGAGCAACGAAACATTTCTTGATAACACATAAATCCGATACATCAAGGTTTCTTTCGTATGAAGCGAAAGTGTTGCAAACCGTTGATTTGAAACCTTATTTTCATAGGTCTAAATTGTCACTATGTACGTAAGACAATTTTTATTATTCTCGATATTCTGGAAAAATGATTTGCCGCCCCCAAGAGTTGCCGCCCCTAGGCACGTGCCTAGTGGGCCTAGTTGGTAATCCGCCACTGATGGCAGTGGCGTGGCGATGAGGGATGAAACAATCTAACCGGGGCGCGCGTTGCAGGGGCGGCGCCAGAAATTTTCGACCGGGTGGGCAGAAGCTCCATATTGATAAATTAGGGTGGGCAGTATAAATGTAAGACCATATATAGCATATACGTATGTGTATGTAAGACGTATGTATCCCCCCTCTCTTACACTCCCGATTTTCCTCTTACTTCTTTTTCCTTTCCATTTCTTGTTTTCCTCTTTATTATTTTCTAATCTATTCTCGCATCTTGTTCCATTTCCTTTCGCTTTGTCTCTGATGGACACAATTATTTCAAGGAAATGTTTATCCATGCGCAGCCATACATTCTAATCACATTCCTTCATGCATGTTAATACAGTGAAATAAATGTGAATTAGGTTTAAACTTGTGTTGCAAATACAAGGCACATACTTGATTTTATCTATTCGGCGACAATGATAGAAAGTGCGATGGTAGACAATCGTGAAAATGGTAAAGTGTTCCCCTGTGCTTAGCACCACGCCATGAAGGCGTATAGGGGGTGTGTTTCTTGATCCGGTCATGAGTGGGGGTGATGTGATCAGCATCACGCCCCTGACCGCCTTTATCCCCCCCAGGGTTTCCCCCAGGTACCCATGTTATTCGACGCTGGGTGAGCGCCGGGGCCGCTTCCAACGTTAGAAAAGTTCCCGGATTTGAACCGGCCGGGGATCGAACCCGGGACCTTGAGCATGGTAGTCAGACGCGTTACCGACTGAGCCACCGCGGCCACGTTTTTCGTAATTTAAATGCATGTTTCTGAGCATAGTATTTTCATGGTGTGAGTTTTTGACTGAAGGAGTTTTCTTACTCCTTGGGGATCACTTTTCTTAGCTTACAAGGTTTGTACAACTGACAAATCTATCTGAATGTTTGTAGTAACGGCGATTGGGTGCCAATATTTGAGGGGCAAGGACAATATACTTTTTCTTGGTAGAAAAGGCTTAGCATAAAGAGGCCATAGTGCGGGGGCAAAATGTGGCGGGGGAACTGCATCCCCACTTCCCGCTCCTCCTAATTGCCGCCACTGAATGTTTGGATTAAAATGAACGTATTATTAGGAATGATTTAAAACACACATGGAAAACCAATTCTTTGTTCATTGTCCATGAAGTATTCCTAGGCTAATGAAAGGTCATTTTGACAAAATATCAAAACAAGTAAGATTGAAAAATCTGTTCAGAATTGAAGAGATTATTAGCTAAGTTGCTATTCGTTTTCTGAACTGTCACGTTACTCATGCGGGACAAGCAATACACGTATGGTTACATGAACATATTTTTTGAGGTAACAAAATGATTTAGGACACAAGGAATTCATCGAAGTTGATCACCGTGCCAGTAATAATTCATCTATTTTTCATAGATGTCTTGGGTTGTATGGCATGACCATTTCGAACACACTAGAATGTCAACCTCTATCCTATGCAGCATACCCTGGAAACTTTATTCTTTCAGGGCAAGTTGTCCCTGGCGCCTGGAACCACTGTCAAAGTAACAATTTATGAGGATTTGTATTTTGAGTGGCAGCATGTGTTTGTTTTCGCCCCTTCGTTACTTTAATCTAATCACCATTGAATCTTACAGTCGTCATTATCAAAATTAGCAGAAAAATGACAAAATAAAACAAATCAACCAGAACTTACTCTTCCAAAAATGGAGTTTCATTAGTTCATACCTCTTAGAAAGTTGAGGTGGTAGTTTCAATTGCACAGCGTTTCATTAGTGGATCAAGGCAGCTAATTCCTTGAACAATGACGTTGTTTTCCGAAAGTCTATTTGTCTCAGGCAATCACCCTCTTAAATTGGACGCATCTTCTGTGGTGATAAAATGACACGTTTCGTGAGAGTTCTTTCTGTATATTTATTCCCCAATGGTATAACGCTGTCTCATTAAAAATGAAGAGGTTATGTGTTCGACTCCCCTCCTTTGGTGGAAGCACAATGCACACTGGTTCGGACTTCACGTTAAACTGTAGGCTTAGTTCCGATTAGTGTATCTCAGCATAAAAGTGGGCTTAAAAACAAACTAACTAAATCGTCTTCTGGATACTTCGTGACATAACTTTTTTTTTCTTTACTTCAGCTGCATCTACAGATTCTGTTGACATTTTCGGCTGATTCATATGGAAAAATTTATGTGTGGAATAGGATGAGCCACTCATTAGCATTTTAATAATTCTGTAGCTTTTCCATACATAACTGGTTTTTTAAAATTTATTTAGTTCGGTATTGTAGTGATTAATGTGATTCCTACTTATTAGTAGAACGAATATAAAGTTGATATTTCGCACACCATATTGATATTTGAAGATGATAGGTATATAAAAATTGTAATGAATTTAAAAAAAGGGACACTTCTGGAATTTCAATGCAGAGCTAATTAAAACTATATTATACTCTGATCACATCACCTCCAGATTCTGCCGAGATCAAGAAAGTATGGGGCCCTAACTCCACACCCCCTATACGCCTTCATGGCGTGGTACAAAGCACAGGGAAGCACTTTACTTTTTTATTATCATTATGCTCTTATGGCTGAAGCAACACAAGCCTTCCATCTGTCCCTATCCGGGGAAAGATTACTCTAATGTTTCCCATCCTTACCGATTACTTTTAGGTCCATCTCAACGTTATCCCTCCATCCTCGTATTGGTCTTCCTACTGGTCTCTTACCATCAGGTTTCCCAACAAGAATCCTGTAAACTATTCTTTCCTCTGACATTCACGTCACATGGCCTGCCCATCTAAGTCTTCTTGATTAAATTATTCTAATAATAATTGAAGAGTCGAAATAATTTATTGTGTTGCTGGAGGAAGTAACGCTAAGATGATGTTTATATTTGTTTATTTGGAGATTTATTAACCATACCCAGGCCGGGAATTATATACGTATGTGGAGGCCCGGAGCTGCAGTCCTCAAGTTCACCCTAAATTCTGATCATACCCTGCATAATTTTGAGCCTCCTAAGCCTACTAGCTGCTTTTAATCATGAAAGTATTCATTTGATCACAGTTTTTCTTTCAATAGCTCTAGTAATTACTTTCACTTTCTAATGACAAAATTGGCTTTTTATGGGTTGATAATATGTGAACATTTGTAGCATAGATAATATTCACAAGTAAGATATACATGTTATGAACACCAGAATACACTCATTTATTGAATCATTCATATATCCCCAAGTATACGTACGTACTTATTGAATTTAATTGGGTGGGCAATCGGGTGGGCACAGGAATTTTTGGGTGGGCGCTTGCCCACCCGTGCCCACCCCTGTCGCCGTCCCTGGCGCGTTGCCAGTCGCCTCCAAATTTGGAGGTTGACGGACGGGCACCACGGCAAATTTAGTTTGCGCAGCAAAATTCAATAACAAATATACTGAAGTAGAAATATTCTGATTATTTGTATTTTTTCGGTTGTCGAAATGGAATATGCAAATGAAACAAAATTAATTTAATGATATTGCCCAGAAGAAACCAAAAGATTCTATTAGATCGAGTCGTTGTCAACTAGTTTAAACCAACTGTTATATTTGTCAACAAAACTAGACATAATCGAACTGATACTCTCTATGATTGTGCCATAATTTATTTATTAATTTACATTTCAAGGGTACGTATTAATTAAACAAATAAAGTTTAAAAAATTAGAAAGCCATATACGAGAAAAATTGATGCAATCGGGGAAACGACTTTAAAAAAAAAAGTTACCGGACCGCGAACTCACGAAGGTTGAGAACCACTGTCTGTACCAAGGGGCTCTGCGTAAGAGAACTTTAGTTCTAACCACCCGGAATTAAAGTAAATTAATTGGTTTAGATAAATTTCTCTAGGTTTTGGATCTCTCTCTCTCTCTCTCTCTTTCTCTCTCTCTCTCTCTCTCTCTCTCTCTCTCTCTCTCTCTTTCTCATCACGATTTTAAAAATACTATTTCGGTCTCGGTACCATCCCATTCCTAGGGGTAGGGGGAATTTGCCACTAGGCAATCCTAGGCTATAGCCTAGGTGCTCCAAGTCCAGGGGATCACAAAAATAGGACGCTGAAGGGGAAGAAGTGACAAAGACAATTGATTATTAAAATTCCTTAATATGTGATAATAGCAAAAGAAAACATGTCAAGTAATTTTACATGCTTATTTCAAGAAAGACGGTAGAAGGAAAGAATTTCTAGCGTTTAAATAACTTCTATATCATAACCCTATTTTCAGGGGTCGCGTAACAGTGCTCGAATAGAAACCATTGATTCTCGAAAAAATGACTGTAAACATTTTGGATGCCAACAATTGAAAGTCAAGTGGAGGGATATTCGCGGTTGAAATCAACATCCTTGTTTGTCAGTTCGTGATCAGTGTGGCTACCGTAATGTAGTGTCTGTTTCTTTTCCTTTGGTGCGTGTGCGGTATTAAGATGTGGCGAAATGCATGGTGCAAGTGGCGATTATAAACGAAAACGAAATTGAATTAAAAAATTCTAATCAGTTGTGTCTATATTTTAAAGTTTACATGTGTTATTAATACAGAGCATGTAATTAGTGGAAGTACAGTGGGATCCATGAGTATTACCTTGCAAATCGTCCACGACTATTTTCATTAATTTTTCTCTTACATCCTGTACGTTTTTAAGCGAGGGATTTTTATGTATGCTGGTGCAGAAGTTGTCAGCTTGTTTTGAGTTTTATTTTAATCCATGAAGCTCTTATTGAGTCAAATAAAGTGCACAAACACGGTGACGGACAATTTGCACGGGAATACTAATGGATCCCACTGGACCATAATAAAACTGTTATTAATAATAATAACAATAAGAAATTAAGACTGAAATTGGTAAACGCTGTAAGTGCCACAATAATTCAAACACAGTTTTCCACGTTAAACTGTGAAATGTGCCAAGCTTTATAATGTGGTAAACGTGAAATGTGACTGGTAGCCCTCTAAGTAGTTCAAAGGGCGTGTAAAGAGGTCACTAGTGTGCACGTTCTCACGGGCTGATGTGCGGAGCGATGCGATTTCCCAACACTTTCGCTATTGGCACTTACAACGTTTACCACTTTCAATCCTCAAATTTCGGAAGGACTCAAAACAAAGGATATCCTAGTGGCCCAAATTTTATAAATCCACTTGCCCCTGGTTAAGAGAGATGACCAACTGTTGCGAAATTCAAAATCTGCCAACTACCGTTTGCCCCACTTTGGAGTTGAGCAGAAGCCATACTTGCGGCACATATATGCACACAACACTCGAGAAGAACAAACAAATTGCCCTCGGCTTGTCACCTTTGTAAGAAAAAAGTACGAGAGTGGAAACTCTATTCTTGAACTTACAACCTGCTTAACTCCGCGATCTGAGAAGCGTCGACTATTCAAGGAGAAAGGACGAAGTCAGGAAGGCCATCGACTGTGCTTCACACCATTATCAAACTCAACAATGAAACAGGGTTCCGTGGATTTAATGAGCATCTGATGCATTGCACAATACGCCCAAACGATTATTGTTTAGCTTCTCGCCAGCGGTAGTTCACGAACTTAACTTCTTACGAAATTACACCATAAAAAACCTTGATTCTTTTCACTGCGATTAGCTATCATGACTGATGTACGACTGACAGTTTGATAATTAAATAATCGTAATTTTGTGGATTTCCTTTTTGTGGGGTAAACGGTTGAACCTTCATATATACAGGCAGTGACGTGCGGTACTAGGGGTACAGCCTGACAAGTTAAGTCCCGATATGCGCAGATCGCTGAGGAGCAGTTCCTATTACGTCATCCTCCCCACCACTCTTCTACGTACTGGTCTGCCCTTGAGACTTCGAGTGGTGCCAACTCAGCAAAATTAAATAAACAAACATGACAAACTATTTTTACTGTGTAGATTGTCTGTGCCGGCTAATATCAGTTTATCAGTGGTTCATTTGATTTAATCCGGTCTTTGAAAATGCGTGCGGTAGGGGACCGTAAACTGTAGTATTACGCACGCGCGTTAACGTTTATAACGAAGAGAAACTACTGGGCGAATGACTTCATTTTCTGAATGCGACATCGAGCAGTGGCCTGGTTTTTTTTTAAGCCGAGTGGGGTGGGGGTTATTTTGTTTATCGTACAACAATCACTATGAGAAGTTGCCTGTGTTCTTTTTTAAAGCACTAAAATGTTCTTGCTCTTTACTCTTAGCTGCATATTTTTGAAATGCAAAAATCAAATCATGCCGGGTCCAACGAAATCCACAATCTGCTCTGGAAAGCCCCTTAGAGGACAGGCCAGAGAAATTGTTTACAATGTCGCAACATATTTGCGAAATCAGGAGGAGTTACATAAACTTAAGTATAATGTTGTCGAGTCCACAAGCGCCGCCACGGGAGTATCTAAATGGATGGTTTCTCAAGTTTTGAAAGGATTGGATTGATTTGTTTAAAGTCCTCTTTATGCACAGTAAGGCTAATCGGGACTGGACGTACAATTTAAAGTGGGATCCGAACCACTATGTGCCTCCACCGGGAATCGAACCCAGGATCCCTTGATTACAAGGCGACGACACAACCACTGCGCCATCGGGGAGTTCAAGTTTCAAAAGAAGGAAAAGAGTCGTTGGCGAAAGGTGAGCTGAAGTTCTCTACTCAGACAGGTAGAAAACAGCCCAGGAAAAAGCGAATACAAATTTCATTGAAAATCCTCAGACCATTCCGCTCCCTCCAGATTGCAACACTGCGAACCAACGTCGCTGCGGAGGATGAAGTGGGAAAATGTGGTGTGACCTGCGCAACAGCTATTTGCAGCGTCTTGTTTTTAAACTTGTCAAGTTATAGCAATCACTGGTGTGTGCAAGGGGGGTGGGTCATACCCCCCTTCTTTTAGGGCCAAGTATTCCTAAAAAAATAGAACGTCAATAACAGGAAAAGATTGCAAATGATGAACGAGTACTAAAAAAAAGTACACGTAACCAACACCCCCATTCGAAAATAAAAGACGATTTGATTTGACCACTAAGCCAGAGATCCCGGGTTCGAATCTCGCCTTGGCCATGGGTGTTCTTTGTGTGTGTCCTTTCATCAATTTTATCGTATCATCTTTGCGATTAGCCAAAAGTGGCGGAAAAGCTAAGTAAAATAAACCAAATCAAGCAATCAATCAATGATTTAATTTGATTTTTGTTACTTATCGTCGCTTTTTTGTCACATTTGGTTAATTGCGAAGATCAATGAAGGGACAAACACAAAGAACACCCATGGCCAGGTCTGGGTTCGAATTCGGAACTCCTGGTGTCAGCCCGCACGGTTGGCTGATTTGGTGTTTCAAGTTCACTTTATGCACCGAAACAAAACAGGTAACAAAACACACTTTTTGTAGTTTCTTCTATAATATTTATTTAGCTTGTCGAGTTCTGAGATACATTTTTCATTCCAAATTATTTCATTATTCACTGCAGAGTACAACACATAGGAACAAGAATGCGCGCTCATCACGGGTTCGAATCCCGGCCTGGAGTGTTCATACGAGGTCCCTTCATCAATTTCATCATATCATAACTCATCCTCATTTTCGCGATAACCAAATGTGACAGAAAAGCGAAGTAAAATAAACCAAACCAACAACAATATGAACGCGCGTTCTCTTGCCAAAATAAATACATCCGTTACAGACCAAGAGATTAGTATATTTAAAAAAAACACTACTAAAACGAGAGAGAGCCTGAGCAAATATTTGTAATTTAATCATTATATATTCTATATTTGAAAAAATAAATGAAAGAAAGAATAACATTATTGTTTGCACATAACACGTTCCCATTTCATAAATAATAAAACTACATCCCATATTATACATACACATTGTACAGGGTGTAAAAAGTTGTGGTGTAAATACAGAGAACATAAGTACTGCAGAAAATTTCCCCGTAAGTTCTTTAGAGGATTTACAAAGAAATCGAAGGGAAACCAATCCCCTATCTGTCCTATAGGACAGTGTTCCGCAACAGGTGTTCCGCGGCACACTAGTGTGCTGTCACAAGGTGAAAGGTGTGACGCGAACTTTTACCTACTATTGTAATATTGTAAGAAATTAATTGTCGATTTTAAGTAAGAAGGTGCTTTATTATTCTTGCTGATAACTGTTATATTTTCATAGACATTAAATGTAATTTATTTACTCAATATTGTTATAGTTTGCTCATCTTATATGTATTCTCGCCTGTAATATTGGGCCGGTTTGACGGGTTACAGGTGGCAAGCTTTGTGTTCACCGCAAAGAAAGCCGCGTAAGACTTTTAGCGGCCCGCACCAATCATACAATAGAGCTATTCAAGCGAGTTCTTTGTTTGTAACACTGCATCTTTTGTGTAAGGCTGGCTGTTTTGTGCTTGTTTGTCGGCGCTTCTTAAACTTTATTGCTCTTTTCGAAGGACCCACACATTGTCAGACAACAATTACAATATTTCAGTTCAGTTCTATCACAGAATGCTGTTATGGTTCCCAGTAAATTAAAACGACATTTGTCGACAAAACATTCCTCTCTCTTAAGTAAAGATGTGAATTACTTTCGTCGGTTGTTGGAACAAAATAAAAAAAACAAGTGACGTTCATGACTACGTCGGTACGTGTTTCGCAAAATGTACAGGAAGCTATGCTATAAGGTAGCCGAACTTATCGTAAAGGCCAAAAACCATACACACAATAGCAGAAACGTTGTTAATGCCCGCCTGTAAATAAATGGTAAAAATAGTCCTGGGTTCAGAAGCTGCTACTGAAATTTCAAAAATTCCTCTCTCTGCTGACACAATCAGTCGCCGAGTTAGTGACATGTCCAGTGACATAGAAGACATTATGAAGGAGAAAATAAAGAGCAGTCGAAAGTTCTCACTTCAGATCGACGAGTCCACCAATATTGGCGGTCACGCACAACTTCTTTCCTACATAAGGTATGTTGATGGGGATGTAATTGCAAGTAATTTCTTTTTTTCCAAAGAACTACCCGAGCGAGCAACCGGTGAAGAAATATTTCGTACGACTAATAAATTAACATGGGAGGACTGCATTAGTGTTTGAACAGACGGAGCCGCTTCTATGACAGGCCGAGTGAAAGGATTCGTGGGTAAAGTACGCGAAGTAAATCCTAACTTACGAACCGACCATTGTCTCATTCACCGCGAAGCCATTGTTGCTAAGTCTTTGCCATCTCCTCTGAAAATTATGATGGACGAAGTAGTAAAAGTCGTGAACTTCATCAAATCGCGGCCCCTAAATATGCAGCTTTTTAACGTTTTGTGTCAAGAAATGGATCAGAGCACACTACACTTCTGCTACATAGAGAAATACGATGGTTATCTCGAGGTAAAGTGTTAACGCGAATGTTTGAACTTAAAGATGAGATACTTTCATTTTTGACTATTGAGGGGCATGAGTATGCGGATTTATTTGCAGATGATGAATGGGTATCTAAGTTGGCATATTTTTCCGATATTTTCGTACACTTGAATGAACTAAACAGAAAAATGCAAGGTAGAAACGAAAATATTCTGACTAGTATGGATAAGATTCAAGGATTTATTAATAAGTTGAACTTGTGGATACAGACAATTGAAAATGGATCGTGTGAGATGTTCCAAACTGTATGGCCCCTTGCTGACGATAACAAGGTGTTGATGGACTTAATTAAAGAACATTTAGTACTCTTGCAGCAGACTTTCAAAAAATATTTTGGAGAGAGCGTTGAAGATTTTGACTGGGTTCGTGATCCATTCAGTATGGATTCGAAATATCTTCCGAAAAATTTACGCATATAAGAGGAACTGGCAGATTTGAAAGCAGACAGAACATTGAAATTAAAATGTTTCGAAGTGCATTTGGATACATTTTGGTTGTCAATAAGCAGTGAATACCCGACTATCTCCGATATGGCAGTTAATGTGTTATTACCATTTTCAACTACTTATTTGTGTGAACTGGGCTTCTCGACGTTGACTGCAATTAAAACATCAAAGAGAGAGAGAGACTCAAATCCATTGATGAAGAAATGAGGCTTGCTTTGTCAACGATTCCGCCAATAATCAGCCGTCTGTGTGCAGCTAAGCAGGCTCAAGTATTACATTGAAGGTATGAGTAGAGTTATTTACTTTAAAATTCGTATTAGAAATGTGTATTTTCTACAGTGAATTAAAGTTAATAATTTTTAATAAATGCATATTCATGTTTTATAATAATAATAACAATGATAATAATAATAATTGATTACATAACGACGTAATATTTCGTAATTCTATTAAGATTCATATGATTTTGAGGGGACAGACATTTTGTTGTGCCGTGTTGAGTCTAGGCCCGTCTGGGGTGTGCCGTGAGTAAAAAAAGGTTGCGGAACACTGCTATAGGAGATAGACTGGGGGACCTGAAAGCACGTGCTTTCAACCATTGTAGCGGGGGGCAAGGGAGGTAGAGGCAGAAATCTTCCCTTTTCCTTCGGGCGGCTGGAATTGGTGAGGCGGAAGAAGAGCGAGCTAGGCCAGTTTTCCCCTCGGATCGCAACGAGGGACGAGAAGCGCGTGGAAAAAGAAGTGTTGCATATGAACTGTGGCTTTAACAAGACAACAAATATTGTGATTTGAATTAGAGATGCGAGATTGATTGATCCATCTCTGCTAGACTAGCTACTCCTCAGTGCACGTCACTGTATACAGGGTGGACCATTTAAGTTGATAATGCGAAATATTTCACAAACGAAGCGTTTTCGAAACGAAAGTTTCAAATAAAAGTTGTCTTTTGGGGGGAGAGCGAATGTTATGTATGTTTTAGTAGGGAGACATTTTCAAGGTCATTTGAAGGTCACTCAAACTTTTGTTAGACAATTCACTTTCTATTAAAAGTTGGAAATTTGTTTAATAAATACTTCTGTGCGTGGATATCTATCTTCATCTATTTAGATAAAGCTTCAGGTTTTATTCCATTGTTTTGCAGGCATTTTATACATATTTTTCATCCTCAAAGAGGACAAACCAAGTAAGGTAACTACTAGTTAGTATAATAGGTCCACGGTGGTTTGAATTATTTGGGATAGAGATAATGTTGGCAAAATAAACTTTTCACCACTAACTAAAAACGAGATTCTATTTGAATGCATGCATCTATCGAATATTTGCAGGAGTACAAGAGGTAGAATTCAGATCAAAGAATTTAAGGTAGTACTGTTAACTGTAACTGTAGAACTCACAAAAATTAGGTGTGTACAATGTACCCTGCCCCATTCATGTGCCACTGAATATTGCTGTAGTAATAGTAAATGGTAGAAGCTGCAGTGGTCCTGTTGATAGGGTATTTGAATACTAACTGCATGGAACAGCTCCAGCGATCAACCAGCCTCTTAGTAAATAGCTACCTGGTAACAGATCTGGGAGGTAAAGGTGACTCAGCTCAGACATGGCACTGATCAAACCATCTCCACAAATGGCAAAGTAAATAGTAATTCTATAGAATTTTCATCATTACCATACACAACTTGGAAATGAGACAAGGCTTGGTATAGTCTTATCCTGTCACATTCTCGGTTTCGACTCAATTTCTAAACCAAGCCTTCCTTCTCTTTGTATCTACCCACCATAAGTGGATTTGGAAGTGTTGCTGCCTACAAGCCAGTGTGAAAATACCTTTTTCACCAGACTATTTTCTGTGAATGTGATGATGGATTCTTGAATGTGAATCACTAAGAATTAGTTCAATGGTTTATTTCATATTAAACGTACAGGGGTGTCAAAAAAAAAGGAAATAACAACAAGAAATCATAAATATTTTACCGATTCCCAACAATACCAATACCTGAACAATGCAACAGTTTAAAGTAGGTGTGAATATTTAAAAATTTTAATGTATATGTTTTCCATTAGAACTATATCCTATCAACCTAACAGTAGGGTTGGAATTCATCTACCGATACCAGCCGATACTTTTACGGCATATTGGTCTTTCACAGTGCCCGCCAAAAATTAGCACCACACTTTCGCAGAATTGAATTATCCTGGAAATTATCCAAAATTCAAACTGTCTGTTTATTTTGCACAAAAAACTATACTTTTTGATTACATAATATCTATTTTAATATCCTGATATAATTCTTAAATATTCTAAAACAAATTTCTTGGTAAATTCATGCATATAATTGGAGAAGAATATTTACACAGCAATATTGATCAATGTTTTGAACAAATTTTAATTATTGCAAATTCCAAGTATCGGTGGGAATTGGTAAGAATATCGGCATCCGCGCAGCCCCACCTAACAGTGCTTTGTTCCAAAATATTCGCAATTTCACATTGACAAATATTTAATCACAATTTGTTTGTCTCTACAATATAGTTGCAAAAATATGTTGTGTGGCATTTTTGCAGACCCCATGAGACATCTGTATTTCATAAAAAGTATTGGTGAATAAATTGCAACTGATGCTTTGCAATACCGATAAATCAACATTCATATTGGCTCACACCTAGAAATACATTTTACAAGAAACACAATAACACTCAATATTTTAGGAACGTTGGTGTCTTGTAATCAAGGGGCCCTGGGTTCGATACCCAGTTGAGGCACATAGTGGTTCGGATCCAACTTTAAACTGTAGGCCCCATTTTGAGTAGTTGCTCAGTGCAAAAACTGGACTTATAGCAAAAACGTAAATTCAAAAATGTGTATTTTTACTAGAATTTGTACATAAAGGCTCCGATTTCAATGTATACTATGCTACCCACACCACCACACACGGGACAAGCTAAATTCATTAATTTTTATTTCATTTATGATATTTTTACATCTCTTTTCTACCTCTTGGATTAATCACAACAATGAGGATGAATGATGAACAGATGAAATGGACGATGAAACAAACCCAATGATACATCCTTACCTGACGAGGGTTCGGTTCTAGGACCTCTGGCTTTCCTCCATGGAGTCTGGTTGTAAATACACTTAATAGCATAATGTTTTATTGGATGTTTTTGCTAATTACTAAAATCTTTATATAAATTCATTGAAATAGGATAATGAAAATACAAATTAATGAATGCAATAATACTATTTTTTAATTCATTGCACAAGATAAAACCTGATTGCCATTCCTTTAAGATACAGTAGCATGATTTTCTTACAATTGCTTGATTATCTATTTGATATATTGCTTTATAATATATTGTGTATGTGCACACACACCACAAATCAAAAAAAATCAAAATGCATTGTTTCTAAGTACACATACAGACAAAATAAATACATAAAAAAGGAGAATAAAAAGTTACAAATACATACTCAAAGGTATACAAACCCATGCATGGGCACATACACAATGAAGAATTCAATACTTAAAATTGTAACAAAAAAGTACATTTTTTCACTAGGCAAGTTCGTTCTAATCCATGATCCAAAATTAATATAGATTACAAAAACAACAAAAAAAGAAATCTGCTTTTAGTTTATTGTGCCACTATTACATTACAGGAAGCACTAAGTAGTGATGCAATTGTAAAGCTGACACGGTAAAGATATTTCTTGATGTAAATGAAATTCAAAATAAGATCAAGTTCTCTTCTCTATGGAGTCACTTCCACCACTTGCTGGGAGTTTTCTGGATTGGAGTCCTGAAAAAGATATTAACATGTGTAAGAAAATTGCATCAGTAGTAGAAATGGATAAAGTAATCACAAGAACTAGAAAATTGGATAATTTATTTTTGGCGGGCACACAAAATGTGAGTTTACATGCTCTATGCTCATTTTTTTAAGTCCTTAAAAGGTGGGAGGTACATTTTTACGAGGGTCATTTGGAAAGTAGAGAATGTTTCGCCATACAAAGATATTTATTGATACTATTACAGGTTATAACACCATTAAGCCTTGTTTCCATGATATGAAAAAGTCAATATGCTGTCCAAGGCAGAAATTAATTTTATTATGAAACATAAACTAAACGTAACTTTTCAACCTTCTAGCAAGGTCTTCTTCAGACTCTGTACCATGTACATTTGTTTTATATGTTTTATAATAAAATAAATTTGTCTTGGACGGCATATTGAGTTTTTCCTATTACAGGAACAGAATATACACATTTTGCCAGATATTTCACCTACTTCTCCACATAGTCGCTTTGTAAACTGAGGCACTTGCAGTATCTCGATACCAGTTTATTCTCTCCTCAAACTTTGTCCCAGTCTGGTGATTCAAACAGTTCATGACAGAATTCTGTAGACTCTCATCATCTGCAAAGAGTTTACCAGCAAGGTACTCCTTCATCGGGAAAAAACGCAAAAGGGACCATATGCCCTATGATCAAATGTGTCCCAATGTCATTCATCATGCAACACGGTCTCTGCCTGCCTGGTAATATGTGGGCATGCATTGTCATGGATCAGAACAATGCTGTGCGAGAGCTTGCTTCTGAATAGTCTGACCAAGACATCTAAGAGTAGCACAGTAGACATCACTATTGATGGCTTTTTGGTAGGGCATTAAATCAATGAATAGGAATCCTTGATGGTCCCAGAAAACATAGGCCATCATTGGCTTTTGTATCGACTGAGAGTAACGCCACTCCACTGATTGTAATTTTCTGGCAAAGGGGGAAGGGGTGTTGGGTGAAATCTGTGTTCCGTTCCTAACACCTGTGCTAACAATTGCAACAAGTCTCCAATGAATGTTTCCTTCGGCAAAAAAACAATCATGTCATGCACCTTTCATTGTTACAGCTTGCTACACTCACCATGTGAATAGGTAGGTAGTACCAATTGCACATGACAACTATCTACATATACAAATGACTAGCTGCTACAATACAACTGCGCAGGCTGTATGCGCAAACATGCTTTACTTTCTGAATGGCCTACATATCTCAAGCTTTGGAATGAAATAATGTGAAGAGATTTAGAGTTCATTTACAGACAATGCTCTCCAGTTATGCAAAATCCCAGAACATTAATTTATTCTCCAAAGAAACGTAGGATGGAAGCATAGGTTTCTTCAAACAGAAATAAACTTCAATAACATTCATTGATACTAAGACCTTGAAATTTTATTGAAGTTTATTTCTATATCTATATATATGTAGTAAGGTGCATATGCCAAAGTACGGTATAATCTTATAATCAGGCAGCTAATTTGTAAAGATTCTGTATATAACTACACTACAGTGGAACCTTGATTATATATTCTTGGATTTTCTACATACGTTCTTTATCCTCAGTCCTCTGAGAAACATACAGGGTGTACACAAATTAATATCTGAGTTTTAAGCATGTGTATTTTCTCTGCAATATAATAATGAATCATACCTCAGATGGAAGAATAACAACGAGTTTATATAACACATGTTACAAGTGTTCAATATGGGAGCCTTTTGTGACACGGCATACATCCACCCTGTAACGTAGTCCATTTCTTTCGACACTGAGGTTAGCACGTCTGGTGTCATCAACTCTACCGCTGCAACAATTCTGCATCTCAATTCTGGCAGGTAGTGGTGCAGACACGATGTTTTACATAACCCCACAAAAAATAAATCACAGGGGGTGAGGCTGGGATCTCCCAGGACTCTGCAGGAAAGCCACTCTTGCACTCTTGACGCATTCCCAGTTCTCATCTGACACACAAGAGTCTAAACTTCCACAGCTGCTTTCATCACATGAGGAGATAACCAGCTGTAGTAGTGTAAAAAAAAAAATGCTCCCTTGTGCTTTGCACCATGCCATGAAGCCGTATAGAGGGTATGTAGTTAGGGAACCACACTTTCTTCATCACGGCAGAAGGTGGGAGTGATGTGATCAGCACCACGCCCCTGGCTGCCTTTACACCCCAGAATTTCCTCCAGGTACCCACTTTATCCCACTTTATACGATGCTGGGGTAACTTACATAACCATATGAAATGCTTAAAACTCAGATATTCATTTGTGTACACACTGTATTATCAATCAAGCATCCACTGTATATGTCCAGATATCAGCTTATCTCCAGAAAGGAAATATTTGGATCATTTTCTCATTAAAAAAGGACAGAAATTTGCACCTATAGAGAATATCCCAAATTATCCTTAAGTGCTGTAAAAGTTATTTTGAACCCTCTAACCTACATTTATTTTACGCATAATTTTTTGCATACAGTTTTGTCTTTGAAACCAGAGAACTTCACGATTTTGGCTTCTTGCATTTTACAAAGGTGAAGGTTATGAATGTGTCACTGGAATGGAATCTGTGTAAAATAGATATTCAGATTATCCAAAATGTCCGGATATTCGAGTGTGTGCATTATCCAGACAGTTTTTATCATTTATTCATTTTATGGACTTTCCACGTATTCTTGTATTCTTCATTTTCGTATTTCACTGTACGAATTTTCTACAAATCTATCATCAAATCTGTTCTATCTAGATATCCAAATTATCTGGATATTAGGATCATCCAGATATCCATACTATCTGGATATTTGGATCATCTGGATATTCACATTCTATGGAAATTAGATTTATCCAGATATCTGAAACACATATCAGATAATTTAAAATCCAGATATCAGTTATCCAGATTTTGTGGATATCCCTAAATAATACAAACTTCAATGAAGCCAGAGGGTGACAGATATAAAAAAAAAAGAGCCCTCCTAAAATTGAAAGTGTATTTTGAAATTATGATAATGTTATTCACGTGTGGAGAAAACTCTGCCAGAATTCCAGGTGCCAAAAATGCATATGTAATTCACAGAATGCCCAGCTGGTGGACACAATGAGTCACCGATCTCAAGCTGCCGGACCGGGGACATGGACCTTTTAACATGGGCCAACTTGAAGCCAAAATTTCGAAGCTGGAAGGTACATCATGGAGGCAACCTTACCTTCATATTTCCCCTTGTAACAAATATTTTGAAGATTATGAATCATTGTGCCATGCAAGATTGCTTTATTTAAGTTTACTAAGAAGAATATAGTGGCTCAGTCGGTAACGCGTCTGACTACCATGCTCAAGGTCCCGGGTTCGATCCCCGGCCGGTTCAAATCCGGGAACTTTTCTAACGGTGAAAGCGGCCCCGGCGCCCACCCAGCGTCGAATAACATGGGTACCTGGGGGAAACCCTGGGGGGTAAAGGCGGTCAGGGGCGTGATGCTGATCACATCACCCCCACTCACGACCGGATCAAGAAAGTGTGGGGCGTTACCCTCACACCCCCTATACGCCTTCATGGCATGGTGCTATGCACAGGGGAACACTTTACTTTACTTTTTAAGAAGAATATAACTCTACATAGTATTCCACTCCACAAGTGAGTGCAAATAATTTCTTCATAAAAATGAAAACAATAACGAGCAAATTTCATCCCTTCCTTTACCGATGAAACAAGTGTAATATGTACAATAACGATTGCCATGAGGACAAATAATATTCAAACTGAATCGAGAGAAAAATTTTATTATTCAGTATGAAATAAAGAATAGCTGCTTACAGAAATTCCCAAGTAGATAAACAATACATTATATGGTAGCTATACTTAATTCTTTGTAGCTAATTTAAAGTATTTCTTTTCTTTTTGGAATTAACTTATATTTCTAAAAAGGACAAAGTAAAAGGATTATTATGTAATTTTTTTGCTATGGTTTGCCGAATCTTGAAATATTGTAACCAATGTCCTATTTAAGTACAAAGAAGATTTTGTACATACATTAAAGATGAAGCTAAATTTATGCATTAAACTTTGGACAAGGTGGTTACCCCCACACCCCCTATACGTCTTCATGGCATGGTGCTATGCACAGGGGAGCACTTTACCTTTACCTTTTTTACAAGGTATAATATTCCATGCATTGAAACTATGATATTTTACTGCTACAGAATGTACAGTGTTATTACTACTATCAGTGTTATTGCAATAAAGGTTTGAGATTTCAATCTTGGTGTTTATGTAAATGTTCCTTAATGCAGTAATGTTAATGACTGATCTGAAAATTCAGTGAGAAGGATGTCTAACCCGAGTATCCCACTGCACACTTCTCAAAGCGAGACACTTGTCCCTATGTCGGCTGCATTTCCTTATGGATCTCAATGAGCGTTTGTCCCTTGCTCCATATAAAACGAATAACACTTCACTGCTCATACGATGTGGACGTGTTGAGTACTACAGCCATTGTAAACTGACAGCAGCACCGTGCCGTGGAACAACTGAGAGTTAACGCTGGGTCATTTTAAGAAAAACCTATTGCATTGAATGTATATCTCAGTTTCTCAATCAAACTAATATTTCGGCTGCAAAAACTAGGGGCAAAGCCTTTTCGATTTGCCCTTGTACCTAGCTAGATACTCATAATAATATTGCTCCAAGATATAGATTTATATCAATATTATTGCATTAATAAAATTGTACTAAAATTACACTAACTTCCTGGTTTAGTTAAGTTCACTAAATGCACAATTCATAAGTATATGTAATATATTATTAATAAATACAGGTTAAAAGTGCTAGTGAATTACATACAATTGACACTTGTACATAGTAACACAACATGCTCTTGGGTGTTACAATTTGTGTCTTTTGAGTGGGTTCGGTTTGTTACATTTGATCACTTTCGTGCTTCCGTACTTTCTTCCCCTCATGCGCGTGAATGTAATGTGGAGCGAGGTTCACAATAGTTAAGAGGGAGATCACTTATACAATTATTTCTATATATATATATATAATTATATCTATTATTATTATTTACAAGCATAAGAAAACAGCTTTTCGTTGTGACGTTTCAGGAGAACACACGCTCTCTTCATCAGACATTTATTTTCATTTTGACTAAAGATACAGTTATAACAATGGTTTTTTTTTTTTAAACAAAAAGAATCCGTTATATAATGGATGTTGTCAATCTGTTTTTTATCTGGAATAAAAATAAGAGAGACTGCTTCTTTTCACAGTTGCTATATTACAACAATGTAACACTGACATCCATTATATAAGGGATTCTTTTTGTTTAAAAAATTGCTAACCATTGTTATAACTGTATCTTTAGTCAAAATGAAAATAAATGTCTGATGAAGAGAGCGTGTGTTCTCCTGAAACATCACAACGAAAAACTGTTTTCTTATGCTTGTAATAACCATAAACTACAGGAAAATAATTCTACAATGCAAGCAATGTGTACATACAAGAAAAACTACAATTATTTCTATTTGCATTTTCCTATTTTCCGTCGTTTTGCTATCAATTTAGCTAATCACAACAATGAGAAATTAGGTAAAAAAAAGTCCATGAAGTGATACTTGCAAAGAAATACGCAGGACAAGAACAGGGCTTTAAGCCGAAATCTTCATTGGTTTGGCAACTTCCAGAATCCACTTTTCAATACATAATTTCGCACACATTATTTCTTTGTTACTTTAAAAGGCATATATTACTTTCTCCTCAAATTAGACTTACTCCCTCATTCATTTCCAGTGTTCTAAACAATCTTTCTCAGCCTGCTGTGCAACTTGCAAAAATCACAATACACTTGAAAAAGAGTTTTCAAAATACTATCTCTGTATTTTTTATTGATTTGGTTTATTTTACTTTTTCTTCCACTTTTGGCTAATCTCGAAGATGGGGATGATTGATAAAATTGCTAAAGGGACACTCTCAAAGAACACCCATGACCATTCTGGGATTTCAACCTAGGACAACTAGCAAGCACACAGTGTTAACCACTCTGTCACAGAGGTCTGCAATATACTGAATAATTTGAATGTTACAGATACAAGTATACTAGTTTTTTATATATCATGTATAAATTTTCTGAAGCTCTGATAGTATTATAATGAGCAGTGGATACAAATACAACAAATTTAAAAAGTAATACATCAGATTGGCAACAATGGTTCAATCTGCAGGTTCAAAGCAGAATGCGCATCTCCGGCATATTGCCACCCCAGCCACAAAAGTGCATCGTCTCCAGTCTGGTACATTCAGGTCTGTACACTGAGTATTGTTGATTAAACTCAAAACCAATACCTTCCAACGGCACTGGAATCGGCTGATAACAAACAATTCCTTGGAATCAATGTTAACTTGAATTGAATTGAGTTGGTATTTTAAGTCCACTTTATGCACAGTAAGGCTAATTGGAACTGGACCTACAGTTTAAAGTGGAATCCGAACCACTATGTGCCTCCACAGGGTAACGAACCTGGGAACTCTTTTATTACAAGGTGACAACGCTACCACTGTGCCAGCAGGGAGGCCCCAGTATCAATACTGATTCAATCCTAACTACCAGGGAAAATCAGTAAATAGTATTATAGTAGAGGATTTATTAGGGATGGGCCGATATGAAATTTTGGCCGATACCGATAAAGTACCAATATACAATTTACTGATACCGATAACCAATATTCTACTGATCCGATATAAAGTTAGAAATGGTCCTTGAAGAACCTGAAATGTTCATTGATCTCCTTAACAAAAGTGTGTTTCGAGGTGACAACAGTGCAAAAGAAGTTGAATATTAAGACAATTACTTTTTTAGAAAGTAGGGCATCGAGATTATCCATAAAAATTACAAGAAAATGGCAGAATTTTGCACTAAATTATAAGATATTTATCGATATATCGGATCAGTAATTAATCGGCAATTTTACCAATAAACCGATATGCCTATATCGGCCGATACCGATAGACTACCAATTAATCAGTCCCATCCCTAGTAAATAGTCACTGATGTGTGATAGCTGAAAATAGTAGTGAGTAGTTTCTAAAGGTGTCCTGAGGTGGCAGCACAATCCAGCTTCATGATATTCAGTTAAGAGTTGCTAGATAGAATATGCACACATAAGCAGCTCAGCTTAAAAATGGCAACCATGCTCAAGGAGTGTATGTTAGAAGAGCAGCATGCTGTTGAGCAATTTTTGTGGTCAAAAGGAATTCCTGCAAATGATGTTCACAAGGAAATGTTTCCTGTTGTAACGTGCATTTAAGGCATACTACAATTTTGGGTGTTGGTTTGGCAGGAAGTAACAGCCAGTCAAAATAAATGAATCTTGCCAGTTACTCAGCACTGGGAGTTAAGATTAGAAACCTTCCTACACGTGTGAAGGTTGAAATTCGTAAATGGCGGTGGCTTAGCATATCACTCAAAGGCAAGGCCTTGGCTATGATATGAACTTAGTGTCAATCATATGATCAAGTGTCAGTCATCTAGTGTCAATAAAGTTATATCGCCATATGTCAATCATGAGGTGCCAATCATATTATATCATCACACTTGATGTGACAAACATCCCGTGCAGATGTACCTAGAAGGTTACACCTCTGTGCCTGACAAGGCCTTCCTCCTAGAATTAGAACTGTTTGCGAAGATAGCCACCAAAACCGGAAAGAGCACACTTGTGATTGACAGGCTAAGTAATTAGACAAGGTCCACAATAAATTATAAATACTGAAGATTTGAGAGATAGTTATGTTGTGTGTGTCGAAACACTGCCCGAGCTGTTACCATGTTGGAAGTTCAAAGGTAAGGTTACAAACTAAGTTCAGTGTTTGTTGGAGACTTAGAGCTCCGCTTACTATACAACTTAACTGATACGATTGGGTTAGAACATAGCTTAGGATTAGGATACTAACAACATAATATTGATTAGTTGCATGTTAATAAACTATATTGTTTCGAATTGTGAGTGTGTCTAATGTTACCCTGAACTGTTGCCCTCAAGAAATGTCTGGTCGTCATGTTCAGATTGAGACAGAACAAACAGTGCAGTGGGTGAAGGAGATGATACAAGCTGACAGGCAAGTGATGATACACAGCACAGCAACTGCAATAGGGTAATCTCATGGTTTAGCCTTCACCTCTTTGGGCCAGTAAAAACTTGGCAACAGACGTTTGTGGATCATGACGATAATACTGAAAATGAGGTGTGACTGTGGCTGGAGCAGCAGCCCAAATACTTTTATGCAGCAGGTTTCAGGGAACTGATAAAGTGATGGAATATGTGCGTCAAGGTTGGTGGAGATTATGTTGATGTCAACCTCTCTGGCACCTGAACCTGCAGCAATTCCTTTGTAGGATTTTGTCTTATGATATCGATGTCTGTTTGTAATTGTCCTTTCATCCATTTCATCAAATCACCAATCATCCTCATCATCACAATTAGCAGTGGCAGAAAACTAACTAACTCTCTAGACTTCTTCAACCCAAAGGTTTATGGCTGCAGCCTTTTTTCTGTCCCTATCCTGGGCAAGATCAAACCAATGTCTTTCATCCCTACCAATTTCCTTTAGGTCCATCTCAACGTTATCCCTCCACTTTCGTCTTGATCTCCCTACAGGTGTCTTACCATCAGGTTTCCCAACAAGAATCCTGTAAACTCTTCTCACCTCTCCCATTCATGCCACATGGCCTGTCCACCTGTGTCTTCTTGATTTAATTATTCTCATATCTGGACATGAATACAAAATATGAAGTTCTAAATTAGTATATAACCATCTCCACTTATAATGAAATGTGGCAGAAAAACAATGTAAAATAACCTAATTCATTCATTCATGCATGCATCCTACCTTCTCTTTGCAATCAGTTCCAGAGTCACTGACAGCTGGTTTATCACATGTGTCTTTCACAGGTGATGCATCGTTCACAACCTCCGATCCTTTGATTTCTGCTGGTTGAGCTTCAGGAACATTTTCTGGTGATGCATTGGATTCCGCCTGGACACACGATTCTTTGACTACATCACTTGAAACACTGTCTGGACACAACTGAGATTCACCAGAGTCATTCTCAACTTTCTTTTCATTTCCTGGTAATTGTTCCGATTGAGCCACTGCATTTTGTTCAGGAGAACTATTTTCTTCGTCGTACTCTGCATTAGCTATCACCTGCAACTGTTCCAGTTTTTCTTTCAATTTTTCACATTCTTGGTTTAGAACTTCGACTGCTTCGAAATCATCCTCGGACACATCCTCTCTTGATGGGGGAGGAACTGAAATAAGAACAAGACATTGTAGATTTACATAGTTTCTTCCATATTTAACCTTTGAATAACAAGGCTGTCATATGTGACACCTATGTTCTTGTTTTGCACGCATGCATGCAAAAACCGGTTAGAGGTTTCTCACATGTGGTATACCTTCCTAGCCAGTATGTAAGCAGATGCGGAGATAGTGATCTGTGTCCACACGTAACGTGTCTGCTGGAATTTTTTCTAGAACATTCATGTGAATTTTCGTGTGGTTTGCTTTCACTGTTGTGTGTATATATATATATAGCGTAATGTAATAGGTATACGTATCCACAAAACTATTGAGAATACCTAGGCAACAGCAAAAGCAAATAGCAAGAAGAAATCACGTGAATGCTCTAGAACAGTTTCTCAACCTATGGGGCATGACCCAATGCTGGGTTTGGAAGGGACGCATGGTGGGTCATGAAGTTGGACTCAAAAATGTATTTACTGTGTCTTAAAAACCTATTACATTTAAATTATTAAAATATATTGCTTTACCAATTTAAGTTCAATCCATGTTGTATGTACGTAGTCTAAACTATACATTTCTGTTATTAATGTTCTACCACCACTTCTTACCAGAATCTCTCAATTTCAGCATGTGTATTTAGTTAGATGTTAGACTAGGGTAACCAGATTTTTAGATAGGGTGACGAATAGCAGGACATCCACGGATATGTATGGGGAGGGAAGGTTGCAGCTATAAGTAAAAGACCACATCAAGTGGACACCCCCTTTCTTTGGCAAAAGGACAGTCATGCTGCTTACATGTGTCCTGGCATATTACAATTTAATCTGTTTTCTTCTTAATTTGATTGTTGTTTAACATCGCTTTTCTGTCCCTTTTGGCTAATTGCAACAATGAGGATGATCGATGATATGATTAAATTCATGAATGGACACTCACAAAGAACATGACCAGGCTGGGATTTGACCTGAGGACACCTGACATTCAACCACTCCACCATGGAGGTTATCCCTTCTCATATATTTCCTTTTTCATTTCTCTCTTTTCTGTTCCTCCTATTGTTTATCTTTTTAATTTTACAGATAAACAGTCCTATCTCTCTTGCTCTTACTGGATTTTTTTGTGTTTCCTTACTTTCTTACCATAAAACATCCATACATTGTGAAATAATATTAACATATTTAGATCTATGCAAACTAACAATACTATTAACTTAAAAGGCACTAACAGTTTCAGAGGTGAACAATCATCTGGATGTTTTGCAGGACATTTCACAGAAAAATGTTGAAAGATAGTTGGTTTTTGTAGTAGTATCGCAGACCGCAGGACATGACCCTCAAAAAAAGGACTGTCCTGCGAAAACCCGGATGTCTGGCCACCCTATGTTAGACTAGAGTAAATTAAAAAAAAAAAAGGTAAAGTGTTCCCCTGTGCTTAGCACCACGCCATGAAGGCGTATAGGGGGTGTGGGGGTAACGCCCCACACTTTCTTGATCCGGTCGTGAGTAGGGGTGATGTGATCAGCATCACGCCCCTGACTGCCTTTACCCCCCAGGGTTTCCCCCAGGTACCCATGTTATTCGACTAGAGTAAATTAATCTTTTTAAATTACATATTTAATTTTCTAGAATGAAGTATGAGTATTGGTTTAAGCAAGCGTGAAAAAAGGCTTCTTACAGTACTCAATGTTAGTAAAAATATGATTATACTTGGTGCACACCCCTATAAGCAATTCTGCTGGTGCCCATGATTATGGGTCCCACGAAGTGTAATATCCTTCAAGGTGGGTCCCGGACTGAAAAGGGTTGAGAACCACTGCTCTAGAAGGAATTCTAAGCATGTGTCATCAGGGTTGCTACTCTTAGGCCATGATAAAATTCAAGTATAATTCCAGGTTTTTAAGGTGAATTTTCAAAAAACTCACCACCCACACACAAATATATTAACAATATAAAGGGTGCGTGTGTGATCCCAATGTATCCAAAAATTCTAATTCAATTAAATTAAACAGTATATACATTTAAAATATTCAATTTAAGGTGCGGAGTTTACATTTGCCACTTCACATACTCATACTCGATATACATCTACAAACACATGTCACAAATGTTACGGTTTACATTCTAATATACGAAAAATTGTTAATTGTATAAGAATTTGAGACTAAAATTTACCTAATCATCTTCAAGATATCTTCCGTCTGTCCGATATTGTTCTGCAAAGGATAACAACAACGTAAACGGGTTGAGAGAATTCGGGTTCATTTTCCAAGCTTCCTTCCTCGATAAAAATAAAAACTAAACTGTGAAAAACTTGCCTCTGGACTTTTATAAATATGTATAAATTCAATAGGATTTGGATTAATAAAAGTTGCAATTTTTTCACGTCTACGAAGAAAAATTCAAGCAAAATTCACGCAGAATTCCCGGTGAGTAGCCACCCTGGTCATTTTCAGTTTTTGAAATATCACAGCAGTTTTATGAAAGGAAAATTTGAAAACAGCTGACCTAATCTCGGCCAAAGGTCCAGCTGAATGAAGCCTTAACGTAAGAAATAAGATAATCCCTTTTATACATTTGTAAATAATCACAAACCTGAAGCACCAGACAGGAAACTTACCTCGTGTAACAGCAGCTGCAAGTGAAGTTGAGGGCTTCTTCTCCCCAGATCCCTCCTCCGCCTTCAGCTTGGCCATTAGTGAGCTCCTGTCGGCTTGCAGTGTTCGGCACAGCTTCTGCAGCTGCGTCAGTTGCCGGGTGGCCAGGGCCAGCTCGCTGTCACGCTGCTGCTTATCTGCGGCCATTTCCAGCAAAGCTTTGTGGCTCTTCTCCCACCTCTGCTTCCAAGACGATGTTTCCTTCTCTAGCTTGCATATCTTCTTGGACATCTGCATGGAGGAATTTCATTGCAGTCATAATCAATTTACATTCAACACATACGAAATGCAGCTTCTTATTTTAAGGGTGACTTTAACCCATTGTGCTGTTAAGAACTCCTTCCACCTCTACATAATAGCATTTAAAAACTTTACAAAAGATATCCAACACATTACTAAGATTACCTGCTTTACTAAGGTAGAGCAGCTAAGAAAAGAAATAATACCAGCCTCATTTGCTGCATTAAAATCAATGATGCCGAATAATAATTCATTGTTGGCTACATTGGTTTAGTTGGTAAGGTGTCCGACTGCAATGAGGGAGAACCCGGTTCAATTTCCAGGGTGGCTGATCTAAGGTTCGAATTTTCACAAACTTGTCGCTGCATAAAGCAGCTTTCTGAATCATCAATCTATGTATCTGGGGACAACTCTGGCGGGTAAAGGCAGCCAAAGTATAGTGCTCATTGTATTACCTCCAAAAAATGGCAAAAATTGTGAACATATAGGGCCATATCATCACAAAACCTCAAAAAACTTTACTCCAGCTGATTTTTGTATTATTATGATATCACTATGAGAAGTTCTTCAATCTTATTATCCAACTTTGGTTTGATTGATTGAATTGTTGTGTGAAGTCCACTTTAAACACAGATTGGCTTAATCAAGACTGGACCTATAGTTTAAAGTGGGATCCGAACCACTGTGCAATGTACCTCCACCAGGTATCGAACCTGAGACCCTTTATCCATCCTTGGTATAAACCTGAATTATGCTCATAAATATGTGAAATGTGGAAGAAAAAAAATAGGGTTGAGTAAATACATTTCGTTAAAACTGATCATAGATACCATAGGTATAAGCTGCAGATGGCAAGGGGGCCACTCCCTCCACAAAATTTTCAGTTTTAGTAAAAATTTACACAAGCTCTTTCGTTAAACTCCTGGAACTTGGGGTCCATGTTCATGCACTTGTACAGAATACACAGTACATGGACTGATATGAATACTGATGTGTTTCACTAGTTACAATTTCAAATTATAAGGAACGAGTAATACATATCTAACATTAGTTGCTCCAGCATTCAAACTGCACTGTTAATTACCTTCTCCATCTCTCCCTTGAAACCATTAAAAATGTCGTTGCTCCTTGTCAAAGCTTGTTGGAATTCATCATATTTGTCTGTGTAGAGGCTGAGCTGACCTCGTAAGTTCACTTCAGTTTGTTGCATCTCCTGACACTTGCCCTGATATTCCGTTATTTCCTGCAATGGAATGTGGTGATTATAGAGACCAGATTATAAAGGAAAAAACTTTACTCTAAAAAAGAATAAAAAGAGAAAATTATTGCCAATAAAAGGAAATGAAAAAGACTATAGATTATTTTTGCCCTCCATTAAAAATATTATTTTAAATGAAGACCCAATATGTGTATATACCAGTCATAAATAAAAAGGGATACATTAAATTACAGTACAGCAAATAATCTTGCTATTAGTTTTAAAGAAATCTTCCTTGAAAACAGCTTACCGCATTCCACTTGTACCTGTCTTTGCCATTTCACTCACACTCAATACTGTTTGTCACTGTCACACAGTAAAGTTAAAATTATTCTAAAAAATTTCACAATCAAAGTCTAACTCTAGCAGAGAAGTACACTTTCATTTCAACAGGCCTGCCACTTACAATGCATTTGTTACTGTTTAACCCCAGATCGCATTGTTGTAACAATCGCTGCAATGTACTCCCAACACTCATGGAGGGAAGGTAGGGTAGAAGGTGCTTGTTCTTTCTTTCCTCTAAGCTGCACCAAATAGACAATTGCTGAATGTGTTGTTTCGGGAAAATTCAGTCGTATAAAGTTTTGATATCTTGTCAATAAAGGGACCAGACAGAAAATGTTTTAAAAAAAGGAAAGTCAAAAGCACATAATGTTCTTGATGGAAGACAATTATCAACACACTTGATATTTATTCCATGATTTGTGTTGAAAAATAAAAAAAGGAATTCCCTTTAATGGTGATGATATAACTGGGTGTATCTTCTACAATTAAAATAATATTCGAAGGAAAATTCAGGATATTTAAGGCAAATTTTCCAAAAATTCCAAGTGAGAAATAATAATTGTTATAATAAAAATTAATTTGTAGTAACATTTTTACATTAAACATTTCCATGTTTACTTATGATATTAAGTAAATATCTCTCTTTAGACATCTAGAAATTAATCATTACCTTATCCTAGTCATTAACAAAAAAGAGTCAATTATTGTAAGTATTAATGTCAATCACCAGTTTTATAGTTCAAAAAAGTGATCACTCTCTCGCGTGAAATCTAGAACTAATCCGATTACTTTCAAGCCATCGAACTAATAATAATCATTCCTTGAGAAAAAAGTAAATAATGATCATCTTCCGTCCCCCTTCTTTTGTCATTTAAAATGAAGTGGCCTTCCCCAGACTAGTATAAACTTGCAATGAAGTTATAAAGCAGCAGTAAAAAAAAAAATATTAAAAATTGATGCATAATATCCTGTTGATAGTAAACTTTTAAACCAGTTAGAAAAATTGAAGGTTTCTTTTTTATTTTGTATTACTTTTCTGTCAGTGTGGCTAATTGTGATGACAAGGATGAATGACGAGCAGACAGTATTCCCACTCAGTTATCAAAACAAATGCACACACTTTTCCAGATTGTCTAGGTATTTTCAAAAAATGTCTTTAATGCTCTCTTTAGTGATTTTTGTTTGGAGAGGAAACATGAAAGTTATGCAAATACTTCTTTAAATTAAAATTACTCCTTTACTTACAAATTCCTTGTGTCAAATTAGAGTTTGCGAATATATGAAACTTCCATCTTCATAGTTTTTCTTGTATGTACGCATTGCTTGCATGATAGAATTATTTTCCTGTAGTTTACGGTTATTACAAGCATAAGAAAACAGTTTTTTCTTTGTGACGTTTCAGGAGAACACACGCTCCTTTCATCAGACATTTATTTTCATTTTGACTAAAGATACAGTTATAACAATGGTTAGTAATTTTTAAACAAAAAGAATCTGTTATATAATGGATGTTGTCAATGTTACATTGTTGTAATATAGCAACTTAACTGTGAAAAAAACAGTCTATTTTATTTTTATTTTAGAATTTTTTAAATTATGAATCCCAAATATCATCAGGTAATTCAAATTCATCATTGTTTTCACAAAGTCTCTTGATGTTTTCTGTTACATTAAATTTTAAAGATGGTGGCTTACTCCATTTGTGAAAAAGAAAACTCCACACTGGATCTATGTTACCATTTTCATTATTTAATTTATTCCAGTGTTCTTCTGCAATGAACGAGGCTTCCCAGACATTCAACTCTGTGTTTCCCGTTAATCTTTTTAAAACCCTTCTCTTTTTAATCAAATGCTTCTCTTCGATGATATGAGTTGACAAACCTGTTCTTGGGTTTAGATTTATAATGTCCAAAACATGTTCGTGCCATCTTATTGCCATTTTCCTTGCTGTTTGTCCCACATAATCTTTTGAACATGAACAACTTATATTATATATTCCTGTGGTTTCCACATCTGGTAGCGAGTTTCTCATTTTGAATTCATTAAATGTACATTCCAAACTTCTTGGTGATTTAAAAACAATTTTGAAATTAAAACTTCTAAAAATTTTTGCAATTTTATGTGAGAATCCCTTGTGGAATGGAATGCACACAAATTTCTTTTCAACAGATTTTTCATCTTTGACAAAGTTGAAAAATCTGTTGAAAAGAAATTTGTGTGCATTCCATTCCACAAGGGATTCTCACATAAAATTGCAAAAATTTTTAGAAGTTTTAATTTCAAAATTGTTTTTAAATCACCAAGAAGTTTGGAATGTACATTTAATGAATTCAAAATGAGAAACTCGCTACCAGATGTGGAAACCACAGGAATATATAATATAAGTTGTTCATGTTCAAAAGATTATGTGGGACAAACAGCAAGGAAAATGGCAATAAGATGGCACGAACATGATTTGGACATTATAAATCTAAACCCAAGAACAGGTTTGTCAACTCATATCATCGAAGAGAAGCATTTGATTAAAAAGAGAAGGGTTTTAAAAAGATTAACGGGAAACACAGAGTTGAATGTCTGGGAAGCCTCGTTCATTGCAGAAGAACACTGGAATAAATTAAATAATGAAAATGGTAACATAGATCCAGTGTGGAGTTTTCTTTTTCACAAATGGAGTAAGCCACCATCTTTAAAATTTAATGTAACAGAAAACATCAAGAGACTTTGTGAAAACAATGATGAATTTGAATTACCTGATGATATTTGGGATTCATAATTTAAAAAATTCTAAAATAAAAATAAAATAGACTGCTTTTTTCACAGTTAAGTTGCTATATTACAACAATGTAACATTGACAACATCCATTATATAACAGATTCTTTTTGTTTAAAAATTACTAACCATTGTTATAACTGTATCTTTAGTCAAAATGAAAATAAATGTCTGATGAAAGGAGCGTGTGTTCTCCTGAAACGTCACAAAGAAAAAACTGTTTTCTTATGCTTGTAATAACCGTAAACTACAGGAAAATAATTCCATCTTCATTGCAAGTTAAACAATCTTATCTAATATTCCTGAACTTTCATGATTTTTGCAGAATTCCTCAAATTTTCCATCACCAACGGTGGCTTTCCCTGGCATTTACAGGTTACTGAAACCCTGCCGGATTAAAATGGTGAATGAACACTCACAAATAAATACTACAACCCAGGCCAGTACGTGAACAGAAATCTTCCGTGATGAGTCCTTACTGTAACAATCACCACCACTTTCTTTTCTGAAAACAACCACTGGTGTCATCTTTCTCATAGATACCGGGATTTGATCAAATAGGGGAGGGAGGTGGTCTGTTCATATCTATCTCACCTCAATCACATCCTTAAAAATTTAATGGGTCAGTTGCTACAGAGTTATAGGCTAAAAAATTTGTCACTTGAAGCAATTTCTATGGATAGTCACATTCACAGTGATTGAAAGAAGTAATGATTAGATTTGAAAAATGAAGAAGCACTTATTTGAGAAATTGAGGATTTTCACATCTAAACCCTAGAAGGAAAAGGTTGGGCTGAAATTTAAAAAAAAATCAGAAAAGGAATCACTCATTTGTACTTTTTTGTAAATTTTAAATTTCTATTGATTACACTGATTAACAAAAAAAAAAAATGGCAGATACCTTGGTATCCAACACGCGTTCTAAGACAATTGAAATGTGCTGATTCAAAATATGCAAACCATTTGTCTGTAACACCCACCATTCTTGAGATATACGACATCAACATTTATATATGTTTAACACTGTATCAAGGCAAACAACTCTCAGACATAGGTTTCACTATCTAGTTGAAGGTACAATACATATAAAATACATATAGAATATACGTCCTTAATTTAAGGTGTGTTTGGATTGAATTTCTTGGCTGTAGACTTGTGTTTGTGCTGAGCATTTGGCATGTCATGCTGAAGCATCCAAGAGTAGTCAGTCAACATTGCTGTACTCCATCGCAGAGATGTCCTGATCAAAACGTTCACACTGTTCGTCACTCACTGAACCTTGTTTCTCAGGGAAGAAGTCAAGATATGAGTCGAGGAGATGTCTGTACGCACTAATGCACTTCTGCACAACATTCACATAGTCAGCAGATTTATAATTTCCAAGGAAATTGGCTACGACTGACTTGAGTGCCACCCATGCATCCCTTTCAGTACCACTCAGTAAGTCTTGGAAGTCTCTGATTGGCCAATTCTTCTTTATGTAGTGGTGCTTTCTATCTCTGCTATCCCAGTCGCAGATGAAGCAGCATTATTTCTTCGCCTTCCTTATCCAACCGTGCAAGTTGCATGCACATGTCACACAGATGAACTGTGGTGTCCACAACTTACCACTATCCACCTTTGAATCAAAGTATAGTTCATGTGCTTTCTTCAGAAATGATGTAAAAGTCTTCCAATAGGATTTGTCTGTTAGATAGCCCCACACATAGCAAAACAGATCTGGTGAATTTATGCAACCTCTGGATGCCATAATCCACTGTCACTCAAAATAAGCAAGAAACACATGAAAGTATAGTAATGCGATCTTGAAAATATTTCGACGTATTGCCTTAAGTATAACTGTTTCTACAAACGACGAAAAAATTTCGGTATTGCATGAAAAATAAAACTTTGTTGATATCTTCAAAACCTGATGTGATAGAGCGAAACAGTTTTCAGATTTGAAATCAGCATGAAAAACTGCATTAGAAAATGTAAACATCATGTCAGGTATCTACAGCACGTTTATCAGTGTTACCGACATTTTAAAGCAAAACTCTGATCGACTAATACAGTATAGTTGGTGTGGAATTTTTATACATCAATATTTACAAATATGATGAAGAACATTAAATTGTTGCAATGTTCCAGTACCAATGTTCGGTACCGTTATCAACTCAGCCTTAATAATGATAACAGTGCAATAATAATTACCAAAAGAAGCTGTTGTTTTTCACGAAGGAGAACTTCTTTTTCCTCTGCCATTTCCATTTTCGCCTTAGCTAGTTTGGCTTCTGCTAACTGTGATTCAAGTTGAATTTGTTTCAGGAGTTTCTCCACTTGCTGCAAGTAGAATCATTAAGAATGAGACATCTGCACGTGTCTGTTATCTAGCTACTACTAACATATTTCCTAATCAGCAAAAAATTATATTTCAACATCGTTAGTAACAACAGAATTGCGTTAAAATCTTGTAACAGCATTAAAAAATTTAAAGTTAGCTTCTTATGTATGAAAGCAGTGATAAAAATTCAGGATAATTTGGGAAAAAAATCTGATTTCTGATTTATGTTATTTCTTATCTACACAAATAATGGCGAGTCAAATGAAAGTGTGCGAGTCTTCCCCTGGGTTAAATGGTTTCGTCCAGTGACTCTTGGCAATCCACGCAAATGATTCAATAACCCATAAGGATGCATTGCGCAGGGAATAATCTTGTTGCAGGACAATGCTAGGTCACATGCAGCTGATGTGCAAACTCTAGAGAAGTTCAATTGGAAAATGCTGCAGCATCCTCCTTACAGTCTGGACATCTCACCAAGTAACTTTCATGTTTTTGGTGAACTTAAGAGAAAGCTGAAAGCTCGAAGATTTGCTTTGGATGTGGACGTACGGAGGCAGTCTCAGAACATTCTAACCCAGCTCACAAAGGACTTATATGAGCATGGAATCACCAGACTCGTTATACAGTGGAACAAGTATCTTAATGCTGGGGATGTGTATTTCTGACATAAAAATTGTTTTCCATGCAAACTTCATCATTGCTCACTTTTGTTTGTCTTGCCCTTGAAATTATTCATAGAAGAATCATAAAATATTAAAAATCTATAACAATATTAAAATTCTATACACCTATATATTTTGGGTTACAAACATTACCAACTTTTTTTTTTAATACTGCATATTACGAAGACTGAATTAAACACAATTATAAATTATCAAATGAATTTGTTTTTATACTATTAACATTACCAAGATATGCTTAGAAGAAAATAACAGGAAAACTATTAAAAGTTATTTATGAAAGAATACATTTCCCCTTTACAATTAAGTAATCTCTTCCTGTGTCACTGTTCATTAATCTAGTATATGTGCAATGAGAGTTACGAAAAAAACATTAAAAACTGAGTTCTTCATGTTGCAAAAAAGATTAAAAAATTCTTTACTTGCATGCAAGATTCTAAGTCGTCATGTTTTCAGGTGATATTATGGCTTTGTGCATACTAAGATGTGAGGCAGCACTCTAAACATATATCTCTGCAAATAGGTCTACATCAAACAAATATTTTGTTTTTCTGGACTAAACACCCTTTTCCACCAATTCTGAGAAATGTTCACATCACTTGCTTTTATAATTCCATATCTAGGAAGAAAAAATGTTTGTGTAACAAAATAATAGTAGTAACAATAGTCAAGTTTTCCAAGTTTCAACTTCATACTTTCACATACCTGTTCTCGTAACTCATACTGTTCACATAATGATTTGAATTTCTTTGTCATCTCCAAATTCTCTTCCTTCAGCTTTGTGTTTTTCTCGTTATTTTGTTGCATGAGCGAAGTAATTTCATTAAGTGTACTTTGAAACTTGGCTGATACTTCCTTTCGCTTTTCCTCCTCTTCACGGATTTTGAGAAGACTTTCATCCTATATTAAAAAAAAAGAAGCATTGTTACACATTGCACAGCACAGGTAAGATTAAGTAATAGTTAATATTTGCTGACAATGACCTCAAGAATTTATAACTGGTAGGGACAGACATGACATATTTTCCTGTACTGATAAAGTACCAATATAAAATTAAACTAAATCAATATTTTTCCGATCTGATATAATTGCAAATGTTGCTTAAAGAACATGAGCAGTTCATTAACCTCATGAATTTCTTAAGATTCACGACGTGTCTACAAAGTTCTTAGACTGTCTTAATAAAAAGTGTAAATATGTGAGACTTGCCATAAGCCTTGGTTAGTCTTCGATGTACTCTTTGCAACATCTTATTTGACTGTCCCGAATTCGTAAACTTAGTAACATTGCACTTTAGAGCCAGCTGACTGTAGCCAACTTTGAGTTGGTCCCTCAACTAGACGAAAAACGCTGTGGTGAAATGTTTTCAATTTTGCACATTCCATGAACTTAGAAACAATAAAACGTTATTACAATACTCAATAAAACAGAAATAGTAAATTGCATAAAGAACCTTAAGGAATTTTTATGATTTCGGTTGCTCAACTTGAAATCAGAGAAGTTTGAAACACTGATTAGAGTTTCTCTCCACCTGAAGGAAATCACCATCACGTTTGAGCACAAAGAAGCAAAATTTATGAGGAGTTTATGCGACATTTTATTTACAATACCCTGCATAATATCGAACAGTTCTCAAAAAATAACATTTTTCATGATTTGGCAAGAAAATATGCTTGGTTTCATAAACATCAACATGTTTTTAAAGGCATAATGCCAGTAAGTTAAAGTAGAGCAGTTGGTTAGATGCAGTAATCCTTATTTTTCGTCAACCATTAAAGGTTGCAGGTTCAAATCCTATCCTCTTCTCTCCTCATTTTTTTTAGCTGATCAGATACTGTTGGTATTAGAACATTTCAAAAATTTATCCGATGCGCACTTTGAAGGACGTCCCTTCTGCACATTTTTTCCCTTAGAAGCTGTTGAATGCCAGGAATTAAGGTTAAAACTTTTCTCTATTAGCCATTCTTCATAAGTTGTGTTAACACCACATTATGACTAATAACATATCACATACATGTAATCAGGATGTTGTACGTAATGTTATTTAAGATATGTATTGTTTATGCTCTTCACTGACACCTAAAATATTTATTATTTCTATATACTAACACACAAACACACACACAAGGGAAGAGTTTAATGAGTTAATATTGCTAAGATTGGTAATGTTATATTTGTTCCTTCCTTCGTAATGCCTGTTGTTAATCCCCTCACCTCCATCTTCCGGTACGTATAAAAGGAATAGTAAATAGCCTATTAACATAAGTAAATGGCTATTGCGACGGAGCCGATACTAACAACTATTTACACAGTGACTGACAAAAAAAATGCAAAACCTGAGAATGATCGTTAATTCGTCACTGCTTTATATCCAAAATACTAGTCTTATTTCAACAGAAAGTATTAGATCTATAAAACGTTCTACTAAATTCGCAACATTCAAAACAACCACCACATTAGCTCTATGTAACTTGATTCTGTGCATTCCACGTGGCACATGAAATAGTTTCCGGAAATGCTGAACCTCTTTCTTGCAACTCGTGAAATACAGAGACCAACATTAATTTGCCAGCAAGGTGGATAAACATTTTACTTTTGAAAAAATCTTGCCCCGATTGAGAATTGAACCCACGACCACCCTCGTCAGAATCAAACACTCAACCTCTTCTCCAAGTAGCTCACATTAGTTGCCAGTTTTGAGAAACCAATGCACACATGATGTTATTACAATTTTTAAGTCGAAACGTATTCAGCAAAAATCAATAAACGCTGAAAGAGAAAAATGGTGAACATTTCTATTGGTGTTTTGTCACATTTTGTAAATGCCGTGTTTTGAACAAACAATCGTTTAGTTACAAAGTATTTTCTAGTTTGTTGACAGTAGGATTTTGAAAGCGAAAAGGAGGCAGTTGAACCAGTACCTGATTCTCAAGAAACTTCAACCTTCTTAAAGACTGTAGAAAGAGAGAGAGAGAGGAAAGTGATATTAAACTTCTGGAATATAAAATATGTGTGAAATTAAAACAACGGAAAATCTTTTAAGTGTATATTAACGAACTACAAACGATGATAAACCTACTTTTGTGGTGGAAAACATCATTTTCAAAATATGAACCTGATTTTTCTGTATTCTAAAGTGGGAATGTGGCAATATATTATCCCTCAGCACGGAAAATTTACATAAACCGCCACCTTCCCTCCAACTTATTCAGGGTGGCCACTCTAGGACCATAATAATAAAATTCAAGTATAATTCCCGGTTTTCAAGGCGAACTTTCCAAAATTTCAAGGGTACTTGCAGATGTTTCTTCTGTTTCAAACTTACGTATTACCACTTCTCACCCCGCTCCCCCCACCAAATATATTAACAATGTAAAGGATCTGTGAAATTCCGAACACAAGTCACAAATGTAATTTTCTACCAAAAATTGTTAATTGTATAAGAATTTCAAAATCAAATTTATGTAATCAACATCAATATATCTTACAATGTCTAATAGATTGTTCTGCAAAGGATACTAACAAAGTAAATGGATTGAATTATGTTTTATTTTCCATGCAGCTTTATCTTCATAATTTGTGCAACAGAAATGAAACACAAACTGAAATTGCTTTATGGAAAAGAAAGTAAAATAGGCTTTATAAATAAAATGAAGAATGTGAAAATTCTTACTTTGCACTACATAGGTTATGGTAAATTTCGATAATATAAGTTTAAAATATATTTTTGAAAATTTGGTCAGTAACCAATTTTACAAGGAATATTTTTGGCATGATCTGAGAACATGCTGGCAGAAGAACCCTTTCATTTATCTTGCATGTGAGCAGCAGAGATATTTAATAGAATGATCGTTACAAAGCATAGTTTTCTCTTCCACTATCACTCCTTCTTCCATTATTTAAATCTGTACAGATTTGAAAAACTAACTCACACGTTGGCTCTCCATCGCTACCTCCAGTAAACTGAATGCTCGAAGAGCAGATGACAAACTAGCTCTAAGTAGTGATGTATTATCATGGCAAGGTGTGTTTTGAGCACAACGCTAGCCTAGCAACTTTGGAAGTCTCGTTTCTGTCTTAAACTGAAAGCAGAGACATACGAGAACTTGCAGAGCTCATTTTTCCAGGGTGTAGTTTTTAAAATTGCTGTAAAAAAATTGAGTGGAAATGTCCATTGCTGGATGCCCCTGCAGATATCTTCTTTTGAGATTGTGTTTAGGTGGCTCATCACAGCTTCTTCAATTTCCAAAATGGTGTCAAAACATTGGCCCTTCAGGTGGGATTTGAATTTGGGGAGTAAAAAGTAGTCAGCCAGTTCCAAGTCTGGTGAATAAGGTGGGTAGTTTAACACAATCACTTGTTTCCGTGCCAAAAACAGTTGGACAATAATTGCCTTGTGGCTTGGCACAGTGCCATGCTGCAGGAACCAAGCACCAGATTCAACCAGCTCTGGTCTCACTCATCGTAATATCTTTAGCAAGCACTCTAAAATGGATACACACAAAGCAATCATCCTCAGTGACTGTGCCCAGTTTTTATTCAGTTTTTGTCTAACTTTTTCAACATTACCGTCAGTTCAACTGGTGGAGGGCAGGCGTGGTTCTACCCTTAGGTCACATGGTCATGTGCCCCTCCATCCTTTATGTATCTAAAAAGAGCTACAACTATAACAATTTACGCAATTGTTTGCAATGCTTGTATTTTATTTGCTTTGCCGCACACACTCTTTATCGAAGCGAAGATGGCTACAGTGGGTAGGACGAAACTTGGCAACATAGGAAGGGTCACATTCTGGCTGCGGACTTCCTGCCTTGCTGCTTTAACATCATCCCTACATTCTGCGCTGTGGGGGAGGTCCGGGGGTTTATGGGTGTTTTCATTGCGAATGGTCATAATATCGCTGAGACCCAGGACCCACATTTGGGGGGTTGTTTTTCGGTTTCCCGCTAAATGGTGGCTGGGTCCACTTACCATACCTTACCGAACAAAAGGAACTTTGGTAGAAGGAGGTGGGGTGGGGAAATCTTGTCGAGGTTTGATTTGATCAGAAAAGTTTTCATGAACTGGTGTTATGAGTTCTTTACTGACGTGTTACCGTGCGCGTGAAAATAAAGTGAAATGAAACAGGTGAGATAATACAAAATCACCAAGGCCGTTTGTTTGCCAAAGAATTAGGTCCACCAAAACCACAGGTTTGTCTAAATCAAGTGTTCAAAGATAAAAACAGAGCAGAACATACAACAAAAAATAGCTAATTCCCTCCTTTTTTGTTGATATACAAGAAATGAAATAACAAGATAAACTTTTCTAAAGTATTACATATTATTAATTTGATATATATTACATGTCGCTGGTATGACTTCCATTAGTCATAAGATATAACCTATATTTTGAATATGCCCTACCCTTTGCAGACCCCACGAGCCGCCACTGGTGGAGGGATGACCCTCACTGGGATCATCCGCCACATCTTCCTGACCATCACGGAATCAACGATGCCAAATGAAAACATTGGAACGACAAAAGGCTTCATTGCAATTAGCAGTTTTCAGCATTTCAACGGTTTATGAAGGGGTTTTACTGAGTTTTACACAAAACTTAATTGTCACTCTTTGTTCTGTTTTCAAATGCATGACAAAGGTACAAAATACAGCACTAGTTTAAATGCTGTAACTCACTCAAAATTGCACCGAATCAGACACAAATTTCACTACACACTCACTACATGTGACACTACATAATACATGTACCAAATGCCAGATGGTGCATTTATCTTGTTACAATGTTGCCAGTCTAAAAACTTAGTAGACACACTGTGTATGTAAATAGGTGACAGTAATGGATTTTGCATTTGAGAAAGAAACTGCATATTTAGAAATTTACTTCACACTTGTATGTTATTCAAAAAAATAACAAAATGGCAGAATTTTGCACCAACTTACAGATTAGTTATGGAGCACTATAGGAATACGTGTGACATTTCACACATAAAATATAAGGTTCTGGACATGAGATTGCATTAAAATGCTCACAATGAACTGATTTCATAGAACTGTGATGTACTTTGTGGTGTCTTGATAACAAATTTTAAAAAAAATTGACTATGATGACAGCCTAAATGCATGAAAAACATTAACAGAAATATGTTACGTGTGTGGTGCTCTAAAAATGAAGCAACGTTTGATTTCATTTATCTCTGAAGCATATATATATAGGCTACAGATGCTAATATTTTTTGTTGGTGAAATATGCAAATCAAATGCATTTAAATTAAATTTGATTAAATATTTCCTTAACAAAATGTCTGATGAAGGGAGCATGTGTTCTGATACGTCACAACAAAACCAACCAACTAACCAACCAACCAACCTCCCTCTCTCTCTCCCTCCCTCTCTAAAATTGAAAATAAAGTTAAATAAGTGGGTACAAAGAAGGAAGGCACTCTTCACTTCACACCATTCCAGAATGTTAGTGCAGCCCTTCACTATCATTTTGTTTGCTTGCCAATTACATCGTTGTCTGGATGCACATTACAAAGGCACAATACTTTGTGCTACCACGATATTGCTACACACTTGCTTTGAGTTCCATCTACTGTTTCCTGCCATAATAAGACATATTGTGATAATCATGATAGGAAATCCATGAGATGTTCTGTTTCATGATACCAATATGCAGTGTGCAATATTGTCACAATGAAATTGAGGGCAATTGTGTACTAAGTTCACATGATTAAACTCTTCTAAATTTACCTTAACTGCCTTGTTCTGCCTTTGAAGCTCTCTGCACAAACTTTCTAACCTACTGCGAGTGAGTACTGCCTTGCTGTGCTCAGTCTGCAATTGTTCTTTTTCCCGCTGTATAACTGCAGTGCGTTTCTCAGTCTGTTTAAGTGCTATCTGAATAAAAAAATGAAAAAAAGAGGAATCATTTATCTCTATAGGCAGTTTTAAAAATACACCACAAAATCAGCACTACCTAGTCCCTACAGGAATCAAACCTGTAACTCTTGCATCAAACTAAAAGTCTTTCGTTTATTGCTACTCTTAGTGATGAACTTTTGGTATACGGTATTTACACCTTTGTTTTCTATATTGTATAATATTATCACCACATAACAATAATGTAACAATATTAAAAGTCACCAAAATAATATTACAATATAATTTTGTGTAATTTGCATTAACAGATAAGAGAACAGCAGAAGATAATCTTACTGAAATTGATTAGTAATGTGGATATGTAGCTCCAATTTTGTTCAAAAGTAGTTCATCACATTTGATGTAGAAGTTGATATTTTTTACTTTATGGATCCTCTAACCTGATGGCATGAGTATGCATGTCTGAAAAAGTATCTTATTATTTTAGCAACTTCTAAGTTATTCCTATTTCTCTATTATTTCATGCCACTTTTGGCTGATCATCACAACAGGAATGACTGATTATTAGATGAAACTGATGGAAAACTTACAGATGAACACCCACATCAAAGCCAGGACTAACTTGAACATTAAGCATTTCCTAAATTCATTACACTAATTGCGTAATTACTTCTTGTAATTAATAAAAGTGTATTGCAAGAAAATATCATAAATTCTGTGATGGCAATACAACCTCACAGTTTCTGAATATCTGCTCTGAACTTTGTATATTATTATTAAATGCAAAGTCAAGGTCATTAATGTAAACTTTGACCTTCAATACATTCCATTTTATTAAAATCAAAGTTACAGCTTAAAGATTGAAACATACACAGTTTCACAAAGATGTAGATTATAAATCCCACCTGTAATTTACGATTCTCATCCACAATGTCAGCATACTTCTTACACATTGCTGCTAACTTCTCTTCCGTCGTATCCAAGCTATTCAAAGCCTTTAATACTTGTTCCACACTTTTATCATCTTTCTTCCTTGATCTCTCCTCTCGATTTTTCTTCACAGTTTCAATTTTAGCCTAAAATGTACAAAAAAGATGAAATATTTAACTTCTAAAAAAAAAATGGTAACACTTTACTATACCAGAGACCGATTTCTTCAAATTTACAGGAGAAAGTACTTACGCAAATCATTTTCTGTAGCGTTGTTGATGTTCGGGAATGTAGTTTTGATCCATTTTAATGCGAATGCATGTGTTTTTTTTTACGAAAATCTATTTCCGACGCTCTCGTATTGTCCGTATATGCTAAATTGAACGAAAGGAGTGCTAATGGAACCTAACCTAACAGGCCTAACCTAACCTAGTAGGCATACCTCGTCCCCGTGATGGTTCGTGGGGATATCGTGAATTTTTGGGCTATCGTGAATTTTTGGGCTAGTGTCAATGGTTTTTGGGGCTACCTTTAGATGGCTTGTTGGAAATAAGGAACAACAGTAAGTACTCGTTAATGTAAGAAATAGATATTATTTTCGTTAGAAATTCATTATTTCACCTAAAGAAATGTTCCGAAATGCAGAATAGTATGTTAGCAATGTAAGAAATTGCGAAATAAATCATTGATAGGTGTCTCCGGTATAGTAAAGTAGTACCAAAAAAACATTAGCCCCGTCTTAATTCGCTACACTTCTTGGCACAAGGGTGCATCACAGGTGCATTCCAGTGTCAGGCTGTCCAAAGAAACTGTGCTCAACCAAGTAGATTATAAGCAGGGTTCAAGTCCAAAAGATTCAACTGTCTGCCACTTTCACCGTTCATTTGATTGGTTAGCACGTGACTATACACCACACTGTACACTGCTCCAAAAGATAGTGCAAATGGTGCCAACACCAAGTACACTACATGGCACCAAATAAACAAAGTAGATAACTCAGTGTTGCACTTTGTAACCAACAAGACGCGAGCATGCAAAGAGAGTCATAAAGTGTAGCAAACTAGATGGGGCAATCATTACAATGCTAAGCCAATCCATTGTATTCAATAAAAAAGCCAATGCAACAGAAACAAAAAACTTTCAGTCATGTTGCTTTCTCTTGTAAGTTTTTAGTTATTAGTACCTGAATACCTTAGTTCAAATTTAATGCCAGTACCAGTTAATCATTTGAGTTTTCTCTTAATGCCAGTACTAATTAATCATTTGAGTTTTGTCTGAAGTACGCAACATGTAAATTTGATTTGGATATTGTATAACAAAAATTAATTTATTTTTAAAATCTACGAAGCCACAATCAGTGTGAAAGGATCTGTATAACAATATCTAGGTACAATACTTTATGCAGAAAGTTTATGCAGATCTAGAAAATGTCTATATGCTTTATTATACAAAAGTACACTTAATTTTTTAACACCTACCTCCACTACCTTATTTTCCACAGGAGACTGTGCAGGAACTGCAGATTCATTCACTTCCTTGGTTTCCATCATTTTATCATTAGACTTCTTCTGAAAAAAAATAGTTCACTTTTTTTCTTTTTTTTTAACTCTACATTCCCTATTTGTAAGTCACGGATTACACAAATAAGTATTTTGATTCGTGTCCAGTTTTTTCATCAATTGAATTGGTCACATGAACAATGTTGTATCCAACAAAAAATAAATATGCCAAATAGAAAAAATTTCAATCATGTAGCTTTCTCTTGCACGTTTTTCTTCAAACAGGAAGTTTCACGGTACAAAAACCCCTTCCATCTCTTCATAAAGCCTTGTCTACTACATTCTCAAAGTCAAAAACAATTTTTCTCAAATTTGATGACACTGTTGTCTGTTGGCAAAACTGATGAACATTAGTCATGTGACTGATTCAATTACAGACTAGCAATTATTAACTAACTTTTACACACATGCATCAATTTTTATACAGAGGGGTAGACAAAACTAAAAATAATTCAGGCACCAGTTCCTTTTCTAAAGAGATAACTTTTTAAAATTCAAACTAAGAAAGCTGTGAATTCAACTAAGATAAGCTATGAAATGGGATCTTAAAACATTTAATTTATTTATTAATACAAGACTGGATTAAAAGTAATTAAGTCTTGCACCGGATGACCTTCCTAAAGAAGACTCAACTGGTAACAGCATGAATAACTAACTACCCATGCAATACATTCTAATATATGGCCGACTCTTATCATATCGCTGCAGTAGTGCAAACATTTACAATGCCATGTTTATTGTTCTGATATAATGATACACGTGATACAGCATATTGAGATTCATTATTTAAAAAAAAAAAAAATAGAATGGAAATTTCCAGGTGAAAATTTTCATGGTGACTAATATACCCCTGTCTATACTAAACAGGTTTTCTAATTTATTACTGTCTTTTGTGCAGCAGGATATTTTAATGAGTAGCTTACAATGAATAGGTTTGGTGATCTTGGCATTACAATTATGTTGCTACATGCTAACAAGATCACTATTTATGTCTTGAGTAGGTTAGAATTGTTACGTATCAATATCTTAATCTTTCGACTCTTATTCCTCTCCCGCAATTTTTCAATGAACAAAAGGTTCAGATAGAAGCAAATTACATGCATGACCACACGCTCCAGCTACTTTTCACAACAAGATTTTTTCCTGCAGTTGGTAGAGCAATGTGACAGTATGCCAGACCTAGGTTCGTGGCCTGGTCGAGCTTGCATGCTTCGCTGAAATCTCTACACACATGTCTCCCACATTAAAATCCACAAAATAGTTTCTCCTAACTCTAAACTTACCATACTCCTTTTCAGCATTAGTGGTAACATAATGGACTGGCTAAGCATGACATCACCAGAGCCATTGTCTAGGATGTATGTTTCCAAACAAACTTTCATGCAGTGAAGTCCCTATGCTTCGGCATTGCAAAATGACTGCAAAGGTGACAGTAGTTAGGAATCAAAAAGATGATTGGAGAATACCTGGATATTTTAGTCATTACTCATGGATAAGAGGGTCAGTGAAGAAATAACGTAAGAAAATTGGGTAGTTTTCAAGATACATGCCAATAAGTTACTATAGGAACATCGATTTAGTCTTTACACCAATATACGATAAGTATTTTGTTTCCTAATTGCTGTCACAGTAACAAATGATAGATAACTTTCTACGATCAGTTTCACCATGTCAGATAAATATGTAAATATGGGCTAAAACCACCAATGTTCCGAGAGCTACAATTTTTCATGCCTTTGCTAAAAAAAACATCAAATTTTCTTATATTATTTCTTAATTAATACCTCATCTGTAAGTAAGTAGTAAAATATCTATATATTCACCATAATCTAATCTTTAAGCTGATGTGTGATACTCCTCACTATTCCGCTTGCTAACTGCTGTCACTGTAGCAAAATTTATCCCTTTCTGATACATTTCCAATTAAAAAAATACATCCGGGACATTGGCTGCTAGTGATGTCACGGCTTAATCAGTTAATTGCATCCAGCTCAGATTAGGTTTGTCTCAGCAATAACTGATTTGGTTAGTTTACGTCGCTTTTCTGCTACTTTTGGCTAATTGTGACGATAAGGAGAATGGTGATAGGATGGAATTGATAAAAAGACAATTGCAAACAAACATGGGCAGGACACAGAGGATAGTACTGACTCTAGGTCCAGTTCCCAGAGCCTCGTTAGTCAGCAAAAATGTAGTCCAGGCTGTAGAATTGTAAAATTTTACATGGTTTATGACGATTGTGTTGTTTATGAATGTTTTCTCTTATTTTTAGCTCACAGGAATGTGTTACTGTGAAGTAAAGTAACTCTGTTACCTTAGCCTGAAGTGAATATAGTACTGGACACAACCACATTGTCCCCCGCACCCAACCTTGGAAGGAGACCAATTCGGGGGGGGGGGGGGGGCAACATTGAAGTAATGTAAAGAAAGGCTAGCAGAATATAAGAGTAGCAGGACAAAATTATACTCAAGATGGTATTAGTTTTCATATATTTCTTGCATCTTTCTTCCAGGCAGCCAAGAGAACCTGAAGGGGGCAATTCCCCCACCCTCGATTTCAAATTTTATGCAAATAATACTATGTTTCGCACAAAATATTCTTGCTCGCTTCGCTCACAATACAAACAGGAGTAGGCCCTGGGCACCAAACGATCTAAATTTTAAAAGTTGTAAATGAGAGAATGCCATGGCACCCCGTTAAACTATTTGCACCCTATGAAATCGATATTGTTTTCATTTTGCAAAAATTGGATCTAAAAATGTTCTTGCTTGCTTCGCTTCCAATATGATTTTTTTTCTGCAATGCATTTGTAAATAACTAGAGAAAGAAGCAAGACGAAATATGTAAATCAGAATGTTGCTACTAAACAGTTTTGTTTTAAACGTATGAACAATTGTTTGGAGGAAAAGGAACACACACATGTGAGAGACAATTTGTATCAATTTCACGGTTGGTTTGTTATGAGGGGGATGAATTGATTACATAATGTATTTAAATAATATATATAGCTATATATGTATTAAAGACACATTGAACACGTGCACAATTTAGTGTTAACATGTTGCATGTGTATTTTCATATTTTACATCTCTCTATGTTGCATATGTGAAAAACATATGTTCTACAGGGTGTCCCACGAATGGCGCAACTGGGAATTAAGAGTGGCGTTACTTTGTAACCGAAACAACAACAAACGGGGTGCAGTGTTGTTCATGCAGTGTTGCCAAATGTAAGTGAAAGTGTAAATTTATTTTTCCACAAAGCATGGAAAATTGCATGTCAAACATTCGTACGGAAATTTGGACGTCAATTTCCACCTTGGGTAGGTGGACTATTTCGCCATCTATAGTTCAGAGAAGAAAACCGATCGTTTCGCGTATAGCCAATCCTGAAATGCCTCGTTAAGGCGTACCGGTCCAAATGGGTGTTTTAAAAAAATTATGAGGTACAGTGGCAACACTGTTGAAGTTTGAAGCCAACAAAAGGTGTGTTTAGTGATGGTCTATGACATGGAAATACTGGAAACAGGAAAAAAAGAAAATGAAAATTATGGTGAAAAAAGTGTTACTTACCTACTCCTGGCAACCATTTCAGGATTGGCTATACGCAAAAACGATCGGTTTTCTTCTCTGAACTATAGATGGCGAAAAAGTCCACCTTGACAAGGTGGAAATTGACGTCCAAATATTTGACATGCAATTTTCCATGCTTTGTGGAAAAATAAATTTACACTTTCACTTACATTTGGCAACACTGCATGAACAACACTGCACCCCGTTTGTTGTTGCTATGTTTAAAAATATCTACTTGGACAGGGCTAACATTTGGTGTATGACTTATGTATGTACAGGTTTCGGTTACAAAGTAACGCCACTCTTAATTCCCAGTTGCGCCGTTCGTGGGACACCCTGTACATGTAAGTTACACATGTCATATGTACAAAAAAGAATTATATTCGTCACTTTTGTCTTTCCAAGATACAGTGTCTGTGCTTGTTTTCCATTATTAGCTAATGTGAAATTGAACATGTTGAAAAAATGCCAATAATAATAATAATGCCATTCTTATTATTATTGGCATGTTTAGCCTCCTGGTACTTGAACCCCCCCCCCCCCCCCCGGACAAAAATTCGTGGTTGCTGCACAACATGCCACACCACCCCCAGAAGGGACAGTGCCAATCATGTTATGTTATGTCATGTATGTTAGGAGTGCTAAGCTTTGGGCGTTATCATTTTGTTCATGCTTTTCACAACTTGAATGTGCAGACAATCAGTTTTTACGAATAAAAAGTTGTGAAAGTACTCCAAAAAATTGAAGGTTTTTTAACTTAAGATCAAATATCTCAGTTATCTGTGGGTTCCGCACCCTGAAACACATGTTACATTACATAAAACATTGAAATCTATCAATTAATAAAAAAAAATTGACGTAATTCTTGAGGGGTTAAAGGTGGTCAACAGTCCCAATGAAAGCCTGACCAAAATCTCTATGCCTTCAATAACAATGGAAAAGTCAGTAAAGAATGAATCCAATGTAGCTAGGTAAGAACCTGATGGTTTATGTATTCTTTTCACCAGGTTCATTTCACTTACCATGCTTGAATCTTAGAAAACAATATACAACATTCTCTCTAGTTTTCAACTTTGGGCTGGCCCCTATCGCGGAGAGGTTAGCACATTGTGCTATGAAGCCAGGGGTCCTGGTTTTGAATCCTGGCCTGAGCATGGATGTTTGTAATTGGCCATTCATCAATTTCATCATATCATCACTAATCCCCATCTTCGCAAATTAGTCAAATGTGGCACAAGAAGCGTAGTAAAGAAAGCAAAGCAATCAATCTAGTTTTCAATAATTCATACGATAGCTTTCCTAAACTTTCTCGCATATTATTTTTGCAGCATTGGCAATGAACCTAAGTGTTTAACCTAACCACAAGCATCAGATAAGAAATAAAATTACGCACTGGATAAAGTATAATGACATTACAACAATGTTTCCCACTACGATAATTCATGGGGCACACATCATCAGCAGCAGCAGCCAACTACTGAGAATTAATAACAAATGATACCATAATCTGCCTCCTACGGATACAAGGTAACGGTTCCAAATGTCTAATGATTTTTACAAAGTTTTATGGGAGAAAGAAGTAGTATCGCAGAAATGTGGAAATGGTTGTTGCAGTAAATCTGGCGAACGTAAATACCACCGTTTGGAGTTTGGAAAACTGACATTTATCGGCAAAAAATGACGTAAAAACTACCTTACACAAGGATCCACGCTTGTCATCAACAAATAATATTTCATTCATAGAAGAAAGAAAAACATCACAGAATAATGGTAAGGATTATGGAAGTAAATTTGAAGCTTCCTGAAAGCAATTACACTCTTTGTACTTAGGTCCCTTACACACACAATCATACTTCCCATCGACGAGGCATTCCACACACTACCCTGTATTTACTTGCTGCTAGCTCTCCTCATGAAGTTTGAACGGGTGTAATGCTTGAGACCCTCCCACTGACCAAGTTAGAAACCTCTTCCACTCCACATGTGACCTAGATGGCAGCAGCAGTCCATAACAAACAACAGTAAACAAACTGCTAGTGGCAAGAAAAGTATTACATAGGAGATTAAGAAGTGAAACACCATTCTCAAGCAAACAAGCAAATCACTAAAACTCCTCAGTATGTGTCAACAGACACATATAGAAACCGAACCATGTCAAAAATGCATACGTAGCATGATGAAATCGTAATTAAACATAAGGAACTTTGGCCAATAGGTAAGCATGAGAAACACTTTATAGTTAAAGGTACAAAATTGTATGAAAATTGAAACTAAGACTGCAAATTCCAAAAAAAAATATTTTTTTTTAAAGTATTTTAAAAGCATTAACCCAAGCCTCTTTCATGGACGTAGTCTAATTTACCCTTTATTTATAGTAAAAAGTATGAAATCTCATAGAAATCGGGGGTTGAATGATACATCACAGATCACACAACTGGTTGTCTTTGTGTTTCTGAACTTGGTAAATGTCTGTTATATCAGAGACACTTTTCTTCAAATTTACAGGAGAAACTACTTACGGAAATGAGTTTCTGTAGCATTTATCAAACTTTGTGGAGGTATTTTGTCACTATGGAATGCTGCACAACAGAAAATAAGCACTTTTGATGTAATAAAGTAGTCTTTTGTGCGAAGCGACAACATTATGCCGTTGTTTCCATTATGAACCTGCAGATGGCGCGAGTGTCGAAAGTCACGCGGTCTCGCGAGAGGAAGAAGTGTTTCCAAACGTGCCTTTTTTTTACCAGAATTTTTTTATTTTTATTTTTTTAACTATGCTTACCTAACCTAACCTTGCCGGAAATGGTTCGTGGGGCTAACGTGAATGGTTCTTGGGGCTATCGTGAATGGTTTTTGGGGCTATCTGTCAATGGTTTTTGGGGCTATCGTGAATGGTTTTTGGGGCTATTGGGAATGGTTTTTGGAGCTATCCGTCAATGGTTTGTGATGACATAATGAACACGAAAGTAGGTATTTTTCAGTTAAGAAGGTTGCAACACTGCATGCCCACTCCAAATCGACAAAACACAAGCACCACGCGTGATGATCCACAGCTGTGCGCGAAATATTCTATGTTCCGCAACAGAAGAAAGGACCCAAAAGAATTACTCGTAATGTGAAAAAGCGAAGTTATTTTCGTGTAAAAAGCATAATGGCACCTTGAAATAGGTTCCGCAATACACAATTGGTAAGTACGAACCATTTGAAACTGAAAATATGCGTTAGAAATATGTCTCCGATATAACAGACATTTACCCTGAACTTTCCTTCAGACAGGTGCAACTTACAAGAAAAAACACAGGTACCAGTTCGGTATATCGAAAACACATTAAAATCGGATATTTTGTGTTTCGCATGGTTCGTACTTATCAATTGTGTATTGCAGAACATAGTTCACGGTGCCATTATGCTTTTTACACTAAAACAAACACAATTTTTCACATACACAGTGATTTCTTTTTATTCCTTTCTTAGCTTCCGTAACACACATTATGGTGGCCTCATCTTGACTCATGTTGTAGGTATGCAGTGTTTCCAATCTTCTTCACCGAAAAATACCTACTATTGTGTTTGTCACCGGTGGAAATTGTACATTATGCATGGGTAGCTGACGGATAGCCCCACGAACCATTATCCACGGTAGCTGACAGATAGCCCCACGAACCATTTCCGATAAGGTTAGGTTAGGCAAGCATAGTGAAAAAAAAAGGGGTTGGAAACACTGACAGGGGCTTACGTCATCAAACGTATGCAGCATTCAATTCACATAGTGAAAGCATTGGCAATTGTGCGTCGGTGAGATACTTCTCTTGAAAAATACATGAATTCTGGGTCAAATATATTCCACGATGAAAGAAAATACCTCGACGAACGTTGGAAAGCTTGCAGAAACTCATTTCCGTAAGTAGTTTCCCCTGTACAAATGAAGAAATGTGTTTCCGATATACCAAACTGTTACCAAAACACCTTTGTAACTTGCATCTCTGGATTGAATTCCGAAACAATCATTATTTTCTGCAACTTATGAATGCCGGAATTATGTTGTACAAGACTCAAAAGATTACTTCACTCTAAATAACCAAATTGAAAACAGTTTCCTCAGATCCTTGTATAAGTCCCGAAAATTGTCCAACAAATGAAATCAGACCTTTACTTTCACTGTTTTGGCTTATGATCTTTAACACTAGAAGCGCCAAGCCGGTCATTTTGACTGTTTTCCAAATTTCAATTTCTGCTTTGTACAGAAAAGATTTTCTTTGTGCGTTGAAATTTTGTGACTTTTCCTGAAATTTGCAGTACATTATTACTGCTATGCCTTATTTACAAAAAAAATAATGCTAATGGAAATATTTGTGTTTCTACCTAGAAGCGCTGTTGCCGGTCATTTTGACCGCTAATGTATTTCAATGGAAAACCACTTCTCGGTTGGAATGTTGCACTTACAGTTTCCACCCCTATTCTTCGTTCCTCTTTTGGACTCCCTCATATATGTTAAGGTATTGTCGACGCTGATAAGAAGGAGAAAGTGAAGACTCAGTTTCGTTTGAACACTGCAGTTTGTAAGCATGTTTTCTAGACAATGTGTCCTCAGTCCAGAGGAATATTTGAAAGTATTACAGGAGATTAGTGAAAATGAATCCGATGTCGAGAACCCAGATATTACTGTAGACGATTCCATGCTTCGACACATACAGAAGTGTACGGAAGAAGCAGCAGCTCGAAACCAGCAACCCAACTGGCGTTTGTCATTACAAGAACTTGACGCTTTCCTGGCTATTTTATATGCTAGAGGAGTGTATGGGTGCAGTTCTATAGACTACGATTGTTTATGGAAAACTACTTTGGGGGCCACCTTTCTTTCAACAAACAATGTCAAGAAACAGATTCAGGGAAATAATGAAATATCTTAGATTCAATTCAAAATCATCCAGATCTGAACGATTACAAACTGATAAATTTGCACTGTGCTCTGAAATTTGGGACAAATTTATAGCTAATTGTAGGAGTTGCTACACTCCAGGGGTAAGTCTGACAGTTGACGAACAATTGTTTCCTTCGAAAGCGAGGTGTAGATTTACACAGTACATGCCAAACAAACCAGACAAATTTGGTATAAAATTTTGGATGCTATTGGACTTACATTCCAAATACATGTGCAATGCCTTTCCATTCCTTGGGAAAGATGAATCAAGGAATGATAATGTTACTGTACCTGAAAATGTTGTATTGAGAATTACTTCACCTTATCTAAATGCAGGTAGAAATGTAACTTCTGACAATTATTTCACATCGCTAAAACTTGCTGAAAAGCTAAAGGAGAAAAAGACGAGCCTAATTGGCACTATGAAGAAAAATAGAAAGAAGATTCCTAATGAAATTGTGAACATTAGAACACAAGTGTATGAAACATGGTTGCTAAAAAAGGGGGACATTACATTGTGTGCATACCAAGCTAAACCAAACAAAAATGTTCTACCCCTAAGCTCCGTGCATTCAGATGTAGAAGTAGATTTGCAAAGCCAGAAGAAACTCCTAGAAACAATCAAGTATTTCAACAAAACTAAATGTGGTGTTGATGTTGTTGATCAAATGGCACGCAAATATTCAGTCCGAGCTTCATCACGTAGATGGCCGGTACACGTGTTTTACAATATCTTAGATCTGGTAGCAATAAATGCATAGGTAGTTTACAAGGCAGTCACGGGGAGGAACGTTAGGAGACATAACTTTTATGATAGAATTAGCTGAGGAACTGAGAGAATGGCATTTGAATGCAAAGCCCAATAAAATATTGTCAACATCAATATCACATGCAAGGAATGTAAGTGGCTCGGTTTCCAGAAAGAGGCGCCAATGCTAGGTGGCATTGTGCAATGCAAACAAAACAAGTGACATTTGTTCAATGTGCAACAAATATGTTTGTGGAAAATGTGTTTCTGGTGAAATTCTGTGAAATTTCATGACGGAAACTTATTTCCTTGAAGAAAATGAATACTTATTGTTGTAATTAGTGCATGGAAAATAAAAATCGCTGGGTTTCATGATGTTTTTGTATTTTTTACAAAATATTTTGTTTTATTAGTAATAAGATGATCATTGGCAATATCCATTTTGAGAAATGGTCAAATTTTAAATACCGGTCATTTTGACCGGAGGTGGCGCTTCTAGGTAGTAAAAAATCCTGGCGCTTCTAGTGTTAATGAATGTGCCCCTCTCATCTCTCCAAATGGCATTAATAAATAATCTCCAAACTGATTTCAATGTAGTTCCACGCCGCCTTCATTCTCCAAAAAAAACTTTTAAAATTTATAGCTAATGAAATTCTGCATATTTACATTCAATTTGTTTCAATTTCATGACGGTGGACCATCGGACACCGGAAGCACCTCTTGAATTCTAAAAATACCTGCAGAGAAACAATGCCTAAAAATGGCAACATTCCTATCGGTCCAAATCTTGAATTCGACATATGTGAACATATACAACTAACTAACTTTCTTCAGTATACATAGTTACTAAAACTATGGTTATCATCGGGACTATGTCTGCAGGTAAACCGGTTTTCGAGAGACAATAGAAATTTTACATGCAGAGCCAGCCATTCCTTAAAACAGTCTACGTAGATGTCCTCCTACTTTAGAAAGGAACATGAACAACTTACAGGTACCAAACACGAATTTACTTCTGAAGGCCCCGCTATTTCCATTTCTCAATACTCTATTGCACGTCACAAATTTCATTTCGTATAAAACCGTGCGAAAATTGTTCCTTGTTTGCCGCAGGAGCCATAAAGCAAATTTACCTTAGAAAAACAAAATCCATGCGCTATTGTTCAATGTTGCAAGTAGTGATGTAGAAAATAATCTCCGTGATCATTGCTAAAAGTTAATCGCAAAGGTAGACCTCCATTATCGTATAATTTTAATTTAAGCTGTTAAATATACCAACATACACAGAATGGGGAGAAAATAGTGACAAACGCAGCGCAGTAGCGGTGCCAGACATTTTGCTTTCGGTAGAGCTGACCCTAGGGAGGGGCTACTAGGGCACTTGCCCGAAGCCCACGAAGTTTATAGTTATAGCATAGAGGAGTTAGGGAGTAGAGGATTACCCCACATTTAAACCTCGCTGCGCTTTGAAATTGCATTTCCATCGGTGGCCAGTAGATGGCGCGGCCGTCTTCTTTTGCTGCTCGCAGTAAATAGGGGGGGAGATTCATTGTCCCACTGGAGTGTCCTTCACCACAGAAAGGACAGGGGTGGGTTGTGAAACAGGTTTTCTCAAAACGAGGGGGGGATATATATGTCTTTTTCTGATTTCATGCAGTTCGTGAATTTACGGAATGAGGACTTTGCCAGGCAGCTACATACCCTACCAGGGCGCGAAATCATTGAAGATTGATTTTTTTTGGGGGGGGGAAGAAGATTGTGGTCTACACAGACATACACAAACTATACATATATATTATGTATGTGCATGAAACTTTTCAAATTTTCTACCAAGCAACTGACAAGAAAGAGCCTATATGATTAATATTTATAATGTTATTAAATATAAAAGTAAATTACTAAACATGTAAAAATACATTAGTATGTAATACATATAAGGGAATTTATTTGATATTTTTTATGTATCAGATATTTATAACTGCCTTCTCGATTGCGCCGTGAATAAGTTTTCGCCTTGCAACCAAGGAGTCCCGGGTTCGATACCTGGTGGAGGCACATAGTGGTTCGGATCCCACTTTAAACTATCGTTTGATTGACTTGTTATTGATTTTTAGTTTTGGTTATTATGTATAGGTTTTCTACCTACCTTTGGGTGATCGCGGCGATAGGGTTGAAGTAAAACATTATCTCTTATGCCTTTAGAATCGGTTTGGATGGAAGGGGGAAGGGTGCGTGGTATTCGCATTAACACAAGGTTAGTCGAGCAACTGTGCAGATTAAGGTTGACTAACAATGGCAGTGAGCCTAAAGTATCCAAAGTAAACATATATTGCTTAAATACAGGGTGCTCGGAAATTCCCCTTACAAACTCCTAGGGCTAGTAGAGGGGACTGAGTAGACAATATTTGGAATAGGAACCCAGGTCCGGAAACGTACCGTTTCTGTGCTACAACCATGACAATGTAGACAATGACGTCTACAAATTGTTGCGTTCCACTGTCGACACAGGTGTTGATTAATGAATAGTAAGTTTCTTTTTTGTTCCCTTGGCATTGTTACCAAATAAATTTGTTTGTATTATGGACTGAGTCACACGTCATTCACTTCTGTACCTTACGTAACACCTCATTTGACATGGTTGTAATAAATGATTACACTTTAGGTCATCAGGTGATCTTCTGACGTCATATACTGCCTACCCGGTTGCATACCAACACAGGCACATCCGACACATTGTCATGGTTGTAGCACGGAAACGGTACGTTTCCGGACATGGGTTCCTATTCCACATATTGTCTACTCAGTCCCCTCTACTAGCCCTAGGAGTTTGTAAGGGGAATTTCCGAGCACCCTGTATGTCTGCATTATACAGTGACTCAACTACAGGGGGGACAGGGGCTAATGCGAGCAATTACCCCTTCGATTTCAAATTTTATGCAAATAAAAATTCATTTTGTAAAATTTTCTTGCTTGTTTCGCTCGCATTATCTGCTATTATTTTTTTCATCAAGTTCAGAGGGGCGGCGGGAGCCAGCTATTGGGCACGAATGATCTAAAAAAAAGTTGTAAAAGAGAGAATGCCATGGCGTCCAGGGAAATTAATTGCGCACTAATAAATCAATATTGTTTCCAATTGCACAAATTGGATCTAAAAATTTTTGAGGTATCTATTTGCATTTTTCCGGACCTTCTCATCGGACTAAAATGTATGATATAAAGTAATCCCCTCACATTAGCCTTCTAATACTAATAGTAACTAATGTATTCAACAAAGTGCTCATTTCTGTTTTGGGGGTTGAACTGGACCTCTAGATTTCCAGTGTTAATCCAGCATCACAAGATCAATTGGAATCTAGTAGAAGGAAATATGGCGGACTCCAGCCTTGAATGACGGGTAATAGGGCGGTGATGGGATTCATTCACTGAAAATTCGTCACTCAATGAAAGTCGATCGGAAAGACTGAATTCCGAAAAGGATTTCAATTTTAATAATAGTGGACATTATTAATAATAATTTCAACAATAGCATTTCTTTTCGATATATTTCATGAAACAAGACCTTTTTATATTAATAATAGATCATCAGTGCTGGAGTTGTGGGTGTGGAGAAGGAGTGCAGAGGGGTGCTTTTCCCCCAGTTATGTACATTTCCATTAACCATCCCCTCCTGCTAGGATAATTTGCATAAGCATCCCCCACTTCTTCATTGTCTCCATGCTGATCTACACAAAGACCCTCCTCGACCAAGAGGCCTCCCCGATGGCGCAGTGGTAGCGTCGTCGCCTTGTAATCAAGGGGTCCCGGTTTCGATACCCGGTGGAGGCACAAGTGGTTCGGATCCCACTTTAAACTGTAGGTCCAGTCCCGATTAGCCTTACTGTGCATAATTTGGACTTAAAACACCAAATCAATCCAATCCTCCTCGACCAAGCATACCAGCTATAGGAGTATCCACTTCGAGCACTGTAGATCATAAAATAAAAACACACTGGAAAGAAGGAAATGTCCACAGAATTTCAATATGGAAGAAAAATGAACTTCACAAAATGCCCCCAAATAATGGTAACATTTAACCCATACGCTCAGAACCCTTAGGGCAAAGGGATAATTCGACTCCACATCAAACTGAGTTTTGGGACCACTTTGAAGTAACATGGAACAGGTGTAAACTATTTTAGAGTTTTTTCAGCTCTTATTTGAATATAAAAAGGCTTAGAGCCATCTTGAAAATATTTGATGTGAAGTTACATTCAAATACCACACGTAAAATTAAAATTAGTGATAAAAGTTCATGATTTATCAAATTTAATTCTTTATATTGTGCAGCAACAAAGCAACGACTGGTTGAGTAACTGGATCTTTCTATACTGGATTAATGCAAGAAATAATAAGTTATGTCAGCGTTTCGTTAAAAAACGCAACAAAAGTTCTTTAGTGCCTAAAACCCTATTTTGCTTGTTAGAACCTATTTTAGGTTCCACTGTTACCTGTGCAATACAAAGTGGTCTGATCTGTGTGGTCTTGCTCACTTTCGCGTCACTTCCATGCTTTGTGGCATTCACGCCTTGCAAACGAACATTTCAGCATTGAAGTTTGCACCACTCACTATATTTTTGTTGTAAGATTTTCAGAATATAAGATGATCCTTACAGACAAAATTGCGGAGTTTTACTGTGGATAACATGAAAACAGATTGGTGCCTAAACTATACGGCGATGAGTGGAATTTAATAGCAAATTTCCAATGTTGAGTTCTGCCATCGCCGTAGGGTTAGGCAACACACATAACGTTATGCAAGATAGTGTATATTTCAGGATATATGTGTCCCATTTTCATTGCCGGTGACTATACCTAATCAGCAGTATTCAGAAATTTTGAACTATTTTAAGTTTTTTTTAACCTACTTCAGGATTTTTCGAGTCTAACTTAAGATTTTTAGGACCTATTTCAGGATTTTTAGAACCTATTTTAGGGTTTTTCGAACCTATTTTAGGATTTTTCGAGCCTAACTTAAGATTTTTAGGACCTATTTCAGGATTTTTAGCATCTAAAAATCCGAGGTCTAGTTATGAGATATGGGATTTTTCCTATAGATGTCCACCTGCGAGCAAGGAAGTTAATTCTGCATTTCGGAGGGGACACATATGTTAAGTTAGCCGGGCCCCTCTGGCCGAACCAGAACGCCCCTGCTTATTATCGAAGATGTCGTATCATATGTTACTGGAAACCAGATTTCTGTCTTGTAAATTAAATTATTTCATAAGCGACACTTCCTGTTGAATTTCTAAGCTATATAAAATTTCAGAAGCAGAGAGAGAGAAAGAATATTGAGGGGCTGGTTCTACACCTCGCCACACCCTGCATTGCCGGGCGGCCACTACGCCACTGTCTCTCTAATTATCATGATCAATTGAGCTTTCGTGGCTCCCTTCAGTAGCTGTTATGACAATCTTCGCAGGTTTCAGATTCAAATCTTCTGTGGAAAAATAGCGACGCATTGGCTTCGAGGAGGAGGGGGGGGGATAACCTTGAGTTAGGACTCACTCACTGTCGTAATGTTCCCAAGTTTACGACCGCAACCATTACCCCGATGCCCAAACTGCTCGCGGATCTGATTCAGGTTTGGCCCGCTTTTGAAGGTCCTACAGGCATTTTCTTCCCCCAACTCTCGTGTTTACAATCCCGCCAGAGCCAGTTTCTCTGTGACGCAGGCCCGTAGCCAGAATTTTTAGTAGGGGGGCGAAGTCAATCCTAGAGGGGGCAAATTTTTAATATATTGTGTTGCATTGGAAGATGCCCCCTCCCCCTCCTCCAAAAGTGATAAGTAACAGGAAAAGGATGATATCTTGAAACTCCAATGAACAAAAAAAGTTCGAGCAACATCAAATAACAATATTTCGATAATGACATTTTCGGACTACCAAAGAATACAAAGATAAAGTTTAACATAAATAGGCTAATCGGGACTGTATCTACGTTATATTTACAGGTCAATAATGTTAATAGACGATTAATATGTACCAACAGCTTTGAGCTTCTCTGCAGAACTGATTAAGGAAGACGTTTATAAATCGTGCTTCATAATGTTTTCCTCTAGTTTCCAGTATGCAAGATTTTTACGCACAAAGGAATCTAACGAGAATCCAAGAACACCATTGTGTTGTGTTAGGCAAGAAAAATAGAATTAATTAAATAATAATGGTTACATATTATCTACACTTTGATGAATTATGTAAACATTTACATTTTTTTAGGCCTACTTGCTAAAACATTAAAATGGGTCCCTTACTCCACCATGGATTCTATTTGCTTCAAATGAAAGACTCTTGCATCACTTCAGACAATCTTTGCCTACGTTAACCATTTTGCAAAATATTGTGTTGACACCTTACAAACAAATAGGAATCCCTTGATTGATCAGCGACTTCTTGGATTACACTGTCATCATTAATATTTCATGTTTTATCAAGTTTTATCGAGGGAAATGCTGTATCCTCTTTACATTTTGAAAAATACCTTCCTTAATGACTATGGTACGAAACCGAAAGATATAAGGGGCCACCTTCGCTTTACCCCATTTCCGCGGCACGAAGTCTCTGAGCAGCTTATCGTCACCACTTTTTGAGCAGAAGAGTACAAACCCCAAATATCAGGGATTTTTATTCTGATACTAATTTTTACCAGTCACACAAAGGCTTAAGATATATGAATAAAATTAGGAGAATCCACTACATAGCAGAAGAGTTGACATAATTATTTGTCAAAAAATTAGGTTGTGCCTGAGGTAGGTTTAACAGACAACTTCTGCTACAGACACAATTTATTATTATAAATATAAGAAAATAAATAGAATGTAATTTGAGAGATTTTCAATCGTATTTATTTCACTGCAGCTTTTTTCTACTTGTCATTTTCTTGAACCTACATTCATAAGGTGCCGCCTGATAACATTGACAACTTTCACAGTGTGTGCAGGACATCAAGGCAAGCAACTTTTCTCAGTCACTATTTGCGCCTCTAATTCATCTTTCGATGTTACAAGCAATCAAAATAGGCATTAATGGATGCAATCCCATTGTAAGCTTCGTAGTTGCAAATGTCATTTATTTTTACTGCCGATTAAAATTCTGAGAGCAATATATAACATGCTATTGAAACGATATCATGCAAACAGTCAGGGTTAAAACTTAACTTTTCCTTTATAAAATGGATATCATAACACACACCTATGTTGCTTACCATATTTGATGCGTTTGCATAGAGAAATGATTCATAAGATTTGAAATTGATATTTACACTCCATAAGATGCTTAGTGTAACCCTATCGAACTACAAATTTTATCGCTTTCTAACCGAAATAATAATTGTGAAACACTATCACATTTTCATCGTGTTTGATAATAATTTGAGCCAGTAAGCTGTCCTACATCTTTCACTAGCCGACCTACATGGTAGGATGGTTACATAACACACTGCGAAGCCAGGGGTTCCAGGTTCGAGCCTGGGCATGAGTCTTCTTTGTGAGCAGAGGCGAAACCACAATTTTTTATCTGGAGAGGGGGTCAAGTACCAGGATATATGTGCCAATAATAATAATAGTAGTGATGGTAGTGGTAGTAATAATAGTAGAATTAAAAGACATTATCATCGTGGTAAATCATGCAAAAGGGGGTAGAAGTCGGTGCTAAAGCATTTGTGTTTGAACAAATTATTTGAAATATTTTTCCAACACGTTCAATTTCATATTAGCTAATAATGGAAAACAAGCACACAAACCGTATTTTTCAAGGACAGAATAATGACGAACATTATTATTTTGTACATATGACAAGTATAACTTTCATGTATACAACATATATTTTAAACATATGTAACATAGAGCGACATAAAATAAGAAAACACATATGCAACATGTTAACGCTAAATTGTGTACGTATTCAAAGTTTCTTTAATATATATATATATATAATTTAAATACATTACATGGTCAATTCATCCGCCAAATTGTCTCTCAAATGTGAACGCTCCATTTCCTCAAAAGAATTGTTCATGCATTTAAGCAGCAACAGTCTGAAGTATTTATATATCTGGCCTTACCTCTCTCTCTCGGGTAATTTAGAATGCATTACAGAAATAATCATATTGGGATCGAAGCGAGCAGGAAAATCTTTAGTATCAAATGTTTGCAAACTGAAAACAATATTTATTTAATAGGGCGCAACAAATTTCACGGGGAACATGGCATTCTCTTTAACTTTTTTTTTTATTTAGATCGTTTTGGCTCCCAGGGCTGACTTCCGCCGCCCCCTAGCTATAGCTCTGAACGTGGGACTATAAGAATATCAGATATTGATCTTGCGAGCGAAGCGAGCAAGAAAATTTTACGAAATGTACTTTTATTTGTAAAAAAAAATTGAAATCGAGGGAGCAATTGCCCCTCTTTGTCCCCTGCAAGTGCCCTTAGCCGTCTGGAGGAAAATAGCAAGAAACACTTGAAAACTAATTCCAACTTGAGTAACCATTTTGTTCTACTATTCTTAGATTCTGCTAGTCATGTTTCTTTACTTCAATGTTTGCCCCCTCCCAGATTGGACTTCCGTTCAAGATTGGGGTGGGGGACAATGCCCCTACCCCCTGTGGTTGCAGCACTGTTTGTGATTGTCTCTTCATCAATTTCACGTCACTCCCTCTCTCTATCACATGAATCGCTATTACCAAAAGGTAGACTTGGGAAACAAAAAATTATGCTGTTCAAACTTCTTAGCAACACATCCAAGAAAAACATCCAAATACATTAGGCACTTTTAATACAAGACTACTCAAAATATCACAACTGTTCTACATACTGAAAATTGATAAATCATTTCCCGAAGTTTGAATCTGGAAGAGATGTTATTCCCCAAATCCTGATGCGACATTATACGGAATCCCACACACCTTCATAAATCACAAAATCAATAAATGCCTTTGTTATGTTGCTAGAGTAATACAGGATCAAATTGTAAAGATTAGTGAGAATTCCAGGTAGATATGTATTCTGTACTTTTTACAGGGGGGGCAGTTGCCCCTCTGCCCCCTATAGCTACAGGCCTGCTGTGACGTCACCTACGTAGGTGAAACTTCTTCCGAGGGTCGCCATTTCAGCAACGAAAACATATTGATTTGAAGAAGGGGGTCGTATGTCAGGCTCACACAAAGTATTTGTGGGGGGGGGCAGATTCGAAAGTGTTGAATGCTCAATTGATTGAATTAGGTTATTTACGTCGTTTTCTGCCACTTTGGCTAATCACGGCGATGAGGATGAGTGATGATGAAATTCATATGAGAACATTCACAATGAACATCCATGCCCAGGCCGGGCATCGAAATACACGTAGAACGAAACAATTTAATAATGATTGACTACTATAAATGTGGAGCTGAAAAAAAGGAAGGGGTGGGCTGACATCTGATTGGTGTCGTTCTGTCCGAGTCACTAAATAGCTATCCAGGTTCTTTACTCTGGTAGTGAGAAATTGGAATTTCAATAATATTACATCCTTTGTAATGTGATAACTAGGGCTAGGATTTTGATGCAAATGCATATTTTTTTTAGTAAAGCAGAAACATTGCATAAGTAGATAGGAACGTATTTTACACGTAAGTGAATAAATGGGAACGCCATTGTTTGGGCATTTTTTGCAATTCTTTGAACCTTTTTGAAGTAAAAGTAATTTTTTAGACTTTTTAAACCGTTTGTCATTTTTCGGCCATTTTTTAAGTCATTTTATGAATTTTCTACATTTTGGTGAAAGAAGGGACATTTTACATGCAAATGTAACCCTTTGAAGGAGAGAGGTTCCCGACTCTCGTCTCATTGTCTTCAGCGCAGTTCTGAATGACTGTGTTTGAAGAAAAATAGAAATTCTGTGCATAATTGTTGACACAAGGTGTTGTATAACAATTCAGCTCAAACAATGTGATTTCCCCTATATCGGTAAATATATTGTCGCCAGACGGATTATTGTAAAAAAAAACAAAGGGTACAAAGTTTTGTGTTCTGTATCGGATATTTTGTCAGGGAGCAATTTGCACTCTATGGAATTGAAAGTGACTTAACAGGAAATGATATTGTTCATTTCAAGTAAGCTACTCTTGTGTAGGTGGAAGTCGAGAAAAAAATTTCCGTGTACAAGGCTCTCTTGTCCAAAAACCGACAATCATTCGTTGTGTACTGTAACTCAGTACTTAAAGTGTAAAAGATGACAAAAAGTGAACTTTCTTACTTGTACTACCACCATACGCAATGAGCATGTGCTAGATACTGTAATGTTGATTTGTAATTTGATTTTCTCTTGGTAGTTTATAAATTTGTTTTAAAAATCTTTCAGAATTTTTAGGTCATTTTTCTAAGTTTATAGGGCATTTTCTTGCATGTATTAGGTCATAAATGCATTTACAATGTACTTAAACCTGAGTTGAAGAAATAAAGATGAATAAAAAATAAAAGAAAAATTGGTATTCTAGGCAATATTATATAATATGGGCAGGCCCGTACCCAGGGGAGGGGCCAGGGGGGGCATGCCCCTCCTCGAACTATGAAATATTTAAATGTGAACTTACAATAAGCTACGAAAATAACATCGACGATTTTTCAAATTTGTAAAATTCCAATTTTCTTCTTGCAAAAATGAATGTGTTTGTTGTGTAGAGAGGCAGACATTAGAAGTTTGCAGTCTGCAATATTGTGTATTTTTAGTTCTATTTTACAATCATTGATGCAAGGGGGGATTCTCTTCGAGATTCAGACTTCGGGAAATGATTTCGCAATTTTCAATATCTAGAACAGTTGTGGCATTTTGAGTAGTGTTGTATTAAAGTTCCCTAATGTGTTCGGATGTTTTTCTTTGATGTGTTGGTATGAACTTCGAACTGCTTCAATTTTTGATTCCCAAGTCTACCTTTTGGTAATATTGATTCATATCATATGAATCATATGGTAGAGAGAGGGAGTAGATATTTAATTTTTGTTACTTAGCTTTGCTTTTGTGCAACTTCTAGCTAATCGCAAAAATGAGTGATGACATGAAATTGATAAAGAGACACTCACAAACAGTGCCACAAGTACAGGGGTGAAGGGGGCATTGTCCATCCCCCCCTCCCCGACCTTGGATTGAGTTCATTCTAGGGGAAGCAAACATTGAGGAAGAAAGAAAAACAAGGACAAATGGATACTCAAGATGGAATTAGTTTTCACGTGTTCCATGCATTTATCTTTCAGACGGCCGAAGGCACTTGCAGGAGGGCACAGAGTGGAAATTGCCCCCTGGATTTCAAATATTATACAAATAAGAATACATTTCGTAAAATTTTCTTGATCGCTTCGCTCGCAATATCTTCGCTCTTATAGTACAAATTCAGAGCCATACCATGGGGCGGCGGGAGTCGGCCTTGGGAGCCAAATGATCTATGTGGGGGAAAAAATGTTAAAGAGAATGCCATGGAGCCCCGTAAAATTATTTGCACCCTTTTAATTAAATTTCTCTCTATGAAACTTCATATGAAATATTAATGATGCCACTGTAATCCAAGAAGTAACTGATCAATCAAGGGATTCCAATTTGTTTGTTGGGTGTCAAACACATTTATTTCAACAATAAAATAACAAAATTCACACAACATTTTGCAAAATGATTAACGTAACCAGGAGGCAAACATTGTCTGTTGTGATGCAAGAGTCTCTGCCCTTTGAAGGAAATAGAAACCGTGGTGGACTAAGGGACCCATGTTTTAGCAAGTAGAAAAAAAATATTACAAAGTTTTACATAATTTATCATCAAAGTGTAGATAATATGTAACCATTATTATTTAATTAATTCGATTTCTCTTGCATAACACAACACAATGGTGTTGTTGGTTTCTCGTTAGATTCCTTTGTGAGTAAAAATCTTACATACTGGAAACTAGTGGGAAACATTATGAAGCACGATTTATAAAGGACTCCGTTAATCAGCTCTGCAGAGAGGCCCAAAGCTGGTGGTTTTCTGGCTTTGATTCTCGGGATGGGTTATCTAAGGTTGGTACTTTTCCGGCCTTGTGCCTCCAAGATTCACCCACCCTTATATCAATGGGTACCCGAGAGTAAATCAACGTGGTAAAGGCTGCCGGAGCGTAGTGATCACATCACCTCCAAAATGGTCGAGATCGAGAATGTGTGGGCCCCACCCTTGCATATGCCATCATGGCACGGTCATAGGAGCCGACTCCATGGGGCTTGGGGGGCTCGAGCCCCCCCCCCCCAATGTTAATGATATGGGAGAAGAGACCCTCAAATAATTTTGCTTAAGAGAATCTAATGTATTATTTTGCTTCTCTTGTAAAGTTTACTCTGAATTGTGCAACATGAACTTAACTTAAAATACACATTTGAAATGTTCTAGACCATCAAATTTGGGGGCTGAGACCGCTAAACCATCAACTTTTGGGGGGGGTGGGCTATGAGCGGAGACAGCAAAACACGTGACTTATTACTATATACTAAGTATATAATTATGAGTATTGATAATATTTTTACTAAAAAGAGTTTCAAAATAACGAGGTGATATGACAATTATACCAGTATGTTGTTTAGTTAAATCGGAACAATTTGAGGTCGTAAACACGACTTTCAGGCAATATTGATATGTACGATATTTAGTTATCCTCGAAATCTCTTCCTCTAGTCCAAAGAATAAGGGGAAAATAATTCTAAAGTCTTTGAGTTTATTTAACACTGGCTTGCAGTAAAGTACGCAAGGAAAGCTTATGAAAAGTCTGTATTGCGAAAGCGGGAAGGGCTGTGATCAAAGGCATTATTGCTAAAGCACGGCGTGCTATGTGTTTATTTATTATTGCAAAATTAAATTTAAAAAGTAAAATATTGTAGCAAGAACAAAAAAGTAAAACTATCTGCCTGCGATTTGTGTTAGCATTTATGTAAATAATTAAATAAAACTGTTAAATATTGTAAATATTCGCTATTTTTATGGGTACGTCAACACTAAGGTTCTTTGCACCCGTCACATGTCCTTTCTTTACAAGTCTGTTGCGGACATTAAAACACACCCATGCCCTCGCCGGGACTCGAATCCGACACCTCCGGATCAAAGCGAGTTGAGCCGACCACCCAACACGCTCGGCTACCGAGGCCGGCATAAAACTGTTATGTTGGCCTCTTAATGTAAATAAAGGGTTTTCCAATAAGGGCAGGTCGATGTTGAAATGGAATAAAACAAGCTGTGTGTGAGGTATGAACGAAATTCTTTTTTTATTTGAAAGGCCCATGTATGCCATTATGTATGGAATATAACATCGTTCAAATGTCCGCCGCGGCTTCTCAAGGTGGCACTTATCCGAGTGGTCCAATTTTCAATGACACTGCCGCATAGATCCGGCTGAATTTGAGCGATGGCCAGGGTGATGTTGACTTTAAGGGCATCGGTCGATTGCGGCTTATTGGCATAGACCTGCGACTTCAGGAAACCCCACAAGAAAAACTCTAGCGAGGTCAAATCGCACGATCTTGGTGGCCAATTCACGTCACCTCTGCGAGAGATAACCATACCTTCAAATCGTTCATGCAGAATGTCCATCGTGTCGTCCGCTGTGTGGCACGTAGCGCCGTCCTGCTGGAACCACATGTCGTCTACGTCCATATCGTTCAATTTGGGCCAAAAGAAATCGGTTATCATCGTTCTGTAGCGCTCGCCGTTGACGGTGATGGCCTCACCAACGTCGTTTTCAAAAAAGTACGGACCAATGATGGATGCCGCCGGCCCAAAATCCGCACCAAACAGTAACTTTTTGTGGATGCAATGCCACCTGGTGAACCTCGTGTGGGGTGGAGTCGTCCCATATAAGGCAATTTTGCTTATTTACATAGCCATTCATCCAAAAATGCGCCTCGTCGCTAAAGATGATTTTTCGGCCAAAATTGGGGTCCTCTTCCAAACGCTCCGAAGACCAGTCAGCGAACAAACGGCGTTGTCTATGGTCATTAATTTTGAGCTCCTGGGTCAGTTGGATCTTGTACGGGTGTAGGCCCAATTCCCGACGCAAAATTCGCCAAGTTGAAGTCTGCGAAAGGCCGAGTTCTTGTGCACGGCGAGGAATTGACTGCCTCGGGTTCTCCTGCACACTTGCACAGACCGCGGCGATGTTCTCAGCCGATCTGGCGTTCCCAAGGAATATAGAAGTACGGGTGTTGGCTGATTGGTTACCGAACCGGTCGTCTCGAATTTGGCCACCAAACGTTGGAGAGTCGACTTTCAAGGGACCGCGTCTGCCGTAAAATGGGCGCAACGCGCGCAACGTTTGCACTAACGAACACTCTCATTTTGATAATAAAGTTTTATCATTTGGACGCGCTGCTCAATCGTGTAACTTGCCATAGTGATTTGGCATCAGTGCCTGAAAAGGAAACAACAGATTAGACAGACGCCACCAAAACAACATGGCCGCCACAAGCTGCCAACATCGACCCGCCCTTATTGGAAAACCCTTTACATAGCCTACTTTTAAATAAAAATGTTAATTGTTATCTAAAAAACAAATGAGCAGACACACGTTTTTCATGTTACATTTCATTTGCATGAGGAATATAATAGCTGCTTAAATCTGCTATACGAAGACGTAATTTTTATTTTTAAAAAAGGGAGGGAGTGAGTCATTCATTAATTTATTTCAGTGATCAGAGCCACCACAATAATTTTGACAAGTCGGCGCCCCTGGGCACGGTGTTATATGCACGGGAAAATTTACATTACCTTTACCTATGGAACTCACCAGAATACATGTTGGTAAATTCCACTGAGTCTATTTTTGCGTTCAAAATTAAATTTTAAAAAATTGCAACGCATTAATCACTTCTAGGCTATTCAGAAAGCACTTCATCAACATTATTTACTGATGTAGATGTAGATTCAGTACCACTTGAGAGTTCACAAGGGGATACGAAATCAATACCGGGAAGAACGTTCGCAATAACGACGACCCAATGCGACGAGGAAAGGAATTTTCACAATTCTGGCAAGAGTCACCGCGTGACTTTTTTTGGGGGGCGGGGAGCGGGAATGCAAAATTGAATTTTGCGGTGGCGGTAGCTTACATGGTTTAGACATATCGAAAGTTCTCAAACGACACTGTAAAGATTCGTGATAAACCTCCAATACCGCTCTCCAAATTTTCCATTATATAATCAAAGCTCAAGAATGGGTTTAAACTCGGTACACTCAGTACACTCCACTGATGTTTCTATTTCTATATGCTTCCACGTGAACACATCACAGGAAGGCAAGTTCTTCGAGCCGATGTGACGATGACGTCACAGAATTTTCAGACCGCGAGGGTTGACAAAATCCCATCCATTCTCTTTGCAAAAGGGGATGAGGCCTTGCTCGAAAAAGGTTTTATACCCCTGCAAAAGGGGACCTTCAGGCAGTGGGCAGAGAACACAACGTAACTTGACTGCGGGACAGAAGGGATGCCTTCTTGCGAGGCATAGAGGACCAGTCGTCCTTGAGCGAGGGAAGGTTGGGGGAGAGACGAATCCATTGACCATAGTTTGATGTCGTGCGTAAACGATTTCTTTAAAAACAACCCGCAAACTCCGTGCTGTGACTTCCTGCGTGATGTAGGCTTTGTCTTGGTTGGGACCAGAGGCGCAAACACGAATTTTTGTCTGGGGGGGGAGGCAAGTACCAGGATAATCGTACCAATAATAATAATAATAATAATGTTAATAAAATAATGTTAATAATAATGTTGCTAATAATGTTATTGTAACATTATTATTATTATTGTTATTATTGATTTACTTTATTTTACTTCTCTTCTTGTGCCGATCACCACTACTAATTAGCAGTCTTAAAAATATTCCCGAATCAAACGATAGTATTATATATATTGTAATATTGGGCAATGTTTGTTAGAAGTTTTAATTTAAATTTTAGATTAACTGAATACTTAAGAAGAAATGATGCCTCTCGCTCGAGCGCGTTCGTCTCCCGAGTTTTTCCCATTTACTTCTGAAAGAAGTAATCAATTCCACTTCTGCGTAACTATTGGACTTACGACCTTCAAATTTTTATGGGACACTTTTCAAAGGTTTATTTCATAATCTATTCATTCAAATTTTCATTCTCACAAATGGTTTGATATTTGGTTTTATTTACATTAAATTTGGCAATGTTCATTCCAAATGCCATAAACAGGCGAAGTCAAAATCGACCCTTTACACGGAACGGGGTCTTTCCCGGCGGTTGGAGATTTTCCTCCCTCATTTCAGCAGGACCGCGAAGGAAGGGAGGGGTGCTGCTAATGGCCCGCCTGCTTTTGACCACGGAATGTTTGAACCTCCTTTCAGTGTGTTTTATACGAAGCAACGGGAGTTTGTGTTATTTGTAACAAGTGCCAAACCTTCGTTGGAAGAGTACACCTTCCAGAAATGGAAGATCGAAGAGAGAAAAGGCGCAGAATACCATATTCAAAGGTTCCAAAGCATAAATCTCCGCAGGGTGCTCTTCTTCGGAATTAATGGAAAAACCACCATTCATCTCTTTTCATTTAGATCGTTCGGCGCCCAAGGCCGACTCTCGCCACCCCCAGCTACGGTTCGGAACTTGATAATACTAAGAAAATCAGGTACTGCTAGGGAAGCGAGGAAGAAAATTTTACGAAAAGTATTTTTATTTACATAAAATTTCACAATATTTTTTATTAGCTTTATTTTTACTTCAACTTTTGTTCACTTTTTGGCTAATTTGCGAATACGGGGATGAGTGATTATATGTTGAAATTGATGAATGGACAGCGCAGATATACAAAGAATTTTATTTCCTAAACAGTATACAAGATATGGTTACATAGAACGATTATTTTTTTTTTTTTATGTATACAGATAAAAGTAGTCAAGCTACTTTCGGAGGTATGTGCTTATGCCCTGGTACCTGAAAATTAACCCAGGGCGTCAGTTCCGTGAATTTTTTACGGATTCCCCCGCTTTTCTTTGATTCATCCTTGATTTCAATTTTTTTTTTTTTTTTAATGACAATAATTCACTGTGACATTGGCAAGAATGTCCCAGTGTGAAGAACCAAATTTGTTCGGTTTTCCTGAACAAATTTGGTTTCACATCATTCTACAAGGTAAGAAGATTAAGATAAAGGTTAGAAATAGTAGGAAGTAAATAAGTGTTAGTGTTTAACATTAATATTATTTATGATCACAGATACGAAATTACATAAGTGTGTAATTGGGTGGGTAATGTTTTCTTAGGATAAGTTTTATTGTGTGTCGTGTGCATTAGTGTTGATGGATGAGATGAGGAATGGACATTAACACGATTCTATGAATGTTAAGCAGGGTCTATGTTCTAGTATGTTATGTTTGAGATAGTGAGAGTATTATTGGCTTTGAGATGTACGTATTAATAGTAGGAAGAGATATGAGAGAACGAGTGGTACCTGATGCAAGGAGACTTGCGGGAGACCAGCAAGAGTTGGTCGGACTGGGATGAACATCGGTACGACGGTTGGTACCCGGGACATCATCAGGAAGGGAAGAAGTAGGGAGGAATTTCCTGGGAAGTATCGGGTACATTAGTACGTTCGTTAGTGGAAATATAGAGAATTGTCAAGAATCAGTGAGAGAAGTTTGCAGTGTGTTTAGTAACGAGAATAAAGAAGGGGGTGTAAGATTACAATTTAAGAAAGAAACGAAAAAGAAGAATCTTGGTTAAATTCGGTTGGTTCCTAGGTCGAGTCCTTGCAGTGTTATCCTTTGCCTTTCTCCGGGGAGACGTAACCTTTTTTCGTTTTGGCGTATCACTGTCTTCTGTATTAGTGTCTCCTTCTTGATGTTCCTGTGGGAGGTTCTGCTTCATTATCCTCTTGGTGATCTTAGTCCTAAGGAGGGATGTCCTGTTGTTGAGTTTGTCGAAGGTGGATTCTTTGTGATCTTCTGGGGGGTATATTACATTCCGGAGGTAGGGGTTGAATGGGGAGGTGAGTGATGCCGGATTTGAAGAGGGAATGTTCCTCTTTCGACACCAGGTTTGTTAAGTCGTTTAGTGACGTAAAGTGCTCGGGATTTCTTATTAACTGGTACGTGTTGAAGTTTGGTAGCTTTTGTCTTAAATCTTCGATTTGTTTGTTTGATGTCTGGCAAAAGAAGGCTTTATGTTCCGGTGTGTCCGTCTCGGTTTTACATTTCAGGCATTTATCAGTCTGTCTGAGGTTGTGCTTATATAGGTGTTGACCGTAGGGACCGTGTCCCGTTAGGAAATGTATGAGACCTCTCGTGGGATGGAAATGGTCCATCGAAAGTCGTTCTTTTATGTTTGGAAGGAAGCTGTGAAGTCTCCTTCCTTGCGTAGCTTGTGTCCATTCCTGTTGCCAGATGCTAAACAAGTGGTTGTAAATTTCTGGTACCGTGGCAGGGCGTATTCCAATTAGTTTATAGATTTCGTCCTCTTGTCCATTTCTAAAGTAATACTTTGATGCTCTAGTTTTAATAACGATTTCAATAGGCTGTAGGCCCGCAATCATGAGAAGAGCCAGGGTTGAGGTTGTTCTGAATGCACCCGTTAGGCGAAGTATCACTTTGCGTTGTGAAGATCTCAATCTGTTTTTAATGTACTGTTTACTGGTTTCCATGGCCCACAGGGGCGAGCCATAGGAAATAATAGAATTATATATGGTAATGAGATATGTTTTTATGTGTGATAGTGGAAGGTTGTAGTTTGCTGAACTCAATGTGGCTAGACTGTTTATAGTTGTTTCGGCCTGGGTTGTTGCCAGGGCTATGTGTCTGTTAAAAAACATCTTCTCTTGAAGAGTAATGCCAAGGTATTTAGCTTTTCTTACTCTTTTTAAATTTCTTTCTCTGAGTTTGATTTGAGGGTTTCTTTGTAACTTCCCCTTAAGGATAATATAATGAGTCTTTTCCGAAGCTATTTTGAGTTTAGCATGATCACACCAATTGGATAGCGTATTGATTGCAGTGGATGCTTTATCTTCGATTTCCCTTCTTGAGTTACCGGAAGTGAGCATGATAATGTCATCCGCATAAGCTATGATCTGGTCTATGTCTGGATGGTCTTGTAGTTTCATAAGCGCAGGCTCCAAGTTAGTATTCCAAAGCTCGGGTCCCAGAATGGAACCCTGAGGACAACCTTTTGACGTGATCTTACTCATTTGTAGATCCGGATATTTGATGCTAATTTTTCTGTTAGAGAAATAACTTTTCAGAAGTAGGAAGAGTGTACCTGGGCAGTTCATATTTTTAAGTGTTTGAAAAAGGCTGGGCCACCACAAGTTGTCAAATGCCCCGGCGATGTCCACCATGATTCCAACCATGTACTTGTTTGGAGTGTTTTGTGTTGCAGACGATAGCAGGCGTAATGCATCGTCAGTGCATTTACCTTTCGTGAACCCAAATTGTATCCCTGATATGGGTTTGAGCAGGCGAAATTCTTTGAGTCTTTTTAGGATAAGTTTCTCGAAGAGTTTTCCCAAAACGTTGAGAAGGCATATTGGTCTGTATGAATTGACCCTGGTTTCATCTTTATTTGGATGTTTCTTGATGACTATTAAGTTTGCTTCCTTCCAGGTTTCTGGGAATATCTTCTGAACAAGGCACTCATTAAATAGTTGAGTAATGTAAGGCGTAAGTACTGGGGTGATTTCTTGTATTATTTCCACAGGAATTCCGTCTGGTCCCGGGGACTTCTTCATTTTCATGCTGCTTATTTCGTTTTCTACTTCCTGGGTAGTGAAAGGTAATATTGGTGATTCTGGATATGGCTGGTTATAGATTTTTCTTGTATCCTTATTTTCCTCGCTGTCGTTTTCAGGTTTGTCGTCTGGTATGAGATTCTTCATTAAGAAGTTGATGGTTTCTTCCAAGTCCTTTGTCATATTCGTGTTGTTCTCGTCATTAATTAAGGTGGAAATGGTTTGCGGTTTTTTTATTTTGCCGGTAGCGATTTTATACGGGGTGCCCCATTTATTTATTTCCAGACGTTTTTCGATGAAGATATTCCATTGTTGTGTCTTATAATTTAGTAGCTCGGTTTCGTATTGCTTTTTTTTGGCACGGTAAATCTGGAGGTTGGCATTTCTGTATTGTGCGATGATGGATTTTTGATATAGTTTCCTGGCTTTTTGCATTTGTTTCTTGAGGTTGGTTAATTTCTTTGGCCATGGCTTCCTCTTCATTTTCCATTGGTTATTTCTGGGTGATGAATTTTCAATTACTTGTCTGATGTTTGCAGAGAGTTCCTCTGCGAGCGTGTTGAGTGATTTTTGTTGGTCCAATTGTTCAGGGATAATGAGCTTTTCTAGGAATTTTTGATGATCGATTTTTCTCCAGTTCAATATGTTCTCCTGGTTTGTCTGTTCAAGCTGATGTTGCCTGTAGATTAAGTCGAATAGTATTAAGTTGTGGTCGCTTGTTGTGGCGAGATCTATAACTTTCCAGTTTTGGACATCGCCCAAGGCCCTTGCATTCGTGAGTGTTAGATCAATGTTGCTTGAGGCGCCCGCCCTTCCCCTGTAGGTGGGGGGATTATCTGGCTGATTTTCGACTTGTAGGTTGTGCTCAGAAATGAATTCCTCCATGGCTACCCCCTTGGTGTCGGTTTCTTGGCTGTACCACCACGGAGAGGAGGAGTTCGTGTCAGCTGTGATTATGATCTTGTAGTTTTTGTACGCATTGCAGATCAGGTCGATTTTTTCCAAATATGGGTCTATGTCATGGCTGAATTGAAAATAACTATTTATTAGGATCCAAGAACCATGCTCGGAAGATATTTGAGCGCAATTTATGTGTGTGTCACAAAATTGTGCTATTTTGGTGATTGTTAGATTTCTGTTTAGGTTAATTATTGCTGCCATGGTTTGATTGCGGTCCTGAATTGTGTGAACGTTGAGTGGTATGTAGGGAATTTTGTTTTTGGATGTGTATGGTTCTTGCATGAGAATTATGTCAATGTATTGCTCTTTGCAGTAATTGATTGTTTCAAGTGTTGCAAGCTTGCTTCTTCTGGTGTTGATCTGTGCAACGCGTATCTTGTCGTTATCTATGAGTGCCGTACTAATTGGTGGCATCGGGGCCATTCGTTTGTAGCTATGAACTCCATTCTCCCGTGTGCCCTTACAAAGTCCGCGTAAACATCGTCAAGTACCAGGGACTCTCCGCGACGTCCGAAAGCTGTCTCGGTTAGCCGGAGCAGCTCCTCTGTGTCGGTAGGAAGGTTGTAAGTTTTTAACGTTATCCTGTCCACTGCTTCTGGTATGGGGAAGGTAATAGTTTTGCCCTTGCTATGCTTCTTCCTGACTAGTAGTCTCAGTGCAGTAATGAGAATATCTCTCTCTTCTAGGCGTGAAAGTTTCAAGTTGTGTTCGAAGTTTCTATATATTAGGTACGGATCCGAGGGATGGGATGAGTGTTGTGGCGAGGGTGATGGAGGTTCCGAGTCAGTATCAAGATCGGTGTCATATAAGTCAAGTGTGTCTTCTGCAGTGAGTTCAATTTTCTTGAATGTGAGAGGGGTGTGAGATGATGTGTCAGATGTAGGTGTTCGTGTCAGAGCAGGTTTTATTACCTCAATTGGGGCAGAAGGTGTTGGAAAAGGGTCGTTGAGGATGGAATGGGTGTTTGTAGTGAATTTTATATTCTCCGATAGGTTGGACGGTTCAGTAGAGAGGTCGAGAAGGGTTGGGGGATTGAAGTATGTGCTATATGGGTACATGAAGGGGGGAGCTTCTGGGTTTAGCGTGGAAGAGTTTACTAAATCGATTGCTTTTTTTAGTCGGTATGCTGCCGCTCTTTTAGCGTTTCTTTTTCTTCTACTTGGTGGATTTCTTTTCCGTTTTGTTTTAGGGGTGTTCTCCATAGTCTGTCTTGTCCACTAGTCTTTGCCACATGAGGGTGTATGTTGGGCAGTCTTTGTTGTCTTTACTATTGCATGTTTTGTTCCTGTTTTTACATGGAATGCATGTTTTCGGTTGGTTTTTTTTATCACAGTGTTGGCGTTCATGATTCTCATTTCCACAATGGGTGCACAAGTGTTTGTTTTTGCAGTATTTTACTACGTGGCCCAGATCTCCACATTTCAGGCAACGTGCAACCACGATATAATCTTTGATGAAAAGAGATAGGAACGGTAAATATACGTTTTGGATGGACACTCACAAACATCCATGCCCAGGCCGGGAACCCGAGACCCCTGGCGTTGGAGCGCAATGTGCTAACCACTCCGCCACGGGAGCCGGCTGAGTTCACAATGAAAATTGTTTGCATGTCCGGGTAAAAACAAATATTTAATTTCGATTTTGTGGTTTGATTGAATTGGTTTATTTTATTTGCTTTTCTGCCACTTTTAGCTAATCGTGAAGATGAGGATGATTGATGTTCTGATGAACCGACACTTACAAAGAACAACCATGCAAAGCCCTGGCTTCGAACCTTGCATCCCTGGCATTGTTGCGCACAGTGCTAACCACAGCGTCATGTAGGTCGGCGATTTGGTGTATTAAAAATAAACAGAGAATCCTTGTGTATTAAATCATTCTTAAGCGAAGTGATAGCAAGGGACACCAGATCACCAAAAATAAAAAAAAATAAAGACAAAATGAAATAAAAATAAAGAATACTGCTTCGGTAGTCTACTCGGTAGGGCGTCTGACTGCCACGTGGGAGACACAGTTTCGATTCTGGAGGTGGGCCTTGTTCCCTCATAAAGCGGCTCTGAGGCTCACCTAGCCTCTAATCAATGTGTATCTGGGGGCAACCCTTGGGATAAAGGCGGCCGGATCGTGGTGCTGATCACATGACCGAGACCGAGAATGTGTGGGGCCCTACCTCACATCCCCTAAATGTGTGTTATGGCACGGTGAACTTTGCTTTACCTTACCTGTGAAAGTAATGACGTCCTATACAGAAATTTATCCACGCACCCCTAACGACTACAAAATTTCTCAACTCTCACCAAAAGTGTTTCACTGAAGTCAAATTTATGATTATTTCGGCTCTAAATTTACCCTTACACTTCTGTAAAATTCTAGGTTGACCCCTGGTCATATAAAATCAGTATCGTTCGGCTTGCAATTGCAAAACAGTGATAGACTTTTTGCTAGCTTCCTAGTAATACAAACTTTCTAGTAGAACCATATGAAATTCTTACTTATTATACTTGGAAAATATTTCTACTTAGTAACAACTTTTCTCCCGAAAATTTTGGCCAGGATATGAGGTCGGAGGCCACTCACCATCGTGAGCAAATTGGGGAGCTACGAACGATTAGCGTAATCAGGTCATGGAAACCTATAACAACAACTGAGGGTTCGTCGTGCTAATCACACGTCATCCCGTAACTGGTAGCATGACAGAGGCGGAACCACGAATTTTTTAAATTTTTGTCTGGGGGCGGGGCAAGTACCATAATAAACGTACCAATAATAATAATAATGTTATTATTATTGATTTTCTTCATTTTACTTTGCTTCTTGTGCCACTTTTGACTTATTTGCGAAGATGGGGATGAATGATATGATGAAATTGATGAATTGACACTCAAGCCGGGATTCGAACCCGGGACCAACATTATTATTATTATTATTATTGGTAGTAGTAGTAGTAGCGGTAGTATCAAAGACGTTATGACCCTCGTAAATTATGCAAAAAGGGGTAGAAGTTGGTGAAGTATTTGTTTTCGATCAAACGATCTAAATTATTTTTCAACACGTTCAATTTCACATTAATAATGGAAAACAAGTACTCAAACTATTTTTGAAAGATAGTAATGCTTGATAAATGCATTCCAAATATAATTCCCTTTTACATTAACATGTATAACTCATGCACGATATATGTTTCGCACATATGCAACACTAAATTGTGTACGTATTCAAAGTTTCTTTGCAGAGCCGCTTAATGCATATTATATACAATATAATATATTATTTAAATACATTACACAATAAATTCATCCATCTCACAATAAACCAACAGCAAAAATTACATAAATTGTGCACGCTCCTTTTCCTCAACAATTGCTCATACATTTAAAACAAAATCAATTAATAAAAGTGTTACTCTCTCTCTGGTAATTTACAATGCATTACAGAAAACAACCTGCGAGCAAGAATATTTTTAGATCCATTTTTTTTTAATTTAATAGGGGGCAAATAATTTCACGGGACGCCAACGCATTCTCTCTTTTACAACTTTTTAGCTTCCCCAATGGCGTAGTGGTAACGTCGTCACCTTTTGATGGAGTCCCGGGCTCGATACCCGGCGGAGGCACATGACAGTGCTTCGGATCCCACTTTAAACTGTATGTCCAGTCCCTATTAGCCTTTCTGTGCATAAAGTGGACTTAAAACCACAATTCATCTCTTTTCATTTAGATCGTTCGGCGCCCAAGGCCGACTTTCGCCATTCCCAGATATGTTTCGGGACTTGATAATACTAAGAAAAGCAGGTACTGCAAGCGAAGCGAGGAAGAAAATTTTACGAAAAGCATTTTTATTTACATAAAATTTGAAGTTGTGGGCGGTAATTGCCCCTTGCAGATGCACTTGGCCGTCAATGTTCCCCCCCCCAGAACTCATTTCCGTCCAAGGTTGGGGTGGGGGGCAATGCCCCCCTGTAGTTGCGCCACTGTTGCATGATCTCCCTCTGCTGAGGCATGTGGGAGTGATGCCGGCAGTATCTTGACCTGCTTGGACCTTTGCGCCATGGGTTATAATTATAATTATTGTTTACACGGAGAGAGAAATTGTATTGTATACGCTTCATCATCCTCATAGTCGCGATTAAGCTAAGAATTATAAAAGCAACGAAAATAATAAATACAGTCAGTTTATGTGAATTATAAGACTGTGTTTTCCATAAAGACCTCGTATGCTTTCTTTCAATTTTCTTTATCTTGAAACTTTTTCCCATCAAAGTTGATCTAACGGTGAGGTGAATATAACTGTAATAAACTTAAATATATTGCTCTTTATATCATTAGATTAAGAAAGACGAGATGGAGGAATAAAAATATGAAACTGGGAGGAAGAGCCTCCATTATGGTTGCATCTTAGAATTTATCCGGAGTGATTAAGTACAAACTGATACACGTACCTATATTTTCTACATTTAATGGACAGCCTCAGTGGCCAAATGATTTGAGTTATCGACTCAAAATCTCACCGCCGAAGATTCCAGGTTCGAACTTCGCCCTGGGTAATGTACACGTTTTCTTGAAAATTCTATTAATGTTTGAATTAGTAAGATTTTCGGACAGATTTCATTAGTGTATATCCCACGACATATATTGATCGCTGATCATATAAATTATAAACTATCTGTTGAAAATATAAATTACAAATTTGCGCTGTCTGGATGTCGTTCAATTTGTCTTTCGAACATGGATTCGTATAAAGTGTACGCAATTGAGGCTTTTCAAATCTCATTTCACAGTGGATGTTTTTTATGTGGAAGCAATTCTGTGAAGACTGAACTAAATATAATCTAAAAACTAATTTCTGACATAAGCACAGAAATAAGCATAATATTTCTAATGACGCCTTCTTTGACGAGATCCCAAGAGAAGAAATGGAGGACCTCTTCAACCTGGACATTAACGATAGGTTAATTATCATCTCTTAAACATGTAATTCAATTTCTGTAACAGTGCATTAATTATTATAATAGGCCCGAACCCGAAGTGACATTGGAAGATGCTCTTCACAGGAATATTAGAAAATGGAATCCAAGAAGTTAAATGAAGATAGAAGTGTTTTAGTGTTCCAAGGTAAAAACCTGCAATTTTGTGACTGTCTTCATTTGGATATCACTTTAATTCATTCCTGAATTAACAAACTTACGGACAGAAAACGGCAGCAAAAGTTTCACTAGAATAACTTACAAAAAAAGAAGCTCAGTTGTAATAAAATAAGCCAACTATTTTTTCAGCGAGTTTGCAGATTCAAAATAAAATACCAGGCTGTTCCAGAAGACCTGCACCATACTAGAACGAAAACGAAACACAGAATATCAGAAACAAAGACAGACTTTATTCAGCAAAGTACAGGCCTCCATGTTCAGTTACCTTCACCCACCCCTGCGACAACAGTTCAATCTGATGGCGATACCAGGTGGCAGGTTTAGAATTGAAAACCTCACGACAGGCAGAATTTACCTCATCATATGAACTGAAGTGCCGACCACACAGGAAATGAGAGAGAGCGAAACAAACCGTAATCCGATGGTGCAACTTCCAGACTATAGGCGGGATGAGGTAACAACTCAAATCCGTCAAGCTCAGCTAGTGTGTTGGTCACTCTTCGAGACCGGTGACTGGGAGCATTGTCATTTTGCAGCAGTAACCTCTTCCTCCTCGTTAATGCCGGGTATTTCCCGTCCAGAATGGCATACGCTCGGCGTAATTGTTCAGAATACATTTCACCTGTTACAGCATGGTCTTCTGGAACAAACTCATAATGGACAATCCCGTCAATATTCCACCACACACTCAGCATGAGCTTTTTCCCAAATCTGTCCTGTTTCACATGGGCGATGGCCTCCTGCCTTCTTTTCACCCACTGTTTACGTGTATCGGGGTTTTCAGAAACACATACTTCTCGTCTCCTGTCACAATTCTCCTCCAAAAACGAAGGTCATGCGGGTTTTGTAGCAATGTCTGGCAAATTGCAACTCTGCGCTGGGCCTGCACCTCTGTCAGCTCGTGTGGACTTTGTCGAGACTGTGTATTGGTGTAATCCATGTCATGCAAGCGAAGTTTTACTGTCGATTTGGATGCCCCAACCCCTCTGGCTAACACGTGTGCTGGATTGTGGTGTAGCATGCACAGCATCCTGCAGAGACTCGTTAATGTCCATCGGAGGTCACCCCGTGCAAGCCTTGTCCGCGAGGCGTAGATCACCCGAAGCGAATTTTTTAAACCAACGGGAAGCTGTCCATCGATTCACCACTTCTTCGTTCTCCACACGACAAATTTCCTCCGCTGCCGCTTTTGCTGTTAGACATTTTTTCCATAAAAAAAAGCTAGCACTGCACGAAGTGCAATTTGGTCCTCACTCATCGTGCCCACTTTAATTTCAAAGGAACACTCGCTACACATACTGCGCGTGCCTTCACTTGATCCCACGAACCTGTCCTCTATGCCTGCCACCGGTGGCGCCACCTACCCTCGCAAACTTCATCTCTTGGGGCTCAGTGTGCTGATGGTGCAGGACTTCTGGGACAGCCTGGTATTAGTGTTGAACTAGTGTTTATTGACTAAATTATATATTTTACGCATGTACATATTTGTTGTGTGTATATGGTAGGACAGGGTTTCGCCGATAAGCTGTCATTCTTCTGCTGGCTTCCTGCTTAATTGACTTCTATAGTGAGTACAGTTTTAATTAAAATTATTGATTTGATTTGCTTTCTTTTACTTCGCTTTTTGTGCCATTTTTGTCTAATTTGCGAGGATGGTGATGAGGAATGATATGATGAAATTGATAAATGGACACTCACAAACATCCATGCCCAGGCCGGAATTCGAGCCCAGGACCCCTGTCGTCGTAGCGCGATGTGCTAAGCACTCCGCCACGGGGGCCGGCAGTTTTAATTACACAATTAAAATCAATCAATTTTATACGGAATAATATTATATATTTTTTATCAGAAAGGGGTTTGTCAATAATAATGAACAGAAATTAATTTAATGATGATGGCTTGAGGAACTTATATGCTATAATATTGCATTGCTCCAGTGATTGGTAACTAATTTAAATTTATATTTGTCAGTCTTTATGATTATACCACACTTTCCAATTGTTAGTATAAACTATAAAAAAAATGAAAAGTATTTACGAATAAATTTGTTGGGATTGGGCATCGTCCTATAAAATAAAAAAATACTAGGCCGAGGTCTCGAAAAGGTTGAGAACCACTGGGATAGAGTAACCAACCTACCATCTGCTCTGTGTTCCTATGGACACAAGCAAGTGGAGAATAGAAGCTGCTGCGAATTTTGTCACGCTGCCCCTGCCCATGGCTATAGTAAAAGGCCGAGGCTATTTATTCTGGAGGAGGCAGTTCACCCCCCCCTCCCCTCTCTCTCAATCCCTCCCATCGGGCGAAACACTAGAAACCACTGCCCGCTCGGTCCCGTCGATTCTCGAAACCTGTTTTGTTTACCCTCGGAATCGGAAAGTGAGAAGCCGACCATTTAGTGAGGCAATTGTATGCTGTTACCAAACTCAATATAATTAAAATCAAGTATGAAATCATTATTGCTACAGAGAATTTGAGTGAATAGATTATGAAATAAACCTTTAAAAAGTGTCCCATAAAAATATGAAGGTCGTAAGTCCAATAGTTACCGAGGAGTGGAATTGATTACTTCTTTTACAAATAAACGGGGAAAACTCGTCTTTCTAGGAAAGGGAGGGGCAGACGGTCGCGCTCGGGCAAGGGGCATGATTTCCTCTTAAAATACTATTTTTATATTTATAAAGTTACTGGACAAATGACAGTTATACAAAATTTTATTGCTTGAGGCCTCAATTCGAGATGTTGGAATGAGCTCTAATTTATATGACTGAAAATGTAAGAATATAACCATCAACAAAATTTTCAATATGCAGTTATTCTCACAAAATGCTTTAAAAATGAGTATTTCACAAACGTTTATTTTTTAAAAATAGATTTATTGATTTAGTGTGAAAGTTTATACTATTTGGAGCACTTCTGAGAAAACCAGACATTCATAGGCGTCACCGTTCCCGAGAAATATCAAACCAAAATAAATCTAATACGGTGGACTATTTTGAACATGGGAGGCATCGGCATGCACATAGCGATTGGCTCCTCGACTGAAAATTCCTTAAATGGCATAACAATTATACTACCAAGTCTCTTGCTTTTATCAAAAAGTGTAACAATTCGTCAATCATTAGGGACTTAGCCGCTGGACAGTGATCAAGATTGTGGGTACGAGTCCTCTATTTGGAGACACATCTTATGGCGATTCTTTGATTAAATACATTAAAAGTTATATCAGTTTAACGCTTATAAATTAGGCTATAATTTTTATTCCAAATAATATTCTGTCGCATAATTTATCTGATAGTTACAATCGAGAAAATTCTGAAAGTACAGGAAGACTTGTCTCTATTTTACAGGGGAAGACAAAGACTTGTCTTTATTTTAAAAGATGATTTCTTACATAACGTGAAAACCACTTACATTCGTATCATTGCCTATCCTTCCAATTTTCATTTATTTCGAATTGAAATAAATGAATATCCCACATCTATCACCACGTGGGATCGTACTACGGGTAATGTAGCTCATTCATCATTCATCACCCCCAACTATTGGCATACTCGCTGTTCATGACAAACCTGATGGTAAGGTGCAAGTGGTACTGACTAAACACATACGTGTGGCTAGGGTTAGCACTTAGCAGATCGCTGTAAGGGAAATGTAGGACATGCTATCCAAAATGTAGGTAGGACACAAAACATTCTCAATAAATAATAGATATTTCTATAGAACACTTTAGAAAGTAGTTGAAAAGTGACACTTTTCAGTTTTAAAAAAATGAATTCTTAATGAATTTTTAAATGCAAAATTTCAAAACTTGCAACCATACTAATCAATGCACCTCTCACTACATGATTTAAGCGGTACTTCTCAGAGGAGACAATCTTTATCAAAATTTCAGGTTTAGCCAAACTATATTTATGTTAGAGTGGACAGTCAAACTCTTTGAAATTATAGGGACCAGTACCAAACAAACATTTTACAGACTTCATGAAAAAATAATTTCTCTCGTGAGTCTGTTGTGCTGATGGTAATGAAAGTACTCTCTCAACATTTGAATTATGACCTGTAATGGCAAACAAATATCCAGCAGTTACCGTAATTGAAAATGGTTCGAGAAGTTTCATCTTGAGTAGTGTCTAGGGTGTCTACCAAAATAACACATCCAGAATTCTTGACTTTTTCTGGATTTTCTATACCTTTTTCCGTTTTTCTTAATGTCTATTTATTCGACCGCTACTTAGGTAAAGTTGAAAATTAGAAATTAAGAAAATAAATATTTATTTAATGAAAAACCCTACTAAAGAGCCTGAACTGTGTTTGGCAGATAAGCGAGGCTTTGGCGTCTACTCATGTGGGGGCTTGTGTCGGTTGTCCCTATATGTTTGCGACTGTCTCTTCATCCATCTTATCTTACCACCATTCATCCTCATCTTCGCGATTAGCCAAAGGGACAGAAAAAAGTGAAGTAAAATAAACTAAATCAACCAATCAGTCATTATGATAGCAAAACTTCTTGACCACAAGAATAATTTATTGCCTTTTTATTGACTTCTTGACCTACTTGTTAATATATTTACTTTTTCTTGACTACCATGACTTTTTTGACTGGCAGACACCATGAATAATTTTGTTATCTATACCCCTGCTTTACAATCAAATTGTATTGAATATTGAATCAGAATGGGCAAGACCTTGTTCCATCAGTATAAACCCTAAGGCAAGAAATTCTGCTCAGGCATTGAACAGTGACGTTATCAGAAAGTGGTCCCAAAACTTTGTTCATTAAGTGCTTCCGTTTTCCTGTTTGTTTAATAGCAGGACAAACTTTTTTTTGGGGGGCGGGGCAATGACTCATGGCCGCGTTCACCAACTCCGATTATTTCGAAGTTCAGATGAACGAGATCAATTTTAATCCACAATAAATGAACTTGGTTTAAGGATTTTCATTGCACCAACGAAAAACGACGTTCAGGAGGTTCCGTTCAACTGATCCGAGATTAATTTGTAAAGCTATACCTGATTGGTTGGCTAACACAAATCTCAACCAAGAACTCCATAGAGTAATGTGATGTGGTAAAGTATCAACATGTAGGAGAAGAAGATAATTCGGGCTGCAAACTTCTCTGAATTTGAGAGATGTACTAATCAACCTTGTCAATATGTACAAGGATGTAGTGGAGTGTAAAGAAATAATGATATTAAAAAAGAACTGACGGCACAACACAAAAGGAGGAGAAAGCATGGAACCTTCTTCTACGGGACTTTAATGCCTTACGAAATACATTCGATTTTGAGAGAACAGTGTACGCTGAACCTCGCCCGCAATAAAGATATATTATTATTATTATTTCTATTATTACTGTACTGTGGTAACTATTTGAATTTTTCATTTCTTAATTCTTATATATTTATATTGTCGTGTCGTGTAAATAGCCAGTAACATGTATTTTCGTAAATTTATACAATCATATTTCCAACACCATGTAGCAATATCGTAAACATTGCTGTGTTCTAATTTACCTTGCGCGTAATATATGACATTTATATATGTTTTGTGTTCTGGGATAGAAAGTACAGTATTTATAAATATTACAACTTTGCACCACAGAACCACAAATTATTATTATTATTTTAACAGTTTTTATTTTACATAGTTCTCGAATTATTAGCATTGTACATCCAACATCTCTAGCGTTTGCACGCCCTCGATATCACTTTCCGCTCTTTTTATATTAAAAAACAACTGCCTGCAGTCGAAGCGTCAGTATCGTGAACCAGGATCACACACCAAAACGGTCGCGAATGGCCGATCAGAAGGTAAACAAGTGTTGAACCGTCTTCGTGCAATGGAATTTTCCAGTGATCCTTTCCCGATCCGAGTTTAAAATTTGATCTTCGTTCGTGCACACGGACATCAATGACTGAAGCAAAATAAATTTCACTATTGAGTTTGGAAGCGTAGTCCATAGACTTGTAACTAGCATGATTTCTTTCTGTTACCTATTTTCCTAATTAATATTTTGTGACGCTCAAAATGTAGGACTTTTATGATATTTTTCAAATTCCTCCCGGACGCCGGACATAAGGCTAAAATGTAGGACATGTCCGGGAAAAAACGGACGTCTGGTAACCCTACGTGTGGCAAGACACACCACTTGAGTTTTAAACCCCCAAAGACTGGATCAACATGGCTTATTGGAAAGGGTATACTTGTCTCTGCACTACTGAAGATATGCGATGAGAGGTTACGCTCGAGACTATACAAAGAGTCTGACTTGCGACTCGTCTCGACACGGTCTTCCCAAGGCGTCCTCTTATCCCTCTTCGTAATCCTCGTACTCGCTCCTCGATTGACTGACTTAGAACTGACCACGGACCTCTCTCCTTCCAGACATTTATTCCAATCGAATTTACTAAGTAATGCCGACTCAGTTATCTGTAGACTCTTCCTTGATTGCGATCGTTTACACCTGTTTGCAACGACGGCGATCAAGGAAGCTCGGCAATGTCTAACAAGACATTCCTTAGATGGTTCTAGCAATTTCCTGATTTGGAAAGTGATGGCTAAATGTCTGGGATTTTAGAGTTCGTTGTACGTTACATTTAAAAGATTCTACAGATCGTTACGATGCCCCTCTCCGGAAAAGAATTCCTTTGAATTCGTCTTTATATGTGATCCAATCTTATAGGGGTATCGTTCATTACCAAAACATAAAATCCTACAGATCGTTACGCATTATTGAACAACGAAACATTACCTTTTCTTCAGTCTATCTAATGAGGATCAAAAGTTTAATAGAAAAATAACTGCTTAGATATAAGCCAGTAACTAAGAGTCTGTGAATCCGATGCTTGAGGGGAAGCACAGGGGAGAAGGACGTGAACTTTTGAGATTTTTTCTTCTAGTAGAGGTCTAACAACTGACCAAAATCCATCTTTTACGGAATCATTCCCAACATTCGTCGTTTTCAACTTAATTTTTTTTTTTTTGGCTAACACACAAGTTTTCACAACACTCCCACATCTCGTCCCCATGAACGCGGCTAAAAATATGAAAACAGTAACGTATAAATTAGCAATAACAGCACAAAATAAAGGCTATTATCAAGAGGAATATCATCTGTCCCTGAACAGTACGTATGTATATCCTCTAGCGCGACACAAATGAAAAGTCTCATTATAGCTCAGTTCATTGCTGATGCAGGACAAATTTCAAATTCATTTTTCTCTCTTATATAAAAAAAAAACCTTGATAAAACTTTATTAGTATGAAGAGGAAGGATGGTAGTTAAAAATATTCAAAAATGAGAAAAATCGATGAGGGGATGTTTTGAGCTGTTCAAACTTGAAATTTGAACATTTGAACAGTGTGTTCAAATTTTACAAAGTTTCAACATTTTATCATCTCATAACATGCAACCGTTTTTCCCCTTTACAACGAGCTCAAGAACGCTTCTGTATCTTCGTTCGTTCCCGAGATATACTTAATTGAAAAGAGCATGATGCTCAAAACTGACATTTTGAACAACCCTCATATAATTCGTAATAATCATATTTCAGCAAAATCCTTTCACAGGTTTTGGAGCAAGGCAAAGCTGTGTCCGAAATATCATCAACTTCGTGACTGTGAGGGTCAACTCCTGCCTGATTTGACATGGAATGAATGACCCGACCCATATTTATATATATAATGTCATTAAATGTCTCAAATTATTTTATAATATATACAATATATTATATCGACTGTCTTTCATTCAAAATGTATAATTGCAAATAGATGAACAATGATGTGCATAAGGGAGGAGGGATAAAAAATAAGATATATTAAGATGATATAGTTTCATGTATAAAATTCACATATAAATGCTATTACGTGTTTTATTAATATATCTATGTACTTCGTGGTTGCTAACGAAAGACGATGAGAAATGGAGAAGAAGTAACAAGTCGGTCCAATTTCTGTGTTCTGGGGATTGCTGGGTTTAGTGTCCTTAGAGGTGAGGCTCTTTGTTGTCCGTTCTTTTTTGTATGTTCTCGATATTATTCCAGTCATGTATATTCGAATCTCAAACTAATTGTTTATATTTGTCGTTAAAACAAAAACTCTTTCCCCCTTGGAAGAATTTTTGTGGGGGGAGGGGGGAATTTCAAGACAAGATCGTTGGTGGGAGGAATTCCCCCGTCCCCCCGGGATTCCGCACCTTGGTTTGGAACATTTATGTTACATATTATGCTGTTCATTAAATCACATTTTTGTAATCTGTAATTTTAAGGCAGTATATTGTTTGAAATAAAATATGCCAAACCATTTCAAAGGTAGAATTACAAGTATTGTCAACTGACCCCGAACATATCGTCAACTCACTCCACATACAGGTTGAATTGACAATTGTCACTCTTCAAAAAAAAAAAAAAAAAAAAAAAACATAAAATAAAAAAGCAATAATTTTACAAGTTTTTTGGAGCATGGTGAATTAAAAATTTGTAGTGGTTGAGGAAAATACAAATATTGCTCGTAGGATTTCATCAATAGTATATCTTAATTTTTAAAAGCTGCAAAAATTTAAACATAAAAACATGGTCAGGTACGATTTGATGTTGCTCTTAAAGTAGGGTGACCATAATATTTTGACCCAAAGGTCACTTTACTCCCTCCTGAAAAATTGGTTAGGCCTAATTAGCTATAAAATTATTGTCATTAACGTATTATTATTATTATTTATAGTAACCGCTGTAGCTCAGTCGGTGGTCGGCCTCCGTGGAGGAGTGTTTAGCATAGTGGTCCCGGGTTCGAATCCCGGCTAGGACATGGATGTTTGTGTTGTCCGTAAATTTAGAAAACCGAGAATATAGAGAAAAACTGATATGTACGAATGTTGAGAAAATGTGTGTGAATGACGGGGGATACCACCGAATAGGGGAATTTCTTTATTTTATATATAAAAAAGTCGGTATGGCGTCTGACTACCATGCGAGAGGCCCGGGTTCGATCCCCGGCTGAGAGAACCGGGACTTTTTCCACCTGTTTATGCGGCTCCGGCGCTCGCCCAGTGTTGTATAAAGTGGATACCTGGAGGAAACTCTGGGAGGTAAATGCGGCCAGGGGCGTGGTGCTGATCACATCACTCCAAGCTTCGGCCGAGATACGCCTTCATGGCGTGGTGCAAAGCACAGGGGAGCACTTTACCTTTTTTATTATTTATTATAGTATGGATCACATAAATGATACATCATGAACAATATCTACTATGTGAAATATGATCTCTCGTTGTCAAGAGCTATTAATTTTTATAATCTCGGTATGACTACTATGCCAGAAGTATTTTGCAGAAGGACCAATCTTCTTGAGAACAACTTTATTCTTTACTAACCGTTAATAAAGCTCCCCGAAAAAGTTGCATCACATATTAATATCTAACACAAAACGCGGGATTTGACATTTGAATTTCCGCCAAGACACAGAAAGTCATTCTTTTTAAGAATCTCTCAAATTTAGACTTGGTTTTCAAGCTAATTCCTAGACTTTTAAAAAACGAGACAAATAGTGTTTCTTGTATAATATCGACGGGACAACTGGGACACGCCTATGAAACGGGACTCTCCCGGTCAAAACGAGACGAATGGTCACCCTATCTTAAAGAAACGATTTTATTTCGAGCAAAGTGAAACAAAAATTATTTGAATTTCACGCTATTCAGTTCACTTTCATTTCTTGTGCGGCAAGGCCGAGTAAAGATTGTTGCAGTCAAGAAATGATTGTTGCGCCGGTGCATGGAATTCGCCGCCCCCCGTTTGTACTTCAGTTATGAGCTATTATTTTTTTCTTTTTGCTCAGGCCAATCGGGACTAGACCTACAGTTTAAAGTGGGATCCGAACCACTTGTAGCTCCACCGAGTATCGAACCCGGAACCCCTTGATTACAAGGCGACGACGCTACCACTGAGCCATCGGGGTGGCCCACACACTGTACTCGTTATTTCAAAAGTGGTAATGAAAATTTCCACAAGCGAAGTTGAAATATTTTTAAAAAAAAGTTTTTTGAGAACTGAATTTGAAAATTCTGGCGCCAGTTGAAAATGCCTACATTTTACATTCCCAATTTCGCCTTCAAATAAACACTCAAAGAATCTGTTAATTGCATAGGAAAGGCAACCTTACTTTCGAGTAAAAGATTCCGAAGAACTTTGCGGTGGCGGAAACGCATCACCCATCCCATCTCTTCACCCCACCCCTAACAGCGGTGCTTGGAAGGGAACCAGCGAAAAAGGAAGCCCTTGCCATTGGTAACAGCCTTGATGGGATACAAGAGATCTGACCAATAAGGACGTTTGAAACCCACGTGACTGTCACCGAAAGAGCTCTCCCCCCAATTTGTGCTGGAAACAGCAAAAGAAGACGGCCGCGCCATCTACTGGCCACCGATGGAAATGCAATTTCAAAGCGCAGCGAGGTTTAAATGTGGGGTAATCCTCTACTCCCTAACTCCTCTATGGTTATAGGATACCGAAGCTTCAGAGATCTCATCTTTTTCTAGGTCTGATGAATTCAGGCGAGCAATATCAGGAAAATTCGGGAGAGACTCAAACTTATGTTTTGAACAGTACTTAATTTAGAAGTAGTTGCTCACCAATATTTCATTTTTCTCGTTTATCAAGACTGCACGAGAGCGCACTTGAAAACACAAAAGTAGGAGTTTATCCAGAATATTCCACCTAGGTTGTATGTTCATTTTTAAGAAGTGTAAGGATAAATTTATGGCCAGAATGACAATAAATTTGTCCCTTGTGAACAGTGGCGGCTCGTGGTGAACCAAAGTGGAGGGGCGATAGCTCACAATTTTGCTCTATTGATTTGCTTTATTTTACTTCGCCTTTTGTGCCACATCTGGCTAATTTGCGAAGATGGGGATGAGTGATATGATGAAATTGATGAATGGACACTTACAAACATTCATGCCCAGGCCGGGATTCGAACCCGGGACACCTGGCGTCGTAGCGCGATGTACTAACCACTCCGCCACGGGGACCGGCACAAATTTGCTGTACTAGTAATGTGAGTTTAAACGATAAATTTCGTATAACAGCCAACGTGATAAGAAATTGATACTTTCGTGTTTACAGAATATCATGTTTTACATGTTTGCACATATTATAATAAATTAATAATTATTTAACAGTAATGCGAAGAAGATGGAAGAAGAAATAGAATTCTAACAGATTTAGTCGTTTAACAGACTAATTCAGAAGAAGGGATAATAATTTTTACACAACTTGATAAGCACAAAGACGAATATTTACGTGCATTGATCGTGAAAATTTCTAGTAGAAAGTTTCCTGTTCAACATGACTAATTGATATGTGAAATAGGGCACCAAAATAAATATCTCACTGGAAAGGTGATATCTGCGTTACCAGAAGCTCTAAAGTAAAAACTTCAAACTTACCAGAAATCTTCAGACATGCTTGTAACTGACATTCAACCATCTGTCCTTCAACGCGAAATTTGCGAGTGAACTCACGACCTTCCTTCTATAACAATTGTAAATTCAAATTCGGGCTAGGTTTTTATGTTTATTTTTTCATCCAGACTAAGACTAGTGGTACAAAAATTTCGCACCAACAATTTCTCCACACTGTTCATCGCAACAAATCAAGGAATATAGACAAATGCACAACTACAGCACACAAGTCCCGAAAAAGCTTCACTTTTGCATGGAAAACGAAGAAACAACGTGTCAATACTATAGAGTCTTCCCATCCGGTCGTTTTATTGCTTCGGGATTGCCAGACAAGTTTGCCAAATTTTAAGAAATTTGTAGTTCACAGGTTCCTGTAGCGGCTCTTGGACAACTTTGTCACATTAACAGGAATTTTTTCAAACGTGCTAATCAAAACATGTAATTAAATCTACATGATGTACTCCACATCATTGTAATCCAAATGTACTTTTCACTAAACTCAGAAAAAATTCAACGCATATACGTATATGATAATTTTGCATGTAACAAGAATCTATAGCCGACTTCCGTGCCTAGCATACCGCATTACAAAGCCAGGTCTCCTGGGTTCGAATCCCGGCATGGATATGTGTGTTCTTTGTGAGTGCCCCCTCCATCAATTTCATTATATCATCACTCATCCTCATCGTCGTGATTACCGAAAAGTAGCAGAAAGCGACGGTAAATAACAAAAATCAAGTAACAGTCTGTACATTTTGAGTTACCGATATGTTCTTTCCTCATTGGAAATTGCGTTATTTATTGCTCTACTCTTATGTCATAAGTGAATAAGATTATGGAATACAGAATGATTTTTTCAAGGGTTGGTAATTTAATTTTCTTCCTTATGTTAACTTCATTGCTTCTGGCAACTCTTCATTGTTTACCGTTCTCCGGAGAGAGGGCCAGTTTCGCCTGGGGGGTGGGTTTCGGACGACAAACCCTCCGTCCTCCCAGGCACAGATCCCGCGCGTGTTATTCCCCCAGTTCCCTCGCCTCTCACCCCTCGCGACCGCGCCTGAGAATGCTTTACTTCTCGTAAAGTGGGAGGACGGCGCCCCGCCACATTTCTCTCGAAGTTCCGTATTCCCCCGCACGGTGGCGTGCAAACTTCGCAATTATCGCGGAAGAATGAATACAGAACCGACTAACCAAAGATCTATAAGCAATGGAATATTTGCAATTCAAACAATGTAAAAGCTAATATATAAATGTTAATGTAATGTTTGTACACTTGTGGTTATACACGGCAGTGCGGCGTCCGTATCGTCCTTATGAGCGGCCGCCCCTGCTTGTGAAAGCAATTTGTTTGAACAATTTGACTCACTGCGCAAATAATTTCTTGGCTACTCGTTTGCTTTTATTATGATGAAATTTACACGCTTTTTCCTATTGTTTATTGTGTATAACATTCTCGAAAATATTGTAACATACACACACACAATTCATACAATTTTCATTCATATTTAGCTGTTTCATTAGTGAGATCTACCTTACGTTAAGTTGTTTCTAGTGGCCTTTTTCCAATACAATGTGCACTACGACGCCAAGGTTCCCGGGTTCGAAACCCGGCCTGGGTATGGGTGTCCGTTGTAAGCAATCGTTCATCAAATTCATCATAACATCACTCATCTTCACCTTCGCATTTAGCCAAAAGTTGCAGAAAAGCGAAGTAAAATAAACCGAATCAATCAACCAAATATCTTTTGCAAATACGCCTTGTATGCAATTCATATTTAAACCTATTGTCGCGATGCTGAATGAATTTCAATTATTTATCTCCACATCGTTTAAAAATTTAATCGAATATTGCTAACGTTGGTTGAAGTTTTGAAATTTTATAATCTTCAAAAGTACAATGCAAACTTTTATTACGTAGGCGGAAGGTAGAGTTGCTGGCTGTGTGAACGATTCATTTTTCTTATATCGCCTTTATGCCTCTCTTGGCTAATCGTGACGATAAGGATGAATGATATTAAATTGATGAAGGGGATACATACTCTGCGCAGATCCTTCGTTAGCGATAACGTATACTCATTTATAAATCACGGGACGAAATAGTAATGTAATACAGTGTGTTTCAAAAGTTGCGCAACTCAAACTTTGATCGCTGTCAAACGAAGAACGTGAGATATTTACACCGGGTTTTCTGCAGTATAAAGCCCCATCCATTGGAATATTTTTCAATGCTTCAAATTATCAGTTTACTCGACACATAATATTTTACATTTTATAAATTAATAACTGGCGGAAGTCAGCGTTAATTTTTTTCCCAGGAGAATGGCACTTATCAGTGAGAAAAATATATAAGAAATTACCGAGGGGTCATAATTAGACGTCTGATGACTGATGCCATGTTAATCTGTCATTTTCGACCAATATGGGTCATGGGCAGCATTTGATTGGTTTGGGACTGGCAATTAGGTGCCAGAACTGGGGGTCAAGGACAGCTTAGTTTCTCTTGGTAGACATGGCTTAGCTTAAGAGGTGGGGGCAAAAAGTGTGTGGCGGAATTGCTCTCCGCCACTGCTGGTGATTAAATGGTTAAATGAAAACTATCATTTTGGTGGCATATCAACTTAGCTGGCAACACTAGCAGGTCGAAATTTTGTCAAGAGATGCAAGCAATGTGTGCCTAAATATTGGCCACACATTTACATGAAATGTCATAAGATAGATACCACAGACCTTCAGGTACCAGGCAGGAGACGTGGGCCTTTTAATATGGGTCAACTTGAAGCCAAAAATTTCGAAGCCGGGGAGTAATATCAGAGAGAAAGTCCTCACATATCATCACTTATCTTCATCGTCGTGATTAGCCAAAAGTGGCATAAAAGCTATGCTAAAGAACAAAAATCAAATCAAAACCAATATCTCCCACCGTCCCTGCCTCCTCCAGCCCCCTGGGCCCCGCCATCCTCTGTCCCCGGAGCGCCTATTATATATATTATAGCTAGTTAGTATGCGTTTGTATCATAACTGTTCCTCACTGACACTGACAATCATAATATAAATGCAGTTCTTACACTAAATAAAAGTTTTTAGATTTGCCAAATAATTACCAGTCAACTTAAACACAATAACGATAGTAATTTGGCGAAGAAGATAATTAGGGTGTTGAAGGCCGCGACCCCTCCCACTTTAATATAAAAATTCCAAGTCCACAACACACGCACATCACCAAAATAAGCCGTGGTGATCCAGTCGTAAGAATTATGACTACCATGTGGAAGACCAGAGTTCTATTTCAGGGTTGATTATATCCCCCCCCAAGTACCCCTCAGCTCTCAGCAAAGGGTACCTAGAGGGGAGAGCATGGAAGTAGCAGAAATTTTTGCAGGGGGATCGGGTTAATGATGAAACTTGAATAGTAGAAATAATAAAAATAATTATTATTATAGTTATACGATTATTTTTTTTAAATAATGACTAATACAAACTAATGCAAATAAAGCAATTTTATTCCAAACGTATTATTAGCCTATTATTATATCCTGGACGTGGGAAACTTTTCGTCGATACACCAGAAGAGTGAATATATCCAGCACACCTGTGTCTCATTATCTTTTTTTACACTTCATACAGTTTGTGAACTGAAATGCATATATATATTCTATTTGGTTAAGTTTTGCACATCTCGTTTACGAAAAAAAAAACTTTAAAAGTTAGGGGGTAATGTTAGTCAAACAGTGGCGGCGACTGGGTTCCAAAACCGGAAGGCAATGTGCCAAAAGTGGGGGGGGGGGGGGCAAAGACAGTATATTTCCATTTGTAGATAAGGTTTAGCATAGTGCGAGGGCAAAAGTGGTGAAAAGTGGGAGGGCAAATGCCCCCTCGCCCCCCTTAATCGCCGCCACTGATTATAAAGTTTATGTTGAGTGACCTATCATGAAACATTTCTTTTTGAAATTTTGAAAACTGCAGAGCAATGTATTCTTTGGATTAATAGGTAGAATACAAAAAAAAAAAAAAAAAAAAAAGTGGCTTCCATGTTTTACACTTTCTTTTCTTTACTATCTAAAGCATATTTTACTTTATTATTCGAGTTCGATTGCCGACTGAACAAGCTTTCTGCTTTTTTTGTAAATTGGAAAGAATGATACCAATTTTCAAGCGAGGTCGACGGGCCGGTTCGATCCCCTCCCCCGACGTCTTTGGGGAGATGGTGACGTGAAGGCTGCTCACACCGCCTCCTGATTTTTTGTCCACTTTATGCACAGATACGCTAATTGGGACTTGGCCTACAGTTTAAAAGGGATCCGCACCACTGTGCAATGTGCGTCCACAGGGTATCGAACCCTGGACCCCATAATTACAACAAGGCGACGACTTAACCAGCACGTCATCGGAGGAAGCCGCATAAGATCGAGATCCACAGCCCTTACGTGTCTTCATAGCTTGGCACAATCAAAAGGATTTAAACTTTTACTCTTATACAAAAACAAACTATTATTTACATTACAAGTAGCCCGCCTTGCTTTTCAGGCTAACGCATAAACCGTGTTAAACTAACTACCTGTACTTGCAGTAAATTCCTTAGCACGTAATGTTCATTGGGCATATCCATTGTCTAGTATTTTTAACTATGCTTATTATAACACTACGTTTGTAGAGAGTACCTTCTCTCGTCTTCAGGCGAACACAGTTCTTTAGCCAGTGGAGGGGGGTCGAACCTACGGCATATATGATTTTTACTGCAAATTCGGTACGCTAACAACGCCACTGGACCCCTTCAATTATTTCCTCTTCCATAGGAATTTGTAGCCTTGAAGAGGCATGCTAACGTGCTACGGAAAATAAATTCACAAACATAAACAAAGTAAGGTCAACGATTTGAATGGAATGTTACAGTCCTTCTTATTTACACGTTCTGTGAGCGAATCTTACAAGCGAACTCTAGTTTCAAGTGCTTTATATTTGACACAGCAGCATAACTATAATTACCTGAACTATGTGGGAGAACAAATGCACTACTGGAGCACGCCGGGCCAATCAGACACACGCGATGTTGGATAAAACCTCCGAGGAGTTCTACGCGAGACTCAAGAAGGATAGCGAATTTTTTTCTTCCGAACCAGATTTAAACACGACGTAGTTCTGTTCCTGGCTCACACGGCAAACCACGCAGCCTGCTATTTTGGAACCTTTCCAAAGTTCACTGGCACACTTTTCAAGTATAGAAACTGTTCGGTAAATGAACACAACAATCTCACACCTTTCTTGAAAACATGTGGTGTCCGATAGAATGTGGTTGCACTCTTTTCCACAAGGAATTAATTGTTGAGGCTGATTCATTCGCGATATTAGCAAGATCGATTGATTGGGTTTATTTTTGTTCGCTTTTCTGCCACATTTGGCTAATCGCGAATTGGGAAGAGTAATGGAATGATGAAGAAATCGATCAACACGTCATCGATGACGTGCCTAGGCCGGGATTCGAACCTGGGACCTCTAGACACATTGCCATATTGGAAAATATAACGTTATCACCTGCGCATTGCACTATGCCATGAATGTACATAGAGATTGTGATCTCAGCAATGCTGGAGGTTTTGTGATCAGCACCACACTCCGTCTGCCTCTACCCCTCATATATCTATTGGTTAGAGGCTGAGCGAGCTCCAGAGTTGATTAATGCAGAGATATTGTCGGGATACATAGACTCATGGTTACAGGACATCAGCACCGTACCCTGGGCTTTAGGGGCAGATTAATACAGCTACGAGCCCTCGAAAATCGGTATTTTTTATCCTACATATATGCATCCTTACATACAGAGTGTTTCTGTGACCTTGTTACAGACTTGCAGGGATGATGGAAGGGAACAAACGCAACAAAATGAGATAGGGAACCCTGGTCCGGATATGACCCAGTCAAAAGTTACAAGCCAAAACCTTTGAAGGGTAGGCAACCACACACAAGACGAAGGGGAACCATAAAAAATGTCTACAGAAGTGGAAAACAAACACAGAAGAATCACTGTAGTGGCTTTGATAAGTAGTAACTGCAGCCATCATTACAGCAGTTGTTCAAAGTGACGCCCCCCTGCCTTGATACAGGCATGGCAGTGTCGCAATAAGATCTGTCGCATCCACTCTAATATCCCAGTCATTCGGTCCAGATAACAGGCTGCAAGAATTCTTGTCAAGAGTTCCTCTACATTACACACAGGTGTCTCGTAGAAAACACTTTTGACATGACCCCACAAAAAAAAATTCAAGTGGGGTCAGATCAGGTGAACGGGCAGGCCAAGCAACAGGTCCACTTCTCCCTATCACCGATGGGAAGGTCTGCATCAGAATATGACGAACACCAGCTATGAATTGGGCTAGGGTCCAATCATGCTGAAACCACATGCATTGACGAACGAGAAGTGGGACATGTTCCAATAACTCGCTCGGGGACATGTCTCTCAGAAACACAGTGTACACTGGTCCAGTTAATCGTGGCAATAAAAGATTCGGACCTATTAAATGTTGATGGCCCATCACAATTGTGGCATGGAGATTTTCATCAGCCCATATATGTACATGGCTATTGCAACTGTTCAGCATCCCGTCTCTCGTGAAACATGCCTCATCAGTGAAAAGCACACAAGCATGGAACTTAGGCACGTATCCAGAAATTATTTTCGGGGGGGGGGGCTAAACATGATTTTTTTACAGGGGTATAGATAGAACCTCGCAAGGTTTAAGGTCGATGGTGGCGATTCAGTTCCAAAACGGTGGGAGGGGGGGGGGCAAGAAAAGTTTACTTTCTCTTGGTAGACAAAGGTTAGCATTAAAAAGCCATAGTGCGGGGCCAAAAATGGAGAGCAACTGTCTCCTAAATCTGCCACTGTTTAAGCTGCTGTTTTTTCTTCTTTCAGAACGTGATATCGGGACATTTTTTACCTCTCGACTCCTCTGTTGCAATGTAGGAACGTTGTGTTTGTCCCGAAACGATCTCAGTATGTGTATGTGTCTGTTTCACGAAGCTGTTATACAATGGACTATCCATTCGAATGTTTTGATTTGATTTACTTTATTTTACTTCGCGTTTTGTGCCTCTTGGCTAATTTGCGAAGATGGGGATGAGTGATGAAATTGATGAATGGACATTCACAAACAACCATGCCCGGGCGGGATTCGAACCCGGGACCCTTGGCGTCGCAGCGCGATGTGCTAACCACTCAGCCACAGGGTTCGGCCCATTCGAATGTGTTCTCCCAGGTTTGGATATGATTCTTTATGGTGTTGTCGTCTGCCTTCGAAACATAGCCTTAATAAAAATCCTAATTTTCCATCCTTGTGACTTGAATCTTCAAGATTTAGGAAGAATTCAGACCGAAGGCACACACACGTCGTTTGCAATGAGTGACCCAATCAACAGAAACTTTTCACACCGTAGCGGCACGACAGGCTGCACAAGCCCATGTTCGATTTGTGAAATCCTCAAGCGACACGTATAGCTTGTAGCTTCGGTGTGAAACCTGGGGGGTCAAACTCATTGTCACCTTGTAACGGCAGCTCGTGTTGACCACAGAAGAAAAATATCTTGTCAACCGGTAGGAATGTCCCTTAGTTTTATTCTATCTCCTTTTTCTGTGCTTGTTAATTAAACAGGCAACATCTTACGGTTGGGCATACACAAGAGATGTGCCATGCAGAATTTTAGCGGAAAATGCAGGCTCCACCAGGCATGCCGTGCCATTGCTCTATAGCGACAGCAAAAGATCAAAAAGAACAAAGAATGGCACGGTATATGCCAGAGACCCTGGTTTTCGTGTCATGGTCGAGTTTGCTTTTTCCGCTAAAATTTCCAAATATGCAACATCTTCTTGATTTCTCTTCTCGACATTCATAAAATTTTCGGCTTTCATGGCTGCCCCTTTGTGGTAGTTAGTGTTTGAGTGTTTTTCCAAAACAGTTGACTTAAAAGTCCTTTTTTAACCCATGAAACTCTCGGACTGCATACAGGAAACTTGGTCCGGTCACTAATAAATCGTCACTCAAAACTTAGATTTTCAGTCCATCTGTGCAGCTTAATTTTTATTTTTTTTTAAATGATGCTCCAATGCCCATTACTGCTGAAATATTTAGTTTGGAGAGCTTCAATCTCTTTGGCTCATGACCTGAAACTAGCATTACACTGTCGGCAATGTCTTCAGCATTGGACCCGAACTTGTAATAGTGGTAGACTTCAGCACTTTCCAGCAAAATGTGTCACTAGTTCTTCACCCCTAATCTCTACATCTTATAAAACTGACTGATCACTAATCGACTGTCACACTTACTCCTGAAATCTTATTGAATGATCCTGTTGTACAGACCAACCGTGAAATTGAATCCGCATATTTATATCCATATTATATTCTGGAATGTTCCGCACATAAAATGTTCTGTAGTTCGACTCCACCTCCTATTCACTTTTCAGAGAATTAGTAATCCAACGAATCGCCCGATTCATGGCGCTGCCTTCAACAGTGCTTTGTTGTGCAACTTCCAAATGCTGACAAATCTTAAAATAATGCACAAGTTTGTTGTGACAACACCGAAAGAGCAAGAAAAGTTTACATACAATATTATCAATAACAGGATTATCCCTCAGGGTTCTAGAACATTCTCCGCTTTTCCTCGATAATTATATCTCTCTTTAAATTATAATCACAATATTTTATTTCACACACACAAGCCAAAAACCTCATTTTATCGAGTGTAAATCGAAAAATTTCGGAGGGGGCTCGAGCCCTGAGCCTCCCCTCTGAATCTGAATACGTACCTGATGGAACTGGGGGTCGGCCACACAGCGTGGCAGTAACCTTCACTAAACACGACGTGGGGTGCAAAATCTGGACCCAAGGCATGATCATGCTGTGGTGGTAAGGGTGCAGCTGCTACTCCCTCAGAACTTTCCAAACAGTACTATGGGCCACACCAATTTCACATGCCACAACCTGTGTACTAATGAATGGTCGTCCTTCCACCGGATCCAGCACTGCTTCTTTAAGGTCGGGTGTCCTTGCAGTTCTTCGTCCTCCTTGCTCGTGGAATTGCGGTTGCACTTGCCCCGTTCCCGCAATCGTTGGAAAAGTGTGGGAAACATGGTGTGCGCTGGATGTCTGTGTCGTGGATATGTGGTCCGATTCATCCTTTCTGCTTCCTTACAGTTCCCATTTGCTTGTTAATACACAAATACCATATTAGCCAGTTCCTCTAGCATATACTCAACTCGAACTGATTGCAGCCGTGACACTCACGCTTCTAGACTATACACGTCAAGTTTAATGTTATGTCTTCTCCAGGTCATGTACGGTGGATTCTTGCACCTTTCTTTTATGGTTCCCCTCTGCATTGTGCATAGTTGCCTGCCTGTCAAAGGTTTTGGCTTGTAACTTTTGGCTGGGTCATTTCTGGACCAGGATTCCCTATCTCATTTTGGTGCGTTTGTTCCCTTCCATCATCCCTGAAAGTCTGTAACACAGTCACAGAAACACCCTGTATATAAAGAATTCATGTTTGATTTGATTCCACTTTATGCACAGTAAGGCTAATCGAGAGTGGACCTACAGTTTAAAGTGGAATCCGAACCATTATGTGCCTCCACCGGCTATCAAACCCGGGATCCCGAGATTACAAGACAATGATGCTACCACTGTGCCATCGGGGAGGACCAAGAATTCATGTTAAAGTTTGTGTAAGGAAACATTTTCCCTTCGTAACTTAATTATGTGGATAAGTGATAAAGCTGTAGCCACGTTCAAGATATACATATGTATGATATTTCTCGCCAGAATGGTCATTAATGTATGCCCACAGTAGACAGAAAAGTTGCTAGTCATCAGTGCTGGAAGTGAAATTCCTGGCTGGATGCTTTGTCCAGTTTAGGGATAGATGGGGGGGGGGGGGTGCTTGTATGGATCAACATAGAGGCAATACAGTAGTTGGGGAATGGGGGGGGGTGCTTTATGAAAATTTTCTTGACTGGAGGATAGCACCCCCTCCAACCCATCTGAGCACTCCTGGTCATTTTCCCATGAATTTCGTCGCAAACAAGAATTAATTACAAGTCTGCCAGACTTAGCGATTTCCTGCTGAAGTTGGCATCCATGTTCCCACTGCCTCATCAGACATTTCAATGACATCAGCTGTGTTGCCAGATAATATTCCATCAGTCGCAAAGCATATTTTCCCCCATCAAGATGTACCCATTGCTTGCATTGGGGATTGCCACGGGACACTTCCTTATTGGTGGGGATTCCTCACTGCAGTGATTTATCCACACTCAAACACCCCACTCACACCCTTGTCCAATTTCCTGAACATCCCCATAAAATGTTTCAGAAAGGTTCGAATTGTATAATTTTGTTTCTAAATTTACCACTCTAATCAGAATTTACACTTCTCCAAGATGGAAAATCCTGAATAAACCCTACCTCGCCATACGTTAGGCAGCTCTACACCCAGGCGTGGCTCGTGCATTATTTACCCAGGGGTTCACTGAAGTGATGTGACATATATTCACTTTCCGCAAAATATACTTCCTTCGCCCAACAAAAGGATGGGGGAGGGTTTAAAAGCTTTGTCAAGAATTCTTTTTATCTGGGAGTATAAGGTTTTGTTGTAGGGGTGTGCGAATAAATTTAGGGCTGAAACTACAATAAATTGTGCCTTTATGAAAAAAGTTGAGTTTTGTTGGAATATCATGGATGTCCTCAAGTAGGGGCAAGTAATATATTTTTTTCCCCACGAGGAGCAAAAAACACTCCTTCAGTCTGAAGTTACTGCAACGCTTTTATAATAATTACCAAAAATTACTGTGACTGAAATTAAATTATATGCGTGTAATATATAATTTTGGTTTACATTCAATTTCCATGGGGGGGCGGCCCCCTTTTCCCCTTCCGGACGTCCATGCTGACTAATCAGAACTGGTCCTACATTTGTTAAAGGGAAATGGCAACTAATGGCATGCGCATACTAGAAATCGAACGTGAGACCCTTTCATTTATACGCGACAGGTTTGTTCAAATTTGAGGCTGGTCGACCAGCACACGCTTTTTTTCAGTGGACAAGGAAGTTTGTTTACGTTAATTATGTGCATTTCTATCGGTCATTTCTTACCTGCGCGGACAGCAACGCCTACACTGCATCAAATGACATAACCTAGGTAAAGTCCATCCCTCGTTTCACTCGCAGCATCACTTAATACTTTCCAACAAGAATCCAAGCACTTCAAAAACTAAAAAACTTGAGACTTTGACACCGAGCGACAGCGAGTCACGTCTTCGCGCCATTCTTTCTCTTTCGCGAACCCGAAGTGTTTCCACCTTTAAGGAAAAACCTCTGAATGCATGCACAAGGTATTTTGGTAATGTATCTCCTTTATTTTAATTCATCGCATCTAATTCCAGCTTCTATTTGTTTCCACTCATCCATCTTTGCCACAATCTTGTATTTATTCCAAGAAGTTCGGTACAAAAATGATACAAAGAGAAGATTGAATATGTAATGTGTGCGCTTCAAACTCGAACTCCACACAGCAACACTGGAAGGGAGGAAGCAGCGAGAAAGGAGCCTTGTCCCGCGGCTTCTGCGAGAGAACGAACTGCGCATGACCGTTGGGTAGAGACATAGGTTCTGGAATCTCATCTCCCATGTATTTTGTCCTATACCCTCCTCGCGCTTCTGCTCCCGCACGAAGCTTTCACAATGGCACGAGCTGTCCTGTGGGGGTTCAACTGAGGGTCTGTATCAGGGCGGCCAATTCGCGGTTTCTTCTTCTCAGCAAGAGAGTTCGCCGTGTTACGGGCACAAATACATGACTTATTGTGTAGAATTTTTAGCGAAATAATGTGAAAATTTAAAGACATTGTTCATAGTTCATTCTCGAGGTGATTATCGTATATTACTGGGGGTTCACTGATCCTGTGCGCTATAGGGCCAACCGCACCTGTCTACACCTGTCCTACCACAATCCAAAGATTTTGCTACCCAAATTAATTTTGGCAACAAAAACATCCACACCCATTTTTCTAACGATGAGGGCTCGGTCTCCACCATTGCAAGGTTCAAAAACAGAATTTATAGCTGAAACTGTCAAGTGTTGTGTAGTGTGCTGACCATGGGATGGGAGGGAAGAAGGGGATATTTTAAAATTACGGTATTATTTTTGCAGCGTTCGAGGCCAGGTGTGAAGTGTGGCATGTATTGTGTTCTCTGTGCTGTTGTGGTGTGTGTATGTGGTAAAGTAAAACATCGATATAATCCATGAGTGCCTCTCCCATTTCTTCTGGATCTTATAGGCTAACATAGAGAAGATAAAAGAAAAGGGTATATACAGAGTGGCACATATTGTATCTATCACTATCATTTGGCAACCCTGTTGGAATGCAGGTGTGCATGCACATAAGTCTCGCATTCTTAGGCAGCTGCAAGTCTGGCAATTAGTCTGCCACAATTCGTGTCTGAACAGGCCAACATTCCATGGCAGACTAATTGCCAGACTTGAACACTTGTTACACCCTGTTTGAACTTCTCTGCCCACTCGTACTCGTGTTCGACTCAAACAGCTTTCACCATATTGCACTGCCATCTGACGGTGAATTTCTATTGGTTTCAACCCTTCAGCGCTAAGAGAAATCTAATGACACTTCGTTGCTCCAAGTTGGTACAAACCTACAAGGGTGCCGCCATCTTGTTTAATTGATTCCCAGCACCCTGTTTGCGAGGCAGGTGTGCCAGGCCCATCTGTTAATAGTTCTAGGACACCACCACAAAATAACAAAGAAATGCAAAACATGGTCGTATTTTCGATTTTTTTTTACAACTTTTCCGGTTATACATTGAATGTACCTTGTATACAAGTGTTTATTAACTTACAGACATTCAGCTCTCAAAGAACTGATCGTTTTATGTGTCATTTAGAGACCACAAATAAAACGACGACTTAACAAATAAAAACAGTACACAGATCTCCTGGAATATTTATCAACATATGATCCAACAATAGCTAACCATTTAAAGACTGCAACAGTTTCTAGATGAATGTCACCAGTAATGCAGAATGATTTAATTCATGCAATAGCTTGCATAATTACGGATCTAATTAAACCAGAAATATCATATGCAAAATTCCTTGACAAGACAACTGACATAACTAGTAAAGTTCAGTTATTAGCAGTTAAATGATTTGTTGATGATGAAGGAAAGTGTCAGGAATAATTTTTGTATTTCACTGACGTCAGTTTAGATCGAACAGTACAAGGATTGTTCCAACATGTCAGCAGGGTTGTAGATGATTTTAATTGTTCGAAGAAACTTATTGCGCAAAGTTTTGATGGAGCAGTTGTTATGGCCGGTCATGTATCTGGATTTCAGGCCTCGATAACGAGCAAGTATTCCTCAGCAATGTTAGGGTGTCTACAATTTTGTAAAACCTAAATTCCCTGACTATTCAAGATTTTCCAGACTAAGAAACAAAATTTTCCAGACCAAGTCATTAGGGCAATTCATGTATTTAAACATGTGTGTAAGGTCACTACATTTTTAGCTACACATCACACTTAGAATCCTACTTAACCAAGTTAAAAGTAATAACGAGAAGGGAACTGAATAGAAATTGACCATTGTATACAGGCATCAGGGGTGTTTTTTACGTAATACTTGCCATGTATTGACTAATGGTAAACAAATATTTTTTTAATAAAAAATAAGAATTATATTATTTTGCTATATAGCAAAAATAAAACAAATATAGTAAATATTTAGTAATACAGTGTGTCCGGATGAAAATATACCAATAAGTAATTTGAATAACTAGTCAACCGTTGGTGATAGAAATGCCCAGTTACATTTATCTGGAAGAGGGAATCATAGAATTTTATGATAAGCAAAATAAAATTGCAGTACTCACTTCAGTACATCTCAATGTGAGCTCCTTTGGTGGCTTGAAAAACATCAAGTTGGTACTCAACCTCAATCCGTACGTTGCACAACGTTTGACATGTCACAGAGTATTTAATATGTAATTTCTACTGGTAATACTCAGTACATCAAACTGCAGTATAGTTTGTTATCAACAAGATAAAAATTTCCTTCTTGTCCTTTCTTTCTCTGTTCAAAAACCTACTTTTAGTGCACTACTATAAAAAATGTTTTCTCCAGAAACACAGTAAATTTCCCTGACATTTCCATGACTTTTCAGTTCCCTGACCTCTCCAGCATTTCCAGATTTTCCAGCAAGTCCTCACATGAAACAACTATAAACCTTGGTCAACTCTGGTTATCCCTCCATCCTAGTTGCTAAATAAATAACCTGAGCTGACTCACATACACACACACACACACACACACACACACACCAAGAAACCTGGCACCAGTCTCCCTGTACTTGTCACCCAGTACCACTCCCGCCTCAACAAAATCTGACATTTGCTACCTCTATTTGATGCAAGGAGCATAAATCTTAATCATAAACCTCAACTAGCTTATCTACAGGGTAGGGTTCTTTGTAGACAACGAAACCAGACAGGATGCCTTCCAATGGAGACGTTTAAACGAATATATTATATAAACAAGGATACATGGAAATAGAATATTTACATGATGAGCTTCTTTTCTCTATAATTCTCATTTACAATCAATTTTTATCTTTATGTTTTTTATTATTTCTTTTCTTCAATTTGTATATTCTTCTATCTGGACTTCCATCTTAATGGACAGGTCTGGACTTCCTACGTGAGCTTCCTTCTTATTTGACAGATCTGGATCTGGACTTCCTCCTTAATGGACAGGTCTGGACTTCCTAAGTGAGCTTCCTTCTCATTGGACAGATCTGGATCTGGACTTCCTTCTTAATGGACGGTCTGGATCTGGACTTCCTTCTATTTCAGCTTTTTGACGATTTATGAATTCATATATCCTTTTTCCAGCTTTTTCACTTAAGCTGTAGGAAATATACTAATCTCTTTCCTTGCGGCTGCGATTGGAACGTGCCAACACTAACTGGTCACAACAGTGTGTATACTTGGTGCCAAAGGACTAACACACGCATCCAAGTAGGTGCTACAGTTGAAACATGCAACCAAAAGTGCTGTGGGGTGTCAACTGGAATGTGCCGCACTGATGTAAACATAATTTCCGCTATGGGAAATAGTGAATCAGACAGATGCAATATCTGTTCAAAGACACAAACTTGTATCAGTGCTTTGACTTCTTTAATTTTCATATTAACTTACATATGATCACTGATTTGATTTATCGAATATATATATTAATTTATTTTTTATATTTATTCTTTCTCTTCTTATAGTAGATTCTATTGTTTTTCATCTTCCCAATTTGCTTTGTTCTTATTTATAAAATTATTCACATATATTATGCTAATTCTTAATCTTGCACGCCTGGTGCTGCCATCTCTATTCCTCTTTGGCAAACTATTTACATTACTTGGTCCTATTGGGTACGTAACACATTCCTCCCCATTCTCCACAGTGATTCCAGCACCAAAGACACCTTTCCAGTCAAGCCCAGTTGTTTTCAACCCTCATCCTCTCCTGTCCACCTTAAAAACATCCTGGTTCACAATACTCAATCACCTCACAAGTAACAACCTTCTGCTCACAAATGCAACTGCCCAAGGTGCAAAATGTGTCCTATTCTCATCACCTCTGCTACTCTCCAGATTCGCACTGTCACAGGCAAATTTAGCCCCCCCCCCCCCTCCAAAAGGAACTTACCACACCTCATACCCCACCTGCAACATCTGCAGTGGATTTTACCTGGGGGAAACATCAGGATCAACAATCATAGCTTCACCCAAAAACCTGGATTTGAATGTCACTGTCCACACTAAAGTTATGATACCCCTCTCAAGAACTCTTTCTGGGTAGCAATCACACTCTTTACCCAAGTCCATAGACCCCTCAGAAGGAAGAGGGCTTACACATCAGCCATGAGTGCAACCATTATCCTGGCCTGAATAAAGTTACTCTATAACTTCCACACCCAATTCCCGGTCCTGACTAACATCTGTCTCCACTTCCACACACCGAACCCACCTCTGCTACTCGCTCGACAAGCATTGTCAAAGAATCATGTATTTTCGTGCAGACTTTATCCTGGCAACCTTTCTTCCGTTTTCACCATCTATACCTATGTCTGAAGTTGCAGCCTGTGGCTGCAAAAATTTAATAGATTTCCTGTGTCGAGTGAGTTCTTCCTTCACTATATGTATACATAATTGTAAGTAAAAGTAAAGTAAAGTGCTCCCCTGTGCTTAGCACCACGCCATGAAGGTGTATAGGGGGTGTGGGGGTAACGCCCCACACTTTCTTGATCTGGTCATGAGTGGGGGTGAGATGTGATCAGCATCACGCCCCTGACCACCTTTACCCCCCAGGGTTTCCCCCAGGTACCCATGTTATTCGATGCTGGGTGGGTGCCGGGGCTGCTTCCAACGTTAGAAAAGTTCCCGGATTTGAAATTGGCCGAGGATCGAACCCAGGACCTTGAGCATGGTAGCCAGATGCGTTACCGACTGAGCCACCGCAGCCACACATACATAATTGTAAGAGATTTGAAAAGAAACAGGCAGGTATTTAACAACATTTTGTTTTATTTATACAATCTCAATTTCTTCTTATCCAAACACTATGAGTTTGAAATAAAACTCTACCTATATAAAACGATGATGCAATTACACAGTTTGCATACAAATACTATGCTTATGAATAAAAAATGTCTACTTATTGCAGGGGATCACTTTTGTCTTTGGTTTCAGGCACTTTCCGAGTCCTTAGCTTCACTTCTGGTGTTTTGTCTGTATGTTCCTTCACTTCCTGCTTTATGTCTGTTGCATTCTGTGGATTTGTTTTGTGTTTTACAGCATGAAGGGCATAATTAACAGAAGTATTTGATGTCCATGACCAATTATTATGTAAAAAGTTATACATCATACCATGTATTAGTACAGTTCTGCAGCAATCTGAAAATAAAATTGGTTAATTAAATTAGCAGTTACAAAAAGGGTGTCTCAAAATAAATGCAGGATTTAAATTGTGTGCCATTTTTTTCCCGCAGGGTTGGCAGCATTCTGCAAGTCACATGTACATTACAGTAAGTCAATATGAATCGATACACGACGAAGGAGCAAGTTCATTACAAGTATGGAGACTGTGGGCAAATCACCTAACATTTTCAGTAGAAGAGCCCCAAATGAAACAACTCTGCAACTTCACACCATGCGAATGTTTTCTCTGGGGATTCATTAAGTCCAAAGTTTATGCTGCGAAAATGATAACGATTCCTGAATTGAAAGCAAAAATTCAAAGAGTTATCAACGGCATTGAGCCGCAGTTAAGCTTAAAAGTGATCCAGAATTTTGTCAAAAGAATTCGAGTGTGTCAAATGCGTCATGAAGGACATTTGTCAGATATTCTCATCTACATTTAATGGCAATGTTTAACCTTTCAAATAATGTAATAACTTTGTCAACTAATAAACATATAAAAAGTTTTTTTTCTTAAATAAAATCTTTTTGGACATCCTTTACAATGTTTACAATAACAAATTTAGGGTTATTAACCACAATCTTTACATATATCCTCAAATCAATGGGTACCTTAGGGTGCAAAGGCAGCCAGAGAGTGATGCTGATCATATCTCCAAAAATGGCTGAGATCGAGTATCTGTGGGGCCCTACCCCCATATCCCGAAAATGTGCTTTCATGGCACTGTGCTATATGCATGGGGAACTTTACCTTTTATATTAAGACCACGGTAACTTGTGGAGCCTAATATTTACCAGATTTCTCACAAATTAGAAATTAATTCAAATTACACACGAGAATTTTGTTTCCAAAGTTTAAAAGCTCATTTCATACTAAATTCCAGTCTCACAAACCTCGGAAATTGTTATTACACAGCATTTAAATAGCACTTATATACGAACGCTGATAATTCTTTATGAATTCAGAGTATCTTTCAAATATAGGATAACATTTTTATCTATGTTTCAAATGTAGGATAACATTTTTATCTAGGGAAGATGTTAGAGATGATCCATACTGCCAGCTATCCTTGCATTTTGACATCAGAGAACATCAAAAAAAGTGTCTGTAGGTTGTCATGATAGCTACTTGAGCGTTCGAGTAATTGTTGAATTAGCAAATATGCATAAAGAAAGTGTTAGACAGATTTACATGAGGTTCTTCAGATGAAAAAAATTGCATGCGAAAATGGTGCCAAAACTTCTCTCAATCTCATTCAATGAGAAGAACGTGTTTTGGAGGAGAGGCTAGTGCCATGGTTTAGTTTCTTCATAAAACTGTAGACACATTAACAATTAATGTATGTACATGTGTGTACATATTTCTTTTTTTACGTAAACTTCTGTTTGCTTGAAATAATTTGAATTAAAAATTTGGCATTAGCTTTGGGGCACATGAGTACCATGCTAATATTTGGTTTTGGTGCTAAATTTTGATGTTTCAGTCCAATTTCTGGAGCTTTCCTCAGTAGTTTATTCCAGGTTAGTTAAAACATCTATAAAATGGGTTTACAGTAGGGCCGAGTGGATACGGATGCTGATGGAATTTGCATATTTTGCAGTGTCCACATAAATGATGCACAATATTTGCAGTCTAATTAACCTGGAAATTATGCAAAACTCAAAATATTAATTTATTTTGCAACAGTATTATGTGAAAAATACTGATTAATTTTCAAGCATTGGTTTGAGGTGAAGTTTTTGTTTTAAATCCACTTTATGTACAGATAGGCTAATCGGGACTGAACCTACAGTTTAATGTGGGATCCGATTCATTGTCCAATGTCTGCACTGGGTATCAAACCCACGAGCCCTTGATTACAAAATGACTCATGTACTGGTATTGGCATTTCTGAAAATTGGCGGCATAACCAGCATTGGTTTTGCTGACCTCCGTAGCAGAGTAGTTCACATATTGTGCTATGATTTCGGAGGTCCTGGGTTCAAATCCCAGCATGGGTGTTCTTTGTGAGTGTCCTTTTATCAATTTCATCATATCATCACTCATTTTCATCTTCACAATTAGTTAAACAGCCCTAGTTAAAACGGTAAAATGTCCAACAATTAAATCAGGACGGTGGCCATATTGGGAACGGGGGGCATACTGAAGCAGTTCGTGAGTGAATCCACCTACCAATATGTATGATGGCATCTGAACGATGCTGGATCAGTTCTTGTCCACTCGTGGCTACTGCGTTTCTTACCAAGATGGCTGAGGACTATTGAGGACATTACTATTGTTAGAGGGATGCATATTTCGTTTTTGACGAAAGCACAAATGTGAAACAACACACTGTAATGTCCATTTTTCATGTTTTCGAAAGGGGTGAGGTGCATTTTCTTACCATGTTTTGTCATGAAATGATGTGAAATCAACTGCGAAATAAACTGCTAAACACTTAACACGAAATTAAGGGTTTACATACTGATGTGACACTTTCTAAAGTCTGAACTATCCTGTGAACAAATCATGGAAAATTGGTTACTTCTGCTGTAAATATCTAAGAATCAAAGATGGACTCCTTAACACAGGATTAAACTTTATACTCTGATAACTACATAAGTGTACTATTAGAAGGGGAAATGTTAATTTTGTGTAATTTTTAAAATCAAATTTTGGGATATATTTACCATTTAACACTGAAATGCCATTTTCTCTGATAAACTTACTTTTCATTTTTCCGCGTAAATTTTTCTCACGATGATTTCACCATCCGTCTGTTGGCTTCACAGGCATGTACAGTATGCGGAAAAATGAAAAGTAAGTTTATCAGAGTAATTACCTATCTCCGCGTAACCGTCAAACAGATATCTTTAGATACAAACTGAAATGCCATTTTATATACCACTTCTGATATCGAAATGTGAGAAGTTTTTGTATCTTTTATCTTTTATTCACCATAAATATGTGGCTCTATATTACGAATCATCCTATATTTTTGGAAATAAATAAATCTGAAGCAATTCTTTATTCTTCCAACGAAGTTGTTGGTAATCTATAAAGTAACTTACTTTTCTCCAGTATGTGCAGAGCTTCTTCTGGAGCCAAAAATTTATCCCACGAATGAGTCCCTGCAGGTAGCAAGCTCAGTACATATTCTGCTGCAATAATTGCTGCCAGCCAGGAAAACGTTGTTCTGTTGATAGATGTTATAAAGAAGGAACCACCAGGCTGGAAAAAAATAAATCTATGAAAGAAGAACGATAACTACAGGAAGGTTATTTCAGTAGTTTACCACCAGTGTGTCGGCCGTTCGGCGGACCCTTCATGCAACAGGTCCCGGCAAATTGCATTACAGGAAGTCCGTAACAGAAACTGCTTGTTTTGTAATGTTTCCACTTTTCACAATTACAGTTACAATTACAATTGAAATAAGCATGTGCCTTGTCTCAAGGATGCTGGAAAAGGTGTCCTCCTAAATACAAATATTTCTGGAATCTTATTTCTGACCTAATCTTAAATTAGACATCGCTACTTTATCCTCAGTTGTCACGACAGCGGTGGCAGATTATCGGGGAGTTGTCAGCCGGGAGAGGGCACTTCATACTGCACCTGTCGGCAGTGATGCCAAATGTAGGGACGCATAGGGACTTTTCACTATATTTCGCAATGCTTAGGGACAGATTTTGCCAAATGAGAAATGAGGGAAAACGTAGGTGCTTTTTTTAATCTTGGAAATTAACATTTTATTGTGCAAAGGTGCAAAGCATACTCGCCAGTCAGTTGCACTTTCTTCATGCTTGGTTTGGAATGAATGGATTAGTTTATCTGGATACTTTAGCGAGGAGGAGAAAAAAGAACTAACAAACAAATCTCCATCAGAATTTTGGAACATGTTATTGGTTACCAAGAACTCTCAAGGCAAGTTCTTTTTTGAAAACATTTCCACTCTCGCGAAAATAGTGCTAACATTACTGCATTATAACGCGGAAATGGAAAGAATATTTTCAATGTTAAGTGATACAAAAACAAAAAAGAGAAATAAAATGGGACCAGAATTGTTAAAGACTGCAGGAAATACAGCATATATCACCAACCAACATCTATCTCTTCACAGCAGCAGCATGTATGACTTCAAAGAACATAATCATCAGTAAACAACTCAACGTTATTCATTAGGGGTGTGCGGGATCACAAAAAGTCAGGAATGGGATCAGGAAAAAAAATTCCCATCCCGACTTTTCTGGTTCCCAAGGAATTAAGAAATACCGAATGGTCACTTTAAAAAGTCGTTAATTCTCGACGTTTTCTGCATTGTAAGTTTCTGAAACTTATCGGAAATTGTAAGTTTTTATTCTAGAAATGCAAAAACAATCATTTAAAGTGAAAAATTTTTCAGTCCCGAATGTTGGGATTTAAAAAAATTCCCATCCCGATCCAAAAATTTCTGTCCCACACACCCCTATTATTCATTAAGGCAAGAATTTACAATACCAGACCCTTCTGTAATTTCTATGCTACGTCTTATACTCACGAAATAATTAGTCGAGATGATTTATCTCAAGTTAACATGTTGGGGTGAGGTGAAAAAATTGTTCATTAACATGTAAAAGTTGTAAAATAAGCTTTTCAATTCTTGCAATGATTCTCTGTATACAAGTATGGTAGCCATATTTGTTGATATGAACAATTGACGTTCGCAATTAGTTACGCTGTCTACAGCTTTACCACACTGTTGATTTCATACTTGGAGAGCATGGATCATGTAAGAATAGCGGAAGAGAACAGTAAAAAAGTTGTTAATGTTGTACAGATTGTTAGGTGGAGTGTGCAGGAGGATGGCCGTGGGCTAATTAATAAACTTATGGATTTCGGTATATTGCCCAAAGAAGGTGCTTACATGTGACAGTGACAATCACGATGTAGAAGAACATGTGGACTGATTTGATTACAGGTAAGTTTGGCAACAGTGCATCGATCATAAAATTGCAGGATACGAAAATAGCATCTTCGATGATGAACGTTTCCCATTAAAGTGCTACGAAAATAAGATTTTTTTATCGGTTCGTAATCACAATTACTGCAAAACCATTCAGGAATAGCCCCACTGACCACTTTCGGCAAGGTTAGGTTAGGCAAGGCTAACATAGTTAAAATTTGGGCTCGAAAAAAACATGCACGGGTAGCCCCACAAACCATTGTTGGATAGCCCCACGAACCATTCAGGAAAGGTTAGGTTAGGTTAGGATAGGTAAACATAGTTAAAATTTGGGGTCGTAGTAATATCAGGAATGTATATTTCGTTTTTTAAGTATTGGAAACACAAAATCTTCCAGTAAATAATGAGCAATCGTGCTGATCGCGGACCACTCAATTTCACTTTTTTGCAATTTCTACATGTGACCCCCAAATTTTAACTTCAAATTCGTGATTAGGAGGCCTCAATTAGTGAGTATGCGAAATATTACAAAAATCGGGGAGGGGTCCTGTATTGTAAATTCGCTCCTTCATTAATTGTGGAAGCACCGAGCAGAAAGATTTGGTACGTAAATGTGTATATTTTATCTTCTGATTTTGCATGCTCATGAGGTGGTGTTTTTTTTTAGTCGCTTTACCTGGCATAGGGACATTTGGTCAGTTGTAGGGATATTTTGAATACGTCTGTAGGGACATTGCCGAAAAATGGTTAGCAACACTGTCGAAAAATGGTTAGCAACACTGTCAGCTACCAGACGTAGTCAGTATACGTTCATGTTCACTTCTGTTTGCATTTATCAGTACGCGTGTTGTTTATACTGTGTCATTGAGTTGGTGTGCTACTCATGGCCAGTGCTTTATTGAGTGTTAATTGTTATTCATACATTAGTTATGCCACTAAACAAATATAGTCTTGAACAAAGAATTTTTATGTACGATAATTACGTGAAAACGAATTCTTGCAGAAAAGTGGTCAGGCAATTACGAGAGACAGGATCTCTTGAACCTAAGAAACATGTTGTATTGCTGTTAAGGAGGTCATTTTCAACATCTCTTATAACACAGGAGGTTAGTGATCATCATTATTATTACCTTTAAATATCATTTTACGCTTTCAGTTTGGTTTATGCTGTCTTCCCTTTCTGTCAAATGAGGATAAAGTAGCAATGTCTAATCCAAGATTATATGTCAGAAATAAGGTGCCAGAAATATTTGTATTTGGGAGGACACCTTTTCCACACAGCATCCTTGCGACAAGGTATGTGCTTATTTCAATTGTAATTGTAACTGTAATTGTGAAAAGTGGAAACATTACAAAACAAATGGTTTCTGTTACGGACTTCCTTAATGCAATTTGCCGGGACCTAATTGCATGAAGAGGCCGCTGAACGGCCGACACTCTGGCGGTGAACGACTGAAATAACCTCCTTGTATTGATTAAGTTAATTGATAAAGCAAGTTAATGAAGAGATTCTTCCTTGATATCTGGATACGCTTTCAAGCTCTCTAAAGCAAATCTCAAACAATCTGGCTAACATTCCAAGAAAACCATTTAATCATTCGCCACAGGAAAGTTTCAATAATTATTTATGTTACTTAGGTTCTGCACTGAATAAATACAGTAGAACCTCAATTTTTCATTTCTGGATTTTGATTTTTGCCACATTTTAAATTTAGACTGGCCTAGTCACAATAAACAAAACATATTAGTACAATTTCCCTGATTTTATATTTTCCTGGATTTTATGTTATTTAGCCAAAATTCCCTGAAGAGAATATAATTACGAATTCACTGTATTTTATATTTGGTTGGAAAATTTATCTAGAGCTGCAGTGGTCCAGTTGTTAGGGAGGCTGACTGCCACATGGGAGAAAGAATGGCCTACATGTGAATGTGTGGAGCCTATCAGCAACCCCTCCCACAAGTGCCTTCACAGCATGTTGCAATGTAGAGGGAGTCTTTACCTTTATCATTATTATTTTCCTGTAGTTTACAGTTATTACAAGCATAAGAAAACAGTTTTTCTTTGTGACGTTTCAGGAGAACACATGCTCCTTTCATCAGACATTTATTTTATAAACTACAGGAAAATAATTCTATAATGCAAGCAATGCGTACATACAAGAAAAACTTTATCATTATGTTGTAAATAAACATTCACATATAAATAGATGATAAAAACATGTTGCTAGAAATCTGAGAATTTAGGAGAAAAACTGAGGCTCCAAAGAGGAAGGTAAACAAAAAATATTATTACAAAAAATCATATTTTGAAACTGGTTTTTATTCTTCTGTTGATGTTTCATACTAGTTCTCTGTACTAGAACAAAATGTCACCACCATAAGAAAAGAAAATACTTTCAAAATAAGATTTATTGTATTATTTTGTAATAATACAGTGTTTATGCAAACTTTTAAGTAGAGCACAGATAGAAAAGAGAGCTCAAGATACAAAACAATAACCATTACATAGTATGCAAGTGCTTGTCTTCATTTCTTGATAACACAACAAACAGTATTATGCATATTGCACAAAATGATTATCTTTGAATAAACCATATGTAACAATTCTGCAAACAAACCTATTGCTTTAGAATTCATCCAATTAATATCTAAAGACAGCTTTCACCATCTATACTTATTTACCTGCCTGCAAATGTATTTATATATTTACTTAAAGTTTCAGGTGCAGTACTGAATAACCATTTTACACTGAAACTCTAACAGCAGCAGAAAAACACAACATAAGATGAAACAGGTGAATAAAAATACTTTGTTAATGATGGTCGAAAACTGTGTTCTAGAAATGTTCACATTTTGCAACAAACGGCTGGTTAGCCCCACGTTATGGGCTCCACTTGCAACAAACAAGGCCGTCCGCCCGTTGCCAAGGCACACGACACACCGGCTCGGTCCCCTCGACAGACAAAGACCGGGCGTCGCTGCCTACCAAATATCTTTCTGTTATAAATATATAAATGCCACGACTACGCTCAGTTCCTGCGGGGCATGAGACCCCGCATCCCAAAGTTCGGGTAAGGGTCTGCTTTTGAATAATAATATAATTAAAATTAAATTTATGCTTACTTATCTAAGACTTCAAAATAAGTTAACCATTCTCATGCTTGAACCTCCATCGTGATCGCACCTGCATCCCACTGACCAGTGAGGATACGCATGCAAGTCGCGAGCGATATCAGCATAATCGAATCTGACGTCCTTTAGATTGATAAAGCCTCCGCCTCACTGACCAGTGACGGTGGGACACCTCACCAACCAAAAGGATGCCAGTTAATTTATACTTATTAGACAAATTTACTATAAGGAAATACCAATTAACGATTATAAATTTATTTACAAATCCAAACATTAGTTAGGTTGAAAGAAAAATATACAATCTTCTGATCAAGAGAAAACTACAATGCCAAAATTAAATTTTTGTTCAAAAATTACTTCCGTAACAGACTGAAACTTGCTTTCGAGTAAACATACAATCCAGAGAGCTCTCTCTTATATATATTGTCCATATCCCATCATAGAACTAACCCAGCTTAACTTGGTTTCAATAAACAGGTGACAAATTATTCAGTAATGATCGACAAAATTTCTATTAACCACAACCAAAGGAAGATTTACATAAACATCTATCTGTAAATATCTATTCGTGCTTCTGTCATATTTTCACATCTGCATTATGTTCTCTAGAACTCATGAGGTATACTACCCTCTTCAGGGCCAACCTCCAATAACATTCATAACAAAATATAAGGGGAGCCTTTCTCTACCCAATATCAAAGCCATATCTCGGCCACAAATTACAAATGTCCACGTGGAATTCCTTAACATAACAGGGGACTCTGTCTACCCTTTTTGGTTACTCACATTGCAAAAGCAAAACAATAGACCTTTACATTAAATGATTTTCTACAAAAACATATACTCAACCGGTCACCTATTATAACTGTTTCAAAATTATATTTAATATAAAACCAAAATAAGAGAAACCAATAAACGTTCCGGATACTCAGACTTTAAAAAATGGACGTGAAACTATATAAGCTATCAGATTTAAAAGACATCCTCTGACCAGAGGTATGCTCTCGGATTTAAGTATCAAAGAAACAAATTTATTTAAATGAACCTCCTGACCAGGAGAATTCAGAATGATTTAAGAAATTACTCGACGAGAAGGATGTATATCTTGAATTTATATCGGAGTCACACTGACCAGTGCCAACTTCGACTGGATTTAAGAATCAAAATTTTAAATTATTAAGATTAAATAAGTATGAATCAAATTATTTATATGCTCGCTAAATCCCCTTTAAGGATCATGCTGACCAGCACAAATCCTGAAAGGTGGCTTACGGAGAACCTCGGACATTGTGGAAGGGAGAGCTGACCAGCCACTCCCCACACAACGCCCGTATTCTCCCAGCCCTGGACCTCGACAAGCGATTTAATCACCTAACGATTCCGGAATCTACCGCTATACTGATTATTCTGCCAGCGAAACGGCTGGTATTTATACTTGCGGGATTGTGCAATTCTATTTCCCAACAAAAGATTTCGACAAACTGAAAAGTTATTTTTAGCATCCAACAATTACCCCTTCCAAAAAGGCATATCCAGAAACACAATGCAAGCTAAACTTATTTACAAACCCACGCAGCGCCGAACGAAAAAGAACCCATTGTTGTTAAGAAAGAAAAATAATGCAAGCTTCAACTTGCTTCGCGTTCTTTTTCGCTTGGCAGAAACTGCGTTACAATTTTTTAACAAAGATAAAATGTACATTCAAAAGATTAAAACTCCAAAAGAATTTATACGAGGGCTATCGAAAAGTAATTTAAATATTAAAGAAATTTACCAAAATTTTTCAATCGTTACAATTTGGAGGCAAGTTATTGTATAAATGCAGCAGCCTTTCAAAAAACAAGTGTTTAAAATATGTAGCACCACAAAAAAGCTCTCAGGAAAAAAAAAGTGTTTAAAAGATGCATTAGCACTAACAGTGAAATAACACAAAAATAAATGTAGACATTATTGTTGTAAAATTCATGTAAAAAATTCATTTCCTTGTGTATATCCAACAAGGTCGTGAAAGTATCACATGGTCAAAAAATCAGATGAACTAATTTTATCAGATAAAATAATTTCATCTGGCAAGTGAACTAAACACACCCTTACGAACTTAATTGCCAAGTTACCTTATCAAAACAGACAAAACTTCTATCAAGATCACATAGTATTTGCATTATATATTGTTATTTTGCACCACTTTTGAGCTGCTTTTTGTTAATCATGACAATGAGAATGATGGGACTGATAAAGGGGCATTCGCATAGAAACTATGCTGGGACTTGAACCCAAGAAGTTTGATGACGAGATTGAAAGTCAACCACTTAAAGTGTGGGAAAATGAAGAAGCCTTGCATCCTATACTGAGCCTAGAAACAGGGAAAGACGACAACGACGATGATAACTCACCTTGAGAACCTGAGAACACATTTTCAAGCATGTTTCTTTATCATCGACATGTTCCAAGACCTCTGAAGCCACTATAGCATCATATACTGGTTCTTGGTCTACAAGGTCCTCGATTGAACTATTAATGTATTTGATTTTATTTGTTATCCTTGGATCCTTAGAGGCATGGCTCTTTGCTGTTTCAATTGATTCTGCACTTGCGTCTACACCTGTGACACTGGCTCCAATTCTTGCAAGGGCCTGAAAGAACATTATACCAGTGCTATGAATGATAATGCATGAACCATAGATAAATAAAATAAACATGTACAATTTTGTAGGGTGGACTGATATGAAGTCTACTGATTCAAACTAAGGCCCAGTTAAAATTATTCATTAACATTAAGGGGGTTCTAAAGCCATGTTAAAGAATAGGCCCAAATTCCCAGACACAACCGTAGCATTAAGATAGATTCGGTAAGGAAGAAATTTTCCGATATGAAAGATTGTTTTATTCACTAGAACCTGGAATACATATAATTTTGTTACGATTAAAGGTATTTAAGTAAATAACAGAAAATATAATGTCTCCGTCATGTTCAAACTGCTGCGTATAGATGGCGTTGAAGTGGTAGTTCTTGTCAAGACCGGTGAATTTTTTGTCTTTTAAGACTAGTAAGGAAGATTTTGTTGTGAAACAACTAATCCAGTGTGTAGCCGCAGTACCTGAAATACTATGTGAAAAAGTGAAAACATTTCGTATCTTCAGAAAGTAGTGGTTATGTTCATGGTTTTTGAAGTGGCGTATCATCATGGTGCTAATTTTAGCATACACTGTTGCCAAACTTTCACTCAGTGTTTTGTAACGATATGATCAATGCAAGTGCTTGATTGCCGGAAACTCAAACCAAGCTACCAGAGAATAACTCATGTAACTACCTCATATAGGAGATCAAGGGGACAAATATTTCATCGAGGAGTGAGAAAAATGGAATAATTTGAAAGGTAAGTCTTGTACTTAATTGTTTGTTGTGTGATATTATCCATTAAAAGAAAAATGTTCGTTATATGAAACAGATGCAGGATGTATATTTATTTAATGTTGAAAAAATATAATGTGACAATTTCTGCGAGAATATCACTTGAACGTAACTGCATGCTTTTTACCCTTCCAAACAAAAATAATAATTGTTTGTATTTTAGGTTATGCATGGTCCAGATATTTATCGTGTTAGGATTCTTACTAGAGCAAGAAATATGCCTCTAATATGAATTACACTGATTACATATGTTGTTATTAAATCAGTATTGCACAAAATGCTCCATCACCATTCTACCCGCTCTATTCACATGTACATCGAATTGCTTACAATTACAAATCAGGCGATTGTTTCACAATTTCATTTTACCCTTGCACGTACATGGTTGTACAAGTCGTTCTGACCTGTTTTCGACATTTTTTATTTCTATTTAGAAACTAGGAGGCAATTTATACAACTTGCAAATATTCATGTACATGTTAGTCTAAGCAAGATTGGATTCGAATAGATTTGGTATAAGATTTCTGAATGTTCTACAATTTATAGAAACTGTTCTGTTATCTTCTTTCACAGAAGCACGTCAGAAACTGGTTGTGGAAAGTGTATAACTCTCTATTCTCTTGACCTTTAAAAATTTAGGACAGCTCGAAGTAAAAGTGTATCATAACTTCATGCTTTAAGGTTTCATCTAAAATTGTAAAAGTACGACAGCTAAGAAACTAAAAGTCTCACCATCTACCCAATCCATAGTTTGCATGTTTATGGAAAATTAGTATACTTGTATATTAGTAAAGATTATTAGTTCTCATATTGTGAAAGTACAAGGGCAATCACATAATTGTGGATAGCATAGAACATCCAGGAAATCATACTTTGTTTTGATCATGTATTTGATATTTGATTTAATATCCTATTGAATTTAAGTAGTCGTTTGTACTTACAGTTTGCTTTGAATTACAGTTAGGTATGAGTATGAAGCTTGACTACAACATTGAATTGTCAAACCATTCTGCATTTGTATTTCCAACTGTAAGGTACTTCTTGTTCTAAATAACAATGTACATAAGCTTGTGATTTTGCAAACTCGAGTGAAGTGTTGCTAAAATATATTAATACAATTAAAAATACAGTTGGAACTGAATGTTCATTTCATTATTTCTTTCGTTATTTTACCTCCATCTTCTACCTCTTGCGACAATAATGATGAGTATAAACACAATGAAACCAGGGTTCGAACCTGGACGAACCTGACTCCATAAAGCGTTGTACTTGTCACATAATATGAAAACATTTCCAATGATTATTTTGTATTTTTCTATGAACGTAAGGGTCTCCCCGATGGTGCAGTGTTAGCATCATCACCTTGTAATCAATAGGTCCTCGGTACAATACTTGGTGGAGTCACATGATGTTCGGATTCCACTTTAAACTATAGGACCAGTCCAGATTAATCTTACTGTGCATAAAGTGGACTTTTAACACCAAATCAATCCATCTATGAATGTAACAATAAGTGCTGCTATTATTTATTAATGCGTGTTCCTGTTAGGTACAAATTAATGTTTAACATTATAAAGTTGTATCTGAGGCACTGAAGTGATCGCCTACCGTGAAGCAAACCAGTAACCCTTTAATTACATGACAATATCATCAACTACTGTAGTACCATTTAGACCCATTATTTTCACAACCATTTACAGAAGATATGTAAGTTTTGTATTTCATTATTAATATTTAACTTATCTAAGGTTGTAACAATATAATTTAAATATTTTTTTAAAATGCATTATAAGTTTTCTCATACAAGATGTTAACTTTTTATTATTTTTGTTTTTCTTTCAGATAAGCATTTGAGGGTTGAACTTTTGTAAAAGAGGACAAGAAAATTCATTGACAATGGCAGCTGTCCACCATCGCAGCTTGGGGATAAGATGCTATGAAATACAAATCGTCAATGAGGATTGTGTGTAATTTACATAATATATGCTCTTTGGAGTGCATAGGCCTATGTTGTTTTTCATTTCTCCACACAACTAGGTGCAATGGTGATGATTTACTAGATATCAAGAGTCCATAATCTGCTCAAGAAATAATGCTCTATGATGCATTAATCTCAGGCTGCACGTAGACAGAAATTGTGAATTATATTCTAGAGCTACTAAAAAGGGAACAGTGCATGGGGTGCGATTTGATAGTCTTGTGTATTAATGAATGGCAAATAATCATTGAGATATTTGTTAGTTGCAATTTTAAGGGATATTTTTTCCCAAAACAAAAGACATTTAGTTCGTCCTGAACTGGATGAGTCTCGCACAGCAAGAAGCACACCTCTCAGAGAACCAGATAATGATTTACAGGTTACGAGGAGAAAAAGTACCAAGATACATTGAAACAAAATATTAACGTAAATTTTGATGGTACCCTAAGTATCTAATTTTTGTAGTCTCGGTAAGCAAAATTTGTTGTGCATACTTTTGACTTTTTGAACTAAGGACTATTGTATGGTATTTGAGAAAACTAGTTAAATATGTTTCATAACAAGGAAAACACTTTTCACCTATGACCATCTTAAGTCTCATAAAATTATAATTTTGTTAATATATGTTTATACATAAAAATATGCAGGTAATAAAGTTTAAACTAAATCTCTGTTACTTAAAAATGAAGAACAGGCTTTTATTTTTGTTTGGAAAAATATATTTTTGTAGGAATGCTGATCAACCAAGAAGTTGTGTATTCCCAAGATAATTGTCGGAGATTACATATGTATGTACTCATGTCATAGGTGTAGTAATATAAATAAGGTAGGGACACCTGCAGTTGTTGATTTTGGTGATGGAAATATAACACTAAATTGTAGATATAGTTATCAATTCCTGTGCATAAAGTGGACTTAAAACAAAAATATTTACAAAATTATAATTATTATTATTATAATTTTAATAATCATCCTTCTTTCAGTCCGGAATTTGCTTGACAATATTGCAAAGTTGCAGTTGAAGAAAATTTGTTTCCATGCAAAAATTTAAGAAAAGCAATTTTAAAACTAACACTTAATTTAGTTACAAGTTATTTGGAGGATTAACAGTGTTACAGTTACTAATTTCAAAAAGTAACTAGTTGCAGCTAGTGTTACTTGAAAATCTTGTCACTTGTTATGTAATTAGTTAGTTACTTCCAAGAACTGGAAATCAGCCAAGGCTGCTAAAAGGATTTTTTCTCAAGGAGGCAGTACTGCTCAGAGTGGGGAGAATGTGGGGGTGATGATATCCACCATAAATCTGACTCTTCTAGGATAATTTTTGCAGCATCCCACCATCCACTGCATGTTCTCCATCTTGTCCATACAAGCTTCAGCTCACCTTTCCCCAAACTGGGTGAAGCATCCAGCCCAGATAGGAATTTCGACTTCGAGCTCTTGGGGTTGGGCAGAGTAAGATTTTTTTTATCATGTCCATTAGTTATAAAAGCTCATATTTTATGTCTTATTATTATTACTTTTTAATATACCGTGGATTTGAACTTCAGACCTGAGTCCGCTTATTGAACTGCAAACTGAATTCGACTTGCTTCCTTTCGATAAACATCAATCACTTTGTTAATGAACAGTTCTTTGTTCTTTGCATTATTTTCTCTTCACCTTGACATATGCATAACTCAGGTTCAACTGTAATAGTAAACTCTGTGGAACTCCCATCAACAAAAGAGAGAGTGGAACGAAAGAGATAGGCATAGTAAGAGAAGAAGGAAGGTGAATATCTAGCAACAAGATACAGGAAAAGAAAATCAGAAAAAGGGAAGGAAGAGAGAAAATAAACAATACCTAAAGTCATACCAAAAAGAAAAAGACCTCAGCCATCTTGCAAACTAAAGTCGACAGTCATTTGTTTACTTCTCTCGCAGGCATCACAGACGAAAGTATTCCCCTCCTTTTGTACCCAATTGCTGCAATGTTGCCATATATATAACTTCTCTTCGTTAGTTAGCTGTCAAAAAATTCACCAATGTTTAATATTACATCTCTGCTTTTGCAGTGTACATTTGTCCCCCACATGATGATACAAACACAGAAAGCATTTGATTGCATCACATATGTTCCCTTTGATAATACCATACGAGAGATTTTTTTCCTTCCTGGTAGGGCAGTAAGTATTTGCTTCATATCTCAGACGGAGAAGGCAAGTATACCCACAGGAACATACGTACTATGTAGTGATTTCAGATGGTATGATAATACCTATTGCAGATACATAGTAGGGAAGGACCTCATATGCAATGTTCAGAGTAGCCTTTAAGTGTCATTCTTTGTCCACTACTTATTCAAGCAAGAATATATGTATCAAACCATGCATTGTTCCAACATGTATAAACTACAAAGCAGTTCAGTTACAATTAACAATAATAATAATAAAAACATGTACCTCACTTAGTATGCCACCTCCACATCCAACATCAAGGATTGATATTCCTGTCAATGGTTGAGGTCCTTTCATATTTTCTGGTTTTATTTGGTGAGTATTAATTAAACCATCTCTAATTAATTGAACTCTGAAATAAAAATAATAATTTAATATTACGGAACAAAACAGAAAAGTTTCAGCAGATAAGAAACACATTACTTATTTCAAAATTAACAATAATTTACAATGGTGAAGCAAAGTTCAATTCTGTGTTGTAGAAAAATACAAGCTTTCCAAATTGTATTATTCTAATAATCTAAATAAAACTGAAATATTCCAGATTTTTGGACTATTTTAAACTAACTTTATTGAATTTTCTCCTCAGGAAAATAAAGATTCATACAAGGGAGAAAGACATATTGTGATTAACTAAATAGGAAAATCAATTTTTCATTTATCAGGGTCCAAATCCCAATTGGTCAATGCACATATAAAGTTCAATTAAAAACAATACATTGTATTTTTGTGCATGTTAACTAAGAACTTTAACAAATGATGCAAACAATTTTCAATAAATTGAATCAAAGGGTAGATATAGGAATTGTAAATTTTCTGGTGACATGATTCAAACTGAGCTTTCAGGTTACCATCCATGGCAATGGTGATGAGAGCAATGTATGCACCCAAAATGTTGGAAGTAAATGCTAGTTTAACGTAACTGGTAACCTAAGAACATGTGTTTGTATCACACGGCCAGGAAAGCTACAGTTAATAATAACCCGTGGTGGAACAGCTCATTGAGAGCCCGGGCATACCTACCGACAGCCGATTCTAATCTCACTTACTCACCCGAGGTGGGAAACCATCCAACCAGTTACGGGGTGATGTGTGGTCAGCACGAGGAACCCCCAGTCATTGTTATAGGTTTTCATGACTGGGTTACGCTAATCATTTGTAGCTTCCCAATTTCCTCGCCGTGGTGGGTGGCCACCGGTCCCGTACCACGGCCAAAATCTCAGGAAAAAAGTTGTTATGCTTCATCTAGGAGACTCATACCTGTACGCATCTTGTAGTCGGAGCCCAAAGCACGACGCCTTAGACCACATGGCCACAGTGAGGGACAAGCTACAGTTACTATTTTCAAATACTTCATGAAATCACCCATCCCAGGAATCAAACCCAGGTCTCTTGTGTGGCAGTCAGATGCCCCACTGACTTTACCATCATGATAAAGGCGTATTTCATGATTATCTCAAATATGAACCTAAAAAAATTTTGAAGCAAAATTATGGTATGATTGCAATTTGACAAATGTACTATGTAACATTGATAAATTTGAACATCTTTAAATAGTTACAATTTTCAATTTAGATGAACTAGTGGGAATCAATAAGAGGATTTGTATTGGTATGAATAGAGCTTAGTTATAACATTAAGTGGTTATATAAACTGAGCTTTTATGTACAGGTCCCAAACTTGATTCCAAGTGGGAGCACCATGCTGAACAGCACTGTGCAAAAATATTGAGTGTTAATTGAGAAGAAGAAAAAGCAGGCTCGGTCTAGAAAGGGTAACAGTGACAACATGATTTGATACACTGACCACATATCACACAATGGGAAGGCTGTTAGCATTCCTTGTCCTCAAATTTCTGGATTTGATCTCGATTCTTTATAATTAGCGTAGGTTTTCTGCCACTTTTTGGCTAATCACAATGATGAGGATGAGTGATGACATGATGAAATTGATGAAGGTACACTCACAAAGAACACCCATGCCGAGGCCAGGATTTGAACCTGGAATCACTGATGCCATAGCATGCTGTGATAACCGCTCCGATACAGAAGTTAGTTCAAAGTTTTTCATGCATCCCAGTTTAGCTGCATTGTGGATATGTCTATATTACTTGCGTGGCCATCAGAAATATTTTTTCAACTTTATCATAAAATTTACTGCCTGAATACTATAAAACCTGAATAAACAAATCAACGTTCAGACAAACCCATATAACTTACATGAAAACAACAATAATTTACCTTAAACAGTGGAACCCTGGTTTTACATTCCCAGATTTTACATTTTCCCATATTATACAATCTTATTGGTCACAACAGAGCAAAATGTTACACAATATTCCTAGATTTTACATTTTGCTGCATTTTAATTTTTTTTCACTTTAGTCTACTGAAAAACATAAAGTCGAGGTTCCACTGTAATTTGGTACATGCAGATGTACTGAATAGAAATTTAAATGAAGAATACATGCTTGACCAGGACTCAAACCTGGTCCTCTGGCTCCACCAACTGACTTACCAAGCCAAACCAAATTTTACATGAGTTTTCATTCACACCTGTTGGGAAATCAGGCTGATTCAGTAGCTCAGTTGGTAGAGCAATGGCATGGTGTGTGTCAGACCCCCGATTCAAATCCTCGTCTGCTGACCTCCATGGCAGAGTGATTAGGAAAGCGACATTTTTTTAGCAATAAGTTATATGATATAATTAAACATTGATTGATATTGGTCATAAGGGTAACATGGAAATGTCCATCAATTACCACCCCTTTTGGCAAGAAGCATAATATATGATCAAAGCAAAGGCATATACAGTTTTTATTTATGTAAATTAATAACAATAAATTCAGAAATGCTTACCTAAGTTTGTTCATAGAATGAAGGCCTTTAAATTCTCCAAATTCATCCCACCAATTGTCTGCTAGGTTGTCAAATTTTCGAATTTCGTCATCAAAAATATGATGTGCAGTTTTGGGTCTTTCGCCCCCACCTGAAGCATGTGTTTGTTGAGATCTAAAAGCAGATAAAATTTTATTATTCTTTTCAAAAATCTTTAATTGCGATGTTGAAAATAAAGAAAGCATGATGCATGCATGTTTTAGCAGAGGCGCAACCACGATTTTTTGTCAGGGAGGGACAATAATAATAATAGTAGTAGTAGTAGCAGCAGCAGCAGCAGTAGTAATAGTAGTAGTAGTAGTAGTATCAAAGACGTTATTATCCTCGTAAATTTCGCAAAAAGAGAAGTTGGTGCTTAAGCATTTGTGTTGGACAAACGATTTGAAATATTTCTTCAACACGTTCAATTTCACATTAACAAATAATTGAAAACAAGCACACAAACTGTATTTTTGAAAAACAAAATGCATGATGAATATAATTATTTTTGTACATATGCCATGTATAACTTTCATGTACAACGTATGTTTTACACATATGTAACATGGAGCGACGTAAAAAATAAGAAAATACATAGGCAACGTGTTAACACTAAACTGTGTACATATTTAAAGTTTCCTTAATACATACATATATAACATTATTTAAATGCATTACATAATCAATTCAATTTCGCTAGCAAGAAAATTTTTACATCCAAATTATTGCAAACTGAAACAATATCAATTTAATAGGATGCCACATTCTCTATTTTATAACGTTTATATTTAGATTGTTCACAGGTCCCTAGTTACGGTTCTGAACTTTTACGAAAAAAAAAATATGAGATGTACTTTTATTTGCATAAAATTTGAAATTGAGAAGGGCAATTGCCTCACTGTGACTCCGCCACCCCATGCAGGTGCCCTTGGTCGTCTGGAAGAAAAAAAAATACATGAAAACTAATTCCATTTTGAGTATCATTTTGTCCTGTTACTCTTAGATTCTGCTAGCCTTTCTTTTTTTACTTCAATGTTGGCCCCCTTCCTCCCCATAGAATTGATTTCCGAAGAAGGTAGGGGGTGTAATGCCCCTTCCCATCTGTGGTTGCGCCACTGGCAATCTTCTCCGCTGTGGTTGCGCCACAGATGCTGCGGTGTCAGGATAAAACGCGAAATGCACGGCAACTTCACCTTTGTTAAAATCCCCTTCTGCCTCACTATCCCCATTAACATTTCTTCACGAACTTTGGGCTCCTCGACAAAGTCTAAAATGGTACTTTACCAAATATGTTTCGTGAAACATATAGAACGTACTAAAAGCTAATCTACCCATCACGATACAACTCGCATTAAATGATTTCCCAAGCACGATCTGATGATATATTAAAAGCACCTGAAATTTTTGTTCCAGTGTGACTTGGAGAAAAGATGAACAAGTAAGCGGATAATAAAACCATTTAACAACAATGCCAAAAAGAAAAGAACTCGCTGAGCTGTAGACAAATATCGAAAAACAAAAGAAGAAAGAATTCTTATCAACAATACTGACAAAAGAAAAGACAGCGGCCTCTGATCTTTATAGAGACTGCTGACAGTACAGTGCAGCTTCTCTTTCAATGCTTGGCTGTTATATACAATAACAGCGGTTTCACTATAATACCTAACATTCGGGTGCTCAGTGTGATTACAACATATGACACTATAAGAGTCAATGTTTTCAACATGGGTTTTGAATAGGGGTGTGCAAGCACCCCTTCATGCCCCCCGGCACCACCCCTGTCTCCATTACATGCAAAATTTGAAAAAGAAATTAAATAAAGTTGCACAATAATAGACTGGTCTTACAAAGTCAAAAAAATATTGTTGAAGACACTGTTGCACAGAGTTTACAAATCCTTGAAATCTTGGCCCAATCCCAAAGGACCAATTTCCTACTGCAGTATTCTTATACATATATAGGAAATACATGGACAAAAAGTGGTAATAATAAATAATTCAGACCAAAAAGATGCCTATTTTTTCAACTTTAATTTTGGATGCCATTATGGATAAATGGTAGTATTCTGATTTCCAAAAAATTGCTAGAAATTCAAAGAATGAACTGGTTCCTTCCTGCGACAGTAAAAGACTCCGAACTTTGGAAACAATGTGCTTAGTCCTTACGGCGGAAGGAGGGACCCATGTTGTTCATGGTGGAATCATGGCCATGGCAGACAGCGAGAAGTTGATGTGTGTGACAAGAATAGTGTGTGTATATTTCCCTGTGAAACACAAGAAATTATTCTACATATCGGGTGGTTATAATTAAAGTGACGGTGTTCAGAGTGGTACAGCACGGGCTGTAATGAGAGTAGCAGTCTGAAACTTTGTAGATATGCTAATGAAGCAATGCGCTCGCGAATTATGCAAAAAAAAAAAAATAGTTCCAATTCTCGCCACCAGGGTAAAAAATGGCACTGTAAGCAGTCAAAACTTGATATAGTTACAGGAAAAACACTATAAATCGCAGAAAACAATACTCTTTGTAATAAAATATCGCTACAATTTCACTATTCGAATTACATGAACATTACTAAAGGAAAAAGCAACAAGCGTCACCAACCACAACCAGGGAGCTCACACAATGGTTAGGCAATGTCACAGACAGGCAATTGACAGGTACCTGGTGAGAGTCTGTGCCTTATCAACTTCTCCACTTGTGGACATAGACAGGTTCCTTATCTCCTGGACTCCTTCCCTCCTCCTTCCTTTCTCTCATCCTTTCCACTCTTTCCAGCACTCCTTTCCATTCTTTGTTAATTTTCAGCCCCCCATTCCAGTTCATTATTTCTTCTTCTGCTTTTTTCTCTTTCCTTGGCCTCTTTCCACTTCCTCACTATTCCTCTCTTCTCCCACCCTATCCTCCAAGCCTTCTCCCATTATATGTTGTGTCCTGTTTCTTTTGTGTGCTTGAATATAGCATTTTTCTCCCTCTTTAATCTTACATCATCCTTATGTTGCTTCAACCTGTCTTTCCGTCTCTTTTTTGTTTCCCGATGTACACACTATCACATTCCTTGCAATGAACCTCATATATTATCCCTTCCTCTTCCTCCTCTCTGCTTTCTGCTTCTTCTTGTTCGCTATCCTTAAAATACTGCGGCCTCCCTTTCTGTACGTTTTTATGCCTGCCTTTCTAAGTACTTTGTTTATCGTCTCTGTGGGTTTCCCCATACTCCTTATACCAAACCACCTCTCCTTTTCTCTCTTCCCCCTCTCCTGTTTCTTTATCTTCTTTCTTCTTCTTCTGTTTACGTCAATTCTGTCCTCCTCTTCGTACCCATTCTTTTCTAGTTGCTCCCATAGGCTCTCTATTTTGTTCTCTTTCTCTTCTTCTTTCATTCATAATATCTTGATTTTGTCTTCGTGATGCGGTCATTTATTTTTACAGTTTTATTCAAACTGTATTATGCAGTCACATCTTCTAAAGGCTCCATGTGGATGTGCTGTTGTAAACGCTGTGGGAGGTGTCTCCCGGTCTGGTTCTGCTAGCCAGCAGACGACTTCAGTAAATCTGGCAAATTTCGACACTTCGTGGAAAGGACCCCTCGCCTCGGCAGGCTTTGTAGATCTTTGGCAAAGGGAACACATCTCCACTATTCATTCCGGCCCATGATTTCTTCTGACCGAAAACTGCATAAAAAATATTTACATTAAAATTATTTTTTTTTGTTTCGAGTGAATTTTGTGTTGTGAATTATCCCTGTGAATTTTGTGTTGTGAATTATCCCTGTGAATTTCATTTTTGTTATCTGAGGAATTTCTGTCAAACAGGTATGTTTAGAAATCATGCTAACAGTTGACAAAAATAATGTTGTTCAATGACCCGAAGGGAATGAATCTGCAGCTCATTCCAGTAAGTAAAGCATGGCAGCTAGTGGTGCAAGGAAGGGGAGCGAGGGAGAGATATGACGCTCTTCCTCGGCTTACAGAATGACACGGTCATATATTTTTTAAAAAGAATTAAAAAAAAATTGTTTTAATATTTCAAATCATAAGTTGCCCAAAAGTTCAATCCAAATTTTATATATCAACTTAACCTTACAAGTAACTGTGTTACCTTTCGCAGAAATAAAGAAAATTACCACATGTTAAGTGTTAATGAACAGTGTATTATAAATAAATTTCACAAGTAAGAAGTATTCATTCATACACCGTATAAAGCATACATTCATATAATCAACTAAGATTTTACATTTTGATATCACATTTTATATTTCAACTTCTTTTACGTATTAGTCACGATCTCAAGTCAACTTTTAAGCATATGGAAAATTGTTCTAAGTTTCCAGGATTTTTACGAGACGATTTGCACTAAACGCTCGATTACAACGAAGAACTATCCAAGACAAATTATATGTTTTTGTGTGTTCTATAGACTTTCCACATTCAAAGTAGTCAATTCTTTCATATTATAAAATTAGGCCTTTCATTTACGTGGCTACATGCATGTAAGAGACTTATCTGAAAATTCAACACCAAGAGAAGATGGCTGCCATTTTTACGTCCTATGGACTGGTCACTTTTTAATGTCCTATTCACTTTTTAGGTTCTTCACGGCCTTTCTGAAGATCGAAAAACCGTTACTGCTCTTTTTGTAACATTTTTGTCACGTTTCCTGGACAAATCTTGTTGTTTTATATAAAATATTTCCAATTTATGTCTCCGAAATATTTAGTGACTCCATTCTAGTCGTCCGTGATCTTAAAGATGAAGCAGTGTCTCCAAACTCACACTGTTACAACTTTCAGCACAGAATACAAACTTGCGAATACTTTTCAAATGACAATTATTGAATTGTACAGATATTATGCATGAAAACGCATGTAAAATAAATTAGATACAATAAAATAGATATTACAATATTCTATCACATGTTTATGTATTTTCTTTTTACCTTTTTCAGTTTTATAATTTTGGTGGGAAAAAGGTTATTTACGCACAACTTAGATTTTTCCCTTTATGTCAGTTGGCTAAGTTTCACAATTTTAGGATTACTTCACAACTTTAGGATTACTCTTCAAGGCACTCATTTTAACAAATCGTAACTTTATCGTCGAAATTCTGCCAAAACTTATCTTAAATGGTTTGTACATGCTAGTAATACATACTAAATACATGTTCGTATCCATATACTTATGAATGAGCACGTAAAACCGGTTGAAACCAAACATATGTGCGATTTTGCATAAATTGGCAATTTACGGTAAGCACTTTCTTGATACGTCACAAACCAAATTACATCGCTGAGATATAAAAATATTTTAAATGTTTGAAGTTTATACACGTACTTCAATTAAAACAAAGCCAAAGTGATGCAAATTAATTTTCTACAAATATAAACTACCAAATACGACCTTAAATCGTAAATTTCAAGTAATAAAATTATTTTATTTTTCACATTATGATGGTACTCATTCTGATACCGTCATACTGGCGCCCAATGGGCTTACCCACACCAAACTATTATTTACAATTTTATAAACTTGCAACATCACATGAGATCAAAATATGATCTAATATTTCGAATAAAACAAAAATTGCTAAAAGAAAAGAGTACCAATACAATGCCAACATTATACGGCAACATGCTTATTACCTATATATTAAGAAACTTTAATATGTTTCTGAGCTGAACTATTATTAAAGACCATGGTATAATTTTATATTAAAACACATTAAAAATGAAGTTCAAACTTCAAAGTTATGGTGAAGTTCAATAACATATCAAGTATTAAATGTCAAATGACAAGCAAAAGCAAAGATTAATACATTAATACATTTGTAACTAGATCATTACTAGTAGAGTGAGCTACAAAAAATTTATACATCCACACCTTAGTTAAACGAATACAAAGAATAATATTATTTTAACCCATCGTTTATATGAGATAATACTAACAAAACTTCACCACTCATCATATGGCTACTGTACCAAATTATTTCTAATCTTCACCATTCAAGATACATGGTTACTGTATATTAATTTATTGTCAATCTTCACCACTTATAATAGAATGGTTACTGCTTAATATTTTATTGTCAATCTTCACCACTTAAAATAAGATGGTTACTGCTCAATAACATTGACAAACAAAAAAATATATAACAACCAGTTCAATACTATTCTGAACAAAAACTTTGTTGATAGGAAATTCACACTGCTGTGGACGTGAGAAAACTTTCGATTGAAATTTTAAACCAGTATTTTAGAGCTTACTTAATGTGAAAATTGTATGCACTACCATCTGAAGGAGCACGACCATTTACCAGATGTAAATGTTACTAATTTAAACAAACAACATCAGAAAAAGCCAGGTACTATTAAGCATGCGAAACATTTCATGGAGTCAATCTTGACGTTTTAATACTTCTCGTTTGCCCAGAACAAATAATGTCTTACTCACCTAACCCAACCATACAAAAAGAAATTGCTTTAGTAAGGTTTCAACTTGTGAAGAAAATGTACCATCCAATATCCTATGCTAATAAAATATAATCACATTCTTAAAATAATTCACATTATCACACTTTTCACATTAAGTTTCTTGAGTGGCACTGTAGGACTTACTTATTGCCTTTTACGTGAACCTACCCCAAGTTTTCATGCTCTATGGCATGTCAGCATGTGCAAGAAGCTCGGATCAACTCATGGATCACTTTGCTTACCTTTTGCAACATGATGTGAGTATTTGATTCAGCTTATGAAATCAAATTACTCAAAATAATTCACATTAAAATTAGCATTTGGATTTTTGGTACCATTCCCTAGGTGTCATAGTCTAAAACTTGAGTAACTTGTTCCTTGGACAAAAATATGTGAAATTGTATGCTAAAACAGTTCAACTAACAACTATTGCTAAAGAGTGACTTTGATGCACTGAATTGTTTTACATTTTATTAAGTATCTCACTGTCCATAAGGTAAATCCTAACAACTAAATCTAAATTATTACTCTGATTTAACACTGGACAACCACAAGAGTCATCAACCTTAAAATATATATATATTTTTTTTTTAATGCACAAGGTATACTACCACTTACGGGCCAACCTTTAAAAGCATGGAATAACTACGAGAGTTATTTAAGTACATTATAAATTCTTGTACGAGGTATACTACCAACTTAGGCTAACCTCTCTAATGGTAAGTTTGTTTCAAGAACAAACTGTACACACATCTGTAATGACAAATGAAGAAATAACACTTTTTTCTTGCATTGTTTGATCAAGTATATTTTGCACCACATCGTTATGTGTGCTACTTGCATTTTGCAAAGTGTACAACCAAGAAATTTTCTTGTCTTTTGAACATTTCCATAATTTTACATGTTCAATAGCAATGTTTTCCAGAAGAATCCCATCACTGCAACGTAAGGCAGATATACGAGAGTCACCAAAGTTTTTTATACATAAGTATGGACCTTCATACAGAAAACAATATTTTTTAATTGGATTATCATCCATATCTCTTTGTCTATTTCTGATAAAAACAAGATTTCCAGAAGAAATTGATATTTTATCTTGTTGCTTACTATTTAATTTGTTTAACTTATTGGATCTAGCTGCATGACTTTTAATCTGAGCCATAAGCAGTTTGTCATTCCATGACTGATGTGTACTATCATCAAATATGACATTTCCTATTTGTAGGTTAGGCTCTTTATTTAACCTTAATTCTATTGGAGCGAAACCAGTTTGTGAGGAGATTGTATTGTTTAACCAATGCAAAGCCATGGTTACTTGCTGTGGCCATTTTGCATGGTTATCTATGCACAATACTCTCATTAAACGGTTAAGTTCCGAATGATACCGTTCAACCATGTTGGATGAAGGATGGTAAGGTGGAGTAAACATAAGTTTGACACCATATTCTTTCATTTTGGTATTAAAAAGACATGAACGAAACTGCGGTCCATTATCCGAAATTATTTTTTCTGGAATACCCAGATGTACAAAATATACATGACACAATTTATTCAGTACCGTAACAGTATTGCTGTTGGTCACTGGATATGCCACCAAATACCTGGATGCTGCATCCAATATGGTAAATAAGAAGCATTCACGTTTAGGACCCATGGTGAATGGACCTTGTAAATCAATGAACAATATTTTCCCAGGCTTGTCGGTAATGTGTACTTTGGCTAAATGTTTAGACGGATGCTTGTTCGGTTTAGTACGAATGCATATATCACAGTCTGCTAGATATTGTTGTACATCTTTCTTCATACCTTTCCATTGGAAGTATCTGTATATTTGAGAAAGTGTACGATTAGCACCAAAGTGTCCCGATAAGTCATGAAATTTATTCAATACTGAACCTACTAATGTAATTGGAACACAAATTCTGATCTTTTGCACGTTATGAAAGTCCCTAACACACAAAATATTGTCTCTTAGAAGATAACGTTCATTCCAAGTCCTACTTCTTGGATTATCATTAAGAATTGAAGAGTGCAAAATATATTGCCTAATTTCCTTCAATTCATCATCTTTTTCTTGGGCTACAATCAAATCATCTATATTAATGAAAGGTACTACTATTTCCTTAAACTGCAAAGAATTTACATGATATAACAGATCTTCCTGCATTGGAAATGTTCTAGGACATCAGCAATTATATTTTCCGACCCTTTACAGTATTGAACCTGGAAGGAATACTGTTGTAATTGTACAAACCAACGAGTTAAACGTGCATTCCATGTGTGCGGCGTTTCTAACCAGGTAAGTGCTTTGTGGTCAGTTATGATAATAAAATGTCTGCCTTTTAATAGTGAACAGAACTTATCAATAGTAAACAATATGGCTAAAACCTCTAATTCTGTAGAAGTGTAAGATTTTTCATAATTTCTGAGCAATCTGCTCACAAAACCGAGACGTTTGATGTTACCATCAATCATCTGATAGCAGTATCCTGCAACACCTATTATTGATGCGTCAGTTTGAACATAAAAAGTGTGTAAAAAGTTAGGAAAAGATAAAAGTACTTGTTCACTAACTTTATCTTTTAGTGTTTTAAAAGCTGTAAAAGCTTGGTCGTTCCATTGCCATTTCTTACCAGCCTTCAATAAGTCATACATAGGTTGTGCTATGATGGCATAATTTTTTATGTATTTACTCAACCAATTAAAACAACCTAAGATTTTTTGCAGTTGCTTAAGTGAATTGGGAACAGGCAAATTCATTATGGAATTCACATACTTAGGATCTTTCTTATACCCATGCGAAGTAATAATGTGACCCAAAAATTTAATTTCTGATCTACAAAATTCACATTTTTCAAGTTTCAATGTCATGCCTGCCTGCTTCAATTTTTCAAGAACTGTTCTTACATGCAATATGTGAGATGCAAAATCCTGAGATTTTATGATAACATCATCAACATAAACTACAACGAAATCTCTACAGTCCTTAAGCACACGATTTAACGCATCAACAAATACAGCTGTACCATTTACTGAACCAAATACAACTCTTTTAAAATGATATAGGATACCCTCGAACATAAACGCTGTATACTTTCTGCTGTCAGGATGTAAATTAATTTGCCAAAAAGCATTCAAAAGATCCACCGAAGTGAAGTATTTACAATTTTGGAATTCTACTAATAAGTCTTGTATCTTTATGGGATGCACTTGAATAAGCTTAACATGCTGGTTTACTCTTTTGAGATCAACACATAAACGTATGCCCCCTCCAGATTTAGGAACTACTAAAAGTGGAGACAGATATTCTGAATTAGACAACTCAATAACATCCCAATCAAGCATGATTTTTATTTGTTCACGTACTTGATCTCTATAAGCAAAAGGTATAGGATAATTTTTGCTTACAATAGGTAGATCTGTGTCTAAAACCATTTTGTGGACGTAATCGTTACACAAACCAGGCTTATTAGAAAATATTTCTTGATATTGGAGTAGTAACTCTATTAACGAAGTTTTTTGTTCGTTTGTAAGCGAATCAGCCTTATTCATGTACTCTTCAAACTTATGCAGGTTGAACTTGGACCTATCCTCCAAGCCGTTATACTTACTGACATGAGAACACTCAAAATAAGACAAATTATTGCCATCTTCAATTATTGGCATGAAGCGTGCGAAAGTGCGTTCTTCATCGGAGCCACATGTTATTGTTTGATCTTTAAAATTTAATGATGCTTGAAGTGCATATAACACATCTAATCCCAAAATGATATCCACTTGTAAATTGTGAACCACCAAAAACTGAACGTAACATTGCAAATTACTTATTTGAATGATCAGTTTAACGATACCTAATACTTTGGTTTTCTTTTTACCAGAAAAATCCACCAATCTCACATTATCCGCAGGTGTGAGCCTGGGTCTACTGGCCTTAATATTTATTTCTTTCCAAATAGTATTAGAAAGGAGGCTTATTTCTGCGCCAGTGTCGCAGAGAGCAGTATAAAATTTATCAAATATTAAAACTTTTAATTTTGCAGTAAGAGTATTACTGCTGAGAGCATTAATTGGTGTTGGAATTTCTTTTGATTCATATTCATCACTGTTATGAAACTCTTCCCATTTCCCTAGATTAATGTTATCAGTAGTGGGATTATTAACTTGACCTTCATCACCCACTTTAAAACAAAGGTCGCTTGTTAGTTTTTCCGCAAAGACAAAACGTTATCCTCATCGGGATAACAGTCAATGCTGTTTGCATCCCTAAAATGACTAACATTGACATTGTGCACAGTAGCTTGCACTTTTACATTTCTACTCACTTTATCACTTGAAGTACAAGATGTACAACCAAAACCCATACTATACAAAAATTGTTTAACCTTAGTCATACCAGCATAATTCCAATGTATCATATCACTCTACCTCTGGACGGGTGACCAAGGAATTTCTGGTACAAAGAGTTATCTATGCCATCATTCTCTAAGAAGAATAAAGGCGCTATATTGTATAATTTTACTTTAAACTCGTCGTGTAATGACATCAAATATAGATTGAAATTATTCCATGTCTGCCACAAATGTTCATTAGGAGATGACATATATTTAGGAAGAGGTGGCAAACACAGTATCGAGATCTCAGCACATTTACCTTTCAATGTATTCATGAGTTTACTGAAGGATAACTGCATTTGTTCAAAGCTACATTTCCTAATTAAATCATTGGTACCTATCATGACCAATATTTTGTCTGAGATTTTCTTAGCATTTGACACACGCCGCAGATCATCAATGGTTTGTCCCGAGACACACAAACCTATGAATCTGGAAGCAGATTCATTCATATTCCATCTATAACCTAAGATATTGTTAGCGTATCGTATTAGCATACTGTCACCGAGTAATTGATAATCTCCTAACTTAGGATCAAACTCATCTAAATCACAATGAGGATCATTATTTATTTCACTTGTATGTCCATTATATTGAGCTTTGGGAAAAGGAGGATTTTCAACCGCTTTGATGCTCGAGACACCTCCTGTATCAGGAGCATCTAACAGTTTTCCTGCCTCGAACCAAGATTTACCCTTCTAGAAATTTGATCATTATTTACCCATGTCCTACCATTATCATAGGATTTACGAACAGCTCCAACATCATTGTTATACCTCGAGTTTCTTAGCTCTTTTCTGTTAGACATACCTTGGTTATTGTGATCCTTAAACATAGACACATTAGCTATCTTAGATTTATTCTTTTGGTTACCATAAGTTTTACTAGAATCCATATACCTAATTGGATTATTTTTTAAAGACTGAAAATTCTCTATGGCTTGCAATGTTTGTCTCAGTGTATGAATATTATTCACCACCAAGTGTTCACTTATTTTGTAAGGTAACAACGAAGATAACTGAGCAATAAGATGTGTTTCGTCAGCATGTGGTTGAATAGATTTTAGTTTTTTGTAATTCTTATTTGCAAACTGCAATAAGTTCTCCTTGCTGTCTTTATCATAAGGTGAATTTAGAACTTTAGTCAAATTTACAGATTTCCACCTATCGTTTTGATAATGGGATAAGAAATCTGTCTTAAACTCAAGATAAGACTTAAACTTTAATTTATTTTCAACGTACCAGGTACGCGCACAATCTGTGAGTAATTTAGGTAAATAATTCAAATATTCACTCTCGTGCACATTGTAAATTTCCAGGTTTTCCTCTACCTTTTCTATAAATTCAGATGGTATTATATCTGAAGAAACACCATCAAAATGAGGAAAATGCCTCAAATCTTGTGGTTTAATTATTGGCTTATACCTAACCTTTAATGTATCTCTCGACGGATCAACTTCCGAATGTTTAACATTTGAAACATTTGTCGGAGGAGTCATCTTAGATGCATTACTTACATGCCGTCGAACTCTACTAGTTGACTTGTCATGCTTTAACTTTTTTCGCTTAATAGCTAGTCTAGTATTACAATACGGACCATCATCTACGCATGTACTCTCATGATCTGAGTTGACATCACAATCAGTTTCTGAATTAGAAATTGCATTCGAAAGGTGTCTACGATTACCGTAGTCATGCGGAACATGTCCAACACTAGGTCGACTTACATATACACGGTTTTCAACATCTGTATCAACCTGTCTAGCACCAAGCTCAAGAAAAACACCCTGCTTTGAATTCGCATTTCCATTCTTCGATGTTATATTTGTACTGCCCGTAATTGGAGTCAGCACTTTATTGACCATTGTTGTTAGACTAGACTCGATCAGTGACATAGCCTTTTTAATGTTAACATTTAATTTAGAAACTGCACGATCATTCAACATGTTACTATTCAGTGCATATTTAGCGTATTCTAGACATTCATCATCTTCACTACGATTATTAACATTGGGTGAAGATTTGGGTGACAGAATGATGTGACTTATGTCATCGGATTCATAATCAACACCATACATATCTTGCTACTCATCCCTATTTGTCAAATTCGCAAATGGCCTAGTAACTTGCAACCGATCTAACGCAGTATGTACATATCCCAAATCCTTCCTGACAGTACATAAAGACAAATCATTCTCCTCACAAGCCTTAAAACATTTCTCAAGCTTCATGTCAAATTGCCTTGACAGATCCTCGATGGCACTTTCGATTTTAATATCAATATCGTTAGCCAATGAAACCAACCCTCCATTGACCTTAGTGTCAAGGGTATGTAAATCTTTAACTACCTTCTCATTCCTAATCATACATTCATTTCTAAACTGACCTAATTCAATTTTGAGATCATTAAACTCCTTAGTGTGTGCATGCAAAGCAGCGTCAATTTTGGTATTACGTTCTGCTTGTTCATGCAAAAAAATATCAATTTTGATATTGTGTTCTGCTTGCACTTGCAAAGCAGTGTCTAGTTTACTATTTTGTGCATTTATTAACCCCACAATGTCCGCCAGTGTGAAATTTCCCTCAACAGCTTCGGTCATTGTTAAGATATGAAACAGACTAGCAAGATAAATACAAAATTACACAAATTAAATATTTCACACCCTATCAGTCCAGAAACAAAATTAGTTATATTAATCTTATAATAGGTACACTAATATTTTATCATCATCATCTTACAGATGGAAAATGAGTCGATATAATTTAATATTATTGAGACAAGATGAGTCTCATCAATCTTGTATATAGATGAGACAAATTGAGTTACATGAATCTTGATGTGATCGACCTTTTATGAGACTTTAAAAAGCACAAAAATGAGTCTCAGTAATCTAATATATAAGAGACGAAAAACGATTCTGATCAATCTTATTATAACCAAGTTATATTAAATATATTTTTGACAATTTACCTCTTAACAATTAAGAGAAAACATGAGTCTCACTAATCTTATATATATGACGCTCTTCCTCGGCTTACAGAATGACACGGTCATATATTTTTTAAAAAGAATTTAAAAAAAAATTGTTTTAATATTTCAAATCATAAGTTGCCCAAAAGTTCAATCCAAATTTTATATATCAACTTAACCTTACAAGTAACTGTGTTACCTTTCGCAGAAATAAAGAAAATTACCACATGTTAAGTGTTAATGAACAGTGTATTATAAATAAATTTCACAAGTAAGAAGTATTCATTCATACACCGTATAAAGCATACATTCATATAATCAACTAAGATTTTACATTTTGATATCACATTTTATATTTCAACTTCTTTTACGTATTAGTCACGATCTCAAGTCAACTTTTAAGCATATGGAAAATTGTTCTAAGTTTCCAGGATTTTTACGAGACGATTTGCACTAAACGCTCGATTACAACGAAGAACTATCCAAGACAAATTATATGTTTTTGTGTGTTCTATAGACTTTCCACATTCAAAGTAGTCAATTCTTTCATATTATAAAATTAGGCCTTTCATTTACGTGGCTACATGCATGTAAGAGACTTATCTGAAAATTCAACACCAAGAGAAGATGGCTGCCATTTTTACGTCCTATGGACCGGTCACTTTTTAATGTCCTATTCACTTTTTAGGTTCTTCACGGCCTTTCTGAAGATCGAAAAACCGTTACTGCTCTTTTTGTAACATTTTTGTCACGTTTCCTGGACAAATCTTGTTGTTTTATATAAAATATTTCCAATTTATGTCTCCGAAATATTTAGTGACTCCATTCTAGTCGTCCGTGATCTTAAAGATGAAGCAGTGTCTCCAAACTCACACTGTTACAACTTTCAGCACAGAATACAAACTTGCGAATACTTTTCAAATGACAATTATTGAATTGTACAGATATTATGCATGAAAACGCATGTAAAATAAATTAGATACAATAAAATAGATATTACAATATTCTATCACATGTTTATGTATTTTCTTTTTACCTTTTTCAGTTTTATAATTTTGGTGGGAAAAAGGTTATTTACGCACAACTTAGATTTTTCCCTTTATGTCAGTTGGCTATGTTTCACAATTTTAGGATTACTTCACAACTTTAGGATTACTCTTCAAGGCACTCATTTTAACAAATCGTAACTTTATCGTCGAAATTCTGCCAAAACTTATCTTAAATGGTTTGTACATGCTAGTAATACATACTAAATACATGTTCGTATCCATATACTTATGAATGAGCACGTAAAACCGGTTGAAACCAAACATATGTGCGATTTTGCATAAATTGGCAATTTACGGTAAGCACTTTCTTGATACGTCACAAACCAAATTACATCGCTGAGATATAAAAATATTTTAAATGTTTGAAGTTTATACACGTACTTCAATTAAAACAAAGCCAAAGTGATGCAAATTAATTTTCTACAAATATAAACTACCAAATACGACCTTAAATCGTAAATTTCAAGTAATAAAATTATTTTATTTTTCACATTATGATGTTACTCATTCTGATACCGTCATAGAGTATGAGTGCGTGCTGGAAACTCTCTTCGTTCAGGGCTTGACCTCTCTAGAAGCTTTGAAGAGAAGAAAAAGATTATTTTTGGTGGCAGACCAATGCCTGATTTACCGGCTATAACAACTCAAACAAAGCGTTGTGTCAGTCATTTTAATCCGGACCAATATGAAAAAATACGATAGTTGTTATGTAGTTGCTGAAGAGCATTAAAACTACTGTTGGCCTTGCATCCTGATTTCAAATGACAAGGGTGTGTGGAACAGTTCAGATTTCGATGACAAGAACAATTTTCTTAAAGCATCACAAAGTCACCAACAAACACAAACTCACATTCGTGCTGAAATTATACTGACCACATTTGGAATAGACTTGCAGCTAGATCAACAGTGAAAATTGGAGATATAAAAATATTTTAAATGTTTGAAGTTTATACACGTACTTCAATTAAAACAAAGCCAAAGTGATGCAAATTAATTTTCTACAAATATAAACTACCAAATACGACCTTAAATCGTAAATTTCAAGTAATAAAATTATTTTATTTTTCACATTATGATGTTACTCATTCTGATACCGTCATAGAGTATGAGTGCGTGCTGGAAACTCTCTTCGTTCAGGGCTTGACCTCTCTAGAAGCTTTGAAGAGAAGAAAAAGATTATTTTTGGTGGCAGACCAATGCCTGATTTACCGGCTATAACAACTCAAACAAAGCTTTGTGTCAGTCATTTTAATCCGGACCAATATGAAAAAATACGATGGTTGTTATGTAGTTGCTGAAGAGCATTAAAACTACTGTTGGCCTTGCATCCTGATTTCAAATGACAAGGGTGTGTGGAACAGTTCAGATTTCGATGACAAGAACAATTTCCTTAAAGCATCACAAAGTCACCAACAAACACAAACTCACATTCGTGCTGAAATTATACTGACCACATTTGGAATAGACTTGCAGCTAGATCAACAGTGAAAATTGGACATAATAAAGCACAATGAATTAGTAAAAAGTAACAGGAAGGTTATCCAAAGCCTGGTTGATGTTGTTGTGTATCTGGCAAAGCAAGAACTCCCTTTCAGAGGTCACGCACAAGACCAGGATTCAATAAACCGTGGAAATTATATTGAAATGATTACACTGTTGAGTAAGTACGATGACACAATGGCAAAACATTTGCAGAAAGCAACGGTGTTCACAGGCCTGTCGCATCACATACACTGTATTATTGAATGAGATAAAAAAATAAATATTACAGTCTCCTTTCGTGCTGTTATTATTGAAGGAACCACTGATATTTCTGCACATTCCCAACTTTCAACTGTTATTAGGTACACATCTCCTAATGGAGAAATACAAGAAAAATATCAAAGCATCGACAGACAGCACAGCAGATTCAGATGTTTATACAGAAGTAGGTTAGTGGGGAAGGGGAGGACATATAAGTATGTATTAGTGGAGAAGCGAACATGGAAGTGACTGCTAGACTGAAATTGAACATGACACTGCTTCAGTTGTTACATATTTAGGCACATGGGAGGACAACTGTTTCCAAGCATGCGACTGATGTTAACTTCATAATAGTGTCACTTAGAAAGTGTAGCAAAAAATTGAAGCTGATCTTAGCAGAAAGAAATTTCAGCATACATGTGTAGCATAATTCATGGTGCATTTCATACCTTAAAGATAATAAAAGGGTTTGTCCCCCATACACGTAAGTATGTTACAGATTTGATTTGCTTTATTTTACTTCGCTTCTTGTGCCACTCTTGGCTAATTTGCGAAGATGGGGATGAGTGATGATATGATGAAATTGTTAAATGGACACTCACAAACATCCATGCCCAGGCCAGGATTCGAACCCGGGACTCCTGGTGTCGTAGAGCGATGTGCTAACCACTCTGCCACGGGGGCCAGCAAGTATGTTACAGAAAAGTACATGCCTAATGCAAGGTTAAGCTTCAAGCTGTACATGAAAATTTTGATTTGTCATGCTTACACTTACCTACACTGCAGAAGAATAATACTGGAGAGTCTTGAAAACAAATGCTGTTGAAAATAGAGTCCTTTAAGTACCATTCTATTGCCTACATGGAATCTGAAAGAGCACAAGTGTTATAAAAATGCTTCAACTTCATGAGTACATCAAGATTTAGTATTTGAATCAAGGATCTAGTGTACAGACTTTGAAAAAATAGTTTAATTGATTGATTTAGTTTATTTTACTTCGTGTTTTGTGCCTCTTGGTTAATTTGCGAAGATGGGGATGAGTCATGAAATGATGAATGGACATTCACAAACAACCAAGCCCAAGCGGAATTCAAACCCGGGACCCTTGGCATCACAGCGCAATGTGCTAACCACTCGGCCACAAAAAATAGTTTGACACACACAATAAACATTACTCACTTTCAGTTCGGACTGCATGTACACACACAGAAAAATTATGGCTTTTTGGTGATAAAACAGTTGTGGATAGTAGTACATTTTATAATGAAAAAATGGCTTGTTGCATTGAGGCAATCAAACATCTTCTACACAAAGATGTTTGACCGAAGAAAGTTTATTATGCAGGTTTCTTGAACACTGAAGATAAAACTGGACGTAAATGGCCATGAGGAAAAGGTACAGAAAGACTACTCCACTATAGTGGCGACTCATGGATTATTTTGGGTGTAGGAAGTTATGATAAACAGACCGAGGAAAATTTCTGAAGGCTTTCCCTGTCCGTCGTGTGTGAAATGAGTACAGTTTTGCCAGTTCCAACCTCATGAAAAGAAAAAAAGTACTGTTTCAACTCTTAAATAAAGTACTGTTTCAACTCTTAAATTACACTAAATACGATAAAATTATGCTAGTGTCTATTATTATAGTACACAATTATTTTTAATATTTCATTTTCTGATGGTTTTAGTAGTTTCAAGTTCAACTTATGCAGATATTTTGGAGTTGTGAACTGCGTTATTGATTATTTATTATAGTTATGCAATATTAGGAATTTTGAACCTTTAATAAAATGGGTTCAGTATAGTGCTTGAAAAAAGTTGAAGGAAATTCGACGACTAGTAACGGTGTCCGATTGTTTTTATTTGTGTCCCCCCTACTTTCTAACAATTTCCTTTCATGAAATGTTCCTCACTTGTTTAATCAGAGATGATAAAGAAAAGATTAAAAGAAGAGGATGTACCAGGGACTGTAAAACCTTTTCCCTTGGTCAGCATACTTACTTTTGTTTGAAACAAGTCAAGAAAAGGACAACAAGATCTGGAGATTTATATAAAAAAAATATTTCCTCAAAATATCTTCATTAGAATTCAATATCTCTGTTTCCCAGGGACATCCGTTTTCGAGATGATGCTGGATTCTACCATTATGCCAAACACAGTGTGTTAGGTGCCAACCAAGTTCAAATTTTGCTAGGTTTAGAACTATTATGCTAGGGTTTGCACAACTGATTGAGGAAGCCACAAGAGCTTCCTCGCGTACCGTATATCTTGGCAACCACCCTTGCACTGCCCCTCACCCATCTGCCTGTAGGATGACGAGAAAGCTTCCTCAGCCGCTCAGTTGCAGACAAAGACGGTCAACTTTGGGCATCAGATCGGAGTGAGCGAGTGATATATTGACTCTTGACAGTTGAGTAGCGAACCTACAATTACGCTCATAATCCTACAACGCTCATTGAACTCTTAAAAAATAGAGAAATGGAAATAAGTATAAATGAACTGTAGGAAGTTCCTTACTTCCTACATGGATGAATCGCCCCTGCTCCACTATAAGGTCAATACAAGATTCAAGTATAATTCCAGTTAATCAAGTCAAAACTCCAAAAACTTAAGATTAAAGTGAACACTACAGCTCAACGAGTTTGTTACATATGACAATATTGATTGGCTGAAATGCATTGAAATTATCATAGACAAGGCACAAACTGTCTGAAAGTCTTACTGAACTTAGAACATGCACTAAAAGAAAAAATGACACTGTTGATGGCTTGTATAATTCCTGGGAACGACTGAAGATGACTGGACCCCTCTCCGATTTTCTTCATATTTGGCATACTCACTAATTGAGGCCTCCTCAATCACGAACCTGAAGTTAAAAGTTGTCGGAAACGTCTAGAAATTGCAAAATAAGCTAAAATAAGGCGTTAGTTTTCGGAATGGAAACCGTCGATTTTCGCGAAATTTTTTGTTTCACAAGCAAATATAAATATTCCTGATACTACCACGACACCAAATGTTAACTATGTTCCTAACCGGAACTAACCTAACCACACGTCAATGGTTAGTGGGGCTAGGGCCAATGGCTCATGGGGTTAGCATCAATGGTTCACAATTATTTTGCAATTTCTAGATCCTGATACTACCAAGACATGAAATTTTAACTGTTTGCCTAACCTAACCGAAACTAAACTAACCACAGTCAAGCTCTAGTTACTAAGAAGGACAGCAGGTCAAAATAAAATTCTCATCTGAGCATGGTGGATTTTTGACACACTCCTACTTTCCACCCTGAACCCCTCTTGCTACTCTGGTCCTGCTACTTTTGATCTTCCTCCAATAAAAAACATGACTATATTTATAGGTTTAAATAATTATTTTATTTTTAAAATACTTTTAAGTTTTAAAGAACATGTATTTTAGGTATTCATTTATTTTATATCTACCTAATGGCATCAAAATAGCAGTAATCTCTGAGCTTAAATACAATATTATTATTATGTAATGCAAGAGTAACTTCAATTACCGTATTTGCCTGCATATAAGACTTTTTTGTGCACATTTTTTTAGGAATAATTTACAGTATTTCAAATACAAAGTAACATCTATGTCTACTTTAAACAAATAACTAAAGTAATCTAACTAGGAAAGAACACATTTTAATCTTGCTTGTCAAAACCCATGTTAATCTCCAGAGGTAAACGAAGAGTCCCTTGAAACCTCATCTAAATCAGAATTCAATGTACCGGTAATCAAAAACTGAGTGTTGGCGTATAAGATGCCCCCTACTTTCAGACCTATTTTTGAAGGAAAAAGACGTGTCTTACATGCATGTAAATAGGTAACAGTTTGTTATATCGGAGACACATTAAAATCGGATATTTTGGTTCGTACTTACCAATTGTGTATTGCAGAACATAGTTCAAGGTGCCATTATGCTATTTACACGAAAACAAACACAATTTTTTAAGAGTGATTTTTTTTTTATTTCTTTTCTTCACTTCTGTAACACACAATATGATGGGCACATTTTGACTCAAGTTGTGGGTATGCAGTGTTTCCAACCTTCTTCACTGAAAAATACCTACTATCATGTTAATCATGCGTGAAAATTTTACATTATGCACGGGTAGCTGACGGATAGCAACACGAACCATTCACGGATAGCCCCATGAACCATTCCCGGATAGCACCATGAACCATTATGCACAGTAGCTGACGGATAGCCCCACGAACCATTTACGATAAGGTCAGGCTAGGTTTGGTTGGGTTAGGCAAGCATAGTGAAAAAAAGGGGGGTTGGAAACACTGACAGGGGCTTACATCATCAAATGTACGCAGCATGCAGTTCACGTAGCGAATGTGATGGCAATTGTGCGTCAGTGAGATATTTCTCTTGAAAAATACATGATTTCCCGGTCAAATATATTCCACGATGAAAGAAAATACCTCGACGACATTGGAAAGCTTGGAGAAACTCATTTCTGTAAGTAGTTTCTTCTGTAAAAATGAAGAAATGTGTCTCCTACATAACAAACTGTTACCCACAAATACAGTAAGGCACATTTAGGGGATGTCGGGGTAGATCCCCGCATATTCTAGGCATCGGTCATTATGGAGGTGATGTGATTAGCACCTTGGGTAACAGTTTCATACATCAGAGACACATTTCTTCAATTTTACACAAGAAACTACTTGGAAATGAGTTTCTCCAAGGTTTACAACATTCGCCGAGGTATTTTCTTCCATCGTGGAATATATTTGACCGGGAAATCATGTATTTTTCAAGAGAAATATCTCACAGATGCACAATTGCCATTGCTTTCATTTGCTTGCCCTACGACCACCGGATGTTGTGTACCTTCGATGACGGAAGCCCCTGTCAGTGTTTCAACCCCCCCTTTTTTTATAACGTAACCAAACCTAACCTAGCCATATCGGAAATGGTTCGTGGGGCTATCAGTCAGCTACCATGCATAATGGTTCGTGGGGCTATCCGTCAGCTGGTACTATTATAGTATACGGAAACACCTATAAATCATATCTTTCGCACCTTTTTTACATTGCTAACGTACTATTTTGGAATGCGGAACATTTTCTAAGGTGAAATAATGCATTTCTAACTAAGATAATGTCTATTTCTTATATTTCCGAGTACTTACTGTTACTTGTTATTTCGATTCTATGTATAACACATTACGGCAGGCGATAGCGTACTGGTTCAGGGCACGTTGTGAGAGTTTTTTGTCGATTTATGCAGTGTTGCAACCTCGTTCACCGGAAAATACCTACTTTTGTGCCCGAATTTAAAATTAGGTAAATTTCTCGTATCGGACAAACGGCTGAAATTTGCTAGTTCATTTAATTTGAATATTCGTACTTACGTATTCTGCATTGAGAAACATTGCTGAAGGTGGCATTTCGCTTATTTCACAGAAATAAGTTTTATTTGCGACATATCGAGTATGTTTTCTTCGTTTCTTTTTGCCTTCGGTAACATGCAAAATGGCGGTCACAGTTTCACTACTGTACTCGGCATGCAGTGTTTCCACCCCAATGCACCCAAAATTACCTCTGTAGCCCCACAAACCATTGATGCATAGCCCCACGAACCATTCATACATAGCCCCACAAACCATTTCCGGTAAGGCTAGGTTAGGTAGGGTCACTATAGGTTCCAATAGTTAAAAATTGGTTTCGAAAAAAATATGCGTAGCCCCACACACCATTCTCGCATAGCCCCACAAACCATTTGGGGAAACGTACCTTCTTCAGTTACAAAAACATGGCTTTGGAAACACTGACCGGGATTACGTCATCACACACAGGCTACATCCACCTTGAAGTAAATGGATGCAAGAGCTTTTGTGCATCGGTCACACATTTACATCGAAAAATAGAGGATTTACCTGCAAAATTCAATGAACGATGCGAGAAAACACTTCCCTGAACTTCCACAAGTCTAAAGAAACTGCATTCGGTAAGTAATTTCTCCTGTAAATTTGAAGAAATCCGTTTGTCCGATACGAGAAATTTACCTAAAAGGATGCTAATACGTCGCAAACCATTGACGTTAGCCCAAAAACCATTTTCCGTAAGATTAGGCAAGCATAGTTAAAAAAAAAAATACTCGACAAGTATGTTCTAGTGAAAACACGGCGAGGCTGAAACACTGACTATGGGGTTGCATCATTTTAACACAAGGAACATTGTACTCTCGTGCAGACAGCAAATGGCGGCAGCAGAAACAGCGTGTCGGACAGAGATTTTCGCAGAAAACGGCATGTTTTCGCATTAAAATGGATCAAAACTACATTCACGACCTTCCAGAACGCTACAGAAAATGATTTCCGTAAGTACTTTCTCCTGTAAATTTGAAGAAATCAGTTTCCCTTATTCTATAAATTTACCACAATGGGTAAGTACGAACCATGTGAAATACAAAATATCCGATTTTAATGTGTCTCCGATCTATGAAACTGGTACCGTTACCGCACCTTGGTCCAACTGCCTTCGAATCAGAGTTGCCCCCAAGTACCTATTGATTTGAAGTTGAAGTCCAAAGACCTAGCGACTAAACCATGTGGCTCCCGTCTAATAACGAGAAAAAAAAGTTAATATAATACCACAAATGTGCATTTTTTGAATGATATTTAAGGTCCTATTAAATGTGATGTGTAGAGCGTACACAATTGTTCTGCAAGAAAAATGCAATAAGCATGCACAGAAAAGATGATCGAGTCTCGACCTACAGCTTAAAGTGGGAACCGAACCACTGCACAATGTGCCTCCACTGGGTATCGAACCCGGGACCCTTGATTACGAAATGATAGCGTTACCACTCCGCCAGTAAACATTAGCCTCTTGTTAAACTGTCCGTGAAAAGGTGTATGCGTATATTTTGGTCACATCACACAATAAATATCAACAATACAATTATTATTTCATATTTACAATAGGCATTTTTTTAGTACTGAAAATTAAGACATGTTACAGTATTTAGAACTAAAGTAAAATATACATATATTCTTCTATACCTTGGAACTTATTTCACATGTGGACATGGGCACGTTGGAAGTCAGAAAATCAAATTATTATGCCCATTTTGTGGAGTGTGTGTAGGGCATCATCCAGTATCGTGTCATATCGGAGATAACCACCCAAGACATACTTACTGTGACTCCTTATGACATAATTATGAATCCCTGGTGAAACGCATTATTAAGGAAATAAGATATGCAAAAATAAAATTCCAAAATGCCAGTTAATTGAGTCCTATATGAATGTGGTGTATAAAGAACTAAATATTTGCATTCTTTCGGTTAATTGTACAGTAAAAATGATTTGGTCCATATCTCTGGTACCACTGCAACTGCATTGCATTCAGCATTGGTTTCGTTGGTTATCTGTGGTAGTGAAGTTATTGTGGAAACTACATAATAATTTGTTCATTATATTTGACATATATATCAATTACTAATGCACTGTTGTACTGATAATAGTTCACTTTTTGTGCACAAAAGCCTTCGAAAGTTATTCATGCCTTACTCGACGTTCGTGTGATATTGTTTCCGTGTAAGTAATAATAGACAACATACTTTGGAATCTGTATTTGTAAGAATAGGGTCCAGGTTCAACCTGTTTCTTATAGGTTTTACTTACGTGAAATTGTCATTCTTAAGTGGAACATTATTCCTTAGCTTAAACAGAAATCAAGAATACCACCAACTACTGGAAAAACAAAAAAGTGATATTATATTCTAGTTCTTATGCCGGCATTTTAGAACATAGTTTACAATCTGTTCCTAAAATTACTTTCTGATAGGTATGTAAATTGTATAGGCTTATGTATAACCTCTCTGGCCCTATATAAAGTGTTTTCAAACAAGTTCAATTCGATTCTTGGTAAAAGTTCACAAGGAGTTTGGCAGCATTTCTCTGTTCAGCCAATTCAACATCAATGTTGCAGCAATGTTACTGATTTGATGCACGAATGTAAATATGTATATTTTCGAATAGTGAAGTATGCGAAATACAGGAAAAACACATTTTTGCAACGTTAGGTTATCGAATGAATGCATCAATCTGACTCTGATGAGGAATTCCCTTGTTGTTCATTGCTGTTGCACAAGAAAGCTCGGTAAAATTTTCGTATCCGCAAAACGCATCTCTTCAATTTTACAGGAGAAATTACTTACCTAATGCAGTTTATAATTGTGGAAGTTCGGGGAAGTGTTTTCTCGCATCGTTCATTGAATTTTGCCGGGAAATCATATATTTTTCAATATAAATGTGTGATCGATGCACGAAAGCTCTTGCATCCATTTACTTCCAGGTGGATGTAGCCTGTGTGTGATGACGTAATCCCGGTCAGTGTTTCCAAAGCCGTGTTTTTGTAATTGAAGAAGGTACATGTGTGGGGCTATGTGTCGATGGTTTGTGTGGCTACGCATATTTTTTTTTGAAACCAATATTTAAATATTGTAACCTATACGTGACCCTACCTAACCTTACTGGAAATGGTTCGTGTGGCTATCCATTAATGGTTCATGAGGCTATCCGTGAATGGTTCGTGGGACTATCCGTGAATGGTTTGTGGTGCTATCTGTGCATGGTTCGTGGAAAAAAATACAAAATCAGTAACACGAAAGTAGGTATTTTTCGATGAAGGAGGTTGCAACACTGCATAACCACTGATCATCGACAACGCTAGTCAAGATTTCTCCGCCATATTGTGTGTGTATGCATGTAACGAAAGCGAAAACGAACAAAGAAGAATTACTCGATATGTCGAAAGTTGAGATTGTTTGCGTGAAAAAAAAAACAAAAAAAAAACGAAATGCCACCTTGAAAAATCCTTAGGAATGCAGAATACGTAAGTACCAATGTGAAAAAGAAGAAAATAAAGGAATGTCAGATGTTTGGTGGTTACTGAAATTTTACTGAAAGCTCATTTTACCTATGGTAAATTACCACATTTTTTAAAAGTATGGCATTAAAAGGGGTGGCATTTCCTGAAGGCATTTAAGTGTCAATCTTTCTTCAACGTTTTGCATCCTGGGCTGGCTAAACAATTTTAATTCCACTCTACCACGGAGGCAAGCTCCAACAACATTACTTGCAGAAATGTCTTGCTGTAATCCTATTCTTCCCTGATAAAAGATTGAGGTCGATTTGAAAATCAGGATAAAAAATATGGCTAATGGTTGCGATTATTTTATGTTTTTCATTTCAAATTCTCCTAGCAAGAAAATAAATTATCATAGAATTTTAATAATTATTGTCACACGAAATTAGAACCTTCCTTAAAGTAATGACCACTGTTTTGATTTCGAAAAAAAGTCTGTTATGTTGAAGAAAAAAATATTTGGTGATTTCAACCTGTCCATCAATTGGGAAAGCCCAAATACGGGAACTATAAACTGCCAAAATGATCAGTGGTTTATTGATACGTTCATTCACGGAATAGGGTTAAACCAGTTCAACTTGCATAAAACACGTGGTGACAGTAACCTTGACTATGTACTGGCAACCCTGCCTAATATGCAGGTAACTACAGGAAAAAATCTTCTAACCTCCGACCATGACTCACTCGACGTCACAATGCACCTGCCTACCACGAAGAAAGACAAGGAATCCGTCAAGCAGAACCAACGCCCCCACCACCTATGGCGAAAAGCTCCATGGAATGCCATCCAGCGGGCGCTCAATGTCTACCCTTGGTTTTTGCTGATGGAAGAGGAAGTGAACGAAGCCGTTGAGAACTTTGTCGAAATTCTGCATGCCACGATAAAGGACTTCGTGCCCACTGCGAGACCGAGATCTACCAAATACCCCGTCTGGTTCGACAGAGAAGTTCTCTTTGTGTTAAAAAATAAAAAACAGGCTTGGTACCTATGGAAGCAGCACCCTAATGTTCACACTCACGGTACCTATTGTGACATCAGACGTCATTCAAAATACCTACTCAGAAAAAAATATAGTGAACATATAAATAACATAACAACCGAATGTACTACAAACCCTAAGAGATTCTTCACTTTACTAAATTCAAGAAAACAAAGCCCAGTTATACCTAAAGAAATTGTTCATAATACTGATATTGCTAGTGGAGAAGAAAGAGCCGAACTTTTTAATGTTTTTTTTCATCAGAACTTCTCACCTCCCTCACTTTCCGACCCTCTCCCCCACTTAAATGCTGTCTGTCCTCACACACTATCTTCAATCAAAACATCCCCCGAGGAAGTAAAATACCTTCTCGCTTCATTGCCCCTCCACCGGTCCCTAGGTCCAGATGAAATCCCCACAATATTCCTACGTAAAACTGCCAACTCCTTGGCTCTTCCTCTGTCTGCCTTACTCAACAAATGTTTCTCTAAGGGTGTGTTTCCTAAAAACTTCAAACGGGCCAACATTGTGCCCATTCACAAAACTGGAGATAAAAAATGTGTAAAATCCTATAGACCAATCTCGCTTCTATCGCCACTATCAATTATTTGTGAAAAAATCATCAAAAACAGGTTACTTCAGTTTACGTCACCATATATCAACACAGCACAACATGGTTTTCTTCCAGGCAGCTCTTGCCTAACAAATCTTTCCGTCTTACTTTCGCATGCTGCCAGAGCTATTGATAATAACTCCCAACTTGACACTATATATTTGGACATTTCGAAAGCCTTTGACAAAATTAATCATAAATTTCTCCTTCATAAATTATCATCCAGATTTAACATCCATGGCAAATTTCTCTCTTTACTCCAGGACTACCTCCATGAGCGTGAACAACGTGTTGTTCTTTCAGGTACCTCTTCTAACTTTCTTCCCGTTTTGTCTGGAGTTCCCCAGGGGAGTGTCTTAGGGCCGCTCCTATTCCTTCTGTACATGGATGACCTCCCTGAAAAACTGTCCTCCCTCCCTATCACTATACTTTTGTTTGCGGATGATTGTAAACTCTTTAAGGAGATCTCATTGCATCATGACATGATGATTCTTCAAAATGCTCTCACAGAACTTGTTAAGTGGTGTCGTCAGTGGAATTTAGAACTAAACCCTCAGAAATGCTCTTTCCTTACTTATTCCCTAAAAAAGAACAAAGTGGTGTCTACTTATACTATTGAAAACAAACCAATCCAAAACGTTTCCACCCAAAAGGACCTAGGTATTATCATGGATGAAAAACTCACTTTTAATTATCATATTATTGCTACCACTAAAAAAGCCATGCGCCTTCTCGGTCTTCTATACAGATTTAGCGAAATTCAAAACCCATCATCTCTTGCTTTATTCTTTAAATCTTTCATCTCGCCCATCCTTGAATACTGTTCCCCAATTTGGGCAATGGCCTCAAAAACCAATCTCACCAGAATAGATTCTGTTCTCAGTTTCTTTCTTGCAATTGTTCGCCATAGAATACCTTCCTTTCGACATGTATTCAAATCAGACACCATGGCTGCTCTGAATATTCACACTCCATCCTTTCGTCGTGATCTAGCTGACATGAAATTTTTATACAAAATAATAAATGGCAAAATCAGAACAGATCTCCTAATCAGTGAATTCTCACTTAGGGTACCCCAAAAGCTAACGCGCAACCTGCAACTCTTCCACAACCCAACCACTAGGCTATCCCTTCTACAACGCTCCTTGTTTTACAGGCTCCCAGAAATCTACAACAAACTTCCCCTGAATGTAGATATATTCCTTCCAGAACGTAACTTTTGTATATTACTGACGAAGAACATGTAAATCTATCCCATCTTGTTATTGTTTTTTATCTTTTGTTATTATTTGTTTCTACTTTATGTTGTTTCAGTGTAAAATGGCCAAATAAGACTGTATCTGAAACTCTGAGTAAATAAATAAATAAATAAATAAATAAACTTAAAAATTACCTTACACAAGCGTGTGAATTTCCCATGGACAATGTATTTTCCGTTGACAACAAGTGACTGAGTATCGTAGAATAGTGGGAATTAATGTAGAAGTAAATCGGAACCTTAGTAGAATGCATTTATGGACATTATTTTAATGCTAAGGGAACCAAACCTGGCCTGCCTAACCTAACTACGAAAGCATATATTGAAAAAATCTTAAGTAATCGCTATAGCTCCACAGTATGTGTTACCAGAAATAAATTAAAATCGTACCATGTTAAAATTGCATTCGTATCATGATGAAATCACAATAAAACAAAAGGAACTTGGATAACAGTTCGATCTCCGCCAAACGGATTTTTTTCATTTTTACAGAAGAAACTACTTACTTGTGTGTGACCCATCTTGAACAGGTGGCCCATGGAAAATATAATGATGGTGCTAAAGCTAAGGATTTGCTGAAAAGTTTGAAGCAATTTAAATTTGTTAAGCTTCCGTAGTTCCTTTTGGGTTTATGCGGGAAATTGAACCCTTTAAGCCTGGCACTACAAAATAAGATTTTTTTGATTTCATCTCTGAAAATAAGAATTGAACACTGTATTTCAGTTTTGGCTGACCTGGAATCTAATGTTGGACCAAGCGAACAAGATTTCTTGGGACCGCAGCTCACAAACATTCAAAACGGAGAGCAAGAGTTTCAGACTGTTAGAGGAAACGTAATTAACAATGAGAAAGTTGTACATCACAGAAAAATTGCAATCTATATCAACAGATGCGATTGCATCTCTGCATGTTTTCGACACCTTGGGTCGAAGAAAATATTCTTCAGTTTGGGATAGAAGAAATAAAGAAGCTCTACATATACTTGAACCCGAGCCTTTATAATGAGAAAATGGATGTTCTGTCAGCAGAGTGGACAGAATACAAACTTTTGTTTCCTTCTCCAGCTTTGAATCAGACGCTGGAGAAGATCCACAGTGTGGAGTGTTCAGCAAGATTCCCCAATTTGCTCCAGAATTTGACATTTTGTGCCGTTCTACCAGTGAGCACAGCTTCATGTGAGAGAGGTTTCAGCTGTCACAACAGACTCAAGACTACTTACAGGAACTCTCTGAAGACTGAGACACTGGATGATTTGCTCAGAATTTCCGTAAACGGAACCCCCCCTCCCCAACCTTCCCTGTCAGAGTTTGACCAGCAGCTGCGATTGATAAGTGGTACTTCAGTGCAGAACGACAGCGCTACACAAACATTATTTCCTAACTTTTTTATTAATTGCTCATATTTTTATTATTTATCAATATGAAATAGTGGCGACCAAAGATTTTAGTCCGGCGACTGATTTCAAACTAGAAATTTCATGCCCTGACTTAAGCTGATAATGACGTGTAGAATTCGAGATTTTAAGTGTGTCAGGAAATTTCGAAAGTCCTTCAAATGGGAAACTAGTTTGTATAATATTCAAAGACCCAGTTCTTCAATTAACCCATAGCAACCAAGCACCATGCAGATGAAGTCAGGTCTCAGAGTTGTCCTTACTCTGAGGGGGGAATCTGGGCCCAGGTTTTATTGCTATTTCATCATGCTACGAATGCAATTTTTACATGGTTCGATTTCGATTTATGTCTGTTAACACATACTGCAGTTTTAGGGAAGTTACCAGGAAGTGTGTCTTGCTGGATGACTTGATATGGCTCGAATCTTGCCATTTTAAGATAATATTTCTGGTACCTTTGACCCTCTGTACCCCCTCGGGAAAGTGAAATATTTTGCATTGTTTATGAAGATGTTGTTTAGGAGTGTTTTCCGTTGTTTTTAGCTCATTGAAATGCTTTACAGTGGAACCTTGATAACTCAAACTTGAAGGGAACAAGATAAAATTCGAAGTTAAGGATTTCGACTTACCAAGGTTCGAGTTATTGAGGGCCAGAATCGCTGACTTCGAGTTATAGAGGTCTAAACACATTAACAATGATTAACTTCGACTTATTGAGGTCCGTGCAACTAAAACTTCGAGTTATAGAGGTGATTAGAATTTAACTTCGACTCATAGAGGTTTTTCGTACTCTACCTTCAAGTTATTGAGCTCGAACAGCATCCCATACACTGTACAAAAATTCATCTTATCAATGTTTTATTTGAGTTGTTTTAGTATTTAGTGTTATGGACAATTCAAAGGGATTACAATAAATTCGACTTATCAAGGAATTCGAGATGTTGAGGTTCGATTTATCACTGTATTATGAAATAATGTATCTTGGTGTGTTGCCCGAAGGCTTTGGGAAAGTGAATATAACACCCAATATGACATTCCACAACAGCAGCTATAATTTTACATCCTTAGGTTAGGAGTTAAAAGCAATTTCCGACATGTTCTTTCGCCAATTTAGTGTGTATGCAAATGGTTTTTAGTTATAAAAAATGGCAAAAGTACTTGGGATTTCTGCCTGCTGGAACCAATTTTATATTACGTAAAACATTGAAATCTGTTAATTTAAAAATAAACATAATTCTCAAGGGGTTAATGGCATTAATGCCTGTATCAGTCAATGCCTTGGTTTTGAAGCCAGTGAGCGGAGCTTAAGTTGGTCAGCTCACATAAAGGAGCCATATCCAATGTTTCCAACATGAAAAAGGAAAAAAGGCATTCTAGTGAAGTTTCTAAATTCGACATAACTGACAAGTGAAATCTATGAACTTGAAGTAACTTACTATTAGGGACATTGCAACCTGCTAACTGCCCGACCCTGTGGCTGAGTGGTTAGCACATCGCGCTGCAACGCCAAGGGTCCCGGGTTCGAATCCCGGTCGGGGTTGGTTGTTTGTGTATGTCCATTCATCAATTTCATCACTCATCCCCATCTTCGCAAATTAGCCAAGAGGCACAAAACACGAAGTAAAATAAACTAAATCAATAAAAATAAGTAACCTGCTAACTTACTTTCCCAGGAACACAGCTATACTGAAGCCATTATGAGTATTGTTTCCTTAAAATTCATAGTTTTCACCTTTCAATTATATATAATTTATAAATGTTGCTAGATTTTCTTTTTATACTCTCAAGAGTTTCATTCTTCATACATAACAAGATTTTTTTAAATTATTAATTTTTGTTATGCTAGTTCTCAGTTAGTTTTTTAGAGGAACCTGTTTGCTAATATTGGATTTCCTTGTTGACAATTTAAGAACTCTTTTGTGTGTCTACTTCTATGGAGCAGGATACAAAGTTGTTTGTGCATCTATAGTGAATTTTATTCAAACACAGGCACAGGTAAAAAGTAATGCCAGAAGAGTAATGTACAGTTATAAATTTTGAGAGATTTTGGCTTTTAGTTACTTGAAATTCTATCTTTTTATCCAAGACTGTTCATGTTGCGTGTATAAAAATATCAGTAATGTATCAATTTCAATTATTATGTAGTTTATATAGTTTTTCTGGTCATCAGCATTATGTTTTGTAGTTTTTTTTAAAAATAAGGTTAATACTATTTTAACATGAAGGTTGTAGTAATAGCTATGCTGATTAAATGTACATAGAATTTTTTTCAAGCTCTATTGTATTGAAATGTTAAATTTTGCGGCATGAGTAAAAAATTGTCTCTGGTCACAAGAGTAACATTGGACATGCTGATTTACACAATACTCCATTAAATAATTAATATATTACCTTTTGTAATATGTTCCAAATTATATTTACTTTCAGGATACATTGAATAGTCAATCATGTGGTCAGGTGGACCTCAGTGGACCCAGTGGGCCTTAAACCCATCAACATACCAGAATGTATCTCATGAGCAAAGTAAGTATAATTATTCGGTAAAGTAGATTTTTTTGGTCCTAAGAAGTGTCAAAGATATTTGGTAATAATGATTTTCTAAATTGCATTATTATTATTATTATTATTATTACAATTCTCAGTCGTACATAGTGTACTGTACCTTAACTTAATCATTGTGTTGCATTGCATGTGTACCCTTTTATTTATATATCCTTTTGCTATCTTTGTATTTTAATTGTTAGAACATGCCTTTCTGCATAAAGTGCTGTATCAGAGTTTCTTCACCTGTATAATAAGTAAACATTTTCAGATTCCCTAACTTAAGCTTTGATTAGATTTATGGAATACACTTGCAAGCAGATATCCAAAGGAGTGTTTAAGGCGAGGAGGGATAATTAATTACACACTAGTTGTGCATTTATTTATTTCAACTTCGTCGTATTAAGCACTGCTATTTAAAAAATGGTTTAGTATGCAAGAGAGTATGAATTTCTCTCCATGTTGCAAGTGGAAACTGTTTTTCAAGTTGATTAGTAAGCTAGACACGATGTTTGAAAAATGTGATTAATAAGTATTTACAGAATCCCATGTATTCCTTATTTTATATTAACTTCAACTTCAAATTACAGCTAATCAAATGTGAGTTTCGACTTTTCCTTCTACTATGACATAGTTCAACGTGTCCTTTTCCGACCATGTACTTTTCTACGTCATTGGATGTTTGATATTTCAGAGAGAAAGAATGAAAACATGGTCCCATAATTGTAATGCATTTTTCCTTTCCTCCTGCGGCCATCCTGGCAGTTTTGCCAAACCTGATGTGCATAAAAGAGCTACATTTCACCATTAATAGAGCTAAAGTTGACTTCAAGGAGCTAGATTAACGAAAGCTGCATAAAGTGCCTCCTAGGGTAATTTTAGGTGTCAGAAGGGGTAGGGGCGCTGCTATGACCGTTGACTTTAAAGTGATGGCAATTTATTCTTGGTTTTCACTGCCTAGATTTGGCAGCATCGCCCATCTCAATAATCCAATGATGTTCATATGAAATCGAAAATAAAGGATTCCCAGATAATAATATTGTCATCTTCACCTTAGCCACAGCTCTATATATAAAAATACCTGGGGAGGAAAGAGGGGTGGGTGATGAATCCTATATATGAATATCACATCATGCGCAAAATGTACACTTGTGGCAGAGGTTGGTCTTCATGGGCCGGAGCCAGTGGTGGCATCATGGTGGGGCAGAGGGTGGGTGCCACAGTTCACAGTCAAACGAATGCACAAAAGAGCCAGATCTGGCTCCAAAAGAGCAAAGTTGGCAACGGTGATCAGCAGCTGCCCCAGCGAGAAAGACCTAGGGGAAATTGTCCTTACTCGCCTTAAGAGATTGTAGGAGAACAGCTTCACCAGTGATAAATTCATTTGTCGATTTTTATGTGAGGAGAAAGACAAACTGTGTACACATTATTTTAAATGTATCCCATTTAATTATTCTCATATTATGTAGTTCCTGTTACAGTAGGCAGGCAGATGTATTTTCTACACAGTTTTGTATTGGAATAAAAGTGTTAGAGACAATAGTGAAATTATCGAAATTGCTGATGGTGCAGTGGTAGCGTTGTCGCTTGGTAATCAGTTTGATGCCCTGTGGAGGCACATAGTGGTACGGATCCCTCCCACTTTAAACTGTACGTCCGATTAGCCTTTCTGTGCATAAAGTGGACTTAAAATAAAAATTCGAACTCATCTAAATTACTGTGAGCTGTTGTAATAACTGCATTTTGGTCTCACTTTTAATAAGTCAGTGTTTTTTCCTATGACCTTTCAAGTAAGAGTGCCAAACCTTATCCACAAACTTAAATCATTCGGTAGCAAATGTGTAGCATAATGCACATGACCTTTGGTTTCAAAACTTAAAAATTCACATAGTAAACATGAGGAATCTGTATCCGTGAAGTTTTATGTGAAACATTCTTTTCGTGTATTGTGTTTGCTTTGAAATAACTTTTTCTTATTTCTTATATTGTACTAGTTTCATCTTAAACAAGGTGAATTGTAACAGTAGCCTTTGAGACTGAAACATGTCATTCTAATAGATTATGCAGTATTATTATCTCTTATTTGATTCAACATTTTTGGGGTAATACTGTGTCAAACAGTTGATATAATTACCATTTATTTTTGAGCAAGAAGTTCCGAAGGGTTTCATTGTCATTGGCATTGCTAATTGCAAATGGATAGCAGAAACTCACATTTTCCTTTCAGTTGATTGGGCTGCATTGGCTCAAGAATGGATCAAAATGAAGGAGTCGCAGCCACCGGTAGAACATTTCCAACCAATGGCACATCCGAATCAAAGCGACAAGATTGAGGAAAGGAAGAAAGACTCTGCAGACGTAGATCATGAAGGCGGTGAGGCTCCTATGGACATGGATACTAAAGAAGATTTGGAAATTTCCAATTCCTCTAGTTCGCAAGGTATGTCTTGCTAGGACTTTGAATTTCTGAAAGGATCTGTTTTTTGATGTGGGTAGGATTTAAGCCTCCCTCCATTTACGTTATGTGAGGTGATATCAGTGTGGCCAGTCACTTACAAATGATTCCTATGAATTTCTTATACTTAGGAATCTCAATTTTTCAGTGTTATTTTTTTTACTTCTTGGTGTTTTTTAAATATAATTTTTAGTTTCAAATATATTTCAAAATAAAACAAAACGGTTTTGTGGAAGAAAAAAAGTTTTGACGTGTTGATCATGCATTTAACACATGCAATGAGTGCTTATTTCATGAAAAATGTAGGCCGTTATTTAGAATAAAAATCCGATATGTCAGTATTGGTAATTAATGTCTCTTCCTCTACAGATGCCCCCTCCTGGGGTGCATGGAACAATTGGCAACAGTGGGGTTGGGGTGGATGGGGATCTCAGAGTGCAGGAGCACCTGGACAGCCCCCAATCCCTTCAAAAGACCCTGCGGCTCCTGTACCACCTTATCCATACCCTCAGAATGCCGAGACTGCGACATTCGAATACAACCATGGAAACACCAACCATCTTGATCATTACAACCAGGTTAGTCTTCACATATGTAACAAAAAAGGAGGAGTTTTGCTTATATAATATTTCTATGAAGTGATTGCAACTTCTTTTTTTTACATGAATAGGTATGGTGCGTGTATTAAAGGAAGGTTCGTTACTCATAACATGGTGTTTGTCTTATTAAATTCTGTGGTTCTCACTGTCCTGTGTTACAATCTTGTTACTGATTAAAACAGAGTAAGGACATTATTATGTGGAAGTTTTTCTTGTGTGTACATATTGCTTGCATTATAGAATTATTTCTCTAATAGTTTAAGGTTTTTACAAGCAAAAAAAATGCAATTTTTGATGTGACGTTTCGGGAGAACGCACGCTCCCTTCATCAGACATTTATTCTTAGTTTGTAACACATATATTTAGCTTCTTTGCAGCCAAACACAAAACCCTTACAAACACAGCAAGTACATAAGCATAACAACCTTTTATACAATATAAGATAACCATAATAACAATAATTATCAGATGAAATGACAGATCTTTTAGAAGTCACATTGGTGCGTGCTTAAGTGAGTAGGTTAGACAGGTCCTGTTTGGTGCTGTTAGCATGATAACTGCTCCTTCATGCTTATGATGTTACTATGTAATCAATTTTAAGTATTTTGGGATTGTTAAGTTTGATGTCTTGTATTTCAGCACTTTCTTTCTCATGCAAGTGTATACAATGTTTTTCATGTAAAAATAACTTTTCAGACAATTCAGATAAATTGGGGACTTACAGCTGCCATTACTGTTTTTCACGACATAATTCCTATCCATTTGGCAGGTTCACGGAGGAAGATAATCTATTCGAATCAACTCACTACTCATTTTCCACGTGTTTTTTTGATCTGCGATCGATTTTGCCAGCTTAGTGCCAGCTTCACTATTTATGTTCTGGATTGTTGGGGATGATGTGTGTGAGAGAAAAATATAACCCCTGTCACCCACAACAAGCTAGTACATGCCTGATGAAGCTGCCAGAAAGGTAGTAAAATCAATCACAGTCCCAATAACTACATGGAAAAATGAGTAGTGATGTTGATTCTGCTTCTTTAAAATGCACATATAATTATTTTCCTGTAGTTTACGGTTATTACAAGCATAAGAAAACAGTACATACAAGAAAAACTATGCACATATAAGTTTCTATAAACCACAAACTTGCTTTCACAATCACAAAGAGACTTAGAGCATTAAATTTTATTAACAATTATGAAAGTGCTTCCTGTAGAGATATCTGGAAAAAGCAATAATGGCTCGGATAGAACTTAAGTGACAGGTTGTGGGGTAATAATATTGAATTAGTATACATAGATTAACTGAACTATGTAGGAGTTGGTGAACATGTTTGAAAGTAACATCTAGCGATAAATGATAGATATATGATGTAAAAACAGATTATCTGGGAACTATAAGATTATTAATGTACTCAAGTTTTCCGCGAAGCTGTTTTACATTATTTTCTATTAATTTCGGTAGCCACTGCCACCATCCTCATTGGAATTCGTTGTGTTATTGCTTGGCGTGTTTCTGTTGTTTTTTCCTAAATCGCCGGTAGGTGTAAAACAGCTTCGCGGAAAACATGAGCACCTTAATTATCTATTACCACGTCTCTCATTCCCATAGTATGAATATAAGATTATGTGATTCAACAAACTATTAATCCACAATACAAGATTTTTTCTTCCAATTTCATGCCTGGTGACCCAAATGAGAACTTGTGAAACATCTGTTTTAATAGACAAATGTACTACTTATATTTTTTTACTGAATAATAATGCATTTTCTATCAGAAAGGTGTAAATTATATATCTGTTATTACTAATTGTACAATCGTCAGTAGCATCAGATGCCAATAAAAGTGCTGATATCAACATTTGCTCAAATCTCAGTTTCAATTAGCTTGTTTCAAATAGTTTTATTTTAATGATTTGAAAGCGTATGATAAAATAAGTTATCCTTGTAGGTTGTACCAGGTACATATTGGCCAGAACAAGTTGACGCAGGGGGAACAGCCTCTGTTCCTTCAGCCCCTCCTTTCATAAGACACAATCGCCATGATTGGAGAAGAGATAGATCACATGACAGAGCCAGATCGACAGAAAAGTCTGATGAGGATGAAGACACAACAGCTGTTATAGGTACGTGTTTTTCCTAATTTCAACCAAGTCCTTACTATCCAGAGTGTGTAGTGGCTCAAAATTTCAGTTTGATTAATGTTAGGTATCATAAAAGAAATGAAAATGTAGGTTCTCTTCATACAAAAGTTTGTCATGTGTCAGTCCTTTACAAAAAGGAAAAAAGTTTGTATGTAGGGATATGTGAAGACAATAGTGACAAATTTGTAGGGCTGGAACAGATTTATCAGTAGCAGACAATATAGGCATTGCTTTCAAAGCAAAAAATCAACAGTGGTTGCCTGGTTACCGAGATTGATTAAGAATGTGAATGAACCATTCATGTTCAAGGATCATTTGTAATTTTATATTGGAGTATTTTTTTCATAAGTAGTTTATCGGTATTGGCAAAAAATTTATATCAGTCTATCATTGCAAATTAGTTTATTTTTTCATATCCTAATCTTTCATCATGTCTTGAATAACCTGAAGAAGGATCGAAGTCTATCAGCAATTTGGAAACCAGAAGAATATGTGTTGTGACTATTGTTTTTGGTTAATTTTGAAGATTTTTATCAGAGACTTAGAGCAGCTAAGCTGAAAATATCTCTGCTACTTTTGTGCTATGTGTATTTTCCAGAGTGTTGCAAACCAGAGCAATCCTGCTAACAAGGGAGGTTATCTAAATGTCCCCTTCCAATTTCCATGAAACTTGGCAGGTGTATAGAGGGGCCCAAAGGAAGAAATACGTGTTTGTTTGTTTCCACTAAAAAACTGTTTTAGGGGGCAACCCCCATCAAATGTCAAGATGAAGACAAATTGACGCGGTGATCTGACCCCCGTGTCCCACTCCGATTTCCATGAAATTTGGTAGGTGTATAGAGGGGCCCAAAGGAAGAAGTACATGTTTTTGTGTTTCAGCAAAAAAACTGTTTTAGGGGGCAACCCCCCCCCCCCATCCACTCAAATGTCAAGATGAGGAGAAATTGAAGTGGGGATCTGACCCCGAAATCACGTAAATATGGCATAGGAAGAAACAGGGGGCATAGGGTCCCTCTATACACCTGCCAAATTTCATGGAAATCTGAGGGGGACACAGGGGTCAGATCCCCATGTCAATTTGTCCTCATCTTAACTTTTGAGGCAGGTTTTGCCCCCTAAAACAGTTTTTAGCCGAAACAAAAAAACACCTATTTCTTCCTTTGGGCCCCTCTATACACCTGCCAAGTTTCATGGAAATCGGAGGGGGACACTTAGATAACCTCCCTTGTAAGTATATACACAAAAGCTTCAATGAACAAGTTCTCTTATAATTATTACATGCAAAAACAATTGGCCATTAGCTCGGACGACTAAGCAACAATAACCAAATAAAACCCTGTATTTTGCGAACACTTACCTGACAAAATGAATATTTCAAATTGTGTACAAGTTTTTTTATTCTCGATTTGGAAAGTGTGTATGTACATGTATATATCTGTGTGTGAGAGAGAGATTGTATTATCTTAAAATTTTATTATATTTCATTTATGTTAAATTCATTCATGTTACATATTTAATTTTAGTGTCATAAATATATGCAATGTAAATTTTAATTTCCAGATTTAGGTGGTAGAGCAGCCTAAGGCTGAACTTCGCTCTGTAGTGAATAATTTTCTATTCTACCAGGTGTCCCATAAGTCTGGAACCATAGGACAATAACAAAACAAATTCATGTTAGGAACTTATTATTGTACAACACAGTTCAAGAATGTGTTCAAAGTCCCCACCAGCAAAATAACTTGGATTTGCTCCTCCTTAGTCAACGCCATGGTTTACCTGTAACAGCAAAATGGGTAATACGAACATTATTTATGATTCCAGATTTATGGTACACCCGTTATTCTATTTTATATAGCTGGTATGTCACTTTCAGCTCAGCTGTTAATTTTATGGGAGGTAGCATGGTCAAAATTTGCTAACCTTCCCATCTTTGATTGATTATAATGTGTAACAGCTCCAGAATTTTTCATAACTCACATGTAATTTGAACTAAAAAAAGTTTTGATTGTTAAATAAAGTGTGATTATGATTAAATTAGTTGAATTGTGAATATTTTTTAGGAAAATTCTGGTAGTTTGATCTGATGGAAAATTTATAAATGCTCTTGGTTGTTACAATTTTCAAGTATCTATTGATTGGTTTCAGCACTGATATCTGTTCAAAAATGGTGTCTAGTGAAAGAGTATTCTTTCTGATATATGCCAATTTTGGTGCCTATGGGTAGAACCATGATTACAAATCATTGAAATGTAAAATTATGAAATTCCATATTGCTCACAAAATGTATTGCAACCATAAGCTGATTTCAGTTACTCTATGGGTAACAGTGTTCTTAGCCACCCAGTGCATTAAGTGATCAACTTGCAATTGTGCCAACAAAGGTTGTGGAGTTGTGTCCTGGCTTGCGTGCATGCATCCCATTGTGTATGGGAGATGATTCTTCTGCTGCTTTTATCACTGTGTTCATTCCTTTGAAACTGGATGTCAATTTTGTTTTTGTAGATGCTGCTAAAAGGAGACAGCTTCCTGCATGGATCAGAGAAGGCTTGGAGAAGATGGAACGAGAGAAACAGAAAAGACTGGAGAGAGAAAGAATGCAAAAAGAAAGGGAAGCTCTTCTGCAGAGAAGAAAGGAGGAGGAGGAATTGGCTTTGAAAGAACTTCAGAACAAAAAGCTTCCTGACGAACTTCCGAAGAAGAGCAAATTCGTAAGTCTTCCTTTTTTTCTAGATATGTATTTATTCATGCTCCTTGTTTCATACTTGCCCAAATGTTTATCAAGATTGGTTCTGTGCTAACAATCAATGCCATTATCCATTGTCTAGTGCTGGTGAAATACGTTCTGGCACCTAGAAAATGGTCAGATATACGTGCATGCATACATGTACCCTAACAAAGCATCTGAATGTAGGTTCTTGTAACATGGATCTATTCGTAGGTCATGAACCTACTGGTACCACACTTATCAAAATAAAAAAATATGTTGTCATGAAAAATTGTCTGTGTTTATTAGTAAAGTGTGAACATGGTTTTAGTGCATTGCATCTGTAATGTCTGACAATTTCCTTTTGTACACAGGAGAGTGATTCTGGATCAGAGCATAGTCGAAGTCCTTCGCCCGTAAGGAGAAAGTCTCGATTTCGGAATGTCGATAGTCCCGAGAGTTCTCCTTTGCGAGATAGACCAAGTTCACCGCCATCTGCTCCTAAGTCTAGAGAAGAAATTATGCAGGATTTGGTAAGCAAGATGTACTGCCGTTAGCTGATACCAGTTCCAAGTGATATTTTTCTGAATTCTGGCATGTGAGAGAGAGAATGAAAGAGAAGTTTTGTAATACCATGAATTGTAATAAGAATGAGTGTTCTATTTATAATATTAATAGTTGGGCTAAGGCAGGTAAATGTTAACTACCAGTATCAGCCGATATATGCATATTGGAATAGTGGTAAAAAAAAAAAAAAAAAAAGTAAAGTGCTTTCCTGTGCATAGCACCATGCCATGAAGGCATATAGGGGGTGTGGGGGTAATGCCCCACACTTTCTTGATCTGGTCGTGGGTGGGGGTGATGTGATCAGCATCACACCCCTGACTGCCTTTTAGCCCCCAGGGTCGATGTCATTCGACGCTGGGTGGGTGCTGGGGCCGCTTTCAATGTTAGAAAAGTTCCCTGATTTGAACCGGCCGGGGATCGAACCTGGGACCTTTAGCATGGTAGTCAGATGTGTTACCGACTGAGCCACCGCGGCCACGGTAAAATTACCAGTATTTTTTATTAATTGATATATTTGTTTCTAAGTAGGTGTAATTTAGAGCAAAATTTGCATTTTTTTTATTAATTTGATTGTTATTAGAAGACTTAAATGAGTACTAAAAAAGATTTCTGCGAGACTTACTTGTAAATGTTCTATTAATTTCGGTGGCTTCTTCCACCATCCACGTGGGAAACTACAAGCTTCACTGTGGGGTTGATTTCCGGATCCTGTTGTTTCCTCACTTCCCGCTAGGGGCGCTGGTGCAACCAGTTCGTCTGCTGCATGTGATATTTTTGAGTTGTTGCAATAGCAGAAGCCAAACATGATGTGCCTGACCACTGTCGATATTCAGCTCGTGCAGAAAGTGCATAACTGTGTGTGTCTCTTTAATTTTTGTGTCAATCATAATGTGCGCTGCATGCCTAACTGATACCTTTTGGATCCTGTGTTTGCTAAACTTGAGGTGCTTTGCTAGTCCGGTAGTTGGTTGGGATTTTTTTGCATCGGATAAGTGCTGTTGTATATGTTCGTTGCTGGATCTGCCAATGTAATGCGAGTTGCACTCACACTGGGCATCATATACTCTTGGGTTGTCAAGTGGTGAAAGGAGAGATGTCTTGTGTTTGCTTAGGGCTCTGGATATTTTGTTTGTTGGTTTGTGTGCAAGTTTGATGTCCTACTGTTTCAGGGTCTTGGTTAGGTGGTTGGATGTAGTCTGGTGGTAAGGGAAGGCAATCCATTTTGTTTTATTGCTGCTGGCTGGGTGGTGTTAGTTAGGTTGTCGCACCTGCATTTCAACTTTGCTACACCATGTAGAGAGTTGATGTACTGTGTACCAATTTTGAAGTCCTATGTCTGTAAGCATGGTAACTTCTTGCTTCAAATCTTCACTTGAGCAGTGCGAGAAAGCTCTTCGGTAGAAGTTAAGCCATACATTAGCTTTATGTTTGGGTGGGTGGTTGGAAAGGGAGTGGATATATTGGTTCCCTGCCCATGGTTTTCTGTAGACTGGCGGTGGTGAATTTGTTGCTCCTCCCTTTGGTGGTTAGGTCTAGGAAGTTGATAATGCCTTGGTTTTCCCATTCTATTGTGAATTTCAACCTGGGGTGAATGTTGCTAAGTTTTTCGATAAGTAGATCTATTTCTTCTTCCTTTTTGTAAACAACAAACTTTGGTGTATGTGTAGTACTCCTTTTCTTTCTTTGTGTACTTAATGTTATCATTTTAATTATCTTTCAATAATACATTTTTCTCAGTTATACGTTTTCTCCCTTCTGTACCCCCCAAGATGTATAACTGAGATTTCACTGAATCACTATATTTATGAGTATAAAGTGGTATTGGCACACTCCTACTAAATGTGCTTTTTTTCCTAAAGCAAAATCTATTGCAGTCACCTGGTTACATTAATTAAGATGAATGAACCATTCAGGTTTTTCTCGAGCATTTGTAATTATATCTTGAATTGGTTATCAGTAAATTTTATGTCAGTATTTTAGCAGCATGTGAAGAAAAATTACTGTGCAACTCAAATTTTACATTTACATTACATTCGATCTTCGTGGTGTCAATAGAGTGAAATGTAATAAAATGTTCCCGAATTTTAAGTTTTTTCACTGTGATTGCCTGAATAACATAACATTGAGGTTCCAGAGCTTTTGCATGCTTCTTGGAATTGTCAGGTATCAGGTTTGTGGTATAAGAAGCAGCTGCTTCTACTACCATCAACTTTATCCCAGAAGATAACTTCAAAATGGGGGGCAATAACTCAGAAACATTGTTCAGTGTATTATGATTATTTTTACAGTAGTACCTCAATATTATATTTTTCAGGGGACCAAGCTGAATAAAGCTTAAAATGCACGAAAATGTAAAACTGAGGAAAATATAGCATCAAGGACCGTCAAGATTGAATGTGTAATGCAGGATAATGTAAAATCCGGGAATGTAAAATTGGAGTTCCACTGCGTTATATTATTATTAATAATAATAGTGTGAGATGAATGATATTATGAGTGTGTGGCATGAGAAGATTTGACTGTCACAAATTGAGAACAGTTGGTCATCTTTATGTGCTAATATTAATCTCAAATATATTCCTCTTCTTACAGATGTTGAATGTTCGAAGAATGTTAACAGAGATACTGTTGGATGTAACAACAGAGGATATGTATTCTGTGGCCAGAGAAGTTATCCAAAAAGCCAGATTAAAAGGTAGACATTCCTTGTTTCTGATAAATGTCATCATGCTTTATTTTTTTATGTATTGGGGCTGTAAGTCATGCTAGTCTTCCAAAATCTAAGCTGTCCAACTTTTTTAACTGTCACAGAAGTTCTGTAAGATATATATTTCACTTGTACTGTAGCTTGCCTTCTGCACAGGCATTTAATTTGTGTGAGGGTAAAATTGGATTTTTTTCTTATTTCAAATAATGTTAAAGATTTTCAGAAAGTGAAGCATGGAAGTGCATTCTTATTTATATATCTATCTGCCAAAAGTTCATGAAGACCTGTTGTTGAGATCATATGGTGGTTTATTATTAGAACTGTGGTGTCCATTTGAAGTGGATATGAATTCATGTAAGTTGCTAAAATAATGCTAAATGTGTCGGGGAGAACAAAAACAGGAGTTAAATTGAAATGAGGCTATCTCCTGTGCATTGCACCATGTCATGAAGGCACACAAGTAGTGTGAGTGTAGGATTCCACACATTCTTGATCACAGCCATAACTGAAGACATGTACTGTGGCTATCACAACCTCACGGGCTGTTCCCTGCTACTCTGATAAGAGACCTGTTTGCATATATACAATGAGTTTGTTTTGGCTCCTGGCTGAGATAGCACGTGCCTGCAGCACGGCATGGTGGGGATGGCAGAATTGCAATCTATGACATCTCACTTATTTGTACGCAGCACATATCTTTAACATGCAGAATATTGCATTTATATTGCATAGCGAGTACTAACCTGTGTTATAATTGATTGATTGATTTGTTGTTTTAAGTCCACTTTATGCACAGAAAGGCTAATCGGGACTGGACCTACAGTTTAAAGTGGGATCCGAACCACTATGTGCCTCCACCGGGTATCGAACCCGGGACCCCTTGATTATAAGGCGATGACGCTACCACTGCGCCATCGGGGAGGCCTCTAACCTGTGTTATAAGAATTGTCCAAAGTGGTGGCCAACTGCATTCACACATTCCCAACATATTTTGATTGACACGCAAAAGTTCCTTTCAATAATTCTTGTAAGTTCTGTTCATATATTGTCTTTCAGTTCATCTATAGTGTGCGGATTATTTCTATAGACTATTTCTAGGGATCCCCACAAATAATAAATGATTCGGTTTTCACTTAAGTGTCATACACAAAAAGTATTTGTTTTATCGTGAATTTTTCGGCTGGCATTTCAATAGTCTCGCAATCTTATTAAACACACACTGGGATTACACAGAAAAAAATTAACACTGATGTGATCTATGACACTGGACAAACACTCACACATGAAACAGGGAAAAATTACACCTCCATGCTAAAATGAACAGAAATGTGCTGACAAGCGAGCAACTATTTTGCCTGCAACGCGAGCTTTAGACAACTTCAGGCACCTAAACATAGAACTTTTGCATGTGAATGCAATGGTACTTTCTAATTTTTTCTCAACTTTGTTTTTGCATAATGAGATAAAAAGGTTCAAAACTTAATAAAATTAGCTTAATCATTGAAGATATTATTTACTTTGAAACAATTAAAATGTGGAATTAAGAATCAATTTCTTCTGGATATTTTTTTACCCAGCGTGGGTCCTGTCAGGTTAACAATGCAAACTTTCATACAGAACAAATCTGTCAATCAAATTTTCATCAAAATCTGTGAATGCAGTTGGCCATCACTTTGAACAACTCTTATAGCACAGGTTAGTACTCATATGCAATATAAATACAATTTTGTGCATGCTAAAGATATGTGCGTAAAAATATGCAACATCACATGTTGAAAATGCTGGCATCCGTGCCATTCCTCGCCGTTCTGCAGTCACACACTATCTTGGCCAGGAGCCAAAATGAATGCACTGTACTTGGCTAGTGTCAAAGTTCAGTTAAGCTTTTCTTCATAAAATGACATGAAAATCTTCATGCTTTAATATGGAAAAATCTTTTGGCCATGTAGACATATATTTTTTACACTCACTTGCTTCATATGCACTGAGGAGTATGTTTCTGGAGAGAAAATTAATAAATCTTCCCTACGTTTATAGCATGCTTTTAATTTCTTATTAGCTTTTTTCAGCTATAACCAGTATTCCTTTATTTTAGTCTTAATAGTTTTTAAAGACATGGTCTCATGATATAAGAAGCATCATGAATCATTTTGTAATATTAATTGGAGATCCTATATTAGGGTGCCCTATAAGTAATGTCAGAATTGAGTGCTAGAAACAAAAGTTAAATGCCTGTAAGTATGGGGAAAAACTTAAGACCATTATGTTCTATGGTCCTAAGTCTTCATGTTCAATTGTGGATTCCGTTGAAATATGAGTTCTTGAACTTTGAACATCTTTTGGATTCTAGGTATTTAGTAAGGTGCAACCACTGTTTCTCCCATGTCAGGGTTTTGGAAACCTATTAAAATTTTCATCACATGTGACAGTTTGTTTGACAGAATTGTGATGCAGCAGATGACAGCTTTCATCCCTCCTCTAGACTTGGAACAGGACCATTCATAGGGTATCACTGGACAGCTGGTATTGAGCCAAGCTCATTCAATTTCCAATGTACAGAGGGCTTTGAAACTCCAAGTTCAGCAAATTTCTAATTACTAACTACAAGCTCAACCAATTTCCAATGTACAGAATGCTTTCAAAACCCAAGCTCATCCAATTTCCAGTGTAGACAGCTTTGAAACCCTAAATTTGTCCAACAATTTGAAGACACTTGTGGTCTTATTCATCTTCAGTGCTTGGTGCATGATTTCCGGATTTACAGTGGGTAGGATCTTCCACAACATGGTTGGCTTTCAATGCTAGTCTTCTTCCATTCTCTAAAACAGTTGAACCATATTCATGTCATCTTTAATAGGTCACTATGGTCTTTCACAACACAAATTTCAGATCTGAACAAGCAGAGTGCTCTTTTTCAATAATACCGCAAAAGGTCCATAATGACATTTTCAAATTAATTTCTATTTACCCATAAAATTGGCAAAATGAGGGATATAAGGGCAAATACTTCTAAATATGAAACAAATACAGGGTGTTTCTAAAGTTCGTTTCCAAAGCGTAGGAGGTGATTCTAGGAGAAGAAATAAGCACTGAAGTTCATGTGATGAAATGCCGAAAACTGCACCCATTCGGATTTATTGAAGTGGGAAAAAGTGCGAAAATTATGTTTATAAGGAAATAGTGGCAGAACGGCCAACCATATGACCGTGGTGAAGAGCGTTCCACAAAGAAATTCAACATGCTCTATTGAAAAAAGCACATGCCAGATGTGTGAAGTTGATGCACAAGGGATTCCCCAAGGAAGCGAATGGGTCTGTTCAAGTCATGGGGCTAGGGAAGGGTTTAGTGAGATGTGTTATCTGCGGAAAGTGATATGTGGAGACTAAGAACCAAGAAGAAAGTGAATATCTGTAGTGGACATCACCATTACGTAGAAAAACAAAGATGGTGGTGGTGCTGCGCTAGGTTGCATATGTGTCGACATGTTCACTGTGTGCACAGTGGAGGTGCCGAGGGAACCACATCAGACAATTTTCAAACTGTCTGCCAGTAACTTCCACACAGAGATGACAATGCCAAATCAACGATTGTCTAGTGCGAGCAAACAACCCTGCGGTGTCTGCTATCGTCGGTGCGGTGACATTAATTCATGCAACGAAATCCTCGGCTGACACGACAGGTGTTTCGTATACAAAGCATTTCATCTCTCCCCATAGAAAGAAGTCCAGGAGATTGATGTCCGGCGATCTTGCTGGCCACGGCAAAGGCCCACTCCTACCAATGCACCGATTGTGGAACAAGCCATTGAGGAAGTGATGCACATTTTAGTCCTTGCCTCAGTGCCAAGGGCACGTCCTCCAACAGTTCAGGCAAAACATCACGAAGAAATGCATGATATGTGCCACCACACGGGCGAACAGGGAAAATGTCCGGCCCAATCAAATGGTCATGCACTATCCCACACCACACATTAACCACAAACCTGTGCTGATGTTGTGCCACCAGAATTGCATGTGGATATGTAAAATCCCAAATGTGACTGTTTTTACTATTGAACATGCCCATTTTGGTGAACGTTGCTTCATTGGTCCACAACACCCTGTTCGCAAAATTCGGGACAGTTTCTATCTCATGCAAAAGCCATTGGTAAATCACCAAACGTGGACCAAAGTCCTGAGGTAAAAGGTCTTGTACCTTTTGGAGTTTGAAAGCGTACATCCCCTCTTTGGACAGGATGCGCCACACATTAACATGGGAGGTGTTGTGGGCACTGCACTATAGCATGCGTACTGGTGTCAGGACGATCCCTGACAGCATTTAACACTACATCCATAAACTGATCTGTGCGCACACTTCATTGGGGTTGTAGCACTGATCCTATTTCCTGAAGTCGAGTATGCACTCTTTGAAAGAAGGTGTGCGAAGGGAGCCTCCTATTTGGAAAACTTTCCCCATACAAACGCCGTGCTGCATGGCTATTATTTCCTGTCTCACCATAAATGAGATGCATGTCTGCCAGCTCCTCTGCGGTGTATGCAGCCATAGCCTATTGTTGGATATCTGCTGACCCGTAGACGACGAACACTAGTGCACTGTAGACCCAACGGCAAGAGAAATAGTAGGCAAATTGTCCATAACAATTTTCATTGTCCGTTTTCCACAATGTGATGATCATGAATTGAAGTAAAAACGTCAATAGGCAGAGGACATCTGCTATGTATCAACAGAAATGCATTCCTTAAAACAACACAGGGTGTGGAATAAAGAGTAATGAAAATAGTGATTGACAATTTGCCAACTGTTATCTTTGCCGTTGACTGTACACGATGGACAGTGCCTATTGATAACACCTAGTAGTGCCTATTGGGAGGCTTGCTCAATTTGCCAAGTTCACGGCCTTCCACTTGTACGTATTCAACCGCAAACGTGTGATGGTAACCTGATGCGCGGTGATGCTGATATCGCAGTACGTGAAGCACGAATGGCAGCGACCGGTGCTTTCCTGCCGGAAGAAAACTACTTTGTTAGCACCCCTAGCGGGAAATGCCAAAGTCAAGGTCACGCTTCGACCTTTCTGCATGTTGGTACGTACAAATATCGACAACACAACATCGCACACATTACATCACCTGGGCCACCCAAGCTAATCACTCCATAAAACTTTTCCCTGCCCCCATGACTTCAACAGATCCATTCGCTTCGTTTGGGGAATCCCTTGCACATCAACTTAACACATCTGCCATGTGCTTTTTTGAATAGAGCATGCCGCATTTCTTTGTGGAACGCCCTTCGCAGCTGTCATATAGTTGGCCTTTGTGCCACTATTTCCTTATACATAATTTTCGCACTTTTTCTCACTTCAATAAATCCGAATGAGTGCCGTTTTCGGCATTTTGTCGCATGAACTTCTGCGTTTGTTTACTTGTAGAATCACCTCCTACGTGTTGGAAACGAACTTTAGAAACACCCTGTATATGTGCTTTACAACAATAGCAATGTTGTATAGGTATAATTTGTGTCGGAAATAAAAATTGGTGCAGCATAGACTTGCCAAATCGAACATTACATGCCGGACCCTGTGGCCGAGTGGTTAGCACATTGCACTGCGATGCCAAGAGTCCCAGGTTCGAATCCCGCTTGTTGTTGTGAATGTCCATTCATCAATTTCATCACTCATCCTCATCTTCGCAAATTAGCCAAGAGGCACAAAACACGAAGTAAAATAAACTCAATCAATCAATCAATCGAACATTACTTACAGGACACCGTAATACATCTGGGATATTCTTTTCCACAAGATGTACATTGAGTGGGGAAAAAAAGTATTCGTACACTCTAAATTTTCAATTTTAAGCAGTTTTCTCGTAATTTCGGTCTCGACATTAAATAGAGTATAAATATGGTAGGAGACAATATTATAATTAGAATTCTGCCAAATATTTGTATTAAGCCTGTCTTCCACTTAGCCATAAAAGAGTACTTCTGCCCAATGGACTAGGCATCAAATTGTTGCCTGCTGCATCTAGTTAGAAGCATGTCACCCTAACTAGCTGTGTGTGCATTTTAGATGTACAAATACTTTTTTATGAATCCACTATATGTACATTATACAAATTCTATGGACATAAAGTAAAAATGAAGTTTATTGCATTTGCAAGGTGAATACAATTAAACAGAATAAGTTTCCGTTCACAATGTACTGCAATGCATGTGCAAATGAAATAATTTTTGATATACTTAACACTATCATTTCATTTATTGTTTTTGTTCTGTGCAGATTTCTTTATTTGGGGAGGATAGAACTAGGTGCATGCAAGTGTTTAGCTAATATTTATAGTTAATTTTCAGTCTTCTGTGGTGTTTCGTTATTACCCTTTGTCAATTTATTATTATTATTCTCTTTCAAGTGTATGCAGTGCTGGGCATTACATTGGGTTTCAAGATTTAGTCCATAATAATATGTCACTATATTTCTTGTATTCTGCAGCAAGCTGGTTTTTGATTGCAGTTCATCATGAATGTATGTCGCTGTGTAGGCTGGTGATTTTGATTACTCAAAACAGTGAGTGGTATACGTATATAATTACCTACTTCCAGATAACCACATTTTTTTTTTGAGTTCTTGTGTAAATGTTACTATTGGTGCTTTTTAAGGGTAGAGTTCCTTTAGCTTTGGGCTACTTACAGATAAGGCAGCTGGTATTTCTTGAATGAAAGACTCCATTTGAGCAGCTACATGTAGTTGTTCAAAAATTGCATTGCATCGTTTTTATGTCAAGTTGTACTAAAGTTTGTATTTATAACAAAGCTCCAGCAACACAACTGCGGAAGACCCAAGCATTAGCCACTTTGACTGGGAAACTGGGTAAGTTTTTCCTTTTTTGTACTATTCTTTAATGCTACCTTGTTAAGTATATTTCATGTTTTTATGCATACTACAATCTGTTCATTTGTTACAAAATAATCAGTTGCTGTATTGCCATCAGTTTGTATATACAAAACTTGATGAGATAATTTAACCAATAAACCAATACAGTAATATGCTTGTATCAGCCAATATTTTTGTAGTAATGATTAATATGTCCCATTCCTATTTTGGATTAAAAGTGTAAAATTTGGATAACATTATTATAGACATTTTTTTTACATGATAGAAATAGCATTATGTTTCTTTAAAATGATTTCATAAGTGATTTCATTATTTTACTTTGCTTTTCTTCAACTTTTGGCTAATCGCAAAGATGAGGATGAGTGATGATATGAAATTTGTGAAGGGACACTCACTGAACATACATGCCCAGGCCAGGATTCGAACCAAGAACCTCTAGCATCGTAGTGTGCTGAGTTAACCACTCTGCCTGCCATGGTGGTCAATGATTACATATATGAGAATTGGTTATTATCAGCATTAATCAATTTTAAAAAATGGTGAATATATATAGATCGACCACAAGGGAAAAAAAACCTTGGGATAAAAAGTCCCGGTGCAGCTTTCCCTTCTTCCCTCCACCTCGGGCCATAAAGAAGCATGGTCCACTCTCCCCCTCCCCTACTCGGGAGAGTACGGTGCACAGGAGTCGCGGGTCTGCGCAGGTTGTTTTGCTCGTGGTTCCACTATAGCAGAATCACCAGTGTCATGGGGGGGGGGGGAGGTTGCCTCCAGTGTGTGATATGAAAGAGAGGAGTTCCGCTCCGAGGCAGGTGGGTGTGACAGAGGCTCTTTGGAGCGAAAGCTCACTGGTTGATCCTGCCAGTAGTGAGTGATGAGTGATATGCTTGTCCCAAAGATTCGGCCATGCATGTCTCAGTACAAGCCTAACCAAGGTGAAACTGCAAATCCATCATGAAAACAGTTACTGTTCCACAGATCATGCTGTTCCTACTTGAATGGCATTGATAATTCTAGAGCTACGAGTAATTCATGCCAACACAATCGTAACTGGCCATAGGAGAGAGTGGCCTGTTCTGTTGACCTCTCAGCTTTGTTACGATGAATAACTAATATCACTAGTGAAAGATATAACGTACATAAGGGGAGGTGGTAGTATAGCACTGAACTCACTTTTCATGTCTGACACAGATGATATAGGTGTCTTTTACACTTGAAGTGCAGTGAGCATCTTATGTGATGATGTGTTTCCATATTGCACTTAGAGTTCACTTAACTCTGTATGTGAACTGCATGTGAACTGTTGGTATACTGGTATTTGGACAAAATATTTGCAGGAAAGCTACAATTGCAAGGCAAACAAGGGAAGTAAATGAGAAAATTATAATTTAGTGAAAAGTTGTTTGAAAATTATGCCTGTAGCACTGACCTACAAAGCCAACCTCTGGTCTCCCTACAACTTGGATCTCTGTGAAAGTTTATAATAGCCATTCCAAGTATAAACTACAATCAAATCGTTGTTAATTGTAACAGTCTTCATTTTTATTAATCTTCCTGATGTTATAATTCCAGTTGTTTGAATGCATTAAGATTCATTGTATGAAAAAGTACGCGGCAAATACTCATGTATAATGCACACCTTTTTGCCCCCAAAAACTGAGGTGCATGCACGGAATAGTTGAGACAGCCAACATGAAACTACGTATGTTTTCACAATGTCACTGCATATAACATGTATGAATCAACAGACGCAAATACAAATTACCAGACTGGATTTCTTTAGTAGTAGTAATAATAATAATAATAATAATTAAAAAACACTATAAAGTGAAATGGCTGTTTCCCATGATTTTTCACTTTGTAACACTAAGAAAAGCAGCGCTATTCTGGCAGAATTCGATCATGTACCGCCTGTCACACAGGATACATATCAGTGGTATTTGTCAGGCAAGAAATAATATAAAATAACTTTCTGAGCGCTGCAAATCCACAATGTAATCTTGATCTTGCTTTCTTCTACAGAATGAACAAGGTGGTTTCAGAAGTGAAAGCTTTGGGATGATAAACACAGTGGAGGGAGAGGGGGAGGTGACATGGTTTGGTGTCTCATTGTATATACAAGACGATATTTTCCTCTTGGTACACATAGCAACAGGTAACTCATTGCATAGGTATGTCATTTGCTTGTGATCAGCATAGCAACAGCGTTACGACTTACAACTAAGAAAGCCATTTCTTGAACCTGAATTGTACTGCACATTATATAGGTAAAGGTAAAGTTCCCCGTGCATACAGCACCGTGCCATGAAAGCACATTTAGGCGATGTGGGGTAGGGCCTTACACATTCTCCATCTCAGCCATTTTGGATGTGATGTGATCAGCACCATGCTTTGGCCACCTGTGCTCCCCAGGTTTGCCCCCAGGCACCCATTGATTTGAGGCTGGGTGAGCCACAGACCCACTTTATGCAGGGATAAGGCTAGAAAAATTCCGACCATGGATCACCCACCCTGGGAATCGAACCCGGGCCTCCTGCATGGCAGTCAGAAGCCATACTTACTAGACCACCACGGCTCATTACGAGATATAATTGTTTCTCGCTTTTCCCAATCAAACACCAAGGTGCACATTATACATGTTTAAATAATAATAGCCTGTAAGGCAACAGCCCGTGCATGCCAGGGCCTACCTAATGACTGCCGGCCTCATTCCCCACCTGCCGAGGTGGCAGATCATCCAACCTGTTAAGGGATGACATGTGGTCAGCATGACGAACCCCCAGTTGTTGTTGTAGTTGTCCGTGACCGGGTTTCGCTACTCAATCGGTCCCATACACAGGTTTAAATCTCAGGAGAAAAGTTGCTATGCTTCCCTCCCAGGAGACTCGAACCTGGGGACATCCTGTAGCCAAAACCAAACACATGATGCCTTTGATCGCACTGCCACGGTGCGGAACACATGCGTAAATATGGTATGTTATTTCTTGGCAGTGGACTGGGACTAATGTTTGTCATGAAATACTAAATATTTAGAACATGTTAATGAACTGGTTTGCTGAAGATTTAGAACTTTGAACAGATTGTAGTACTCTGATATACCTTGCTGTCATCTTACACTTGTTGAAGATTGTTTAAAAGCTTACTTTTGAAGTAATAATATTATTGTAACAGTACTTTCAGAGTAGTTGTTGCCCATAGTACAGAGGCTGAAAGAGGTTAACAGCGTTCTTTCCTTGGAAGTTGGATTGTAATAAATAAGACATGAATAGTATAATTGGAATTCAGATATACAGAATTGTGTATTTTGATGTGCCAATGAAAGACGTACAATACATTCAAATACACAATGAATAATCCTGACTTATTTGACTTTGTATTGTGCTCATTGATTCAAAAATAATAATAATCAGCTTTCTATTGTGCAGTTTATAAACATCAGATTCTGTTTTGTGCACTGTTTGTTAAAAAATCAAGGAAATTGTATAAATCTACAGCTATCTTTATTTTTATACACAGATTTTTTACAATCAAGTTTAATTGCTTCATTGATTTGCACAAAAGATTCAGATTTTATTGTGTTTTACATGCTGGCTGCTAATGAAAGTATGCATGAAAGAATTTTGAGTGATCCTTTTCGTCCCACAGAGAACACTGTAATGATCCAAATTTGTCCTGAATTACAATGTTGATAGCAGGATGTACATGATGAGCTCCTCGTTTTTGTCTCCAATATCTCTGAAGTTTCTTGCTGTATAACACTGACCCATTTTCATGGCATGTAGAGGACATAAAGGCATCTTTACTTAATAATGTTTTGCTCATTGAAGCCTTGTTTTCATGCATGTGATCCACACACACACACACACACACACACACACACGTACAAAAACACATTTTCTATTATGGATTCATTGTTGCCACTGTTATTTGTTTTTCTAATGGTGATAGTACACTGTGTAAGCAATATCATGCCAGCAGGCTTTTCTTGCAAGGTACAGAATTCCTTCAGGGTGAAGTTGATACACACACATATGTTATTAATCATATTTCATACATTTTCATTAAGAAGACTTCCATAAGCCAAAAAATATCTGTAAGTGCCACACTGTTTGGCTCTGTAGCCTTTCTATAGACATTGGACTAGCTTATATAAGTAAAAATCATGCATTTTTTCACTTTAAAAATGATTTAAGTTTTATTTGAAACATTGAAATCATACTGAAAATCAAAATTAAGGGGATAAAGAAACCTTTGCAACCAAGTGTTACATCATTTGTCTACTTTTGGTCTTCTGATGGACTGTTTGATTACATGTTTGTTTTTTTGAATTTGGACAGTAGTTATTGAAAGTTTGAATGTGTGTGTACTTGCAAGGATACTTATGCTATCATTTGCTGACTTTGCGTCTTGGTATAATACCGAAAAAGAGGATACTCTTTCAATTTAAAAAAAAAATAGTGAATTACGAAGTATGATTCTGTCACTCATTTCTCTGCCATTACTTTTCACTACCTTATTGTTTTCACAATTTAATCTTTGAACTATATGAGTGGTATCACAGACTATATCTTTGTCATAGCATTATGGGAATAATAGGAATGAAGCTTGTCTCCTTGTTGTAACATTTTCACTTTTGCCAGTAAATATCAAGACCTGAAATTCATATTATAGGGCCTTCCACCACAAACTCACATTCATCTTTCTTATGTAAAGTAAAACATTGTGCTTCTGCAAAATATCACCAGATGGCAGCATGTGTTGTGCCATTCTCCTTTTTTTACTTACCCTTGGAAAGAACAATTGAAGATAGCGAGAGTTTTCTTGCTTACCTAACACAGTTCACACATCACATTGTTCAAAATTGATCTTCTATTTGGTGGTTCATAGGCTTGTATTCTTTCAAACATAGTGCGAAACCATTTTTTTCCTGAAGAACAAATGTAAAATCTGCCTCTCAATTTTTTGTAACATCTTGATAACTACAATTCAATTGTAAATGACTTGTACAAAATTTTAGTTCATATCTTGTTTAGGCTTGGGTGCATATGGCAGTGATTCAGAAAGTGAAAGTGAAGATGACAGAGGAACAGCTGAGAGAGGCAGCCAAGATTCAGACGAAGAATTGCAGGTATTTATATTTGTTAAAAATTTTACCTCAATTCTATGGTTTCAGAAAAATTAAATTATAGTTCAGAGTTACCAATTAGAAGGAAGAAGGCAGTTTTGGTAAAGTGTTTCTCAATTTCGTATAGCATTGTTGGGAGCTAGCTGCAGTTGCTATTTGCAGCACACGGTATTGTGGTGCATTTGAAATTTTTTGTTCTGTTGTTGACACTATTTCTTTTTTTGATTTTGTCAATCAATAAATGACACTACCTCAGCATCCTAGGTATGGTACTCAGTAGAGGCACATAGTAGTTCGAATCTCATTTTAAACTATAGGACCAACTCCAATTATCTTATTTGTCCATAAAGTGGACTGACTCAAAACTTGCATGTTTTCATCTGAGAAAAAATAAACTGCCTATTTTGACAGAATCATGGTACATGAACTATATATTTATATTCATTAAAAAATTAACAAAATGGCAGAATTTTCCACTAAATTATAAGCTATTTATAGATATATTTGATTGATAAATTTATCCACAACTTAAAAAAATTGTTCATATTGGCGGATGCTGAGATAATACCGATTAATCTGTCCCATTCCAATTGTAAGCTGTTTCTAATAGCTATTTCAGTCAATTTACATCCAATGATTATATGAATTTAATTTCATATGTAAGGTTTGCTGTTTCTGTGTTGCAAATTTGGATGTTTTCCGATTAAGCCCACTGCCTTCATTAACTGAAGATGCGGTGTCTGAGATGGAGATGGTAGTGCGTCGCTGCTTTGTTTGTTCTCAGGTGGCGGTAGTTCCATCTTCTCCCATCTGGCAGCGCTGGTGTTCTTTCTGCTGGCAGCTGTTTTGGTTTCCGTCATCAGACTGTTTTGTAGGACAGTGACTGCTGCGTTGTGTTGATGCCTGGTGTGACGTGGTTTGTGTTCCTTGGATGGGTGGAAGGCAGTTTGGGTGGGGAGCATTTTTTTTATTTTTCTTGTGGTCTGGGATTTTTTAAGAACAGGTTGCCACGTTGGGTGTGCTTGTCCTTTCTCTAGGTTTAGTCCTGGTTTCTGTTGGATGATGGCATGGGTTTCTATGATAAAACTAAACTAGACAACAGACAAGAACACTCAATGTGGCACCCCATTCTTCAATAATTTCTGCTTTTACCCACCCAAGGAAGACAAACCATCCTGCACCAAGCAATGCAATGCAACAGGCAGTCACCGCCGGGCAACGCCATCAGGCAAAATAAACCAAAAAGTTGGCAGTGGAAAGCACAGCAGGCAACTCAAAGCTGTGCCAAATGGGAGAAAATGGAACTACTGATGCTCAGGAACAAACAAAGCAATGAGACACTACTATTTCCATCCCAAATGCTGTAATTTAATGATGACAGTGGGCCTTCAAAATTAATCGGAAAACATCCAAATTCACAATGCGGAAACACTAAACCTCACATATGAAATACTAGAACCGAATTCACCACATTCTTCATGAATAAATATATTTATTTCAGAATCAGATTCGGAGACGTAAGTTTGAATTTGCCAAAACAGAAAGAGAAATTGAGGCAAGAATTCAAGAAGAGGAGGAAAGGGAAAGAGAACACAGACAAATGGGTGAGGAGAGCGAAAGTGAGGAAGGGAGTCAGGTAGAAAAAGAAACAGATTCAAAACAACCTATGGTGGCTGCCGGTAAGTGTGATTTTCTCTTTTCTTTGAGCTCTGGTGATCCAAATCTAATTACATCACCCTGTAAAATGATGCTGACATTTTTCATAGTAAGTGAACTGTTGATATTGTCATGGCGTAATGTCAAACTTTCTCTGGAATGCTGCTTCCTGATTGGTTTGAAATGTTCTGTGACAATATTGTGACCAAGTTTGCAACGGATGTTGTGTCGATCTTGCAGATTTCAGTTAACATGAAATGAAGTTGGCATCTTAAAATGAATTTACAAAACCAGTGCATAACTTGACTGAATCGTACCTGTGCTTTGTACATCTAAAACAGCAATTTTATTCTTGTGATTTTGTATGCAACAACAAATAATGAACTTCATCGTTTGCATTTGTGTATTGGAATAAAAAGATAGAAGATATTACTGGGGGTGTTGTGTGACAAGAAATTTAAGTGGCTGCACTTGATAATATTTAAGATTGAAGTAATATTTACTATGTGGAAAATCTGCTAGCATTTAGATATAAAACTTAATTTTTTTTGTAAAGACAGATTATTTGTGAATTAGCATCATTTTAATGTATATACATGGTGTTTCAGAAAACCGATGCATGATTTTAACATATCATTCATTTACAAGTTCATAGTTATTTGATATGTTGCTATTGGGCCAGAGCCAATACCATTTTGAACCAATATTGATACTATTACCAATTTGTACAGATGCTTAAAATTGTAAGACTTGAACGTTTGTTCAAAATGTAGATTAATTTATATTAATATGTAGATATTCCACTGCAGTTACATGCATCAATTTAACAATTTTTCTGAATTATTAAAATAGCCATCCATCATTTGCATATTTTTCAGGATAATTTGACTGAAAGTGTTGCAAGGTAATTTTGCAGGGTTGCAAACTCCGGAAAAATATCAGTCGATATTAGTGAAAAATTCCAATTGGTACCATTTCTATTGGCCATTGGTATCGACTCAGCCCTAATTGTTATACTTAAAATTTTACATAGGACAAACAAGATAAATTATGTGAATCTTTTTTCGCAGATAAATGATATGACTGTCATATCTTATGCTGGAAGTACATTTTATTCACTATTAGTGTAGACAGTACACTAATTCTAATTACTGTGGTGAAATTTCATGAATTTCTCATTCGTTATCACCAGACTGAATTGATTTGAAAGGAGAAAACCGTGATGAATTCTGTAATGTGTTTCATAAGATTCATGGTTGTTGGTGGTTTATTATAAATGAAGAGCTGATCCTCTTGGATCTGATTGTTCATACGTGAAATGTAACCAACCTCATGTAATAGAAAAGAATGTGCTATTCATAATAATAAGTGAATAAAAATAATTCACAGTTTTCATAGTAGCAACTTGTTACCTAAATACTAGCAGATTCTATCTTTTCATTTCTTAAAAATATGTAGTGAAGACATTCACATGAAAAATTGTAAACAAATAAAATAAGGTGTGCGCAGTTGGAAAGAATCCCAGCATAGAACAACATAAAACAACTGGATTATACATTAAAAAATCATATTTTATCAGTCACCTCGATGACCAAGTTGTGCAGGACTTATTGCTATTGTTTGTATAAAATACCAGTGTTCACACCTTGTCATCAATTTTATTTAAAGACTGTAAGTCACATTTAGAAGTTCAAGCAAAAAAATGCTGCCTTGACCTGGATTCGAACCCATTTTTCGCTTAAATTTATACGGAATACATTTACCTTATATGTCAAAAGGTAAGGTTATTGTTATGCCCAAATTTGTGAGTTTAGTCAGGAGAATATTGCTGAATTTAGGGACATTTTGAAAGTGACAATTTTCACCCCCCTATCTTGAAAAACAACCTTACATTGTTCATTACCTCTGGCGTGTCTGTCAAAAGGAATATCAGTTACAGAAATTTTAGGCCATTTTCAATGATTCCATAACAACGGCAATTTCTCTTGACTGTACCATCTTCTACAGGATGGAAAGGTTAACCAGCAAAACATTAAAAAGTTTAAATAATTAGAAATAAGATTAAAATCCTCATCTCCCTGTTGAACTCAGGGGTGAACTTTGATGATGATGAATAATTTTAACTAGTTTTAATCTTCCTTTTCTTTTAAACTTTTTAATTAGGGCTGAGCCAATACCTCTTTGAAATAATACCTATGGTCTTAACAATTCCCACCAATACCGATGCTTCATATTGTAACAATTAGAAGCTGTTGAAAATATTGATTAATATTAGTGGGCGAGCATTCCACTCCAATTATAAGCATAAGCTGAGGAGAGTTTTACTTTTAAAAACTTAAAAAATCACACAAGAATATACAAATACAGGTTTTCCACATAATATTGGCAAAAAATCAATGAAAACTTCAAATTTTGCATAACTTCCAGAATAATTAGGCTCCCCAGAAGTGTTGCACAGCATTTTTGTGGACCCACAAATGATCAAAATGACATAAAAGTATGAGCCGGTATCGGCCAATACCAATACATTGGCATTGGCTTAGCCCTATTTTTAATGTTTTGCTAGTTGCCCCCCTTTTTTGAACCAGATGGATTGAAGAATTTGGACAAAAATAAGATGCCTGTCTACTATTAGATTTCTAGAGAATATTGGTAGCCGAGCATGTTTCGTGAGCGACTCATGATGTGGCCATTGGAGGTTTTGCGTTCCAAGTCGTGGTCTGGATTTCAGCCTTATGATTGCGATCAGTCTGGAGAAGCAGAAAAGTGATAAAAAAAAATTACAATTCCATGGAACCCCAATTTTGCATTTCTGGATATTGGTTCTTTTTCACGTTGCTCCCCTGAAAAATGTAAAATCGGGGGTTGGCTGTAGTTTCTCATTTCAGGTAGTGTTTTGAAGTGTTGATGCTAAAATATATTATGTGTAAGTTACTTGATTACAGTTTTGTGTATTGATAAGTGTTGCGGAATCATCAGAAAATGTGAAATTATACAGTTTTGAGTCAACATAAGTGATAATTTTGTCAAAGTAGAAATTGGTAACTTGTACTTACGCATGTACTACTACCCATTCCACAGAATCATGTTATTAACTGAGCAGGTTATGCACTGGAAAAACTTTTTTTTAAATAATGTTTCACTGGAATTTTGTGAGTGATAATTTCAATGCCAACAGACACTTTGAAGAAGAAATTTAGAACAAAAATATGAGAGAAAAATCTATCATCACTGAAAACCTAAAAAAGTTGAGACTAGAAACAATCAATCTATGTACTTTATATATAAAGTGCATCTACATACATTACTGGTTAACATTATAAGTAGTACTCTCATGCAGAGCTTATACGTGATGGATATTATGGATATTGTAAAAGAGCCAATTTGATATTTTTTAATGACTGGATTTAGTTTCTACAGACATTTTGTAAGAAGTCTCAAAATGTGATTAGTGTCGCTTCTCAAAGGCTACTTTCACACTGGTGACAATTTTCACTTGACATATGTTGCTTAAAAATGAACCAGTCAGTTTCAACAGTTTTCACAATTTACTATGATTGGTTCACCTTAAGCGACACATGTTTGTCTCTTGTAAGGTACCCTTACAGGACAAAATATAATTCAAACGTTAAAAGCATGAAACATGTAAAAACAATTATACATCATTGATCATTGTACACCATCAAATTTGTTTTATTTAAGCATTCCCTCAGTGTTATATATTTCATTCCCACGTAAAACAGTTTAAAGTCATATACAGTGCAAAATATTAGATATTTTCAAAATTTGGTTGTTTCTTGTAAGTTTTATGACTGCAGGAAAAATGTTTACAAGGATTATCCTCGCATAGTACTTGTATGCTTTCATATATTCAAGAAAGTGAATAGAAGATAGATTTTATCTTGCATTTTGCATTGTATGCACATTTTAACTGTTTTATTTGGAAGGTTCGATAACAGTGGAATTTTTTAATAATGGAACCTTAAGTAAATGTATGCTATATTCAAGAAAGACTTGCATTTTAATATTAATAACTAACTAATATTAATCTACATTCAATGTACGTGAATGAAAATGAATTTAATAATGCAGTAAACTAAGGAAAGAAATCAAGTGGTGACACAACAAGATACAATGAAAATATACAGCGTGAGCACAAAAACACTCCCTGGTTTTGAAAGGATATAACTTTAATACCAAAAGTAGTATTCTACAGAAGTGTTCACAGTAGTTGTAAAAACTCATAAAGATTTTGTGGTGTTGATTGGAATTACAAATGCTCAATGTGCGTGCCACCTGTTACGCGGGAAACATCGAGACGATAATCCAGCTCCAACCACACCTCAAGCGTATCCGGTGTGATGAAGTTGACAGCTGTACTGATGCGTTCCTGAAGATGATTCAAGGTTGTGGGTAGTGGAGGTACATAGACCTGATCCTTCACGAACTCTCAAAGGAAAAAGTCACAAACTGTCATGTCCGGTGTACGTGGGGGCCACCTGCATAGATTTTGATCATTCAGTCCAGCTCGTCCTATCCAACGGTGTGGGAGGTTGTCATTCAGAAAGCTGCGTACAGATTGATGCCAGTGTGGGGGCGCTCCATCTTGTAGAATGTAGTCACCTCTCTGCAGCAAGTTGAGGAATTAACCAGTCACGTAGCATTGTTAAGTAGCTTTCACCTGTGATTGTTGGCCCCTCAAAGAAGAACGGACCGTACACTCAACGCTCTGACACTGCACAAAAAACATTCACCTGCAACTGCTTGCTGGCTTGACGTGTTGATTTTCTGGGACTGCGTTCAAAGGCTTCTCGCACATGCTCCACAATTTCCTCAGAGATGGACGGTGGGCCAGAATCTTCTTTTCTTGGATCACAAATGCATCCTCTCTCAACAAATGTTTTATGCCACTGCAGAATGGATTTGTGTGTAGGTGGATCAACATTAAACTTCCATTTAAATGCACGCTGCACTCTCACAACACTGCTTGTTTTGGCAAATTCTAACCCGCACCAGCTTTTTTGCTGCAGAGTGAATGCTATTTTCGATGTTACTGCCCTCTATCTACCGAATTCACAACTAGCAATTCTGAAAAGAAAGATATTAAAATATTTTGAGTTAACTGAGCTTTGGATATCAATTTTATCAAAATATTCAAGTAACTATTAATTTTATGACATCTTGAAACCAGGGAGTGTTTTTGTGCTCACCCTGTATATTTTTATTTTAAGTTTTCAGATTTAAATAACACAACAGCACTAAAAATAAATATCAGGAAATTTTGACAAAGGTGACGATAATAGCATCGCTTTTGTTGTATGCTTTCCTATCACATAAACATTTGTATACTTTTATAAGAACATGTTTTGAAATCATCGATTGTAGTAGAACTAAATTTAAGATTGATTGTTGTAATAAACGTCTTATTTTTAACTGCCAATCACCCCGGACTCATTATTATTTTTGCGGGTAATTTGCAAAATATGTATTCTGTATTTTATTTAATTATTGTTTAGAAATACAAACTTTGTTAGGGAAGTTCCAGAAAATAAGAAGTTCTGCACAGATACCATTCCCAATGTATTGGTATTGGAAAGAATTGATTCAAATTTGATGATTGATACCAACTGATATTTTAATGGAGTTGGGTAATCTTATGCAGAGTATATAAGGGTCACTGTTTATATTTTGAGCCTAACAATGAAAAAACAGGAATTTGGCTTTGAAAACTGCTTTATTGTTTATCGAAGTATTCTCCTCTATGGTCAATATACTTTTGCATTCGTTCGAACCATTTGTCAAAGCAGTTTTTCCAATCTTCCTGAGACACCAATATAATATGGTTTTTGAACGCATCAACGGCATCTTCCGCCGACGAAAATCGTTGTCCACGCAATTTATTCTTGACATTCGGGAACAAGAAGAAGTCATTCGGTGCCAAATCAGGACTGTACGGCGGATGACCCATCAGTTCGATTTTTTGACTGTTCATAAAGTCGGTTGTTAGACGAGATGTGTGACAGCTGGCATTGTCTTGATGAAGAATGATCCGACGGCGTTTGTTTGTTTTCCGTATTTGACCGAAGACCTCTGGCAAACAAATTGTTGTGTACCATTCAGAGTTGACCGTTCTACGTTCCTCTAAAGGCACAGTTGCCACATGACCAGTTTTCCCGAAAAAACAGGCGACCATTTGTTTTGATGTGCTTCGAGCGCGAACAACTTTTGTTGGATTGGGTTCATCTTGAAACACCCATACAGTCGACTGCTGTTTACGTTCCGGCTCATATGCATATATCCATGATTCGTCACCTGTTACAATCTTATATACGTCTTTTGAAGCACCACGATTGTATTTATTGAGCATTTGTTTGCACCAATTGACGCGAGCGTCTTTTTGAGTTTTTGTCAAATTGTGTGGGATCCAACGAGAACATACCTTTCTCACAGCTAAATGATCATGTAATATTTTATATATGCTGGTGGAACTAATGCCTATGGTTGCCTCAATCTCACAGTATGTCACATGACGATCTTGCAGTGTTAGGTTTTGCACAGCATCAATGTTTTCTTGAACAACAACAGATTTTGGACGACCTTCACGAATCTCGTCGGTGACGGAATGGCGGCCACGATTAAATTCGTTATACCAGCGTTTCACAGTGGCAAAGGATGGGGCTTCATCGCCAAATGTGGAAGTTATAATCCACGTCGAAAATCGTAAAAAATCATCGCATGAAAATGTTCACGAGTTAATTCCATTTTATTGTTGTCGCACAATCTCCAAGGCAACATAAACAACACAAATGAAGCTATTGACAAAACATTTGAAGTACGTTATGGTCAATAATGCCAGACGATTCCGTGCAAACGTCAAATCTCGCCTAACTTCAATCAGTGTTGCCAAGGCTCAAAATATAAATAGTGACCCTCGTACTATCCTGGAAATATGCAAAATGCAATAGTTTCAATTAGAAACTATATTTTCAAATTTGTATATATTTTGAACTGCTTTAAATTGTTTTCACCAAGTATCGGAATCTGTAAAGAGTATTGGCAATTATATCGGTATCAGCATCGCGTAATCCTTATAAACTTGGTCCCAGTCCCCGTCAAAGTCTTTTTCTTAACAATGCTTACACTCTTCTTTGTGTGGAGATATATCACTTATTAATCAGTACCTTTGGCGACTTAAAAAGATGTAGTTTGCTACCATATTTATTACTTATGGATTATCTGTATTTGTCTTGTGCAAGCTATATATCTTAGTTGACATCCAAAACTCTTTTTTAAAAAAGTAGTCTTCAACGCCACGTCATTACATCATCATAATAGAGACTTAGACAAAAGTCACCACATGTACCTTGTTTTGTCCAAATTTTCAGATGAACCTTGATCCTTCTTCATGGATGGGAAAAATGATGAAGCATGAAAAGGCTAAAATTTATTTGGGATAGCTTAAAATGCATTAAAAGGTAGAAAAATTTGATTTTTCAACTGTTTTTTTTTTTCCCCTTTTAAAACTAGTTTAACCTCTTCATGTTTCATTCTTTATCTCATTCCTGAAGAAGGGTTGAGATAGATCCAAAACTCAGAGATACATGTTGTGACTCTCAGTTTTAATCCAAAATACTATCATAATTAAATGTTCATGTGATCAAGTCTTTCTTGAATATGTCATCATACCAAGTGTCTGCACATAATTTTTTTCTGGTTTACCTTTTGTTTAAAATTTTGTTTGTCAGGTTTAATTTTTTTTTCTTTTCAAGGTAAGTAATATTTTTATTAATAACATTTCTCTATTATTGCCTTTTATAAGAAGCTTACCGTATGAAAGATGATAAATGTATGATATGTATATAGAATGTCTTAAAATCAAGTATTTAGTAATTCCCTATAGCAGTTACAGATATATTTAAGATGTAATTCCTCAATTGAGCAGCACCGTATAATGCAAATTTATCGTAAATAGTAGCATGACTTTCGGAATGTACCAGAGTTACTTGAAACATGTCTTTATATATTATGGAAAATTATGTGAATTTAATTGTTAGTTTCAAACACTACATTTTGTCAATGAACAGAATGTTTCATTTCGTTACAGAGCAAGACATGATTATGTATTACATCTTACGTGATGCATAAATTGTGTGTCTTATACATGCATAGGCAGACATCCTTTAATAATCTAGTTTACACTGGTGGTTGATTTGATTCAATTTCAAATCCGTGCTCACATTTATATTTGTATTTTATCACCCAATGTTCTGGATTGTGTCTTGGCCTTGGCATGGATGCTTCTTTATTAGCAGCTCTTCATAATTTTAGGAACTGATGAAATGGATGATAAGACAAAGGCATTCCTTACTACAGGTTCAAACCTTGGACCTTTGTAGCATGTTATGCTAACCATTCATACTTTTGATTCTTCATGCTATATATCCTAAATTGGGAATTGTCCTGTCACGCAAGCATCATTGTGCAAGATAATACTGTACTACTACTAATACCTTTCCGTAGCTTATGTCCTGCATATATCTAATTTGATATATGGGTAATTTTTGATTCATTATGTAAAATATTTATTCCATAGTAAAGTATGTCATCAAGCATTTCTGGGGAAGAATGATAAAACAATTATTATTCATGTAGATGTTTTTGTTTGTGCTAAGGTAGTGTTCAAACATTTTTGTTTGCAGAGCCAACTTACTACCTCACCAATTTGTTCTGGGCCTTGTTACATGTTGCTTTCAAATTAAAGTTGTACTCCCTCTGTCCCATAATTATAGTCTGGTATGCCAAAATGGTAGTACAGGAATGACAGACGAAGAGGCAGATGGAAAGCACAATTTGTAATGATCCTTGAGTAATAAAGTTGTGTGACTCATTCCCATGTTTCATATTCTTCTTCTGTATACACCAATGTCACAGTTTGAATATCGGACAATTATTATGACACAACAAACAAAAATGTACCAGACAATAATTATGGGACAGAGGGAGTAGGTTTTATCAGTACGAGGGTCACTATTTATATTTTGAGCCTTGGCAACACTGATTGAAGTTAGGCGCGATTTGACGTTTGCACGGAATCGTCTGGCATTATTGACCATAACGTACTTAAAATGTTTTGTCAATAGCTTCATTTGTGTTGTTTATGTTGCCTTGGAGATTGCGCGACAACAAGAAAATGGAATTAACTTGTGAACATTTTCATGCGATGATTTTTTATGATTTTCGACGTGGATTATCAAGACAAGAGTGCATCGATCAACTTACTTCCACATTTGGCGATGAAGCCCCATCCTTTGCCACTGTGAAACACTGGTATAACGAATTTAATCGTGGTTGCCATTCGCTCACCAACGAGATTCGCGAAGGTCGTCCAAAATCAGGTGTTGTTCAAGAAAACATTGATGCTGTGCAAAACCTAACACTGCAAGATCGTCATGTGACATACTGTGAGATTGAGGCAACCATAGGCATTAGTTCCACCAGCATATATAAAATATTACATGATCATTTAGCTGTGAGAAAGGTATGTTCTCGTTGGATCCCACACAATTTGACAAAAACTCAAAAAGACGCTCGCGTCAATTGGTGCAAAGAAATGCTCAATAAATACAATCGTGGTGCTTCAAAAGACGTATATAAGATTGTAACAGGTGACGAATCATGGATATATGCATATGAGCCGGAACGTAAACAGCAGTCGACTGTATGGGTGTTTCAAGATGAACCCAATCCAACAAAAGTTGTTCGCGCTCGAAGCACATCGAAACAAATGGTCGCCTGTTTTTTCGGGAAAACTGGTCGTGTGGCAACTGTGCCTTTAGAGGAACGTAGAACGGTCAACTCTGAATAGTACACAACAATTTGTTTGCCAGAGGTCTTCGGTCAAATACGGAAAACAAACAAACACCGTCGGATCATTCTTCATCAAGACAATGCCAGCTGTCACACATCTCGTCTAACAACCGACTTTATGAACAGTCAAAAAATCGAATTGATGGGTCATCCGCCGTACAGTCCTGATTTGGCACCCAATGACTTCTTGTTCCCGAATGTCAAGAATAAATTGCGTGGACAACGATTTTCGTCAGCGGAAGACGCCGGTGATGCGTTCAAAAACCATATTATGGAGGTGTCTCAAGAAGATTGGAAAAACTGCTTTGACAAATGGTTCGAACGAATGCAAAAGTTTATTGACCATAAAGGAGAATACTTCGAAAAACAATAAAGCAGTTTTCAATGCCAAATTCCTGTTTTTCCATTGTTAGGCTCAAAATATAAATAGTGACCCTCGTACTAGAGTGGGCTCCATAATGAAGTTGGAGTGGTTCTCCTGGGCCTCCCTGATAAAGCAGCAGTAAGGTTGTTGCCTTGTGATCAAGAGGTCCCGTCCCAAGTTTGATCCCTAGTGTATGCGCATTGCAGTGTTTTGAATTCCACTTTAAACCGTAGATTTCTGTACTAATTAGCCTATCTGAGCATAAAGCAGGACTTAGAAAATATTGCAACAGTGACAATTATTGTGAAAATTAATACCATTACTTAAAACTTGACATGCAAGCACGGTAAACATCTCCATAGTTGATGAAGTCCTCTGGTTTAGCGTTTGCATGGAATCAGTTCATTTCGTGGGGGTTCATGATTTTAGATGGTAATTTTGTAGCAGTCCCCCTGATAAAACTGCTCTGGGGTTCATCCTCCCTCTAATCAATGGGCACTTGGTAGGGGAAGTTAAATATGGCTGAACACATTGTATACGCTGGCACAGAGATTAGTTCAGTAGCTAATGCCAAAGATCCAGGTTAGATCTATGGTTGAACCATAAGTTTCACATAACTGTTCAGTTTTTTATGTATTGTGATACAAGCTATTTAATTCAGTGAAATATGTTAAACTTGGTACAGTAAAGTGTGGTTTTTAAATATATTAATAACCCGCCCCCCACCACACACACACAAAATATGCTGAGACTGGTGACATTACAAAAACAGAGATCATACATATCTGCAGACCAAAGCTAGGTGCAGGTGGACTAAGTTTCATCTTGCACTATTCACTAGCAATCGGAAGAAAACAAAATGTGTTTGGAAAATTAGTGTTAATGTATTTTTTAAATTAAATTCACAAAATTGTTCTCCTTCAACCAATGCATGTGCAAACTGAAGACTTTGATAAAGTGGAATAATTGGAAAACAGAAATAATGTGTGCCACAAGTAGAAATAGATGGATATGAAATTTTTGCTGTTACTGATAAAGTTACAAATTTTCCCTGAAGAACATGAATGGATCATTACATTAACCTCCTTAATTAATGTACATAGCATGGTGCTATAATGTATTTTTCCTTTGGAAAAGCAACTGTATTTTGACAGCTATTTTACACAGCCAAACTAATTGAATTATGTCCTTATATTCATAAGAATAACAATAAAGCAGCAGAATTTTGCACTAAATTACCACCTATTCATAGATACATGGATTGGTAAAATTATCAGTAGTATTATGAATACACCGATATGTAAATATTGATTGACACTGATGCGGTACTGATAAATCTATCTGATCCCTGACTAAAGTTCAAAATAAAACCACAGATAGCATTTATATGTATATGCATTAAAGGAAATAAGAAGTCGCGAGACATTAGTTTTGCACTATCCTTAAGATACCTAGCTTGGCAATGTTTACATATTATGCAGTTGTTCCTTATTATGTAGATGATGTGGTAATTACTTCAACATGCCTCTGATGTTACTTTGCTTGTAACATGACAACAGCACATGGCATTTTATATTAAGTATACCATAATATTTTTGAGAATCCTTTTCTTGATTTTGAGACATTCTAACCTTGAGTATCACCAGTTGAATTTTGTCTAAACCTTGTAGCACATAAGTATTCATATTTATGAGTAACTGTTAATATTTTAGGTAAAGAAGAGAAACCGAAATTTCTTCCACCACAAGATATGAAGGATATGCTAGGAGACGACCAACTAGAATCGGAACCCTCAAGAAAGGAAAGGATGGAGAGTGAGCATAAGGGAGACCTTGGCCTAGAAAGGAGTGTGGATAGAGCAGTGGTTGCTAAGTCAGGCAAGCAGGTGCATGAAAGACCATCGCATGATGATGACGAATCTAGTAGTTCCGAGAATGAGTCTAGCTCAGAGGACAGTGCTTCTGACAGCTCATCATCATCAGATTCTAGTTCGTCATCTTCGTCATCATCCTCTAGTTCCTCAGATAGTTCTAGCAAGAAGAGAAGCTCTAGTGAGAAAAGTTACAAGAAAAATAGAAATAGAACTAGTATCAAATCAAAAGAGAAGGATTCCTATAAATCAAATAAATCTAGAACTCCTAGTGTGGACAGGAGGTCTCACTCAAGTTACAAGAGCAGAGACAGTGAACGAATGAAAGCTAAAAGAAATTCGAGTGGTTCTAAGCACAAACGCAGAAGCTCTAGTAGGGAAAGAAGCTACAGCAAGGAAAGTAGCGTTCACTACCGGAGGAGAGACTCTAGCAAAGATAAAAATCGAGAGAGCGATTCTAGGAAGAAACGACGAAGTGCTGATTCATACAGCCATGAAAGTAGCAGTAGCAGTAGGTACCGGAGTAGGCATTCTAGTAGATCACCGAAAAAAGATAAAAAGAAAAGAGGCAGGAACTATTCCTTTTCCAGATCACCCTCTCCCAAGAAGAGTAAGCGCAGAGAACGGAGCAAGTACTCCCGTTCTAGGTCACGGTCCCCCAAAAGGTCACACAAAAGGAATTCCAGTTCACGCTCTCCATCACATTCGTCATATTCTGAGAGGTTTGGTAAGAAGTCAAGTCACAGACACAGGGACTAGAAGATAAATGCAAAGGTGGTATTCTTCATCATATTATATTTTCTATTTGGAATACACCCTAAAATTTTATTTTATTTTTTGCAACTTAAGTAAATTTAGATTTTCGTGGATAAATATTACATATATATATATATAATAAGCATGGATACTAATCTCTACAGTGGAACTTTTTTTTAGTAGGATCATCCAGTATAGTTTGAATAGTTACAATAGTAGTTGTTTCAACAATGAGCATGGGCTATTGTTGGTTTTGCTTACAGTTATACACAAGCTGCAATATTGAGAGTCATACCCTGTGTTTTATGGTAAAATTTTGCTAACTTGCCAAGCTGCGTTAAACACACATTAGTTTTATATATGTATACATCATGCCTTTTAAAAAGTCTTGAAAATGCCAGACTTGCCATTTTTCAATGACTCAATACAAATAGGTAAAAGATAATGCATCAAATTACCAGCTAAACGTGAAATTAAAATCATATCTACAAATATGTGTAATTTGTGATCATTATGAAAGTATTGTATTTGCAGCTGGAATTTTTATAAAATGCAAACACTGTGATTTGAGCCACCCTGAGGGCATTGTTGCCTTGTAAGGGGTCCAGGGTTCAATCCTTGGTAAGGCACATTGCACATTGATTCCACTGTAGGTCCGTTCCTATCTAAGTATGAAATGAACTTTGAACATTTGAGACCTGGATTCTAATTTTTGTATGTATAAGTGAGGTATTGAATAATACAGGGTGCATAGGCTATTTGAGGATATTTACGTAAATTTTGAAAAGTAACCATATCTCGTCTAAAATCAAATATATTTTCATGAAAATTGGTACACACGAGAAACAAAAGCTTCTGAATAGGTTTATTCTATAAAATCACCTTCAGCCTCAATAACTTTCTCGAGACGGGACTGAAAGCGTTGACAGGCCTGAATCAAGTGGCCTTTGTTTATTTCAGACATCACCTTGACAATGGCTGCCTTCAATGATTCTTTGGTGTTGTGTGGATGTTTATTAGCCTAGGGATTAAGATCTGGAGAGTTAGGGGGCCACAAGTTGTGTGTGACATGATCATGGAGATTGTCCATCCATTCTTGGTTAATCTGAGCCTTATGAAAAGGAGCAGAGTCCTGTTGAAATATGTACGGCCTGCCAACACCTCAATGTAGGCTGTAGCTTTAACTCGAAGTCCCTGTGAAAAGAAGTGGGGTGGCATGACAAGTCCTTCCTTACTCACAACTACTAAAACCGTCACAGTTGCTGGAAACTTGGTATGCATAACTCTGGGAACTTCAGAAGGATCCTTACATAATCATCTGTCATTCCGGCGATTGACCTTTTGGTCTTGATCAAAGTTTTTCTCATCACAGAAAAACCACAGCATGCCATGTTCCTCAGGGTTTTTGACTTTGGTGAGTAACCGTTTTGCAGGGATCAGATGATTCTCTTTCGTTTTTGCAGAAATGAATTAACCTTTCCTCATCGCATACGACTTGTGTGGAATAACTTCATGGACCAATGTTCGAATTGTGCCCTCTGACACTTTGAGTTCCTTTGCAATGGCCCTCATTGACTTTCCGGGGGTGTCATTGATAATTTCCTGAACCTTTCGTATCAAATTCTGGTGTCCTGATAATGTCAGAACGTCGAGAGTGCCTTTCTCGCTTCAAAACTCTTGAAACATTCCAACTGGAATGGACAAATGATCTGGTAACATCCAACTCTTTCAGAACTTTATGGACAAATGATCTGGCAACATTCAGGAACCTAGCAATTTCTAAATTCTTGTGTTTTGCATGTTAGGCCACAATCACAGCACTTCATTTCATTTCTTGAGTTAAGATAGGTTCAGTCATTGTATATCTGCAACAAAAACGACAACATTCATAAGGTATAAGGTTTTAATACATTGAAAATGTGGTGTCCTCAAATAGCCTATGCACCCTGTACTTGTAGCACTTAATGTTATTATTTTTATCAATATAAGAATGTATAAAAACACATTGCAAGTTTATTTGCCTAAAAACATTATTTATGGCTCCTATATAACCATATGATTATTGTTATCGTCTTTGGTGTGAGTCGTCCCAGGTTTGATTCCTTGGTGCGAATCATGAAAATTTTGTTATTGACCCAGCATTATGACAACAATTAGAAAGCTACTTGAGAGGAAGTAGTGGGTTCTGGTGTCTAAACCCAAAAAACAGTGGCGACGGGACCATGGATCACCCAATGAAAAGCCACTTGGTATGCCCTAGCCCTGAGGGCTGTTGTGGCATGGAGTTTAGTTTTAAAACATTACATAACTAATGACGAGAATAAAATATACTTATGCAGTATTGTTCAATGTGTCTGTAAAGTAAAAAAAAATGTAATGAAGGCGTATAGGGGGTGTGGGTTAGTGCCCTACACTTCCTTGATCACGGCCGAAGGTGGGGTGATGTGATCAGCACCATTCCCGTGGCTTCCTTAACCCCCCCCTGCAGGTACCCACTTTATATGACGCTTGGGTGGGCACCGGAGCCACTTGAACAGCTGGAAAAAATCCCGCTTGCATGGTAGTCAGACACCTTAACGACTGAGCTAATGCAGCTCTGTGCATGTAAAAATTAATGTGTAAAGTCGGGAAAAGCTGTGATGTGAGCTCCATAACCATTCCCCCACTATACTTCTGTCTGTTACATGGTTGGAGTTTGAGGGCCTCCTCGATGCAATAGTAGTAACATCCTCACCTTGTAATCAAGGGCTCCCAGGTACAATAACTGGTGGAGGCACACTACACAGTGGTTCGGATCCCATTTTAAACTGTAGGGCCAGTCGTGGACTGAAAAAAAAATCAAATGATTGGAGTTTGATTATGGTACAAATATAAGGAGGGAGTGTTTTATAAAGGTGTGTTGTCAATTAAGACTTTTATGTCATATTGGGGCTTGCAACATGTGACCACACTTGTCACCCTGCAAATTACCAGTAAAGATATCAAGATATACCATTTACACATTAATCCATTCATTGTTATTTTACAACTAGACTTGTGAGCTGTAGTATGTTTTTGGCTACTTTTTTTAAAAATTAAAAGCAAGTGTCTTTGTTTTCACATTTTTGTAAAATAAGTGCTGCATGTTATAGTTCATGCAAATGGTGGTGGTATTGGTTGTGTAGTTGCTACTGTTGATACATAAAATGGGAGGGGTATTTTGCATTAACAGGGTGGCGATAGACCTGGAAAACCAGGAAAAGTCAGGGAGTTTGAGGTGTCAAAAAAAACTCAGGGAAGTTTGTCTTGATTGACCTTTTTTTAAGATATCATTATGAAACTGAACAGGAAATCTTGTTGCTAAGTTTCGGCCTCAACTTTTAGGCCCCTTTCATGCACAACACAACCACGGCGCCAGAAACTAGTGATGGCAGGAGGAGAGAGAGAAATTTCAGGGGGGGGCAGAAAAATGTATTAAGCCTCTAAATATTACGTGGAAAATGCATTGAAGTAACCTTTTTTTGTCTGTATGGGAGTAGTAAGAGGAGAGAACTGTCAACAGATGTAGGGGATGAGAGCGGGTGGTGCTGTCTGATAGTTGTTGGATGTTGCGGTATGTAATTTTGTTGGACAAACTGAAGGAACATGGAAATAAATAGGCTCCATTGATACATACGATTTTTGTCGAATATCACTACCCGACAAAGTATCTCACTACAACATGCGACAGAAATTGTATGCATGGCACTCGTATGGAATTGATTTTTGTTTGATGTCTTTGGACTGCAACATCCAACAAAAATTTCATGCATAATCAAGAGCTTTAAACTCGTGAAAGATTGTCATTAATCTCTCACTGAGTGAAGTTAATGTTCAATATTATGAAATGAAATGCACATAAATATTTAAATATCATATTTGCTCGAATCATTCAATCATAAAAGCAAATCACTTTCTTCAAGAATTGACTTTTCTCTGGCAGCCCTGCTAAATTTCACTTTCAATCTACTGATTTATACAAAGTGTGCCCAGAAAGTAATTTCCAATTAGTAGGGACCTTGATTTTTCGTGTTTAATGTTAATTGCTGAGAAGTTTTGTTTATGAATATGCAATGATGTCTGGACACATTTTTAGCCCATTCGAAATATCAAAATAATGTGAATTGTTGGATGTTTAGCGATTTTTTTAAAAAAAATGTCCTAAAACAATGAAACATTCCATGAAATCCAACATTCTTGTCTTTTCTAGGCTTAAAGAAATAAAATGTGTCATATTTGTGTACATCGAACGTGCAAGTTTTCCAACATTTTATTCAAGAATAAACTATATTACCTCTTATACATGGAATAATTCCGACAACCATATTAAATCATGTATTTCCCACGATTTTTTCAACTTCTATGAAAACAATTTGCATGACAGAGCAAAGTGGCAGGGTTCTAACAGGAGATCGAGTGCGTATCTACCGTCACACGGGAGCAGCATCTTCAGTATTTGATGTGCGAGCTGTGTTTTGAATTACCAAACTAAGTGCACACCATCGGCATTTGTCGAGCGAGAAATAATGGAGCTCAGGCGTTATGGCATCTGACTACCATGCGAGAGACCCGGGGTCGATTCCCTGCAAGGGAGAACCGGGATCTTTTCCATCTGTTCAAACTGCTCCAGTGCCCACCCAGCATTGTACCAAGCGGGTTACCTGGAGGAAACTTTGGGGGTAAATGTAGCCAGAAGCATGGTGCTGATCACTTCACCCCCACCTTCAGCGGTGATGAAGTGTGGGGTCCTAAATCCACACCCCCTAGATGCCTTCATGGCTTGGTGCTAAGCACAGGGGAGCACTTTACTTTTACTTCCTCAAAAATCTGTTCCAACATTCCAAACTTGTCACGAAAATACATAGACCATGTGACCTACAATTTAAAATAATAGTATAAAGGCACAATGGAAGTATTAAGTATTAAATGTTCTCTAAAATGCGAATTTTTGGAATCGTAACACTAACAAGTCAAAAAAAGATAATGTCACTTTTTGGTGCCATAATATATCGGTATCTGTCATTTGAGATTGATTGATTTAAAAAATTTTGGGTGCATCGCCACTTATGGTCATTATGCACCCTTCAGTATGTACCGGGAAATTGCATTATCTAAAACCCTTATCTTAAAATTGAAAAGGGGGTATGGAAAATTAATTTTCCCAAAATAACTTTCAAGATATCAAACTCTCATGAAGAGGCTTAGGCCATGTGAATTACAATTTGAAACAGTAGTTTAAAAACACCATGAAGGTATAATTTGAGGTATTTGTCAAAAAACGTGCTAAAATGAAAATGTGATTTTTAGGAAAAATAACAGTGAATAGTAATAAATATAAAAAATAGGTACATCAATTCGAAAAAAATAACAAAAAATTTAGGTCCCTACCGATTAGGCATAAATAAAACAAGAATATCAGTAATAATTTATTGCATTAGTAACAGTGAGTCCTAACCTAATTTTCGGCATAATCACCACCATTGTTCTGGCATTTGTTGTAGCATGGCACTAAATTTTGTATGCCCATGGCATATGTGTCTGACAGCAAAGACTGGAACTATCTCTACCGCAGTGTAGCTGTCATATCCTTGTCCTGCCAGAAACCTCTTCAGTTGAACAAAGAGATGAAAGTCGGTGCATGCAAGGCCAGTGCTGTACAGGGAGCGGTCCAAGATCACTCACCTGAAGTGATGCAAAGGGCCCACGTGCACTCAGCTGTATGGGGTTGTGCACATTCGATTGGCCTTCCGTGAATTGTCTACACCATCGTCTGACCATACTATCATTCACGACATCCTGTCTGCACACCTCACACGATTGCTGGTGGCTCTGTGCCAAATTCTGAGCGTTCAAAAATCTGATTACTACACGTGGGCTACATAGCAGTCGATAGGAGACTGTATGAGAGCTGCAATCTCTAATCTAGAACTGTTCTGAAACGGCTGCATTGCTACTGTACCAGATTACAGCTACATGCCACTTCTTCCTGCCCGCAAGTGTGTGGCGCTCTCCGGCCACTAGTGCTGCATACAGGTACCATTGGAGCTTTTTTCAGGATGCCCATCGTATATGAACTTTCAGAAGCTCTTATTAACAGAATGTTCCTGTTTGAATGTTTGGTTAGCTAAATCAAGTACCTATACAATGCAATTCTATAAATTCCTTGTGTTAAATTTCTAATACCTACATATCCTTCTCGTCAACAATAATGGTATAACTGCATGTTATCAGTTTCACAGTACTTCACTTGTATATACTGTACTGAAGCAGAAATCCCATTGATAATGTAAGGAAATATGACACTTTATTTTGTACAATTCAATTGTTTCACTTATATGCAAGGGTTAAGTTGTTCTTGCAAGCAGAAGGGGGTCCAAACCTCAATATCAACATATAATACCGAGAATGGATAAGGAGACTGATAAATTACAAATTGTATTTCTTAATAAATCACTCTTCACTCTAATCTCATTTAGTCATAACTTAAAAAATAATCAAGTATTTTATTTTAAACTTACTGTGTATGATAAAATTCCGCAATCCTTCCCTAGCTTGTGAATTATAATTTTCCAAATTCACTATTTTGCAGTTTGCAGAAATTAAGTCAATTTCATTGAAGGTAATATTGGTACTTAACAAATCCATACCTGGATCTGTACGAGTTTATTATTTCCACTTGCAAAAACATCGATTTAGTTTAACTTGTAATTGTCAGGGAAAAATTTAAATTTTTTCCTGAAAAACCTGGAAAAGTCAGGGAATTTCATTTCTGCATGTTTGTAGCCACCCTGATTAAGTTCTCTACTTAGTTAAAAATTTACCAAGTATTTTACATGAATGGAAAGTCATAACTAAAGACAGAATTCCTTTTTATTCTGTTGAATGTAAAGATTTTGTAATTCACTGCTTTTGAAAAATACTATATTACTTGAATGCCATATGTTGGAATACAAAAATTTATAACAAATATAGAAAGTGTAATTGATTTCTTAATAGCTTCTAAAATATTACCTTAAATGAAATGTTTACAAGTCAGATAATGATATTTTTCAGAATTGATAACATTCAAATTAAGACCTCAAAGCCCACCATAAGTGTTCAAGATAATTGTTTATCTCAAAATAGTTTTCAGTGCAATTATCTGTGCTCACAAATTTATTTGGTCATGCTTCTAGTATGATATTCTTACTTCTGGTGCTATAAATGAACACAAACTAAGAAATTCTACTTTAATACATCATCCATTCCAATTTCTGGGCATTTTGCAATACAAAGGGTTAGACTGTAATGCTGGATGTGAGTGTCACTCTTGTGTCTGCATACTTTTGAAGACTTGTTTACTGTTTGCATTCAATGTGCAGACAGGTGCAGTTTGAGAACTCATGGTAGAATGTTAGTGGTGCTTTTGCTGTATGGGTCGATGCTCTGTCTTATGGCAGTTTCATGATATAGGTGTCCACTTCATACAAGGCTGAAATACCATTATTGTAAAATGATGTTAGGACATGTTCCTATTAGTACATAGCATCAATTTTCACACTTTGTTAAACCCAAAAAGTTCAATTTCTCTCTGTAGTTAAATATAGCCACAGTCATAAAATTTTCCTTGCACTGAAGCAGAAATGGCAATGTCCTTTTGCATCAACACCTCTGTATGTTTTCATCCTAATTTTTCCCTGTTAGGTAAACCCAAGCTTCATCCAATATGACCACAGCCAATCAACCTGTGTACTGCAGTTAATACATATTAAATTAACACATCTAGGGGGAAAATGTATATTTCTTCTTTGTAGAGAGTCAATAAAGAAATAACTCCCGAGAGGAGAAACCTTTGATGCTGATGATAATTCCATATTGTTTCGTTTGTTTTCTCATATTCATTCCATCACCTATAAGAAATTAATGGTAACGATTAGATTCTGATCTTATGCTAAATAATGTAGTCTATTCCAAAAAATGTTTATTTTTTTTAACTTACAAGAATGCATTCTGTTTATTTTAGAATGACCAGTGAAGGCACTGTCCCAGATGGAAGTTTGGATTTTTTTTTTACTCAGGAAATGAAACACCATAAAAGTTCGTGGAGTAACGTGTGTGTGCTGAATATAGTGTGTTGGCCGTGCACATATAAGTAGGAAGGAGAAAGTGCAAAGACATACACGCAAGTGTGAAATTTAGCTCCTTACCCTCAATGGAGATTTTTTTATGCGCTTCTCTTATGTGAAGACTTCCAAAGGGTGTTTTCCCCTTCCATAGTGACAAGGAGCAGCTGGTGTGCATTTTGAAGTGTTTAAAATCTGTATATAATTTTTACAGTTTGAACAATGTGATTTCTTAGCTGTTGGCAACCATTTAGCTGATATTTTTTGCTTCAGTAGTCAATAATGGATGACTGCTACAGTCATAAGTAATTGTATTAAAGCTTGCAAGAACCTTCTACAAATATTTGATGCATGTAACTTATCCCCCATACTTGACAATCCTACATATAAACCACGCAATACAATGCTCTATAAACATAAAACAATTTGGATAAGGATAAAATAGCACATTTATATAGTGACCTTGGTTCAGTGGGTTTCTTTTTTACTGGAAATAGTTTTTCATGTTTGCTGTTCCTGAAACCTATAAAACAGTTTAATAAAATGCTTCAAAAGGGGAACTATGTTAAGAAGTAATGTGTATGTATCTGTACACCTTAAAATTATTACTTTTTTTTACATATCACAGCTTCTGATATTGCATGGCAATATGTAGATATGCTAAAATCAAACCTCTTGTGATAATTGCAAAAATAAATTTAGTGAAATAAGTTTTGTTTTTTTGTGAAATAAGAGAAATGTGTAATTATTAAAATTGTTTGTATGTGATACATAGGGTTTTTCCTTTACCCTTTTTTTTCAACATGAAAAAGCATACACTTCTTTGTGCCAGTACTTTCAAAAATGTAATTAAAAAAATGCACTTTAAAGTAATGCTTGAGAAACAAGCTCACTTGTTTGTATTTTATATTATACTGGAAGTTAAGAATAGGTTGCTTTTTCAAATAGACAATTTAAAGTTATTGCAACTGCTATTTATTCAAAATGCAATGAATATTATTTTCGGCTTTGCAGTTACAATTAAAATTACCCTTTAAAGTTGTTCATTGCATAATTTAAGAGTTGACACTTTCATAATGTTAAGTATAGTTTTTGTTTGCATTTTTATCAATCGGTTCTTGCATGCTCCTGCATGAATACACTTACTTAATTGCTGTAGCAGTCATCTGTTATTTTCACATATATGTCCAAATTGCAGGTAAGTAATGAGTTGAAATGAACTACAATCATTGTACAAGAAAATTAATTATGATTCTAATTGCATGAAATCAAGTTGATCAGAAGAAAAGAACAATGTACATGTATTGTGTAATAATATACCAAGTTTAAAAATCTGAGTTTTATTCCATTTAAACTTCCCCTTAGCGTACGCAGCTAAAAATTGTTTCTATGAAGTATATGTCAGTGACTACAGGATTTAAAATCTGGGAAATAATTCTAGCATTCTGTTGTGCTGAGACTAGGACTGTCATACAAGGTCATTTCAATACATGCATTCAACATTCTATAAAATTAAAACCATTACCAGGTACCCAATCTGTGATGAAAATTTGTTTCAAAAATTTGGCATTAACCAGGGATAGAACCTGCATCTTTGACATTCTTTGCCAGTGTTCTTCCAAGCCAAACTCTGACCTTCCCACAATTTAGATCTATGTAGATTTGGTATGTAATTACAAAGAACCAGGTTCAATCCCTGGTTAAGCCACATTTCAGAATACTGAAATGCTGGGATTGAAAGAAGCGAGCTGTGTAGAACCTGAAATTTTTTTTTTTTAAAAAAAAGGGGGGTTTTGCCCCACCCCCCAACAAAAAGTACAAGACATTGTAACAATACACATGGAAATAATCGCTAGAGTTTTAGGAACATGAAAATAATTGCACTATTATCATAAGACGAATAGAACACGACTTGTAACCCCAAAAATACATATCTGCGTGTCGCTGACTCTTTCAGAATATACGTAAGTGCACATTTGGTCAAAAAGTCATTGGAAAAAAGTACAAATATGATGTATTTTGTACTTACCTCTGCTGCTGCAGCTCCCATGCTTGGTCTGTAGCCAAGAGACTTACTGATGGTACTCCATAAAACACGGCTCCAGACACAGCGGCACATCACACGCGATGCAGCGGTGTTTGGTTTGTGGCCCCCGCACGGCACATTGTCGCTGTTCTCTTAAAATTTTGGGGAAATGGCGGAAGCTTAGCGTGTAGAAGATGCAGTTCTGGCCCCAGATGGTTTAGCCTGTGCTGCTGCTAGGGGAGCTGCAGGCCGGGTGCCTGGCCTGCTACTTGTCTCCAAAAGACTTATAGCAAACTGACAGCGGAACCCCAAGTGCCTCACGTTCGGATGGAAAGTTTAGAACAGACTGGTCGAGTAAGTGGAAGAACAACTTGACAGTCACTTCATCGTCTTTCGTTTCATACTGTAGGAGTTAGTCATACGGTCGGCCTTTTCAACATAGCCCATGTGGATATTGTATTCACATACAATAGCACGTTGTCATTGCGGAAATTTCCCTCAGCTGGTGACTGATGCATGTTCGTTAACACATACACTTCTCTCTTTTCTTTCCAGCATATCACGGTCAAATCATTCTTCACCCGAACACGTAGGTCACCTCTCTTCAGCTTCAAGTCACTCTTTGAAAAGTTGGAGGGGAGGGAAGTCTTTTTGTCCGGGATTGATGGTCCCGCAGCAATACACACCTTTTGCTGCAAGATCGTCAAATAGCTCAGAAGAGAAGTAGTTGTCCATATGGCCAACTCCTTGCACCTTCCCCGTCATCGCTACAACAAGAGCGTGAGTCGAGGTCATTCCCGAAGTCTTGTGTCCTTGCCCAGATACACGGTCATGTCATAAGTATATCCCAAAGAATCACAGAGTTTGTAGATCTTGATCCCAAACCTCTTGTGTTTCTTTGGAATATACTGTTTGAAAATGACTTTGCCTTTGTACAAAACCATAGCTTCATCGACTGCTAAATGCTCTATAGGATGGTAGCATTTAGAGCTCAGCTCATTGATCTTGTCAAAGACAAACCTCACCTTCCACAGCCTGTCAAAATTGGGGTCTCGGGGGGGGGGGGGGGGGGGGGGTCCTTCGTATTATCCTCAAAGTGTAGGAATCTGTTAAGTGACATCATCTGTCCATAAAACTGTGTGTGGAGAAGTGTCGTAGGCCAGTAGTCGCGCCATTCTGCTCTGCGGTCATGTCCCATTCGGGCTTTGTTGTTGGGTGCTTTGCGATATGCTGGCGGTAGTAACTGTTGGTCTCAGTCACCAGATGAAGGAAGATTTCCTCTAAAAAAGTCCAGGAGAGAGAAATTGTTGTCAGTACATTGAGCCTTCAGTCCAGTCTGTCCTAGGAAAGGTTGCAGGTTGGGAGCGGTCCTTCCAGTTTGGGGTGAGGGTTGCCAGTCGACAGGAGATGCATGGGGAATGTGTGTCTCTTCTTTGTGAATCAGATTCTGATGATATGTCAGAGGGAATGTCAAGTTGTTTTTCTTCCCTCTCGGAGTCCGTGTCAATTGGCTCAAGCTCATCTTGAATGTCAGCTGAACGGATATGACTTGGAGAAGCCATGGTCGACTATAAGCCTTTTGGAAACAATGCAGGCACTATTAGCACTTGAACAGCTCGTTCTCACAAACACAAAGAGTCTCACAAACTAATTGATGAGGTCGTATAACAAACTTCACACAAAAAAAGCCAACTGATGCATGCACGAAACCACCACTGCTGAGCTACAGGATGTTACTAGAATGATAGCCAGGAAAGGGGTGACGAAAGTGTGCCAAATCTTCCCCTTTTCTTGCATCTGCAGCACCTTTCTATTTTTAGACATTGCAGGTCACACTGCTTTCGAACTTTTCTGTGTAATAGTGCAGTAAGTTTTCCTCAACCCCCCCTCGTGGCAACACGGGGAAAATTCCTTGTGACCTTTGGTACCGAGAAGCAAACTTTTCACCCGTCTAGTTTCCAGTGATGGAAGAAAAGAATTGCTAACAAATCTGGCCTTTGTTTGTCGGAATTATTTTTCCTTTGTGAGGAAGCTGCACAAAAAAGCCACCACTTTCCCACCTTTTTTGTTAGACACCAAGTCATGCAAGAGTCATATTTGTTTAATACATGTGTTAACAATAATATAAAAGAAGAAAATCGCTTATCCAGCCAAAAATAGCAATATTATAATGTAAAAGCTATGAGCATGCTAGAGGATCTTGATCGAGATGCTCAGGATGCAAGGGGTTACATATAGGATCTCGATCGGGATGCAAAAGGTTAATGTAAATTTCTGTTGTTGTTTTTTCAACTTTGGCTGCCAATTACAAGAAAAGTATTTTGCTGAGATTTTTGAAAGGAATTGAAAAGTTGTTACTTAACAAATTTCAGACTAGTGTAATATTTTGTCCAACAGACTGAAACATGGCAGTTAGTTTCACAGAATCACAGCATTAATTTTGCTATGCAAGTTTTGGGTTTTTGAGCCCAAAATGGTGCATAAGGTAGTAAGCTTAAGGAGCTGTGGGCTTTTTCTTTAAATAAATAAAATTGTATGGACTTTGATGGGGGACTGACCCAGTTGACATGAAGCTATGTATATATCATCATTATTATTATTTTTTTTATATATACTGTATGTATATTTGTTCCGGTATAACTCTCAAACGTCTGGAGCAATTTCAACCTAACTTTGTACAATATCACTTGCAACCCGGAAAGAAATACTGTGGGGGTAATACACCCCTGGCACCCCTAGGGGTAGGGGTGGGAAGAGGGTGACATGTAAAATGACCAATATTAGTGTGGAAAATAATTTTTTTTCGGGGTCGCTAAGATGTATAGTGACACACCCAATGCCATTCAACTCCAAGACAGCCCTGGCACTCCTAGGGGTGGGGGTGACATGAAAAACGACCGATATTAGTGTGGAACCCATAGTTTTTGGGGCCGTTAAGATATATAGTGACACTCCCAATGCCGTTCAACTCCAAGTTCATCACCTATCTACATGGGGAGTGAGGGGGGGGGGGTGAAAATTAAAATTTCAAAAATGAACTAGTACATTAGTGTCGAATCCATAGTTTTCGGAGTGTCTAAGCTAATTATGACCAAACTTGGTACACCTATGACTTACAATCTGGAAAGAAATACTGTTGTGACACAACCCTGGCACCCATAGGGGCAGGGGTTGGAAGGGGCCGACGTAAAAATAATCGAAATCAAAGGATATCAGTGTGGAATACATAGGTTTCGGGGTCGCTAAGATGAATAGTGACACACCCAATGCCATTCAACTCCAAGACAGCCCTGGCACTCCTAGGGGTGGGGGTGACATGAAAAACGACCGATATTAGTGTGGAATCCATAGTTTTTGGGGCCGTTAAGATATATAGTGACACTCCCAATGCCGTTCAACTCCCAAGTTCATCACCTATCTACATGGAGAGGGGGGGGGGGGGGTGAAAATTAAAATTTCAAAAATGAACTAGTACATTAGTGTCGAATCCATAGTTTTCAGTGTGTCTAATCTAATTATGACCAAATACTGTTGTGACACACCCCTGGCACCCCTAGGGGTGGGGGTGGGAAGGGGGCGACATGTAAAAATAATCTAAAAGGATATCAGTGTGGAATACATAGTTTTCGAGGTCGCTAAGATGAATAGTGACATTCCCAATGCCATTCAACTCCAAGACACCCCTGGCACCCCTAGGGGTGGGGGTGACATGAAAAATGACCGATATTAGTGTGCAATCCATAGTTTACGAGGCTGCTAAGATGAATATTGACACTCCCAATGCAGTTCGACTCAAATTCAATTTACACTATAGTTAGAATTCATTATTTTCCTAATAGAAGATTGCCGGACCCTGTGGCCGAGCGGTTAGCACATCACGCTGCGACGCCAAGGGTCCCGGGTTCGAATCCCACTCGGGCTTGGTTGTTTGTGAATGTCCATTCATCATTTCATTACTCATCCCTATCTTCACAAATTAGCCAAGATGCACAAAACGCGAAGTAAAATAAAATATATCAATCAATCAATCCTAATAGCAGATTGGGATAAATAAATACCCGGGCAATCAGCTAGTATTAAATAAGAAACAGATAGATATTCAACCAATTCAATATTAAATGGCAAAGCATTCCCTAATGATCTTCTATGCAAGCTCCTGGCTGCAGTTTGCCCTTATATACAGTGTGCATGTAAAGTTGAGAGCCAATCATTAAAAAAGCATTGAACAAAAATCATAAAAACACTATGTATTAGATGAATGAGTATACTTTCAACATGTTACAATACCCCTCCCCTATCTTGAGTTCAATTTCAGAATTGTACATGAAAGGTGTAAATGGGATCACTGAAATGTATTAAATTTAAAGAAATGGAAGAGTGAAATTTGTTTGCAACTAAGCTGATGCATCGGTATCACAGAAACTGGACAATACTTTTCCAGAGTATTGGAATCTCAAAGGGCCTGCAAAAAATTGCACATAACATATTCACAGAGTATAAATATCCTTGAAATCATGCAAAAATACATAATTTCTGTAAATTGTCCATGTGAACACACCAACAAAGTCCGGAACTGAGCAGTGAATGTGACAATCATACCATTGCTGTGGAGTGTAGGTGTATACTTTTCCACCATCTTTAATTCATCTACAGCATACAGTACATGATTGCCACTTGCCTTTACTTTTGCCAAATGCAATAGTATGGTATGGAGAGAGATTCAAGCCTTCAGATACTACTAGTGTGGAATTGCATTGACTATCTACCAAATGTACAGCATGCTACGATGCTAGAGTTTCGGGTTCGAATCCTGGACTGGGCATTCTTTGTGCTTGTCCCTTCATCAATTTTATCATATCAACACTCATCTTCATCTTTGAAATTAGCCACAAGTGGCAGAAAACAAAGTAAAATAAATCAAATCATACATACATATGTAACTTACAATGCATGCCTTTTGTGACGTTAGCTTGCTTTGCTATATACTAAATCTTTATATAAATAGAAAAAGTAATGAATCTGTGCCACATGTCTGCAAAATACAATACAAAAAGACATGTTCTTAAGGAGCACTCACAAGAACAACCGCTTGCAAGTCAGGATTCAAACCTCGGAACTTCGGTGGCGAGATTGAAAGCCAATCATGTATCATTCTCGGCCACTGAGCAGCCTACACTTCTTCTAATAAAACAAGGCAAGTTTCAGTATGTCAATAATCTACTTGATCTTCTCAAATATACAATATATATATAAGTATCTATACAACGTAAATTAACAATTCATTTACATCTGGTTTTGTTGCATAAAATAATCTACAATTATGCTATTTACTGTCCTGTTTGCATTCTGTAGCAGACAGTTCACTAACATACATATCAAACTAAACATAGCTGTTAATAGCATCTGTTTGTGCATTTTTTATCACCAATTTAAGTTTTCGGCACATGAAAAATTAACATTCATAAAAGAAATTAAGTTGTCTTTTTACCTTTTGAGATTTGTCTTTCTTAATGCATTTCCTTCGTTAGAATGAAAGTTTATAATGCTATTTCTATATAATACTGACCAATCACAGACCCCTCCCTTGATTTTTGATACAAAATACATTTTAAATACAAATGTAAACAACAAAGGAATGTTATGCTAAAATCTTTACCTGAGCCAAGCAACAGTAATTGAAATACATTCTTACACATTTCCCAGCACATCATCTCGTATTTTTGAAATTTTATATATATAACTTGGTACATAAATCATATAATTGATTACCCAAATGAAGGAAAAGATATCATGCTGATATGAAACTCCACTTCATTGACAAAATCAATCACCAGATAATAAACATAAGAAACATTCAGTTACAGACAACTCACTTCACTGACCATCTTTTTTTTATTAATATACGATTGTCAATTACATACAGCATTCCACATTTTGTATATGTATTGAAAAGATCAAAACTGGATTCATCACACTGATCTTACAAATGTCAATTATATTGGTACATCACAAATTAAGAACCATCCAAAAGAAATATAAAATACTCAGAAGGAATTATTTTTTTTAAAAAAAAATCCCATTAATAAGATGATACTTCACAACACTAGGAGGAGATGTCATTTACCAAACCTCTGTTCACATTTTCCATATGTTCTTAATAAATTCACAAAATCCCTCACATTTATGTGATGATGAGTCGGTACATGTCTGAAACAAAAGAAGCAAGAGAAGAATTAGAATAACTGGTTGTATAAATAAAACTTGAGTTATCACATTCTTTATCTTAAAGGTATAAAAAGGCTCGAAACCTGTCGACACAAGCACCTACTTACTCCTAATTGAGCAGATGATTATACACTCATGCACATAATGTATGTGGTATTTATTGCCAGCTCACTTGCAAAGAGCAAGTTTCCACACTTAAATTAAAATCATTGCACCTACTAGCAGCCATCATGTACCCTCTTGAAAATGAAATGTGATTCTTAGAAAATGCATCTTACGCAAGCTATTGGTGATTACAAGTTAAAAGTACAATATGGGGCAATATTGCTTTTACTTTAAAGGCCACCACCCCAAATAGGTATAGTTACCCCGTGCATATAGCATCGTGCTGTGAAGGCACATTTAGGGGATGTGGGGGTAAGGTCCCACACATTCTGTCTCTGCCATTTTGGAGGTGGTGATCAGCACAATGCTTTGGATGCCTTTACACTCCAGACTCATTGATTTATGACTGGGTGAGACCCAGAGCCACTCTATGCAGGAATAAGGTCGGAAAAATTCCGACCTTAGAACACGCACCCTGGATCTCCCACGTGGCAATTAGATGCCCTACTGAGCACTGCAGCCCCTCCCACATAAGGAAAGTGGTTAACATATGAAGAGAAAAGAATGAATATGCACCAAGGATAGGAAACATAATGTTATCATTCTATACCCTTTCTCTTTCAATGCAAATTATCTTTGAGCCCTGGAACAGTCTTCTGCTGCACACCACAAGGCAACACTGTTACCAAAAGTCCCATACTGTGCTCTCATCTGGGGATCACCAAAACAGAGTATGAAGTAGGATCAGCTGATGGATGGTTAAGGCTGACGTGACTTGTCTGCATTAGATTTTATATTTCTGAAGCTTCTGTTGTTGCTTTTTTTCAGTCCCCTTTATGCACATATACGTTAATTGAGGCTGGACCTACAGTTTAAAGTGGGATCTGAATCACCATGTGCTTCCACCGAATATCGAAAATGCAACCCATTGATTACAATGCAATGAAGTTACCAGAATGCCACTGGAGAAATGAACTTTGGATAAAAAATTTACTGACAATTGAAGGGCTCAGGGATAAAACAGGGTAAGTGACATTTTGGTCATTATTAAATTACACAGTAAAAAGAGCTGTTCTTCAATTTTCACATGTAGTTGCCATGTAATGCAACATTGGACCCATTGAATGCTTCTGAAATTGGTATACAGAACACGAAAGTGGTTTAATGCTTAATAAGCTCAATTATGACCAAAACGTCAGTAACAATGTTTTACCCCCGAGCCCTTCAATTGAAAATCTACTGATTTCTTATTACATGATAAATGTTCCATGTAAAGACTTCTTTCTTTAATGCATGTAACTAAAATAAAGTGGCAAAAATGACACTCAAAGTAGGTTATTTACACAAATATTGGATTGATAAAATTATAAATACCCTTTCATTGACATGCATCTATAAAGCGACACTGACAGCCTACAGAAAGCGGACACTAACTGTCCCATAACTTTGTCCTTTGTCAATTCAAAAAAAGTTCACTAAGCACAGATAGGCTAATCCTACAGAATGGACCTACAGTTTAAAATGGGATCTGAACCACTATTTGCTTCCACCGGGTATCAAACCTGAGAGCCCTTGATTACAAGGTAACGACCTAAACCTCTGTACAGTGTGCCTCCCCACTATAAGGTTATGGCACTACCACTACACCATTGGGGAGGCTCTTGACTGTTCACTATTGAAAATGGTACTCAATAATTTTGGCGATCTGTGAGAGACTACAATTCATCAATTCCTATATAAACATAGTCACTTGGCTACATCATAAAATACTTACAAAAATTCGGTTAGTTTAATCTGCCACGGCAATAGGCCAAATGTACAAAAAACTTTCCCAACCATTAGGGCAAGGTCAGGATCGGGCACTCCAAGCACGTCTTTCATCTTCTTCTCCAGGAAATCTTGCGTTACATCGGATGATTTCAGTGGACCATTTTGAACCATGTATCCTAAGTCACGGGTCACATCTATAATACTTCCTTTCCCATCACTCCGTGAGAAAAAGTTGACATGTAGCAAATGTGTATTTTTAATTCCTGCAAAAGAAAACAAAATCATGGCAGCTACAGAACATATAATCTTGTTTCCCAGTTGCATTAACCCTTTCCCCATCACATAATTAAAATGTAACATGTATACCCCACAGACAACCACAGCGGCGGCAATTTGGTTCCAAAACTGAGAAGGGGGGGGGGGGGGGGGCAAGAACAACTTACTTTCCCTTGGTAGAAAAGGTTTAGTAGTGCGAGGGCAAAAGTGGCAGTTGTCCCCCACCACTGCCAGAAATAGAGGTTTGGATAAAAATATACAAAACCATGATTAACAAATAAAATACTTGTAGGCATTGATTTTCTTTCTGGCATCAACAGTGTGCAGTACCGGCACATTTTATACAGGTTAGTGGGGTATTATACCATGTAACCTAGTTTATAGCCGGTAAACCAACTTTTTCATATACAGGGTGTTCCAGGAGGAAGCAGTAATACTTTGGGAACTGGTAGTATGGGTGATTCTAAGTTCATATGAACAGAAATGAAAATGATGTAGGAAAACAAACAGTAACAAGTAAAACGTGGTAATGTAATGGTAATTGTGTAAGTAAATACGAGAAGGGACATGCTGATACTAATCTTTATTGCATGAATTTGTGGTGTAGCAGTAATTAGTACACGATAATTAAGTAAGCAATAAATGTAGAACTGCCCATTTCAGTCGGTTGATCAGTCAACATCTGAATTCCACCTACCCTAATCGATGGAGTGGTCGTTCTCGTGGTCTGGTTCTGTGGTCACCTCGTTCTCCCAACCTAACCCCTCTTGATTTCTGTTTATGGGGGTGGATGAAGCAGGAGGTTTACCAGGAAAGGGTGAATACAAGGGATGAACTGCATATTCGCATTTTGAATGCTGCTGCGTTAATCCGGGTACTTTGTAGTGCAACACAAGATGTCCTCCGACGTGCTCAGAAGTGCATTGATATTGGTGGTGGTATTTTTGAGAATCTGCTCTGACCTGCTTTCATTTCTATGGTCTTTTCTCTCCTTACATTCGTTCATGTGAGTACTGACCAGCAGGTGGTAACATTTCATTTTTTCTACATTTATGGCATGCCTCATTACTTAATTATCGTGTACTAATTACTGCTACACCACAAATTCATGCAATAAGGATTAGTATCAGCATGTCCCATCTTATATTTACTTACATAATTACCATTACATTTCTATGTTTTACTTGTTACTGTTTTTGTTTACGTTTTCCTACATCATTTTTATTTCTGTTCATATCTCTGTTATCGTTCAAAATCAGACCCACGTTTATATGATTTTTTTTGCTTAGAAACACCCACACTACCAGTTCCAAAGTATTGCCGCTTCCTCCTGGAACACCCTGTATATGTAAAAATTTCAGGAGTTTTGCTTTTGGTTTTACTTGCATGCCTACATTCATGTTTTATATCTAATCAATCTAGATGGGGTGTATAATAAATACGTACAATAAATAAGAATTGTTGCAGACAGAGTTTGAGGTAGATATACACTCTCACCGTCTTGCAGTATGAAATATTCTACTGTGTATTTAATTCTTGCTTTGAAATACAGAACATGCATTCATGATTATACATATATATATATAAAAAAAAGCACACTCATACATTTCGTAACACAATGCAATGGAAGGTTTACTCCAAGTTCTACACAAAATATGCAAAAGAACTCACCATTTGAAGTTCCATTCATCTTCTTGGAAGTACATACTTTTCCATTTTTACCAAAAATAATGGCATCTGAATATTCTTTTCTTTTATCACTTACATATGAATATATTTGGAATTCACTCTTCTTTAATAAACCTGCAAAGTAGAAAACATATGTTTATATGTCCCTTAAGAACAGAAAAATGGCAACGGTTTGGATTGTTTTATGTTTTTTTTTTAAAATTCTCCTAGCAGAAAGACTACTATCACAGAATTTTGGAAATCATTCTAACACGAAATTTGAACCTTCCTTAAAGTAATAATGAGCACTATTTAGATTCGAAAAAAAAAATTAAAAAAACAACTAAAAAATTACCTTACACAAAGATGCATGCTTCCCGTGGACAAGCAACAGAAAGTATTGTAGACTTGTAGAAGTAAATCGGAACCTTAGTAGAAATGAAGTTAGGGACTCCAAATAATATTCACAACTGTACAATTTAGTGATTCAATAATGTGAAGATGAAACATAAGGCTCACACAAACAGTTACATCGAATTTTGTAACTCTTCCATATGGATAACATAATATAATTTACTTTATAAGTGAGCATATAGAAAGTTGTACTGTACGTACATGAAGATATATCCTCGATGTTTCTAAAACTAAACTTAAATTTGGTTCATTCTCAGAACAAAATAACATTTGTGTAGATTGAACAAGACTTAAAATTTTGTTGTTTACAATAAAATTGTACTTCATGAACTACGTTTGGAAATATATTGCCTCTGCATAATAATAATAAACCTCTTTGCAGCACCAACATGAATTATGATGCAACAAATCAGAAAAACTTAACATATCCTAAATATGCTAAAATATTCAACTAGATTCCAGTACTAAATCATTCATATGTAAATTATAGTTAAATCCTTGGAATCTGTATGATTACGCTAATTACCGGCTAATTTTATGTACAGTAGGTAGTTAACATTACATACCATCATGATCATAAAAGCTCAAAAATGAAATACCAGCAGCAACACACCAAATTATAATATTAGCTAAATCACAATATGATATTTTTTCTTCTGTCATCACCACTACAACATGAGATGGTAGCTTTTTAATATTTTTCGCTTGTCTTGAAATGTACTTGAGTTCTTCTTCGTAAGTCTTGTGACCTCTCCACTTTTCACATAACAATGTCCACATTGAGTATAAGAAATTCAGTACTGAATACAGTGCGTGCAAAACTTGTAGAATTATCTTGTACATACTTATAGTTATTTTTTGTGTCATACAATGATTCCAACACCATATTAAAATCAACTTCCATTAGAACACGTAACCCCAACTAACGTTCGAAGTCCGACGCGTCCCATCATCCTACGTAACTTTTCACAGCTCGACAGACGGAAAGACACAGATCGCAGAGCTAGGCGGCTCACAGAATATAAATATATACAGTCTAAATACACTGGCTCTGCTGACGGCCTTCGGGCCAATCACGTAACCTTGCGTTTACATAAATTTTCGTTTTTGCTTTGTCTTTTCTCCCGTATTCACATACTTAATTGGTTTAAGAGCGGAACTTCCTTGTGTTGTTGTTTTGCTCGAGTCAATGCCATTGTCAGTGACGTCGTTAGGGGCGCCGGGGGCACTGCCCCGCAAACGTCCACGTGGCACCGGCTAATGTTTCTGTATTTCACTGGAATTTTTAATTTCGTGGCAAATATTGCAAAATTGTTCTTCAGTAAATTTTGCTTAAAGTTTGAAACACTGCTCCCAAATTATCTGCAGCATGAACGCCAAAGAAGCACTTGTCTTTTCGTATTTCTTCCCTGTCGAAAGACAGATGCAACGCACGAGCTGCGAAGTCAAAATTCGAGCCGATTGACTGGTAAGCTGTAAAAGATGTCCCTCGGGATAGAAATCACTCTTTCCGGAGCTCTTTGGAAACAATTTTCATTCCTGTCTCAGATTACGGAGACAGTCATAGTGTGGTCCGTGTGATAGAAGGTACAAGATAAAACTTTAGGGGGAGGGGGATTGCCGCTAACACATGGCTATAATGAAGAATAAGCCACCCCTCATTTATGGAAGATAACGAGGTATGTAGTAAATTATTAACAATGATCTACACGCTTTAGATTCATTAGCTTTTCAAATTCTAAAGCGCTTTCTGTTATCATTTGCATAATTAATCAAGGAGGATGGCGGAGTGGTTAGCACATCGCGCTCAGAGGCGCAACCACGAATTTTTGTTGGGGGGGCAAGTATGAGGATAAAAGTACCAATAATAATAATAATTTTAATAAAAATAATGCTAATATTAATAATGTTAATAATAATAATAATGTTATAACAATAACATTATTATTATTGTTATTAATTTGCTTTATTTTACTTGTCTTTTGTGCCACTTTTGGCTAATTTGCGAAGATGAGGATGAATGATGTTATGATGAAATAGATGAATGGACACTCACCAACATCCATGCCCAAGCAGGGATTCGAACCCATAACCAACATTTTTATTAGTAGTATTAGTAGTATCAAACACGTTACTACCCTCTTAAATTATGCAAAAAGGAGGTAGAAGTTGGTGCTAAAGCATTTGTGTTCGAACCAACGATTTGAATTATTTTCTCAACACGTTCAATTTCACATTAATAATGGAAAACAAGCATACAAACTAATTTTGAAAGACAGGAAATGCTTGATAAATGCATTCCAAATATAATTCTTTTTTACATTAACTTGTATAACTTTTATGCATGATATATGTTTTCACACATACGCAACATGCAGCGACGTGGACACTAAATTGTGTGCGTATTCAAAGTTTCCTTAATACGTACATATTACAACATATATTATTTAAATACATTACACAACCAATTCACCTATCTCACAATAAACCAACTGCAAAAATTACATAAATTGTCTCTCAAATGTGCACGTCCCCTTTCCCCCCAAACAATTGCTCATGCATTTAAGACAAAAATCAATTAACACAAGTCTTATTTCTCTGTCTGGGAATTCACAATGCATTACAAAGAATAATGATACACTGCGAGCGAAGTGAGAAAAAAAAATTTGGAACCAATTTTTTTCCAGGCTTAAATCAATATTGATTTAATAAGGCGCAAATAATTTCTTGGGACGCCAATGCATTCTCTCTTTTACAACTTTTGTGCCTCTCCGATGGTGTAGTGGTAACATTGTCGCCTTGTGATCAAGGTGTCACAGGTTCGATACCCGTTGGAGGTACATGGCACAATGGTTTGGGTCACACTTTACACTGTAGGTCCAGTTCCGATTAGCCTTTTTGTGCGTAAAGCGGACTTAAAACCACAAATCAATCAATCAATTTTACAACTTATTTCTATTTAGATCGTTCGGTGCCCAGGACCGACTCCCTCCGCTCCCCTTACTACCGTTCTGAACTTGATAAGATAAAGAAAGGAAGGGATTACGGGTGAAGCGAGCAAGAAAATTATACGAATAGTGTTTTTATTTGCATAAAATTTGAAGTTGTGGGCGGTAATTGCCATTTCTAGTAAAAGTTTACTCTCAAAACCAACATGGTTATTAATATTGCGTGCCTAGTGGTTAGCACATCGCGCTGCGACGCCAAGGGTCCCGAGTTCGAATCCCGGTCGGGCTTGGTTGTTTGTGAATGTCCATTCATCAATTTCATCATTTCATCACTCATCCCCATCTTCGCAAATTAGCCAAGAGGCACAAAACGCGAAGTAAAATAAACTAAATCAAATCAAATCAAAATTAATATTGCGTAATGATTTGATGTGTGTTTTCAATATTATTCTTAGCAAAGTAAATTTAAGTCAAAACTATTTGCTTATATATTATATCAAGATCTCTCCCTAGCAAAATTTTGGAGGGAAGGGAAGGTTCAAAACAAGATCGTTGATCGAAGGTAAATACCACCCTTAAATTTCGCATCTTGGGCGTTACTATCAATGCTATAGTAGATTGTATTTATTGCAGCTAGACGCACACATTGTAGAGTTGCAATATTATGGTCCAAAGGAAGGGAGGAAATTACATTTTTAGTAAGTGAGTCTCTCGGAGGTCCACACCCCCTAAACCCATCTCTAAATACATCCTTGGCTCTGCACATTGAAACACTGTACACTAGAGGTGTGCGCGATCCAGGGGTGGCGCCAAGTATGGGCGGCCAAAGTTTTCCAGCTTGTCAAAATGTAATAATCAAACTTCGTGTCAAAAATATAGTGAAAATGCATAGATAATGATAAATGTACATTTTTTTTAAGATGTGACAGTCAGCCAGTGGCCAAATCACACCAGAAAATCTGGCACCATCAGCCGCAGTGACCCAGTTGGTAAAGAATCTGGAAGACTCGGGTTCGAATCCCGGGGCAGGTGATCTGGACCAAGAAATTTTGCAGCCATTTCCCTGTTTCTGCGATGCTCTGAGACCCTTGTATCACTGGGTACCTGGGAGCAATTCTGGGGGTTACAGGCGGCCGAGCGTGATGCTGATCACATCTTCCCAATCCCAACTAAGGCCGAGGTCAAGAATATGTAGAGTTCTACCATAGAATAGTAAGGTTCTACCTACGCATCATTCACCCCATATGCCTTCATGGCATGTGTTCACATGCACAGGGGTACCTATACCTTACCTTACCAATAACGAGATTCCGAAAAGTAGCGACATCTGAGAGTGGGAGAGGGTATCTCTTCCCGATCCCGACTTCAGGAAATTCCAAATCATCATACATAGTATACGGACGCAACGAAAATGGTTAATTTTGGATGTTTCCTTTCTGCATCATAAGCAATAACGGCGTCATGCAAAAGTGACTGGGGGCGCAATAATATTCTAGGGAGCAGTTACATTACTTGCACAAAGAGCCGGCCCAACGAAGGACCAACTCGGGCACTCGCGCGTCATTGTTTGTGTACGAGTTCATAGGAGGCTGAGACTGGTACTTCCATGAAGAAACTAATCTGATATTTCCTGGTTTTATGGATTGTTTTGACACACTTAAATATAGGTATTTAAAGATTAATAAAATCATATTCTGAACAAAGTACTACATGCAAATCGTGTTCTTATATTCCAGTCAACAGTTCATATGCACTATTGCTTTCAAGGCAGCCCGCAGGATTTTTCTCAGGGCAGCTGTGCTTAAGATGGGAGAAAGGTGGGCTGATGCTTTCCCCCCAGTTAAGATAATTCTCATAAAGCATCCCAGCACAAGGATAATTTGCATAGGCACATAATCTGCTGTCTTTAACAACACCCCTCGTCGATGTTTTCACGCTACAATTTCAAAATTTGAATATGAAGTATTTCTAGAGATCTCATGGGGGGTAAGTGCCCCCTGCGGGCGCCCTTGATTCCTTTTAATTATAGAAATAAATCATGATGTAAAAATGGTATTTTATATGAAAAATGTAAATTCACTACTGCGTCAAAATTCAATTACAGTAAACAAAAGATAACTATGATAGAGAATTGTATTGAATGTTGATAGACTAAACAATAGTTTGACATTGAACACATCGAATTTTGCAATTAAATATAAGGAATCGCACCAGTGGCACATCCGAAATAGAAATAAACAATGGCTTAAAAAATGTATTGGCCTCATAATTCTTGCCTTTAACCTTCAACACGTTGTGCTTATTGCGCTTAGGTAATACGACATAACGTTTATTAATTGTAATATTTGAGGTTGAATTAGTTACTTATTTGGAATCATTTTTTATCTTCATGGATTCTAAAGAAACCTTGATATCTTCTCTTCCAAATATAGACAGGGACCAGAGGCGTATATTCGGGGCTATCTAGGCTATCTGCAAACCCCAGACTTAGTGAATAAAATACAGAAAAAAAATATCTATCAGAAAATGTGCATAAAATGTTCATTGTAATAGGAAGATGAACCTGATTTCTTAGAAGAGTTGGAAACATTGCCCGCTTTCTTTGAATTCGCGAAAGGGCTGGCCCAGCGCGGCGGGCAACTCCACGGGGGTGACGGGCAAGCTTGACAGGGCTACCACAAAGATCACCCGATCAATGTTGCAAACCAATTTTTCCCAGCATGTAATTTCCCCAGGATCGGGGAATTGTGGAGCCAAACTGTTACAGGAGAGAGAACAGGGTTGCATATGGCGGGGGAAAAAACCTATGAACTTCCTCAACAGTCTGGGTCTATGTTAAAAACCAATTTTTTCCAGCATGTATTTTCCCAGAAATGGGGAATTTTGAAGCCAAATTATCGCAGGCAAGGGGAAAGTGTGTCATATGGCAGCGACAAGAACATCATTGAACGCTTGCAGAGGAATTGAAAAAGAGGACGTTGACCTTCAAACAGCTAGAGATACAGTGGGGAGTTGAAAATTGTTGGTTGAGCGGGAATGGTTTATGAGTGCATCTAAAAATTACCGAAATGACAAGGACCAGTTCGAGTCCAAATCGCGTCGAGTGGTCTTGGTGCGTGGAATTTATTTAGAGGCAGCGTGTGAATACAGTAGTGAGTGGATTGTATTTTTGTGAATGATATGTGCTGTGTTGCGTAGTGAACTGAAATGAGGGACATAATTAACAAGCTGTCTATTCGGCTTACGAATGACGATAAGCTCCAAATCGTTGTGGATTTTTCTTGTATGTCCACTTTATGAACAGATAAACTAATGGGGATCGGACATACAGTTAAAGTGGTATCTAAACCACCATGTATCGAACCCGGGACCCCTTAGTTTCAAGGCAACGACGTTACCACTGCGCCAACAAGGAGTACCCGAACTTAAAATCGTGAAAATAGGTAGGTTGAAATTTTATTATTATTCTCGTATACAGGCCTAAATAATATTTCACAATATGGGCGTCTTATTTATGCAAATAAGAATGAAAATCTTGAAATCCTTTCCTTACTGACAGTGTACATTTCCATGTTTTATTTATGAGGTATATATATTTTTAATCACAGAATCACATCACTTCAACCAGCCACCCCAAATGAGTTAAGAAAAAAGAAACACCCCCACCAGCAAATTTTTGCCCATTCGAACACTATTATATGGTGCGATAGGTTCATAACCCAGTATACGCCACTGACAGGAACAGTGTTCCAAACTATTTGCTGTAAACAAAAATCTATGAAAAGAACAAATCTACCATGTTCAGCATTATCCTGTTCGCCATTAGCCCTTACGAAAAATGACTATGATAAAACAGCTGCCTTTGGATACGTTCCTTGGTGTGTTCCTCATCGGAAATTAAAAGTGTTACTGCAGTTAGAAATTAGTGGCCGCAGTGGCTCAGTCGGTAACGCGTCTGACTACCATGCTCGATCCCATCGGATCCCGGACGGTTCAAATTCGGGAACTTTTCTAACGTTGGAAGCGGCCCCGGCGCCCACCCAGCGTCGAATAAGATGGGTACCTGGGGGAAACCCTGGAGGGTAAAGGCGGTCAGGGGCGTGTTGCTGATCACATCACTCCCACTCACGACCGGATCAAGAAAGTGTGGGGCGTTACCCCCACACCCCCTATACGCCTTCATGGCGTGGTGCTAAGCACAGGGGAACACTTTACCTTTAGTACACATGTAAACGTTTTGAGAAAATCCATGTTTCTGAAGCTTTCTGATCGATGTGTTGGAAAGAAAGTTGCCCGTGTTCTAATTTACCATTTCATCATTTTATAAATCTTAGTATAATTTTAACAAAAACGTCGCATACTAAAGTGTGGGGCGTTACCCCCACACCCCCTATACGCCTTCATGGCGTGGTGCTATGCACAGGGGAACACTTTACCTTTTTTTTTTTACTAAAGAATAATTACATGAATGAAAAAGTTAAATGGAAATAATTTAATGATAGATTTAGTTTACTTTATTTCACTTTTCTACCATTTTTGGCTGATCGCGAAGGCAGTCGATGAGATTGGGGAATATGGTATATTTTATTTGGTAAGCGCTATACTTTTCATATTTCAAAATATAAAACATTTCTGATTCTAAAATGGCGTAACAAAACGATTCTTTCACCTTTTACTGATATTTTCAAATCCCAGACTGCTATTCAGAGATTAAAATTAAGATATGAAACTATCAGTAATTTTAGAATATTTCTAGGCTAAAGTTTGCAACGAAATATTTCAAATATAGTGCATGGCTGGAGAGGGTCGAGGTATCAAATAAGGGGGGGGGGCAAATCGCCACTTTACGCCAACAGCTTTAAAATTATATATTTTGATCTGTAATTATTGTAGCAGGTAGGTACTTGGTATTGCGTTTGAATGAAATCAGTTTGAGCTTTACATGTCTTTTCATATCAATGGTCCCTCTTAGATGTTTCAGATTTGAGAGAAGAATCTAAAATTGAAGGCGACCCCCTCCCCACTACCCCCAACCCCGAGAAGTCTAAAATATCGATCATGTCTCGACATTGGCACCTAAAACTAACCTCCCAACGTAAAAATAAATCACCCGTGAACATGAGAATGAACGGTGTTCCCTCTCTCTGAGGTCTAAAGCTATGCCATCAGCCCTAAACATGACGTTTAAAATAAAACAGTAAACTATTAATAAATCTAAATGGCCTTCCCACGAGAGGAGGTGGTTCATACATTCCAAAGTTTGCAGCGTTAAAGCCCGAAAGGGCAGAGAGCTGATGGTGTACCGGAACGATACTCTTTTTATGTCCTTTCACACAGATAATATAAATTAGTAAAGAAAAACCTAAGGGGAGAAGTAAAACTTACCAATATCTTGATTCTATGTCAGGCGACTAATGGACATTTCCACTCAATTTTTTTTACAACAATTTTAAAAACTACACCCTGGAAAAATGACCCCTGCAAGTTCTCGCGTTTCTCTGCGTCCAGTTTAAGGCAGAAAAGAGACTTCAAAAGTTGCGAGGCTAGCGTTGCGCTGAAAACACGCCGCCGCCATGTTACTACGTCACTCCTTAGGGAGAGCTCGTTTGTCGTCTGCTTCGAGCGTCCAGTTCCGGATGGGTAGCCCACGGTGAGCGAACACTTGCAGCTGTTTTACAAATCTGTAATGATTTAAATAATGGAAGAAGGAGCGATAGGAGAAAGGAAAGCTATGCTTTGTAATGATCATTCTTCTATGAAATATCCGTGCTGCTCACGTGCAAGATAAATGAAAGGGTTCAGCTGCGTGTGTGTTCTCAGGCCATACGAAAAATATTGTTTATAAAATTGGTTGCTGACGAGACACTCAAAAATATTTTTTAAGCTTATATTTATCGATATTTACCGTAACCTATGTAGTGCAAAATAGGAATTTTCACATTCTTCACTTTATTTATAAAGCCTATTTAACTTTCTTTTCCATAAAGCAATTTCAGTTTGTGTTCCATTTCTGTTGCGCAAATTATGATCAAATATTTTTGTGCAGATAAGAGAAAATACACTGAGAAGATTACATTAGTTGCACAGTACATATCTATACTTAGTTTATGTATAATTATTACAAGGAAATAATGTGTAAAACCATGGGCGTATTTAAGGGGGATTCAACGGGTCCAACCCCCCTCTTTTTTGTTCACTAAAATTACCAGTTTCCTTGTTCTATCCGCTTGTTCATAAAAAAATCCTTCGGACTTATTTCATTCTCTTAAATTAGATACGTATAGGACGGGATACGGATGGGAAGGAAATTTCGTAATTCCACACACCAGATGGGACTGCAGACCAATATCTGCAATTTCCTGATAGTTTCGGAATTTCTGCGATAAGAAACTGCATTGAGACTATCAAATCAGTTATTTTTTCCCCCCTCGAATCATATTAAAGAAATTTGGTTCTTAAAAACGTAGTGACACAAGATGAACAGAAAAGTATCAATACTTCGAGACTACAAACACACAACTTTGTCGGGTCCAACATCCCCTCCCCCCATGCTCCCCAACAAGCTTCCGGCCAGCAGTGTCCTGGATTTTCACTTACGAAATAAAGCAACCCTAATCATACCAAAAGTTGATCCATCCCTCCCCCCGCGTGAACTATATATACACGCCCATGTGTATAACAATATCCCATACTGAAATGGTACGATATAATTATTTTGAATTTTGTACTGCGAAAAAAGCCGCCTCATCTCGTTACCCCGAACGCATTAATTGGTTGGTTCACAACTTCACCACTAAGGATCCTATCGAGACGAGACATGGCAGCCTTGGTCTCGTTCTGGTTGAGAGCTGTAAATGTCTGTCTCGTGTTTATTTGTAAATGTCTCATTGACAGTCTCGTCTCAATTTATAATCATCCGTCTCGGTTTGGGAGGGCAATTCTCGTTCTCGTCTCAAGTCTACAAAAATATAGAATTAACAACGTATGCAGAGGCTTATCATTATAAATACAAATAAAACCTTTCTTAATATTTTTTTTATTATTATTAATTTTTTTGACTCCTCGTTTCGACGGTACGAGCCCTCGAAAACTAAATATTATCCTGCTTATATATGCAAACCAAACTGCAGATTGACAATTACCAGGAATGAACTGGCGTTGTAATTACTATACACAAAATTCATGATTTAACTGAGGAAGTCGCATGTTCCAGGTTTGACTCGACCGGGGCATGACTGTTTCCTTGTGAGTGACATTTCATTGAACTGGAAATTGTTACATGGGAGGATGTTTGCTCGAGACTTTGGGGACAGCTAGGGGGATGCTTCTATTGTTAATGTTAGTGTTGCTCACGAGACGAGGCATGTTCCGTCTCGTCTCATAAAAGGAGACGGGACAAGTGAATGTTTTCGAAATGAGATGGGACAGGAGAAAAAGTTCGTCTCTTATCATGGCAGGTTGGGTGATACTTAGATTGTGCAATTGGTGGTAGTGTGTGTGTGTGTGTGGGGGGGGTGTACTCCTGCACCCCGACTTCGAATACAGCTTGTAGTTATTCATCTTCATTGTAGCGATTAGCCAAGAGTGGTAAGAAATGTGATGTTAGAGATGATACATAATAAATTAACCATGCGTTCTCATCGTTGCGGTTAAACAAAGTGAACGGAAAAGCGACGTAAAAGTAGGCTAAATACAAAAATTTGCAATATATATGTATTAACTGAAGAAAACTGTCATTTACTGAAGGAAATTAAAAAACTCGCCGTACTTTTTTATACCGTATCACCTCTTATATTGCAGAAATTGGCGTGTAAACCAGTGTGTTCAAAAAGTACAAGTATTATCTTAAAATTTGTGAAGGAAATATTATGACGAAAATAACTGTAATTCCAGAAAAGGCATTCCTATAACATTAAGTTCTTGCCAGTGAGAACTAACCTATGTATTCGCAATGAACAAGGCTGTTCACGTGTTCAGCCATTGACTGTTACAAGGTTTGCTTTGTCACCCTAATGGGAAAACCCTCTACCGAGTGGCTGAATTATAGTAAATACTACTATACTGCTAGGGCATAATTCATCTCCCAAGAAATGGAGCACAGATTTTTGCACTGGAAGTTGTAAGATACTTGTTTTACACAGTAACAAGTGAATTTTCTGTCGCTTCCGTGGCTCATGCTAAGTTGACGGGACGAGCAGAAGCCCCGCCTGCACGCATTTCTAAGTGATGACGTCAGAGGACCTCCTGTCTGTGGAGAGGACGTTTTCAAATCCGTGACGTAGTAGGTGAATTTCAACCGTGTTTGAAGGTGTGTTTCTCGAGAACCGAAACAAATATCGCCGAGATATTTTGCACATCTCATGTTTGTGTCATTATCTGTAAAATGAATGGTTTTAAAACGTTTTTCATGTCAAAGTGGAAATGTCCATTGCAGTGCACTGATGCGCGATTTTGCAGTCGGTCTACTTTCTGCAAATGATTTAAATGTAGCTACTTGTATAAACTATATATGCACAGTTATATCGCTTGGTGTGCTGGAAGGAAATCCAAACTCATCACTACAATTTCCAGAGTAAATGGCGAAACACTCGTTCTGCAGTTATTATACTGTGAACAATAACTGTCCCTTCTGACCAAGTCTAAATTTGGAAAGGGAAGGGGAGATTACCTAGGCTTGAATTTCCAAGAACTTACAAGGTGCACCTTTTCTCATGGCCGATGACCTTTTCGACAGCAAGGGGTCTCTAAAGAAAGCTCGTGTTCGGCGGAAAGTGGATCGGAAGATTTAAAGTTAAGCTGTCCTCTGTGACCCTCCCCCCACCCGGTGCATTGTTATATGCGAGCGCACTTGTAGGTACAAAACCTGGCAGTCTTCAAAGCAAAACTGGATACAGATACAGCGAATTCATACGGGGATACTTGATTTGCAGAGACCTGACTGCGATGTCACGTGCTTCTTGTTGTTAACTGAAACTTGAGTGAACGTTCACAAATCTAGTGCAAAAATATTTTTCCAAATATTCTTCACAACCAAGATAAGTTGAAATATATGTAGTCTCATTTTTTAGGGTGTGACTGGGGGAGCAAAAAGACAATCTTGCTCCTCCTCTGTGGCTTCTTAACATCAGGCAATACTGAAAGCACTTGTGGGTAGAGGCGAAACAACCAAGGGAGGAACTTTTATTTCTTGGCCATTTAGATTTATTAAAAGTTTACTGTTTGTTTTAAACGTCATGTTCAGGGCTGATGGCTTAGTTTTAGACCTCAGGGAGAGGTAACACCTCTTATGTTCAAATGTGATTTTGTTTTTTAATCCGTGCCATGTAGGCAGATGAGGGGGTAGGGTCCATACATTTTCGAGGTGATGTGATCAGTACCATGCTCCGGCCGCATTAACCCCACGGGTTGCCCACAGGTACCCATTCATTTTAGGATAGGTGAGCCAGGGAGCCACTTTTTGCGGGGATAAGGCCGGAAAAAATTCCGCCCTAAGATCACAACCCACGGAAATCGAACCCGAGTCTCCGCGTGGCATTCAGACGCCCTACCCACTAGACCACTGCGTGGTCTCGCATTCTTCCCGAATTTGTTCCCACCTTCACCCTTTCTACCTTGAAAGCTCAAGCTCTATCTACTCCCCCTTGTTCGGAGCCCTTGCATACATGGAATGTAGCTGCAGATGGAAAAGAAGAGATTTAATATTGGCCGAGTCTGCTGCCACGCACGTGTCGGCAGTAAGAATAAGCGTCAAATTTGCTCCTGCCACGTAATTCGTCTGCTAAAAGGATGTTACAAATCTTAAGAACTGATGAAGACGAGAAAAATGCAAGTTTATGATTAGTGGGAATGAATGTACAGGTAATTTAGAACCTTTTTCTTTAGAAAGCATTTAGCGATATTATTTTAATGCTAACGGAACCTAACCTAACTACTAGAGCATTTAGGTTTATTATTAGAAGAATGCTAAGGGACCTAATCTTAAGACATTTATGTGAAAGTAATCGCTACAACTTCACAGTATGTGTAACAGACGTAATTGCATACATAGCATGATGAAATCACGATAAAACGAAGACCGAGTTTGCTGCCACGCGCATCTCTTTTGAGGTTCCAGCAGAAAAAGAACGTGGCAGCAGGCACTACCTTTAATACTCATATTAGTCTGCTCTCTGCCCCCGACCGCATCTGTCCGTAAAATCGAAGCGGCGAATTTCTAAGGGCCGTATTCATAGTTAAATCTCAAGACACTGTGTAAGAGATTCTTAGCCAAGACGATCTTGGGAAGGTAATCTCGTCTTGAGACAGTGTCGTTTCATAGTCGTATCTTGAGAAACTCTTGGCTAAGAGCCGCTCTTCCCAAGGAAAGAAACTTTCTCTTCGCCAAGACGACGATCCTGAGATACGATTGCCTGAAGTGATACCAACTTAAAAGAACTGCAAGAGAAATTGTCAAAAGAAACAACAAAACACATTTTGAAATACATTAATAAATTACGTGAAGTTATGAACAGAGTCGTAAAAGTACATTTATTTCGATAAGTGATGATTTTGTTACAGAAGATGAATTACTTTCCTGGCTTTGTATGTTTTTCTTGGGTTAGCGATAGGGTTGTATGTTGGTAGTAAAACAAAAGAAAATCACGCAGCGGTGTGCAGTCAAGACGTAAATTCACTACAGGCGCTGTGCTGTAGCTTCATGTTTTGTTGTTCATATACGTTGATGAAAGAGAAACAAGAACAACAAAATAATTATCTACTCACGGATTAAAACTTATAGATACTAGAGTTTGGATTCAAATTAAAAATTAACCAGTAATTAGTCTACATAGAAACGAGTTACATCAAAACTCAGCGTACTCAATTCTGCGTTAATCTATGCTACGCAATTTTTTTTGTCTTGAGAAAAAAGTGTCCCCCCTTTTTTTTTTTTTTGCATACGATCGCTCTCTTTGAAATTCTATAAAAAAGAAATGGGTGGTCCGATTCTAATGAAATTTTATTACGGTGCAACCAGGAAGGTTTTAAACAATTCTTAATTTTCAGATTTTTAAAATTTGTCAAAAAACTATTGTTATCAATTTTTGCGAAACTACTTCTCTTATAGTATTGTAGTCCTACAAATACAATTTTGGTCTTGCTTTGAAGGTCTTTGCATCTGTTTTTCAAATCCATTATTATTGTCAATTCACGTTGCAAAACAGATTTTTAATCAACGGAGTACAGGATGTCTACCAAAATAACAAATCCAAAATTCTTGATCTTTCTTCCCTTTTTCTTAACCTTATTTAATCGTTCACTACTTAGGCATAGTTGCAAATTTAGATATTTTTATTCAATGAAAAACCCTTACCAGAAGGCCAGTGAAGATGAAAACTGAAGCTGTGCTTGACTTGCTTTAATTATTAATGCATGTAAAAATTAATGCTCCAGATATCATCTTAGATGGGGAATGGCCACATTACGTTATGTAATATTTTTACAAAACTTTATGCATACAAAAATGTAATTCTTAAGAACCAAAGTAAACAAATTTTAAACAAAACTCAATATAATTTAAATTTTCAAATATTCAATATTATTAAATCCCAGGACAGGTATATAACAATTTAACTCGCTACACTGCAAAAAAAAAATAGCAAACATTCTTGACCACAAGCATGATTTCTTGACTATCTTGACTGGTAGACAGCCTGGAGTAAATATGTACATGGAACGTGTCCAACACTGTTAGCACTAAGAGCCTGCAGTTTCTATGGTTCAACGGACATCGCTGCATTGATATGTGCGAGAACCATTTCAATTCAAGTTTTTTGGGACACAAATTTGATACATTATATATTAGAAAAATCAATTCATTTGTGAATATATATCCATAAGCATAAGATAAAAAAAAAAGTTTTAGTTGAGCAAAATGGACATTTACAGCTGCAGGCATGCATTTGAGGAATCTTATGAACTTGAAGGTTACCAACCTTACCACTCTTTCACTGTAGCATCAATCTGTTTGAACATAATTTCCTTACATCAGTCTAATACTGGGATGCTTCTCCATTTTCTACCCAAGTATCAATTTGCAACAAATGAGAAAGGGCTATCTAGTCCAAACTTACCTGCACATTGTCATGTTCTTTTCAGAAAACCATAGAACAGATGTTGTTCACTTTCGGAACATTCTTTAATTCATTCACGTTTTTTTTATCAAAGTAATTGTAATTTTTTTTAATAAAAGTGTTTTTGTAACTGAAGAACGTACGTTTCCGCAAATGGTTTGTGGGGCTATGTGTCGATGGTTCGTGGGGCTATGCGAGAATGGTGTGTGGGGCTACGCATATTTCTTTCGAAACCAATTTTTAACTATTTTAACCTAAACGTGACCCTACCTAACCTTACCAGGAATCGTTCATGGGGCTATGTGTCAATGGTTGAATTTCCGCTATGAAACATTCCCACATCACACAAAACACCTTCCAGATGTTAAACAATGCTACAGAAACTTATTACCGTTAAGTAGTTTCTTCTGTAAAAATGAAAAAATCTGTCCGGGGAATATCAGATTAGTACCAAAACTACTTCTATGGATTCGAAATCCCAAGCGGAATACTCATAATGAATTTCCACAATGTGCATATAAATTGTTCACTCCTCTCAAGAGTATAAGCGAAATGCAATAACATAATTCGACACAAGTACAAGTAAAATTCATCAACGAAGAAAGCGTAACATTGAGAAGTTGGAATTTCAAATGGGTGGTTACAATACACGTGAACAAGATATGCGGAGCGATTATAGCCTGGCATTTATGCACAAAATGAGTGTATAGCAAAGGACATCAAATATTCAGAATATGTTAAGAGCTAAACTTTTGACAGAAGACAAAATAAATCTACTGTCATTTAATGAATATCTGAGATGTATCAAAGTTTAATGCAAAAGTGTATAACAATACACTGGGTGTGTTTTTTATTCCATCATAAAACAGAAGGTACAAGATTATGGGATTCTCACATATGAGGAGATGCACAAACATTACCAAACTAATTTATCCCACTCCCTAATCACAGCCTCTCTGCCTTTGCTCATTTACGCTGTACCATAGGCTATAGGAACAAAGTGAGAGTCCATGGTCACAATAAAATGTTCCAGCGAGCTATGATCAATTGAAGGGCTTGGGTGAAAAACATGGTAAGTGACATTTTGGTATTTTTGAGTTACAAAGTAAAATGTGCCATCCTTCAATTTTAGAGTGAAATTGCCATGTCATACAATTTGCATTGGACTCGGTGAAGCCTTCTGAAATTGGTAAACACAACACAAAAACAATTTATCTACAGTATAGCTTCTAATAATATTTTTTCATAATGAACTCGGAAATGACCAAGGTGTCACTTAGCATGTTTTACACACAGAGACCTTCAATTGCTTCCTATGAACATTTCTCTTGCATAAGTTACTCATTATTTTTCAAATCGTATAAGGAGTATATATTTTTTTACCCAGTCAATTAGAGTAACATTAGCTTGATGGTACACTATCATCAGGCCTTTTCCCATTAATGAATGATATCAAGATAATTTGATGCACTTACTTACCTCAGTAACTCTCAACTGTACCAGGCTATACTGAATAGTTGAAAGCATATAATTCCTGTTGTAAATAATTTTTGGTGTGATACCACAGATTTTTATGTTACTTTTTTATCGAGTGTCTGTGCATGTGTGCACATGGTGCATAAATACTCCCTCCCATGGCTTCCAAGAATATCCACATGTTACAAATTCATAAAATTGATTGATTGATTTAGTTTACTTTACTTCGAGTTTTGTGCCTCTTGGCTAATTTGCGAAGATGGGGATGAGTGATGAAATTGATGAATGGACATTCACAAACAACCGAGCCCGAGCGGGATTTGAACCCGGGACCCTTGGCATCGCAGTGCAATGTGCTAACCACTCAGCCACAGGGTCCGGCACAAATTTATAAAAGAACCAAAGGAATTAAGATAGTTAATTTTCCTAGACACATGGACATCACTGAGAAGTTAATTTTACTAGACACATGGACATCACTGAGAAACTTTAAACTGTGTAATAAATAAAAATCAAAACTAATTTACAGGTAAAGCACTAATTTATTTTGAGAATAATCTTGTTCACTGGTCATACATAAAGGAAGGTCACATTTCATTATTTTCTTTGACTCTAAAAAAAAGGGGAAAGAACATAAGTTAAATGAAATTATGTTGTCCACATATACAAAATACACATGTTTTTGGTGACATTAAAACCATGTAGTAGGGTAATTCTCCAAAAACCTAGCAATATCATGTCCAAGTATAATAACTCAAGAATGACTTGACTTAAAAAGTTTACTTTTCTTTTAATTTGTAGAAGCAGTTGACCTCTAGCCATCCCAATGTATACAAAAAGAAATAGTTAATTATTTTTTAATATAAAATATGTATAAGGGTCTAAAAGTCACTCTCCTGGTATGTCCGGATCTTTTGTTAAAACAAACTATACTCATTTAAAATGTTATCATTAACATTACATAAGTTTCATTAATATTATTCATTTTTACATAGTTGAAGGTATAAAAAAAACTTTTTTTTTTAAATTTAATCATTTGACATGATCCTGTTACACCACTTCAAAGTGGGTCCGAAGTTTTCATGTCACTCTCCTGGCTCAAGGAATTTTTTAAATATTTACAGTGAAAGAAAAGGATTTTTTGGTTTGTTATCTGGCAACAATGTTTCTTTCAGCCATCTTGTTTGAGCTGTAGAGTACTGTGGAAGAGCTACTTGTCCTTGTGTTTTTATCAAATTGGGAAGTTCCAAATTCAGGTTCGTAGCATATTTTGCTGTCATTCTCCTGGTTAACTTATTTATAACAAATAATAACCCAAATATTTTGAAATAACTATGATTATGTGCCATTAAGCAATGTCATCACCTGACAGAAATTTGTAATCTCAACTTTTGCCCTAGGCTTTGATTATTAGGCCTAATCCATCCAAATGTCACACTCCTGGCTGTCACACTCCTGGCAATAATATCACACTCCTGGTATTTCTTGTGCCAGGAGCGTGACTTATCAGCCAGGAGAGTGACACTTATCACATGAAGGGAACAAATTCGGATCAATTTCATTGTGTACATTCGATTTGTAAGCCTATACAGCTGCTGTGCACTATCACAGAGTAATGGAGCTTTTACATCAGGCCCAAGTTCTGAATTTTACAATTTTTATCAGGCCATTTTTACTTACCCAATATTGATCCTATAAAATACATAAAAATATACTTTTGAGCACTGAGCTGGGTGACCATTCAGCAATTCTTAAATAGTGCAGCCTACATTTATATAGGCTAACTTTTTCAATTGTTTCTATGTGTTAGCATTTTGGCCACAAACTATAATCAAAATTACAATTTAAGATAGCACAAAAAAAAAAATATCATTAAATTGAATCTGGCCATAGGCTATTTCAATATTGCACTGCAGGGTATATTTAAAACCTAGAAAAAACCCATACCTAAAGAGATTTTTAACTAAACCTAAATTACATTTTTAATTACCTTTATTGGACAATTTATGCAATTTGGAACACACTGAATTATTCAGTTTGATTTAATTAAATAAAAATAATATTAAAATAAAGCCATCAAATTTGACATCAGTTTAAATAATTTCTTTCAGAGTCATCACTAATAATGGCAGGAAAGAAAAAAAAGACAACACAGTCTAGAGAGGAGAGGCTAATGAAAAAGAGAGAAGCTGAAAGGAAAAGGTACGAGAGATTGAAAAATGACCCACAAAAATTGGAAATTGAGAAGGCCAAGTGGAAAACAAAATATGAATCAAGAAAAAACAAGGGAACAGTGAAACTAATTACACAACAATCAACAAGAGACCAAAGGGCTACAAGGCAACAGTGGAGAGTGCGCCAAAAGAAACACAGAATGAAAAGCAAAATTCAACAGCAAACAAACCAGTTTGTAGAGAATAACACACCCTCTGATAGTGACCCTGATGATCCAAGTCAAGAACTTGATCAATTAGTAAATGGAGAACCTGTTTCACTATCACCAGAAAGTAGGCAGGCTACTCCGGATCCAAACACAAACCTCACCAATGGAAGTCCTCGAATCCAAATTGTTACTCGTGCCTCAAGTAGCATAACTCCAGACACAAATAAGTTCAGCGATGCATCTTTATATGTCATGTCGAAAAACTCCGATGGCAGGATAGCTGAAACAAGGAAACGAAAGCGTCGTAATGATGTACGGAAATCGAGAGAACTGAAAAGGCTGAAGCTGGATTTAGATGCATGTGAGAAAAGAGCTGAAAAATATCGGAAGCGTTATGAAAGGCTGTTGAAGAAAGAAATTGAACAGAAAAGAAGACTGAATAAGGAAGAACAGATGACACCTCGCACAAAAGTTAAACATTTTCTCCAAGGCAGAACTGTTGATGAAGATGTAAGACGAGAACTGTTCACAGGAGAAGTCATTAAGTCACAAATAGCTCACACATTCAAATCCATCAATTCTTACAAGACCAAAAAATTCCTGAAGGAGTCTCTGAGTGGAAAGATAATAAAAAAGTATAGGATGCAAAAAGCATTGCCGTTTATCCGAATTCGTACTGTGGTTGCCCACAATGAGAATAAATTGAAGCAAAGGATCAGGGAAAAAGTTGACCATTTCTTTCATGATGATGAAAATACCACCGTCAGCCCTGGAAAAAACGATTTCATTACCAGAAATAAAATTAAAAAGCAGAAAAGATACCTCAATAATACAATGAACGAGCTGCATAAACGATTTAGAAGACAGAACCCTGGTGTTTCTATAAGTTATTCATTTTATTGTAAATTACGTCCGTTCTGGGTTGTCAAACCAAGTCTTAAGGGCAGAGACACATGTTTGTGTAGAGTACATCACAACATGGAAATGCTAGTCGATAAACTGAACAAGAGTAAGGTGATTGATGCACAGAACCCAGAAGAATTGGCTGAAATTTTGTGTTGTGAGAAAAATCGCGAGGCTTGCCTGTTGAGAAAATGTAATGACTGCAACGAAAACACGATTCCTTACAATGACTTCAATGTAAATGATACTTTCACATACCAGAAGTGGATGTTGCATAAAGAAAAACGTAAAATCAAAGACCAAGAGAAAACTGTTCAGATTATCAAAAAGGATGCAATAACAAGTACTATTGGAAAAGCCATTGATGATTTGGAAATGTCTATTAAGAAGTTCATGATCCACATTGCAAACATTAGACATCAGCACCAGTATTTAAGAAAGCTTAAAGAAAATCTGAGTTGTGAGGAAGCATTAATTCACATAGATTTTAGTGAAAACTATGCACTTAAGTATGCTAAAGAAGTCCAGTCAATGCATTTTGGTGCTTCAAGGAATGAAATTACGCTTCATACTGGTGTAGCATACCACATGACTGAGGACAACACTTCAATAAAACCAGTTTCTTTTTGCACACTGTCAGAAAGCCCTCGCCATGATCCATCTGCAATTTGGGCACACCTTGAGCCTATTTTGACAGACGTGCTACAAGATAAAAGAATTACAGCTCTCCATTTCTTGTCCGACTCACCATCCACTCAGTACCGAAACAAAAAGAACTTTTACCTACTTGAAAAATACCTACAAGAGAAATTCCCCAGGATCAAAAAGGCAATTTGGAACTTCACAGAAGCTGGTCATGGAAAAGGTGCCCCTGATGGGATAGGTGGCTGCCTGAAACGTACAGCGGATAACATGGTTTCCTTGGGATATGATGTTAACAACATCATTATTCTTGAGAAAATTTGGAAAGAAAACTGTCCAAACATCAAATTGTGGGTTGTTGAGGAGGACATCATATTGAGGGTTGATTCATTTTTGTCATCTGCGGGCGATTTAAAAGCTGTGAAAGGAACAATGAAGGTTCACCAGGTCACAGCTGCACTTGGAGAGACTGACACAAAGATGAACTACAGGACCCTAAGCTGTGAAGAATGCAAGGCTGACAAAAACTGTGAGCATTATGGAATCTTTGTTTCAAACTCAACTCATCTGACACAAGGTAAGAAAATTTCTTTGATTTTATTTGACTAAGTTTAGTCCACATTGTATGTTCGACAATTTTTTTTTTTAAATTTTTCATCTACAATTTATAGTAGATTTTGTAGTATACCTACAATTTTAGTTTTTGATATAAGCATAAGTAGGCCTACATAAATCTAATACCGGTACCTACTGTATGTTAAAAGTAAAATAAATTAAATTGTCTTGATTTCTCAAATTGTTAGTAGACAAAGGATTAAAAGATATAAAGAACAATGCATACTTTAATCATAGAATAAGATAAATAAACTATATATAAATGAAAAATAGTAGAACTCTAAGTGGGCTATATAATGAGGTCAGCAGTTAAAGGCCAAATTTAATTTCAAATTATTTAATTTTTGCAATAATTTAAAGTAGCCCTGCTACTAACATTCACACATTAAAAGTTATCATTATATAGTAAATTATATGTTAGATTTTATTTTAATTTCAGCCCAGCTGATGCAGACTTACAATATAGGAGAATGGGTCATATTTCACTATGAAAACCTGATATTCCCTGGAGAAATAATTGAACTTGGACCAGGGAAACTTTTCATCAATGCCATGGAACCAAGCAATTCCAAAAGAACATCCTGGTCTTGGCCGAAAACTAAAGACATCCATGACTACCCCATCGAAGATGTCATAAAAAAAATTAACCCTCCAACACCCATTGGAAGCAGCCATAGAGTTGCAAATTTCTGCTTCCTGGACAGTTTTTAGGCTAAACCAATACCTTGTTTTTTGGCCGCTCCATATAAAGCTTTCGTTGTGTTTTATATTTTTGGCTCAGCTTCAAGTTATGGCTGATCTAGAGGCTTTACTTTATCTTTCAACAGCTGTATTCAATTTTATAATTTAGTAAATAATAATTTTTCTATTTTCCTGGAATGTGTGTGTGTTTTTTGGGGTAATATTTTAGCTAAGCTACAACAGTACTAATTATGTCACTCTCCTGGTATCATCCGTCACTCTCCTGGTGGCTGAAATTTAAATGCCTTGTTTCAACCACTTTGGAGCATGAAGGTGTATTCCCCTTATTTTTCCCTTGTTTATGATCTCATGTAGAGTAAGTGTGATTTTTTTCAGATTTTTTAGAACAGTTTTGAAATTCGCAAATTTTTGCTTTCAAAATGTTCACTTTTTGGAGAATCACCCAGTAAAATGCATGGTTTTAAGGAAAATACAGTTTTGCAGCATAACTTGTTGATATTCTTAGTATCAATCAATAGTATCAATGCACACAGCACTTGGATGAATACGAATTTAACGTCATGGAAAATGCTAAAACAGCGTTCACAATAAAAATCAAACGAATCTCATAAAACTAGGATTCCTACCACTATAATTCACAGTCACACACACATGCTGATGCAGAAAATTGTGTGCGAGAGAAAAAGAGAACCATTGAAAACTGAGTGAATAGTCTTTGACAAAGTATAAGCTGACCACATTGTTATATTCATATGAACAGTCTATTCACAAGAAGCTCCTTTGCAGCTCACCATTGTTACGATGCACACGTGTAGGCTCTATTTCTACAGACATGATATCTGAGGTTCCTTGAAAATTTCAACATCGCCACTGTATATGATACCCATATTGTGGAAAACTGCACACGCGATAACAATGTCTCGAACTGTTTCCAAGTCTTCTGGACAAACGTGGAAAACGTCGCTTCCATATCCCAAAGGTACTCTCCACAACATTCCTCTGCTGAGCATGGGCATAGTTGTACCTCTTTCAGGATCAGTTGGTGGGTCTTGGAATGGACTGTAGAGGTATGGTCGAGCTGAGCTGAATATCCCTTGCCATGAAGAATTGCATCTTGTCCTTTGGAATATCGAATTATCATAAATACTTCCTGCCCATCTAGCCACGAAGTCAAGAACTCACTTTTTGGACCTGCACTACCTGAAAAAATAACAACAAAATATCCTTAAGACTGATCTCACAATTTAAAATAAGAACATGGAAAGTTGTAACGAAAATTCATTCCACATAAATTAATGCCTGACCACAAATTAACCCAATACACATACCTGATTATTAAAATGTCCATATCTTGTGCATTTTGAAATGCAGAAAATACTCATTTCTGAAGTTAATAACATGAAAATAACTGTGTTTGTAAAAGTTTTTCAGTATTATTCAAATCTAAACAATTTCTACATACCTGCCTAAACTACTTGCATAAGTGCACACGAGCAGGATGGTAAAATTATTCTCATCAGAAAACCTGTTCAGTATTTGCTTATAGGCACATGTAGAATATGATTTATGTAAATGCATGTGTGTACTATGAGAATATCGAAATTACAAAAGCAGAGTTTGGACCTATATTAATTTATGTCAAATAAAAATTATCTGAAGGGATACAGCCTCTTCTGTGTACACCTTTGGAATGAAAAATAGAAGAGAAATATTCATGATTTCACAACTATGCTTGTTCAAATATGTTCATGTTAAATCATATATTTTTGTGTAATCATATATACTGTAGTAATAAAATAAAATCAGCGACTACCTTCATTCACCAGGTGATGAACCAAGCTTTGGGGCTATTTTCACCAGGTCTCGTGATTTGTCACTGTGGAAATTTATTTTTAAGACACAAATATTTTCTTGTATTCTATCTTTTGCACTGCATGTTAGGGAGGGCAGTTAGGTATTCCATTTGTGTGTCTAAAAATAATCAGAAACTTCTATAGTGCACAGGTTAGGTAGTTTGATTAACTGTTATTGTCTTGTTTATTTTCCCAAGTTAGTGTGAGTAATTTGACAACATACATACATTGAAAATGTGTGAAAGATATATCTGGTCTCACCACATTGTGCCAGTAGTTGCCCAAAATAGAAATCTGTACTCCCTCAAGAAAGTAAATGCCTTGCATGGTTTATGTTAAATGTTGAGGTTTTTCACTATTCTTAGCTCGCACAGATGTGTCATTGTGAAATAAAGTACGTCTGTTACCTTACTGTGAAACAGCCTGAGGGCTTCTTGCAAGTGAATATAGCACCCAGCACGACATTCCACAACAGGAGCTAAAAATTTTCGTCGTTAAGTTAGGAGTGTTAGGTTTGGAGTTGACGTGTTCTTTCGCTCTTTTTGTGTGCACATAAACGGGTTTTTTACTAATAAAAGGCGGCGAAAGTAACCGTAGATGGAAGGTTTTAACTTACGCCGGTCATACTTTGGAATCAAATACATCCGTTATTTGTGTTTTCCGCGAGTTGGAACCAATTTAATATTACGTAAAACATCGAAATCTGTCCATTAAAAAGAAAACAAAACAATTCTCGAGGGAGTACATTGGATTAACGGCACCGAAATCCTATTGTATTCCATTATTTTGCTACACAACTGAGTAACAAATCGATGCACTACTTCAGAATCAAATAATGTTCATGCAGAAGCAATATTATTATAATACAGGATTACACTTTTCTTTATGAATCAATAAACCAAAGAAAGAGAGGCAGTACAACCAATTAACAAGGTTTATATTTCCTCAAACTAAGATAATTACGTAGAGAGTAGTTCAATTTACATACCTGATGCAAAACTGAGGCATAAAAACTGGACAAAACAGCTGTTGCAATGAGAAAATCTTCAAAATATGCATCCTCTTTATCATAGTTTCTAACTGCAACGTCCATTTTTATTTTCTCAAGAGAACATTCGTTATCTCAAGAGACCTGTTTCGTTCTCTTGGCGAATACAGGATCTTAAGAGACCGAATATCGCTCTTACGCTGCCAAGAAGTGTCTATGAAACAGCGAATCTTAAGATGGATCTTGAGAGAGAACTATGAAACGCCAAAAGTGTCTCTTGGCACAGACTGTTCTTATCCAAGATGGTGAAGCAAACCGTCTCTTGGCTAGTATCTTGAGATACGTTTATGAAACAGCATGGCGTCTTAAGAGAGGTCTCAAGACGCTTTCCTTTCTTGAGAAACGACTATATAATTCCACCTTACACTTGATTTGCGGAGACGTGGCTGCGATTCTTATCTACACATGGATCTTTCTGTCACGTACTTCTTGCTGGTATCGAAACTTGAGTCCACGTTCATTTAACTAGTGCAAAAATATTTTTCCCAATTTTTTCAAAACGAAACACAAGTTGGAAAAAATATAATCTCATTTTTAGCACGCGACCGGGGGGAGCAAAAGGACTATTTTGACCCCCCTCGATGATGAGTGGGGATCATGTCCCCCCCCGGTTCCGACGACCCTGTGCACGCTATTACCCAAGTGTTCCAAAGGCCTGCTGAAGTAGCAGTAAAATAATTTGCGTAAAAGTTGGAGTTGTGGAGAGGAATCCCCACTTTGGCCGATCCGTAAACGCACGTTTTCATTATCTCGGGAATTCGCACACTTCGCACGACCAAAGTTGACGAAACCGGAAACAACTACAACATAGGTGAAAACTTATTTCGAGAAATTTTAAATATTCAAGGAATGAATATTTAGTTAATAAATATCGGGTAAAAATATTTTTTCGTAATTAATATGTGGATAATTGTGGTAAAATGTGCATTTTCAAGACAAGTAGTAACTATTTCAGTATCTAATTTGAGTAATTTATTCTCTTTGGAGGTGGACGACAAGCAAGGAGAGAGAGAAAGGTTGGTTGTACAAATGTATGTTTAATATTTGTATAATTATATCATTATTTTTGCACTATACATAATATTTATTGTATGTTATTGCTAAACTCAGGAAAGTAAATATTAAAAGTATATCAAGCGCCTTTTATTGCAAGTCGCAACAAAATATGTGCAGACGTAGAACGTGATGCAAGTTGTGGAACCATGTTGCAAGGCACGTGTATATGTTTGCTAATACATTAAAGCAATAAATCGATAGAAATACTTGTCTCAGCAGTTCACTGTAAGGGAAAGCTTAGCATAATTTTTATGTAACATTATTTGTGAAACTATTGTTTCTTAACTTTATTTGTGGTTTTGAGATTTTTGGTGTATTATATTTAAAAAAGATGTCATTATAATGTGCAATTTTTCAAAAGACAACTTTGTAAACGGTACGAGACATAAAATATTTTTCTCGTAAACGATCTGAGTAGTACTTCCAAGTACTGATGTGATACTACAATAAAAATCAATGTCCGATCTGCAGGTACGTGCTTTTTTAATCCGCGGTCTCATGTACACGAAAATGTAGCCCGGGTCAGTAGCATTGAGTAACAAAGCTCTATACATCGAATCATGTTTTGCTACACACTGCATAAAGTAGGGGATCTGTGGAAACTACTACATCGCTGCTGTTCCTTCAGTTTCTGTATAGTGTAGATTTATTTTCCACCCTGTACTCCAGTGTGACACATCAACCATCATTCATGTTCAGTCAGTTGAGCAGCAAATTCATTAAAATGTTCAAACTTCTGTGTTGACAGTACTATAAAAAAATGTAGGTCGAATTATGCACATTACTCACACCAAACACCAATTTTTGAAAAGTGAAGTAGCTGCTCCCACACAGGGTGAATGTTTGGTGCCGTCCAATACTGTGTTTTCTGGAAATGTACATAGCCAAAGAGATGAGAGACTACTCAGCCGAAGTTTCGTTTTCATCATGGTACACAGGAATTGTACCAGAATTAATGATGATTTATTGCATATTTGCTTGAGAATGGGGTAAAACTTCGGCATGGTAACATTCGTACTTACCTATTCTGCATTACGAAAGATTCTTCTAGGTGGTATTTTGCTTTTTTCACAAAAATAATTTCAATTTGTGACATGAGGAGTAATTATTATTGTTCCTTATTTCACTTCTGTAAGACACAATATGGCGAGACAGCTTGACTAGCGTGATACATCATCATTGGGTATGCAGTGTTTTCAACCTTGTCAACTGAAAAATCCCCACGAATCATTCACGGATAGCCCCAATTCATGAATAGCCCCACGAACCATGGACGGATAGCCCCAGAAACCGAAAAATCCCCTCAAACCATTCATGAATAGCCCCACAAACCATGCACAGCAAGGTTAGGTTACTTTAGGCAAACAGTGGTTGGAAACACTGACAGGGAGTTACGTCATCAAACATTCGCAACATTTAGTTCACATAGTGCAAGGAATGAAAAATGTGCGCCGGAGTCTGTTCAAAAATACATGATTTCCCGGTGAAATAGATTCCACGATGTAAGAAAATACCTCCACGAACTTCAAAATACTACAGAAACTAGTTTCCGTAGGTAGTTTCTTGTGTAAAAATGAAGAAATCGTTGGGACCGCATCGAAGTTTTACCGAGAATGGGTTTTCACTTCCATTAGTTGTATGATTTGTTATGGACTGCTGCTGCCATCTCATGTGTTTCATAGTTAGGTTAGGCGAGTCAGGTTTAGGGCTCTTAGTGGTAACAGTACCGAATGTTTGATTATTTTCTGCAAGTTTTACAGGAGTACTGGGAAGTCATTCCATGAAAAGTGGGCCTACTCCATGTAAATAACAAAATGAATTAATCTAAAAATTATTGTTGTTTTTAATTGCATTAAGGCATAAATATTTGCGAATGTGTAGAATTTGAATATTTTACCAACAAAAATGTTTAGCATTTGTAGCCTGTGTGTTTCACAGAAAAATGAAGTCAAAATTGGCTATGTTTTTAAAGCATCAGACACACAACACTTTTTTTAGTGCTTTTCATGCATTTGTAACGTTCTCTGAGGAAAGGGGGATCAAACCAAGAACCTTAACCTTTAAGGTGGGTGATGTAGCTTACTTAATCATTCATCCTCACTGGTGAGCACTCGCCCCTGGCAGATAACTTGATGGTAATGGGCAAGAGATTACTTTACACACTTAGAAATTGCAAAACACATCATTTGGATTTATACCTTCAAGTCTAGATCAACGTGGTTGGAAATAGGATAATACCTGTATATCTGATGATGAAGAAGTTCCCGTAGAAAATTCTCAGAATAGGTGTGTACTGGCTCGCTCAATCTCCCCAGTTTCTTCTCTCTTCAAGACAAAAGACCCCACACCGCTCGTTGCTCTCTAACTTATTCCTTCTTCCAATCCCCTGGTCATTGGCCCTGCTATTTCCGGGTGATCAGCACCTTTGTTAGCTCCACTTGACCAGGAAAATTGCATTGTTTGAATTCCTGACAGAACAACGGCTTTCGAGGTTAACTACTGGCTTGCTACAAATCTCTATTTACAGGAGATGGATACGATTCACCTCTCTGGAAGGAAATTTCCTGAATTAATAATAATACTTAATTATTATAATTAATATCATCTTTATTGAGAGGGCGTGTTTTTACAACAAACCCTTAAAAATAATATATATATAAAATATCCATGTGGAAGATTTTATTAATTTGCTATGTTTTTAAAGCATCCGACACACAACACATTTTTGTTAATGCTTTTCATGCAGTCAGGCTATAATATTGTACTAAAGTTTTTTTTTTTAATTTTGTTTTTTTAATTTAATTTAGCATACCACAAAGTTCTTAATAATTCTATGACACTCGTTCATTATGAATATGTTAATCCAATCTCGTGTCTAGAACCTTACATTCTGTGATAGTATGTGATCAGCCGTCCGTTGAACTCATTTAGAGGGTGCATTATAATGCTTAGAGCCCTAAATCTGACCCACCCAATCTACCAACGAAAGGATTTATGGATATTTTATTAATGCTAGGAACCCTAAATCTGACCAACCTAAAACTAACATCGAAAGCAGAAGCAGTCCATAAAGGAATGGCTGATTGCAAAGAATCATACAGGAGTATATGTTCTCCAGAAAATGTCAATAAGTAATCACTTAAACTCTGTAGTTAGTATGTGTTAACAGATGCAATTAGAAATTGAGTAGAGTAAAAAATGCCTGTGCACCATGATAAATTTGAAATTAGAAGATTCAGAACCTGGGCCCCTCTTGCTATTCAAATAACATATCTAAATGCTTTCACGGTTATGGTAGGTGGCACGGGTTTAGAGCTCTTAGCATTACAATAATTTGTCAAAATGCTTTCAACATCTCATATTGGTGCTAGTCTCAACCATAAAACCCTTTTTGATCCTTGTGTTGGCAGTAGTCTGTGGAATGCCACGTCGATTGGAAGTTAGGGAATATTTGCACAAGGTACCTATTATATCTTTTCACAGATAAATACGACTTTTCGGAACTCCAAACAGTGCTTATATGTTTCGGAAAGCTTCAAATTTAGTTTCACAATAATTTCCACCATTCTATGATACTCGCTCTTCTATGAAGCAAAAAGTGCCTTCTCGATAGGAAGCACGGATACTTGGTAAAGATATTTTGTCTTTTTCCCCTGATAAATTGCACTTTTTTTTAAACAACAATCTGGCGTAGGTATCCACTGTATTTGTTTCAATTTTTATCTTGACAGTAGTGAGGGTAAGGGTTCCGATTGTTTTATAATTGTTTTTCAAATTCTCCGAGCAGGAAGACTAATTATCGTAGAATTTTGGCAATCTTTCTCACACGAAATTTGAATCTTCCTTAAAGAAATGAGCACTGTTTGGATTTCGAAAAAAAAAGAAAAAAGAGGAAATTGAAAATTATTTTACGCAAGCATGGACAAAGTATTTTCCGTTGACAAGTGACTGTAAGTATCATAGACTAGTGGGAATTAATGTAGAAGTAAATCGGGATCTTAGTAGAATGCATTTAGGGACTTTATTTTAATGCTAAGAGAACCAAACCTGGCTTGCCTAACCTAATTACAAAAGCATATATTGATGAAAGACTTAAGTAATCGCTAAAACTCCGCAGTATGTGCTAACAGAAGTAACTCGAAATCGAACCATGTAAAAATTGCATTTGTAGCATGATGAAATCTGAATAAAACAAAAGGAACTTGGCCCGTAGTGAGAATATTAGCATATTATATGAAGAGAATTGGTGCTTATATGTGGTGACCTAATTTAATTTGCCGTGGCTTCGAAGTTTCTCCACATCGTAACATAGGATGTTTCTAACTGGAACCACACGTTTCTGCTTCTTATTTTATGCTACCACATTAGTTTCTGTTTTTGAAACCCGATTATGAGTATGTTTACTGCAATTTTACAATAAAATAATATGATTTGCTTCAACAGAAAGTGTATATGTAGTATATTTTATGAATTTGGCATTATATTCATTGACTTGCTTTTTTCTGTTCCAGATCAAAAATATGCAGTTGCAGATTCGTGGTCAACAAACCCACACCCTCGAATGTGAGGGTAGTGAGTCAATTGGAGAAATTAAGGTATGAGTAATAATTTATTTTTACTTTACTTTATATTCATTTTAAAATCTTGCCAGAATACAATCAGGGATAGCACTGTCATCATGCCACCTAAAAATTTTTACCTAGCACCTGAATTCAAATATAGTTCTAAAAATATTTTATTAATATTTTGAGCTCGCTTATGGTAATTTTCATTACTTTTTTAAAAAATAACAGTTCAGTATATTGATTTGATTGGGTGTGCTTTCGTTTCTTGTCACTTTTGACTATCGCGATGATGATGAGTTACAATATGATGAAATTGATGAAGGGAACACTCTCAAAGAACACCAGGGTGGCTACTTACCGGAAATTCCTTGAATTCCTGGAATTATGCGTGAATTATTGATTCCGGGAATTGTGCGTAAATTCTGCTTGAATTCTTCTCGTAGACGTGAAAAATGGCAACTTTTATTAATCCAAATCCCATTGAATTTATTCATATTTATTAATGCCCTGAGGCAAGTTTTTTACAGTTTTGCTTTCATTTTTATCGAGGAAGGAAAAGAAAAGAAATCAATTCTCTCAGTCCATTTGATTTGTTGGTATTTTTTGCCGAGCAATCTGACATACGGAAGATTTTTGCGAGATTAGATATCTTTAAGTTGATTTGGTGAATTTGAACTACTTATACAATTAACATTTTCTTGTAGGTTACTATATCCCGTATCATTTGTGACTTGGGTTTGTAGATTAGTCTGAGTTTGCGAAATTGCAAATGTAAGCTGAGCACCTTAAATTGAATGTATACCATTCAACTTAATTGAATTACAATTTTTTAATACCTTGGAATCTCACAGGCCCTTTATATTGTTAATATATTTGTGTGTGTATGTGTGTGGTGAGAGGCAGTAATACATAAGGCTGAAATAGAGAAAACATTGATTGTATACCCTTGAATTTTTTGGAAAGTTCACCTTGAAAACCGGGCCACCCATGACAGGAGTTGAACCCAGGACCCCTGGGATAGTACAGTCTATGTTTTTGTCGTTTGTGTGTTTTCTGTATTTTGCTTGAAGTGTTTTCTGTATTTTGGTTGAAAATAAAATACACACACGTATTCGTAAAGTAAGTACAGTTTGCAAATATTGCCGCCATAGCGCTGCAGTCGCGACTGTGTGAATTCTCGCTGATGTTCTTCATCCGTTAGCAAGCCACAGGCAGTTGTGGGAGCAGGTCATGCTTTTCCTTAGTAGGTTTATGAAGGTTTGAGATGTTCAAGAAAATCAATCGGCCCGCCGACTGTGAAGTCCGGTCTATGATTTGTTTTCTTAATGCAAGAAACGTGAAACCGGTAGACATCCACCGTCAACTGTGAGAGGTCTTTATTTTCGATGGTGCATGCGGTCGACGTGGAAATTCGTGAAAACAGACGCTTCACAATATCGTCGCTTTCCATGGAATTTCCACAAATTTCAAGAAAACAGTCCTCTATGAAATTGTGACAGATTGCCTGGAATATCGAAATTTGTGGCCAGCGTTTAGACGAGGATGATGACGTCGAAGCAGGAGTGCATGGATGGCTTTCATTACAGGTGGGAACATTCTATGACGATGGGATACAAAAACCAGTGCCACGCTATGACAAATGCTTGAAAAATGGTGGAAACTACGTAGAAAAGTAGTTTAAGGTCTGTAGAATACAATGCAAATAAAAAATGTACAAACTATTTCTTTATTTCTTACACCCTTTTGGTACTTACTTTCCGAATACGCCTCGTATAATGCAATTTCATAAGGATGACTGGGAGCTGACTGATGGCTATTTCAATAAGTATCTCTTAAATAATAATTACTTTAACCCAATTTCCTATTAATTAATGAAATAGGTGTTTTAAGATCTCATTCCAACTGTATAACTTCCATCTTAGTTCGATTCATGGTTTTTCTTAGCCTGCATTTGCAAGCGAAAAAAAGAAAGAAAAAAGTATATTCTGTAAACAGAAACACTATCACCTGATTTTCTTTAGCAATGTCTACTCCTGAATATAATTATTTTACTAATAAGTTGGTAGTGAAGTGAGTGTTACCCAAACAGGAGTCACTATTTGGGCACTGAAAAGACTTTTTTGCATAACAGTGCATGTAGCATTGAAGCTGTGTTGTATTTTTTATCTTTGTTGTAATCACAATATTGAGGATAAATTGGCTCTAGTTCCAATTGCTTAAGGGCCTCCCCGATGGCGTAGTGATAACGTCTTCGATTGTAATCAAGGGGTCCCGGGTTCGATACCTGGTGGAGGCACATGGCACAGTGATTCGGATCCTGCTTTAAACTGTAGGTCCAGTCCCGATTAGCCTTTCTGTGCATAAAGTGGACTTAAAGCAACAATTCAATCAAACCAATTGATTAATTCTAAATTAATCATGGTACACACAAGCATATTTACATGGTTCGATTTCTATTTATACCTGGTAACATACTTCTTACTCTTGGTGACTGCATTTTTCATGTCTATGCCATGCTTGAGGAATGCAGTGTTCCTGACATCTTGAAGAGCATAACCAATTACAATTTATCTCTAAAGCATGTCGGAAGTGCATATGTAATACTGGCCAACTTTGATGTAAGTCATGTAAAACATTACATTTTAAGAGGGAGGATTCCTATGAGTAATTTGTTAATTTGTGCAATTCAATGTATCCCTAACCACATTATAGACAAAGGAACATTGACAGAACAGATTGTTCATGCCCAGATCAACTCCATGCTTCCCCACATCCTATCAAAACATGACTTTGAATCTTCTTGTGGTGCATGCTTCATATATACTTCCACGAATGTCTTTCTTAGAAAAGATAGTGGAAAGTACAGGCAACATAAATTAATATCTTCTACCAGCTTTGACCCTCAAAAATAAATAGCTTATTTTTAAGCTGCGTGCACTAATACATTTAGAAAAACACTTGCTGACACTTGGGTTCCATTGAATAATATGTTGAGGAAAGTCACAGTTTTGCCATGAAGCAGTTTACGAAATGAACGTGGGTACCAAATAAATCAAATCCTTTGCAATGAGATTTCGCAGATCTTCAATTGTCATACCTTGCAAATTCAAGTATTAAAATCCTGTGAGACTATTTCCTGATGCTTTTTTTTTTAACCCAACTTAAAAAAAAGAAAGGTTTTCATTATTCTATGTTATACATGTAGCTTAACCATATTCTGCAACGTCACAAGTTAGGTCATATATGCTACCTCATATTGACCAAACGAGTTGAATCTAAAAGTTGAGATTTTTACTGCGAGTTAGGTTCATGGAGGGCTTCTTTTATGCCAAATACTGTGAGTTAGGTTCATGGTGGGCTTCCTTTATGTCAAATTTCAGATTTTTTCATGACTCATCTGAGATATTTAACCCCAAAAATTGTCAAAATTCCGTAAACAGCTATGTTTGAACCCACTCTGAAGAAAAGTGGTGCATTTCTAAGCAATGAAATTTTATTTGCAAACACCCTGTAGGTAGATCGGTCTCCACATGAAAAAATTCCCTTCATTAAAAAAATTGGCTTAAAATCCAATTGTTTAACTATTTACCCAAATTTCCGCCATAATTTTCATACTTAGGATGCAATTTTGAGCAAAATATACCTAAATATCATAGAAAGTATACTTCATCAGCTACAAAATGAATTTTGTTTCAGGTCTGTATCTCTAATGGTTTTTGAGATATTAGGGTTTCTGTAAACTGCTTCATGATGAAAAGAAAAAAGCCATGCACCATGTTGGAAAAATGGCCACCTCAGATGAACCAAGGACAGGAAAATTTTTCCAACATTTGGTTTTGATATCTAGAAACATGTACAAACTTATGCACTTAGAATTAAGTTTTTCTAAAATGGTCATGCAACCAATTATTTTAAAATTGGTTGATTTGACATGGAGTGACCCAATTACCATTTCTGTTATGGGGAGGGCAGAGTAAAGCTAAACCAGGGTCAGTGCTAGCCACCACTTTTGTCACCCTGTGTCTTCTGTATTTCCGAGATGAGCCAGCCCCAATTCTTATTATGCACTTTTTATATCATCATGATGCACATGCATGTTCAATAGGAATGAAATTCTATACATGTCTGTAAGTACACACTGTGCAATTTTTTCCATCATGCTCCTGTATGAGTACATGAGGTTAGATATGACATACAGATGTTAGCCAAAGGGTCCTGGTTTAGATACCCGGTGGAGGCCCATGAAAACAGTGGTTTGGATCTCACTTTAAACTATATATCCAGTCCCAGTTAGCCTGTCTGTGTATAAAATGGACTTAAAACAATAATTCAAACAAACAAAACAATGTCATGTTAGCCTTTTAACCTTTAACCGCCTGACGGTCAAAATTTCGACCGCCACACATGAACCCCTTAATGCCAGATGGTCAATATTTCGACCAGCAGCAATTAGCATGCAATTTCTCAAAAACTACACACGATATTTCAGTTCTGTATTTTTTTATCTTTAGTATACATACGAAGGTATGACATACTAGAATTACAAAATAATACATCCATTGTTACTACTATTAACATGCGAAGTTTGAACAAGTCCTTTGTTTTCCTTTGTTACCACCATATTACTATGGATATATTTCTAAAAGTGTCTATAACTTGTAAACTACTGCATCCTTTTGAAAATGATAAATTCTACAAGCAAGAATGAGTAAAAAGCAACATTTCAAACTACATCCGACCATTAAGGATTCAGTGGGATACTTGGAGGCAAAGGCCCGAATGTCAAAATTTTCCCCAACCATGTGTTAGCACAGTGTAGTATTTAACGTGTCATTTTTATAAAACTATATTGTATATTTCAGTTCTGTCTCTTTTGTTCATTAGTTTATGTATAAAGGTATTATATATTGTAGTTACAAGGCCATTGCAAGTACCCTTTTAAAAATCCCTTTGGTTTCCTTTTGTTACTAAGGGATAAATTGAAGGTAAAAGGCTATAACTGCTGAACTATTCCATCTTTTTGAACAATTTAAATTCTAAATGTAAGAATTAGTAAAAAGTAACGTTTTAAGTAGCATCCAAAAATTAAGGATCCATGGGGGAGAAGCAAGGGCAAAGGCCGAAAGTTCGAAATTTTATGTAATTACGCAAAATTTTCAAAACCCGTAATTTTATCTTTTTTTTTTTCAAAGTTGCAACACGTGCATGCCATATGCTTTTGTCGTGCTTTCCTCCAAATTTGGTTTATCCAGCATCCATGGGTCCGATTCTAGAAGCGAAATTTCGGACATTGTCCCAAAGCTGGCAACACTGCTACTTTATATAAGGTTATTTTTTTACTCAAGAAGTATCCGTCTGATTTCAACGAAACTTTACACAGTTGTAGGAATGTACCACCACTACATACTACATTTTTCTCATTCACTTCGATCTTTTGGGGGGTACAGGTATTCCAACTTTTTAAAGAAAATTCAACTTCTTCATTTAGCACTAATTATTGGGACGCATAATGTATAAATGTTACCTCTCCTAAAGGCCCTCTCTTTTGGAAAGAAAGCAAAAGCAATTTTATCTGTCTACGGCAATTAGTCCTTGAGTTACGATTTTTTTGTACTTCGCAGCAAGTTTGAAAAGTGAGCTCTTGATAATGCGCCGGCATGAATGAGAATACAGGCACGCGAGAGGTCCGGTGGCTAAAGGTTAATTTGTGTTTACAGTATTACTATTAATGTTCTTCGTTAATTATCTTCATCAGCTTCATTTGATCATATCATGTCTTGGTGATTAGTCAAAAGTGGCAAAAAAGATACCTAAAGTAACAATAGTACAAAATGCTTAGGGTGTTTTACTTGGAGCTAGTTAATCTTACAAAATTCTTACTATTTTCTTTACAGTTCTATTAAATAGCTTTCATATTTCGTTTGATTTTTTACAGGTGAAAGTGGCAGAATTGGAAAATATTCCAGCAGATAATTTGAATTTGTACTGTAGCGGGACTCCGTTGTCTGATGAACAGTTGCTTGTATCCAGCCTTGAATCATTTAGTCTTGATGTTACCGTTCCACTGAAGGGAGGTAAGTGTGTCATTTTCTAGATTACATGTATATTGGGATACCGTAATAATTAAAAAAGTATTAGACTTCTGCAAATGTGATGTGCGCCATGTTATTGTAGTATTCAGTTTGTACCATCGTAATTGAAGTATTTATAGAGATATTCTCCTTTTTCTCGTTTGCATATTATTTCAGGTCAAGGTGCAGCTTTTTAATATGGGCAGTGGATTACATTGTGTTGTTTTTGGATATTATATTGTAAAATATATTTAAAATTTGATTTTAAGTGTATTTATTGAGATAAATTATTTGAATTATTGGCTCTGGGACAACTACACATTGCCCATCGCTCTCATTTGTGTAGATGAGATAAGTCATATCTCATAAGATATGCATGTTGGAAGGTGTGCTTCGTTGGCTCTCAAAATAATTCTATTAGAATATTCATTTACAAGACTGACTCAGTAGCAGAATCTGCAGAATAATGGCATGGTATGCTAGAGATTCTGGTTTGAATCCAGGTTGAGTCTGCATTTTTCACTCATGATATTTGTATGCTGTGTGGTATGCTGTAGCAGTTTATTGTATTTCCCTCTGATGTACCTAGTAATAGGATTTTTTTTGTCTCTTTCAGGTAAAGTCCATGGTTCTTTGGCTCGTGCTGGTAAAGTGAAAGGCCAAACTCCAAGGGTAAGTTTGTGTTTGTAGTTTTATTGATATATTAAGTAGGTTATCCACAGGGTGTATGATAGGAAAAGGAGTAAATCACCAGTTTCCTTCGAAAGTCCAGAGTGAGAGATTTGTTTTGCTAATTAGCGTGGGCTGAGATTTACATGTTTTGCCCACCGAAAAAGTATCTGAAAAGCAAAATAATGCCGTGATATTTACCGTACTGCCTGCACCTGTTACAGACCTTAAAGCCTGCAGATCATGTGGGCCATATCAACTTCTGCAAACAAATACTGGATCAGGAAGGTCTCTCTTTTTTTAGTGTGTGTAATTGGGTGCTTATTGAAAGCTGTGACTGATGAGCTGGATTGTCAGTATGGTGACCTGCTGCTTCACAATGAGGTATAATGATTGAGTAGAGGAAGAGTTCTGCAAAAACAGAAAGATGGGGTAGGTTAGGTTTTTGTATGATAAATTTCAACTCATTTCATCTGGGCATTGATTGAATAACATTGCCTGATAAGATGCATGAAGAAAGGACAATCCCAAATATAGAGGAACGACAAGACAAGCCCCATATAAGATTACACTGGCGCTGAGTCCAGATGCCCATCCCTCGCTAGTCTGCCAAATGCAGTCCAGGATGCATTAATAGATAAAGCAAGTCAAATTCTCTTGCTAAATACGGCTTCAATTTTTCATCCTAACTGACCCTTTGGTTAAGGAAAAAAAATATTTATTTTCTTAATTGCTAATTTCCAATTTTACCTAAGTAGGGGTCGTATAAATAAAGGTTAAGAAAAACTAAACCAAAAAAAGTCAACAATTTTGGTAAACACCCCGTGATACAGGTAATATGTAAGGTTCAAATACAGAAAACTTGTATTTGTACCCTTGAATTTTACAATTGTCCTAGAGTAGCCATCCTCTAATATGGTGAAACTCTGATTTTGTATTCCCAGCTTCTTCATGTTCCTCCATTGTACCTTCAGTCTTCAAAATCTTCATGCTCCCAGTGAAGCAGAATGTTGTACAAATTTTTTTGCATTTTAAAGTTTTTGCACGTTGGTTACCTGAAAAACATAACATTCTGGTTCCACTACATAAGGTTATAAGTACATTTGATATTTTGTAGTATTTTTTTTAAAAGTGTCTAATTGACTTGAGAAATATAAAGTGGCATCAGCAGCAAAACATGGAGAGGTGTGGGATGAGGGATTCTCAGCCAATTTTATGAAGGAATCCATTTTCTGGTTGCCACTTTCTTGTGACGAACATGATGAGAAGGTGCCAGAAAGGTTTCTGAAATCTTTACTATTTTTTTTTCTATACTGTAAAGTAAATAATTACGATGCCAATGTATCAGTATCGGCCGATACTAGTGGTATTAGTATCAGAAAGTATTGGTTGGAATTTACTGGCCGATACTCTTCCGGTATTTTGGTCTTTCATGGGCTCTGCAAGAATGCCACATGACACTTTCACCAGGGTGCGAAATCATTTAAGACTGTTGGGGGAGAAAGACCTTAATCTGCAAACCCCCTCCCCCACAAACATACATATAAATTGGACTATCTACATATTTATAATGTTAATAAAAGTAACAATTAATTACTAAATTAAAAATATATTATTAATTACACAAAGAAAATAATTTGTTACTTTTATATATATCAGATATTATAACGTAGCAAACTAATTCCCTTACTAACTGGTTCAAGATGTTAATAAATTATGAAATACTAGTTGAAGTGGTTTTATTATGTTAAGTTCATATTTAGTTTTTGCTTTATGTTCATATAAATCAGTTATATTTCATAGTTGTTATTATTTTGGATTCTTGTTTTACTTTTATTGTGCATGTGATGTAGATTTGTTAATGATCTCTTGAGAGAGAAAAAGCATTGAACATTCACAACTACACTAATTTGTTTATGTATTCGATATTATTCTTAGTACAGTATATTTGAAATGAAAAGTAATTGTTTATCTTTTGTTTGTTTGAACAAAAAGTCTCCCCCCTGGTAATTTGGGGGGGGGGGATTTTGAGGCACAGATTGTTACTGACTTTTGCCAAGTCTAATTATATTCAGGAAATTATGCAAAATTCCAACTTCTTTTTTATTTTGCAGACGTTTTGTTTAAAAACTAAATTTTTTGTAATAATGTAAAATGTAATTGAATATTCTGATGTAATGATTGAATATCTTAAAGCAAAAATCATGGCAAATTGATGCACATAATTAGAGACGAATATTTATGCACTAATAGTAATCAAAATTTTGAATAATTTTCAAGCATCGGTATCAGAATCGGTGAGAGTAACAATATTGGTTCAAAGTGGTATTGGCTCAGCCCTATAAATGAAATTTACAGAAACGAATCAGTAATTAAGTTTTGTTAAACTAAGCTATTAATAGATTTGAATTGAGGATATGCTGTCTTTTTAGGTGGAAAAACAAGAAAGAAAGAGAAAGAAGACTGGACGTGCAAAGCGCCGCATCCAGTACAACAGGCGTTTTGTTAACATTGTTCAAACATTTGGCCGAAGGAGGGGACCAAATGCTAATTCATAAGTGAACTTGTTGAAGCTTTCTTGAAATTAATAAAGATATTTAAAATGTAATGAAGTGTCAGTTTTGTATGCATAAACAGGGTGGCTACTCACCGGGAATTTTGCTCCTTAGACGTGAAAAATTGCAACTTTTATTAATCCACGTCTCATTTAATCTCTTCATGCTCATAAATGTTAAGAGGTTTGTTTTTCACATTTTAGATTTTGTGTTTGTCGGAAAAGTTAAAAAAAAATATTCATTGGGAAAATGTTATAAAACAGAATTCTTATCTGAACTCATGGTAGGACAAATGTATAACGTTGGTAGACTAGGATAATTGCTAAATGCGAGAAACGATCCCAGAAGAAAGTACAGTACAGTAATGGAATTAGTATAGATTCTGATTTCAGCTTCTCATGCAGTCTTTCCTTATTTTAGTTTATTTTTATGAACAATGTATCATTTCTTAAACTGTGATGTTTATGTACGATTACAATATTGGAGATATACCACTATTTTGCATCATTTATATTTCTTTAGGATAGAAGCAGAAAGTCTAGTATTACTTTCCAGAACTATAAATATTATTTTTTCTCGTTTGCTACAATCTGTGACAGTTCAGGAAAGTAATATAAGAGACCTGCTTGATGTGCTTTATCAAAAATGTTGTACTCTTATCCAAGCATCCTCCTACAAAAAATATTGTTTTATGCAACACAATCTTCAACTGTAAACAAATTTTCAGAGAATAAATTCTATCAGGACTCGGACTAGAAAATTTTGAAATAAAAGCCCCATTCGGTAGCCAGACAACTGTAAGATGCATCTAAGAGGAAACCCGTGACTACCAACTTCCGGCTTAAGATCATCTTAGCTGAATCGCCGGACGACAAAAAAAGTCTCATGCGGTCTGTGAATGAAACGAGTCAATGCAACAACTAGCATACAAGCTGCAAAGGGGAAAATTATGGAGAATAAATATATTTAGGAAAGAATGAAAAAGTAACTGCTATTCTCTGAAAGGGGGTAAATATGGTATATCATCTTTGGTCATACAATTAATTGTATTTAAGTAATTAAGATCAATTTTGAGTTCATTTTTATATCCAGCTTCATAATATTCAGAGTTCAATCAAAATATTTGTTCTGAATAGAAATAAATGTTACCATGTTAGGTCTCATTATGGATATATACTTAGTATTCATTAAATTGTATTGTTCAAATCTTGTCGAAGCCACACTCTTCGTTCTTTGAAGCAGACGAGATTTTCAGTGAAGGTCTTCATATAAAACAAAGAACTTCTCTCCAAACCAATATTCCAACATTTTCAAAGTATCATTTATTTATCTTGAGTACAAAGAATGTTGTCAGACATCGCCAAGTATAACTATAGCCATCTCTGCAATAACATTATCCGAAATTGCATATATCTCCATGGACGCCGCCAATTGCAAGATTTTGTGCAGACGAAACGAGTCAACTTTTCCTTGACTTCCTCTGGCTGCAAGATGGCTGTAAGCTGTCTGAATGGCCGGACGCTTTCACTCTTTAAGACGTGACGTCAACTTCCGCCTGCCGAATGCTAATCATGCAAGATCTTCAAGCCGACTTGAAGTTGTCTGGCCTGCCGAACGGGAGTACTGTGCTAGTGATGTATACTCTGTCCCAGCTAACTGTAGAGCAGGCAAACAAAATCAAGTCTCTGCACAAGTAGTGACGCGACACTGCTCCACCAATGAACACGTGAGAGGAACGGAATTGCATGGAGTGGAGGAAAGCGACTGCCTTCCCAGCTTCGCTCTGGCCACTCCATGTCCCTCGCTTCTCTGACGCTATGGGCGGCCTTGCTCCACAGTTATCTGGGGCAGGGTATATCTGACCAGGTCCTATTATGATGATTCTGAATTGTGTTTATTGAACGACAAAACACTTTAGAAATACAATGCCATATATTGTGTTTGTTTGGAAATACAATGCCATATATTGTGTTTAGTATTTTTGCCCCCATTGCTTTTTGTAACTAACTAACTAACTAACTAACTAACTAACTAACTCCCTAGCCTTCTTAAACCCGAAGGTTCATGGCTGCAGCAACACAGGCCTTCCATCTTTCCCTATCTTGAGCAAGTTCTATATACTCTTTTCCATCCCTACCAATTTCCCTTAGGTCCACCTCAACGTTGTCCCTCCATCTTCGTCTTAGCCTTCCTACAGGTCTCTTACCATCAGGTTTCCCAACAAGAATCCTGTAAACTCCTCTTTCCTCTCCCATTCGTGCCACATGGCCTGCCCACCTAAGTCTTCTTGATTTAATTATTCTAATAATATCTGGACATGAATACAAATTATGTAGTTCTAAATTATGTAACCTTCTCCACTCACCTGTCTCCTCATCCCTTTTAGGTCCAAAGATTTTCCTAAGGATCTTATTTTCAAATACTCTCAATTTATGTTCCTCTTTCAATGTAAGGGACCAAGTTTCACATCCATATAATACTACAGGCAAAATTACTGTTTTGTATATTTTAACTTTTAGTTTCTTAGATATTAAACGTGAAGACAAAAGTTTATGAAGAGAGAAGTAACATGCATTCCCTGAATTAAGCCTACTTTTTATTTCCTCTTTAATATAATTTTCATTTGTTAATATTACTCCTAAGTATTTGAATTTGGAAACTGGTTCAAATGAGTTGTTATCAATAATTAGATTTTGATTATTACCTAACACTTGGTTTCGGCCTGTAAGCATATATTTAGTTTTCTCTTTGTTAACTTCCAAACCTATCTCTTTAGCAGTTTTGAAAAATATTTTAGCATTATTCTTAATTGTATTCACATCATCCCCCAGTAAGTCTACATCATCTGCATATGCTAACAACTGAGTCACACCATTTAATTTTAGTCCTTCTTTAGTTTCTTTTACCTTCCTAACAGCATATTCTAAGGCAAAATTAAAGAGCAATGGAGATAATGCGTCTCCTTGTTTTAACCCATCATGAATTGTAAATTTGTCAGACATATTAATACCCACACGAATTTTACTTTCTGTTTCACTGGTGCATATTTTTATCATACTAACAAGTTTCTTAGGTATTCCAAACTCTACTAATATATTATATAATTTGTAACACAAGGAATATTGTAAAGGTAAAGCTTTCCCCTGTACAGTCACAGGCAATATAAGCAAGATGACTTATGTTGCCCAACCCTACGGTGATAAGCTGATTTTTATAGATAATTTTCAATGGCAACTTCTACCAGCCCCGTAGATTTATGCAACACACAATGCCTTGCAGGAACGAGTATTTCAGGATGTAGGTGTTCCATTTTTATTGCTGGTGACTGTACATTGCACCATGCCATTCAGGAATACAGAAGGTGTTGAGGATAGAACTTCATACATTCTCGATCTCGCCCATACTGGAGGTGATGTGATCAGCACTATGCTCCGACCACCTTAACCCCCAGGTACACGTTGATGAGAGACTGGGTGAGCCACAGAACTACTTCTGCAGGAATATTTTCTGAATATTGACAATATTCTCACTTGAAATCACAGACCTCAGGATTGGAACTCTGGTTACTTAACGAACCACAAAGTTTATCTTTCAGTTGAATTAAATTAGATCTTTTTGGCCCATTGGAACCACAAAAACCCTTTGTATTGTTAATACGAGGGTGAATCAAATATGAATGAACCTTGATTGGCTAAGCGTCGGAATGGGTAGCAAGGTGTGATTGGACATCTGCGGCCGGTAGGTGGGGCTGCAGTGCGTCAGGAACCAGAACAGCCGGCATGTCGCATGCTTCGTTTAGTAGCTCTCACGCTGAGTTATCAGTGTGTGCCAGTGTCTGTTATGCAACACATAATCATCAAGTTCCTCACCCAGGAAAACGTCAAACTGGCCGAAATTTACCTGAGACTGCAGGACCAGTTTGGGAATGGTACCCTCTCGTGGGCAAGAGTGAAGGTGTGGTGTAAGGAATTCCAGCAAGGCCATGAACGTGTTGCAAATGAAGTGCATCCCTGTCGTCCTCGCACCAGTGTGACGAATGACAAATGACAACATGGCTCGTGTTCGTGAGCTTGTCAAACAGGATTGCCGAGTCACTGTGAAGCAAATTGCGGCAGAACTTGGTGTGAGCTATGGAAGTGTCCAATCAATCATCACAAAGCACTTGGGCTTCCGCAAAATCACAGCTTGGTGGTTTCCCAAGCTGCTGACTGTTGCTCAAAAAGATGACAGAGTTCACATTGCTCGCCAGCTTCACACTCATTTTGACGTGGAAGCAGAAGCGTTTTTGCATCGCATCGTTACCTGTGACGAGACATGGGTGCATTATTACACCCCAGCATCCAAGCATGCCAGCATAGAGTGGAGGTGAAAAGGCGAAGGAAACCCCGTGAAGGCCAAAGTTCGGTTGTCTGCGGGGAAGGTGTTGGCCACGGTGTTTTGGGACTGGAGGGGGATCCTACTGGTGGATTTCTTACACGAACGTCGGACCATCAACACACCCTACTACTGCATCCTCCTGGATCAAGTTAAGGTGCAGTATCGACGCAAATGACGAGGCTGTCCCATCCACCAGGTCTTGTTCCTCCACGACAATGCCAGACCCCATACAGCAGGTCTTACGTGGCAGAAACTGGTGGAAATGCACTGGGAACCGCTTCCGCATCCACCGTACAGCCCAGACCTTTCACCATGTGATTTTCACCTGTTCGAACCCCTCAAAGTAGCACTTGGGGGTGAGCGATTTGCGACCAACGATCAGGTGGAAACCTTTGTGCGCAACTGGTTGGCTACCTGCCCAGCTTCATTCTACGAGAACGGCATCAACAACCTACCACAACGTTGGGAAAAATATATCACTAAGGGCGGAGACTATGTAGAAAAATAGGACGTGGCAATGTCTGTTTCCTTCAATAAATTTTGTTTTTCCGCACAAGGCTCGTTTATATTTGATTTACCCTCGTACATATGTGTGTATGTTTGTGGGGGGGGGGGGGTTAATGAGTAAGGTTGAAATAAAGGAAACTATTGCATGTCCCTTGCAATTTTTTTTTCCTTGAATTTTTTGAAAGTTCGCCTTGAAAACTGGGAATTATACTTTAATTTTTTCATGGTTTTAGAGTAGGTGTTGAGGGAGGGTATGGGTTTTGAAAATTAAGAACCATTATTTGAAATTCGAACAAAAAAGGGATATTTGGCTAGTTGTATTTTTTGATTTGCTTAATTTTTTTATATGTTAAAGTAGGTCATGAGAAATGAATATTGTGCAATTTTGAGACCTTGAAAATTTTTTCCCTCCCCTGTAGAAAATGTCAAAGTTCAAGGTCAGACCACTTATTTTTCATGAAAAGTGAAACATGGGTAAGTTCAGAGTGCTGTATCTTTGGAAATCAACATCATCCCAAACCTTTTTCATATGCTGTTAATATGAGACTGGTTGCTTATATACATTCAATTGTTTTGATGGGACATTGTTGCTTTCCATTGTTATGCAGCAAGAAAGAGGGTACAAAATGCAGTTTATTTCTGTTTTCAGCCCTTAATATCTTGGTTAAGCAGCAGTACCCCAAAGATTTGTTGACAGATTTGAAGCTCACCATTAGGACAAGCTACCTAATATAGCACATTTGGATATTGATGATGATAGCAGATATAACCCTTTAAATACTCAAACTTTGTGAAATCCACATCTTTAGAATTAAGCCTATCTCAAAACAGCATCAAGGTAAAAATACACTGTATGCCAACTTGTAGGTGAATATATGTAATAACACCAGGAAATAAAATACTGGGGCCTCATCCCATTTTCGAGAAAATATTTTTTTAAAATATTCGGAAATGTCAATGTAAATTATCACACTTCCTCCCCTATCAGAAAGTGGAACAGACCTTTCTCCTACTTTTCATTGTTCCAAATGGAACAGCCCATGTCTTGACAAGTTGTGGGACAGTTTTCGTTTTTATTTCTTTGATGGAAAGCAAAGTGGTCACATCGCATCCTTGTAATCGAGGGGTCCCAGGTTTGATGCAAGGTTGAGGCACAAGTTGTTCGGACTCCACTTTAAACTGCAAGTCCCCACTCCCAATTAGCTTTCCTGTGAATAAAGTGGGCTTAAAAACAAAGCTCAATATACAGAGGCCTAACAAGGACTTTCGAAGAGGGGGGGGGGGGGGCTATACATTTTTAGTTTTTAGTAGGCAGCCATCTATTTGCCATCTTTTCTTGCCTTTGACATTCTTTTTACTGGGCCAAAGGAGGGTTATGATCCCCACCACCCCGACCTTTATGCATGCCACTGTCAATATTGCAATAAGAGTATGTTTGTAAATGATTCTGTATTATTGAACCAAATAAAACTTAACTTTTTTGTTGTAAATAACTTGATTTCCAAAGATACAGCACTCCGAACTTACCCATGTTTCACTTTTCATGAAAAATGGGCAGTATCACCTTGAACTTTGACATTTTCTACAGGGGAGGGAAAAACTTTTCAAGGTCTCACAATTGCACAATATTCATTTCTCATGACCTACTTCAACATATAAAAAAAATGAATCCAATCAAAGAATAAACTATCTCACTTCGTTCAAATTTCAAAATAATGTCTCTTAATATGAAATATGGATAAGGGCTAAAAATAATGAAAAATGTAAAAAGTAAGGGAGGGAGAAGGATATTTGTGCAATCAGTAATGAAGTTTTGTTAAACTAAGGCATTGATAGATTTGAATTGAGGATATGCTGTCTTTTTAGGTGGAAAAACACGAAAGAAAGAGAAAGAAGACTGGAGTTGCAAAGTGCCGCATCCAGTACAACAGGCGTTTTGTTAACATTGTTCAAGGATTTGGCCGAAGGAGGGGGCCCAATGCTAATTCATAAAATAACTTGTTGAAGCTTTCTTGATATAAAGAAAGATATTTAAAATGTAATGAAGTGACGGTTTTGTATGCATAAAGGAACATGGGTTTTGAAATTTACAAAATGAGGGAGGGAGTAGGGTATTTGTGCAATGTATAAATTTAAAATTATTTTTTGGCAGGAAGTTCTACACAATTTATATTTCTGTTTATAAAATACTTAAGACAAGCTAAATTCAGACTATAAAATTCAAGAAAATCTTTTTTATAATAATTGCATGCTTACGAAATAAACAAGATTTCCTGCAAAATGCAATATTTATTTTATAATAACTATTGGCTTAATCAAGTTAATTGATCTCCACTCATGTAACAGTGAGTGAAATGAGTAAGATTTTATTAACGAACAGGACAAACATCACCTTCTGTTCTATGCATTGAAATCTTGTTAGAAAGTTTGCCAGGAGTATAAATAAATAAATTAAATAAATATGTGTGTATTGTCAGAGATCCCACTTACCTTGAAAAGTGAGTGAAATCTACTTAGTAAAGAATTTTGGAAAAACATTCAAATACCAGGAAAAGTCAGGGAATATATAGAGGGTCATCGACTTTTAATGAAAAAAGTATCTTGAAAAATACATATTTGCAAGAAATGTTTTACATGAAAAATATACTTCTTGAAGGGGGCTGTAAGATGGTGCTATCAGTTATGTTGTAGATTATGTTAACTATCTGTGAAATGGATATGAACTTAATTTTTTCAAATTGAAATCGACATACACAATAATGAAAGGGCATATTGAAGCTTGAATGGTTTGTCATCATTCGAGATATTCATATATAGGATGTGTGAGATTGAATGGTTTGAAGATTGTGAAGTCTGCAATCTTCGAGTCCAAACTTCGTTTTCTGTAGCTACTCTGGAGCAGAAGTCTCCTTTTGCATGTAGGTGTGCTGCAACTTCAAGATGACTTTGGAGCCCTCCACATCCTGTTACTGTTATATGCAATTGTGGCACACACACTACATTTCTCCCAGTTACAGTGCAGGGATGGCCAGCGGTTGCAAGCTGGCCACTACCACTTTGCTTCAGAATCAGAATCCCTCAAAATACCAGAAGTGGGCTGAATGGAAGTACCATTGTAAACTAGGCTAATTAAAAATCATGTTCAGCATCTATCTCCATCATTTTCAAAGCAAGGAACAACTATAAACTGAAGTTTTTAAGAACTTTCCGAGTTGCAACTACCACCGAAAATTCTGGACATGTACAGGTTCAAATTTATCACCTTGTTAAGCACTTAATGAATTGTAATCATAGTTTGGATTTCATCAGAGTTATTGCTGAACCAAAATACAAAGAGTTATTGCTGAACCAAAATACAAAAAGTTTGTTTTGCAAACATATTTTAGATCTCACTACTACTTGTTATAAATTAATTGATTTCAGCTGAATATTTATCCTGAAAGTTTGTCATTGAATTATAATAAGACAAACATACATACTTCTGTTTTCAGTTTATCCTGACACATTTGGCTAATTGCAAAGACAAGGATGAATGCAGAGGCGTCTCCTAAATGCATGCTGTGCATGCGTCAATTGTGGGGAAAAGGACAGCTTGCTCTGTGACAACATTAATGAGCATTTCTACATTCTAATTTCTTCATATAGGAGAAGTATTTATTTTACATGAGAGCGCTCAACTAAGCTTATATTACATTTCTTGGATCTGAAGTGAAATAAATTAATAATTCTTTTCCCACAATTGACGCATGCGTCACTTCAGATCCAAGAAATGTAATATAAGCTTAGTTCAGCGCTCTCGTGTAAAATAAATACTTCTCCTATATGAAGAAATTAGAATGTAGAAATGCTCATTAATGTCGGCGCAGAGCAAGCTCTCCTTTTTCCCACAATTGATGCATGCGTAGCATACACTGCATACGTTCAGGAGAAGTCTCTGGATGAATGGTGATTAGACAAAGTTGATGAAGGACATTACTAAAAGAGAGTCAAGTTAGAACTTGAACTGGAACCTTTCACTCCCCAAAGCAGCTACAGTATGTAACATTGTTATTCGTACACACGGATTTTCGAAGAAAATGCTTTAATATCTGAAAGGAAATACACTCTTTTGAAATTGTTTCTTTACAATTCAATAACTAATATCATTAGGAACATAAAATCTTACCCAAATTCTGTATAACCAATGACAATAATAAATTAAATGAAACTGAAAGAGAAACATGCCATTTTTTGTACAACTTTTCTATTCGTACACTTAATAATATAAAAGAAAAAAGTATATTCAGAGCAAATTGACTGACAGTTCTAATACTTTGATGCGTATCCTTTGGCTTTAATTACTGCTTGACACCTGTTCTTCATAGAATTAACCAGTTTCCGACATGTTTCAGAGCTTATTTTATTCCACTCGGCTTGCACAACAGTTTTCAACTCTTGTTTGGACTTGACGTCTGCTTTATGGATTCGCGTTTTCAAAATTGCCCATAAATGCTCAATGGGATTTAAGTCTGGACTTTGAGCTGGTGTTTGCAGTAGTTTGGGCACATTCCATATTAGCCAATTCATGTTAACTCGCGCCTTATGCTTACTGTCATTGTCTTGTTGGAATCTGTAGATAGGCGGCATGTCCATTTTTTAAGCACTCAGCTTTACATTGTTCTTCAATATGTCCAAATAGAAATATGCATCCATGATACCATCAATAAACTGGATGGTTCCAACACCATTGGACGACATACAGCCCCAAATCATTAAACACCCACCACCATGTTTGACTGTTGGAACTGTTCTAATGTGATCATTGTCTTTATTTGATTTTCTCCAGACCCTATTTATCCATTCTGACCCGTATATATTAATCTTGGACTCGTCTGACCATATGGCACTATCCCAAAATTCCTGGTCCTTGTGGATGTGCTCTTTCGGAAATGAAAGTCTATTCCTGCGATTCACCTTATTTACATACGGCCTCTTTCGTGGTATTCTGCCATGATATCCATGCTTCCAAAAGGTACGTCGGACAGTTTGATTGCACATCATCTTGCCAGCAACATTTTCTACTAACGGTCGTAACTGAGGAACACTTTGTCGGGGGTTTTCTCGCACTCATTTTAAAATAAAGCGTTCATCACGTTTATTCAACCGTCTCTCTTTTGGTTTTCTCGGCACATTCTGTGTTGAACTTCCTCTCTAAATTTGTTTACTATGTATTGAACTGTGGAGTGTGATTTATTGACTGTTTGTCCAATGTTTCGTAAGGAATAACCTCTAAGGGCCAAATTTATAATAACATCCTTCAGATTGGAACTAAGTTCCTTCACCTTGCCCATTTCGAATACGCTGATAGATAGACGATAGGCCTACAACAATACCTACGCCTGTATTCAGTTTGACGGGGAGCGCTCCTGCATGTTCAAACTTGTTGCGAAGTTGCAAACTACACGAAATCGCCCGAATAGCTGTGGTGCTGTATGCGAGAAAGATTGAAACTATTGCCTGTACGAATAACAATGTTGCATGAAACAGAGTGTTTTTCCCTTTTCACACAAATTATATGCTCTGTTTATACACTTTGAACATACATTTTTATTGACATTTGTTGGTGAAACCTTCATTAACATTAATTTCCAGGTACATATGAAAATGATTATTTTTGCTAGTAGATATGACATTTTTTCCTCGGAAATACTATGTGTACGAATAACAATGTTACATACTGTATCTTGCTCTAATGCATCACATATTACATAGAAACAAAGTGGAGAAGGCATAACAATTTATAATTAGTACTCCCCAATGAACAATTTTCAGTATTTCCATCCATAAGGGTAATATCCCATCATTCTATTTCAGTATCATGTTGTATATTACACACTTTCAAATTGAGTAGACCTTACATGCATTTAACCTTGTATATTTATTTATTTAAATACTTGGCATTTAGATTACACAAACCAGGAATACAGGAGCATACATGCTGTGATATTGCGTGAATTAAATCGGGTGTTTGCACCCAGCCTAAATTAACAGAAAATTTACCCCCCCCCCTTACCCAGGCCGAGATGGGCTACAAACACACAGAAAATCAAGATAATCAATCGTTGATTACAATCACAGAGAAGAAAATGCTAAATGTGAGTGACACTGATTAATTGAACATACAAAAAGGTTAACACATTGTACAATACAAGGAAAAAATAATAAAGTAAAACAAGAAATATGAATATAATAATGCATGTTTTATGAAGAATACGAGCCTGGGAACTTGTGCGATCCACTCCGCCAGTGCGCCACTTACGAAACAAAAGTCAATTTTCATTTATTTCGATTTAGTGGCGGCAATTGAGTTCCAGAACCGGGGGTGGGGGCAAGGTGCCAAAATTAACTGTAGTTAGTTCAGTATATTTCCCTCTGTATATAAGGTTTAGCATAATTGGGGGAAGTGGGGGGCAACTGCCCCTTCACCGCCACTTTCGATTTATCATTTCCGCTTAACACTCCCCCCCTCTCCCATCAATACTCTCAAAAACAAGGAAAAATTACTAAGGTAAAAACAATGCATTTTTTCCAGTTTGAATTATCGAAATGCCTTCTTCTCTCCTTATTTGGTGTTGGAAATTATTTGATCTATTCCTAAGAATTAACCCCGCCACAATTTCCATTAACTATGATACCGACGAATAATTATTATTTTCAATTTCAATAGCTATTTGTAATTTCACAGCATTTCATTGGTAAGTCTCTGGCAATGCTCAAACTTTATGATGCGAATTGCACTTCGCGATACTTCAAATTATTGTTTTAAAGTTTACCTGTAGAAGTTTATAACAATTATAATTTATTTTCAATAAAAATATAATGGATATTTATCCATACTCGTTTATATGTGTACCAAGATAAATATTATTTTCTAGTAGCATTGTCTTCGTCGTATTTCTCTTTGACAAGTCTACATATCTAAAGGTTTAAGCAACACATTTAAAATGTCGATGTAAGTGTAAATCTGCTCATTTTGGTGATATGGTGTTTGAAAACAAAACCTTCGCCATGCAAGTGCAAGGCTTTGGATGGGCGACAACTATTTACAATGGAGTTGTTGAGGAAGTTTGTGACCTTAATTTTTAGCGAAATGAATTGGAAAGGAAATATATTAGGCAATAGCATCGAAGATCTTAGGAATTACTATAACATTTCAAACAGTGCTTGCATTATATATTAAATACTTCTTACTTTTCTCCAATGCAAAAGCTAAAGGAAACAAAAAATAAAATACTTGGGAACAGCAAAAAAAAAAAAAAAAACCGTGCCTCTGCTGCTATCCGCACACCATCTGTTGACAGTTTCTTTTGGAAGGCGCATGTGTTTCGATTTCCAGTTTCCCCTCCTTGGTTTCTTCGGTGGAGCTAGAACACAGGAAGAATACAGCAGAGGGAGTTCATAGTGCCAGATGAGCACCGGGTTCTCGCTGTCTGATCTGGTGAGCTTTTGTTGTCATTAGTCAGAGGAAATTGGTAAATTTGAAGCATTGTGAAGACTTCATGAACGAAAGAAAGCTGCTTTTTAAAATAAGTATCTTGAAATGAAGTGTTTTATAAAGCAGAAAAGAAAACAAATTCAAGTTTTACGTTTTCAGTTGCGGGTTCGTGTGCTCCGTGAACCCCCTTCAGGCAACACCTCTGCATACACGGTGTTCACCTTAAAAGTGGAAACCATTTTTTTTCTTTTGTATATTGACAAGGGGGGTTTGTTGAGTGAAGGTTGGAGTTAAGTTAACAGTAGCAGACACTTCTGAGATAACAATGCCCCTGAGAAATCCATTACAGACCAGAAGCATCCATGAATGTACAATGAGAACAACTTGCTCAAGTGGAAATTTGCTCAGTAGATCAATGAGAGTCTTGTATCTCACTACAGTGTGTTCACATTGAACAAACTGCCATCATTGTTGATAATGCAAATTAGTGTCGAAGACTGCATGTTTCTTGTAGAGAATTGTTCAGATACCCAGAAGGGTGAACCACACTTCTGCTGCTATAAACGGTAAATCCACGTGTCTTTATTGAAAGCCTACATGCACAAAATATATTCATGTGGTGCGGTGTTTCAAGGTGTAGGGAATAATCGAGGCACTGCTTTTTTGAAAGCACAGTGACTGCTGAAATCTGCCAAAAAAGCAATCAATGTTTTGTTGTCTTGATGAAAGATGAGCACGGCTGCTGGTTTCATTAAGATAGTGCATCTGTCCACCCTGCTGGTTCCACGATGGATCGTAGACCTTATAATTTGTTCTTGCATAGCATCGTAGAAGATGAAGTGTGCCACTAACAGTGGAAATAAAGAGGAACATTACATAGTGTTTCAATCAACCTGTAATCCTGTGAGAGTTTCCTTCACAGACATGAAAAGTGACAGTATTCAAAAATAATTTTTGCACTTTGCCCCATTTTTTGTTTTGTTTTGTTTGTTTGTTTATGGAAGGTTTATATTTGTACTTTGAGAAAGGACAGAGCTATTGCCTTTTTAATCTGAAAGTGGTGATCGATGAATAAAGTTAACACCTTATTATTTTTTTTTTTTACACAATTGAAGTGATCGCTTGTCTTTGGATGCGAAGGAGGTAATGGATATATTGTTATTGAAGATATTGAAGGTGGAGAAACAGAGTTGTTGGAAGTCATTTAATTTCCCACTGGAGGGATAATTCACATATTTAGTAAGATGCATAGATAACTGTTTGTAAATATATAGTGTAAAATGTTAGGACAAATTAATATTTAATAACTGTCCTTGTAAATTGCCATATGCCATGCATAGGGTTACCACATCGCTATAAGGGAAGAATAGGACGTAATGTACAAAAATGAAAAATGTAGGACACAAAACACTCGCAATAATACACATTTCTAGAACATGTTAGAAAGTAATTTAGATGGACACTTTTAAGTTTTAAAAAAATATGATTTATTTATGAATTCTTAAATGCAAAATTCCCAAACTTGTAATCAATACTAAATAATACACATCTTACTACATGTTTTAACTGGTACTTCTCGGAGGAGTCAGTTTTTCTCAAAATTTCAGGTTTAGTCAAAATATATTTGAGAGACTGAACAGTAAAACTTTTTGAAAATATTAGGCGCATCCAGAAAGTAAGTTTCCAACTCGCCCACAGGTGGCAGGCCATGCGTATTGAAACCGGTTTTCTCATATGGGAGAGGCTATGCCCTGGCTAGTGAATGTCCTAGAAGACGCCTCCCGAAAGTCCTCGGTAGCGTCGCAGCAGTGATGAAACATGCCGGCTCTTATTCCATCTCCTGCCGCGTGCGAGGTTCGTTCGGTGATGAAATTGTTGAACACACAAAACATGCAGCCGATCGAAATTCATCGTCAGCTGTGCCAGGTGTATGGGCCAGACGTTATGAGCAAGCAGATGGTGCGTTGTTGGTGCAGGACATTTACTGAAGACCGGCAAAATGTGCATAACAATGAGTGCAGTGGGCGGCCATCGGCCGTTACGGACGAGCTTGTGGAGCAGGTGCAGCAGCGCATATTGGAGGATTGTCGCGTCACGATTACGGAAATCAGCAGCCATTTCCCGCAAATTTCTCTGTCATTGTTGCACGACATTGTTACCAAATGCCTCTTGTTCTGGAAATCATGTGCCCGGTGGGTGCCGAAACAACTGACGCCCGAACACAAAGGAAAATGCATGGGCACGGCACTGACATTTCTTCAGCATTACCATGATTATGACGATTTTCTCAACCGGATCATCGCAGGGGATGAAACGTGGGTTGCATACAACACCCGAGAAAGCAAGCAGTCCATGCATTGGCATCACAATGGATCTCCATGCAGGATGAAGTTCAAACAGACTGTGTCGGTGTGAAAAGTGATGTGCATGGTGTTCTGGGACAGACAAGGCATTCTGCTCATCGAGTTTCTGCCCAGAGGTGAGACTGTGAACGCTAACCGTTACTGTGAAAGACTGGGGACATTGCGATGAGTCATTCAGAATAAGTGACGCGGTAAGCTCAGTGCTGGGGTGAGCGATGAAAAGGTTCAGACGGCTGTCACACAGTGGTTTGGCACCCAGGCGGCGGACTTCTACGATGCAGTTATACCAGGCGCGGCTCGTGCATTATTTACCCGGGGGTTCACTGAAGTGATGTGACATATATTCACTTTCCGCAAAATATACTTCCTTCGCCCAACAAAAGGATGGGGGAGGGTTTAAAAGCTTTGTCAAGAATTCTTTTTATCTGGGAGTATAAGGTTTTGTTGTAGGGGTGTGCGAATAAATTTAGGGCTGAAACTACAATAAATTGTGCCTTTATGAAAAAAGTTGAGTTTTGTTGGAATATCATGGACATCCTCAAGTAGGGGCAAGTAATATATTTTTTCCCCACGAGGAGCAAAAAACACTCCTTCAGTCTAAAGTTACTGCAACGCTTTTATAATAATTACCAAAAATTACTGTGACTGAAATTAAATTATATGTGTAATATATAATTTTTGGTTTACATTCAATTTCCATGGGGGGGCGGCCCCCTTTTCCCCTTCCGGACGTCCATGCTGACTAATCAGAACTGGTCCTACATTTGTTAAAGGGAAATGGCAACTAATGGTATGCGCATACTAGAAATCGAACCTGAGACCCTTTCATTTATACGCGACAGGTTTGTTCAAATTTGGGGCTGGTCGACCAGCACACGCTTTTTTTCAGTGGACAAGGAAGTTTGTTTACGTTAATTATGTGCATTTCTATCGGTCATTTCTTACCTGCGCGGACAGCAACGCCTACACTGCATCAAATGACATAACCTAGGTAAAGTCCATCCCTCGTTTCACTCGCAGCATCACTTAATACTTTCCAACAAGCATCCAAGCACTTCAAAAACTAAAAAACTTGAGACTTTGACACCGAGCGACAGCGAGTCACGTCTTCGCGCCATTCTTTCTCTTTCGCGAACCCGAAGTGTTTCCACCTTTAAGGAAAAACCTCTGAATGCATGCACAATGTATTTTGGTAATGTATCTCCTTTATTTTAATTCATCGCATCTAATTCCAGCTTCTATTTGTTTCCACTCATCCATCTCTGACACAATCTTGCATTTATTCCAAGAAGTTCGGTGCAAAAATGATACAAGAGAAGATTGAATATGTAATGTGTGCGCTTCAAACTTGAACCACACGCAGCAACACTGGAAGGGAGGAAGCAGCGAGAAAGGAGCCTTGTCCCGCGCCTTCTGCGAGAGAACGAACTGCGCATGACCGTTGGGTTGAACATAGGTTCTGCAAATCTCATCTCCCATGTATTTTGTCCTATACCCTCCTCGCGCTTCTGCTCCCGCACGAAGCTTTCACAATGGCACGAGCTGTCCTGTGGGGGTTCAACTGAGGGTCTGTATCAGGGCGGCCGATTCGCGGTTTCTTCTTCTCAGCAAGAGAGTTCGCCGTGTTACGGGCACAAATACATGACTTATTGTGTAGAATTTTTAGCGAAATAATGTGAAAATTTAAAGGCATTGTTCATTGTTCATTCTCGAGGTGATTATCGTATATTACTGGGGGTTCACTGATCCTGTGCGCTATAGGGCCAACCGCGCCTGAGTTATACAGAAGTTGGTCCTACGCTATGACAAGTGCTTGAATTTCGGCAGGAATTATGTTGACAAGTGTTGTATCTGTGGCAATAGATCATTGAATGAAATAATTTTTCCTTTCTGTGCACGACCCCAGGGAAACTTATATTCTGGATGCGCCTAATATATTGAACCAGTACCAAACGTTTTATAGACTTTAGGGAAAAAATATTCTCTCACGAGTCCATTGTGCTGATGGTAATGAAAGTACTATGTTTAACATTTGCATTATGATCCAGCAATTACCGTAACTTGAAATGGTTTGAGAAGTTTCATCTGTGGTAGTTTTTAGTTCAATAATTTTGTTCTATATACCCTCTGCTTTACAATCAAAATATTGAAAAAGAATGGGGGACACCTTGTTCCATCAGTATAAACCCCACAGCAAGAAATTTCGCTCAGGCACCGGAGAGTGACATCATCAGAATGTGGCCCCAAAACTCTAACTTCTCCTATAACACCAGAAGATATCGCATGCACCCTATCTCGGAAAAGGAACACTGCTCCAGGCTTCGCCTCGGTAACCTACCGACTCGTCAAAGAGGCTCCAAGAACCTTTCTACTAATCCTAGCCACCATATATACCTATATACTACGAACAGGCTACTTCCCGACAGAATGGAAAGTATCCAAAATGCTGCTCTTCGCCAAACCCAGGAAACCTGTTCACGAAGTATCCTCTTACAGACCAATACAGCTCACATCGACCCTCAGCAAAATCTTTGAAAAAGTACTTGTACGCAGATTGCACCAACACCTTTCATCCAAGAAGCTCCTTCCTGCACATCAAGCAGGCTTCCGACCATCCATCAGCCTCAACGACCAACTTCTGAGATTGATAGCAACTATAACAAATCATTATAACAAGTCCTTGCCATCGTGCCTTCTTTTATTCGATCTGGAAAAGGCGTTTGACAAAGTATGGCATTCGGGATTAATATATAAACTCCACAAATTCCAACTTCCACAATGCTCCATTCGGCTTATCCATTCGTTCCTGGCATGCCGCATGGCATACATCTCTCTGAACTCGGCAACATCCTATCCAATCTTCTTGCACACAGGAGTCCCGCACGGGTCTGTTTTGTCGCCGCTGTTATATTTAATGTATGTAACAGATATGCCGAACATGGATAACAACACACACGTATTTCAATTTGCAGATGACACTGCTTTCCTAATCTTGGAAAAACAGTTCAATCCATTAATAAAACACTCCAAAAGGCCGTAGACTCCTTTATTCGCTGGTGCAACCAATGGAAACTATCAATAAACTCTTCAAAAACTCAGGCAGTAGTTTTCCTACCTCCCCACTGTCGCTCCAAAGTACACCAAAACCCCAAACTCTTGGAGATTAAAATAGAGGGGAGACGCATCTTACCTTCAAATCACGTAACATACCTTGGCGTTACCATAGATGAAGAACTGACCTGGCGTCCACACTTAGAAAGGATAAAGAAGAAGGTTAAGAACCGCCTAAATCTATTATGGAAACTTGTGGGTACATCTTGGGGATTACACCCGACAACAGTCCTAACCACCTACAAAATGTTCTTGTGCCCAGCCATCACTCACGGGTATATCTCTTGGATGGACGCTTCTGCCTCCTTCTACGACCAACTAGAAATCTTTGAACGGCACGCATTTAGATTGGCTTTCCGGATTTATTTACCTTATCCCACAGTATTACTGTATGACAGAATTTCCTTCCTGACTATTTTGTATCACATAGAGAGCCTTCATCAAACATACATAAACAAAGCCATGATATCTGAAAAACCGGTATTCTGGAATATCATTCATCTTGATATCCGACATGATGCAGCACCTACACATATGTATACACCATTACAACACCTGCTCACCATGTATTCAAGTTATCTAGATGATCTAGACCCACAGAAACACGAGTACGATATATATCATTCATCGCAGTTATCACGACATATTTATCCCGCCACTAGAGCATAAGCTGTACCAACAATGCTTCGACTCCAAATATCGACCTGCACTTACATTCTTCTCAACTACACCCAAAAGTATGTTAACACATACGAATCATTAATCTTAATAAGAAAAGGACCCTGCAATATAAAAAAGCACTTAGACCCTCCAAAATGATGAAAGACACATCACTTACAATGAAATCACTTACCGAAGTGAGGGCATAACCCTCTCAACGGGTTAACACTCGCAACAAAACAAAAAAAACTGCAAAATGAAACTGATTACCAGGGTGTAGTTAGAGATTGGTTAATTCATCAAACTCTCCAGACTAACAATTGCCTATTTTGGTGGAGCAGGAAAAGTTTTTATAAGCTGCAAAGAGAAACTGTGACATTACAAACATGGGTTTTTCCTGTTACACATATGTATTATATACAAAAAAATGCCTTGGCAAGATTGCAAATAGCTTACCATGCGAAATAACCATATTTTAAATATGCATTGTTGTTATATGGTATTCGTAAATTACACAGGCAGCAAGGTAATGTTGCAAAAAAGTTGTGGCAACGTTAACCCCTTACATACCTAACGTTGCTACATAATGTTCAGTATATGTTGCCACAACATTGTCAACCTACGTTCCTGCAACGTTGAAATAAATTATCCTTAAACGTTGACACAATGTTTTCACAACGTTGTATCAACATACACTGAACATTGAAACAACGTTAGGTATGTTAGGGGCTAACGTTGACACAACGTTGTGGTAACATTACCTTGTTGACTGGTTTATGTACTAATAGAAGATAGATTGGCATCAAACACAATAGATGTAAGAACATACAGTGTGTGGCTCAGTCAGACCACTTTTTAGTCAAAGCCACCCTAAGATGCCATGTAATGAAATCTAGAGCACGTGGTGTTTCCAAAGCTCAAAAATTCAGCATTGATAAACTCCAAGATGAAGAGACAAGTAAACAATTTAGATCATTATCATCAGCCAAACTACAGAATGAAGAAGATGACCCTACAAAGACATAGAGGATAAATTGAAGTAAGAATAATGTCAAGACATTAGCTAAGGAAGTTCTTGGAACACACATTAAGAACAACAAGAAGGAATGGTTTGATGAAGATTGCAAAGAAATCATTGAAATGAGAAATAAGCATACCATGCATTTTTGAGTCATCCAACAAGAAGAAAAAAGCAAGAATTAGATAGGTGAAATAAAGAAGTACACACAATATGCCGGAAAAAGAAAGAAAGTATATAACTGAGAAAATAATTAATAATGGAGAACAATTTAAGTCCAACAATACAAAAAAATAAGATCAATCAAATAAGGATTTAAATCCAGAACAAACTGCTGTAAAGATAAAGATGTCCTACTTCTAGGAGATAAGGAAAGAATGAAACACAGATGGAAAGAGTGTTTCTCTAGACTTCTTAATTCAACAGTCAGTGAATGTCCACTAAGAAATTAGCATGAAAAAAATTGCCAAGAAAAATAAGAACAAATGAATCCCACTACAAGGCAAGAATTTGAAAAAGTGTTAAAAGCTCAAAGAAACAATTTTTTCAATGGATAACCGAAGTATGGAATCTAGAAGAAATGTCTAATAATTGGCAGACTAGCATAATTTGTTCAATATATAAAAGGGGGGACAAATTAGAATGTAGGAATTGTGTTATGAAATAGATTCTTATGAAATGAAAACCACATCTGCCTTTCATACTGCATGTATTATTTAAAGTTTTCTGCATGCATCGCAATTTCAAATGCTCAACCGAATGTTACATGAGAAGCTTCTGTGTACTGTGTCAGCTATAAAAAGCATTGAATTTGGAAGTATTTACGTAACATTTATGCTAGCAATAATGTTAAAGGAAATGCTTTCATCTAAAGTGGGCCTTAAAGTGTTCATCCTTCATTACTGCAAATACCACGAAGTGCAAGAAGAATACCAAGATATGTTGATGTTTCCAGAAATATGGTGAAATATGTTAAGAGCATCGAAGTTTATGGACATCATATCAACACATCTTGTAAATAATTGTAAGTTGGCACAGCAGCAATTCGGGTATTACATGGTTCAGTGGCGAAGATATAGTCAGTGGCGTACGCAAGGGGGGGGGGTTACGGGGCTTAAACCCCTCCTTCACCTTGTGAAATATTATGAAAAATGCTGTGGAAAAAATTCAAAATGACCAAATTTATCACAGTCAAAGATCTGCAACAATACTATTACTATTACTACTGCTGCTGCTGCTGCTGCTGCTGCTGCTGCTGCTGCTGCTACTACTACTACTACTACTACTACTACTACTACTACTAATAATAATAATAATTTGAATTATTATTTCCATGCAGCACGGAGAAAAGCATTGCATTCCAAACACACACGTCTTTCAGAGTGAATGCCTTGAAAATAAAATATAAGGGTAACCATGATTTAAAAGAGAAAAATAGTTGTTTTGTATCTCAGTTGCAACAATGTTCAATACACTGTCGTACGCAGGATTTTTTTTTCTGGAGGGGCTGGAATAGTAAATGTGGATAGTACATGACTTCGTTTTAAAGCGCAGGATGCATAATAAAATATTTTGTATTTTTGGAGCTTTTCAGTCTATTAAAATTGTATTCAAAGACAAAAATGGTAATCAGGACTCACTTTAAAAGAGGTTTCGCATTTACACATTTTGAGTTTTTAAAGTTCTTAACGGATTTTTATTTAAAAATTCAGATTTTCTAAAAACCCCATCAGCCACGTACGCCAGTGTTCAATGAACATGTATTTTTTTGCGTGAACAATGAGAATTAACTAAAGAAAGTTCTTGGTTCGTTGTAAGCGGCTAATGTATAGACAAAGGCTAGGCGGACAAGAATACAGTCACCAGTCCGCCTTTCCATTGTTTACCACAGCACGTTTGAATGTCTCTCTTTAAAATGTGTCACCTTGTTGACTAGACAATTATTCAAACGAAAATAAGCTTAACTATTGCAAAATGTTTTGTTGGTAAAAACAGCGAGACAATCCAGATGTGAATTATCGGGGACATTTATGGGGGGAAGAAGCTGGAAAAATTCCAACCAATTCCGGGAATCGAACCCGTATCTCCCACGTGGTTCTCAGACGCTCTACCGACCAGACCACCGCAGCTCCTTGGATGAGTTCCATACAAATGTCTCACCTCGTTGACCAGACAATTATTTCGTAACAAAGAAACAAAAAAAAGCTCCCAGAATTTGATAAAAATCGAATGACTAGAAAGTAATTTCATTCTATTGCTTTCATAAATACTATATAATCTCTACTACTTAATAGTCGTAATGGTATTAGTAGTAGTATTAGTCGTAATTCAGGTAATTAATTCATTATAAATATTATTAATTAATTATGAGTATTATTATTTAATTAAGGTATAATAAATAAAACAATGGTAGTGTGAATCTGGAGAAAGTTTTAGAACTTAACCCCCCTCTTGATAAAATCCTGCGTACGCTACTGGATATAGTACAAGCAATTCAAGCACTGCTTGCACTATTAAAATATTATTTAATGTACGTAATGTTGAGTGCCTTATTTAGTTTCTATCGCACTCGATTTCATGAAATTTTACTGCCGCAAACTCTCTCAACAGCCCGTTGGCAAGCAGAAACCTCTCTGCTTGTAGCCACTGCTTGGGAAACTAACGCTCCTGAAGTATCATATGGCGAAGGGTAGATGCTGGTGAAGATACGGTTCCCAAACATACAAGGTCTGCTTTTCGAAGCTTTTCGGCTTCTCGAAAACACCCGAGCCAAGCAGACAGCAGACACTACTAGCAGAAAACATATACGTGTTAACACGATCTCGAATATGAATATTTGCTTTATTATAAACACAGAATTATAGAAAAAATAATTATAACTGTTCCAAATTCCATGTAGACAAACTTTAAAGCATTACTAAGTTTCACGATTTGTAAAGCTGTCAATAATGTCGACTTTCAAAGGTTAAGACAAACATGGTGTCCCCGGCACTGGAGGGCGCTGGAATCTGCAGACCAGATGGCTGTTGTCCGCCTCGCGCCTCACTCATCTCAAATAACAACGCCAGTGTTGACAACTACTAAATAATTTACACGATATTTATCGTGAGTTTCCATATTCTATACAAACAAATTCAATAAACTGATGTTTTTCGGACATAACTTATGTAAACAAAGCAATGAAACTCTCTTCTAAGACCTGCAAATAGCAAAAATGTTAAGTCCTAAACGCTAGCAAACTCGAAATACTATTTTTGTTAATATGATACATTATTTAAATAAATAGAACCAGCGCATGTTCATCCTGTTATAATGGCCTATTATTCCTAAGCTTAACTTTCCCGTGAACAATAATTTTTACATCGAGGTCGGTATCACTTTTCTGTCAGTTTCATGGGCGTCCTGAAGGGGAAGCAAGGGGGGGCACGCCCCCCCTGGAAAATGAATGTGTACCTAAAAATTATATATTTCACACACCGTTTCATTTCAATCACAGTAATTTATGTTAATTATTATAAATTCGTTGAAGAAACATGATAATTTCAGACTGAAATAGTGTCTTTTGAGAGGGCATCACTATTTTGGAGGAAAATATGTGTCCTTTGCCCCCCCGGAAAAACATTACCTTGCTTGCCCCTCCCTGGAAAAAATCCTGCGGACGTCCATGGTCAGTTTCGGAGCTTTTCGGAACATTTTCCATTTGTGTAGGAAGAACGAGTTGAAGTGAGTGTTCTCTTTTGTTTGGTGTGTTGTGAATTTACCCAAACAAACAAATTTCAAATTGTGAACGGGAAACTGTCAGTAATAGCAAGTATTTTATTATATCAATATCGTGACCAAGAAATTTGAACTAAGATGCATGCCCGTTGAGATAGGAGTTGGGGAATATATTATTATTATTTAAAATGTCCTTTCTTTCCTAGAAAAACTGGGGAAATGGGCTGCACTATTTATTTACCCCACCCCCTTTCGGAGTTCTGCATTGCTTGCCTTCTTGTTAAGACCACGCTTCGCCACTGACATGGTTCATATTTAAGTTGAACACCCTGTGTGAAGAGTTTGAAGTAAGGATTTGTTTTCAGGTGTTGCTTATTTGGAATTCAGACCATTTTACACTCAACACAAGCAAAAAAACATAATTTTTCACTCCGAGTAAAATGACCTTCACACGTGCTCTAATTCTATTTAATTGGTGGGAAGTGGTAGAATCGTATGTGTCTTTAAATTTTTAGCCCTGACTTAAAGAAGTAAGACATTAATTTCTTGTATGATAAGGTTTTTCGTGTGGAGAATATATTCAACACGCGAATACATTGTTTATGAGAATAATAAGTACGTTCTCATGGTGGAGACTCAAGTTCAAAGCGATTTTCAGTTAATGGTTTTATTTGTTAAGTAGCTACATCCTAATAACCATAACCTTTGTTCCCTGCACGTGGCACCGGCAAACTTTCAAAGCGTGTGGAAGACACGTAGGTACACTATAACGTCCTGTTCCTTGAGACTTCATATCGATGATAAAAAGCCAGGTGTGGCGTGTTTAAAACAATTTCTTTTGAACGTTTGAACGTTTTTTTTTACAAATGTTTAAAGCATTTAAAAGAGCGTTTTAAATATTTTTTTTTAGACTTCTTTCAAACCCATTTTGGTACTTGAACTTCATATTGGATAGTCTCTGATTATTTGTCCCTCTTTTAATTCAATCTGTGTCATGCATGGGTGTCGGGAGGGGGGGTCGAACGGGTGGGTGGACCCCCCTGGAAATTGACACCGTTCATTTAAAGATACAAGAAAGTCGAAAGTCTGTTACTCTTATTGTTGAGAACAGAAAGAAAGTTCATTTAGTTATTATTATTATTATTTCGAATAAAATTTATTTTTGTTAGTTTATAATATTTATTATTGTATAATAACATTTATAACCGTGATAATAATACTTATCATTTTTGTACTATTCAAGTTTTATCATTTGCCCGACCGCCCCTGCAAAAATTTCTAGCGACGCTCATGGTGTCATGCCCGAGCAATCAAAGAACAAACCTTAAATTATATTCATGTCTTTTCCTATGAAAGGCAGTGATGATCACATGAACCCTCGAACCAATCAGCTTGGTCTAGTTGTCATGGTGAGGGGAAATTCTGGTATTCTGCGTTGCCAAACTTATACAGAAGTTTTTGAAACCTGTGGTAAAGGCATCCCTGGGCACCTCAGTGTAGCAAACGAACTGGTCTTCGATTCTCTGTCTCTTCATGAACTGCGAGGAAAAAGTAGTGCAGCGTTAAGACAAATAAGGAAAAATAGTTTTCAAATTTAAACGAAGCTGCGTGAATGCAAGAGCCGCTCCATGGAGGGATATTTTTACCCCGGGGAATCGAATATGTATAAAGTAAAGTGCCCCTTGTGCTTTGCACCGCGCCATAAAAGCGTATAGGGTGTGTGGAGTTAGGCCCCCATACTTTCTTGATCATGGCCGAAGGTGTGGGTGATGTAATCAGCACCATGTCCCTGGCCGGCTTTACCTCCCTGAGTTTCCTCCAGGTACCCACTTTATACGACGCTGGGTGGACGCCGGGGATCCTGGTTCTCCTCCGCCAGGGATCGAACCCTGGTCTCTCGCATGATAGTTATGGTGTATATATATATATATATATATATATATATATATATATATATATATATATATATATATATACACACACACATATATATATATACACATAGCTATATCATTATTTGAAAAAAATACCGTCGCAGTTACCTTATTCTAGATAGGATCCACGTTATCTTTTTCTCACTGAGGGGCGTTAATGAACAAAACATTAATTTTCATTAGATTTATTTGAAAATGAAACTTAACCTTTTTTGTTTCTGGAAATCCATAATCTTATTAATTACTGTTGAACCAAGAGTTAATTTCGTTACTATTTACTTGAAATAGTAACTGAGTTGCAGTTAGTAATTCCCGAAAGTAACAACTACGTTACAAGTGCGAAAGTTGTCTGATATGAAAAATCTGAAGACGAATAAAGAAATATTCCAATACAAGTACCGGTCTATATTTGGAAGTCTAATTATTGTATTAGAAAAAATGGTCCAATTTTGTAAATTACACCTTCCTGTTCTCAAAAATAATGTGAGAAAAATTTATATATCAGAGTTCATGGGAGTCTTCGCATCGTTCAATCAAAAACTTAACCAAAATTAACTCTTTCGTAATTTCCTCAGTATCATGTTACCCCTCAACAACAACAACAACAAAAAAGGCCTGTATTTCATTAACTTTGAACTTCACCAGAAGTTCATTCAGGGCTCATTTTTTTTCCACACTAGGAAAAAGTGCAGTATGTGATTAGCAGGGAATTGGGCATGAGAAATGCAACTTTTCTCTCATTGGTCGAGAGCCGACTATAGGAGGAACATTTACGTGAGGAGTCTACAGCGAAAATTGTGCAACATTTCTAATCTTTGTTTCTTTCAGTTTACAGTGTGTCCAGACATTCTATACCTATTGTTGAAGTGTTTTCAGACAATCTTGCATATTCATATCATTGTATGATTCTATGAAATCACCGATTGATTTATTTGGTTTATTTTACTTCGCTTATCTGCCATTTTTGGCTAATCGCGAACATGAGGATGATATAATGAAATTAATTAAGGGACAATCACAAACACCCATGTCCAGGCCGGGATTCGAACCCTGTGTCAAATCACCGAATAATACACATAGGTTATTAATAATGAAGTATTTACTGTACATTCTTTTATTGTAGAACGTTGCTAAGACTACTTCAACATTTTTTTTTTTTAAATTTTACTTTGCAAAACAACTCGTTTTTGTGGATTTTGTGATATTGTCTATTTTCTTCCTTCGATTGTAACTTGATCGATTGATTTAATTAATTTTACTTCGCTTTTATGCTTCTTTTGGCTATTCGCGACGATGGTGATAAGATGAGATGGATGAAGGAACAGAACGCCTGAAATAAGTGGGGGTTACAGATTTCGGAGTCAAATTCTCGGGGGATAACTAATACCGACCAAAATGTACTTACTTCATACTTTTAGGGTATAATTTTGCCGCTTGCATATTTTACAATCAGAACTCAAGATAAATCAATGAGATGTTGCTCATCATATACAAAAGTAGGGGAGACCGGGGCACTTTGTCACAATTTTCACATTTCATTTTTTTTTGTGGCTCTCACGTAAGGCCGAAAATTATAATTTTTTACATGCAAATACTTAGTTATCTTATGCACAACATATGTTTCTCTGTACAATATAATTCATCCTGAACTGGACTTATTAACTCTTCTTTATGATCAATGCAGTTGTGACAATGTACCCCATATGCGGGGTAAGTCGTCACAATATCTGGGGCAAGTTGTCACATGCTATTCTAGTGGCAGTTTCATTAAATAGGTATATATTATTAATGCAACTCCTAGAAAAGACTGGAAATGTTACTAGCACTAAATACTTAGCATGTAAAGGAGACTTAAAAGCTAATTAAATTAAAATATAAATTATGCTAGTTAAGCAGGAAATAAAGTAGCATGTAAAATAGACTTAAAAGCTAATTAAATTAAAATATAAATTATGCTAGTTAAGCAGGAAATAAAGTAGGTGGGCCTGTATATTTTCTTCATCCCAAAAGATACATATATTGTTTCATCAATCTTTATAGGTAAACCAGAACTTTCATGAAAACAACACTAGCTTACAGAGTAGCTAATGAATAAAAACTACAAACTTAAAGGTTACAGAAAACTATTTCAGTAAGAAAATTTGCAAAAGATAGGGCCTACACTTCCAACACACGAAATTTGCCAATGGCATTCAACTTTCTTGTGATTCTTTAGAGTTAATAAATTGCAAAATAATTCCTATTATAGACCTATGTAAAAAAGGTAAAGTGCTCCCCTATGCATAGCACCACGCTATGAAGGCGTATAGGGGGTGTGGGGTTAACGCCCCACACTTTCTTGATCCAGTCGTGAGTGGGGGTGATGTGATCAGCATCACGACCCTGACCGCCTTTACCCCCCAGCGTTTCCTCCAGGTACCCATGTTATTCGACGCTGGGTGGGCGCCGGGGCCGCTTCCATCGTTAGAAAAGTTCCCGGATTTGAACCGACATAGACCTATGTATAGCTTCAAATATTATTACAAAGTTTAGTTTAGTCTTATCAGTTGGCACCTCAGATTATTTTCAAAATGTTTATCCTTTTGCTTCTATTAAGTTACCAGACCTAGACGACATCGTCAGAATCACAGTTAATACACACGTAAAACAAGTTCTTCGTCCCGCACTTTTCGTGGGCCCATCCCTTACATCGAATGCACTGAATCCACTGCTCACTGCCTGTACTTGTTCTGTATGGATCCCCACACACTAAACACAGCGTGTCGTCGTCATCTGAGGAAGAATCGTAATCATCTTTGGACCTTCGTAGACATTGTTTCTTAGATGGAGTTGTTTTTTGTTCAAGATTCAGTATTTTCTTTGCAGGAGTTTTGCCTTTGGACTTGTTTCTTCTGGAATTCGCAATTCGGTTTCTCTCTGGAGTATCAGTGAGAATGCATGACTTGCAATTTCTTCTGCTGTTGTTGGTTTTCCTTGGCCCTGCCTTCGGGAATGGTCTGATATGCACGGGAGTGAGTTCGGTCGCTGCTTCAGACGACGTTGATGCTACCATTTCGGTAGGTGGGGCCGATGTTCTTCCTGTTGATGCTGTTACTTCAGGCGGTGGTGATCTCCCCGTTTCAGCATCCGCTTGTGATGTGCCTAAACTAAAATTTGATGTACTTCCTTCCTGCTCTTGCGACTGTGAACTCGTGCAGCATCGGTCAGTAACGTAACCTGGCATGAAGTCTTCTTCAGTGAATATTTCCAAATTTAATGGAAATATGCCGGTAACACGAAAACCAGCCGTAATATTTCGGGGAGTGGCAGCCATTGGAAAAGCTGTGGCAACAATGTCTGCAACGTTGTGGATTGTGATCGTTTTTCCAGGGCTAGTTTTCAACCAATTCTCGCATGCAGAGTTGAAGCATTTCTTGAGAGCTACAAACACTGACCTATCTAGTGGTTGCAATTTGTGCGAACAGTGGGGGTGGGAATGAGAGAACCACAACCCAGTTTTCTCTGGCGTATTCCAAACCTTCAAGTGACAGGTGAGACCCGTGATTGTCTACAAGCAGTAGCACTGGAGACTCCTTACAGCATTTAACCTTGGCAACAAAATGCTTCAAAAACTCAACAAAATTTTCTTCCTTCATCCATCCGGAGGGGTTTGCACACCCAGCGCTGCCCGGTGGTCCTCCCCTGATAAAATGTTCTTTGTAGTGAACCCTGGGAAAAACGAAAAATGGTGGCACAGTGTTTCCCGTTGCGGACACAGTAACTGCTAGAGTCACTAAACTTCTCCTTTCAGCTGACGTAATGGAACCTATCTGCTTGAAACCTTTACGAGCAACAACACGGTTAGGACGTTGCACTGTTGAGATTCCCGTCTCATCCATATTATACTATATATCTGAGGGACGAAACTTCTGGCGTTCCATTATAAGCTTTAAATGGTTGAAGAATGCTTCGACGTTTGTTTTATTGAAGCTGGTTGCTCGCGCAAGGCTGGTTGCTTGGGGAGTTCTTATAGCAAGGTCATCATGTCTTTTCAGAAATCCCGAAAACCAGTCTGGGCCAGCAGTGCCCTTTTAGTTCCACGACTCCGGACACTTATTTCCGAGCGCTTTTGCATAGTTGTAAGCCAAATCGCGAACCTCTTTCGTCGTGAGTCCAAAGTATATGTCCGAAGCTTGTTTTAAGTATGATACTAGTAAGTCTTCCTCGTGTTCCGCAAATACTCTGTTACATTTTGAGTAACCCAATGTGAATGAGCATTGCCCGGACTGTAGTTCACCATCTGTAACACTCTTGAACAAAAAACAACTCCATCTAAGAAACAATGTCTACGAAGGTCCAAAGATGATTACGATTCTTCCTCAGATGACGACGACACGCTGTGTTTAGTGTGTGGGGATCCATACAGAACAAGTACAGGCAGTGAGCAGTGGATTCAGTGCATTCGATGTAAGGGATGGGCCCACGAAAAGTGCGGGACAAAGAACTTGTTTTACGTGTGTATTAACTGTGATTCTGACGATGTCGTCTAGGTCTGGTAACTTAATAGAAGCAAAAGGATAAACATTTTGAAAATAATCTGAGGTGCCAACTGATAAGACTAAACTAAACTTTGTAATAATATTTGAAGCTATACATAGGTCTATGTCGGTTCAAATCCGGGAACTTTTCTAACGATGGAAGCGGCCCCGGCGCCCACCCAGCGTCGATTAACATGGGTACCTGGCGTTACCCCCACACCCCCTATACGCCTTCATGGCGTGGTGCTATGCATAGGGGAGCACTTTACCTTTTTTACATAGGAATTATTTTGCAATTTATTAACTCTAAAGAATCACAAGAAAGTTGAATGCCATTGGCAAATTTTGTATGTTGGAAGTGTAGGCCCTATCGTTTGCAAATTTTCTTACTGAAATAGTTTTCTGTAACCTTTAAGTTTGTAGTTTTTATTCATTAGCTACTCTGTAAGCTAGTGTTGCTTTCATGAAAGTTCTGGTTTACCTATAAAGATTAATGTAACAATATATGTATCTTTTGGGATGAAGAAAATATACAGGCCCGCCTACTTTATTTCCTGTTTAACTAACATTATATACCTTTTAATTTAATTAGCTTTTAAGTCTCTTTTACATGCTAAGTATTTAGTGCTAGTAACATTTCCAGTCTTTTTCTAGGAGTTGCATTAATAATATATACTTATTTAATGAAACTGCCACTAGAATAGCATGTGACAACTTGCCCCAGATATTGTGACGACTTACCCCGCATATGGGGTACATTGTCACAACTGTATTGATCATAAAGAAGGGTTATTAAGTCCAGTTCAGGATGAGCTATATTGTACAGAGAAACATATGTTGTGCCCAAGATAACTAAGTATTTGCATGTAAAAAATTATAATTTTCGGCCTTACGTGAGAGCCACAAAAAAATGAAATGTGAAAATTGTGACAAAGTGCCCCGGTCTCCCCTACTTTTGTATATGATGAGCAACATCTCATTGATTTATCTTGAGTTCTGATTGTAAAATATGCAAGCGGTAAAATTATACCCTAAAAGTATGAAGTAAGTACATTTTGGTCGGTATTAGTTATCCCCCGAGAATTTGACTCCGAAATCTGTAACCCCCACTTATTTCAGGTAAAACAATCACGGCGCAAGGCATTTTCAAAGATTGATACCAAGGTTGTTTTGTGCCGATGTGCGTGTTCCACTTATAGGTGGTTGTGTTTTGTAATTCGTGTGCGCACCATTCATCCCATTCGTGTTGGATTTTCATTTTTACGCGAGGGAGCAAGTCTGTGTAAGGCAAGCGTAAGGCGGTTACGTGTTCGAGTGTCCGAGCTTGCTTTGCGTAGATGTCTACGAAGTCGTGAGATTTGTTTTGATTGGAATGTGCCTTGATGTAGGTAAAGGTCACTTCTTGTCCCCGTTTTCGGAGCCGTAACGCTGCACTTTGAATAAGATAAGGAAAAATCGTAAGTTTATAGGCTGCAGTGCCTGCTCTTGACAACGTTTGGAGCACGCTCAAGGCGTCGGTCAGTATAAGACATTGTGGAAGGCCCGACGCGAGGATATGAAGTAATGCTCTATATATTGAATAGCATTCCGCCGAAAATATTGACGCGTCTGGAGGTAATTTAAATTGTCTAATTATGTTCTGGGACGGGATATAAAATGCAGAACCTACTGCGGTATCGTCTTTTGATCCATCCGTATATATTAATGCCGACTCCGGCCATCTCTCTTGATATTTTCCATGTTCACCACGGTCGACGTAATGGATATCTAGGTTTGGCTCTATGGGGATATTTAATTGGTATATGAGTGGGTGGTCGTGGGTAAATGACAGCTGATAGGCCTCTGTGTCTATGTAATAGCAGTATAAGAAATAATATCGGGGGGCTGAGTGATCTATACGCTTTTTGATCTATACGCTTTATCATCTCTCATTGTCTTTGTATGGCAAATTCTCTATTGAAAGGGTGGGGGTGTATAGCCCATGTATTGAGTAGAAATTGTACCGTGAGGTCTGTGGGTGAGTGATTGTTCATTACTCTCGAGATAGACACTCACGTTTGGGCTGGAAGGTATTAGGCCGAGGTACGTTCGTAAAGCCTGTCGTTGTAATATATCTAACGAGTTCAGGGTTTTTGTGTTTGCCCCACAGTATACTGGGGCTGCGTAATCGTATAATGATCTAAAGCAATTTTTATAAAATAAGATCATAATGTATGGATGACTCCCCCACTTAGTGGTGGATATGCTTCGTAATATGTTAATATTTTTTTTCCTTTTACTTTGAGGTATTCAATGTGGGGTCTCCACGTTAGTTTTCTGTCAAAAAAAACTCCGAGATATTTATAGGAGTCTACAAGAGGTATATTTTGGATACTTGGTATATTGTTTGGATAAGTGAAAGGTTGTCGGTGATTGAAAATGAGGATTTTTGATTTGGAGGGTGAGAAGGTTAGTCCTATACTCCAGAGGTTATCCCGAAGTACAGTAATAGCCCTTTTTAGAGCAAGTATGCTTTGAGTGGCATCAGAAGTTTGTTTATAACAACATAAATCGTCGGCGTATTGTAATACTTTAAAGTCAGCGAGATCTAATTGGTGGATGTGGTGGGTATATATATTGAATATTAGGGGGCTGAGGGGGGACCCCTGTGGTATTCCGGTTCGTACTTTTCGGGCCACGTCCACTCGATCATCGAACCAAAATACAAGATTTCGTTCATTATATAAATTCCAGATAATATTAGTAACGGAAGGATGTATTGATAATTTATCTAATACATTGCATAGTATTGGGATGTAAACCGAATCATAGGCTTTCTCAATGTCTGTAAACAGGCTAAAACAATAGTCCTTAGTTATCTGACTATTTTGTATTGCGACTGTGAGAGTGGATACGGTATCTTGGCTGCCGTGATTGAGCCTGAATCCCATTTATGTTGGGGGGACAAATTGTTGCTTTTCCAGGGTCCAGTTTACTCGATGTTGTAATGTTTTTTCAAAAAGTTTGGTGAGTACCGGAATTAATACTATGGGTCGATACGATTGTGCGTTGTTGCGAGGTTTGGATGGTTTGAGGATAGGAATTACGATATGATTGTTCCAGGTTATGGGGATAATACCGGTGCGGTAGATTTCATTGTAAATTTGTACAATGAGGTGGATACCTTCGTCCGGCAAGTGGCGAAGTACGTCATATGTAATGCCGTCATATCCTGGTGCGGTATTTTTGAGGGAGTCCAAGGTATTTGTGAGTTCTAATGCGGTTACCGCAGGAAAGTCATCTGTGAATGTTGCGTTTAATTTTTCGTCGTGTTTATAACCCGAGCTAACCGAAGGGGGTGTTAATAAAGATATGAAGTCGTTTTCTCAGGTTCGGTCGAGCGTTTTCACCTTACTTTGGGTGGGTTTGCGAATGGAGTTAAATTTGTGCCAATTGGAGCTTATGCTATCGCTGCGATCTAATGCATTGCAAAAGTTTTGCCATGCTGCTCTCTTCGCCTGGAGGTAATTTTTTTTTTTTGCTTTCGCTTGCAGGAGTTTTAGTTCAATCAAATTTTCTCGTCCACCAACTTATGGATGGATATCTGGTCGGGATACTAAAGCGGGTACGAGGAGCACTGTGGTCCATAGCGACCGTAATCATTTCGATGAGGTTGGAGTAAACTAGGTTGATATTTCGGAATGATAGAATTGGCATGTATATCCTTGAGAACGTGGCTTTGAACGCATCCCAGTTAATGGAAGCTTTATTCCATCGCCGTACAGGGGGTGTCTGGCTGTTAGCCAAGCCTGGGGGTCGGAGATTGTGACGACGTCTGATTAAGAGAATGGGTGTGTGATCGCTGCCCCGTAAGTCTGCGTCTTTATGCCACGCGAACTGAGGGGATATTTCCGGAGACGTTATCGTCAGGTCTATGCAGGATGGGTTATTTCCGTTGAGAGGGTAATGGGTGGGGGTGCCATCGTTACAGAGAATGAGGTTATTCTCAGTGATCCATGTGTTAATTGAGTTACCTAGTCTGTCGTTATGTTTGTCCCCCCACGTTGAGTGGTGTCCATTAAAGTCACCTAAGAGGGCAATAGGTCCGGGAACGTGTTGTACCATTTCTTGAAGGTCTCTTGCTCGTATGCGTTGGGAGTTAGTATTGGAAGGGATGTATATCGATATGACTGTGAATGTTCGTAGGAAGATAGAAACGCGGATAGCTACTATTTCTGCTTGGAAATCTTGTTTTAATCTTATGTCATTCGGAATCCGGACTTCTGTATGTTGAATTTTTTCGTGTACGAATATTACCGTTCCCCTATTAGTTGTTGGTGTACCGTATATATTATAATGCGCAATACGATATTTTTCGCGTTTGGTACCTTTAACTTCCTGTAAACAGAGAATTTGGGGTTGATATTCGGCAATTAAGTCTAGTAATTCAAGTTTTCTCGCGGAGAAGCTATTAACATTCCATTGTACTATTGTTTCCATTTCCGGTATCTATCGGGAACCTTGTTCTGTCAATGTGTGGATTCTATGATAGCCAGGAGATTGGATGTTAAAGATTGGATTTGTTTGATGAGTTGAATGCGATGGTTTTTGTTTTCTGTTTCCTGCACCGCGTCCCATAAATTGGGAATCATGTCTAGGATGGAGTTGTAAATAAGATTGTGCTCTATTGTTATATGCGCTGAGGTTGAGTTATTCGAGAACACATTTGTTGGTGGCCGAACAGGATTCACTCTATCTATCTCCCTCTTACTTGTCAAAGCAGCGGGCCGGGCATTTTGTCTTATCGGTTTGGAATAATTGCTTTCTGTGTCGGAGGTGGAACTGGAGGTCATGATTAATACTTCATCATCGTCATACCAGTTCCTGCTCGTGTACGTTTTGCGGAGTTGATGGTCATCTTTTCTTTTTGTTTTGGATGTTTTGGGTCGCCTTGGCGGTTTAATGACATCAGTAGGGGAAGTATTTTCTAATACTGGTTCTTCCCTTGTGAGCGCCGATTGCGTATGATTCAATATCTGATAGTAATTGACCGTTTGTGTAGAATGGGGCAAGTCAAGACTAGTGTTGTCCACCGAACGTTCCGACCTTGGAAGACGTAATGGGGGGAAATTAGCACCTGTGAATCTTGGGCGGAGAACTTCCTCCCTGGTGGGGCTGGGAATAAAAATCCCTTGTAGTTTGTTTTTTGCCTCGTGGTATGAAATGTTTTCTTCGGCCATTTTGTGTTGTATGGTTGATTCAAGTCTACGTCGGGGGCAATTTTTTGATAAAGAGGAGTGTGGTTCTTTGCAGTTAATACACGAGGGTGAACTGTCGCACTGGCCTTCATGTTTATCTTTGGCACAATTGGCACACATGGGTTTCGAACGGCATTGTTTCTGGTGGTGTGAATAACACCAACATTGGGAACATTGCAATACTGCTCTTGTTCGAGGTGTTACTTCATGTATTTTGCTATTAATGATGATTTTGTCAGGTATTTGGTTCCAGCGGAAGGTAACACAGAAAAGTTTTGTTGGAACGAGGTCGAAAGTCCCATCTTCTCGCCAGATCTTTTTCGGCAAGCGTTTGACTGTGAGAACCCTGATGGGGCTTTCTATACCTTCCAATACGTCTTGTTCGGAGGTATCATGTTCGATACCAAATACCAGACCCTCCCTTTGAACTAATGAAAGTGGCACCCGCGATTGAACCAGCATTTCCCGATGTAAAGCAGTCTGCAGCATGAAATTATTAGCAGTCCTTGCTGTTTTGAATGTTAGCCGGACCCGATTGATACCACATTGTTCTACCAAGTTGACGGTCACATTTTTTTCCCCTGAGAATGTTTCCGATGCTACCTGCGGCAAGTCTTTTCGCGTTTTTCTCAATGCCGTCCAGGAGGACGACATATGGTCCCGGCATGTCCTTGTCGTACCAGTATTCGGGAAGAGTGGGTTGAATTTCGGAAATAGAGTTTCCGCGGGGGACTTTGTCTAGATGAATCGATTCCTCCATTTCATCCTGGTGGCGTTTTTGGGTGTTTTTGTCCGCACTTATCTGGGAGGGTGGTATGTGGTTAGTGTTGGTGGGCGATGAGAGTTGTTCTATTGTGTCCATGTCGATGTCCGGGGATTCGTTCCCGTCCATGGCCGTTCGGGCCGGCTATCCGGGTGAAGGTATACGTATCACTGTTCTATTAAACCACGCGGTATGTGTTCCTATACAATACCTGTTCACTACACTATCACTTGGTAGCAAAAGCGCGAGAACTAGTTGAACGAGTAACCACTGCACGAGGATCTGCGTACGTACGTCAAGGTTCCAGTTGAACTCGCTAGTTTTCGCCCCACGCGATACTTGTTACACCGTACTTATCGATAGTCTTTTGTTCCCATAATGGCGGCCGCGCGAGATGTAAACAACGTATCACTTCACACTTTTAAAATACGATAACTATTCAACCGAGACGAATATCGCTTCGTATTAAATGGTTTTAGGTAGAGGAGAATGGCGCTGATTAAATACATACATTACAACGTTTACTGTACACGTGTAATTGTAAACACCGTGCACTTACCATAGACGGTGTAACTTGACGTGCCTTTCGTGCTGTATGTATTATACATTGTAATTGGAACAGCTAACCGAAATGATCCATGAAATGCTTTGGTGTAAAACTGCAAAGTACTGTCTGTTAGAAGATTTTTGGAAACATTTACGTAGCATTTATGCTAGCAAAAATGTTAATGGAAATGCTTTCGTCTAAAACCGGCTTAAAGATGGACGAGAAATTTGAAGAATGTTGTAGGAGAATTACTGCCTTGTGCTTTTATTAAAAAAGGAAAAGTATGAACTAGAGATTGGCTCGAAAAAAAAATGGTAATCAATGTGTACCGAACAAGCTTCTTAACTCGGGATTACATTATTCATACATGAGATTCGCAGGATTCATTAAAAAAGTCAAACATTTCTTAATACACTTGTAATAATAAGGATTTTCATTTTCAACTAATCATATTTGTCACGTACAAATCTCATCGCTTTGCATAAATACCTAAATATTAATAAACTGAACACGAATGCACTGCACGTCATCTCTTTACTTTTTTTTTTATCGAGAAACGGATAAACTATAACATAAACAGCCAGCACTCGGAAACCACAAACAAAAAACGCTCCTTTGCAAACTCACAGATTATCTTCACATGGTCAAACTTTGCTCTGATTGGCTGTTCCACAGAATCCAGTCGAGGAAAGCTAGTAGCAATTAGAACATGTCCTATTCCTCCAAACGAGTCAAGCAGTCAGCCAGGCGGCCATGATTTCTACCTAGAAAGTCAGTTCAGCGCCAGCTAGGGCATTCCTACTAGAAATCCAGTTCCGTGTGATAGGGGCTTATTGAACTTGACATTATTCCTGGAAGCTTCTATTTCCATGCAGTTTACAGCAGTCCATATGACCTCCACCTCTCCCTTCGACACGCCACCAAACCCTGTTGTTCTTCTTGTTAAGGTCAGCTCTAATTGGACACTTACGTCACAGTTTTGGTGTAGTATACAGGGTGTTGCAAAATACCTGTTACAACGCTTGGGAGGTGGTTCGACAAGTAAAAACGAGGAAAAAATGTCATGTGAAAAAATGTCGAAATCGGCACCGTTTGCGAGTGACAGGCGTGCGAAAATCGCCTCACACCATGCGTAAAGTACAATAACGCAAGAAGGAAGAAAGATATCAATGTCGGAATAAAAGAATACAAACAAAATCGTGCCTGACGAATACAATGGTGCAGCAATTGAGGCCCAGTGTAAATTGCGCAAGGTGACTCTCAAAGAAAGTGGGGAATCCCGATGGAAAATATAGGAAATTTACTACTATTTTCTACATAATGTTGAGATCGGAATGTAGGCAGTAAAAAATGACGACGTATGTCCACATGTCCCACTACTGCTGGGACACCGTCCCACACTCGGGAAATAGGAAATTCACTCGAAAATGACGCTATGCCGTCAAATTACGCTCAGATTGATTTCAGCTAATTGGTACAGAAAGCTCCACTAGAGGCGCTGTGAGTGTAGGTCACCTGTTACGTATTAGTGTTGGTGGATACTACGTAGAGACTGTAGTCGACCGTTGTTTTTCCTGTCTTGTTCTGCGTCTCGCAGCGTGGAGTTTAGTCTGGCGTGTGTGTATGGTTGAATTGCGCTAAGGAATACTGTACGTAGAGTACGTATTCCCGTGTTCTTTCTCGGTTTGCAACAACTGCGTGGACACCTGTGTGACATTACGTGGGTGCTAATCACGGTAGTTGTGATCCGTCACTCGGAGGGAAAGTGCCCCTGTTTCTGGGCAGTTCTCGAACAAGACAATGGTGGAGTACTCTACCCACGAGCTTGCTGATATGCATCTCGTTTATGGAGAGGCAAACCGAAACAGCCGTGAAGCACGTCGTTTGTATCACGAACGTTTTCCCAATAGGCGATTACCAGCACATGCACTCTTTCAAAGACTTGATGCTCGACTGCGTGAAACTGGATCTCTACTACCCCGTAGGTGGGATTGTGGAAGACCCCGCACTGTGCGCACTGTGCAATTTGAAGAGGACGTGTTGGACGCGATACGAGACCGTCCTGACACCAGCACACGTGTCATTGCTCGTACTCAACAAACCCACCATAGCAATGTGTTCCGCGTTCTTCGAGAGGAGGGATTGCACCCATACAAATTGCATAAGGTGCACCACATACTGCCCACGGACTTTCCCCTACGCATGGATTTCTGCCAATGGTACGTGCAACAAACTCTTTCCATTCCAGAGTTCCCAACAATAGTTTTGTGGACCGATGAGGCAATGTTCACCAGGGACGGCATGTTCAATAGCCACAACAGCCACGTCTGGGATATGGACAATCCGCATGCAATCATTGTGCGCCATCATCAACATAGGTTCGCAGTGAATGTGTGGTGTGGCGTAGTAGGTGACCACTTGATAGGCCCGTACATTTTGCCATCTACTTTGTGTGGTGGGAATTATCGGGTGTTTCTACATGACGTATTACCTGAACTTTTGGAAAACGTGCCACTGGCAGGTAGACAACGTATCTGGTTTCAACACGACGGCGCCCCCGCACATTTCGACCGGGGAGCCAGAGCCTTACTCAACGATATTTTCGGCGATCGTTGGATTGGCAGGGGTGGACCTTTACCGTGGCCACCTCGTTCCCCCGACCTCACACCACTGGATTTCTTTGTGTGGGGAGAAATGAAAAGGCTCGTGTATGAAACCCCTGCGGAAAGTGCTGAGGATCTCGTTGCTCGTGTTAGTGCCGCTGCTGGGACAATTGGTGACATGCCAGAGGTATTTGCACGTACCAGACAATCAGTGCTTCGCCGATGCCATCTTTGTCTTGAAGTCAATGGCGGACATTTTCAACAACGTCTCTGAGTATACCGGTGTTTGTGTGAGCCCCTATCAGCACCACATAGTGTCCTTTAGTGAAAGGTACGAGTGAAGATGCTGGATATCGCTGTACTTCATACCGTCGATCTGCATGTGCGGAGGTTGTGCGCTTCTCAGTGGAATCCCTTCCAGATGTGCTGTGCCTGGAAATGTTACATGCCATTGTGTGCGTTTTCTCGCCATTCTCCGTCTTCATTCCTTCGAGGATTACCCACTTTCTTTGGGGAGCTCTCTTGTAACCAATAAGTTGCTGACCAAGGCAGTTTATTAAGGTAAAAACACTTAGCACTTAGTCTCTTGTAGTATATGTACAGCCTAACGACATGTGGCCATTGTTTAACTTTTGTTTTTCGTACTGCAAAGTAGTGTGTCAACATTAAGGGATTGAAAACTTTTTTTTATGATTTTCCAGTATTTTTTTCCATTTGGGATGGTGTCCCAGCAGTAGTGAGACATGCGACAAATTGGTTTCTTTTCTTCGAACCGCAATGTGAACCGTGTACAACAGGAGATTTGCAGTTATTTTCCTATTTCCCGGGTGTGGGACGGTGTCCCAGCAGTAGTGGGACATGTGGACATACGTCGCCATTTTTTACTGGCTACATTCCGATCTCAACATTATGTAGAAGATAGTAGTAAATTTCTTGTATTTTCCATCAGGGGATTCCCCACTTTCTTTGAGAGTCCCCTTGCGCAATTTACACTGGGCCTCAATTGATGCACCATTGTATTCACCAGGTACGATTTTGTTTGTATTATTTTATTCCGACATTGATATATTTCTTCCTTCTTGAGTTATTGTACTTTACACATGGTGTGAGGCGATTTTCGCACGCCTGTCACTCGAAAACGGTGCCGATTTCGACATTTTTTCACATGACATTTTTTCCTTGTTTTTACTTGTAGAATCACCTCCCAAGCGTTGTAACAGGTATTTTGCAACACCCTGTATATAAAAGACTAAAATCCGGAATTTCAAACTTAAGCGTGAATCACACGGAACTGGATTTCCAGTAGGAATGCTCTAGTTGACGTTGGACCGGCTACCCATTTGCTAGTTTTCGCCTCACACGATACTTGTTACACCGTACTTGTCGATAGTCTTTTGTTCCCATAATGGCGGCCGCGCGAAATGTAAACAACGTATCACTTCACACTTTTAAAATACGATAACTATTCAACCGAGACGAATATCGCTTCGTATTAAATGGTTTTAGGTAGAGGAGAATGGCGCTGATTAAATACATACATTACAACGTTTACTGTACACGTGTAATTGTAAACACCGTGCACTTACCATAGACGGTGTAACTCGACGTGCCTTTCGTGCTGTATGTATTATACATTGTAATTGGAACAGCTAACCGAAATGATCCATGAAATGCTTTGGTGTAAAACTGCAAAGTACTGTCTGTTAGAAGATTTTTGGAAACATTTACGTAGCATTTATGCTAGCAAAAATGTTAATGGAAATGCTTTAGTCTAAAGCCGGCTTAAAGGTGGACGAGAAATTTGAAGAATGTTGTAGGAGAATTACTGCCTTGTGCTTTTATTAAAAGGAAAAGTATGAACTAGAGATTGGCTCGAAAAAAATATGGTAATCAATGCGTACCGAACAAGCTTTTAACTCGGGATTACATTATTCATACATGAGATTCGCAGGATTTATTCACAAAAAAGTAAAACATTTATTAATACACTTGTAATAATAAGGATTTTTCATTTTCATCTAATCATATTTCTTTACACATCTCATTGCTTTGCATAAAAGTAGAAGGGACGAGAGGATTCTGGCAACAACTTTGTCTAAGATCAATTGATACTATGATCTATTTTGGCCGAATTTAAGCTATATTTTCATATCTTCTGGTGGATTTAGCTAATTTCTAGGTGTAGCAAATTGCCTAACAATGCTACGAATTCTAAACCCTCGTACGAGGGTGATTAACATTCTTGAATATCTAGCTTGGGAATATTATACCCTCAGAGTCATGTGACACTCTGTTGATTGGTTGAGAGTGTACTTAACTTATGATCCAAACAACTCTACTGCCAGGTGGTTAGCCTTGTTTGAGAATGATGCCAAGGTAGTTTTTTAGATATGAAAACTACTGACTACTTGATTACTAGTTATTTTTAAAACACCCTGCTTTGCTTATACCTAAGGTAGTTTCTTAAATATTATTTTGGTTTCTAATATTAAGAAAAAACTTTTGAGGCATCCTATGTGAGAGACTAGTCTAGTCTAGTCTAGTAAATGAAAAGATTTTTTTAGCAACTAAAATTGTTCTGTGACTCTCTCATTCTTCACATCATAATCAAAAGTCTTCTCTGCAATAAGAATAACACTACGTAAAGTATTGTTACGCAGAGGCTCATGGAATTCACATACAATTTTGATATTTGTTCTATCATTGACTACCACTTGTTTTCTTTTTGATGTGTTGATGACAAACATTGGTCTGTGTGCTTTGAATTCACTTGGAGTATAGTATACATCCATGTTTCCCTGAGTCACTCTTTCGTAGTGTAAGATAGTTATCTTGTGCTATGTCCAGATTATAATTTTCACGGGGGAAAATCTCATTACGTCCATTTATAAAATAAATATTTTTAATCTTGCAATTATCAAATTTACTGGAATCTTTTTCTTGTGTGTTTTCTCTCCCAGTCTGGAACAGTACAATTACAAAATCGGGCATATCATACTGTATACTACTGAATTGATTTGTAGCATCAAATTCGTAATGTCCACCAGAGGTTAGTTTTTGAACACACTGGTAAGTGTAAAATCCAATGGGAACTTGTGAATTTTTTCAGAATATTTGCTTTGTATTTGAGAGCATAATTAGTTTCGTATTCTACTACTGGTATTCTTAGCTCCATGGTCTTGATAATACATTTGGCTGGTTCAGCTAGGGTGTTGGGAAGTGTTGTACCATCTGCATTTAAGGTACTGTAACGCATAAGAGCATTATTATCATTGGCTGCCCTACGAAAAGTAATTCTCAAACCACCTTTCCATATGACGTCCTTGTAGTCTGAGAAGAAACCTAGCAGCAGACGCATGGGGAACAGTACTGTGTGGTTTTTGGTCAGAATTTTGGTTCCCGTATTCAAATCCCCGCCTGGTAATATTTTGTATCTACTTTAGAAAATTGAAGTGTTCCTATGGCAGTAGAAGTAATACCAGGATAGTCTACTCTATCTATCACAGTACCATGTTTTCTAATTTCTACTTGAGAGAACAAGTGTGGTACAAAATTATCTACTAGTTTTATGTTTGCACCAGGGGGGAATCCTTCATTATTTTCATTTCTTACTACTTCAAATTTAATATACAAGTCAGCCCTGTGAGGATGTACAAAACTGTCACCCACGTACATGTCAAATTCAATTTCATGATTGGGTTCATTGAGGTTAGCAAATGTACGACGATTTGGAGGAAAAGATTGTAATTCATAACTTTCAATATGCTCCATGTTAATGGTTATTTTATATATTAATTTCTATGATTGCTGTTGTGGAGGCACCTGCAAAATCTACTACTTCACCTTTTTCGTTGGTTACTACTAACTCTATGTGGTCTATACGATTGTGGGATACTGGAAAATAGATAGGTGAGGAGGGTGTGTAGATGATAGGCTCCATGAACTCAGAATTTGGTTTGAAAGTTGCTATGATTCCAGTTTGTTTGTGACTACCTATGATGCCATCAGAATTAGTAATCATTCCTTCTGCTACATTACAGTGTATATTCAGTCTCTATGGCCAAGAATTTAGGAATATTGCCACGTATGTGTTTGATGGCAGGCTCAAGTTTTGTGTTATTCTCAAAACCTAGTAGTTTACCAAGTGCACCCAGATCAACTCTTTCAGTTGCAAAAACTAATTCTACTCTATGTGTAACAAGAGTTTTGTGATAGTAACACACCTCTAAGCAGATGAGCTTGTAATGTTGATAGATTATACTGACCATTCATTTCCTACTGCAACCCTATTATTGTGTTCTGTAATATTAGGAATAAGATACATACTGTAGAAAGCACGTAGAGCTATAGTTTTAGGATAGATAATATCTATCATTGTGTAAGCTGATTTTCAATACTTAAGTCTGACTAGTAAGATTAAACACTCCCATGATGCTTAAGGTGCCACAATGCTTTCTGAAAATCTTCAATTGATGGTTTATTTATTTGAGATAAGAAGGCCAGCATTGAAACACATAGGTGGCCACAATTTACATCCTCAAAACCATGGATACGCTCGTCACTATAATAGAGATTAGGAGTATTGAGATAACTAACTAAACCTAATGGAGGTATGCCACCAAAAGAATAAAAAACAAGAGCCATGTTAGCTTGTTTATAATAACAGATCCAGTGGGTGCCTTGATTTTTGAAACTATCTAAATTGACTACACCACACTCTTTTTTATATGGTCCCTTAATAGGTAGAGAATCTGACATGAAAACAGCTCTGAAGTATTTAATTCCCAGTAATTCAATTAAATTTTCAATATCAAAATTGGAGAGTGTTTCTATTTTTTTTAATATTTTCTCAAAGTATTAATACCCTTGCCTTTCTTCTCCATTGCCAAATTATGACGTTTTTGCTCTTCTAGTTCAGCTTTGTTCTTCTTTGCGTCAATAACGGTTTTTGCTATAGCAGCATTACCTCCGCTAGACTCCCCACAGCTCCCAGAGCTGCTAAAATAGCTGCAATACTGAACATGAAACCACCAGCGTGTTTCTTTTTTCTGGAACTCTGCAATCTTTTCAACTGAGGTGTACTAAGAGTTAATTTCATTGCATGACCCTTACTCAAACAAGATTTTTTCTTCTCTTGTTGTTTTTTGGTGAAGAGACTGTCTAAGGATCCTAGAGATTTTACATCTGAATAAGGTACTTAGTATACAATACCTTTAGGTTTCATAATGATAGGTATTTATATATATATTTAGGATTATAGTCCCCACCCTAATTCTTTTTTTGTATTCATGACAATGTTTGTACACTAATGCTGCTATTTTTTCACCTAAAGAAGCATCTTTGCTGATTAGTCTTCCAAATGCTGCTTGCTCCAATTTTTGATCAGCCTCATGACGAGCACTAAGATTAGTATGAGTATTGTAGGCAATTTCATGGTCTTTACAAGCTGTATTCGAATGATTCATTCCTCTGTCTCCTTTCTCCAGTCTCTGTTCTAGTTTAGTCCCTGGACCACTGTATTGGTAACCAGGTAAGTGCATTTCGAAAGGAAGTTTGTTAATAATGTCATTTGGAGTTGTATTATGTCATTTTGTGTAGGTGTTGATTGTTGAAGTGTTTCCAATTTGTTTTGTATGTCATCTATCAAATGATGAAAAAGAGATAATTCATATTCAGTGTTCAGATTCTACAGCTTGGTAATTTGTTGTTGGACTATACTCAGAGTTTCAGTAATGCCAGGCAATTATGATTCCAGTATTTCTTGGACTCTCATTAGTTCATTTTTCATAGTTGCCAAAGTATCCTCAATGGGGGCTATGGTACTTTGAATTTTTCCAAAATCCTCGTAAGTGTCAAGCTGGAGTTTAATGTTAGTAACATTACGAGCAATAGCATTAAGTTCACTGGAGGAGGGTAGATTATTTATAAAATCTTCCAATAGTTGAAGTTTGGCTTGGTCTTTAGTCAGAGCAGTGTGCAGCTCATCTGTTTGTAGTTCAATTTTTATATTCTCTAATGTAGGAATTTCAAAGGATTGAAACTGCTCACGCAAATCAGCAATTATACTATCATAATCTTCTTTAGTTTTGATACTTTGGATGATTGCTTGTAGTTCTGTACGAATACTGTTTGTTTCATTATTTAATTGTTGTTTTAGTTGTTCTACATTAGTAGTCTGAGCTTGTCTGAATTTCTCAACCTCATTTTTTAATTTGCCTACACTCTCTTCTAAGTTTTGAAGATTGTCCATTGAGGCCAAATTAGTGTATTTTTGCAGTAAGGATTTGAGTTCAGCATCAATTTTGAGAATAGGGTCCAGACACTGAGACTGGAGGCTAGCTATCTCAGATTGGAGACTAGAGTTGAGAGTTTCCTGTAATGTTCGTAGATCAGTACGTAATTTTAATGTAATGTAATGACCAAAAATATCATTAGGTATTTGGGTAATGGTTATTTATTATAAAATAGATAGTTGTAAACTCCAAAAACAGAGGAGTTTGTCGTAACCTTAGATACAAAATTATTTTCTAAAAAATTAAAAATTCGAAAATTTTGAAAATTTTGAAAGAAATTGAAAAATTTTAAAAAATATAAAAAATTGAAAAATTTGAAAGAATTATTTTCAAGAATTGAAAAATATTTTTTAAAATTTTATCTAAAGTTTTTGGGTAGGACCATATACTACCATATTACTCTAAGATCATATACAATTTAAAATATACCATGTTTATTTGATATAAAATATGTGAAAACAGATATTCATAAACATAGTTTCTACCTATATAGTTCCTTGGATATTGTTAATGAGTAATTCCATATGAAATCAACACAGCTCACAACCTGACCAATACATAGACTATAGCTGCTTTATTGAGAAAGTTTATATTACTTTTAACACACCCTGTAGTCTCATCCTGCTTTTAAGGTATGGCATAGCCTAAATAGTTCATCCAAAATATAAGAAGAGTTTCTACTTAACACAACTATCGCTTATGGGAATACATAGACTATAGCTTCCTTATTAAGAAAGTACATATTACTTTTAACACACCCTGTTGTCCTGTCCTATGTTGAAGGTACTCCTTTTCCCGGCAGGTAGAGAAAGTAGGGGAATGTGGGGATATTGATTTTTCCACGGGTAGACCAAGTAATGACGTTTCTACTCCCAAGGCTAATTATGGCTGCATGCAACATTGCAACTCCAGCACAGGAAAGAACAAGCTTTCAGTTATACGTATGGTGCAAAGGAACATGTATCTTGTTTTCTCATATTGCTTATACAAGCATAGTAGTTTTGTTATAGAACATTTAATCTGGTAAGTAACACTTTCTAGCAAGGTTCTATGAATAATTTTGTCTTGTTTTCTTGTTGCCTTCAATAATATATAGTCTATATATATAGTGACAAAAATATCATTAGGCATTTTGGTAATGATTATTTATTAGAGGATAGGTGATTTTCAACTCTAAAAACAGAGGTATAAGTTTATCATACTCTTCCAGCAGCTCTATATACAAACAATCATTTGCAGATATATCATATGTGGTGATTGTAGTATTCATCTTATGTTTAATACGATATATATTACTACAAGTAAATATTTCTATCTCACCTTTGTTCTCAGGATTTATAGTAAATTGAAGTTTCTCACCACTGGGAAATTTGTAATAATTTAGATTATTATTAAAAATGTAAAATATTTTACCAGTATCATCATTATATTCTGTTAGGATACTGATCAAGTGGATAATTAGTAGTCCATTCGACAACGTGGAGACCGGTCAAGAGTCTGCTTTGGCTGATTTTGCCGACAAGCTTCGCGAACTGAACGAACACTTCAAGCAACTTCGCGTGGAAATCAAGATCAAACCTTCTTACGACAGCATCGTCAACCTCTTCAGTGAACACCTGGAGCCCGTACAGAACAAACTGGACGACGTGCAGGAGGAACTGCAGCCTGAACGTTAGCCTCGACAACTTAAAATCGACAGTCGTCCTAGAGATATTCAGCATCCCAAATCGAGAATTTCCGTCCCCTTTCAATCCACTAAACAAACTCTACATGCTCACTCCTGTCAAAGCATACAATCAATTTTACCTCAGGGGAAAACTTCAGTTTGTCAAGGTAACTTACTGGTCGCTACTGCGAGCTCATCACTATCCGACTATGACTGTGACGAATATAGGGGACGAACCTAAAGTCCGCAATGTAGAGCTGGTTGATTTCACACATCCCGAAAGTGGAGAGACTGCATATGCAGAGGATGCTTCGCAAATCATAGACATTCAAGTCGGTGATAAACTGTATGTAGAGAACCCCACGCTCTCACCAGCACAAAATCCCATCGTCATCGTGTTCCTTTTCTCACACGACGTCCAGTAGAAGCAAGTAAAATTTTGTTATGTAAACTTATTAAAGCTCAAACGAGACTTTCCTGATTAGCACAAAAATACACTGCTAATGTGTGATCACGAGATAATTCGAGTTAATAATATACAATGTAAAAGTAAATTCCAAGTTAACTCGGGTTAATAAAGCAAGTAAAAACATAATTGCTGTACTTACCTCTGTTGAAGTAAAGCTGTTCTTTCTTAAAATATACAGCGTAAACAACATGTTGTCAAATCACTAGGTTAGTTTAACTCGTAAAATATTGTGGTGAAATTTTTATGGCAGAGTTGGCAACGCTGACAGTAAGGTTAACGTACACCGTGAACTCTTGTAATATACAGCGTAAACGGCTACGCAGAGTTGGCAACGCTGACAGTTACCTGCGTTAGGTTTGGAAAAAACCGTGAAAGGGGGTTATTATTTTGGGCTGTTTGGAAAATAACCGTGAAGCTACTGGGTTAACCGTTAAGGTACTGCTCTATAGGTGCTTTCCGGTGAAGATCCTGGTTTAACCGTGAAGGTACTGCTCTATAGGTGCTTTCCCGTGAAGGTACTGGATTAACCGTTAAGGTACTGCTCTATAGGTGCTTTCGGGTGAAGGTACTGGGTTAACCGTGAAGGTACTGTCATATAGGTGCTTTCCCGTGAAGGTACTGGGTTAACCGTGAAGGTACTGCTCTATAGGTGCTTTCCGGTGAAGGTACTGGGTTAACCGTGAAGGGACTGCTCTATAGGTGCTTTCCCGTGAAGGTACCCTTAAAATATACAGCGTAAAAGGCTACGGTTCGCTACTACCCTATAGGTGCTTTCCGGTGAAGGTACCCTTAAAATATACAGCGTAAAAGGCTACGACTCGTTTAAAAAATATCGCGGTGAAAGCACCTATAGGGTACCCCAATTCTTCCGGATGATTCAGCTTCACCATTTTCCTACTACTATTATTAAATTTGACATAGTTCTGTTGAACTAGATTATAAAGTATGGTCAAACACCTATGACAAATCTTAATTTCCCCCTTATGTTTGGTTATTTGACTTCTAACCAGACGAGAGAGATTACGAATAAGACAGTAATGGAAATTCTTGTTATCTGAAATAAGTAGCAAATCAATCTCAGTAGCATTATTATTATTGTTGGTGCTTATTCTGAGAGGATATACAAAATTTTTCTCTGTATAAGCATACACGTTGATTGCCAAGAAAAAATTCTTTTGGCTGTTTTTCAAATTTTGTTATATCAGATATAGCAACAGAATATTGGATACCTGACATAGCATGCTTAAACTTTGTCTCATACTGTATATAATGATGAACTAGCTGTGGATTCCTATCAACTGGGTAAAGTTTTGCCAAGATACACCACAGAAAACACTTGTTATCTTTACTTTTTATATTGAATTTTGAATATTTACTGGAAGAGGGACACAGGTAGAAGCAGAAAGAGGTGAGAATTGCCTTAGTTTCAGTTCCAATTTGTGTCGACTCCCACATAATTTCCAACCAGATCCTTTGGTCTCAAATTCCTCATGTTCAGTGAGTAATGTGTCCATAAGCTGGGCATAGATTTGTTCCAAATTATTCATATAACTCACAAGTAGAGTCTGGTTCTTGGAACAATGGGAAAATGTATGACGTGTTTCATCAGGTTTTTCATATTCAGAGGATAGAGTAGTATTAAACTTGATAGATTTATTTTTAAGTTTGTTTCTCAGGAGTTCTATTATTAATGATTTTATGTTTTTCAAGAAATTGTTGATATCACAGTGTGACTCTGATATAAAAGAGTAATCATTGAGTTGACCACCAAAAGCTGTTGCACTAGGTGTAGCCAAAAATCTACTTTGTTTTGGTTTAGGACCATCAGTTGCATCTATATCTGCTTCTCTTTTTCTAGGATTAGTCTGGCTGGTTGATGGTTGAGATTTGCAACTCATCTTCTTATGTCTGTTCATATGGGGTATGCTAATGGCAGTTCTACAATCTGAACAGGGTTGGGTTGGTAATATAGGATTTTTGGGTTGGCCAGTGCATATTGCCAAGTGTTTTGACAAATTTGTTGTAGATATAAATTTACCACAAATATGGCACTCAGTTTTACAAGTATGATTTACCATTATTTTTATTTGGTATTTATATATAATTTTTTCTGGATATATTAAAACTTTAGAGGGTTTCAATATTTCAATCTCACTTGGAGATAATATATTTAACACAAATACTTTTAAAAATTGAATAGAAACTAATATTTGCTTAAGTGTATCAATAATAGTAAATTATTTTGTGTATTAGTTATTATATAGATTTTACTGCGTACTAGTATTTATATATAGAGAGAGATCATACAGACCAATCTTGGTAATATTGAGTTTTAGAGCTTCTACAATGACTAAGATTTTGTACACCAGCTCTTCAAGTAATTTGAACACACTATATTTAATCAGAATAGTATGTAATAGATTTCGAGACCACCTAAAATAGTAGGGTGTTGCAAATAAATCAAATTAGAAAGTCCTCTAATTTACTAGGCAACACTTATATTAATTTAACTCTTGTTAAATGTTAAGAAACCTAGTATTCAACAGTTTTATCTTAAGAGAAATTTTTATTTTAGTTTTCTCTGAAACCAGGTATACAATATTTTTGGTAATATACACTTGTAATATTCTGTTGAGTAAAAATATTGTAAGTTCTTAATGTCTCTCAGAGGAGATCAAATAATAATGCAACTTCTGTTACTGCTGGATAAAAATATTCAAAGTTTCCCAGAATCTCTCAGAGGAGAAGACTGAAATATGTAAAATGTTTTTAGATAGCATTGCCAGTAAAAATGTATCTTTTTTTAATATTTAGCACTCATGGTGTTTCAGCTGGGAAAAAATATTGTACGTTCCGGTCTCTCTCAGAGAAGACAAAATAATAATGTAAGTTCAGATTAACAGTAAGATTGTTCTGTTAATATTCAACACACATGGTGTTTCAGCTGGATAAAAATATTCTAAGTCCAGACTTTTCCATTTAAAGGAAAACAGAAAGAGAAAGAAACATGGCAAAGTACGTTTGGATAATATTTTCACGAAGCTTTGCCAGTAAAAATGCATTTGTTAATATATAACACTTGTTGTGTTTTTCCTGGCAAAAATTTTCTAAGTCCAGACTTAGGATAATATTTTCACGAAGTCTGGCTTTCAGTCTGCAAATGGAAACGTTAATGTCCAACCTTGAACCAGCAGGCACACACATGTGATTCACATTAACAACAACCTTTAACTCTTCCAGGAATAGGCAGAAGGAAGTTCCACACACTCTTGTGCCTGCTGCACAAAATAACAATCAATAGCTCCATGTGGAGAAGTGAGACAACATTTTTCTTTTATGTATATGAACTTATACAATATTCAACCTTGAACCAGCAAGCACACACAGGTAATTCATTTCTCAGGCCACATACCTCAGACCATTAACAACCACTTTGAACTCAAAAAGTTCATGCATTCATTTCCACTAATAAAAATCATGCACATAAAGAAAAAAAATCTACGAATGGTACTTAGGGGGAAAACTAAAATATAATATACATAGCCACTTAGTTGTCACAAACAAGTTGACTCTGAGGGTAGAATATTCCCAAGCTAGATATTCAAGATGTTAATCACCCCTAGTACGTGGTTTAGAATTAGTAGCATGGTTAGGCAATTTGCTACACCTAGAAATTAGCTAAATCAACCAGAAGATACGAAAATATAGCTTAATTTTGGCCAAAATAGACCACTGTATCAATTGATCTTCGACAAAGTTGTTGCCAGAATTCTCTCGTCCCTTCTACTCATAAATACCTAAATATTAATAAACTGAACACGAATGCACTGCATATAATCTCTTTACTTCTTTTTTGGATAAACTATAACACTGTGCTATAACCTTAGGGTAGGGGTGTGCGAGACAGAATTTTTTTGGTCGGGACGGGATCGGGACGGGAATTTCTTTTTAATCCCGGACGGGATACGTAGATCCGCCAATTCCCGACAAAGTCGGAAAATTTCCGGGACGGGAAATGTTCGAAATTTCCCGAAACTCTGAAAATCTCGAATTCTAGTAGTGTAAAATACCCTATTACTATCTCCATAAAGTATGAGCCCCCCTCAGGCAGATTTGGCTACACTTAAAACTAGCTGAAGATGTGCATATGAGCTTATTGCTCAAGTGTGGTACTCTGTCTAACACAAGATTTTTGTAAAAATGCCCTCGGGAATTTCCCGTGAAAGTATGACCCCCCTCAGATTGATTTGCCTACACTTACAAAATCTGCATCTGTCAGATTGTTGTCCATAAGCTTGTTAAAAATATGGCCTTCTTGATATTGTTTTTGCTACACTTAAAACTAAGCCAAGATGCTCATATGAGCTTATTGCTTTTAGTGTAATACCCTGTCAAGTGTAATCTTATTAGCTACATCTACACCCACGCACACCCACACCCACCCATACCCACACATATTCACTTCCGGTCACTTCCGGTCCACTTCCGGTCCACTTCCGGTCCACTTGTGGCCTACTTCTGGTTTATTTCTATTGCATCATGTTGTGTAACAAATTATTATCCAATATTATGCAATAAATTATTAGGCATGTGTTGTTTTCTGATTGGTTGGTTATGACATAATGTGATGATGTGGTATATTCTGATTGGCTTATTGTTTCAGATGTTTCCAATGCGGTCCGTGCTTAGGCTATATAAAGAGATTTTGAATTACATATCAGCTAGTATTGTGAGAGTGGCTGAGGAGTAAGGGTATGTTGTTGCAGTGCTCCTCATATTTTTTTAAAAAACACAAAAATATAGCTGATTTGTATAAATTGAATTATAGGTTTGTTTGATTTAATATACAGAATTTTTTATTATTCATATCAAACATATTTCTAATATTTTGAACAAAGGGTTTATATCTGTCCCAGTTTGTTATACATGCCACATGGTATTAGGTCATTGCCTTTCTAGGACATGCCTGTGTAGACATGTATTTGTGGTGGCTTAGTGCTTCTGTAGATTAATATTTATTCTACCTTTGTGCATGTACGCTATCAGCTTTATACAACCTGTCATAGTTTTATTAAGTATGGAGTTTTGATTTGAACCCCAAGAAATTTTATATAATAAACCAACAACAAAAATACCAAAGCCAAAAATATTAACACACACACACACACATATACACACACTAAGTATACAAAGCACACTGCTGAACCCAACTGATATTTTGTATTAAGCATAGAATTTTGATTTGAAACCCAAGAAATTTTATATAATAAACCAACAACAAAAATGCCAAATCAAAAATATTGTAATCAATGCAATAAGAATATATCCAGCCCCAATTGGGCTAAGCACCAGGGGCGGCCGCTCATAAGGACGATACGGACGCCGCACTGCCGTGTGTAACCACAAGTGAACAAACATTACATTAACATTTATATATTAGCTTTTACATTGTCTGAATTGAAAATATTCCATTGCTTATAGATCGTTCCTTCTTCCGCGACAATTGCGAAGTTTGCACGCCACCGTGCGGGGGAATACGGAACTTCGAGAGAAATCTGGCGGGGCGCCGTCCTCCCACTTTACGAGACGTAGAGCATTCTCAGGCGCGGCTGCGAGGGGTATAAGGCGAGGAAACTGGCTGAATAACACGCGCTGGATCTGTGCCTGGGAGGACGGAGGGTTTGTCGTCCGAAACTCACCCCTTAGGCGAAACTGGCCTTCTCTCTGGAGAACGGTAAACAATGAAGAGTTGCCAGAAGCAACGAAGTTAACAGAAGATAGAAAATTACCAACAGTTGAAAAAATCATTCTGTATTCCATAATCTTATTCTCTTATGACATAAGAGTAGAGAAATGAATAACGCAATTTCCAAGGAGGAAAGAAAATATCGGTAACTGAAAATGTACAGACTCTTGCTTGATTTTTGTTATTTACCGTTGCTTTCTGCTACTTTTCGGTAATCACGACGATGAGGATGAACGATGATATAATGAAATTGATGGAAGAGCACTCACAAAGAACACACATACCCACGCCGGGATTCGAACCCAGGAGCCCTGACTTTGTAATGCGGTATGCTAGCCACGGAAGTCGGCTATAGATTCTTGTTACACGCAAAATTATCGTATAAATGTGTTGTATTTTTTCTGAGTTTAGTGAAAAGTACATTTGGATTACAATGATGTGGAGTACATCATGTAGATTTAATTACATGTTTTGATTAGCACGTTTGAAAAAAATCCCGATAATGTGACAAAGTTCTCCAATTTATTTTCAAGGCGGATGTTAAATAAATTAGAAACTCGTCATCTAAACTCACCAAGAACCGCTACAGGAACCTGTGAACTACAAATTTCTGAAAATTTGGCAAAATTGCCTGGCAACCCCGAAGCAATAAAACGATGGGATGGTTGGGAAGACTATAGTATTGACACTTGTTGTTTTTCGTTTTCCATGGAAAAGTGAAGCTTTTTCGGTAGTTGTGTTCTGTAGTAGTGTATTTGTCGCGATGAACAGTGTGGAGAAATTGTTGGTGTGAAGTTTTTCTACCAGAAGTCTGAAGTCTTGATGAAAAAATAAACATAAAAAAACCTAGGCCGAATTTGAATCTAGAACAAGTGTCAAAGAAGGGAGGTCGTGAGTTCATTCTCAAATTTCGCGTTGAAGGACAGAAGGATGAATTTCAGTTACAAGCATGACTGAAGATTTCTGGTAAGTTTGAAGTTTTTACTTTAGAGCTTCTGGTAACGCAGATATCACCTTTCCAGTGATATATTTATTTTGGTGCCCTATTTCACATATCAATTAGTAATGTTGGACAGGAAACTTTTTCTGTGTAACTTTTTTACTAGAACTTTTCACGATCAATGCACGTAAATATTCGTAATTGTGCTCATCAAGTTGTGTAAAAATTATTATCCTTTCTTCTGAATTTTCCCCTCTGTTAAACGACTAATTCTGTTAGAATTCTATTTCTTCTTCCATCTTCTTCGCATTACAGTAAAATAATTATTAATTTATTATAATATGTGCAAACGTGTAAAACATGATATTCGGTAAACACGAACGTATCAATTTCTTATCACTTTGGCTGTTATACGAAATTCACCATTTAAACTCACATTACTAGTAGAGCAAATTTGTGTCGGCCCCCGTGGCTGAGTGGAGTCGACCTCCGTGGCGGAGTGGTTAGCAGAGCGCGCTACAACGCCAGGGGTTCCAGGTTAGAGTCCCGGGTAAGGCATGGGTATTTGTGTTTGTCTAGATGATAAGAAACTGAGAAACTGTAACAATTGAAAAGTGTAAAGGAGAGAAAAAGTGTAAATGGTGGGGGATACCTCCGTGTAAGGGATATTTCCTTTTTTTTTTTTTTAAAAAAAAAAAAAAAAAGTGGTTAGCACATCGCGCTACGACGCCGGGGGTCTCGGGTTCGAATCCTGCCTGGGTATGGATGTTTGTGAGTACCCATTCATCAATTTCATCATATCACACATCCCCATCTTCGCAAATTAGCCAAATGTAGCACAAAATGCAAAGTAAAATAAAGCAAATCAATAGAGCAAATTTGTGAGTTATCGCCCCTCCACTTTGGTTCACCACGAGCCGCCACTGCTAAGCACCAAAGGAATTGTAATCCAGACAAATGCAGAACACCCATAAAAATATGCCCAAGATGCCATAGAAAATATAGCATGGAATACTTCACATATAAACATATGGGTACTTGTTCTGCACAGTCATCAACATTGGCCCCACAACCATCTTCATCTGGTCTGAAAAGGAAGCTTGAAACACCTGTTAATGCTAGAGCAGCAAAGCAGCCATGCTATGAACCCATCCATAGCAGTTTTGCTGGCCAACTTAGGGATCACTGTTTTGTATCAGAGCCAAGATGTGACATTAAGAATTTTTTGAACAGTATAAATCCTGATGTGCAGGCAATTCTAAATGCACAAAATGGCTCTTATAAGCTGTCCCTCAAATTGTTTACACAATATAAGAAACAAATGGCACAAAATTTACACAGCCCCACATAACAGAAACTGTAGCTATATATTCAAATACAAATTCAGACAAAATAATAAGCAGTTTGATAGATCAATTGAATATTAAACATTCTGAATTTGCTGCAAAAGAATCGGGTTGGAGCCTATGTGGAACTCCACACAAGCTCTATGTTAATATTTCTAAATTTAACCCATTACAAGGTTCCACATATGTGCCTTTACCTGCTAATATTAAAAACAAAAAAAGCTGTGCTTAACATAGAAAATAATGATCAGAAATGCTTTCTGTGGTGTGTTTTAGCTGCTTTGTATCCAGTTTTAGATAATCCAAAGAGAATAAGTTATTATAAACAGCATGAACACGATTTTGATGATGCTATGGAGGGCTTAGAATATCCAATGTCTGTTCAGAATATTGATAAATTTGAAAAAAAGGCCAGGAATATCAATGGTAAACAATTATCTATTAATGTATTTATTTGTTCTACTGGCCGTGGCAATTGCTTGATAGCACCTCTCAGAATCAGTACACTTGATGATGATTCTGCTGTCCCGATTGATCTGCTCTTAATTGAAGGGGATGACACATACCATTACACTCTGATACACAATCTTGAAGCTTTAGTCAGAAAACAACAAGGCAAATCCAATACAATATTCAAGTTGTGTAGAAGATGTTTAACTGTATTTGATGGTCAAAAAATAATAAATGGGGTTCGGGAAAAAATGCAGAAATTGCTAAAAACAAGTTAATTGAACATTTAAAATACTGTGGCAACCATAAACCTGTTCATATGGTGATGCTTAGTCCAAGTGAAAATGCCAAATTCAAAAAATTTGAAGCCTTGTTGGAACACCCAGCATATATAGTCTGTGATTTTGAATCAAACCTCAAACCCCTTGCATTATGCAGCCCTGATCCTGATTAATCTTCAATTACATCATACCAGTTACATGAGCCTTCTAGTTTTTATTATGTTGTTGTACAGGATGGTGTTGTTAGTGAAGAATATTTATACATGGGACCAGATGGCATCAAAGAATTTGCACATAGAATAGAAAATAAATCCCATGACATAGCATCTAATGTCTTATTAAAATCAAAACCTATGTTGCCTTTAACAGAGGATCAGATTGAAGATTTCAACAATGCAGAAAAATGTCCGGTATGTGATTCTGAATTTTCAGATACAAATATCAAGGTGCATCACCATTCTCATACAGATGGTAAATTCAAAATGGCCCTGTGTAATAGCTGTAATATTAAGATCCAGAGACCAAAATTTGTCCCCATACTTTGCCATGGTGCATCCAATTATGATTTTCATCATCTGATCAGGTACGAGGGGTTTGACAAGCAGAATTTAAATATTTTAGCAGAAAATGATGAGAAATATATTGCTGTTAGCAAGATAATTAAAGTTAATGGTGTTCCCATTCACTTAAGATTTCTTGATTCCTACAGAATTTTATCGGCTAGCCTGGCTACACTGGCCACTCAATTATCTGATGATCAATTCAATCAATCATGGTGTGCTTTGTTTCCAAATCAGGACCTGAAATTAATTAGGTGGAAGGGTGTATACCCATATGACTATGTTACAGATTTTTCTAAATTTGATGAGTGTTCTCTGCCACCACAACAAGCATTCTACAGCAAACTCAGAGCATCTGGAATTACTGATGATGATTATCACCATGCCCAGTTGATGTGGAGCAACTTAAAATGCCAGATATTTGGTGATTATCATAAGGCATATTTAAAACTTGATGTGACTCTCTTAGCTGATATACTTCAGTCATTTAGAAAATCATCGATGGAAAATTATAAGCTGGATCCAATGTATTTCTACAGTGCTCCAGGCCTAGCATGGTCTGCAATGTTTTTAAACACTAAAATGCAATTGGATCTGATCCAAGATCAAGATATGTATCTGTTTATGGAGCAATGTATAAGAGGAGGCATGGTGCAATGTTCTCAGAGATATGCCAGAGCAAATAACAAATATATTCCCAATTATGATCCAGCACTGCCATCAAATTATATACTGTATGTAGATGCCAACAGCCTGTATGGTTATGCTAGGATGGATAAATTGCCATATGCAGGGCTTGAGTGGGTTGAAGATTTCAATATTGAAGATCTTCAGAATTTTGATAGTAACTATGGCCTGTTCTTAGAGGTTGATCTGACAATTCCTGATGATTTACACAACAAATTTTCTGATCTGCCCCTAATTCCTGAGGTTCAGTGTTCACCTGGCTCTAAACAGAAGAAGCTAATGATGACTCTAGAGCCAAAACAGGGTTATGTCATATATTACACATATATTACAAAAACCTCCAGTTCCTAATGAATCATGGTGTCCAAGTGACCAAAGTTGGCAAAGTTTTGAGGTTCAGGCACTCAAGATGGTTGAAGCCATATATTGATACAAACACAGAGCTTCGAACATCTGCAATGAGTCAATTTGATAAAACTTTGTTTAAATTGATGGTAAATTCAGTGTATGGCAAAACCATAGAAAATGTCAGAAAACATACTGATGTTAAATTAATTACTGACCCCAGCCGGAGCAAAAAATTGGTGGCAAAGCCTAATTTCAACTACAGAAGAATTTATGATGAGAATATGGCACTTTTCAACATGAAAAAAACAAAGATTAAGTTTGATAAGCCTATTTATGTAGGGGCTGTGATATTAGAATTGGCCAAATTACACATGCTAAAGCTCTATTATGATGTGCTCAAGCCTATTTATGGTGATTGTGTAAAACTGATGTACATGGACACAGGTAGCTTTATTCTTGATATTCAGACAGAAGATGTCTATCAAGATATGTCCCAGCCTGCATTGCTTGAATATTTTGATACTAGTGAACATACAAAAATTCAACCCCACAACAAAAAGGTGCCTTGCAAGTTAAAAGATGAGACACTTGGTGATGTTATTGTGGCATTTGCTGGGTTAAGGGCCAAGATGTACAGTTTTGAAACATGTAGTGGTGCTGTTGCCAAAAAAGCCAAGGGCATTGGCAGAGTAACTGTTGACAAAGAGCTCCAATTTAAAGATTATGAAGATTGTCTCAAAACCCAGAGTTTAATCAGAACAACAGAATGCAGAATTCAGAGTGTGGATCACTTGTTGACTACAAATGTTGTAAGAAAAGTGGCTCTGGACCCACATGATGATAAGAGATGCATTTTATCATGTGGCATACATACTCTACCATGGGGTCATCGTGATTTGAAAAGTGGTAATCAATGCCCAATTACAGAGCATGATTTGAAATAAATAAACATGCCAATGAACTTATTTGGGTTCAAAAAACAGGCTATTATGGACCTGCCAACACCAGCACCCTCTTCTGATATACAATCTATGATATCTAACCTAAGTGGTTTGTTAATTATTCATCTGAACAGCACACTTACAGAATATTGATGATAAAACAGGTAAAACATTGTACATATTTAACAATAATTTAAATCATTACCAATTACCTGTAGGTGGTCAATTACAATTTATTACAACCCCCGAGGGTAATGTCAAGGTTTCAGTAGGCAAAAATATTTACAGGATAAAGCACTCAAACATGATTTCTGGCACTGTATATACTGTTTCTGTTGGTGACTGCTTATATATTGAAGTCCCAGGATCCTATGACAAGCTTATACCTTTTTTTATAGAATTAAGAATTAGATATTTTATAATAAATAACCACTAAAACAAAAATGCCTAATGATATATTTGGCCATACAAGGCATGAAGATCACAGTGATGAGATTCTGATGCTTGATGTCAGTCAAAAAATTAAGAAGTGATTTACAAGCTTTACAAAGTACACTCAATGCCAGTCTTCAACTAGAAATTACAAATTTACAATCACAATGCATGGACCCTCTTCTTAAAATAGATTCAGAACTCAAATTGCTGCTTCAAAAATATACTGACTTGGCCACATTAGATATTTTTCAAAGTTTAGAGGAAGCTGTAGCAGCTTTTCAAGCCAAATTTAAGACTCAGGCTACCAACTCTGAGCAATTGAAACAACAATTAGAAGAACAGATTAATAATGTCCAGACACAGCTCCAAACAATTGTCAAAAGTATAAAGTCACAAGAAGATTTTGATCTAGTGATTTCCACTCTAAAAGAACAGATTCAATCACTACAGATACTTAATCTGGACCCTCTGAACAATGCCATAGCCGAGGTTAAAGAAAAAATTGAGACACTTGAAAATTTTATGAACAACCTACCATCTTCTGATGCTCTGAGTGCTATAACTCGTAGTGTTGCCAACATCAAGCTGCAACTTGAGACATATGAAGATTTTGGAAAAAATCAGAGTACCATAAGCCATCTTGAGAGTACAATAGCATTAGTACAAAGTGATTTGACAAATGTACAAGAAACTCTAGAATCTCGCCTGCCTGGTATTGTAGACACCCTTGTCAGTGTCCAGCAACAGATCACAAAACTTGAAAACCTCAACACTGAATCTGAGCTATCTCATTTTCATCACTTGATCGATGATATCCAAACAAAACTTGAAATTTTACAACAATCAACACCCACTCAGGCAGACATAACCCTGCTCCAAGATGCTATGCAAAGTGTGGCTGATGCTTCTGAATTAAATGATGTGAAATTGGCACTTGAATCTTTGCAGAATACTGTAGCAAATCTGCCTACATCACAGGAACTTAAAAATATTAAGAGAGCTGTGAATCGCATATTGAAATCAGAAGATATCAAGAATATCCAGACAGAGATCAAACAACTTACTCAGACAGTGGCCACTCTACCAACTAATCAACATATTAATGAACTGCATGCTCTGTTTGAGGATATCAGAAGACAAGTCCATGATCTTACTGCTCAAAATTCAAAATTGGCAGTTGTTGAAAATTTACAGCAAATTGTAGCTAATATCAAGCAACAGCTAGGGACCATGGAATCCAATCAAGCAAATGCTCTGTCTGTTTTTGCCACCCAGCTTCAAGAAATTGTGCAACAATACAAAAAACGTGTTGTGGACATAAAAATCAAGCAAGGCCACGATTATGTTGTTAGGACTATCAATGAGCACCTTGAATCTGTAACAAGTAGATTGCTTACAGCCTAATCGAGATTCCTAAACATACAGTAATCCTTGAATTGTACAGTATCCCCAACAAAGAATATGATTCACCATTTACACCAGGTGGCAAAATATATATTCGGTCCCCTGCTCAATTTTATTACCAATTTTTCTTTGGGGGCACACTTAGACCAATCAAGATCAAATATTGGCTACAACCACAGGCACACCACTACCCTACCTTATCAATAACTAATGCTGACAACAAACCAAAAATCACCAGTGTAGAGTTAGAGGATTTTACAGACCCCAATACATTAGAAACATCTTATGCTGAAGATGATGGCTCTCTTGAATTTAATATACAAATAGGAGACAAATTATATTTAGAAAATCCTGTAGTATCAGCTGCTAAACATCCCATAGTTGCAATATTCTTGTTTACATACTATGTCTAGACAAATTATTGTTGATGAATTACACAGGCAAGCCAGACATAATTATAAGAGACTGCCAGTAGTTACAAAAGGCATAGATGATTTATGGCAGTGTGACTTGGTTGAGATGGCAAGTGGACAGCTGAAAAACTTAGACAAGATCAACAAGGGCTACAAGTATCTACTCACTGTCATAGACACATTTTCAAAATATGCCTGGGCTGTGCCACTCAAATCCAAGACTGGAGCATGTGTTACAGAAGCTTTCAGGACAATCATCAATCAGAGTGGAAGATCACCGCGCTATCTACAAACAGATAATGGCAAAGAATTCTATAATTTGGTGTTCCAACAATTTATTAAAAGCCAGTCAATACAACATTACTCGAGTTACAGTGATCTCAAGGCCTCTATTGTAGAAATATTTAAAAAAAACCTAAAAAATCATATGTATAAACAATTTACCCTTCAAGGTAATTATAAATGGCTCAGTATCCTACCAGAACTTTTAGATAGATATAACAACTCGGTCCATTCCACAATCAACATGGAACCCTCTGAGGTAACTTCATCTGATGAGCAAAAATTGATCAGTACTGTTTATTATCCTAGATACCAGCCAACAACAAGAAAAGCCAAATACAAGGTAGGTGATCAAGTAAGAATGAGCAAATATAAGCACATATTCAAAAGAGGCTTTACCAGAAACTGGAGCACTGAATTATTTACAGTGGTTCAAGTTAAACCTAGGACCCTTAACACATATATAATAAAAGACAACCGAGGAGAAATTCTCAAAGGCCGGTTCTATGAAGAAGAACTCAGCAAAACTGAACAGCCTGACACATATCTCATGGAAAAAATCATCCGCAGAAAAGGCAATAAAATACTGGTCAAATGGCTAGGTCTCCCAGAACACAGCTGGATCGAGGCAGACAATGTGATACTATGAACACCTGGGATGTTATAAAAAGACTGCCAGAGCCTGAACAGCAGATTAAGAGAAATGGCAAGCTGCTGCCTGATAATATTAGATGTCTTATTGTTGGGCCATCGGCTTGTGTTAAAACTACACTAATGATTGATAATTTTAATTGGCACCCAACTGGTTAGACTGGAAAAACAGACACTTGTATGTTTTCTCTAAGAGCTTGGAACAATTAAAATATCAGCAGCTGATGAAGCTATATGATGGACTGGATATAGCCACTTTTGAACCAGATCTTAAGCCACTTCATGAATGTCTCGATAATTCTGTTGTTGTGTTTGATGACATTATACTGGATAATCAAAACAAGGTTAGAAATTTTTTTACACAGGGGCGGCACAAAAACATAGATTGCTTCTACCTGGCACAGACTTTTTCTAAAATACCGAAGCAGCTGATCCGAGACAACAGCAATTTTATATGTGTGTTTCATCAAGATCATACCAACCTCAAACACATACATGATGAATATGTAGGTGGTGACTTGAGCTACAATGATTTTTCCAAGTTTTGCAGTAGGTGCTGGAACCAGGACAGCTATGGGTTTGTCACAATTGATATGACAGGGAAACCCAATAGTGGCAAATACAGAAATAAAATCAACAATTTTCTAGACATTGAAACATATATAAATAACCATGAAAAGGCGAATCATTGATGATCTTAAATTAAGAGATTATCTTGTAAAAAGATTTAAGGGATGGAAATCAGAGAACCGAGGAATCTATGAACAACACAAGCAAACAGAACAGCCTATTATTGATGCTATTAGTGAATTAGGTAAAAATATCAAAACTGTTACAGAGCAAAATCACAATTTGATCACAGAGCTTGTACCTATAGCTGCAAGGAACATATTAGATTATCCAATCACCCCACTTTCTAGTATTCATACACCTAGTCCTGTTGCTCCTCGAAAAATTGAAGCTAGTCAGGATCCTATTGAATTGGGTCTTCTTGCTCAAAAATATTTAAGCACACCTAAAGACAACAAAGATGAGGTTTTTGGCTTATATGCTGACACAGAGCGTGATGGTAGCATCATACATAGAATTGGCAATTTTAGAGTAACATTTATGGGAGATGATCTAATTGTATATTCAGAATCTCATCTGGGAGAAAGTTAAGTATCCTGGAACACCTAGATTGTGGGAACTGATGACTCGGAAAAGACCTGGCAGCTATACAGATCAAGACTATGAGCACTACAAAGAAATATTAATAAAATCAGATGCTTTATACCAGAACAATGATCCCACACAAAAAAGAGTCAAGTCTAGCAGTGGAGCAAAATACAACAACTTAATCAAGCCCATATGGTCACAGATCAAGACAGGTAGTGGAATCAAACAATACAACACCCTGCCTAAAGAATTTGTGTGGGTTGATGATGTCAGGAAACTTGTAGATAGGTTGCTGGTGATAGCTGGGGAGGAAAATGCTGGCAACCACAATTTTTACAATGAAAAGGTTGGAATTATGGACATGATAAGCACCAAATTGTCTAATTTTATAGTTAATGACACTAAGGGGATTGGATATCTTATAAAAATTATTAATACTCTACCACCTAAATTTTGGAATATCTCTGAGGGTCGGGGGCTGGTTAATGACATCATAAACAAGCTGCCATTTGAACTACACATACCAGGCTATCATTATTGTGGTCCCGGTACAAAATTGGACCATAGATTAAACAGAGGTGACCCTGGTGTTAATCCTCTAGATGCTGCTTGTAGAGACAATGACATAGCGTACAACACACATTCTGATCTTGACAAGCGACATGTTGCAGACAACAAATTAGAAGAGGCTGCATTTGGTAGATTTGTAACCAAAGATGCTTCTTTAAGTGAGAGAATAGCAGCATTGGGGACCACCATAGCTATGAACACCAAACAAAAACTGGGGTGGGGGTTGTGATAAATTAAATAAATTTAAGCCTCTTAATTAAGCTATGTAAACCCAGAATATATATATAATAAACCTAGGATGAAGGCCAAGGGTGTTATGTATCAGATACCTTATGCAGGTCTTAAATCTCTTAAAACTATTGATAGCCTTCTAACCAAAAAGCAGCGCAAAGAAAAAAGCTCTTGTGTTGCCAAGGGCCATGGTATGAAATTATTACTTAGTACCCCTCAATTAAAAAAAAATACAGCAATCTAGAAAAAAATTGCATACAGGTGGCTTCATATTTAGTATCCCGGCCATCTTAGCAGCTTTGGGGGCTGTGGGGAGCTTGGCTGGGGGATCAGCTGCTATAGCAAAAACAGTAATAGATGCCAAGAAGAATAAGGCAGAATTAGATGAATTGAAGCGCCATAATCTGGCCATGGAGAAACAAGGCAAAGGTGTTAAGAAAGCCATGAATAAGTTTTGAAAAAACAAGAGCCGCTTACAAACCAAGATATTGAAGCTTTAATCAAACCACTGGGCATCGAAAATTTTAGAGGTGTGTACATGTCTGATTCTTTACCAGAACAACCACTCAACAAAGAGTGTGGCATAGTTAATTTGGATAAGTACAAAAATCAGGACACTCACTGGATCTGTTATCTTAAATATTTAAACAATGAGGCATTTGTGTTTGATTCATTTGGAGGTGTTCCACCTGAAAATTTAGTAAAATATCTAAAATCAACTAATTTTTATTACAATAATGCCCGTGTTCAAAATTTCAAAGATGTTAATTGTGGACATCTGTGTTTATCTGTTCTTAGATATCTGTCTCAAATAAATAAACCATCAATTGATGATTTTCAAAAGGCCTTGTGGTATCTGAAACATCATGGGAGTATTCCATCTCACCAGCCAAAATTCAATATTGAAACTTAGATTACATGCTGATATAGTGTAACCCAAAACAATAGCTCTCAGAGCATTTTATGGCATGTACTTGATCCCTAATATTACACACCACAACAACAAGATTGCAGTTGGTGACCAAAACATTGTCATCACTCCAGGGCAATATAATCTGTCTCCTTTAAATGCTCAGTTACCCAGAGGTATAGTGTTAACTCAAAATTCTGTCACTCACAGAGTAGAGATTGTGTCTGCTACAGAAACAGTGGATCTGGGTACTATAGAAGAGCTGTTAGGCTTTGAGAACAACACAAAACTTGAACAAGCCATTAAACACACTGCTATTAATATACTTAAATTCTTAGCCATAGAGACTCTGAATATTCACTGTAATGAATAGGCATAGGCACTCACAAACAAACTGGCATCATTGCAACATTCAAACCTAACTTTGAATTTATGGAACCGATCATCTACACTCCATCACCAACATTATATTTTCCTGTTTGTCATAATAGAATAGATTATATTGAGTTGATGGTCACTAATGAAAAAGAAGAATTAGTTGATTTTGCTGGAGCCACAAAAACTGCTATCATAGAAATTAATATTTAAATAAAAATACATACAAAAAAAATTGAAAATATTGAGAGTTATGAGCTACAATCATTCCCCCCAAACAGGAGGACATTTGCAAATTTAAATCAACCCAACACAGAGATTGAGGTTGATCTTGATGTAGGAGATGGCTTTATACACCCCCACAGAGCAGATCTATACATCAAGTTTGATGTTGTAAAGCTCGATGGTACAGATTATCCGGCAAATTCAAATATAAGATTGGTAGACAATTTTGTGCCACATCTGTTCTCTGAAATTGAGATCAGAAAATATGGTGTTGTTATAAACAGAGTAGATTACCCTGGTATTATCTCTACAGCTTTGGCCACACTAAAATTATCCAAGACCGAGGCATCATACTACAAAATAGGTGGATTTGAGGCTGGTGATAAAATAATATCTAAGAGCCAGACAGTGCTGTTCCCCATGCGCCTGTTGCCAGGATTCTTCTCAGATTACAAAGATATTATGTGGAAGGGTGGTTTAAGAATTACATTTAGAAGAGCTGCCAATGATAATAATGCTTTGATGAGGTACAGTTCATTAAACTCTACAGGGGAAGCTCTGGCTAATACCCTACCTGATGAGGGCAAGTGCCTTATTCAGACTATGGAGCTAAGAATTCCAGTAGTTGAATATGAAGCCAGCTATGCTCTTAAATACAAAGCAGATATTCTAAAAAATCCACAGGTGCCTTTAGAATTTTATACATATCAATGTGTGCAGAAGCCTGCCACTGGGAGCTATTATGAATTTGATGCTACAAACTCTTTCTCCAGTACAATATGACATGCCAGATTTTGTAGTGGTACTGTTTCAGATTGGAAGACACAATAATCAAGAAAAAAATTCAAGTAAGTTTGATAGCTGCAACATCAAGAACATATATCTTTAAAATGGCAGAAATGAGGTGTTTCCTAGAGAAAATTATAATTTAAACATGTCCAAGGATGATTTTCTTAAATTATATGAAGCATTTACAGCATACAAAAGGGTTACAACCGGGAATACCGACATGTATTACTCACCAGATGAATTCAAAGCACAGAGACCCATGTTTGTCATCAACACCTCAAAAAGGAAACAAGTTGTGGTTAATGACAGGACAAACATTAAAATTATCTGTGAATTCCATGATACACTCCCTGATGACACCATATGTAGTGTTATTCTTATAGGTGAAAAATCATATGTTTATGATGTAAGAAATGAGAGAGTCACAGAGCAGTTCTAGAAGGCCTCTGCATATTACATTGTCTTTGTACTAGATATGCAAGTTGGGCCTGGTGTCCAATTGAACTTAAACCGGAAGTGGACCGGAAGTGGACCGGAAGTAAATATGTGTGGGTGTGGGTGAGTGTGGGTGTAGATGTAGCTAATAAGATTACACTTGACAGGGTATTACACTAAAAGCAATAAGCTCATATGAGCATCTTGGCTTAGTTTTAAGTGTAGCAAAAACAATATCAAGAAGGCCATATTTTTAACAAGCTTATGGACAACAATCTGACAGATGCAGATTTTGTAAGTGTAGGCAAATCAATCTGAGGGGGGTCATACTTTCACGGGAAATTTCCGAGGGCATTTTTACAAAAATCTTGGGTTAGACAGAGTACCACACTTGAGCAATAAGCTCATATGCACATCTTCAGCTAGTTTTAAGTGTAGCCAAATCTGCCTGAGGGGGGCTCATACTTTGTGGAGATAGTAATAGGGTATTTTACACTACTAATTCTACACGTCATTTCCAACTTAAGTGATTGTTTTTGTATTTCTGAAATAAAAACAAACAATTTCTGTTAAGTTCCGGACACTTGCAATGCAGAAAACGTCGAGAATTAACAACTTTTTAAAATAACCGTTCGGTATTTCCCGACTGCTCGGGATCCCGAAAAGTCGGGATAGGGACGGGAATTTTTTTTCTCGATCCCGGTCCCGACTTTTCGGAATCCCGCAAAACCCTAACTTATAGTATAGAAGGCTCTAACATAAACACTCGGAAACCGCAGACAAAGACGGTCCTTTTCGAACTCACAGATTATCTTCACATGGCCAAACTTTGCTCTGGTTGGCTGTTCCACAGAATCCAGTTGAGGAAAGTTAGTAGCAATTAGAACATGTCTTATCCCGCAAAACCAGTGAAGCAGTCAGCCAGGCGGCCATGCTTTCTATCTAGAAAATCAGTTCAGCGCCAACTATGGAATTCCTACTAGAAATCCAGTTCCGTGCGATAGGGACTCTAAGCTATCCTCAGTCCCCTTCCACCGGTGTATTGTTGTTATATGTGAGCACACTTGTAGGTACAAAACCTTCAAAGAAAATGGAAACAGAAGCAGCGAATTCCTAAGGGAATACTTGATTTGCAGAAACCTGACTGCGATGTCACATGCTTTTTGCTGTTAACGGAAACTTGAGGGCACATTCACAAATCTAGTGCAAATATATTTTTCCAAATAATCTTCACAACCCAGATAAGTTGAAATAGATATAGTCTAATATTTTAGGGCGTGACTAGGGGGGGGAGGGGAAGGACGAATACAATCTTGCCCCCCCTCTTTGGTTTTATCACATCAGGCAATACTGAAAGCACTTGTGGGTAGAGGCGGAACAACCAAGGGAGGAACTTTTATTTCTTGGCCATTTCGATTGATGAAAAGTTTACCGTTTGCTTTAAACGTCATGTTCAGGACTGATGGTTAGTTTTAGACCTCAGAGAAAGGTCACACCATTCATTCTTATGTTCACGTGTGAGGGTAGGGCCCACACATTCTAGATCTCGGACATTTTGGAGGTTATGTGACAGCACCATGCTCCGGCCGCATTTATCCCTCCCCCCCGGGTTGTCCCCAGGTACCCATTCATTTTAGGCTGGGTGAGCCCCGGAGCGGCAGTCAGACACCCTACCGACTAGTAGACAACCGCATTCGTCTAGAATTCTTTTCCATCTTCAACATTTTACCTAGAAGACTCAAGCCCCATTTGCCCCCCGTGGTTCGGAGTCCTTGCATCCGTGCAATGTAGTTGTAGATGGGAAAGAAGAGATTGAAAATTAAGCTGCTCTCTGTCCCCTTCCCATTGGGGTACGCTGGGTCTATTGTTTCACACGAACCGCACTTGTAGTACGTACAAAACCTGGTAGATTCAAAGCAAAACTGGAAACCGAAGCGGCGAATTACTAATGGGATAATTCCACCTTACACTTGATTTGTGGAAAGTGGCTGCGATTCTTATCTGCACGTAGATATTTCTGTTAACTTCTTCTTGTTGGTAGCGAAAACTTGAGTCCACGTTCATTAAACTAATGCAAAAATATTTTTACAATTTTTTTCAAAACGAGACATAAGTTGGAAAAAAGATAGTCTCATTTTTAGCACACGACAGGGACGCAAAAATACTATCTTGCACCCTCGATGATGAGTGGGGAGGGGGGCAAGTCGCCCCCCCGGTTCCGACGTCACTGGTAATATTACGGAGATAATTCCTAACATTGGACTTGTTATCCTTGTGATCTCAATGATGAAGACAGATTGAAAAGGTGGAAATGTGTTTTAAACCAAATATGTGCCAGTTGTAACTGGCATAAGCATAAGTCATGCTTTACTGTGCTCGACAATAAAGACAGGTATACGGTTGACTTCTAAAATATTTATATTTTTTCATACAATGACTGTATTAGCAGTCATCACAACCTATTCAAATCTAATCATATTTAATCTAATGAAGATATTTGGTGAGAATTTTTTAAAGCCATTTCATAGAATATGTATTAGCAAATTTAAGGATCATGTCAGTTTTCAACATATTTTCTCTTCCTCAGACTTCATATACATACATCTATTTTACTGAAGTAATGTGGCCAGATTTCAACTTCATGAATCTTATGAGAGCAATATTTAACTACCAAAGACAAGTAAAAACTATTCAGGTAAGCTCAGGTGAATTCTGAGATTGCTTTTGTTCCTGGATAATATGCTCCCTTATACTTTTTATGGTAATGTTATGGCCTGGGATTTTGAAACAATTCATGGACGAGACATGGCGTGAGTGGCGGTCTCACGCGAAGAGACAGAGTGCATGGGGCAAGGACAAATGCGAAAGACTATGTCTACTCCAGATTGAATTATAATTAGCTGTGTCAATTTGTGTAACTATTTCGAAATTCGTGTGAAAAGAGAAAATAAGAATGTTCAAGGTGAGGGTAATGTAGTGAAAAAATGAACAACAGAAAAAAAGAGCCTTGTTGGGGATTTTTCCGTGTGAACGATCTCATGGAAGAAGAAATATTTTTCACTCATCGTGATGAAGTTTCATTCTCCTGTCTCCCTGATTAGTGATTACAGCCGTTAAGAATCTTGCGAGGTAAGTGATGACTAGGGTGCGGATTTACAGACACTAAATGCTTGTAAAATAGGCACCAAATATGATGAAAATAGGCACTTATAGCAGGGCCGTGAGGTGACATTTGGAGTCCGGCAAGCGACTTGTTACGATTTCATTTCACTCACATAAGCACGTTAAATAATGAATGTAGCTACCTCATGATATTAAAATACATAGTTGAAACCTGCAATACAAAGTAACCCATTTGAAAAAATTAAAGAATCCTTACCATTATGTAGTGGTTTATTCCTGTTGGATTATGTAATAATTGGTCTGTAAATGTACGAGGTTTATTTTTTAATTAGGGGCCGTTTGGCGCTCACGTTGGCAACACTGCGTGCTTGGCGTTTTGCGCATGTGCGTTAGTTACCAACATGCCTTGCAGGTAAACAGACGCCATTTCCACGTTGTGAAATGCTTGGTGTGATTGTGGTGGACAATGGAAGTGGAGCAGGTGATTGAAAATCCCGCCGAGTGTGAGATACGATCAGTGGTCAGGTGTTTGACCGCGAAAAATGTGAAGGCGGCATACATTTATCGCCAGTTACGTGAGGTGTATGGTGAGAATGTCATTGTTGAAGGCAAGATGCGTAAGTGGCTACGTCTGTTTAAGGCATGTCGCACGAATGTTCATGACGAACCACCATCAGGACGCCCCGCAATCATAACGGATTCATTGGTGCATGATGTTGAGAGCGCGATACGAGCCACACATCATCCCCAACAAAGGTGAAGTTCAAGCAAGCGACCACCACCAAGAAACTCATGCTCACCGTCTTCTGGGACAGGTTCGGTGTGCTTCTGATTGAGTTTCTGCTGAATGGATAAACAGTTAATGCAGCCGTGTTTAGCAACACTCTGAAGAAACTTCGCCGAGCAATACAGAATAAACGACGAGGAATGCTGTCTTCCGGTATCATGTTTCTGCACGACAACGCACGGCCACAGACTGCAGCTGCCACACAGTCGCTCATTGACTCATTTGGCTGGGAGCGGATGGACAACCCTCCGTACAGTCCGGATCTCGCCTCTAGCGATTATCACCTATTCCTCCACTTGAAGACTTTCCTCGGTGGGAAGCGATTCAACAGCGCCGATGAAGCCAAATAGACCGTGACGGATTGGCTGTCTGACCTGGCGGCAGATTTCTTTCATGAGGGTCTACAAAAGCTCATCTACAGTCACGACAAGTGTCTCAACAACTATGGGAACTACGTTGAGAAGTAACACGTATGAACAGCCACAGAGGAAATTAAATTTCTTCCTTTGCATGTTTTCGTTTTATTTCAAAACGGCCCCTAATTAAAAATAAACCTCGTATTTACGGAATTCTCTATCCGGGTTCGATTCCCGGTGGAGGCACGTAATGGTTCGGATCCAACTTTAAACTGTAGGTCCAGTCCTGATTAGCCTTGTTGTGCATAAAGTTGACTTAAAACACCAACTCAATCAAAGAATCAATCAGAAGCGAATACGAGTGACTTTTTTATTGGAGGAAGTAGGAGTGTCTGGGGCAGAATTTGTTTGGTCGGGACTGGATCGGGACGGGATTTAACCCCGTTAAAGACAATCCGGACGGGAAAAATTCGCAATTTCCCGACCAAGTCGGGAAATGTTCGAAATTTCCCGAAGCTCTGGATATCTCGAATTCTACACGTCATTTTCACCTTAAGTGATTGTTTTTGCATTTCTGGATTAAAAACTAACAATTTCGGGTAAGGTCCTGACACTTACAATGCAGAAAAATGTCGAGAATTAACGACTTTTTATAGTGACCATTCGGTATTTCCCGACTGCTCGGGATCCCAAAAGTCGGGATCGGGACGGATTTTTTTCCCCCTTTTTTTTTCCCTCCAGATCCCGGGCCCGATCTCTCGGGATCCCGCACACCCCTAGTAGGAAGTTAATCTTTCTTTCCATTGCAACTAGTGGTACTTCATGTATTTTGTCAACCGTACTTGTGTCATACACAAGCATAATAAGATTGAAGCATAATAAGAAGAGAAATGAAAGAAAACGGGGTTGTTCCTGATCTTCCCGGGTCTCTTTTGTCGGACACCCGATTGAGCTCCTTGACGTTAACCGACGTCAGCACGGAATGCCTTCGTCCTCGTTGTTTCTTGTTACATTGAGTTCTCTTAGCATACATAAACTGCAATATTTTGGGGCTTCACAAAAAAGGTACTAGGGAACAAGCCCAACCCAGTGGCGGTGGCAGAAGGGATTTGAAGTGGTGCTTCCGCACCCCCTTTAGCATCCCTTTTTCAAAACCTATCCTGTATTCATCCGAAAACACTACCATATTATGCAAAGTCATGTCATATTGGACGTCGAATGTTAGATATTGAAGTGAGACAGCTATTATTGGATACAACATACAAGAATTGATCTTACTCCGAAAGAGAAGCCGCATTGTACTGGCGGCAGTCTCTATAAACATCAGCTGCCGTTGCTTTTATTTCGGTGTTAAAAAATTGTTTCTTCAAGTGGCCTCATTGTGGTTTCGGATATTACCTAAGCTTCGTGCCACTTTTTCTCTCTGAAACAAAAATTTCAGTTGCTTTTAAGATATCACCAGCACACTGCGGTACGACTCCAGGGATTCCGGGTTCAAGTCCTGGCCTGGACATGGAATGTTCCCTAAATAATTTCATCATATCATCGCTCACCCTCGTCGTCGCGATTTTCCAAAAGTTATGGAAAAATTGACGCTAAATAACAAAAGTCAAATAAATCTTCAGTTTAATTGGCATATTATCATGGATGCCTACTAAAAGTTTGTTGGTATTTGATGTGGTTCATAGGGTGACCATACTATTTTGACCCAAAAACTGGATATCCCAAGGAGATCAGTTTATCCCCCGCCCTTCCTTTCCTGAAAAATCGGTTAGGCCTAATTATAAAATTATTGATGTTATTGACGCATTCTTATAATTTATTAAAGGGTAGATCACATGAATGATACATCCTAAACATAAAATGAAATATGATCTCCCGTTGTCAAGAGGTATTAATTATTATAATCTCTGTATGATTTACATAGTGTTTCTGGTCCCTCCTGATCAACCTTTGATGTTAGTCCTACGCTAAAGTTGAGGAATGTCAGAAGTACATATTTAGCAGAAGAACCAATCTTCTTAAGAACAGCTATATTCTTCATCAATCGTTTATAAATCTCCCCGAAAGCCTTATTCTTCCTCTTTTAAATTATCTCTTCCTCCATAATCTTATTATTTATTAAATAAAAATCTCGTAATGCAGTGTACCTTTTGTGCTGTATATATTATATCTAATGTTATCTCCCCGCTTCGGATCGTAATGCCAAATGCTAACCGGAATGTTACACGATATGCTTCCGAGTAAAGTATTGTCTGTTATAAAACATGCTACAAGAATTTTGGGAAGAAATTGTTAAAGAAACGCTTCCTCCTAGAGCAGACTTAAGGAAGCCTTCAAATCAAGGAGTCCCGGGTTCGATACCCGGTGGAGGCACATCGGATCTCACTTTAAACTGTAGGTCCAGTTCCGATTAACCTTACTGTACATAGAGTGGACCTTAAAACAACAATTGAAAATCAAACTAAATCGGACTTAAGGCAGGACACCTATTGTGCCGCTGCACTGTTCGGTACTGCACAGGCGAACATTGGCATATGAATTTAATAGTCCAGAATTCAGCCTTTATTCCCATAGAAATTTCTGGGTACAGAGAGTTTCTCTTAAAATTCATGTTGCAGTTACTTGCGTAGGTACGTCACATTTTAGTCACATTTTTCAAAATGGTTAATTTACGCATACTTAATCCATCAGAAGATTTATCTTTAGATCCAGTTGGCCAAAAATGTTAAATTTAGAGCCAAAATTTAGATTCTCGGGGGTTTTGTGGCGTGGAAGTTTGCTTGTTTCATAATTTGAACTGCATGACATTCACTAAACCAATCCTTATGCTTAACTCATATCCTCCTCAGTTTTGCAACTTTTGTGTGACCCCTCAAAATCAAAGTCCTTATTCAAAATAATGCCTTTCATCTTGATATTTCTCGCAAATAAAAATTATAAGTATCACACTGGTAGTAGCCTATACTCACCTCTGGTCAAAATATGAATAATTTTCGAAAGCATCTACTTAGATTGTAAGAAAAGGGGGGCTAATTTTGCTTCTAATTGCATGCGGTTCTACTCCTTCCGTCTGTGAACTGAATGGTACCATTTTTCGAAGTGATCAACCGAGTGGGCAAATTCCTCCAAAAATAGTTTCTTTAGGGGAGACACTTAGGATTTGGGGTCTTGATCTACTTGCATATCGATATGCTTAAAACTACGAGGTTAATCCCAAAAGTAAGGTCTCTTATTATTATTTTTTTTAATACAAAGAAACTTTCTACTTGGCAGTTGGCAACACTATTGTGTTGGTTGCTTCCCCCACTCCCAAAGAAGCCCGCTCGCACCTCTCTAGAACGCTCAGTCTTGACTTGGCAGCCGTTTGTAATGGAGCTCCCGCTCGGCGCTAACGCCAAGTGCGAAGTTCGCGCAGTTATTCGGTTTTTGAACGCAAAAGGCGTTAAACCGATTGAAATTCATCGCCAATTGACGGAAGTCTATGGCGAGTCGTGCATGGATGTCAAGAATGTTTGCAATGGTACAGGGAGTTTGCAGCTGGTCGTACTGAAATTCACGACGAAGAAAAAAGCGGGAGACCGTCAATTTCCGACGAGACAGTCGCGAAGGTTGAGCAAACCATGCGTGATGATCGGCGGATCACTCTGGATGATCTCTGTACGTTGGTTCCTGATGTATCCCGAAGCACCATTGATAGGATTTTGACGGAAAAGTTGCAATATCGGAAGGTGTGCGCACGATGGGTCCCGCGTATGCTCACTGAAGAACGCAAACGGCAACAAGTTGACCCTTCCTGGAAATTTCTTCGCCGCTATGCAGACGAAAAGGTCATTTTTTTTATTCGATTGTCATGGGTGACGAAAGCTGAGCGTTTCACTTCACACCTGAGACCAAACAACAACCAGTATAAGGAGGATTTATTTGAAATTCCTGCATGCTTGAGGAAAAAGAATAAATAATATAGGGAAAGTTTTGCAAAATGTCGGTATTAATCTGATTCGTGTTTTTTTTTTTTAAAAAAAAAACATACTTCTCCGCTGTTTTTGTACAGTGTTTCTTGATTTACATGAGTGAGGGGCGGCATTCCTCTTTGCCCAAGCCGCGAAAATTCAAACAAACACAGTCTGCCGCTAAAGTCATGGCAACTATGTTTTGGGATCGAAAGGGGGCATTCTTGATCGACTTCATGGCTTCTGGGACCACAGTAAACGCTGACTGTTATTTTGAGACACTGAAAAAACTCAGACGGGCGATTCAAAACCGGAGAAGAGGAATGTTGAGCAAGGGCGTAAGCATTCTCCACGACAACGCTCGCCCTCACTTCGCACGTCAATCCGTCGCTTTCCTGAAACAGTTTGGATGGGACATCATCACCCACCCACCCTATAGTCCGGACTTGGCACCCAGTGACTACCACTTGTTTCTCAATTTGATAGAACATTTGGCCCGAACGCGCTTCAGCAACGACGATGAGGTTCGACTCTTCCTCAACGACATGGCGGCGAGCTGGTATGACATGGACATACAAAAGCTGCCGCAGCTCTTACAAAAATGCATCGACCGAAATAGCGATTATGTAGAAAAATAGACAAATGTCCAAGATTTAAAATGATGTAAACGTTATTGACAATAAACGTTTCTTTGTATTTTAAAAAAAAATTGGAGACCTTACTTTCGGGATTACCCTCGTATATCTCCCCACCAAAAAATCAAAGTTAGAAACCCATATCTTGTATTTTATTTACAAAAACTCATTTCATGTATTTACCTACTTTAGTTTAATTATATTAGATTACTATTAGCATTATTATTAAGACAATTACGATGCTTTTTGTTAGTTTTAGTTGGAAATGTTGAGAACTTTTCACATGTAAACATTCTTTCTTCCAGTTATACACACCATGTCATGGATAATGTCGAAAATACATAAATACTTCGAGAGATTTGTAATCAATATCATCAAAGCAGGTCCTGTTCCCAGACATGTTGCAATAATTATGGATGGAAATAGACGCTATGCTAGAAGAAATAATATTCCATTGATTTCTGGTCACATTAGAGGGTAAGACTTTTACTAAATCAACTTAAAACTTATTAATTGCGAAATATGTACAAGCAGGGATTTTAGTTTTCAGAAGCCAAAAAGGGCTCATAAATTTACCTTTCTTACGAACATGAATTGGAACAAGTGCAAACCTTTGCACATGACCTTTGGATCCAGTGGCGTGTCCACGATTTTCGAAAGGGGAAGGTTACGTGTAATTTTTTTTTGTTAGTAGTCAGCTCTTTTCCTGCCTTGGGCGTTCCTTTTTTCTTTAAAGGAATACTGGACCAAAAGTGTGGGGGGGGGGGGGTTATGACCCCCACCAACCCCCTTGGGCACGCCACTGTTTGTACCTGCAATTTCCACATTTCTTGACTTGCCCATAGGCGCCGACTCACATTCGCACACACACACAGAGAGAGAGAGAGAGAGAGAGAGAGAGAGAGAGAGAGAGAGAGAGAGAATGAGGGAGGAGGGGGAAAGGGGGGAGCAGGGACGCCGGAACCAGGGGCCTAAGTTTCCAAGTTATTATCAGTTAATAATATTACTTAATATGGCATAAATTTCTAACCATATGATTAGATGTATTTAAATATCTAATAAAAGTAATATGAAAATCTAATGTTTTTACTTAACTTCTTCCACGATCATGAAATAATATTATTTCTGTTCTTTTCCAGATCCGATTCCCTTACTGATACACTTCGTCTATGTCATGAAGCTGGTGTTTATGAAGTAACAGTGTATGCTTTCAGTTTAGAAAATTTTAAAAGGACTAAAGAAGAGGTTAATGGTCTCATGAATCTTTTCAGGGAAAAGCTCAAAACTAAATTTAATCAAAGGTAATCAATCATATATAGGGTGAGTCTGTAGCAACACAAAAGGCTGTTAATTTCGAAAGTGCAGTACCGTAGTACACCCAACGACAAAAGAAACAGTAGGCGAATTGTGCATGACCATTTTCATTTTGTCTGTTTTACCACAGGTTTTACACAATGTGAAGATAATGAATTGAAATAAAAAAGAAACATCAACTTGCAGAGGACAATACCTGCTTAGAATGAACAGAATTCCATTCCTTTAAACGACACCGGATGTAGAAGAAAAAAGTAATGAATATAGGGGTGTACAATTTGCCTACTATTATCTTTGCAGTTGACTGTACCAAAATTTTCACGCTAAGTGTCGTGAAACGTTAAAGGAAGTCCACGTTTCCATTAACTTTGGATTATATTTTTTTTAAAAAAAAAAACAACATTGATAGTATAATTTTGATGATGATGATGATATACACTCATAATTTACATAAATGAGGTACATTACAATAGAGAAAAAAATTTTAAAAATATGAAACGCGTATTTTAATGATTGCATTTGAACGTGAGGGATGCAATGCAGCATGTTATTGCACTGTATTTCATTTTCCTGATATTGCTTTTGTCAAGTGTCAGTTTTTAAAATAACTTTATTAATACTAAAAATGAAATACTTGGAAAAAATACTTAGAAGACAGCACTACTACTTATATTGAGCAATTTAGCCTTCTGGGGTTGTTTCTGCCTGTCTACTCGAGTTATTTGAGTTTTGGTTTTTAAATTCAACTTATGTCCATATAAGCTAATCACCACTGAACCTACTGATTAAAGTGGGATCCGAGCCACTATGTGCCTCCAGCGGGTTCATTTTGAAGAGTTGGATTTATTGTTTATGGCACAGTAGAAACGCTGTTGCCTTGTAATCAAGGGGTTCAGGGCAGCAGGGGTGGCCTGAGGGGAACCTCCCCCTTGAAATTTTCAGTAACCTGGCAGAGCATTCGGGCAATAGCTAAGAAATTTGACAACCATGTTCACTTTGGCTTTCTTTCATTCACTTTAATATAACGTGGAACGTATTTTTTCAGTAATAAACACTGATCGATCCTCTTCATAATTCGTATCATTCTACTGAATGATGGGATCGAATCAACCACTCCCAATAGCTTAATGGAAAATGTAGCTATTCAACATTCATCCTCAGTACATAATACGACCACCTATGGAAAATCATTTACCGTAACTGCCACTAAAGAATAGAATTCCCTCCCAACCTCCCTAACATCCATCAACAGCCATAAGCTATTTAAAAAGAATCTCAAACAGTATCTACTGGCAAGGCAGCGAAATACTTAATCACGAGCAACTTTTCATTCATAAAAGTACGCACTGTAACATTTGGCAACTGTGTGCATATAAATCTTATAATTTCATTATTTTATTTCACTTCATTATTATTATTATATTTTTCATTGTTCAAGATTACTGAATATGTACTAAAACAAAAGCAACAAATATTAGATACATATGTTCAACAATTTATAGGCAAATCTGTTTTTCTTTTTCATTATTTATACATATACGCGTATATACCTATATATTTAATTGTTCTTATTTGAATTGTTATGTAATCCTTTTCATGTTTTTATTTTTATTTTTTTTCTCAATGTATACTCTTTATTCCATAGTATTAATCTCCCAGACAAGGGTCTGTTGTAAGAACGGCCCTAGAGGCCGAAACACGCCCGCTCCAATAAAGGCGATTTTACTATTATTATTATTATTAATGGAGACCACTTTTCCTCATGACAAGTTGGATGCTTGGCTGCGAGAGGTACAATTGAAATAGAATACCTAACTAGAAATGGCAAATAGTCCTTCGCTTGATTTTGTGAACTTCGAACCTGAATCATGCATGTTATGGTTAGGATAGTTACCTGTCTACATTTAGAAGAATGATAATGAAATTGGTAACGTAGAGTAAAATAAAACTAGGCTCTCTCTAGGCTTTGTGGGTAGTTCACCCAACTCAGGCTGACTCCTCTCCTTCCCAAAGTGTACTTCCCTCTCTCTGCTCCAAACGAAAAGTGAGTCCCCTGCCAGTCTGTCCGCTCCTCTAAACCCCTGTCTCTGGAGACTTCCTATACGCCGATGAGTGAGTTCTTACTTGTACACCTTGCAGCCTCAATAAACCAGGAAGTGGAAGTCTGCTTAACTCTCGACTGTGCATAATTCAAATACCTGAGGGGAGTGGACAGCTGGTGTAAACAAGTGAATGAACTTAGGTGAAATAAAGCTTGAAGAAAGTTAAAAATAAAGAATAATCCTATGGATTGATACGAATTAATAGTCAAAATAATGATCACATGTGTCTGTTTTGTTAACTGCAAAATTAAGAAATATGAGGGATCAGGATACACTTCAAGCTCGTGTGAAGTTGTCAACTCCTAAGGGGGGAGGGGACGAGGAACCCGCAGAAAGTTTCATTCTTAAAATGATAGTTAATTAAACCTAATTACACTTAATTTAATTTAATTACATATCAGAAGCAAGAGGCAATTTTAAAATATTAGAATTGTTTTATTTGTATTATAATTTGATGCCTATGACATTAGCCCTCGTTAAGTTTCATGTTCCCCTCTCCCCCAGAGAGAGGAGAGAGAGAGAGAAAGGAAGAGAGGGAGAGAGAGAGAGAAAGAGAGAGAAAGTGAGAGACGGAGAAAAGTGGCTGGATTCGATCCAGGTTCGATCCATGGTGGGAACACAGTGGTTCGGATCCTACTTTCAACTCTAGGTCCAGTCCCGATTAGCCTATATGTGCATAAAAAAACTTTTTTTGCTTTCCCTTCAGGGATGAATACAGTCTTAAATTTATTGGATGTCTGGAACAACTTCCAGAAGACATTCAGGGGACAACAGCTAGGATTATGCTGGAGAACAAGAAATATCCCAGAATGGTGATAAACGTCGCTCTTGCTTACACAGGTAAGAATAATTGCTTGCTCGATTCTGATAACCTCGGAGATTAAGCAACTGTTTATAACTGTCAGCGCATCCCACTTCATTACATCGAATTCTTAAATATATCTGATTCTTCAGTCCCAACAATTCATTCTTGCATAAACGTTTCATTTAGAGGATCAAATTAAAATGTATGAAAAACCCCACGTTATAAATTATATGAGAAATTATATAAAAATACAATTATCTTATAGGGAATACGTGGGAGTCTATCTTGACAGAATCACCTTTGTGACAAATAATATAAAATAGTAAATCGGCTACTTTCGACGTGGCTAAAGGCCACGTCTCGTGCGCTCGCCGACGTGGTTCGCTTATTTGAAAAGTTTTGAACGTAACGTTATGTGTGTACGGGGTCTAATATTATACAATATTAAAAAAATATTACTGTATATTTTCCTAATAATAAACTGGGTAAGTAAAAATAGTTTCAAGATAGTTAGATGTTTTCTTGTAAAGGAATTCAATAGCGACACTAAATTGAAAAAGAATACTTAAAACGTAATTGAAAAATAATTGTTTTCCGTAATTCCCCTCAAATTCCTACCTCACCTCTGTAATAAATTCTGACGCTCATATTTTGAAATTCGAATAGTCTATCACAATTCACTTACAGTAGTTTTCGGGGTGAAAATAAACTTTCTTTAAGTTCCCTAGCAATGTTTGTTTCCATGGTCAACAACAAGCATGGCAAACTCTAAAGAATTGTTTCTTATTATACCTGTAAACATTTAATTTAAACTACCACGATATAGATATTTTCGCATTGAGTATAGCAATCTAATTGTATCTGGACTGAATCTCCTTATGTAGATGTCACCCTTGTTTGAAGGACTTTTTTTCTAAACAGGAGTTGATTTATCTGTGTGTGATCTGTGAGAAATTATGTAGCTAAAGTGTAAATCACCAACCCTGAGACTTTCTGTAAACAAACCGTCTCACCGATTCGATGTATCACTCCGCGTTAGCTGATACATGACCGCCGACTACCGCAATCATCTGCTGTTACACTCATAGAACTCGCCATGTTGAAAGTGGCACTACATCCTTGCTGTTTACATGATTATTTTTAGAAAATAACCAATGTTATAAAATATCATTATGTACAGTCACGGACACTTCTGGGTTGTAACGACCCTATTGAAGAAGCACTCAAGCAAGCCATCCATGTCTGAATACCAAGCGCCTTGTGACTAGACAACCCAAACAACTCTGCTCTGTAAATTGAGCAGTGATGCCAAAGAGAAATACGAGATGAAGATTGTCGGAAGTAACGTCTCGTGTTCTCGATATGGAATAATACTCGGTCCAAGTTACGTTCCTTTATTTAATGTTGTCTGGTAACGAACCTGACGGACTGGGTTTATATTTTCACTCCTTGCATTACACTATGTTCTATATTTTACAGTTATATTAATGCTTTGAACGAAAATAATACCTAGAACAACATCCAACACACGTTCACACCACTCTTGTCACACACATGCACGTGAAAACGCACACACAAAGCTAAGTTTTAACTTCCAAGTGAATGTCCAAATGACAGTAAACGGAGAAGCATGATGTGCGAAACATGTGATATTTCACAGAAAGAATGCGTCTATTTTTGACATACGTGGTTTCTATTAACAGAGAATGAGACAATTATCAGAAATTAAGATGCATTTGCTTTTTCATGTGCTGAGGATGGAAACAGACTGACTGGAAAAAAGAAAATGTAGTGCTATTGATAGTGTGTTGGTTAGCGTGAAGAACTTTCATCAGCGAGGACTGGGTTCGATCCCCACCATGGGCAAACTTTTTTTTATTATTTGCTTGCAATAAAAAAAATATTATATTGTTTTCTAGGCATCTTAACTAAAGGATACACATCAAATTTAATATTTTAATCTGTCCTTTCATTCTTCTAATAGGTTCTCTATCACAAGTGATATGGAGATTCTCTATCTTGGCGAAGGATATTTTCTCAATAGTTCCGTAGCTACGATTCTCCAGTCCCTTCCACCCACTTATTTATTTACTTTCTTCATATCTACTCACGAAATACCATGAATCTAACGAAAACACACAGATATAGTTAGAACAAGAAACACACCTCGCATCGAAGGTTCCAGGTTTGAGTTCTGGATATATTGCGAGGGTGGATTATTCCTGTGTGTCTATTTATTATCTCCGTCTAAAAAACATTCCTCACTATTCCCGTGATTAACTTAGTGAGAGACCAAAGCTACTCAAATAAGAAAAGTACAGAAAACGCAAGATACACCTGGCTACGCATGTTATACCTTGGGAATTAGCAATCTGAAAATAAACTTTATTTTTGCTGGACTACTTGCAAAATCTTTTCGTGTTGTCTCGTTTGGAGTGTTGGCTAGCGTGTCGGACTTGTGTGCAGGTAACCTGAGTTCGAGCTCAGCAGAAGGTAACTTTTTTTTTTGTCAAATTGCATCCAATCTTATTTATAAAAATTGAGGTTTCTTCAAAACCTTTTGAATTACATGCCACTTCGTATGTTAGTAATCTGAAACCAGCAAAGATGAACATTTCTTGTTCCGAAGCGACGATGTAATTTGTGTATACGTTAAAAAACACAGTTATTTATTAGCGAAAAGCATGCAGCCACGTTATAATTGAGATCATAGTTGTCAGTGCTAATATGGCAATAGGTACATTCTGTCAACACACCAACTTAACGTTCCCCGTAAAATGATTACCTTTCCACGTTTCAAAATCGTGAGTTCTGTCTAAAGTAAATACTTTGATACTTGCATTTGCATGTTCGAATCCAAAGTAATACGATTTTCTTTCCCAGCAAATGACATTGAAACCATTAATAACTGTTCATGCAATGTGATATTGATATCATATATTGAAAGATTAAAAATGGAGAATTTCTCTTAAACCAACTTATAAATACCACTGATGTGAAGCGTAAGATGACGATCAGAAAGCCTGAATGTTGCATCGAAAACTGCAGAGAACAATGACTGGCTTATGAACAGCGAAACATTTTTCTATGCTTCAATGGTGATTTTAGATATTACTATAAATAAACAAGGGATAAGAACACAGGTTGGTTTGATGAACTAATTTGTAAACTAAAAGTTTTAATTAAAGAAACAAAATACGTTCACGATTTAATATGTCATTCAATTTCAGGCACATCAACTGAAAGAGTATTTTCAAAATTAATAATATTTGGATAACCGACAAATCCAAACTTGACGTTGAGCCCGTAAACCACTTGATAATTAAAGAAATATACGTAATTTAACTTGAGCATGCCCTTAATTTTGTGTCTTGATTGTGGAAATAATGTGTTGCAACGAGCAGTAGTATGTTTTAGAGTGTGTTTATAATCTATTGTGTACTGCATGAAAATACTGAAGTCATTCTTAGTTTCCTAATCAAATAAAAATTATTTATTGTAATCTTTAAAAAGGAAAGCCTTTGTTTCTTTGCAGCTGTTAATGATAGAAATTCAATTGCAAACAAGTTACCAAATTAACAAATATTTCTCTTACATTTTTGTTCTATGTGCTCGTATGCTTTATACAGGATGAGGAAGGAAACAGATTGTTCTTGGGTAACCTGTCCTACTTTTGTCAGAAAACCTGATCAGCATACTGAACCAAGCCATCATACGAGATACGACTTCAATAATAAGATCCGTTTCTATGGCCAACTAACTCCAAAAAGGTTAATAAAATTGTCAGTGTGAGGAGACTGAGAAATAAATGCCTCCCATATTACATTATACCGTGTCATTCTAAAGAAGGAGGGGATCTGAACCAGTTGTTTATGCAATTAATTGCTGGGGTGATGTGAATTACTCATCATTCATCCTCTGATGAGACCACTCGTCATTGGCATGACGAGTTAACGCTTGGCAATGCGAAAGGTACAAAATCACACTAAGGAACTAGATTACAGAAAAGACAATGGTCACTCGTTGGGTTTTGTGAACCGTTGAACCTGAATCATGGGTGGGTGTTAGGATAATTACCTGTCTATCTGAAGTATTAAGCTGAATCAAATAAGCGAAGTCCTCTGTTAGCTTCTCCAATTCGTCGACCAAAGCGTCGTTCCACTTCTGACCTACTGCCTTGCTGACCACCTCTTCTCTCCCAACTCAATCCCAAAACTCAGTCCCCTCTCAGCTTGTCTCACCTCTATATAACTAGGCCATCAAGCTCTTCCTCTATGCCGAATCGTGTTATTAATTGCCACCACGCAAACCGCTGACTCTATAACCAGAAGTATTACCTGGTTCCTGAATGCTCAGGAGGTTTGCATGGCACAACACAATGCATTGTAAACATGCCTCAGAGGTTGAGACAACTGAGAAAAACAAGTGAATGCCCTGGTCAACGTGAAGCGTTCAGAGAGACTTAAATAAAATAAACATATAATCTTAGGTATTGATACGATACTCTGTATGCCTAGTGTGGTTTGCCTGTCCCTAAAGAATAAGCTGAAGACAAACCTCTGTCGATTGTAACGCGTGTAAAGTCTGTTCCAGCTTACAAATCACATGAAATACCTTCGCTCGCTTCAGTGTGCTGCACAAGGTCATGTTCGACTGATAACCAGCCACCACGTGACTCCGCGGCCAACCAACCGCACCCCAGAGAACCTTCTGTAACTTTGCGAGGTTCCTTCGCATCCCTGATAAAGTGCATGCGTGTAGTCCAGGCACATTTTGCATAACTGGGTAACGAGCAGTGAGTTTGGATTCTGGATATTTTTTGAACTCGGAGAAAAGTAATGATGTGCAGAAAAAACATTTTTTCTGTATGTTTTGATTGTGCTCAAATGTTGCAGTAAACATATCTCCGTGACACACAACAACAATTACATTAGTCAGTCACTCCCGAGAAAAAAGATGTTTAGAAACTTAGCAAGCGGTACTCACGAGACGAATATATTGTCCGTATGTCAGAAGGCCCGGTGGTGTGGTGGTAGCGTGTTAGTTTGACACGTAGAAGGTACTTGGTTCGATTCCATTTCATTGCCTCCAATTTTTTTCTTAACTCAAGCAACTAATTATTTCATTTTATTTATTGCACACATTCTTATTTTATTTGCTGTGCGAATTGTTGAATTTCGAATTGAATTTTGTTTTCCAAACTTTTACGATAATTACTTGCGAATAGAATTATATTTATTCCTGGTTCATTTTCTCGAAAGAAATGTATACTTTTCAGCAGGTATATAATTTTTTGAATAAAAAACGTGGACAATTCAATATGTAAATGTTTGTAAAAGATGAGAAAAGTGGGAAACTATCTTAAAAAATATTTCCATAAATAAAATTGAAAACTGTAAAATAGAGATTTCCACCAAAAATTAAGTAAAAATATATTTCACCTTTATTTCAATAAATTATTAAATAAAATGCAAAAAATTGTTGCTCGAGTTATTAAAATAAAATTGTGCAGTAGAACGGGAATCGAACCCATAACCTTCGGGACGTGATACTTATTCGCTACTATGGGGCTACCTGGCCACTTTAAAGTCATACAATAGCATCTCCTCATCAAGGCACTTGGAAAGCATTGAAACCTTCAAGCGCTTTTCCTCGGATCTTTTCTTCTTTTAAGTCCACTTTATGCACAGTAAGAAAGCTTATACCGGACTGAACCTACAGTTTAAAGTGGGATCCCAACCACTGGCGTATAAACCGGGTATCAAACTTTTCCTCGAAAATTGCTGGCTATCGTGCGATATTATCAATACTCTTTTCGGGCATAGATGTTTGTGTTTGTCCCAATGAGAATAAAGAGAACATAGAGAAAATTGCCATGTATGACAACTGAGAAAAATGTGAAGAACTGGGGATACTGACAAGTAGGTGTATAGAAAGTCCCGTCCAAACCGTAGCCTCTCCTTCTTAGATTGAATCAACAGATATTCGCAGTTTGTGACTTGTGTGCTTTTTCCTGAGAAACTAAGATATTTTATTTTAGTTTACAATTTTATTTCATCACTAATTCTTCTCTCTTGTTTATTTATATTAATAACTAAATTCCTACTATAGTATAAAATAAATTTCACTATTCATAAATCATGCATTATAAACTGTTAAAAAAATGCATTGTTCTCTGCAGTTTTGTGTAGCAAGTGCAGTTTATGTAATTACATTAAACGTGACAGATCAACTACAGATCAAATTTTTCACATCAGGTAGACACTTGAGAAAAAGTGGGAATATAATCAAAATGTCCATCAGCTGTTCATTGATTTCAAAAAAGCATATGACTCGGTCAAAAGAGATAAATTATATAATATATTAGTCGAGTTTGGAATACCTAAGAAGCTTGTTAATATGATAAACGTATGCACCAGTGAAATAGAAATTAAAATTCGTATGGTATTAATGTGTCTGACAAATTTACAATTCATGATTGATTAAAACAAGGAGAAGCATTATCTCCATTGCTCTTTAATTTTGCCTTAAGATATGCTGTTAGGAAGGTAAAAGAAACTAACGAAGGACTAAATTAAATTGTGTGACTCAGTTGTTAGCATATGCAGATAATGTAGACTTATTAGGGGATGATATAAATACAATTAAGAATAATGCTAAAATATTTTTCAAAACTGCTAAACAGATAGGTTTGGAAGTTAACAAAGAGAAAACTAAATATATGCTTACAGGCCGAAACCAAGTGTTAGGTAATAATCAAAATCTAATTATTGATAACAACTCGTTTGAACCAGTCTCCAAATTCAAATACTTAGGAGTAATATTAACAAGTGAAAATTATATTAAAGAGGAAATAAAAAGTAGGCTTAATTCAGGAAATGCATATTACTTTTCTAAAAGTTAAAATATACAAATCAGTAATTTTGCCTGTAGTATTATATGGGTGTGAAACTTGATCCCTTACATTGAAAGAGGAACATAAATTAAGAGTATTTGAAAATAAGATCCTTAGGAAAATATTTGGACCTAAAAAGGATGAGGAGACAGGTGAGTGGAGAAGGTTACATAATTTATATTCATGTCCAGATATTATTAGAATAATGAAATGAATAAGACTTAGGTGGACAGACCATGTGACACGAATGGGAGAGGAATGAGGAGTTTACAGGATTCTTTTGGGACACCTGATGGTAAGAGACCTGTAGGAAGGCCAAGACGAAGAAGGACGGACTACGTTCAGTTGGACTTAAAGGAAATTTTTAGGGATGGAAAAGAGTATATATATATATATATATATATTGCTCAGGATAGGGACAGATGGAAGGCCTGTGTTGCTGCAGCCATGAACATTCGGGTTTAAGAAGGCTAGAGAGTTAGTTAGTTAGTTAGTTCTCTGCAGTTTTGAATGCAACATTTCTGATCGTGCATCTTACATCAGGATATGATCATTTATAAGTTGGTTTAAGCGAAGTTCTCCATTTTTAGTATTTTAATATATGATATCAATATCACATTGCAAAAACCGTTATTAATGGTTTCATTGTCATTTTCTGGGAATAATAATAAAATCGTATTACTTTTCATCTTTGCTGCTTTCAGATTGCCAAAATACGAAGTGGCATGTAATTCAAAAGGTTTTAAAGAAATCTGAGTTTTATAAATAAGGTTGGATGAAATTTTACAAAAACAAAAAGTTACCTTCTGCTGGGCTCGAACTCAGGTTACCCACACGCAAGTACGACACGCTAACCAACACTCCAAACGAGGCAACACGAAAAGGTTTTGCAAGTAGTCCAGCAAAAATAAAGTTTATTTTCAGATTGCTAATTCCCAAGGTATAACATGCGTAGCCAGGTGTATCTTGCGTTTTCTGTACTTTTCTTATTTGAGTAGCTTTGGTCTCTCACTAAGTTAATCACGGGAATAGTGAGGAATGTTTTTTAGACGGAGATAATAAATAGACACACAGGAATAATCCACCCTCGCAATATATCCAGAACTCAAACCTGGAACCTTCGATGCGAGGTGTGTTTCTTGTTCTAACTATATCTGTGTGTTTTCGTTAGATTCATGGTATTTCGTGAGTAGATATGAAGAAAGTAAATAAATAAGTGGGTGGAAGGGACTGGAGAATCGTAGCTACGGAACTATTGAGAAAATATCCTTCGCCAAGATAGAGAATCTCCATATCACTTGTGATAGAGAACCTATTAGAAGAATGAAAGGACAGATTAAAATATTAAATTTGATGTGTATCCTTTAGTTAAGATGCCTAGAAAACAATATAATATTTTTTTCATTGCAAGCGAATAATTAAAAAAGTTTGCCCATGGTGGGAATCGAACCCAGTCCTCGCTGATGAAAATTCTGCACGATAACCAACACACTATCAATAGCACTACATTTTCTTTTTTCCAGTCAGTCTGTTTCCATCCTCAGCACATGAAAAAGCAAATGCATCTTAATTTCTGATAATTGATTGATTGATTTAGTTTATTTTACTTCGCGTTTTGTGCCTCTTGGCTAATTTGCGAAGATGGGGATGAGTGATGAAATTGATGAATGGACATTCACAAACAACCAAGCCCGACCGGGATTCGAACCCGGGACCCTTGGCGTCGCAGCGCGATGTGCTAACCACTTTTTTTTTTAACAAACTTTTATTTTATCAGCATATATACAAAATAGATCTGCTTTCTTACATAAAGTCTGTTAAAAGTATTGTATAGAATTTTTAACATAGTAAGTAACATAGTAAGAGTCTATCTGATACAAGATTTTTGGCGTAAACATGCAGTTGTACCTGTAATACAAATATACGTTTCTTCATATATAAAATACCTGTTTACACTTTTACACCACAAGTATATAATTATTCTTGTCTAAACAACATTGAGGTAGTTTCCAAAATACTCATACATTTTTGGATATTATAGCATTTTCCGTCTGGTTCTTTATAAATACTGTGTGAACAAAATGCTATTGCTCTCATACTTTTTACAAAATACATAATATATTGTATTAGCTATGAACCAAATTACTGCATTGTTTTTCTTTTCTGGAAAATATTTGAAATCTGGTCTTGTACACATCGACGGTTGAAAGTACTGGGGTGCTGTTCAACATATTTGTCCTAGATATGTCGTTAGACATTTCCAAATTCCATGTACTCCATTACATGTTACTATTCTATGTTCAGTGGTGTCTATCTCTCCACATATGTGGCATTTATTAGTTGTTAGTCTATTGATATTATGTAAGCGTTCATTAGTTGGTATAATGTCATGTATTACATTGTACCAAACACTATATACTGATGTAACCAGAAATTTCTTATTTAAATTTTTCCAAATATTTTGCCATCTGTTATTGGGAAAATGTTTTTCAATGCGGTGAGTCGGTATCTGCAACTGTTTGTAAAACAGTGTATATAAGTATTGAGAGAGTTTTACATCTTCACCTATTGGCGGAAGCACCACATAACTGAATTCTTGCATCAAACTTCGTAGATATATCGGTCCTTTTTTTCAATCTGCGTAGATCTGGCGGATTTTGGGGTGGAAATTCCTCCGTCCATAACTGTATCCATAATGATGTAATGGAGTCTTCAATGCCATAGAGCGTATAGGATCTTGCCAGGAATAGGGATTTGCATTTGATCTCAATATTTGTGAGCTCCAATCCTCCTTTTCGTTTCATTTGCCATAGATTTGATAGAGGTATTCGAAAAAAAATGTCCATACCACATAAACCAACCAATTGCTGAATTCATTATTCTGAGGTATTTTTGATTGATTGGGATCACTTGGGCCGTATAGTTTAATTTACTAAACATATATGTTTGCAAAAACCACACCCGTTGTATCATGTTCAACTGTCTGCTGCGCATTTGATAACATTGTATGCGAATGTCTCTCGCTATCTTTTGCCAATTGGATTCTAACATTTGTTCCTCGTCCTTGTGAAAAATTATTCCTAATATTTTAATTTGCTTTACATATGGTATCCCTATATCTGGATATTTTTGAGCCCATGTGCCAAAGGGTAGCGCCTTTGATTTTTCCATATTTATTTTGGCCCCACTAGCACGGCAGTATATATGTATCGCTGCCATCATTTCTTGTATTTGCTCGTTTGTGGTGATACAAGCAGATAGATCATCTGCGAAAGCAAACACTTGGTTTTCTTTAAAGGCGTGTATCGCGTCGGGAGTAGTTTTCCTGGTATATTGCAGCAAAGGATCCAGGGTTAAAGCAAACAAGAGCATACTTAGTGAACATCCTTGCCGAATTCATCTTGTTATATTTATTGGGGACGACAGGAATCCATTGACCATTATCCGAGATGTTGCCTGTTGATAGAAACCTTTCAAAATATGAATAAATTTCTCACTGAATCCGTATGCCTTTAGCACCTCAAACAGGTAGTCATGCGACACAAAATCAAACGCTTTTTTGAAATCAAAAGACAGCACACATGCATCAAGTTTCTGCACCATATAATAGGATATCAGATCGCGAATCCCTCCAACTGCACTGAATATGTTATGCTTTTTGCTAATGCATGTTTGTTTCTCACTGAGTATCCGTGGTAAAACTAACTTTAACCTATTTGCTAAGATCTTTGCCATTAATTTATAGTCACAATTTAGTAATGTTATTGGTCTGTAGTCGTCTACTTGTTTTGCGTGTGATTTTTTCGGTATCAATATGATGATGCCTTCATTTTGTATAACTTTTCCATTTTTAAAGGCATCTTGTATGATTTTGATTAGTTCATATTTTATAATCTCAAAAAACTGCAAATAAAACTTGTAACCAATACCATCTTTTCCTGGTGCTCCTTTAAGGTTGCATGTTCGTAACGCTTCATATACTTCTTCTATTGTTACTTCAGTATCTAAAAGTTGTCTATCCTCTTCTTGTAAACCATTGTTTAGCGAATTCAGTATGGTCCCTCTTGCTTCTGCTTCCCCCTCCCCGGTCTGATAAAGCTCCCCATAATAGTCATAAAATGTCCGCATGATTCCTGGCTGACTCACATGCGAATCTCCACCTGAATCCACAAGATTGTTGATCATGAGTGTTTTTTGTTGTTTTTTCATCTGTACATAGTGATACATCGAAGTTCTTTCATCTTGAAATTAATTCTTGGAATTGGTTCTTATTGTTATGCCTTCCATTTGTTGCCTCTGGAGTGTTAAGATTTTGACTATATACTGCTGTATGGCTTGGTAATTTTTGGTGACATCTCTCCCTTGACATGCCTCGTGCAAACACTGGTAATAAAAGTTGATCAATCCGTTTCTGTCTTTTGCATTTTCTTTTCCATACCAGCAGAAAAAAGTTTTTAATTTTGGTTTTACATATCGAACCCACCAGTCATTATGATTACTGTAATACTTTTGTTGTTTCACCAGTAGACCCATTTTTGTGCAAATATTTCATTGATATGTGGAAGCTCTAATAACTGTATATTTAGCTTCCAATATGAAGGACCTCTGACTAGTTTTGTTTCTTCCAGGTTTATTGCCATTTTTACTGCCATATGATCAGTAAAGGGCGCTGGCAATGCTTCTATGGATGTTATATTTTTTATTTGATCTGTATTTGTATATAACCTATCGATTCTCGATCCAGATTTATTATTAAAATATGTAAATATTATATCCAGTCTCTTCTGTAACCAAACATCTTTCAAATGCAATTCTTCAATTAATGTTGCAAGGGCTGGACTCTTTTGATAAGCTCCTAAACAATCGCTGGGATTTAATACCTGATTAAAATCACCCTCAAGTATTATTTTAGATCCATTTAACGGTAGCAAATATAAAATGTCCTGATTATAAAATTGTTCACGTGACTGTCTATTTTGATTGCCTGATGGGGCATAAATATTGACAAAAGTATAGTTGGTACTTTGAAAGCTAATGCCTCTTCCATCTACTAACTTTTTACATTATTAATGGTTAGGCCGTTTCTAACAAGTGTTGCTGTCCCACGGCCATTGATACCAATATTAAGTATGGCCTCGTAACCATATATTGATGGAAAGTCACACATACAAACTTCCTGCAAAAATAATACGTCTATGGAGTGTACCCGTACAAATTCTTCTAACATTTTACATTTTACAGGCGAAAAGATTCCATTAATATTAATAGTACATATTCTAGTGGTATATACCATTAATAAATGAATAATGTAGCACACAATTAATTGTACTTTCCGATCGTCCCTCATAACTTTGAAAAAAGAATTATACAAATAACAAATGAAATATCAAATTAAATTTCCTTTTTAGGGTTTACTTCTTCTGTTCATTACTCTACCTCCTACCTCTCTCACTGATATCCTCTTCGCTACTGTGTTCTCGCTACCTTTCGAAGTATTCTTCGTCCGTTTTTTTGCACCCATCTGCTAAGAATTTTTCCACTTTGACACTGAAGTGGCACTTTCGTCACTTTCTTCTTCTGTATTAAATTCACTTTCCAACTCACAGTCTTTCGAAGGTCCCTTGTCCTCCTCTTTTGGGACGTGTCCTTTGTCGCTGGGGTGGGAGGAAGATCAACAGAGTTTCCTTCGTCCTGCATCTGGGCATCCTGCATTTCTTCACTTCCTTTTTCGTCTTGTTTGTCTAGGTGGGAAGTTCCTGGTTGTTTTGTGTCCATCGATAATATTTTCTGGTTGTGTTCTTCCTTTGCGGTCGCCATATTTACCGGTGGTAACATTTCCACCGAGCGGATGTCACTTGGCACATTCTTTATCCCCTTATATTTCTTTTGTTCTTTTATCACCTTTTGTAGACCTTCCGACTTGTTTTGATTATTATTTGGTTGGAACTGATTGTTCGCGTTCGAGGAACTCCCCTTTTCCACTATTATATCACTATAATTTCTCTCTCGGTTTTTATTCACACGAAGCGTTGTTATCTGACGACTATCACATTGCCAGCTATCGTGTCCTTCTTTTCCACACGCCCTGCACGTTCTCGGCTGTCCGTCGTATATCACATGGCACTGATGAGATTTTACTGTAATGAACGACGGAATCGGTTTTTTTAGTTCCATTTTCACTATTCTCACCCCGTTGTAAACTTGATATTTAAAGCTTTCTGACCACGTTTCTTTGTCTATACATTCCACCTTCCCAAATTCCGTCATTTTTCCTTCACACAGTCATCATCTAATTCTAGTGGTAAGTTAAACACTCTTACCGCTTTTCTTTCCCTCCCCACATCCCTCAAAAGCACTTTTACAGTTTCACCATTATCATAACAAAACTTTGTTTCCGGACCACATGTCTCTAATATTCGCGTCATTATTGCTTCTCTGATACATTTTACGAAAACACATCGAAAATGCGTAGGTATTTGTATTCCCAAGATCTCATCTACGTGGAGTTGAAATTGTCCATGTATAAAGTCATGAATTTCTCGCGCCGACAGCCTCGGTGCCCCGAAAGGAAAACGTATCTGGATGGTATTTTGTCTAATATTATTCATCTTTTTACTATTCTAAAGTACTTTTCCAATTCTACTTACTCGCCAGCCAACTGCACCAAACGCCACAAGCAACACGCACACGGCACTCCCGCTCGTTGTTTCCTGAAGGCAACTTTTCACTGACCTTCACGGAGCAACTAGTTTCCGCGTCCGCTCTCTCTGAAGGCTTCCACGGAACTCACCACTCGGCCACAGGGTCGGGCAATTTCTGACAATTGTCTCATTCTCTATTAATAGAAACCACGTATGTCAAAAATAGACGCATTCTTTCTGTGAAATATCGAATGTTTCGCACATCATGCTTCTCCGTTTACTGTCATTTGGACATTCACTTGGAAGTTAAAACTTAGCTTTGTGTGTGCGTTTTCACGTGCATGTGTGTGACAAGAGTGGTGTGAACGTGTGTTGGATGTTGTTCTAGGTATTATTTTCGTTCAAAGCATTAATATAACTGTAAAATATAGAACATAGTGTAATGCAAGGAGTGAAAATATAAACCCAGTCCGTCAGGTTCGTTACCAGACAACATTAAATAAAGGAACGTAACTTGGACCGAGTATTATTCCATGTCGAGAACACGAGACATTACTTCCGACAATCTTCATCTCGTATTTTTATTTGGCATCACTACTCAATTTACAGAGATGTATACCCGTGACTGGTATACAAGCCGCAGAATTACAATGTTGTTTGGGTTGTCTAGTCACAAAGTGCTTGGTGGTCAAACATGGATGGCTTGCTTGAGTGCTTCTTCAATAGGGTCGTTACAACCCAGAAGTGTCCGTGACTGTAAACAAATCTCTAAGCTCATTGAAAGTTACAATGTATATTTCTACAAAATGTTCACACTTATCTTGCCTTGCCATGTCACCAAGTTATTTTACGAAGTGCACTATATTTGGCGGAACAAAAATAGTTATTAGGATGCTTGTCAAAGTTTCCAACCGCAATAAATTTATGAACTTTCTTTGTCTTGTTTTGATCATCAGCATCAATATATTAATTGGACTTAGAGCATTGCATATGGCTGTTTATGCCCATTATATATTTTATTTCCATAAGATACAATTTACATAAAATCTACAAATAAATTTCAAATACACTCCTATCTATACCTTAGAAATATACATTACCATGTTATATCATTTTGTCTAAAAAAAAATGCAAGTAAAATATATTCAATTCGTATGCAAGAAAGAAGCCAAATTTATGGGAAATGATTAAAGGTTCAAAGAGTTAACCATAAAGTGAAGCAATAAGTACAAGAGAAAGAACATTGGGTTTAAAGTGAGACGTCATTTGCGGCAGCGTATCCATTACTACAAATTGGCCGTTGTTTTACCTTACGTAATGAAGCCTGTAACAACGCTGGATTTTCGTGTGGAATATTTTACTTCTATGAGTTTGCAATGCTTTCTGCATGCACGTAGTTTTGTTTAAAGAAGGTCTCAGGCAAGGTACCTTTATAAGGTATGCCATTCCCGAGGTTCCGAGATTTATTCCCATGATGCTGTGCGCGCTATGACGTCATTAAGCGGACAGAATGGAATTTACTTCGTTAGCGTTTACGGAAGCTTGCCATAAATGTATTGATTTTTATGTGTACGCACCTTTTCTTGAAGTGCCCGTATAATGAGTACAAATCATCTTGTCTGTTCTGTTGCCACGTGCAAAAATAATGGAAGGAAATCGTCTGGAATAAAATACCATTGCTTCCCAAAAAATAAGTTGCTGCAGCAGGAATGGGTGAATCGTTGCAAACGAAGAGAGAAGTTTAACGTTAACAATTCACGTGTATGTTCAGTTCACTTTTTACCTGAAGATTACAAAAGAGACCTGAAAAATGAATTATTAGGGTTGCCTTTGAAAAAAGAACTTCGAGCCGAAGCAGTTCCAAATCAGCACGTTCCTAATTGGCACGGAATGCCAAGCACATCACAAGAATCTGTAAGTAATGCATTTCTATAAATCAAATCAATGTAAAGTTAAGTTTAGATTGTGTAATGGTTCTTTGCCCTTACCCGTGTGAGATAGGTCAAGAATGGTCATTACAATTTTATTGTTACATACTTAGTGTTGGTCTTAATACTGGGTTGGAAATGTTATGTTTAACAGCCTTATTATTATCCACGCTTTTAAAATGCCTTAGACAGCAGCAACTTACGAGTTGCACAATTAACTTTTCATAAATTATTCAAATTAAAGAGGTTCAATTTGTTTCTCCAAACTTCAGACTTATTTCCACATTACTCCAAACGCCCTCCACATCATCACATGTGTAACTTCTAAAAACCACTACACGATCAAAACTCAGTTTCTGGTTATTTATTTACTAAATATTGAGAGTAATATAGACCCTTTCAGCTTTGAAGCTCAAACATCACCGAGAAATAAATACTTTGATTATCCCGTGGATAGCCAACACTAATTTTAATTTACACTTGTATTCACATTGTGCTCGTTTGTAGACAAATTTGTATTATACAATTAGTTGAGAAAATTTAATATACGACTTATAAAACAGACGTTTTGCCCTTGCACATCCTTTGAACATTCTCGTCAAACATTGAGGTTGTAGATAATAGCTAAAGAAGCGAATCATTGTAATGCATACGTATCAAAACGAATAAAGTTCTATCAATGATATTTTAATTATAATATTATAACACAATATATTGTCATGGGAAGGCGAACAAGCACCAAAAACGTAAAGAGTCAGTCACATTACAATATATATTTATCATAGCATAAATAAATATATAATTTAAAGACACCATACAAAATCTAATACTTTGTGTTTCTGGATTGAATTGAATTTATTTTATATAAGCTCAAATGAGCCACAGTGGTCCAGTCGGTTAGGCGTCTGACTGCCACGCTGAAGACCCGGTTTTTCCATCTTTATACCGAAGTTCCAGAGTTCAAGTTCCAGCGTGGGCATGAGTGTTCTTTGTGAGTGTCTCTTCATCAATTTAATATAATCACCACTTATCCTCATCGTTAGCCAAAATGGAAGGAAAGAGATGCTAAATAACAAAAACACAATTACAAAATCATCCTAATCGCAATCAACTTGGAGAATCTGAAGAGTAACGTAAAATAGCTAACATACAAATACATACCATCTGTATGAAAGTGTTAATAAACTACAGAGTGGGTGAAAAATAACTCATAATTAGAAATATTTAATAACCATAATATTAATTGATCGATTTTAATGGAACCAGTTATACGTCGCACAGTAGAATGGCACAACTTTACAAGTGCTAGAAGTTCACATAGGCACAATTGTTAAAATTCCACATGTGCCAGAACATGCCGAATGCAATTCTCCAACTGATCCAAAGTCTTTGGCTTTGTTTTATAAACTTCTTCCTTCGCCCACTTCAACACTTAAAAGTCACGTAGGGTGAGGTCAGGGCTTCTTGCTGGCCATTCATGTGGACCGCGACAACCCAGCCAACGTCCCGGTAATTTGATGTCGAGTCAGTCACGAACAGTGCGTGCAAAATACGAAAGGGCACCACCTTGCATGACTATGACTTCATTTAAGTTTTAATAGAGAGTTATTTCTCACCCACCATGAACTTAGCAATTATTGTGATACTTACAATATTGTCTTTTTTTAGGTTGAAGCAAGAAGACAGCGCCTTCAATCAAGAGAGATAAGAATCAGGGCAATGTCGAAGCTAAAGGGACTCTCACCAATTAAACTAAAATGCAGTCAAATGACTAATACTCAACCTATCATAAAGTTACAGGAAGTTACTGAAGCTCGTGAGGAAATTAACAAATTAAGATCTGAAATCGAACGTTTAAAGAAGATTAATTCAGCGAAAGACACGGCGTTAAAGAAATACGATGCAGCTTTAAAGAAAGCAAAATATTTAGGTTCTGTGAAGAATGCACGGAAAGTGCTATTGACAAAGACTTATAAAAACAAGGTAGTGAATAAGGAAGTATACAAAATATTGTCCAGGTGTTTTACAAAAGGGCAGGTTAAGTGCTTGTTAAGTGAAGGGAAACGAGTGAGGTGGAATTCAGAAGACATTGCAAATGCATTAGCTTTGAGGGCTCTCTCAACAAAATCATATTCATTTTTGAGAAAACGTAACGTTCCACTTCCTGGACGTTCAACTCTTCAAAAGTGGACTAAATCATTTAAATGCAGACCTGGAGTTTTAAATGAAGTATTATGTTTATTGAAAGCTAAAACAAGTGATTTTAGCGACATGGAACGCCTTACTGTACTTTCGTTTGACGAAATGAATATTGACTGTCGCATCTGCTACGATTCGTGTGATGATAAAATATTAGGACCACATAATAATGTCCAAGTAGTCATGCTTAGAGGTTTGTGCGTTCAGTGGAAGCAACCTGTGTATTATGATTTTGATATAACCATGACAAGTAAATTGCTTCAAAATATTATCGAAGAATTTGAGAAATCAGGATTGAAAATTGTAGCAGTCACGTGTGATATGGGGGGAAAGAATGCCAAGGTGGCGAAGGAATTGTGTATTGATACATCGAAAACTTTTTTTTCGAACCCTGTTGACTCTAACAGGAAGGTGTGGTTTTTCTACGACGTCCCCCATCTTCTAAAGCTTTTGCGAAACCATTTTTTAGACGAGGAATTTATTTTACCCAGTGGTACAGTAATAAAGAGAAGTCTCATAGAAGAACTTCTGGAACGCCAGGCATCAGAACTGACAGTAACTCATCACATAACAGATGCTCACATAAATGTGAAAGGTCGTGCCCGTCAAAATGTAAAAATGGCTGCAAGATTATTATCTCGCCACACAGCATGCGCCATACAACATGTGTTACACAAAGACCGTGAAGCAAAGTTCTTCCAACTAGTAAATGATGCCTTCGACGTATTAAATTCTAGACGTCCTTACGACAACAAAACGCCATTGCGTAGTGGTTACGGTCTTAATATCCAAAGTCAAGAAAATACCATAAAGAGGTTTGCAGAAATTTGCTCACAATTGCGTGTCGGAAAGAGAAGTAGCATACTTCCATTTCAAAAAGGTTTCCTAATATCAATAAAATCTGTGATTGGTTTATTCGAAGAAGTCAAAGCATTCAACGTACCATATATTCTTACCTCCCATCTGAACCAGGACTGTTTAGAAAATTTGTTTTCACGAATCCGAGGTCTTGGCATTTTTCATAATTGCCCGTCACCTTTCGAGGTGCGCAATAGAATTCGGTTGCTCATTATGACAGGAAATGCTTACGACATTCCCCTCTCTACAAGTGCTCCAGTTTCTGCTTCGAAAAACGCCAGGAATGTGCAGAAACTACCGAAGATCAAGAAGAAAACTTAAAAGATTTTATAACTAATGAACTTTTTATAGGAATTGTTGATGAGAAAAATGTAACATCTTTTCAGAACACGTCACAGGTTACAGTAGATCTAGACTTACTTTCACATGAGACCTTACATGCAGACTCGACAACTTTACAATGTGATCAAGACGTTAATTTGGATGCATTGCGTTATCTTGGTGGATATATCGCACACAAGTGTCGCCATATCAACAAACATTTGGGAAAGCCAGGCACAACATTTCCAATTCCTGACGAAAGTTCCAGTGACAGTGATTGGATAGCCATTATATCTCGTGGAGGGCTTACAGTTCCATCAGATCAATGGATGGACACCATAAAACAGTTTGAGATTGCATTTGCACTTTTCCACGGAGAAAGATATGCAAATGCTCCCAGCGTTATGACTTCGTTGTGCAAGATATTAAAGGAAAAATTCCAGGATATTCACGAGAAAGTTATATCAGAATATGTCCGGACAAGAACTTTCATTAGAATTAGACATTTAAATAAGTCTCTCCAAACAGATGCAATAAATAGGTCAGCAGCAAAGAAAAGCCGGCAGTGGACTACATAGACAAGAAATCACGCAAAATAATGTATGATGAAATAAAAACTATGCATTGTTTTGGAATAAATGTATTCTCCTATCGCGTATTTCATCTCTTGTTATCAAATTAAATTAACAGTTTTGGTCAGGCACGTATTTAAACATTTATTTCGGGGAGGGCGAACCAAGTGTCTCAGAAATAATAATAATAATATAAACGCTTAAATTAAAATAATTATATTATTATTATATTAAATTAAAATAATATTAATTAATAAATATTAAATTAATATTGTAGGTAAAAGTCGGTGTAAGAATAGAGATATAAAAGCATGTATTCATTATCTAGCCTACGTGTAATTAAGATCGCTAAATTTGTATAAAAGCAAATGCCCTGGCAAGGAAATCAGGTTCGAATCCCGGCCTGGGTATGGATGTTTGTGAATGTCCATTCATAAATTTCATCATCACGACTCGTCCCCATCTTCGCAATTAGCCAAAAGTTGCAGAAAAGTGAAGTAAAATAAACCAAATAAAAAAAATAGATTTAATATTTCATATTTGTGTTGATTGATTGAATTCGCGTTTTAAGTCCGCTTTTTGCACAGAAAGGCTAATTGGGACTGGACCTACAGTTTAAAGTTGGATCCGAACCACTATGTGCCTACACCGGGTATCGAACCCGGGACCCCCTTGACTACAAGGCGACGGCGCTACCACTAGGCCATCGGGGAGGCCATATTTGTGTTGCTTCACAAGACTTATTTTCTAATTGCGCACTGTATTATTAGTAAAACACATTTTATGTGTGTGTTGGATATGGTATGAGATTTAATTAGGAAAAGCGATGGATAATGTAATATTTATACAAAGTAAATTAATGTATTATGTTCTTACAACAAATGTAACTATTGCAGAATAGGAAGCCAGTGCCAAAATTCCTTTTTTTTTTTAATTCCTCGCAGTAGTAAATATTGTTACAAATAAAATTTAAAAATTTAGATCCTCAACTCAGGTGGATAAGAGACCAAATTATAATTCTCAGCTTGCATTTACCTCCGATTATTAGAAGTATCATTCGACCGAAAAGCAATCTCTGACTGTTGGCTGGTAAATGCAACGTGCCTAAAATACAGGAAAACGTAACAGCATAATCGTTCCATTATTTTTTTTTGTATTTGTATTACTTTTGTTTTATTTCAAGTATAATTTACCTCTTGGCTAATCGCAAAGATGAAAATGAATGGTGAGTAGATGAAATGGATGAAGGGATGATCACAAATCCATGTGGATCACAAACAGCACAGAGTAATACACAGATTGTTGGTTGTTGATTGTTGGATTGTTGTTGATCCCTTCGGCCCTCGACCCGAACTAGCACTACACTGAGGCTCCGGAAGATCCGCTGTCGTCAATGTCTTCAGCTTTGGACCCCAACTGGAACTAATAGTAGACTTCGTTACTTTACGGTATTTAGTCCATTTCATCTTAGAATCACTAGATCTTATAAAGCCACCAATGGACACTGACGGATCACCAATCGACAGTATGAATGAACTGTCACACTTACCTTTGAATTCTCATTAACAGATTCTGTTGTACAGATCAACTTGGAAATTGAAGCCACGTATTTTAACCTCATTATATTCTAGAATGTTCCGCAGATAAAACGATTCGTTAATGTTACCAGTATTTCGACTCCTCCTCTTATTCATGAACTTTCCCTCTCGCGCTTTCCAGAGATTAAAAAATTACCATGAATCGCCCTACGTGTGGCGCTACGTTTGCAGCTTCCAAATGCTGACAAGTCTTTACATAGTGCAGCGACAACACCGAAAGCTCAAAAAAAGTTTTAATGCAATATTATCAACAACAGGGTTATAGAACAGTCTCCGTATTGCCTTGGTAAGTATTTCTCTCCTTATATCATCGGCACACTATTCAAGAAAACAAAAACCTAATTTTATGTAGTGTAAACTGAAAAAAATTAAGGTGGACTCCAGCCCCCTGATCCCACCTTGGGTGCGCGCTATTAACAATAACAGGGTTATAGAACATTCTGTGTCTTGCCTCGATAATTATTTCTCTCAAATTATCATCACATTATTTAAGAAGCCATGAACCTAATTTTATGTAGCGTAATTTCCTGAAGGGGGTGCTGGAGACCCCTGATTCCCACCTTGGATACGTGCTTTACTCGATAATTATTCCTCTCCTTAAATTATCGTCACATTATTTTATTTCACACCACAAGAAACAAAAAACCTCATGTTATCTATTGTAAACAGAAAACTTTTTGGGGGGTTCGAGCCCCCTAAGCTCCCCCTTGGATACGTGCCTGCTACGAGTGTCCCTTCATCAATTTAAACTAATCATCACTCATCCTGTTCGTCGCGATTAGCCAAAAGTGGAAGAAGACGATAAATAACAAAAACAAATTTATCCTCATCGTGGCGATCAACTGGAGAATGTTAAAAGTAGCGTAAAAATATTAAAGGGAAATTCCAGGACATTCAGTAAAAAGACATATCAGAATATGCCCGGACAAGAACTTTCCTTAGAATGAGACATTTAAAATAAATGCAATAGGTTAGCTGGAAAGAAAAGCCGGCAGTGGACTACAGCCTGCAGGGACAAGATATCACGCAAAAAATAAACTATGCATTGTTTTGGAATAAATGTATTCTTCTATCGCGTATTTGATCTCTTGCTGTCAAATCAAATTAACAGCTTTGGTGTATAATATCAAAAGATGCATGAAAACACAGCGTTTCATGGGCCATCTGCTACATTCTACGCATAGCTTTCAACCGCTCGTGTCCGCTTGGTGACGTCACAAGCTCTAGCCAATAACGTGCAAGTCGCGGAGTGGCCCCCCCTGGGTCTCAGGGTTGGTGATTTGAACTTTAGACAATGAAGACTGAATCAAATTATGTGTGCAAACATAATCTCCGAGAAACAGGTTGTAAGGACATGAAAGAAGGGCATTTTCACCCTTAGAAAAGGGCCAATTGAGCGATTATAAAATTATCTCGGCTTTTGGGACAATTTCATGGGGGGGGGGGGGTTGTATTCGAACATTTTTTGCCTCTGGGGCTTCCTTCATGGAGAACATTTATGTCAGTGAGTGAGTGAGTGGTGGGATTGGGGCTATATAGATATTCGACGGGGCATTTGGCCACGTCTCGTGCGCTCGCCGACGTGGTTCGCTTATTTACAAAAGTTTTGAATGTAACGTTATGTGTGTATGGACTCTAATCTGGTACAAATATACAAAATATTATTGTTTATTTTCTAAATAATAAAGTAGTAAGTAAAAACAGTTTCAAGATAGTTAGTTGGATGTTTTTTTAAACGAATTCAATAGCGACAATATATTGGAAAAGCAATATATACGTCTTCTGCCATTTTCACATTTTTAAACGAAATTTAAAAATAATTGTTTTCCGTCATTTTCTTGAAATTCCTACCTCCCCTCTGTAATAAATTCTAATGCTCATCTAACTAACTCCCTAGCCTTCTTAAACCCGAAGGTTCATGGCTGCAGCAACACAGGCCTTCCATCTGTCCCTATCCTGAGCAAGTTCTATATACTCTTTTCCATACCTACCGATTTCTCTTAGGTCCATCTCAACGTAGTACCTCCATCTTCGTCTTGGCCTTCCTACAGGTCAAACCATCAGGTTTCCCAACAAGAATCCTGTAAACTCCTCTTTCCTCCCCATTCGTGCCACATGGCCTGCCCACCTAAGTCTTCTTGATTTAATTATTCTAATAATATCTGGACATGAATAAAAATTATGTAGTTCTAAATTATGTAACCTTCTCCACTCACCTGTCTCCTCATCCCTTTTAGGTTCAAAGACTTTCCGAAGGATCTTATTTTCAAACACTCTCAATTTATGTTCCTCTATTGCATTACGTATGTGCTCCCAATTCTTATTTACGTCTGTTTCATTTATATTTTCATCATCATTTAAATCCTGCAAAACATCAAATCTATTTGACAGTTTAATTTGGTAATCTTTCTTAATTCTTTCATCAGTAAACTTTCCTGTATCAAATTTTAGAACTTTTAGATTTTGTTGCTTATGATTTATCACTGAGAGACTTTCTCTTAATTTAGCAATTACTAAATAATGGTCACTGGCACAGTCAGCACTTCTATGTGTACGAACGTCAATTACACTAGTATGCCTTCTCTTATCAATGAGAATATGATCTATCTGATTATGAGTTTTACCATCTGGAGAAGACCAGGTATATTTATGGATATCTTTATGTTTAAAAGTGTTACTTCTCACAATTAAATTATTTGAGGTTGCAAAAGTAATTATTCTTATACCATTATCATTATTTAATTCATGAAGACTTTCTTTACCAATCGTGGGTTTAAATGTCTCTTCTTTGCCAATCTTTGCATTACAGTCACCTAACAGAATTTTCATATCATACTGAGAAAATTTATCAAAGACCTGTTCTAACTATGTATAAAATCATCTTTAGTATTATCATCTTTATCTTCCGTTGGTGCATGTATGTTTATTAAAATAATTTTACAGCACCTACCCTGTAAAGCTGCATATGATATCCTATCATTAATAAATTGTACTGTTTTAAGAGCCGAGATAATTCTATTATTTATGAAAAAGCCTGTTCCAAAATTATGATTTTCAGTACCACCATAGAAAAAGTATAATTTTTAGTTTTACAATTCCCTTCTCCTGGCCACCTAACTTCCTGGACAGCTACTACATCTAATTTATACTTAACTATCTCATTAACTGTACACTGAAATGCCCCAGGCCGGTAAAGGCTCAGAACATTCCAGGTGCCTAATTTAATATCCTTATTCCTAATGTAGATCTTATCCTTAGTCCAGGGACCTCCCAAAGTAGTCCCCACCCGGAGATCCGAACGGGGGACTATTTTACCTCCGGAATATTTTAACTTGGGAACATCCATGGCCTTACAATTGCTGTTTCTTGACATTATTTTTAAAGTGCAGAGTTGTCAGCTCTACGCCTAACCCCCAATATGAATGGAGGAACTACTACACAAGACAAACACAAACATATTAGACAGCACAATTACTACACACGACGAACACAAACATATTAGACAGTACAACTACTACACAAGACACACACAAACACAACTATAACACAATATAAACACAAACACACCACAACTGCTACACAATATAAACATAAACAAACTACACACCACAACTACTACACAAGACAAACACAAACAAATTAGACAGCACAACTACTACGCAAAACAAAATAAACATACTAGACAGCACAACTACTACACAAACATACTGGACAGCACAATTACAACACAAGACACATACATACACACCACCGATACTACGCAAGACAAACAGAAACACATTAGACAGCATAACTACTACACAAGATAAACACAAACACACTAGACAGCACAACTACTACACAAGACAATCCCAACCACACTAGACAGCACACCTACTACACAAGACAAACCCACATACAAGCACAAACCACAAACCCGCTAGAGTCGGCTATTAAAATTACAGTATTCATATTGTGTACTAACCTTGACTACAGAAGGTGTTGAAAATTATGTCCCTCTGCTACAACACATTCCTGACATCTCCTAAGGAAATTGGCATTTACACGTGCAAGTTCTTCTACTGTAATTCTCCCGATTTCTCGTACAATCATCTCTTTTAACTCACGGATGGTGTGCAGATTGTCTTTGTATACTTTAGTTTTTAGATTTAAGAATTTTAGCTGCTCTAAATGCTGTGGTTTTTGAAACACCTATTTCTTGTGAGAGGCGGCGGATAGATTTCTGAGGAGACTGTTCTATCCTTTGCCCTATCTCATCGAGTTTATCCTCAGTAAGTACATGTGGGTTTTATTTTCCACTTTTATTCAGAACTGACCCTGTTTCTGTAAACCTTTGTAGGAGGTTTATTATAGTGGCCCTATGTGGAATGGGAACAGCAGGAAATTTTGTTGCAAGACGTCATCGCACTTCTCCACAATTCCTCTTTCCGAAGTAACACCCGACAAGATAAATCCTTTGTTGTAATGTAAACTTTTGTGGTGCCATATTAAGCCACAATCTTCAACACACGGACACGACACAACACAACTTCCGAGGGAGGCGTCAGTCTGAAACGTCAACAGAAAGGCGAAGGCAGGGAGAGCGAAAAAAAAAACAGAACAGACTGTAGCGTGCGACTGTCGCAGACCCGTTCACCGGGAAAGACAATCGCCGACGCAGGGCCGCCTGTCGCCCAGTCTCGCAGCGAATGTTAGGGAATGCTATACAAAAAGTGGTTATTCAAACCATTATAAGAAGAATCTAGATGTACATACGTAAGCATGTTTTATGATGATCAGTTTCATATAGATGCTTCCCTTCCCCCACACTTACATATATAAAGGGTGTCCGAAAAAGAACGTTGAATTTGATTGGCACCATTGTCTTGTTGTTGTTGGGTTGGCAGGGCTGTTATATATTTAAATACTACTGTTTTTATTTGTCGTCTTGTTTCTGTTTGGGTTGTTGACACTATTCTTATAGTACCTATCAGTGGATAATTTGAAGTTCGAAGGGTCTAGCATAATTCACTTACATTAGTTTTTGGGGTGAAAATAAATTTTCTTTAAATTCCCTAGCAACGCCCGTTCCCGTTTCCACGGCAAACTCTAAATAATTGTTTGTTATTATACCTCTAAACATTTAATTAAAACAACCAGAATGTAGATACGTATTTTTGCATAGAGTATACCAATATCTAATTGTTTCTGGAGTGAAACTCCTTATGTAGATGTCAGTTGTTTAAAGCACTTTTTCTAACCAGGAGTTGAATCATCTGTGTGTGATCTCTTAGAAATAATGTAGAGAGACAATTAAGAATTTAAGAAAACAATGTGTGCTTAAAAAAATGCCCGTGGAAACGGGTTGCTAAGAACATGAAAACGGGCATTTTCATCCTTAAAGAAGTGCTAATTGAGCGAGTTTTAAATTTTCTTGACCCTTTGTGACAATTTGGGGGGGGGGGGCTGTCCTAATAGGGCATTTTTTCCTCCGGGGCTTCTACCATGGAGAACATTTATGTCAGTCAGTGAGTGAGTGAGTGAGTCAGTGGTGGTGGGATTGGGGCTTTATAGATATTGGACCCACGTACTTTCGACGTGGCCTTTGGCCACGTCTTGTACGCTCGCATGAGTGACCTTCGGCCACGTTGTGGGCGCAATCATGTTATATATGGGGTTCCACAATGATCTTAATGACTTTGAAAATGTCTGCATGTTGTATTGATGATGGGGAATAAGATGTGTATAAGTTCGCTAATTTGAAAAGTTTATAAAGTAACTTCGTGTGTGTATGGGTTCTAATAAGGTACAAACATTCAAAATATTATTGCATATTTTCTTAATAATGAACTGAGCAAGTAATAACCGTTTTAAGATAATTAGTTGGATGTTTTTGCATAAACGAATTCAATAGCGACACTAAATTGAAAATGCAATATTTGCGTCTTTAGTCATTTTCACATTTTTGAACGTAATTGGATAATAACTGTTTTCCGTCATTCCCCTCAAATTCCTACCTTGCCTCTGTAATAAATTCTGACGCTCGTATTTTGAAATACAAAAAGTCTAGCATAATTAACTTACAGTAGTTTTCGGGGTGAAAATAAACTTTCTTTATGTTCCCTAGCAACGTCCGTTTCCATGGACAACAGGCACGGCAAGCTCTAAGGAATTGCATGTCATTACACCCCCTCAACATTTAGTTAAAAAACCACGATGTAGATATTTACGCATTGAGTATAACAATATATACGTAATTGTATCTGGACTGAATCTTCTTCTTATGTAGATGTCACCCTTGTTTCAGTCACCTTTTCAGAACCATGAGTTCATTCATCTGTGTGCTATTGATCTGTGAGAAATATAATGAACCTCGACAATTAAGAATTGAAGGAAACAATGGGTGCTGCAAAAGTGCCCATGGCAACGGATGCTAAGGACGTGAAAAAAGGGCATTTTCACCCCTAAGGAAAGGCCAATTGAGCGATTTTTTAATTTTCTCGGCCTTTTGGGACAATTTCATGGGGGGTCGTAATCGGGCATTTTTCGCCTCCGGGGCTTCCTTCATGGAGAACATTTATGTCAGTGAGTCAGTCAGTGGTGAGATTGTGGCTATATATATACACAAGGTGATCCAAAAAGGCCGCCCCTTTTCAAGTGTTGAGCATAACTTTATTTAGGCGAATAATTGCAAGCTACAAGGACAGAAGTGTTGCACAGACATGGGAGTTTGATACAAGATATGTCAATCAGGTTGTGAATGTCACATCACATCACGTGTCACTTAAGTTTTGAATATAACATCACTCAGGTGAGCACCACCGTTGTTGGAGCACTCATGAAGCCGAGCCACGAAGCTACGCAGCAATGTATTCTCCAGCATAGCAACCGGAATAGCAGCGATTTCACGGCGGATGTTCGCCTCCAGTTCCTGGATCGTTCCTGGGCGGGTTTCGTAAACCAGAGACTTCAGGTATCCCCACAAGAAAAAATCAGCTGCCGTCAGATCCGGCGAACGTGCCGGCCAATCCACGTCGCCATATCGGGAGTTGAGGTGGCCGGGAAAAAGGTCGCACAATTTGGCAATGGACACACGGGCTGTGTGCGCCTTTGCACCGTCCTGTTGGAACCATGTGATCAGAGGAAGGCGTTGGAGTGCCGGCACGAGAAAGTCTTGGAGCATGGTCACATAACGCTCTGAACTGACAGTACACGTGGCACCAGTGGCATCGCGAAAGAAGTATAGTCCGATGATTCCTGATGTACTGATCCCACACCACACAGTTAACTTGGGACTGTGCAACTCACGCTGATGCAATCGCCGCGGGTTTTCTGTACCCCAGAAACGGCAATTCTGTTTGTTGACCAACCCCGATAGCAAAAAGTGTGCCTCGTCAGACATCAGAAGGTTGTCGACAATGAGTGCATCTTGTGCCCACATGTCGAGAAACGTGTCACAAAACTGAACACGTGCCACTTTGTCGGTTGCGGTCATTGCTTGCACTACTTGCACCTTATACGCTCGTGTATGTAAATCCAAGTGTAAAATGCGATGTAAACTGCCATACGTCATATGCAATGCTTGCGATCTGCGGCGCACTGTTCTTCGTGGACTTCTTTGGATGTCTTCCCGCACACGGTTGATGTGTTCCTGTGTCCTTACAGCTCGGGTTCGTCCAGGAGACGACCTGTGTCGTACTGAACCCTCCTCGTGCCATTTCGCTACCCAGCGCCGTATGGTGTGTTTGTCCGGTGCGTCTCTACGCTGGCCTAGTCGGCGAAAAGCTCGTTGGGTTGCAACAATGGACTTGCGTTTTATAAACAGCTCTACCGCGCGAACACGGTCTTACACATTCCACTTCTCCATCACAACTGTATGTCGTGAATACGCTTCACTGCCACCAACTCGCGCCGGCCAGTGTTGGCTTTGCAGTAGCCAATTGAAAAGGGGCGGCCTTTTTGGATCACCTTGTATATTGGACTCGCGTACTTTCGACGTGGCCTTTGGCCACTTCTTGTACGCTCGCATGCGTGACCTTCGGCCACGTTATGGGCGTGATCATATTATAGATGGGGTAAAATATCTGCATGTTGTATTGGAATTGGATGAAAGGGAACAAGTGTATAAGTTCGCTAATTTGAAAAATTTAGAAAGTAACTTTATGTGTGTATGGGCTCTAATATGGCACAAATATTCAAAGTATTATTGTCAATTTTCTTAATAATAAACTGAGTAAGTAATAACCGTTTCAAGATTATTAGCTGGATGTCTTGCATAAACGAATTCAAAAGCGACACTAAATTGGAAATGCAATATTTACGTCTTTTGTCATTTTCACATTTTTAAATGTAATTGGAAAATTATTGTTTTCCTTATTTCCCTCAAATTCCTACCTTTCTTCTGTAATTAATTCTGACGCTTGAATTTTGAAATACGAAAAGTCTAGCATAATTCACTTACAGTAGTTTTCGGGGTGATAATAAACTTTCTTTAAGTTCCTTAGCAACGTCCGTTTCCATGGTGAACAACAAGCACCGCAAACTCTCTAAATAATTGTTTGATATTATACCTCTAAACATTTAATTAAAACAAGGACGATGTAAATTTTTTCGCACTGAGTTTACTAATATACCTATGCGTAATTGTATGTATGCTGAAACTCCTTATGCAGTAGAGGTCACCCTTGTTTGAAATACCTTTTCTAACCAGGAGTTGATTCATCTCTTATTGATATGTGAGGAATACAATGTATCTCGACAATTAAGAATTGAAGGAAACAATGTGTGCTGCAAAAAAATGCCCCTGGAAACGGTTGCTAGGGACGTGAAAAAAGGGCATTTTCACCCTTAAGGAAGGGCCGATTGAGCGATTTTTGAATTTTCTAGGCCTTTGGGGACGATTTCATGGGGGGTCGTAATCGGGCATTTTTCGCCTCCGGGGCTTCCTTCATGGAGAACATTTATGTCAGTGAGTCAGTCAGTGGTGGGATTGGGGCTTTATATATATTGGACTCGCACATTTCCGACGTGGCCATTGGCCACGTCTCGTGCGCTTTCCGACGTGTTTTGCTTATTTGAAAAGTTTTCAACGTAACGTTATGTGTGTACGGGCTCTAATATGGTACAAATATTCAAAATTGTCTATTCCCTTTGTCATTGACATATTTGTAAACGTAATTGAAAAATAATTGTTATCCACATCAAATTCCTACCTCCCCTATGTTATAACTTCTGACGTTCATATTTTGAAATTTGAAAAGTCTAGCATTTCGGGGTGAAAATTACTTTCCTTACGTTTCCTAGCAACGTCCGTTTCCATGGACAACAACAAGAACGGCAAGCTCTAAATAATTGCTTGTTATTATACCTCTAAACATTTAGTTAAAACAAGCTCGTTGTAGACATTTCCACTTTGAGTATACCAATATTTAATTGTATCTGCACTTAATCTCCTTATGTAGATGTATGTCACTCTTGTTTGAAGCACCTTTTCTAACCAGGCGTTGATTCATCTGCGAGCTATTTATCTGTGAGAAATAATGTAGTTTGACAATGAAAACATGAATGAAACAATGTGCGCTGCAAAAAAATGTCCGTGGCAACGGTTGCTAAGGACGTGAAAAAAGGGCATTTTCACCCTTAAGGAAGGGCCAATTGAGCGATTTTCGAATTTTCTCGGCCTTTTGGGACGATTTCATGGGGGGGGGTCGTAATCGGGCATTTTTTGCCTCCGGGGCTTCCTTCATGGAGAACATTTATGTCAGTGAGTCAGTGGGATTGGGGATATATATATATATACATATATATACATATATATATATATATATATATATATATATATATATATATATATATATATATATATATATATATATATATATATATATTGGATTAGCAATATCAATTTCTAATTTCCCTCCTTACTAATTTAGTTTTTATATTTCTTTTTCCTTTCAAGGATAAGCAGTTTTTTTCACCGGGACCAGGGAAGATGCGCTGTTTGATGATTACATTTCGTAATTTGGTATTTTTTTTTTTTTTAGTTTTAGCCTCTTTTAGGCGATTATGCCTGAGTAAGCAAGCTATATGTAGGGGAGACCGGGGTAAGTTGACCATGTTTTTATGTTTAAATTTCTGCAGCGATTAAAAATTACTACCTACTATTGATGAAATGCTATGAGCAATACATGTAGTTTTCTCGACCACTATGAATTTTTATTACACTATACTCCTAAAACTTATAAAGTTATTGTTTGTTTTTCGAAGCGTGTCAGTATAGTGAATTAACCCTGTGTATGGGGCGAGTTGACTATGTGTACGGGTTCAGTTGACAATATGTGTAATTATAGTTTGGAATATTATATTTCGAACAATACTTAAAAATGACAAAAAATGTGTTCAAAGGAAAAGTATAATATGAAACATTTCAAAGGAAAAGTATAATATGAAACATAAATATTCCAAACTTTAAAATAAAAATGGTTACAAAGTGTTTACTGAATTTCTTACCCAGTGTTTATTTTTTATTTTTATATCACAAATTCAAATGCAATAGACTGTCCTATAATCCTAATGTAATATATGTTATTATTACAAACAATGTGTCTGTATGCTAATCTATTTTTGATGAAACATGTGATTGAAGAACAATTTGTGAGTTGGTCCTAGAGATGTCGCATATTCACAGTAACCTGGAATGGTGTAAACTCTCGTGTAGTAGGAATAAAAAAAAAAACATTTTATCAACTCACCCTTATGGGTAACCAACCCATCCCGGTCTTCTCTACATATTCACTACAGTACAACTCAGGGGCGTGCCGTGAATTTTCGTGATAGACAAGCGATGGGTCAGTTTTTCATTTCGGCCAATTACATTTACAAATGTAATATAGGGGGGTGTAAGGGTAAATTTGGAGCCAAAATTACGAAAAATTTGGCGTTGGTGAAAACTGTTAGGAGGGTATTGAGGAAATTTGGGTGAGGGGGTTGTTGGGTGTGTGTGAATAAATCACTGGTATACACACAGTATATAAAGTGGGTGCTTGCTCGCCCCCGCTAACCCAGCCCTTTGTCACATTTTCCTACCTTTAGCCCTTTTTTTGTGAATATTGTGCCAAGAGAGCGGTTATAACCCCCACCAATCCCCCCTTTTGCACGTCACTGCACTAGTGTGATTTTGGAAATGGTCATGTCTTTCCATTGCATTATGGAAATTACTGAAGTCATTGTGACCTGCATCGAACAAAATTATTTATTAATAACATTGCTACTGCATAACCACGCAATACGTAACACCGTTGCCTTGTAATGAAGGGGCCCCGGATTCGATACTCGGTCGAGTGGTTCGGATCCCAGTTTAAACTGTAACCTTTCTGCGCATAAAGTGTACTCAAACAAATTCAAACATATTGTTTCTTACTGAGACACTTTTAACTGCTTAATGAAAACTTTCCCGTTTTTCTTACTTGTTTTGGTTATGCATATTTCAGGAAATGGTCTCTCATAATTCATCACCTCCAACTTTTTGATAGAAGGTATGTAAATGAATGAAAGGAGATCCCCAATCGAGTCCTTACCTGCACCACTCCAAATCGATGGTTCGCCTCGTTTGTCAGCCCTGGTGGTTATTTTCAAGACCATACTTTAACACAAAACAGCAAAAACAACATACAAAAAAACAGAATAACACAGGACGATGGCTACAGTAAAGAAAACATGTACCCGCAGCTTCCACGCTTGCAAATGCGCCCTTCCTCGCTGTTTGCAGTGATACATACTCTATTTCGGAGTTACTGACCACGTGACGGATATGTCCAAGTATTGGCTGGTGATTGTATTTTTTATAAATACCATACGACCGGTACTCATTGACTAACTTCATAAGCTAATTTGTTCATTACTGTTAAGTTTCACACGTGAATAATCGTACCGAGTTAGGTGGTGCTACTGATGTATAGGAAATTCTGGAAGTTAGCCACACTTGTGGCCAGCGTGGACGAGGTGTTTCCAACACTCTTGCCAAAGACGAAGCGGACCGGCGGTCGCTTACCGTCGATCATTTTCTTCGTGAAGGAGGACAGTGACCATGCAAGAACTGCATAAGCCACTCCAAAAGAGTGGAGAAAGGCGAGCAACCCTCTTCCTTCTGACGCGGATCAGCTGTGCCGCGTTACCGAGCCTCGTGAAGGCTGCAGCCGCTCTATGTACGCAGCCAATACGACTGAAATAGGGGAATTGAAAAGTCTGCAGATGTACGCATAAATATGTAAATTCCATTCCGAGGTGTATAAAGGCATTGAAAAAGATGAACTTAAGGTATCAAAATTGTTTTTAAAAAACAACGCAAGCGGCGCTTGCTCTGTCTTCCTTTACCGCACGCTTCTGGTACAACTTAAGTTTTTATGCGTAATTGAGACTCTCTCATGTATTTTGTATATTTCGTGGTAACTTTTTGAAAGTTCCTAAGCTAAATATTCCGATTCCCAGAACCATTAATATGAATTTCAGAATTGTTAGTCAGCTGGGTGACAGAGCACGTTAAGTGGTTCACTATCAGTCTCACTACCGTATCATACCCTTAGCTATGAGGGATCTTTTGGGAATGAAGCTCACTTCATCATTCATCCTTCACGGTAGAGCACTCTCTGCTCATGGTGAGCTTGATGGTAAAGAGCAAGAGGTACTAATTTACACACTTGAATGGCAAAATATGACACTTGAGTTTCATACCCCTAAAGACTGGATCAGCATGGCTAATGAAAGGATATACCTGTCTCTGTGCTGCAACTGAAGATCTACCGTGAGAGGTTGTGAATGTACGTAGAGTCTGCGACTAGCGTCAACACGCTCTCCCTAGAATCGTCGTCCTCCTCCTCCTCCTCCTCCTCCTCCTCCTCTCTCTCTCTCTCTCTCTCTCTCTCTCTCTCTCTCTCTCTCTATCGTAACTTGCTCCTCAAATACTCAATTAGAACTCATGTCCGACCTCCCTGCCCCCCAGACATTTATTCCAATGGAATTTACTCAACGAACGCAGAGTCAGGCCTATAGCCTCTTCTTGGATTTCGCCTGTTTACATGTTTATACCGCTGATGACCAGGAAGTGCTTACGTGCTGTCTGACACTGCATTCCTCTGATGGTTCTGAATATTTCCTGATTGGAAAGCGATGGTTGAATGACTGGGAGTTGGAGTTCGTTGTACATTATAAATAAGAGATCCTACGGATCGTTACGCTACCAAAGTTTCCGAGCTCGAGTCCCAGCATGGATGTGGGTGTTCTTTATCAGTGCACCTTCATCAATTTCATCTAATCTTCACACATCCTCATCCTCGCGATTAGCAGAAAAGTAACACTAAATAATGTAGACACTCTGTACTTTACTAATACAGGACAACAGTAGAAATGAAAGATAAAGAAAATATATTTAAAGTAATAAATAAAACTTAAACTTAGAGTAATGGTTATATATAGTGAAAAATAATTGCAAGAACTTCCACCTCACCTCAGTAAGCCTTCTAAAATAAATCACCATTTCGCAAATGTTTATGATAATGCTTCCCGTGACACCGCCCTCATTGCAAAGGAGTGCAAATATTTCTCTGATAACATTCTGAACAACGACGCGGAAGAATTTCAGTTTCATCCGGTGTCTGAGCCTGAGGTAAAAAAAGGCCGTACACAGCATCCGTTCAAATGTAGCAGGAATAGATAACATCTCTGGAAAAATGCTTAAGTTAGCCATCCCTTTCGTGCTCCCTGCGCTCACACACATCATAAATTATTCACTAAAATCCGGTCAAATACCTAGTGCCTGGAGAGAAGCGCGAGTCTTCCCGTTACCCAAAAAAACAAATGATAACATCTTTGAATGATTAGTCTATTAGTGTATTGTCAATAATTTCGAAGGTTACGAAAAAATCGTATCAATACAATTGAAGCATTATGTTGCGAAATATAATATTTTACCTGATACACAGTCGGGTTTCCGTGCATGTCACAGCACTACTACGGCTTTGCTGTCCGTCACGGACAACATATTAAGGGACATAAACGACAAAAAAATAACCGTACTCCTATTATTGGACCTCTCAAAAGCATTCGACCTTGTTCACCTTAACCTCCTCCTTGCTAAAATGAAATATTACAATTTTTCCAAGCAAGCAATAAACTGGTTTGAATCATATCTGCAAGAAAGGATGCAGAGAGGTATCTGTCCTGGCAATACCGCTTCATCACCTTTATCTTTAAATGGGGGCCTCTCTGTTATATACTCTATATGTTGCCGACCTAAAGACGGCAATCAAGCATTGTAATGTTCATTGCTACGCAGACGATACGCAACTCATGATATCATCCTCGGCGACAAATATATTAAACGAAGTTGAAAATCTAAATAAAGATTTACATGCCATTAACAAATGGTTCATTGCAAATAGGCTCACAATTAACCCCCAAAAATCTGTTTATACGATACTGGGATCTCGCAACTCTCTGCAACAAATAAAAAATTACGCAATTAATGTTAATATTAGAAATGAAAACATAATATATGATCACACGATTAAAAATTTAGGTCTAAATTTCGATGTACATTTATCCTGGTCTGCTCATGTTTCAACACAGTGCACAAAAGCACTTACAATCTTCAGATCATTATATAGAAAGAGAGATTACTTTACCAGAGAAACCAAATTATACCTTACTGGCGCATTAATATACCCTCTATTTGACTAGTGTGATGTTGTGTACGGTACAAATTTTCAAAGGAAACTATCAAATAGCATTAAAAAATTTCAAAATTCTTGCATTCGATTTGCTTTTTCGATCAGAAGAAGTGAGCATATCTTGCCCTTACTTAATGCTCATGATATCCTCAATATGTCTCGACGACGCCTACTGCATCAATACTGCCTAATGTTCACTATACTTAAGTCAAAAAGGCAAGGTTATCTCTACAAGAAATTTGTATTTAGAGATTCAGTGCATTCACATTACACCAGAGGTCGACGTAAACTCGACATCCCTCGGCACTCTGTCGCCAGCTTCGATGGCTCTTTCTCTCTCTCGTTCGCTACTGTTTGGAATGCCTTACCGGGTAATATTTCGTCTGCTACCTCAATCAAACACTTCAGAGAAAAGATCATACCTTACCTACTGAAAAAAACAACGATTAATTCACTCCTCATATGGCTAAACCCCCAAAATATACATACACCCGCCTGACATCACGATAAATGCGTATTGTATACACTTTTCTTTCCTTTTTTTTTCGACACGATTTTGAATTTTGTATATATGTGTGTGTGTGTGAATGGGTATGTGTGCTTCTATTTTTTAGTTGTTTTTTTTCCATGTATCTCATTTATTCTAAACCATTGTGTTTAATGGTTTTCACATGTAATCCTACTATGTAATACCTAGTCCTGAGTTAGGTGGTAGAGCAGTCCTAGGCTGAACCTCGCTCAGTAGATAATAAAAAGACTATCGTATTCTATTTCTACTTCTAGCACATGAAGAAATGACACAGGCTACAAGGAAGATTTTAAATGGGATTGAGGAGAATATTCTGCTTCCAGAAGATGTTTCTGAGTCGCTTGTTGATAACTGCCTGTACACCTACAAGTCAACAGAGCCGGATATTCTAATACGTACATCAGGAGAAGTCAGATTTAGTGATTTTCTATTGTGGCAGGTAAGGTCATACTCCTTCACTCACTCACACACTCACGCGCGCCCGCCCATATACACACACACACACACACACACACACACACACACACACATATATATATATATATAGAGAGAGAGAGATTGAAATTGATTTTATGCATATTTAAACAACCGCACACACACAGATTTATATATATATATATATATATATATATATATACATACACATACACACACACGTATGTGCGTGTGAGAGTGGAAGAGAGAAATCATGTTTATTTTCTCACCATTGACTATTTTTCAATTTTCTGTGACTTTTAACTATTTAAATCAACTAACAAAGATATTCCTAAATTTCAGAGTCTTATTTCTGTTAGTATTGTAATACTGTAATTTATTTCAAAGTAATTATATTGATACACGCTTCCAGTTTTTTTTATTAACACATGCATAGCAATCTTCGAATTCTCCTAATAAAGTTAGGACGCTCGTCTTCTTGAGGTTGTTGGTCATCTCGAAGAAGTTCTCTATCCTTGGAAGTTCCTTCATCAGGAAACGTTTCTGCGTATTGGCTAGATTTTCGTTTCTTTCGAGCGTCTTTACTCTTCATGTCGTGTTCCCTGAAAAATGATTCTCTCTTCACTTTGCAAGCCTTTCCTCTCTTCCGATCGTCTGTTTTATCCTTTCCATGCTTCCTGTCCAGTGATCCTGTTTTCACTTTGAAACAGGTTTCATCCATCTGAGCGTCTTCTTTTCGTAATTCGTGATCCAAATCCGATATTTCCTCCTTCATTTTGTAAGGCTCTTCATTCTTCTGACCTATTTCATCCTTCATTGTCTGCTTCTGATCCGAATATATTAGCTTCACCTTTGGACGTTCTCGAGCCTCAGCCTTCTGTTTAGATATCAGCATTTCATCGTATCTGATGTTAATTTGCCTCCTTAAAAACTTATAATTCACTTCTGCCTCCGCAAGAAGTTTATCAAGTGTTCGACATAGAATTTCATTTTCTTTCACTTTGTCCGACACAGACTCCTTGAATTTCGACACCACGTTCTTCATAACGTTGCGGTACTTATCTCGCGCGTCGTATATTATTCGGAGGTTATCGCCGGACGTTGTTTCTGGGACCTCCTCAACGTTCTTGACGGTGTCCTCCAAACTTCTGAATGTCAACATGGTCCAGACGTAGAAATCGCAAAGATCATCTTCGGAAATATGTTCAGCCTGTTCTGCCTTCTCTCGCTTTTCTCCTTCCGGGGTGTATTGGTTAAGATGCCGTAAGCCTCTGCGTACCTCTACAAAGCTTCGCGCACGTTCAGAAATATTTCTCTGGCGTTCTAGTCTAGAGAAATTCCACTCGAGCTCTTTGTCGTCTGGAAGATCTATCCACCTCACATCATCAGTGCTTTGTTCGATTCTTACTCCAATCGTATCATACTGACCTTCGACTATCTTTGCAAAAGTTTTCACCGTGTCTTTAATGGAGTCAGACTCCTGGATCAGTTCCGCAGCCGTTTCCCTTAACTTCTTCATTCTCAGATCGTTACTCCAGTGTAAAGTGCGCAACTTCTGCACCAGATCAAATCCTATTTCCTCCGTACACGGCTTCTCCTTCATTCTTAGAAAGTGAATGCTCAGATAATGATATTCCATGAAAACTTTCTCTCGTTTTGTATAGTCCGTTTGGGTACACTGGTCCATATACTTTGAAATGGGTATATCTTCTTCCCTTCTATACATTGCTTTCTTTTCTTTCGTCATTGCATCACATACTTCTGCCTGACTTTTGTCCTCGGATTCTCTATCAAGATCTTTTACCATGACATTTTCCATAATTTCAAAGTCATTGTTGTCACTGCTTGCCTTCCATTCTCTGGAATTGAAACTCAACTCACTTTGATGTCCTCTGAAGGCAAACTTACAAGCACAAATATATTGTCCAATGAAATCTGTGATTCTGCTCCACAACGACACTCTTACATTCTGTATTATTTCACTGAGTTTTCCTGTTGAAACGCTTAAGTTCAGTTCCTGCGGATGTTTGCAGAACTTCCTTTCGCCAACTTTCTGCGAATGCGAATGAACTACGTCCTTTGGAGCTGGCTGTCTAGCAAGAAAATGAAGAATTCTTGCGGTTCTTCCATACTGCACTCTGTTTACACTTTGCATACTAAGACCTTGCTCGGAGCACTCGGAATAGACCATAAACAGCATCCCAATGTATCTTAATTCATAGATACCACATTCTACGATGATCTCTGCCATGCGCCAATGTCTCAACATGTATAAACTCAAACTGTGAAATGCGTGATCCAATCTCGCAAGATTTAGACGTTCCTTTACTACTTCGTGTCCTCCAAATGGTTTCTGTCTAACTACTAGCTGCTTATTTACATCAACAATTTTCATCGGTTGGTTTAAATCGCAACTTGGAATTTGTAGAAGTCTGTCGCACACTTCTTGCTCGGTCCAAATAGTAAGTTCCTAGCTATCGGTGATAAACGCACCACCATGCAAGAAGTAGTACTCTTCTGCTATATCCGTGATTGCCAAATACGGAGTACTGTACAACTGAAGGTTGTAGGAATACTCAAAGAGCGCGATAAATATGATCCGGTTTTCAAATACCTCCATGAATATCATCCTACGCACTGATCTTCGTACGATGGGTCGATTCGATGTTATCATCGCTTCCTGAATGACAGGGCTTAGCAGTCGTCTTCTGACCATAGCTCTCATGAGACATGAGGCCTGTCTGGGTTCTGCCACCTGTCGCTGCATGATATTTTTGTATTATTCCACTAGGAAAATTGAGAGAACTTTAAATCAAACCTTACTTGATCACAATCTAAAGCGTTCTGCGCTTTCCAGCAACGATTCAACAATGGGAACCTTGACGCATTGTTAGTATAAATGCCTGAATGCTATAAATATAATATGTGTCGATTAAGGATGCTCCTCTTTTTCGTCTTGTCAACATGTATATGCTTTCGTGTCTTCATTTCGATTCGACCCTCTGGTCATCTCATTCCTACCCTTTTGTTTTGTAATTAAAGTAAACATACCGCTACGTCATACATAACTTATATATACAGATCTCTTCCCTTTGGTGGGTCTGAATGAAGCCTCAGAACAGGATTGATTCAATGTACATAAAGAAAGTTAAAGATACAATAAAATCAGTGTGCGAAAGACATTGAGTAACGTTGTCATTAGAAAACTTGAAATGATTCTAAAATCGATTGCCATCAAATACAAATTTGACAACTATTTCAATTGTTAACGAAAAATGGCATTTTTTAAAATAAATTAAACTCCAAGAAGAGAAAATCTGTAGACATGTTCATGTTATTTCAATTTCCATGAGAAATGTTTTTATTATTTTATTACAAGGTTCAACTTAGGCCTACCAACACACGTGCTCTAATTCCATGATTCTTAATGCAACGTAATTATAAGCTTCTTTCTAGTGAATAAATTTCTTCTTACTTAATCGGGATTAAAGAATGACGTTGCTTTCTCTTCACCACAGAATACAAATAAATAGCATTCTGTGCAATGTATATTGTTCGATACTAGATTTCTAACCACTGGCTCTCATTGATCGACAATCTGACTTAAAATGCGTTATTTGGAACCTTTCCTACGTCAGAATTCTTGAACGTTAACCTTTACTACAAGGAGAAAACCGACTTTTGCTCTGATGCCACTTCTTTCAAATCGCAGTTAACGAACTTTTTCATTGGATACGTTTCAAACAGTGCGATGCATAAGGATTACCTAACAAATTGTCCATCACCATGTTTATTCTCTTTATTTCACCCAGCGAGAGCTTCAAGAATTGAAAGAAAACGCCAAACGATGCGTAAATATTCAAACTTTAAAACCAGTTAGGATGCAAGGGAAAAATTAATGAAGTTAGTCGTGGATAATTTGCCGAGCAACACTTGTGTCACATGTTCAAGATATTGTGATTGAGTAGATATTTTATTATTCTTTTTCCACACTTTTCTAATGAATATTATGTCACCGTGTGAACTTTCGTTGTCATTTTGTATCTCTAAACACGAAATTAACGATCAAATTATTTTGTCACGTCTGGATTTCTAGAAATGTTGTCCGCGCAATCGTTCGGGTAAAATTTATTTACTACCATAATATTTGATATACTTTTTACTTATCAGATGAAAAGTCTGGAATTGTTATTTTAAAAGACACAGTATTTACTACTTGATAAAATATTTATTAATTCTAAATACATACACGTGCGTGGTTTGAGTGAGAGCGTGTGTGCGTGAACGCGCCAGCGTCCGTGCGAAATATTTACATGATTGGTGTAGATATGAATTTGTTGACGTTATTTAGTGACTTTGTTTTCATATCTGTATACCAGGTATACCCTGGACAGGACGACCCGGGACCACATAAATGTATTCAGGACATCAAAACAGACAACTTCTCTCAGTGACATTCTTTTTGGTGCGTCATTTCGGCGCTACAGCCGTTCAAAAAAGTCCGGTTTGCCGCCTGCATGCTGGCAACTCAACATCGCATCGGTGACGTCATTGCTTTGCGGTGAAACAGTGCACGGCAATGTAAGGAACGCAATTTTTGTGAAAAACGACAAAACAAAACTACCAACCACATGATAGCGAGGAGAGCGTCAAGTAGACCAACGGGAAGTGAACCAACGATACGAAAAACGGTAGTAAATGAAGGTATTGAAAAGGAAGTGGTATAATCGCATTTTGTTTCTTTGCCTAAATGTCAAATTATTAGCAAATCTCGTTGCAAATTTGAAAGTCAGCGTAGGCAGAGCATTTTCTTGCCTGTCGTCTATTCAGCTAATGAAGGTTTTCTTCTAAGCTTTCTACATTCTACTTTTCTAGTCATAAACATTTTCTGTTTGCAGTTGTAGGGGCGTAAAAATATAATATATTTGGTTGAAAATGTATTTTAACGCAGAAATGAAAACTTTTGTGAATTTTTGATCATTCTTAATGTATCATCCTTACTGCGCGCCAGAAACTCGTGCGCCCCAGAACCTCGTGCGTCCCACAGCACTGGTGGTGTTATTTACGCCACTGATCTTTCTCAAATTCATTAGTCGCGACACATTTGCATTCACATGACATTCAGGTGTATATTTTTAAATTACCTGTACCAGTACACAATGCAGATCCACTCGAACTAACTTCACAATTTGTTCTGATGCATTTTCCCTATCAAAACTCTTATTCTATTTAAGTCTCTACAACGAATTGTTATTATTTTTTATGTCTAGTTTTTGCACATAGAAGCTAATCGGGGTTGGATCTACAGTTTAAAATGTTATCCGAGCCACTGTGCAATGTGCCTCCACCAGGTTTCGAACGAGAGAGCTCTTGATTACAACAATGACGGCTCCCTTTCATATTCAGAGAGACTCAATTGTAGAAAGTCATTGTTGAAAAACTCCATCTATGTTAACGCTGTATGCCAAGCCGCTATCGCTTAAAAGCAACAACATTATTGTTTGCCATGCGCTCCAAGGTGGAATACTAATAGAAATAACGATAATGTATTTTCTTTGAAATCTTGTCCGTACACATGATCCATAAAATGCACATAGACTTCAATTTTATAGAGAATAAATAGCAACCTGCGTCTACTTCCTGTTGTACACTGCCTGCATCAAAACATAATTTGAACTTCTCGACTTAAGTGTGACTGTCACATTAGAAGAAAGTTTCGTGATAAATTTTCTATTTTTTTGTACAGTTCATTTTTCCTTAATTATTTGGAGCATATGCTGCATGCGTCTGGGGGGCTAATGTCAGGCTTTGGTAGGCATAGCCTTCTTACCCCCTACATAACTACGCCTATGATTCGGCGTGAGCTTGATATTCCTTTTTTTCGTTCATTCTTCCATTTCATCAGATCTTCAGGAATTGACAAACCGTGAAATCACCTGAAGCATCTATCGTACACTAGATGGCAACACTTGAGAAAATTTTAATAATGGGTTATGTATGTAATGCCAGTCACAGTAAATATAAATTACAGATTTAGAATAAAAGAAGAACCTTAAAAATATATTAGCTTCAGCAACTCTGAAGGCTACATTCGCATATTGGTTTCACAGAACAGGTGTAAGATTTCAGAACTGAAAATGTATTCATTTTGAAGAAAAATGCATGGCTGCTTTAAAATCGTGAACAGCTTCATACCTCCTTGCGTTGGTATCATATAATATGTCTATCTGTAGTCATATGTTTATATTTGAAGGAGAGAACAAAACCTAAAATGTGTAATTTACACAAATATGTTCACTGTAGTAACATATCAATGTGCATAAACTGCCAAAGTATATGGACAAATGCATAAAATGTAATCATATCGACCACTTTTTCGTTTGATGCACTAAACATGCATAAATTGAGATCAGAAACAATTCTTTCCAAAAATAAAAACAATATACATGTTCATACTCTGTCTCGGGAAGCTCTGGAGCAAGCGAAAGAAATCAAGTCCTCTGCGCAAGTAGGATTCCAGAGGGATCGACCAATGAACCCGTGAGAGGCGAAGCGAGCTGTTTTTCTACGCCCACTCCCCTTCTCAACCGTTATGCACGGCCTTGCCCCACAGATTCCCGAAACAGGGTCTGTCAATTGATATCAAAAGTACCACAACCATGATTTAGTGCAATGCGAGTTATTTGTGCAGGAAGTTAAAGCATAACCCCTTACTTCATTAACGCCATGTGCCTGGGTTTTCCCAGTATTAATGGCTTACCGGAGAATGACTTGTTCTGCAGATGATGTAAATTCAATGCACAATATAAAATGCCTACAAACAGAAACTGGACTGAACAAGCCAGCCAGCGAGGATTAAGATTTCCCAAAGTACACGTTTCTCTCCAGAAAAAAATAATAATTAATTGATTGATTTAGTTTTTTTTACTTTGCGTTTATGCCACTTTTGGCTAATCGCGAAGATGAAGATGGATGATGATATGATGAAATTGATGAAGGGACACGCACAATAAACACCCGGTCAAATCTGGGATTCGCACTCGGGATCCCTCGCGTCGTAGTGCTGTGTGCTATCGACTCCGTCACGGAGGGCGTCTCCAGAGAAAGAAACAACACTTTTTGCATGGAAGGAAGATAAAAAAAAGAACTTTTCCAGGGAGAATAAAGCTTTACTTTGAATTATTAGAAAAGGAAGTAATATTTAATTTACTTTCCATGTAACAGAGTAGATGCGAGAAACTAAATTTTAACCACTTATTTTTCGGGGCAAAGCGGGTAAGTACCCCTTGCCCCCCGCCGGATACTCTACTGAACTAAAGTGTCCTAGTATTTTCCCTGTAGGATCTGGTTATACAAGATCAACTGGTAGAAAAGTAGGCACTCCAGGGTCCTTTACGCTCATATCACACTCCTACAACATTCATGGTACGCCATGATGTCCTTGTGCTGCCTAAGAAATGATTCCACGTAACAAATGATCATATTTGATTTCGGAAGATATAAATTACGGTAAATGATTACGTTAATATTTCATGAAATTCCCGCCCCCTTGATTCGGCTTAATTTGATTTTATGTTAGTGTTATTAGATTTGGATGTTTCATAACCACTAACTGGCAAGGCTTGTTTTCATATTTGAAACACGAAATGATTATATGTCAGTCCGTAATTTATTTTCTTTTGTCGTCCCGAGAATATATATTATAATACATATTACAGAGAAATAAGCAGGTAAAAAAAGAACATAGGTTCAATAGTGTGTAACACATTACAATTTACTCCTATAGTACATAACACTTTAAACTGTAAGGCCAGTCTCGATTAGCCTACCCGTACGTAAAGTGGATTTATAACAAGAATTCAATCATTCATTCAGTCATGAACGAACAATCACAAACACTTGTGCACAGATAGCGACACTAGCCCCACAAAAGATAACACTGGCTTTGAGTTCAGACGCCAGAGCATCGTTAGTCTGCAAAACGCCGTCCAGGGTATAGTTGGGCCTTCCGACAAGGGCACGACTTACACCCCTAGGAGAACAACAAATTTAGTTTCCACATTACTTATATCCTGTAAAAGTAGTTCAGTAAGCATTCAGATGGAACAGTTGTACCGGTTTTTACATCTACTGCATCGGCCAACAATGCCGTATTGTTGTAGTTTCAAGGGCTGAATATGACCCATTGTCTACGTCCTTATTGTGCCACGTCGAAAGGAATCGTAATCGTAAAGACCACGGCTAAGCACTCAGAGGACCGTGAAGCTCAGTAATGACATCTGGCGGGAGCTTCAGTAGTTTATTACTTATGACGTCATGAGGCCACGATATGGACATTAAACATTCACCTTATCCCGCTTACAAGCACTCAGGACCTTCCTCATTATCTGATCCTCAATTCTAATTTTCGGTTCACAAACTGAAATTGTATCCTTGTTAATTTCGAAACTCAATATATATATATATATATATATATATATATATATATATATATATATATATATATATATATATATATATTATATCGACAACACGGGAAAATTAATTACAGCTTATTTTTTCATCATATCATTTTCCTGTCCCAATTATCATAAAGTGGCAGAAAGGGGTGGAAACAAACAGAAAAATACATGACTCTACGCTAATATTTTGAATTCGGCGTGCGCAAGATATTCCTTTGTGTTCATTCCAGGATCAATCATCTAGGGGTGCTGAGAGGGGTGCGGAATTAAATTTGAATGGTGCGATGTTAAAAATAAGGTAGGTGAGCCAGAGGTAGCCCGTGTTCTCACTGTACGAAAATCATTCGAGTATTAGTATTAGTATTTAACACAGGTAACAAATGTAGGGTGACCAGACATACTCTTGTTAAGAGTATTATAGCTACTCTTTTAGAGGTCCATATACTCTATAATCTTTTCAATTAGCAAGAATCCCCAAATATACATTGTCCTTGCTATTTAATTTAATTAATTATTTTACGCGTAAATATGCGTTAAGATCCTCAGAACGGAAAACGCATTGCAAGTGGTTGCAACGCCGCACCCTGTGTTGAGACCTCTCTCGCCCAGCAGACGAGAATCAAAGCAGTTGCTCTGTGTAATCTGTGCGTAAGATGCCCGGAGGGAGAAAATCTGGAAGCCCTGGTATCGGTGCTCTCTGCCCCAACCTCTCCCCTCCGTTGCAAGAATGGCATCGACATCAAAAATCAGCTTTTCGACAAAGCGCGCCGGAATGTTAAATTTTATTTAGTCTAGTGTTTAGGAATCAGTTTGAAAGTGGCTGTTGTGAAGTAGTGACATTCAAGTCTGTGTCTGTTACTAGTGGCTCTTGTTTGTGTGTCCTAACTTTATTTATGGTGCACCTAATAAGATGACAATGTCGCGAGGAAAGTGTTAATATAACCAGACCTTTGAAGATACGTATCCCTGTATTAAAATATCGCGAAATAATGACATTTACAAAACATTCTGCTCAGTGTGTTAAAAAGAATTCTCCATAAAAAACAAAGGTAAATATGATATTGAACAACATATAAAATCGAAGTCACACACAGAATGTTCATCGGTTTCTGAGACATGCAAGTTGGATAGTTTCTTCACAAAAAAGGAATCTTCAGAAGAACTAGACTTAATTCGATTGCAACTTGTATGGTCGCACCACAATGTAAAACATAACCTTTCCTTCAGAAGTATTGATTGTACTAGTAAATTGTTAAAATCAACACCAAATAAAAAAAAATGCATTGCCCGCACTGAAACCCAAGCTTTAATAACAAATGTGGAGGGGGAATGGTCAGAAAATATTTTAAATAAGGGTTTAAAAAAATCACCCTTCGTTGTCATTTCTTGTGATGCTTCTAATAGAAAAGCGACCAAACTTCTCCCTGTGTTAGTGCGGTACTGTGAAGTTGACACTGATATTGATATTAAAACATGCCTTTTGAAAATCCATAGCTTACCCGATGACACCTCTGAAACTGTGTCAAGTGTATTGATGGGTACAGTAAGTCAATATGGTTTGGAAAAATAAGGTTGTTGGATTTATAGCAGATAATGCACCATTAAATTTTGGTTGCATAAAAAGGACATCAGGAAATAAAAATGTGCACAGAGAGTTTGAAGCTTTGTTGGAAGCATATTTTGAGTTTAAGTATGGAAGATATGTGGAGAAATGAAGAAGTCTATTTCCCGATCATCCGGCACCAGGTAAACATGCAGGGTATGATCGTTTCGAATTTAGTTCCAATAATATTTTTGTGTGTGGTGTGTAGTTTGTTTTTATATTGTGTAGTAGTTGTGGTGTGTTTGTGTTTATATTGTGTTATAGTTGTTGTGTTTGTGTGTGTCTTGTGTAGTAGTTGTGCTGTCTAATGTGTTTGTGTTCGTCTTGTATAGTAATTGTGCTGTCTAATGTGTTTGTCTTTGTCTTGTGTAGTAGTTCCTCCATTCATACTGGGGATTAGGCGTAGAGCTGACAACTCTGCACTGTAAAAATACATGTCAAGAAACAGCAATATAAGGCCATAGATGTTCCCAAGGTAAAATATTCCGGAGGTAAAATAGTCCCCCGTTCGGATCTCCGGGTGGGGACTACTTTGGGAGGTCCCTGGACTAAGGATAAGATCTACGTTAGGAATAAGGATATTAAATTAGGCACCTGGAATGTTCTGAGCCTTTACCGGCCTGGGGCATTTCAGTGTACAGTTAATGAGATAGTTAAGTATAAATTAGATGTAGTAGCTGTCCAGGAAGTTACGTGGCCAGGAGAAGGGAATTGTAAAACTAAAAATTATACTTTTTTCTATGGTGGTATGCCCGACCCTGTGGCCGAGTGGTTAGCACATCGCGCTGCGACGCCAAGGGTCCCGGGTTCGAATCCCGGTCGGGCTTGGTTGTTTGTGAATGTCCATTCATCAATTTCATCATTTCATCACTCATCCCCATCTTCGCAAATTAGCCAAGAGGCACAAAAGGCGAAGTAAAATAAACTAAATCAAATCAAATCAAATCAAATCTATGGTGGTACTGAAAATCATAATTTTGGAACAGGCTTTTTCATAAATAATAGAATTATCTCGGCTCTTAAAACAGTAGAATTTATTAATGATAGGATATCATATGCAGTTTCACAGGGTAGGTGGTGTAAAATTATTTTAATAAACATACATGCACCAACGGAAGATAAAGATGATAATACTAAAGATGATTTTTATACAGAGTTAGAACAGGTCTTTGATAAATTTTCTCAGTATGATATGAAAATTCTGTTAGGTGACTGTAATGCACAGATTGGCAAAGAAGAGACATTTAAACCCACGATTGGTAAAGATAATGGTATAAGATTGATTACTTTTGCAACCTCAAAGAATTTAATTGTGAAAAGTAACACTTTTAAACATAAAGATATCCATAAATATACCTGGTCTTCTCCAGATGGTAAAACTCATAATCAGATAGATCATATTCTGATTGATAAGAGAAGGCATACTAGTATAATTGACGTTCGTACACATAGAGGTGCTGACTGTGCCAGTGACCATTATTTAGTAATTGCTAAATTAAGAGAAAGACTCTCAGTGATAAATCATAAGCAACAACATCTAAAAGTTATAAAATTTGATACAGGAAAGTTTACTGAGGAAAGAATTAAGAAAGATTACCAAATTAAACTGTCAAATAGATTTGATGTTTTGCAGGATTTAAATGATGATGAAAATATAAATGAGACAGACGTAAATAAGAATTGGGAGCACATACGTAATGCAATAGAATCAGCAGCTAAAGAAAGTATAGGATACCATAAACCAAGAAAAAGTAAGCCATGGTTTGATATTGAATGTCATAATCTAATTGAAATAAGAGATCAGGCTAGACTTAGGTGGTTAAATAACTCTGATGATACAAATCTAAGCAATTATAATAGAATAAAGCGAGAAGTTAACCGCACGTTTAGAAGTAAAAAAAGAGATTACTTGAAAAGCAAAATTAAAAATATATGAGAGATTTATATAAAGGTGTAAATGAATTTAGAAAGGGGTGGCAACCTAAAGTAAACTTGATAAAAGATAAAGACGGTGATTTTCTAGCTGACCCAAGCGATATTCTAAATAGATGGAAGAACTACTTTAATGACCTTTTAAATGTCCATATAGGAGATAAATCAGAAGTAAATGAAGTACACACAACAGAACCTCTAGTTCCAGAACCTAACTTGACTGAAGTTAAAGATGCTATTAAAAGGCTAAAGAATAACAAAGCACCTGGCATTCATTTAATACCAGCTGAGTTAATTAAATATGCTGAAAATTCATTAATATGTCAAATTCATAAATTAATTTGTCTAATATGGAATAAAGAAGAAATCCCTCAACAGTGGAAAGAATCCATAATTGTTCCTGTGTTTAAAAAAGGTGATAAAATGAACTGCAATAATTACCGTGGAATTTCTCTACTCTCAACAACATACAAAATATTGTCTAACATTCTTTTAACAAGACTAACCCCATATGCTAATGAAATTATAGGTGATTATCAATGTGGATTTGAACGTAACAGATCAACTACAGATCAAATTTTTCACATCAGACAGACACTTGAAAAAAAGTGGGAATATAATCAAAATGTCCATCAGCTATTCATTGATTTAAAAAAAGCATATGATTCGGTCAAAAAAGATAAATTATATAATATATTAGTCGAGTTTGGAATACCTAAGAAGCTAGTTAGTATGATAAAAATATGCACCAGTGAAACAGAAAGTAAAATTCGTGTGGGTATTAATATGTCTGAAAAATGTACAATTCATGATGGGTTAAAACAAGGAGATGCATTATCTCCATTGCTCTTTAATTTTACCTTAGAATATGCTGTTAGGAAGGTACAAGAAACTAAAGAAGGACTAAAATTAAATGGTGTGACTCAGTTGTTAGCATATGCAGATGATGTAGACTTACTGGGGGATGATGTGAATACCATAAGAATAATACTAAAATATTTTTCAAAACTGCTAAAGAGATAGGTTTGGAAGTTAACAAAGAGAAAACTAAATATATGCTTACAGGCCGAAACCAAGTGTTAGGTAATAATCAAAATCTAATTATTGATAACAACTCGTTTGAACCAGTTTCCAAATTCAAATACTTAGAAGTAATATTAACAAATGAAAATTATATTAAAGAGGAAATAAAAAGTAGGCTTAATTCAGGAAATGCATGTTACTTCTCTCATCATAAACTTTTATCTTCTCGTTTAATATCTAAGAAACTAAAAGTTAAAATATACAAAACAGTAATTTTGCCAGTAGTATTATATGGATGTGAAACTTGGTCCCTTACTTTGAAAGAAGAACATAAATTGAGAGTATTTGAAAATAAGATCCTTAGGAAAATCTTTGGACCTAAAAAGGGATGAGGAGACAGGTGAGTGGAGAAGGTTACATAATTTAGAACTACATAATTTATATTCATGTCCAGATATTATTAGAATAATTAAATCAAGAAGACTTAGGTGGGCAGTCCATGTGGCACGAATGGGAGAGGAAAGAGGAGTTTACAGGATTCTTGTTGGGAAACCTGATGGTAAGAGGCCTGTAGGAAGGCCAAGACGAAGATGGAGGGACAACGTTGAAATGGACCTAAGGGAAATCGGCAGGTATGGAAAAGAGTATATAGATCTTGTTCAAAATAGGGAAAGATGGAAGGCCTGTGTTGCTGCAGCCATGAACCTTCGGGTGTAAGAAGGCTAGAGAGTTAGTTAGTTAGAGAGAGAGAGAGAGAGAGAGAGAATGACATATTAGGGATGACCAAATCGGATAATTTTCTATCCCAATTTCAAATATCCAGATATCGTATATTTTGTAATCCGGATAAGTAACCAAATTAAAAGAAAACATGAAAGGTTTTAAAAAATAAAAAAATGTAATAATAAAGAAGCAAATGAAACTGAATATGTTAATTTTATATGTATTTTCTCTTCCTACAGACTTCATATACATACATCTATTTTACCAAAGTAATGTGGCCAGATTTCAACTTGATGAATCTTATGGAAGCAATATTTAACTACCAAAGACAAGTGAAAAGTATTCAGGTAAGCTCAAATGAATTGTGAGAAAGTCTCAATAGTTTTTGTTTCTGTATTATATTTTTCCTTTTTTTTTGCCAGCTTACAATTTTCCTTTAACTTTGTATGGAATATCCATGTGAAACAGTAGAATTTGTGTTTTCGATTGTATTCTCAAGATACTATGAAGCTAGAGAATTGCTGAGAGTGACTAAAACAATTTTTACAAATCTAAATCTTTAAAATGGATATATCTCTAGTAGCTATGTGAAGGCTTCAGAATGATAGAAATATATGTAGAGCCGCATTTGTATTTGGAAGTGTCATTAATTCTTTGTGTTGAATGGTTCAATTTTTTATTCAGATGGGTTTGTAATATAATTGAAGGCAAGTTTTCAGTACCTATAAATTTGTATCGTACTCGGTGCTTCTCCGAAAGCACAGTGGCATCGTCGTCTCTTTGTAATCAAGTGGTCCCAGGTTCGATACCCGGTGGAGGCTCATAGTGGTTTGGTTCCCACTTTAAACTGTAGGTCCAGTTCCGATTAACCTTTCTTTGCATAAAGTGGTCTTAAAAACAAACTCAGAGAAGAATCAAAATCAGGATAGAAAATTCACATAAGCTTTAATAGAAAAATGAAATAGATAACAATGATGAAGTAATATAAATTAATCTTCTGTACGTATTTGCTATGCGTTATTAAATATAAATTATTTAATTTATTTAATTTTTCATTATAGGCTGCAAGGCAATCAGTATATGACCAGTCTGAAGTACTGCCAGAAGGAAAAGAGAGAATTCAAAATTTTTTACATCTTCTGGAAGAGAACAGACAGACACATTTGCAGAAAGCAAGTAAGCAAGTAAGCAAGTAACTAAATGATGAAGATTTGTCAGCCTTGGATATAACACTAACAGAGGACATGGTGTGGTTCATGTTTTTTAATTTGTATTGAGAGGAACATTTTGTTTATATATATGTATCTCTAGATGTAATTTCACATGAACCTTTATTTCCATTACTGTGTTTTGTGTTTATCTTCGTTCAGAATATTTTAGTTAACAATGCGTATATGTGTGAAGTAATTTTAGCCGGTTTGAGTGCAAGGAATTATTTACATTTTACATAAAGTTTCTGTGTTATATCTTAGGTTATTTTCTTTTATACTTACAAGGAAATAAAGTGGTTTTGGTGTAGCCTATGTATAGTTTTACTTTTATTTGGTGAAGATATCATTGTCAGTACAATAAAATTGTTATTCAAATAAGCAATATTAAAGAAACAAAAATATTCTTCTATTTTCTTCCTCATTTCGCCCCCCCCCCGATAGTGTAGTATTAACGTTGTTGCCTTGTAATCAAAAGCTCTCGGATTCCATACCCGGTGGAGTCACATTACACAGAGATGTGGATTCCACGTTAACCAACAGACCCAGTCGCGATTACCCTATCTGAGCATAAAGTGAACTGAAAAATGCATTTTGGACTTTTATTTTGCTCATTCGGATGCTCCTCCAAAAACGGAATTTTCTCTCCTACATGTATGCAACCACGTGACAAAGATTCAAGGTTGCCACTAGCATTTATTATTTCTGCTGGAAAGGGACAAATGCGATACAGGATAGACTAGGCATCTTGATAGCACTTGAAGTGAGCACCCTTCGAGAATGGTCTCCCAGTTTTATTGAAGCCTTGGTCTGGAAATGACAGTCTTTCGAATTCAGGGTTCCCCCAGAGGGTAACGGCGCGGACCGCACCATCAACATTTTTTTAGGGGGGATTTTTGCTTAAACAAAAATAACATTAAACTCGTACATAATATTCCAAATTTTTGTAAAAAAAAATACACCATGCCACCGAGCTACAATATGTGCGGAGGAGGGGGGGAGGGGTGGCGAGGGGTGGCGAGGCGAGAATCAGAATATATTTCCTTAATAATTCAGTGTTCTGCCCACATTTTATTACGGAAATGAAAGTACTCATTCTTTACTAATCTGAGGATGCTGAAATGACATTAAAAACGTTCGATTGGCTCTCGTTTTGGCGTAGCAGAGGGAGCTGGGGGAGAGAGGGCACATACAAGCGACCCAGCTCAACTCGAATATACAGGATGAACAGAAACTATAGGGACAAACTTCATGAGGTGATTCCTGACAGGTAAAGGAACATAAAAGTCCATATCAACGTATGTCCGGAAATGCATATTTGCCCAGGTAGATGGCACTGAAGAACGACATCATCCTCTCATAACAACACTCGCAGTGTGCTTGTTTGTGTTGCAGATTATGTGATTGGAGCTACGTCGAAGCACCATGATCCGTTATTCATACCAGGAACAAGCCGAAATGCTCTTCGTATACGGTGAAGCAGATGGAAACAGTCGAGAGGCCGCACGGATTTATCGAGCCACGTACCCGGACAGACAGCACCACCCAATCTACAAAACCTTTGCACCCATTTATGGGCGTATGTGTGAGCATGGGTCCTTTCATGCAGGCAAACATGGAGGGCAGCTGCGGCATGTGCGAACACCAGATCTGGAGGAACGTGTGCTACACGATATTGAGAACAACCCCAGTACAAGCTCCAGGCAAGTGGCCACCAGAATGGTGTAAGCCAAGTGACGGTGTTGTGTATCCTGCATGAAAGCCGCTACCATTCCTATCACCTGCAACATGTGCAGGGATTATCACCAGCGGATTTTCCTCCAAGGTAACGTTTTTGTCGCTAGTTTTTGCAACATGCCACCACCATATTGGGATTTCTGTTGTCAGTCCTCTTCACCGATGAAGCGACCTTTGGTAGAGATGGCATCGTCAACCTATATAATCGTCATCTGTGGGCTACAGCCAATCCTTGGGGAATGGTTGAATCGTCTCATCAGGAACGGTTCAGCATCAATGTTTGAGCAGGGATTATTGGCGACCACATACTTGGACCACTTGTTCTTCCACAACGCCTTAACGGACAGACGTATCTGGAATTCCTGCAGAATACTCTGCCTCTTTTGCTTCAGAATGTGCCTTTGGCAATACGACAGGTAATGTGGCTGATGCATGATGGAGCGCCAGCCCAGCATTATTGTTCGTCAACACTTCAAAAACATCTTCCCCAGAAGATGAATCGGACGAGGAGGCCCTGTGGCATGGCCCGCTCGATCACCGGACTTAAACGCCCTTAATTTTTATTTGAGAGGGCATCTGAAAAGTATTGTGTATGCTGAGCCAGTTCCTGATGTGCAGACCCTTGAACAGCGTGTCCGTGTAGCCTGTGACGCTATTCGGGCACAGGCTGGAACATTCGGACGAGTGAGGCAATCCATGATGCGACGTGTGGACGCTTACATTGCATCCCATGGAGGCCACTTTGGACACCTGTTGTAACATGGATGAAAGCCATGCCATGTAATGTGTACCGGTACTAATTGCAGACTCACCGTCCATTTCCGGACATATGTTGATATGAACTTTTTTGTACCTTTACCTGTCAGGAATCACCTCCTGAAGTTTGTCCCTATAGTTTGTGTTCACCCTGTATATGGCAACACTGCTAACGGTCTCGAAAGTGGCATTCCAGTATATCACGCTATCCTTTGCTGCTTCAGGTCACTTCAACATTGGCCAGTTTGTATTCAGTTGTGTAGTGTTTCAAGAGTATTGTTAGATTTCGTATATTCAATATATACAGCGAAAATGCAACACAGGTGGTTGTTTCGCAACGTGGCATCCCAACAACAGTACTCCATTCCGACATGTCGTATATTCAGGGAATTATTTCACCACCCTTGGCTCTTAGCGAACCCCACAAGATAACTAACTAACTAACTCTCTAGCCTTCTTCAACCCGAAGGTTTATGGCTGCAGCAGCAAAAGCATTCCATCTGTCCCTATCGTGGACAGGATCAATCCAACCTTTTCCATACTTTACCGATTTCCTTTAGGTCCATCTCAACGTTATCGCCCCCATCTTCGCCTTGACTTTCTACTCGTCTCTTCCTACTGTTCTCAAATATTTAGAAAGGGGGGCTATAAAGCGACTTTCAGTAGTCAAATCAATTCTTTTTGGGGATTATAACTGTGGGGAGACGCACCGCATTATTGGCCTCCGGGGGTGGGTATCACCCTTGGTCATACCTCTGCATTACTGAATTCCTGCGCACATTACTGTGTCTTGTCGATAATATTTTTGTAGGGACAGATATGAGTTTCATTTGTGTTCGAACGCTTCTCTTCTTTCCTTAAGGCCTCTTCGGTGGCACAGTGGTAGCGTCGTCGCCTTCTAATCAAGGGGTCCCTGGTTCGATACCCGGTGCAAGCACATAGTAGTTCGGATCCCACTTTAAACTGTAAGTCCAGTCCCAATTAGCCTTTCTGTGCATAAAGTGGACTTAAAACGCCAAATGAACCAAATCAATCTTCTTTCCTTAACAACTACATCACACCCTGCGTATACTACGAACATTGATGTCATAAGCAAGCACTTGCCCCCTCCCCCCTTCACCCAATCGTAACCCAGTTATTTACGATTCACTTTTATTGTGCTCCGTTACGTCGTAGCTAAATATTATGTTTAGGAGATTATTTGTGTCCACTTCATAAAACCTTCCAAGTACTTTTTGTACGTTTCTAAACCTGAAGACGAACCGAACGGTAATGGTTGTTGGTAAATTCGTGTCGCCAACATGGCTGCCGGTTCGATACCCGGTGCAAGCACTTAGTGATTCGGTTCGCCTTCCTGTGCATAAAATGGACTTAAAACAAACTTAGAAAACAAACATAGCTGCTACATTGATTTTCAAATATTTTGTTAGTGACTCTTGTAAGTGTACCACGGGAAGGCTGTATCTACTGCCCAATCAAAAATTATAGACACTCTAGTTAAATATAAAAAATAAGCAGTAGACCTACATAAAAACAAGTTGCATCAAAATTTAGAGTATTCAATTCTGCGTCAATCTATGCTAACCAAATCTTTTCCTGGGCCTCACCTATGGCCCAGTGGTAGCGTCGTTGCCTTGAGATCAAGGTGTCTCGGGTTCGATACCCGGTGGAGGCACATAGTGATTCGGATCCCACTTCAACCTGTAGGTCCAGTCACGATTAGCCTTACTGTGCACAAAGTGGACTTAAATCACCAAATCAAACCAAACCAATTTTTTTCCGAGTATGCCTTCTTATGCAAACGGTCGCTTTCTTTGAAATTCTATGAATTAAAAACGGGTGGTCCAATCGTGATGAAATTTCAGTATAGTACAAGCAGTAAGGTTTTAAACACAACTCTTAATTTTCAGATTTTAAAAAATTGTCAAAAAAATGTTATTTTCAATTTTGATAAACAACTTTTTCTTGGTACTGGGTAGTCCTACAAACACAATACTGGTCTTGTTTTGAAGCTCTCTTGCTTGTGTTTTTAAAATCCGTTATCATTGTCAATTCACAATGCGAAACCGATTTTAGCTGTACAGATTTTTATTCAATGAAGTAAAGATGTAAGTGGAACCTGGCAACACCGGACGCACTTATTCGCTGGGAGAGCACGCAGTTTCCACGGTTCAACGGACATTGCTGTGTGAAGAAGCTCATTCACACTTTAAAGGAAAAATGTAGTGAATTATCTATAACATTACGGAACGGTCCGTTGCCACTAGTGACGAGACGGAACTGGAAGGTTCCAGATATTCACGAATCGGAAGGCCGCTCCGGTCCGTTTCGAGTCCTGGTTTAATTCTGATAAGAAATTAAAATTAATTACCACGCCCCAGAGCCCTCACCTGGCTACGTGTCTCAGGCCCGTGCCAGGGATTTTTTAAGGGGGTGGGGACAACCCCGAAACCGTGGTGACATAGAGGGTAAGTCACCTAAAATTACCACCGGAAATATTTCGTGAACGACAATGAATATTGGAAGACTTCTTTCGCAGATGTATAGATATGAGAGGGGCTCATGAAATTAGTGGACACAATACGTTAAACTACGTAAGGATGTACGATTTTCAACACAAACTTAGTTTTTTTTTATGGAAACCCCATTTTAATTTTAGCTCATGTGAAAGTACTGGAAAATTCATTAAGAATGATGTTTGTTACATTGTAATACGTCAAGTAGTTCTCAAGTAATTGCAACGTGAAGTTGACGCTTGATACAAACATTCTTACAATGATTCGTGTGTCATAACATACATATCCCCCCCCCCTTTGACGCCATTTGTGTATCGTAACAAACGTGTTACTCTTGTGGATACTATGTGCTGTGCTTAAGAAATTTGTTACGTTCTAACAACTGCGATGTACAATAAAATGTTCGTTTGTAAATTATCTACATTATCTAAAAGGTTCTGATGCATCTTTAATTTAAAAGTATAAATTTTAAACATTCCGCCATCAGTTACATACAGAAATGTTGGTACATTAACATCTTTCTAATTTTTAGTTGGTGTTCATTCATTTACGTCATAATTTTTAGTACATTGGAACAATAAACTGTTCTCGTTTGGTCATGACAAATCATAAAGTTTTCAACTATTAAACTTTGCATCATATACATTTTTCATTCTTTCTTTCTTTCAAATTGATTTACCAAATTTATGAAATAAAGCAAGGGGGTAACAAAGTACACTGTTGAACCAAACGCTTGTTGATGGATTGATTTGCTGTTTTAAGTCCACTTTATGCACAGTAAGGCTAATCAGGACTGGACCTACAGTTCAAAGTGGAATCCGAACCACTATGTGCCTCCACCGGGTATCGAATCCGGAACCGCTTGATTACAAGGCAACGGCGCTACCACTGCTCCATCCGGGAGGCCCCAAAACGTTTGTGATAGTGTACTTACGTCAGAACTGTTTCTGAGAAAACAATATTTTCAAACTCTGAAAAGGGCGAGATGATACTTATCTATGGCGAGTGTAGAAAAAATGCAGCACAAGCGTGCAGGCTGTATGCAAGACGGCATATACGCTCGGCTCTGCCGACAGTCGTAGTGGGGATGCTCCTTCAGGCTCAACTTCACGTTACAATTACTTGAGAACTACTTGACGTATTGAAAATAAAATGGGGTTTCCATAATAAAAACTAAGTTTGTGTTGAAAATCGCACTTCCTTACGTAGTTTAATGTATTGTGTCCACTAATTTAATGAGCCACTCTCATACCTATATATCTGCGAAAGCAGTTTTCCAATATTCATTGTTGTTCACGAAATATTTCAGGTGGTAATTTTAGGTGACTCACCCGATATATATACTCACACACACATATTATTGTCAGGAAATATATGTCAATTATTAAATTATTTATTTATTTATATTTATAAACATATATATTAATTTGCTACATTTATGAACTATCAAATTAATTCCTTTAGCACTAGTTCAAAATGTCAAGAAATTAGAAGATAGGTGAAATGTTTTTAATAAGTGTTAGATTTTATTTAATTATTGCTTTCTATTAATAATGATAATTAAATGTTCATACTTTTATTGTGTTATGTTTCTATAATGGTGTAAATCCATTAATGGTCTCTCGAAAGGAAATATTTCCTTATCAGAGTTGTAGCTAGAGATTTCAGTACCCAGGTCGAGAATAGATTTTCGCACCCCCTGCACCGTATTTGCATCCCCCTAAGTAGATGTAGCTGGCATACTTAGACATTGTAGACATTTTATGTACCTACTCTTTTCCGTTGAATCCGACGGAAAGAAAAGAACTTAGCATTCAAGAAATGTGGCTAATGAAAGAGACATCATCATTTCAGACATCATTCTTTGTTCTTCCTTCTTTGAATGTGTTTATTATATTATTCTTAGTAAAGTATGTTTGAAGTCAAAACTAATTGTTTATCTTTGTTGTTATAACAACAAACTCTTACCCTCGGAAAATTTTGATGGGGGAAAATTTTAATGGAACAATATCGTTGGTGGGAATTCGTACCCTGAATGTGACCACCAATGCTGTGGAATGATCATTATAATGAAGAACATGTCTGTCTGAATGTGAATTAACCAAAAAAGGGACATTTTCTTATTAAGACTGCAGTTCGAAAAAAGTCAGAACAGGGAGTAAAAATGGCGAACTGTCCCGACCAAATTGGAACATAAATGGTTATAAAACTAAAATTACTAAATTTAGTAGATTGCAGACTTCTGGAGTCTGCCTCTCTCCAGAAACAACCCATTCATTTATGAAAGAAGAAATTCGAAATTCTTGCAAAATCTTAAAAATTGTCCAATGGTTATTTTTGTAGATTTTTATAGGTTTGCATTAAAATATTTCATGGCTCGAGGGGGATGCCATGGCCCCCTTACCTCCTCACCCCCTTTGGTTACGTGCCTGACGTGTCTGTTCAAAAGCCAGACGCAGATGTCCAGTCAGGTTGAACTCCAAGCTCTTTGTGTCCCGCACGAGATCCGCTTCAAAACATTCACATGGTTAAAACTTAAAACGGTCGAGTGATGGAAGGATATAGTGATATCTCTTTTGAAAATTCCTTAATTTAAGCAACCTTTCTACTAGACGTTGTCTCTATCGAAAAAAATATATCAAATTCAAAATCAGAATTGTGGTGAGACAATTCTGAACTTTTTTTTTCATTGAAGTTTAAATAGCACCGTTATACGGCTTGACGTGCAGTCACGGCTACTTAACTTATTACTTATAAAATTTGCAGTTAGATCCCCTCGGCGCGTCTCGTGAATTCCGTTAGCGTAATTAAATGCTGATTGAGTTAGTAAGGACGCTCACAAATCTCATTATAAGTTGCACAACTCGGTCGACGAACTTCATTGTTGGGAATGTTAACACAACAAAGCTTAAGAGCAGCAACAACATTTTGGCGCTAGTTACTCCTCCTACTTATTCATTGGCTGATGTTATTTGGTTACCAATCGCATTAAGCTCCTATTTGGTCATCTGCATGGAAAACCTGATTGTTGAATTATTCCTGGATAACGGATTCTGGATCAAACAATGACGGTGTTATATGTAGGTTAATTTCTTGCTAGGTCAATTCTTAACCTTGCTCGTTCTCGCCAAAGCCAACTTAGAGCTAAATAATGTCAGTTTGCCGATTTTGTTTAAGAATCATTAGATACACATTTACACATCAAACACAGTCCAAAGACACTAACTTTGTCGACTTCTACGACAAATGAAAACAAAATCAATGTGAATATTAAATATTCTTAAATATGCTAAATTTTTAATCAGTATATAAACTACGAATCGTTAAATATAACCAGTGATGTGCGTCTACGCGTAAACAACGATAGTCTACATTCTACACGTAGACTATTTTATACACGTAGATGACGTAATCTATGTAAACAACATGGCGAAAGGTGATAACTTAGCAAAGGGCGCCGTGAAAGTAAAACAAAATTATACTGCTTTTCAGTTGCTGATGTGTGAGGAGAACTTTTCATACTCTTTCTTCCAAATTCGAACAATTTCTCACCTAGGAAAAACCTATCATAGGAAATATTCTAGTGTTTCATGGGGAAATAACCACTCTTGCCTCACGACTGCCATCTGTTGTTTTTCTTGCATACTATTTATCTTCTTCCTTAGTTGATAATAGAAGAGAAGAGAAATTTTGTTGTAAACAGGAACTTCGTTAGGAACCAATATAGTTGAAAATGTCACTTTCTTTTCATGAAACCCTTGCAAATTTATTTTAATGCACTTTAGATTGTCTACGTAGTCTATGTAAACTACAACTCAATGTAATCTACGCGTATATTACGTGTAGACAACGCATGTAGACGTAAACTTATAGTCTACGGCACATCACTGAATATAACTCAAAATATTTTTTAATGAATTTTCTTTGTTTGTTTCTTTCAAAATTTGTACAATGTAAACATCACAAACCATGACATAATGTAGAAAATGTCGAAGAACGGGCATAAAATGTCGGTGCTTGGAAGTGTGGGGAGGGGGCGATATCAAACTACGGTGTTGATCAAACGTATGTAAATGTTTGAGCGTGATCCTTCCCCTTGGATGTTGTTTAGAGAATAGTTGGGCATTGACATTTTTTTGGATCACTTGCCTTGTATCGTTTTCTCTCTCGTTTATGCATTGATGAATTTTAAAAACCTTAGTAAAATGTTAATATGAATTTTGTTATTCGATGTAATCAGGTTTCTATGGTTACTTAGAGCACATTCTTGCTCATGACTATACAAGGGCACATCTATTTTACAAATTGGATCAAATTTCTTTTCAGAATATGGTAGCTTCAGGTCACAGGTAGCGTCTCCAGCAGGAGATATACTCGTTAAGTACCATTCCGAGTATGAAATATAGGAAGGTGTACCCACCCGTTTCTCACTGTCTCAAGCATTGTTGCGTTTCGCGCTTCCCGTCAACAATGGAGATGCATCATCGCATGTTCATCTTCTTCCAGCAATCGTCCTTCTCGGTTTCTCCATCGTTCTCCGCCTCTTCCATTACACGAAGCAGCGGTTTGAAGCAAGAAAGATTTGTATTTCACTTGATGGCTGCCGCACGTTGGGAAAAAAATTCATCCGTTTATTCATACGTGACTCTTCTATTTCTCCTTCCTCTTTCTCCTTTGTCACTGTTTCCTGTTGATTTATCTGCATTTTTAAAAAACGTAATACCACGCACAAAAAAAATAACGGGAGAAATTTGTCTATTTCTACTGGCTTAGTTTGCATCCAAAGTTCAAGGAAAAGTTTCATATACAGGGTGTCTCAGTCATGAAACTAAAGAAATCAACAAGTAGGTTAAGAAATTATACTTGTGGTCAAGAATTTTTGCTATCACAGTGGTTGGTTGAGTGATTTAGTTTTTTTTACTTCGCTTTTCTACCCCTTTTGGCTAATCACAATGATGAGGATAAATGATGGTAAGATGAGATGTATGAAGGGACAATCACAAACGTATAGGACGATAACACGAGCCCCACAGATGATTATACTTAGTGTGAGTTCACGAGCCCCACAGATGATTATACTTAGTGTGAGTTAACGAGCCCACAGATGATTATACTTACTGTGATATCACGAGCCCCACAGATGATTATACTTACTGTGAGTTCACGAGTCCCACAGATGATTATACTTACTGTGAGTTCACGAGCCTCACGAGATGATTATACTTACTGTGAGTTCACGAGTCCCACTGATGATTATAATTACTGTGAGTTCACGAGTCCCACAGATGATTATACTTACTGTGAGTTCACGAGCCCCACAGATCATTAAACTTACTGTGAGTTCACAAGCCTCACAGATGATTATACTTACTGTGAGTTCACGAGCCCCACAGATGATTATACTTACTGTGAGTTCACGAGTCCCACAGATCATTATACTTACTGTGAGTTCACGAGCCCCACAGATCATTATACTTACTGTGAGTTCAGGAGACCCACAGATGATTATACTTACTGTGAGTTCACGAGCCCCACAGATGATTATACTTACTGTGAGTTCACGAGCCACACAGATGATTATACTTGATGTGAGTTCAAGAGCCCCACAGATGATTATACTTGCTGTGAGTTCACGAGTCCCACAGATCATTAAACTTATTGTGAGTTCACGAGCCCCACACATGATTATATGTGGGGTTCACGAGCCCTACAGATGATTATACTTACTGTGAGTTCACGAGCCCCACAGATGATTATACTTGCTGTGAGTTCATGACCCCACAGATGATTATACTTGCTGTGAGTTCACGAGTCCCACAGATGATTTTGCTTACTGTGAGTTCACGAGTCCCACAGATCATTAAACCTATTGTGAGTTCACGAGCCCCACAGATGATTTATATGTGGGGTTCACGAGCCCCACAGATGATTATACTTACTGTGAGTTCACGAGTCCCACAGATGATTATACTTACTGTGAATTTACGAGCCCCACAGATCATTATACTTACTGTGAGTTCACAAGTCCCACAGATCATTATACTTACTGTGAGTTAACGAGTCCCACAGATCATACTTACTGTGAGTTCACGAGCCCCACAGATGATTATACTTACTGTGAGTTCACGAGCCCCACAGATGATTATACTTACTGTGAGTTCACGAGCCCCACAGATCATTATACTTACTGTGAGTTCAAGAGCCCCACAGATGATTATACTTACTGTGAGTTCACGAGCCCCACAGATGATTATACTTACTGTGAGTTCACGAGACCCACCGATGATTATACTTATCTACTGTGAGTTCACGAGCCTCACAGATGATTATACGTGCTGTGAGTTCACGAGCCCCACAGATGATTATACTTGCTGTGAATTCAGACGCAAGAGCCTCGCTAGTCTGCCAAATGCAGTTCAGGATGTACTGCATGGAAGGGAGCATCAATTTTTTACATGTATTGATAGATGAAGCAAATGTAATTCTGTTGTTAAAGTACAGCTTCCGTTTTCATCTTAACAACCTTTTGTTAGCGATTTTTCATTAAATAAAAATATATTTATATTCTTAATTGCTAATTTCCCATTTTTCCTATACCCACTCTGTCCCTGGATTCACTAGAGCAAGGCCGCGCATAACAGAAGAGAAGTGGAAGAAAGCGAGTTGGCAGAGCAAAGCAGTGCTCGCTGTTTCAAACGGCTGGTAGCTGCAGTCACTTCCCCTCTCACGAGTTCATTGGTCGAGTCCTCTCGACTCGTATGCGGCACATTATTCGTTTACATGTGTTAATCTGCTTATTATTTACGTTCATAATCGTAAGTAACAAGATCGAGGTCTACAGAAAAAAAAATCTTGAAGTCAAGATTAGATTGTAAGTTACTTCTGTATATTAAAAGCATGGTAACTTCTTTTCATGTTGTATGTGTTTTCATATCTATATATACTTTTTTGACTGTGTAGCAGAGTGTGAAATATCAAACTATCAAATATTCAAACTTTTAGCTGCCGTAGCTCCCTTCTGCTGCCAAAATCTGTGAGTGCCTCCCCTGAATAATAATTATTACTCCCTCTGTCCCATAATTATTGTCCGGTATGCCAAAATGGTAACTTTTTATTTAGGTTCTTTTGGATACTTGATTGGCAAATTTGTACTGATCCTTGAGTAATAACGTTGTATGACACATTCCCGTGTTTCATGTTCTTCTTCTGTATACACCAATGCCACGGTTTGCATATCGGACAATTATTATGGGACAACAAACAAAAGTGTACCGGACAATAATTATGGGACAGAGGGAGTATAATAAATACACGTGACCGTAAAAGATCGAGACAGAATCTCTTCACGTGTTTATTTACTGTTGGTACATATGCGAGTAATGAATAATGTGTGTGATTAATGCAAGCGGTGTACAATGTTTTAATGTTTATAAGGTGGTGTCATTTCATTCAACAATACGAAATTTATGAGATAAAAAAGATAAATACAGACAGAAAGAAAATATGGATTCATTCATTCATTCATTGTTTTCTGCCTAATTGGCAGGTTTTTCACTGCAATCTCCAGCTTTCCCTGTTCTCTGCCTTACGCTTCGTAATAGCATACGACCCAGTTAATTTAATATCATCCATAAGCTGATATCTCTTTCTTCCACGGACTTTTCTTCCTTCAACCATTCCCTCCAAGGCATCTCTTAGCAGGCAGTTTCTTCTTAGACAGTGTCCTAACCAGTTTCTTTTCCTCTTCTTGATGGTCTCCAGTATAGATCTTTTTTCACCAACTCTTTTCAGTACGGCTTCGTTTCTTACCTTGTCTGTCCATTTTACACGCTCCATTTTTCGCCATGTCCACATTTCAAAAGCTTCGAGTCGTTTCTCTTCATTTCTTCTCAACGTCCAGGTTTCTGCACCATATAGTGCTACACTCCACACAAAACATTTCACTAATCTCTTCCTTAGACTTATGTCCATGGGTCCACAAAAAACATTTTTTCTTCTGTTAAAAGCTTCTTTTGCTATTGCGATTCTCATTTTCACTTCTTGGTTGCAGCTCATGTCACTGCTTATAGTGCATCCGAGGTAGTTGAAGCTATCCACTTGCTGGATTCTTTCACTGTTTGCTCTCACATTAATATTCCTTGGTTTCCGTCCTATAACCATTGCCTTTGTCTTCTTTACATTAATCTTCATTCCATACTGCTCACATCTGCTGTTTAACTCTTCTAACATACTATTTATGGTTATTTCATCCTCAGCGAATAATGCCATGTCATCAGCAAATCTTATGCAGTTTATTCTTCTTCCTCCCAATTTGACACCTCCTGTGCCCTGGAAACAAGTTTTCACTATATCTTCTAAATAGATATTAAACAAAGTAGGCGATAGGCAGCATCCTTGTCGTACTCCTCTTCCAATTTCACAGCCTTCTGTCATTTCATCTCCTGTTCTCACTTTAACTCGTTGATTCATGTATAAGTTGCTTAGAAGTCTTCTCTCTTTCCAATCTACACCAATTTTCTTCAGAATTTCTAAAAGTTTAACCCAATTCACTCTATCAAAGGCTTTCTCCAGGTCTACAAATACTACAAACACCTCCTTTCCTTTCTCTAAATATCTTTCCCCAATGGTCCTCAGTAAACCAATTGCATCCCTTGTACCTCTTCCTTTCCTGAAACCAAACTGTTCTTCCTCTAACTCGCCACTGACCTTCGAGTATAGGCGTCTGTTCAGAATTCTTAGAAGAATTTTTGCCGAGTGAGATATCAAGCTGATTGTCCTGTACTCAGAACATTTTCTGGCATTGCTTTTCTTCTGCAGAGGTACCAAAACAGTCTCCGTGAAATCTTGTGGCCAATCCCCTTTCTCATAGATTTCATTGCATAAGTGCAGTATTTCTCTTTTTCCATCTCCCAGGCATTTGATAAGTTCAACAGGAATTTCATCAGTGCCCGTTGCTTTCCCATTCCTTATTTCTTTGAGTGCTTGCTCAAATTCTTCATTCAGGATATAGTATCCTTTCTCATCATCAGGCACGTCGTCTTCATTTTCTACATTCAGACTGTCTGGGCGATTCTCTTTCTGGTAGAGCTCTTCAACGTACTTTCCCCACACATTCGATATTCCTTTTTTGTCTGTGATTTCACATCCTTTTAGATGCTAAAAACAGGCATACAACCATGTTTGGATTTCTTCATTTAATTGTAGTCCTGTTTGTTCTACACTCAATGTACGAGAGCAATTGCAAATGCTTGCATCTTTAATCTTTCTCTTACAAAGCAGCAACTTCCCTTTGAAGGCTGACAGCTTGTCTGATAGGTGCAGGATACCCTTGTACTGTACACTGGCCTCAACAAGTACTCCGGCAGTTTGTTTCTTTATACAGCATATTTGCAGAAGATACAATTGAATCAATATACGCTGTACAAAACACAACTTATTACTAACTTCGTTGACCCTGTACCTTGTAGAGATATATTCAAAACATTCAGTTTATGAACAATATGAGAAAGGCAGTGGCAAGCATTGTGTTCCAAAATTGGAAGAGCAAGGACAGTTTACTTTCCCTTGGTAGATAATGTTTAGCATACTGCGGGGGGAAAAGGTGACAAAAAGTGGGGGCAACTGCCCCCCACGCTCCCCCTAATCGCTGCCACTGCAGAAAGGTATGCTAATTTCTGTTCAAAGGCATTATGAATTGTAGCATTTGCATGGTTTTTTGGTACAGTAGGAGTGCAGTTTCTGTCTCAAGATGACTTGACCGATGGACAACCAATGTGAGTTGCAGTAATACAGAAGAAGAAATTCGTATGTTTTAAAAACTTTTAGCCTATTTGTTTCGGAATTCTCGGGCCTCCCCAGCGAGTCGCGCGGTCGCGCCTCACAGTTTGAATACCACTCCTCTAGAGAATCCTTCTGTGCACGTAAAAAGCCCACAGTAATTGTAGAAACTCTACTCCTGTCTTACAACAACATTTCTTTTTAAACCATGCAAACATCTGTTGCTCGCTGTCTATAGTCTGCCTGTTACGGTGTTTGCAATCGGGTCGCTATGAACAATTGCACTTCTACTGACAAGACTGGCATTGAAATCCCTTCATGAAGGGTCAACTAAACACCCTAAAATCAGGAATGATAAAACATTTTTCTACTATATCATGCAGTTATGCATGAGCGATGTTATTAATCCATCTCGACGGATTGGTACTAAATGTCTGTGTCTGCAAACAACTAAGTTAGTCTCCCATATCGCAAAACGGGGTGCGACACCAGCGCCCTGCAGCGTCAATTTTTGGCAGTTGTCGTGAATACTCGTGTCTGTGGCGGCTAGAAGTGGTGTCGGTATTTACACGTTAATTTGACGAGTAAATTAGAATCTAATAATATTCTCTCCGTGTGTATATACACTGTGTACTTTGTTTGCGATGTATAAAAGTTCGTGTGTATCGATCGAATAATACCCGTATTTCGTGTTTTTTTTTCTGCACTCAGATCATCACTTCAGGTAAGAAATTAACAGCATAAATATTCGATTAATGTTCTGTTTTGTTGATTACTACAGAAAATCGTGCAATATTTTCATCGTTACCCCATCACACCTGCAGCATAGTGAATAATTGTTTATTTGTAAAGACGATTTGAGGTAGAAAAGATTTACGTTCATAAAATCGTGTCTATTGGTGTATAGCAATAAGCTGTTGTTTGTGATCGTGCTTCATTACGTTATATCTGTTTAGTTTAGCTTTGTTGTGTAGTGTTGTCTAAGAATTTTGAATCTTCTCTTGCTGCCGTGTGTGTGAGTATACGATTATAACACTGCAGAACTTTAGCTATACTGCAAAAATACGTACTAATGAAGTGAGAAACTAAGCTTAATTGGCCTAGCCACCAGATCACGTTAAACGACATTTGGATTGTGCAATGTGCACTAACACTCATGAATCACACGCAAAAACACATGTGCAGAATGTAGCATAAACATACGAAACCGAAAGTGTGGAGATTGTTTGTGGCCATATGTGCTATGTGGAAGGAAATGTGCCGTATCGAAATATATGTACGTACATTTCTCGACACCGATTCACAGATTTCAGGATGATTGGCTGGCTGCATTGCGTTGCATGGCATCGCGTCGCGTCCATTCGGTTCGCCCACGAAAACAAGTTCCAGCTTGTTTTACGCCTTACGTTCCCCAGTGACTCATATTCCACGTAGTTTCTTGTCGTCGAAGGACTCCAAATACATGTCGTGTGTTTCCTAGCTGGTGTTACAAGATATTCACGGTTTTTTAAGAGGTAAAATGACGTAAAACAACTAAGCTAAATTCACCTCAATTCTTCCTAACAGGGACAGTACAGCGAGGCAGCCTTGTAATGAGATAACGTGAACTTCGAGTCTTGTGAAGACGAGACCGAAAACGAAACAGACCTTTACAAAATCGAGACGAGACCGAGACTTTGGTACGATATTTAAAATAAAATTACCTGTTCAAGCGTATCCTATTATCCTACTTCTTCACACATAACCAGAACTGCGCACGGAAAGGGGCGGCCGTTGAGACCTGCGCCCAAACCTTATTTCTGATTACATAAGCGTGGCTATTTGTTTGCTTTGAGTTTATTTTTAAATTCACTTTATGCACAGAAAGTCTAATCGGGATTGGACCTACAGTTTAAAGTGGGCGATTTATTTTTGACGACAAATTCTGTTACTGCTGCATAACATAATACGTAGGGGAACCTGTCCTAAAATGACATACGGCAAGGAAAAAATGCTCTAGCAAGTTTATTAATTGCAACTCTTTGTTTATTTTTTACATTAAGAACTCAAAGCATTACCTTTTATATTGTACAGTTAAAAATAATATATGTTATGTTATATGCTCCTTACAAAGGTTTTTTGAAAAATGCAACAGTGTGTCATTTTACCTGAGGTACTTAGATAAAATGACATACCCATTTATAACATGTAATTGAATCTTACATACCCATTCATATAACACGTAATTGAAACTTGTTACTTGCATAAATCGCAAGTAAATGTCCTTGATGTCTTTGGTACACCAGCACTCTCATTGTGCGCCCACATTGAACATTGTATGCACTTCAGCCATGTTTCCTTTGGTTTCGAATGACTGAATAAGTCGTTGCAATAGATGCATGGCGCATCGTCATCACTATCATGTAGCTCAGAATCATCATCGTCATTATCATCAAACTGAAGTTTAATCTTGGCTTGTCGAGCTGCCCGTCTTGATTCTAATAGTTTCTTCTCTGCAACTTTTGTCTTCACTTCGGTGAGACTTGTGGTCCCTCATGCTTCATTTTTCTGGAGGACATGGCCTGGGATGTAGAGGGTAGTGGTGATATGTCGATTGGTCTGAGCAATGTGATTGTGCAATTTCGATTACAGGAGTCAAAGCTGGAGATGATTATGATTCGGCCGCAGTTTCAGGTGTATCAATTCCTGGCTGGGTCCCACCTTCAATATGCCCAGTCTCTTTTTCATAATCCTGATTAGACCTTTCAGTTGTTGCCGCTGCCATAAACATATGGTCTGGAAAGACATGAGGATTAAAGGGCCAGATGCCTGTTTCAGAGAATCCACGAATGGCTTTGATGAAAGTGGCAGCTTTTCCATAAGCCAAAGAAAATAAACTGCCAACTTGGTACTGTGTTACTATCCTCCCGGGATGAGTTTTCAACCATTTGCGGACTTCTTCATTGTAATATGTCTTCAACGGGCCAAAAAACGTTACATCCAAGGGTTAAAGTCGATGTGTGCATTTATAGCACGTTTCATATTGTCCTTATGCCATGATTGTCTGTCAGTTTTTCTTACGTACTCTCCAACTATTATTTCTGTAGCCGAAAATAATAATAAAAGAAAACATTTTCAGTCTGCTGTCCATAATATCTACAATAATTCAGTTGCAATAGTGATTTTATTAATAATTAGGGTTACTGTAGCCATTACTGGTATTATTTACACATTGAACAACTTTCAACACTTACATATTTTATGCCTTGGCAATAATAGAATTCCTATTAAATACGTAGGTCCACAAAATATTTACTCTGGTAAAATGGCATACTATGTCATTTTATCCTAGTTTTAGTATGTCATTTTACCCTCTGTCATAACTTCAAACAGGTGTGTCAATGCTCGCGTTTATGAATACTTGCAAGATTTTACAATGGGTTTATAATATGCACAATATAACTAATTCCTTACCTTATTTATGCAAATGTTGTCCCGCTTATTGTAATTGTAGAAATCTGGCATCAAACAATGATCACCTCAAACTTTTACAACTCCGTATTTAAGGATTACGCTCCTGTTCCAAAATCAGTTACACAATGGCACCGCCACTCCCACAGTTTCTTTGTTGTCTACTACAGTACACAATCAGAGACTGAAAAGTTCTGCCCCTTGCGGCAGTAACGAGAAACTCAAGGTATGTCATTTTATCTGAGTATGTCATTTTAGGACAGGTTCCCCTATATTGCAAAATCATGTAGCAATTTAAGCTAAGTTATTTTTATAAATAAATAATTGTGTAGGTATACATAAACACATACCTACAATAAACGCTTTGTTTAACAGTAACAAAGTATTTGAAAAATAAAGCGATTATTTTTCATTAAAACCGTAAATACATAACATGGTCATGTTTTTTATTGGAGGAAGATGGAATATAGGAGAACCGGGATAGAAAGGGGGAGGGGGTGCAGGGTCGAAAGTAGGGGATGCGAAAAATCCACCTTACCCGGGTGAAAATTTTATCTTGAGATGCTCCTGCCCACCGAGGGTATAATGGCACGCACAACGCCATCAGAATATCTTGGGGGGATTTTTTCTCAAATTATAATTAATAAAATAGCACATATTTTTGTAAAATACAGTAAAACCTCGTTAATCCGGACTAATGGCGGATATGTTGACCGGTTTAACGAAAGTCCGGATTAACTGAAATAACCTAAAAGAACAGTAGAAAGTGCATTAAAACTCCGTTTATGGCAACAAAACACGTTTAGTATGGTGTATTTAAAGAGCATAGACCTAAATACACTATACAGTACAGTAAAATATAAAGCAATACGACAATGCAGTACGTACATACGCGATACCCATATTATGATGATGTGCCTGGCGATTGTTGACTTCTAGCCACATTTAAAACCTTCCATTTTTTTTGGTTGTTTTTTATCCTGTCCGAATTAAGCGAAGTCCGGCTTACCGGGGTCCGGATTAACGAGGTTTTACTGTATATGTATAAAAGTTTACACCTTGGCACCGTGCTGCAATGTGTGCAGTGAGGGAGGAATCAGAATATATTTCCTTAGTAATTCAATTACTTTAACTGGTTCAAAGTAACTTTTGCTACTAGACAATGTTCGAATTAAGCTTTTTGCTTGGGAAGGGGGGCGGGGGATGTCCACCCAGTGGTGTGATTTCATTTTTGGACGTAGGTTTATATTTGGTGTGTGCAAACTTTATATATGCTACAAGTCAGTAAACTAAAATATTACTTTGTGGTTCTAAATCCTATGATAATATTTACACGTAATTTACATTCTAAGAAAACCAAAACGTATACACAAAAAGAGCTATTGAACTAGTAACACCGAAAGGTTGACCAATCTGCTATTACCAAGTTCAAGCTTATTATAACATCCGTATAAACAACATACACTTTTCTTGTGAAAACTTAAGTACACATAAAATACCAGCAGTATGCCCTGAAAACTTAAGTTCAAAATAACCTGCTGTTGGCTCGGTGAGATTTGGCCGTTGTAGAATGGTGTCTTTTAAGTCACAATGCTGCATCCTTTTCGGCAGGAAAATCTTTGATGACTGGACCATTAATGGACACGAATGGTTTTTCAGTCGTGCTTGTTACAATCTAGGAAATGGTATAATATATGCTTTCAATTCCATTTTCTTTGAGGGGGATAAAAAACATCCCTGGCAGGAATAAGAATCATTTCCTTTTGCTGGGTAGAAAAAAAAATTGTAGAGGGTAAATCCCCGACATTCCCCCCGTTAATTCGCACACTGCTACTAGGTGCACCATATTTAACCCTTAGATGAAGAAACGGAACAATTTAGCGAACAGATCAAGTAAAGTGACAAGTAGAGAGGCCCGTACCAAGGATTTTTTGAGGGGGCCAGACCCATAGGCGAATTTTAAATAAATTTTCTCTCATATTATACACTGTATATATATATATATATATGTGTGTGTGTGTGTGTGTGTGTGCGCCATATATATATATATATATATATATATATATATATATATATATATATATAGCCTATATGTGTGTGTGTGTGTGTGTGTGTATATGGAGGGCGGGTGTATAGGAGAGGGTGGGTAGAGAAATTTGCTAATTTTGTTACGAAATGTTGAAGAACAACATTTTTAACCTATATGTATGCAACCACGTGACAAATATTTGCAGTTGACACTGACATTTGTTTGTCAGAGAGCGAAAAAAAAATTGTATGATAGGGGTAGACTACATGTGTGCATAATGCAAACAATTCAAATAGCCTACGAAAAGCAACATAGGTATGTGTGTGGGGTTGATAAATGAGGGTTCACACCCATCTTGCAAAGTGCCTGACTTTTCCAGGTATTTTACATAACTGTGTAATGATTTAATATGCTAAAAAATAGGAGTTACATTTCAACTTTGTAAGTTAATCAAATCAATCACGTTTGTTGAACATTTTTGAAAATAAATGACAGAACCTTTTTACAAGCAATATTACCCCAAAAAAAAGATTGTTTGGAAGATAAAACGAAACGTGTTTCATGTTACAAATTCTGCCAAGCAAAAATCATTTGTTTCCAATGACCTCAGTCCAAGCTTTGTTTTTCTGACCCCTCCAGTTGCCCAGGACTTTGGAGTCAGTGCGAACTCTGTAAATAAATTATCTGAATGGAACGGCTAAGTGACTTCACCCTGGCAGTGTGTCTGCTGGCGTAATATTGTTTCTATGGTGTATTTTTGAGTCTAGAATCTTATTCGACAGTAAAAATAAATGCTATTAAAAGAAGCTATTAAATGGGGTTGCATACATGTGGGATAGAAAAATGCCATTTTCAACGGCTTGTAGCATCAAATTTTTTGGCCTTGAAGTCTTCTGCACACTGTGAAAGTTGTCTGTTCAACGTTGTACGGTCACACCACTGTGTATTTATGTTCAAGATAATTACAAGTAGAAAAGAAGAAAAGTTGCAGAAAAACAAATTCCGATTGACAGAATTGCGTAATCAATAATGTACTTAATTTGAATGTTTTGGACAAATAACAATATATGTTAAAGTACTTCAGCCAATTTTATGCCCCCAAAATCTAGCAACGATTCTGCTGTGAAGTGGATTCTCCATTTACATAATATTAATTGACCTTAAGCCATTGAGTGGCAGAATGGACATCAGTTGCAGAAAAACCCTGATGTCGGAGAAAGAAAAATTTCTTTATCGTTCTGCTCAGTGGTGGCGAAAAGGGATCACAGACCTGACCTTACGGTGCGGGTGGACAGCTAAATGCCCCTTATATAGTTGGTTTTGTATTGCAGTCATTGAGGAACCTTTCTTCCATAATGTAAAGAGTATAGAAAATTCCCCTCTATTCTAATTATGTGCAACATTTGTGACCGAGTCGAGGAAAAAAGGTCGGGACATGATCAAAAGGAATGGACTGTCCCGACTAAATCGGAGCGCCTGATGGCTGTAGAACTAAAATACCCCTATATTACAGACTGCAGATTTCTATAGCCTGCATCTCTCCAGAAACAACCTATTCATTTGTGCAAGGACAAAATCGAAATTCATGTAAAATTTGAAAAACCATTAACGTAATTTTTGTAGGATTTTATACGTTCAAATTAAAATTTTTCATAACTTGAGGGGATGGCCATGGCCCCCCTGGCCCCCCCTTGGGTACGGGCCTGTAAAGTAGACCTCGGATTTTTAGGTTCTAAATAGAGTGCTTTTAGGTTCCTAAAACAGGCTCTAAAACTCCTAAAATAGGTTCGAAAAACCTACAATAAGTCCTAAAAATCATAAGTTAGGCTCGAAGAATCCTGAAATAGGTTCAAAAAAGCTTAAAATAGATCAAAATTCCTGAAAAATGATGATCAGGTATAGTCACCTGCAATGAAAATGGGACACCTATATCCTGAAATACGCACTACCTTGCATAACGTTGCAAATGCCCCCCCCCCCACTTTTTGCCACTTTTGCCACCACGCTATGCTAAACCTTGTACCAAGGGAAAATAAACTGTCAGTGCCCCCCTAGTTTTGGCACCTTGCCCCCTAGTTTTGAAACCCAATCGCCGCCACTGGCTTAGGCAAGAATCTTCTTTCATGTTATCCACAGTCAAACTCCGCAATTTTGTCTGTGGGAATCATCGTATATGCTGAAAACAATCTTTCAACAAAAACATAGTAAGTGGTGCAAATTTCAATGCTGAAATGTTAGTTTGCAAGACGTGTGTGTAACTGACGCAAAAGTGAGCAAGACAACAGAGATCAGACCACTTTGGGTTGTACAGGTTAACAGTGGCCCCAGACATTTTGCTTTGTTTAGAGCTTTCAAAAATCACCATGGACTTGAAGGAAGGGAAGTCGACAGAGTACGTTTCAAACACGTTCGTTATTGAATTTTTTCGTGTCCAAACAAAGCAAATGCCTTTGTGTGACATAAAAATCCTGTAAAAGCTTTAAACATATATACAAACCTAAAAAAGAGCTTGATTTATGCGCATAAACCTAAAATAGGTTCTAACAAGGAAAATAGTTTTTTAGGCACTATAAAACTTCATCAGTTGTTGCGTTTTTTTTTAACGAAAAGCTGATATAACATATTATTTCTTACATACCTATAAAGGAAAAAAATAGGTTTAAAACCTTAAATCCGAGGTCTAGTGATAAGCAAAGGTAAAATTGTGACTTTCAGTAATAGGAGCAGTAGACACGCTGTCGTAATTAAATACTTCATGGGGGATTATTACATGATCTGGGGGGCGGGTCGCCATTAGCTTTGGGGGGAAAGGGCACCCCTGAAAAAAGGATCCTGGGAACTGATGTTATATGTGTGTGTGTGGTAAAGCTGAAGCTACCCACTGCAAATTGAGTTTGAGTGTATAAGTACACTTAATGCACAGATAGACTAATCCGAACTGAGCCTACACTTTAAATTTATATCCGAACCATTATGCCCCTGCATCGGGTATTGAACCCGGACCCCTTGATTAAAATGCGACGTCACCCGTAAGCAACCAGACCTGCACATTGCAACAAGCTTTGAAGGTCTATTACTCCCTTCCTCTTATTCTTTCTAACTTTCACTTTCCTTTTCTCTTCTTATTATCTCTTTTTATTTTTCCGCTTCTTTTTCTTCCTTCCTTGTTTCATCCCCAAGTCTTACTCTTTCTCTCTCGTCGCGGCCTTGTAATCAAGGGGTCCCAGGTTCGATACCCGGTGGAGGTACATAGTGGTTCGGATCCAACTTTAAACTGTAGGTTTACTGTGCATAAAGTGGACTTAAAACACCAGCTCGATCTTTCTCTTTCTCTCTCTCTCTCTAATTCTCCCTTTCTTCTTTCTCTTTATCACTAACTCTTTCTTCCTTCCTTAATTTACATTCTTTACTTTTTCTTTCGTCTCCCTTTGTTCATTCCCTGTTCCACTGCCCATTCTCTCCTCCCCTGTCTGTAAATTTACCTTTTTCTCTCCCTTTCTTACTCTGCTTTTTCTTGTTTCATTCGCTCTTCTTCCTTCTTCTTTACTCTCTTTCTTCACGCTATCTCTTCACCTCCCTCTTACTCCCGTTGTCTCACACATTTTGTTACTGTTTAGCACATAGTTTCCAGAGATTGAACCCTGCGTTGTCTAATCTTGTCAGTTGATTGGGTTCACCAGATAAAGGTTTTGCTATAAGCCCCGCGTATATTATATGTTTATATTCCATGAGCTCCGTGTATTTTTAGTTATCTCATGCTCCAATTGCCACTCTCATCTCGGGCCGTTTCTGCAAAGTAAAATAAAAGAATAACTTCGTGCAAAAAAAAATATATATACTTCAATTATTTCCTTTCTAAATATGCTGCTAAGAGATTAATTTACTTGACTACTAATTATTGTGTATTTACTAACGTGTGCCAAACGAACATGGTAGTCCAGTAACGATTTGATACGTAGTTCAGTGGAAAATTAAGGCTTTCGAGTGAGAAATTTTAACTGGCTACTAACTTCCGCTTAAATATAGAAAACCATGTGGTTCAGGCTCTGGTAAATTAGCTTGTTCATGACATGGGAAAAAGCCAAGCAGAGAAACACTGTTTTCAGACTTGAGTTCGCTAATGGTGGCGCTGACTGTTCCGAGAGCAATTAATTAGGAGAGAATTACCGACAAAAACTTTAGCTTTTGTCGTTAATTAAGGATGTTGGTCTTTTCTTTATTAAGCGAGACGCACGTGCTACTCATTTGATGGTAGAATAAATCAGCACAAAGGCATACGTAGGAAGTGAGCATTAATGCCAAGTCAAAGTTGTAATTCGAACGTTGAGTCATTGAACCGAGGCCAAAATTACACATCCAAAGCAAACTAAAATTAATTTTCAAAATCCACGAATAATTTCTATTTGCAATGATGAACTTTTTAGAAATATAATTTGAAGTTCCTGGCAGAGACATCTTCAGGCCAGTAGACTAATTATCTAAACAAATGCAATCAAGAAACTATTAAACAATATATTGCAAAGGGTTATGCGAAAACTTTTCCTGTTAACGATCAGCACATGTTGTTGACTTGTGGTTGTCAGATTTATCGCGCATTTTACAGAAGAACCCGTTGCTGCAAAAGGAAATATTCCCTTGTGGAAATATAGCTTTGGGAAACGAAGGGGGAGGAAGTTCGTTCATCTGACCACAATCAATTGAACAGTAAAGTATATTTATAATCCAGCGTTCCTAAACTTTTTTATTCCCTTTTTAATTTTACAGATAGTCTCTCTGCTCATATCGCAAATGTTAACAATTTCTTAACAAGCGTGTTCCCCTGTTTCTTTCCCTCAATTTGTCTGTCTTCGTCTTTCTCTTTCTATATACTCTTCCCTCTACCTATATCTCTATCTTATTATCGCTCAAGGGAGTCCGCAAATTTTTTCTCAGGGGGGCAGTGTCATAGAAACTTTTATAATAATATCAATATTATTATTATAACTGCTATTACGTTTGTTATTATTATAATTATTACTACTTTTACTTTTGTTATTATTACTATTACTATTATTGTTTTGAAAGCAAACAAAGATGTTTTTGTACCATTGTTAACTAAAATTTACAACATGTCACTTACCTCTGGAATATTTCCAGATATCTGGAAAAATGTGTTTATTGTACCTGTAACTAAAAACAAAGATGGAAAAGCCAATGATCTTAATAATTATAGACCAATTACTATATTAAATTCCATGGCAAAGATTTTTGAACACATAATTGCTGACTATTTGGCTTTTTCTTTTAAACAATATATTGATGGAAATCAGCATGGATTTTTTAGAAAAAGGTCTACTACGAGTAATACAAATTTATTGGTTTTAATAGACTCTCTTAAATCTAACATTAGAAAGCAATCCCAGACCGATATTTTATTTATTGACTTGGCTAAAGCCTTTGATAGTGTCAGCCATCAGCTATTAATTTACAAACTCGACCAAATGGGATTATCACCACGATTTCTGAAATGGTTTTCCAACTTTTTAGTAAATAGAAGTTTCTCTGTTAAGATTGGTGAAACAACTTCTTCTAAAAAAGAAATACTTTGTGGAGTACCACAAGGGTCGCCACTTGGCCCAATTCTGTTCGCTGCTTTTATCAATGATGATACATTATGTTTTAAATCTAGCACATGTTTACTATATGCAGATGATATAAAAAAATTTAAGAGTATTTTAACAAATAATGATGTCGCTCAACTTCAGGCTGATCTCGACAGAATGACATATTGGTGCAAGATTAATGAAATGGAAATTAACTTGAAAAAGTGTAAAGTTTTAAGATGTACTAAGAAAGTTCATTATATAGTCTCCAACTATTTTATTTATGAAAATAAAATCCAAGTGTGCGACAGTCATAAAGACTTAGGAATAGTAATACGAGACTCCTCTCTCATATTTGATGAGCACATTTCAGAAATTTGCAAAAGAGAAAAGAGAATGCTTGGTTATATATTTTTCTCATGGAAAGTTTTTAAAAAGGAAGATACCTTAATATTCCTGTATAAAACGATAGTTCGTCCTATTCTTGAATATGCAAATGAATTATGGTTTCTGACTGCAACCAGTCACCTTCAAAAAGTTGAATCAGTTCAAAAACTTTTTATCAGGTTATTATGCACAAAGTTTAAAAAAAAATACTATGACCAACATTACTCTGAATGGTTATCACAGTTGAATTTGTTTTCCTTATAAGAAAGAAGAAAAATGAAAAGGATAAATTTTGTAGAGAAGATATTAAATTTCCAAGTTGACAGTGAATACTTTTTGAATAATATAGCTTATAAAATTCCCAGATATTCCCATAGGTATATCTCAATTCTCACATGCCTAAACAAGGCAAGAGGTTTAGTAGCTGATCTTGTTGAAACCTACAATTTGAATTTACGTTGATGTATAATATTGTAGGATCTACTGTTTTATTTCATAATTATGTATCCAATTTTTTAAATTTTGTATAACATAGTGGTTGTTTAATCGTTATCATCACTTAAATAAATATGATTATTATTATTATTAGAACAATACACAGTTAATTGCACAATATTATATAACAATAAACAATTATTAGTATCAGAGATATAATAGATCTCGTTGAAAACTGTAACTTGAAGTGTAAATATGCTAACTTGTTATGTTATGTTATCTACAGCTTACGTATTTTATTCGTGTAACTTTGTACTCTTGTATTTGACTTAGTGCTGTATTAGGTTTCATACTGGGCTCAACACTTAAAATAAACTATTATTATTATTATTATTATTATTATTATTATTATTATTATTATTACCACTTGTTTTCTTAAAAATTAATGGAGTCCACACAGCAGAACCTTTAGTTCCAGAACCTAACTTGACTGAAGTTAAAGATGCTATTAAAAGGCTAAAGAATAACAAAGCACCTGGCATTGATTTAATACCAGCTGAGTTAATTAAATATGGTGAAAATTCATTAATATGTCAAATTCATAAATTAATTTGTTTAATATGGAATAAAGAAGAAATCCCTCAACAGTGGAAAGAATCCATAATTGTTCCTGTGTTTAAAAAAGGTGATAAAATGAACTGCAATAATTACCGTGGAATTTCTCTACTCTCAACAACATACAAAATATTGTCTAACATTCTTTTAACAAGACTAACCCCATATGCTAATGAAATTATAGGTGATTATCAATGTGGATTTAAACGTAACAGATCAACTACAGATCAAATTTTTCACATCAGACAGACACTTGAAAAAAAGTGGGAATATAATCAAAATCTCCATCAGCTGTTCATTGATTTCAAAACAGCATATGATTCGGTCAAAAAAGATAAATTATATAATATATTAGTAGAGTTTGGAATTCCTAAGAAGCTTGTTAGTATGATAAAAATATGTACCAGTGAAACAGAAAGTAAAATTCGTGTGGGTATTAATATGTCTGACAAATTTACAATTCATGATGGGTTAAAACAAGGAGATGCATTATCTCCATTGCTCTTTAATTTTGCCTTAGAATATGCTGTTAGGAAGGTAAAAGAAACTAAAGAAGGACTAAAATTAAATGGTGTGACTCAGTTGTTAGCATATGCAGATGATGTAGACTTACTGGGGGATGATGTGAATACAATTAAGAATAATGCTAAAATATTTTTCAAAACTGCTAAAGAGATAGGTTTGGAAGTTAACAAAGAGAAAACTAAATATATGCTTACAGGCCGAAACCAAGTGTTAGGTAATAATCAAAATCTAATTATTGATAACAACTCGTTTGAATCAGTTTCCAAATTCAAATACTTAGGAGTAATATTAACAAATGAAAATTATATTAAAGAGGAAATAAAAAGTAGGCTTAATTCAGGAAATGCATGTTACTTCTCTCTTCATAAACTTTTGTCTTCTCGTTTAATATCTAAGAAACTAAAAGTTAAAATATACAAAACAGTAATTTTGCCTGTAGTATTATATGGATGTGAAACTTGGTCCCTTACATTGAAAGAGGAACATAAATTGAGAGTATTTGAAAATAAGATCCTTAGGAAAATCTTTGGACCTAAAAGGGACGAGGAGACAGGTGAGTGGAGAAGGTTACATAATTTAGAACTACATAATTTGTATTCATGTATAGATATTAAGTAGTAGTATTGATGCTATTATAAACCCAAGAAAGGAAGAGCCCCTCTCATGCAGATTTGCTACACTTAAAACTTGCTCAACATGCCCATATGAGTGTAATGCTCTAGTGTGGAACTCTGCCTAACCCAAGGATTTTGGAAAAATTCCCGAAGGGGATTTTTCAGAAAAGAAGAGCTCTTCTCATGCAGATTTGCTACACTTAAAACTTGCTCAACATGTTCATATGAGTTTTTTGCTCTAGTGTAGCACCCTGCCTAACCCAAGGATTTTGTAAAAATGCCCTCGGGAATTTTTCAGAAAAGAAGAGCTTCCTCAGATTGATTTGCTTACACTTACAAAAATTGCATCAGCCAGATTTTTGTCCATAAACTTGTCAAAAATTGATATTTTTTTGGCTACACCTGAAATTAAGCAAAACACCCACACACACACATATACACCCACACATACCCCCCCCCCTCACACACACACACATACACACACATATACACCCATACACACACACATGTAATGCAAGAGCTCTTGCATCATGCTGTGCAACAAATTATTATTCAGCAACAAATTATGATGCAAGAGCTATTGCATCATGCTGTGCAACAAATTATTATCCAATGCAACAAATTATTAGCCATGTATTGTTTTTTAATTGCTTAATTATGATATAATATGATGATGTGTTATATTTTGATTGGTTTATTTGTTTCAGAAGTTTTAATTTGTGCTTAGGGTATATAAAGAGATTTTGCATTGCATCAGCCAGTATTGTGAGAGTGGCTGAGGGGAGCAGATGTGTTGTTACAGTCCTTCTCATACTTACAGGCCTGTTTGTTTTAATTTATATTTCTGGTATATTGAACAATATTTTGCTTGACATCCAGCTTGTTTATTGTAATCCACTCATATTTAGGGTCAGGCTTATATCTCTCCCAGCCTGTTATACAAAAAATCAATACATAACAAGGCCATTCTAGACATGCATGTCCGTGCAGGTATTTGCGGAGGGTCAGTTTAGATCAATATTTCTACTTGTGGGCTATTGGCCTTACAACCTGTCATAAGATAGGCATAGAGTTTTGATTTAAAACCCAAAAAATTATATAATAAAACCGAGGATAAAAATTAATAATAATATTAATATTATTAATATTAAGTATATACACTAAATATACAAATCACACAGCTGAACCTAACTGATATTTTTATTAAGTATAAAGTTTTGAATTGAAGCCCAGAAAATCTTATATAATAAACAACAAGAAAAATGCCAAAACAAAAATATTGTGACCAATGCAATAAAAATATATTTAGCTCTAATTGGGCCAGACACCAAAAGATTTGTAACCCAGACAAATGCAGAACTCCCACAAAAATATGCCCCAAATGCCATAGAAAATATAACATGCAATACTTCACATATACACATAAAGATACTTGCTCTGCACAGTCATCAACACAACCATCTACATCTGGTCTGAAAAGGAAGCATGAAACACCTGTTAATGCCAGAGCAGCAAAGCAGCCACGCTATGAACCTATCCATAGCAGTTTTAATGCCCAACTTAGGGATCACCGGTTTGTATCAGAGCCAAGATGTGGCATTGAGAATTTTTTGAACAGTATAAATTCTGATCTGCAGGCAATTCTTAATGCACAAAATGGCTCTTATAAGCTCTCCCTCAAATTGTTTGCACAATATAAGAAACCAAATGGCACAAAATTTACACAGCCCCACATAACAGAAACTGTACCGGTATATTCAAATGCAAATTCGGACAGAATAATAAGCAGGTTGATGGAACAATTGAATATTAAACACTCTGAATTTGCAGCAAAAGAGTCTGGATGGAGCCTATGCGGTTCATCACACAAGTTATATGTTAATATTTCTGAATTCAGCCCATTGCAAGGATCTACATATGTGCCATTACCTGCAAATATCAAAAACAAAAGAGCCGTGGTTAATATAGAAAATACCGACCAGAAATGCTTTTTGTGGTGTATTTTAGCTGCTTTGTATCCAGTTTCAAGGCATCCTGAGAGAATAACTTATTACAAACAGCATGAACATGATTTTGATGAGGCAATGGAGGGTTTAGAATATCCAATGTTTGTTCAGAATATTGATAAATTTGAAAAAAAGGCCAGGAATATCAATGGCAAACAATTATCTATTAATGTTTTTATTTGTTCTACTGGCCGTGGCAATTGCTTGATAGAACCTCTCAGAATCAGTACATTTGATGATGAATCTGCTATTCCGATTGATTTGCTCTTAATTGAAGGGGGTGATACACACCATTATACTCTGATACATAATCTTGAAGCTTTAGTCAGAACACAACTAGACAAATCTAATAGAATATTTAAGTTGTGCAGAAGATGTTTAACTGTATTTGATGGTCAAAAAATGGTAAATGGGGTTCGTGAAAAAAATGCAGAAATTGCTAAAAACAAGTTAATTGAGCATCTGAAATACTGTGGGAACCATAAACCTGTTCATATGGTGATGCCCAATCCAAGTGAAAATTGCAAATTCAAAAAGTTTGAAGCCTTGTTGGAACACCCAGCATATATTGTCTGTGATTTTGAATCAAATCTCAAATCTCTTGCATTCTGCAATCCAGATCCTGAAGAATCTTCAATTACACCATACCAGCTACATGAACCTTCCAGCTTTTGTTATATAGTTATACGGGATGGTGTAGCTAGTGAGCCGCGCTTATACTTGGGACCAGATGCCATCAAAATATTTGCACATAGAATAGAAAATGAGTGCCGTGACATAGCATCTAACATCTTATTAAAATCAAAACCCATGTTGCCTTTAACAGAGGAACAGATTGAAGATTTCAACAATGCAGAAAAATGCCCGGTATGTGATTGTGAATTTTCAGATACAAATATCAAGGTGAAACACCATTCTCATACAGATGGTAAATTCTTAATGGCCCTGTGTAATAGCTGTAATATTAAGATCAAGAGACCAAGATTTGTCCCCATATTTTGCCATGGTGCATCCAATTATGATTTTCATCATCTGATCAGGTACGAGGGGTTTGACAAGCAGAATTTAAATATTTTAGCTGAAAATGATGAAAAATATATATCTATTAGCAAAATAATTAAAGTTAATGGTGTTCCTATTCACTTACGATTTCTTGATTCTTACAGAATTTTATCTGCTAGCCTGGCTACACTGGCAAATCAATTATCTGATGATCAATTCAAAATCACAAGTGCCTTGTTTCCAAATCAGGACCTGAAATTAATTAGGCGGAAGGGTGTATATCCATATGACTATGTTACAGATTTTTCTAAATTTGATGAGTGTTCTCTGCCACCACAACAAGAGTTTTACAGCAAAATCAGAGGATCTGGAATCACTGATGAAGATTATCACCATGCCCAATTGATGTGGAACAATTTAAAATGCCAGACATTTGGTGATTATCACATGGCATATTTAAAACTTGATGTCACCCTCTTAGCTGATATATTGCAGGCATTCAGAAAATCTTCCATGCAAAATTATAAACTGGATCCAATATATTTTTTCAGTGCCCCGAGCCTAGCATGGGCTGCAACGTTTTTAAACACTAAAATGCAATTGGATCTGATCCAAGATCAAGATACGTATCTGTTTATGGAGAAATGTATAAGAGGGGGGATGGTGCAATGTTCCCAGAGATATGCCAGAGCAAATAACAAATATATGCCTGATTATGATCCAGCACGGCCATCAAATTATATAGTGTATGTAGATGCAAACAGCCTCTATGGTCATGCCATGATGCAAAAACTGCCATATGCAGGGCTTGAATGGGTTGAAGATTTCAATATTGAAGATCTTCAGGACTTTGATGACAGTAATTATGGCCTATTCTTAGAGGTTGATCTGACAATTCCTGATGATTTGCACAATAAATTTTCTGATCTGCCCCCAATTCCCGAGGTTCAGTGCTCACCTGGCTCTAAACAGAAGAAGCTCATGATGACACTGGAGCCGAAACAGGGTTATGTCATATATTATAAAAACCTCCAGTTCCTGATGCATCATGGTGTCCAAGTGACCAAACTTGGAAAAGTTTTGAGGTTCAGGCACTCAGAATGGTTGAAACCATACATTGATACAAACACAGAGCTTCGAACATCTGCAAAGAGCCAATTTGATAAGGGCTTGTTTAAATTGATGGTCAATTCTGTTTATGGCAAAACTATTGAAAATGTCAGAAAACATACCGATGTTAAAATAATTACTGACCCCAGCCTGAGCAAAAAATTGGTTGCAAAGCCTAATTTCAATTACAGAAGAATTTATGATGAAAATATGGCACTTTTCAACATGAAAAAAACAAAAATTAAGTTTGATAAACCTATTTATGTAGGGGCTGCAATATTGGAATTGGCCAAATCACATATGTTAACATTGTATTATGATGTTTTGAAACCTTTTTATGGTGATAATATAAAATTGATGTACATGGACACGGATAGTTTT